>NC_045771.1:82690055-83940055 GCF_008692025.1 Phocoena sinus
CACGACCCTGCGTCGCCTGCATCGGCAGGCGGACTCTCAACCACTGCACCACCAGGGAAGCCCTGCTCTCTATTTCAATGAGAAACTATCCAAATATTTTCAAGATTCAAGAGAACATTTCACCAACAAAGGAAGGTTATCTCATGGCCGATACAATGTGGCAAATACTATTCTTGATATTTTTTCATAGTCTTCCTTAAGTGTTTTCAGTGACCACAACTGGTCATTCATGATGATTACTGCCACAAAATTCACAGTTTGTTTTGCTTAAGTTCATGTGTGCACATCATTTGAAAACATAGGCATGTTCATGCATACATGTGCTTATATCTTTGTATACCTATACATGGATAAGAAAACACATGTATGTACAGATATGCGTGTACATACACACGTACACACACGTACATACATATGCCTGTACAAATGCATGTATACACATAAATGAAAACATGCACAAAGCAAAGACATATGTACACACCCCTGTATACACTTTTTTGACTCCCATATTTTGTACTGGAAATTCTTGAGACTATTATGGAAACCAGTGTTTACTTATCATTCAATTTTCTTTCTATGGTAATTCATAATTCTTCCCTCAAAGGTGGAAGACTTTATAGTGCTAGAAATGTTTGTTTATACCTTCCTCACTCTGTTTAGTTCAGATTTCTAATGACTTTATAGGCTATACTCTACTATGAATATGATAATAACTAATACTCTACCAAATGTATGAATACAGGGAACAAGAAAATAAGGGGCAGAAGAGAATGAGGAAGTGAGTCAGTGAATTGGAGGAATAAATAGAAAGGGAAATCAGGATAATGAATATCAAAATGTAAAGGCTTAATACCAAAAGCAACAAATTTACAGTGGGAGAAAGTTCACAAAGTATTCCACAAAGTGAAAACTTGGAGACTATGGGATTTACCAACTGCACATAACCCTGATTTTTCTTGGAAATACTTTTCTTTACTTTGGAGAGTGATTGTTTTAACCTGTCATTTTTACAAATAACCTCTTCAAAAAAGATCTTGTCAAATCTCCTCCTTTAAGAAAAGCTCATTAATTAATTAAAATAAGAACACTCTTTATGAGTATATTGTATTATGTGAATTTATTTTTCTTCCTTCTGACTTCTCTCATCCTAGGGTAAAAGTAAACAAAGAAATGTCTTCCTAGAGGGCAGACAGCAGGAGCAAGAAGAACTACAATCCTGCAGCCTATGGAACAAAAAGCACATTCACAGAAAGATACACAAGATGAAAAGGCAGAGGGCTATGTACCAGATGAAGAAACAAGATAAAACCCCACAAAAACAACCAAATGAAGTGGAGATAGGCAACCTTCCAGAAAAAGAATGCAGAATAAAGATAGTGTAGATGATCCAGGACCTAAGAAAAAGAATGGAGGCAAAGATCAAGAAGACACAAGAAATGTTTAAAAAAGACCTAGAAGAATTAAAGAACAAACAAACAGAGATGAACAATTCAATAACTGAAATGAAAACTACACCAGAAGGAATCAATAGCAGAATAACTGAGGCAGAAGAACAGATAAGTGACCTGGAAGACAGAATGGTGGAATTCGCTGCTGCGGAACAGAACAAAGAAAAAAGAATGAAAAGAAATGAAGACAGCCTAAGAGACTTCTGGGACAACATTAAACACAACAACATTCACATTATAGGGGTCCCTGAAGGAGAAAAGAGAAAGGAGCAGAGAAAATATCTGAAGAGATTACAGTTGAAAACTTCCCTAACAAGGGAAAGGAAATAGCCATCCAAGTTCAGGAAGCACAGAGAGTCCCAGACAGGAAAAACCCAATAAGAAACACACCAAAACATAGAGTAATCATATTGGCAAAAATTAAAGACAAAGAAAAATTATTGAAAGCAGCAAAGGAAAAAGGACAATAACATACAAGGCAACTCCCGTAAGATTAACAGCTGATTTTTCAGCATAAGCTCTACAAGCCAGGAGGGAGTGGCATGACATATTTAAAGTGATGAAAGGGAAGAACTTACAACCAAGATTACTCTACCCAGCAAGGATCTCATTCAGATTCAATGGAGAAATCAAGAGTTTTACAGACAAGCAAAAGCTAAGAGAATTCAGCACCACCAAACCAGTTCTACAACAAATGCTAAAGGAACTTCTCTAAGTGGGAAACACAAGAGAAGAAAAGGACCTAAAAAAACAAACCCAAAACAATGAAGAAAATGGTCATAGGAACATACATATCGATAATTACCTAAAACGTGAATGGATTAAATGCTCTAAATAAAAGACGCAGGCTCGCTGAATGGATAGAAAAACAAGACCCATATATATGCTGTCTACAAGAGACTCACTTCAGACCTAGGGACATATACAGACTGAAAGTGAGGGGATGGAAAAAGATATTCCATGCAAATGGAAATCAAAAGAAAGCTGGAGCAGCAATTCTCATATCAGACAAAATAGATTTTGAAACAAAGAATGTTACAAGTGACAAGCAAGGACACTACATAATGATGAAGGTAACAATCCAAGAAGATATAACAATTATAAATACATATGCACCCAACACAGGAGCACCTCAATACATAAGGCAACTGCAAACAGCTATAAAAGAGGAAATCGACAGTAACACAGTAGAAGTGGGGGACTTTAACACCTCACTTACACCAATGCACAGATCATCCAAACAGAAAATTAATAAGGAAACAGAAGCTTTAAATGACACAATAGACCAGAAAGATTTAAATGATATTTACAGGGCATTCCATCCAAAAACAGCAGATTACACATTCTTCTCAAGTGTGCACGGAACATTCTCCAGGATAGATCACATCTAGGGTCACAAATCACTCCTCAGTAAATTTAAGAAAAATAAAATCATATCAAGCATCTTTTCTGACCACAACGCTATGAGATTAGAAATCAATTACAGGGAAAAAAATGCAAAAAACACAAACACATAGATGCTAAACAATATGTTACTAAATAACCAAGAGATCACTGAAGAAATCAAAGAGGAAATCAAAAAATACCTAGAGACAAATGACAATGAAAACACGACGATCCAAAACCTATGGGATGCAGCAAAAGCAGTTCTAAGAGCAAAGTTTATAGCTATACAAGCCTACCTCAAGAAACAAGAAAAATCTCAAATAAACAATCTAAGCTTACAACTAAAGGAACTAGAGAAAGAAGAAAAAACAAAACCCAAAGTTAGTAGAAGAAAAGAAATCAGAAAGATCAGTGCAGAAATAAATGAAAACGAAACAAAGAAAATAGCAAAGATCAAAAAAATTAAAAGCTGGTTCTTTGAGAAGATAAACAAAATTGATAAACCATTAGCTAGACTCATCAAGAAAAAGAGGGAGAGGACTCAAATCAATAAAATTAGAAATGAAAAAGAAGTTACAACAGACCCCGCAGAAATAAAAAAGCAGCCTAAGAGACTACTACAAACAACTCTATGGCAATAAAATGGACCACCTCAAAGAAATAGACAAATTCTTAGAAAGGTATAGCCTTCGAAGACTGAACCAGCAAGAAATAGAAAATATGAATAGACCAATCACAAGTAATGAAATTTAAAGTGTGATTAAAAATCTTCCAACAAACAAAAGTCCAGGACCAGATGGCTTCATCTGGTTTGAGAAGATGGTCCCATCCTTCTCAAACTCTTCCAAAAAATTGCAGAGGAAGGAACACTCCCAAACTCATTCTATGAGGCCACCATCATCCTGATACTAAAACCAGGCAAAGATACTACAAAAAAAAAAAAATTACAGACCAATATCACTGATGAATATAGATGCAAAAATCCTCAACAAAATAGTAGCAAACAGAATCCTACAACACATTAAAAGGATCATACACCATGATCAAGTGGGATTTATCTCAGGGATGCAAGGATTCTTCAATATACACAAATCAATCAACGTGATACACCATATTAACAAATTGAAGAAAAACAATATGATCATCTCAATAGATGCAGAAAAAGCTTTTGACAAAATTCAGCACCCATTTATGATAAAAACTCTCCAGAAAGTGGGCAGAGAGGGAACTTACCTCAACATAATAAAGGTCATATATGACAAACCCACAGCAAACACCATTCTCAATGGTGAAAAACTGGAACTATTTACTCTAAGATCAGGAACAAGACAAGGATGTCCACTCTCACCACTATTATTCAACATAGTTTTGGAAGTCCTAGCCACAGCAATCAGAGAAGAAAAAGAAATAAAAGGAATACAAATTGGAAGAAGAAGTAAAACTGTCACTGTTTGCATATGACATGATACTATACATACAGAATCCTAAAAATGCAACCAGAAAACTACTAGAGCTAATCAATGAATTTGGTAATGTTGCAGGATACAAAACTAATGCACAGAAATCTCTTGCATTCCTATACACTAATGATGAACTATCTGAAAGAGAAATTAAGGAAACTCTCCCATTTATCACTGCAACAAAAAGAATACAATACCTAGGAATAAACCTACCTAGGGAGACAAAAGACCTGTATGCAGAAAACTGTAAGATGCTGATGAAAGAAATTAAAGATGATGCCAACAGATGGAGAGATATACCATGTTCCTGGGTTGGAGGAATTAATATTGTGAAAATGACTATACTACCCAAAGAAATCTACAGATTCAATGAAATTCCTATCAAATTACCAGTGGCATTTTTTTTTACAGAACTAGAACAAAAAATCTTAAAATTTGTATGGAGACACAAAAGACCCCAAATAGCCAAGGCAGTCTTGAGGGAAAAAAAAAGAGCTGGAGGAATCAGACTCCCTGACTTCAGAATATACTACAAAGCTACAGTAATCAAGACAATATGGTACTGGCTCAAAAACAGAAATATAGATCAGTGCAACAGGATAGCAAGCCCAGAGATAAACCCAAGCACATATGGTCAACTAATATATGACAAAGGAGGGAAGGTTATACAATGGAGAAAAGACAGTCTCTTCAATAAGTGCTGCTGGGAAAACTGGACAGCTACATGTAAAAGAATGAAATTAGAACGCTCCCTAACACCATACACAAAAATAAACTCAAAATGAGTTAAAGACCTAAAGGTAAGACCAGACACTAGTAAACTCTTAGAGGAAACACAGGAAGAACACTCTTTGACATAAATCACAGCAAGATTTTGTTTGTTTGTTTTGTTTTGTTTTGTGGTACGCGGGCCTCTCACTGTTGTGGCCTCTCCCGTTGCGGAGAACAGGCTCCGGACGCGCAGGCTCAGCGGCCATGGCTCACGGGCCCAGCTGCTCCGTAGCATGTGGGATCTTCCCAGCCCAGGGCGCGAACCTGTGTCCCCTGCATCGGCAGGCGGACTCTCAACCATTGCACCACCAGGGAAGCCCCAGCAAGATATTTTTTGATCCGCCTCCTAGAGTAATGGAAATAAAAATAAACGAATGGGACCTAATGAAACTTAAATGCTTTTGCAAAGCAAAGGAAACTACACACAAGATGAAAAGACAACCCTCAGAATGGGAGAAAATATTTGCAAACGAATCAATGGACAAAGGATTAATCTCCAAAATATATAAACAGCTCATGCAGCTCAATATCAAAAAAACAGACAACCCAATCCAAAAATGGACAGAAGACCTAAATAGACGTTTCTCCAAAGAAGACATGCAGATGACCAAGAAGCACATGAAAAGCTGCTCAACATCATTTATTATTAGAGAAATGCAAATCAAAACTACAATGAGGTTATCACCTCACACCAGTTAGAATGGGCATCATTAGAAAATCTACAAACAACAAATGCTGGAGAGGGTGTGGAGAGAAGGGAACCCTTTTGCACTGTTGGTGGGAATGTAAACTGATACAGCCACTATGGAGAACAGTATGGAGATTCCTTAAAAAATTAAAAGTAGAATTACCATATGACCCAGCAATCCCATTAGTGGGCATATACCCAGAGAAAACCATAATTCAAAAAGATACATGCACCCCAATGTTCATTGCAGCACTATTTACAATAGCCAGTTCGTGGAATCAACCTAAATCCCCATTGACAGACGAATGGATAAAGATGTGGTATATATATACCATGCAATATTACTCAGCCATAAAAAGGAGAGAAATTCGGTCATTTGTAGAGACGTGGATGAATCTAGAGACTGTCATACAGAGTGAAGGAAGTCAGAAAGAGAAAAACAAATATCGTGTATTAACGCATATATGTGGAACCTAGAAAAATGGTACAGATGAACTGGTTTGCAGGGCAGAAATAGAGACACAGATGTAGAGGACAAATGTATGGATACCAAGGGGGGAAAGCGGCACAGGGTGGTGGTGGGGCTGTCATGAATTGGGAGACTGGGATTGACATATATACACTAGTATATATAAAATGGCTAACTAATAACCTGCTGTATAAAAAAATAAAATTCAAAAATAAATAAAAGATTATTTTGAAAAAAAAAATGTCTTCCTATTCCATCTACTCTTGCTTTACTTTGATGAATTCTTGAAACTATTTGAGTATATTTCTATAAAAATGTTTGAATTAATAAGAAGAGTACTGAATTTGGTAGATAAAAATCAAGATTATTTTTCTAGAGTATGTAAACTGGCCAAAAACTTCAGGCAATCATATACATTAATTAAAATTTAGTTACTGTATTGAAAAATGTTGCTATTGTTTCTGAAAATTAAAACAAAATCTTTCCTTATTTACATGTAACTTTCTTACTGGATTATTCTAATTTATTTTTTAAAAAGCCCATGTACAAAAATCTTATAGGAAATTTAAAAATAATTAACAAAAAGGAAAAAAACTACTGATATCAATAATGCTTTCAAATATACTTCATTGATAAAATTTTGACATTTCAGTAGTCTAATTTAACAAAATTAAGGTAGTCTAAAAGAAACCTATTCTTGCCAGCTTTGTGACAGTTTTAAAATGAGGGGATTATTCAGTTACAAATTACTATAAATGAAATTTCCACTTCTATTTATTTGTATTAGTACACTATATTTGATAGATTTTTATGTCTAACAAGACCCTTCATACAGGAAATTTTAGAATTAAATTTCATAATTTATTTGCCAAACTTAGTAGATATTTTTGTTGTCATTGTTTTTGGTTTTGATTTTTCCTGCCTCAGATAACAATTTGGCCAGCAAACAGAATAGTAACAGAATGTTATTTGGTTAATTTATTTTGAAGGATCTAGTAGTACCAGGCTATAGATTTTCTTTTAGTTTTATATTCCTGTTATTTTTTTCTCACATATTTACCCTAACAGTGTTATTTAGTATTTGTCAGGCAGTATGTATACTAAGTACTAGGAAGTCATATATCAAGACATTTACATATAGCAATAAACTTAATCCTCCCAATGGAGAGAATTCCATCCATGGGGAAATTGAGGCTCAGTTAAATAATCTTCCCCAGGTTATACTGCAACTCAATGGGACAGGAGGGATATAAATTGAAGCAGGATATAAATTGGCTTGAGATACGTTTTTTTCTCCTGTTGTTCTTTGAGCTGTTCACAATATATTGTTGTTACTTTGTTTTAAACTGTCATTTAACATTTTTAATTTTATATCTTGAAATAATTTCAGACACAGAGTTGCTAAGATATAGTATGGACCGTTCTCTTACACAAATCACCCAGCTTCCCATAATGTTAACATCTTGCATAACTATTATACAATTATTGAAACTAAGAAATTAACTTTGGTATAATTTATTAATTAAAATATAGTTTTTGTTTGTTTTTTCACATTTCACCAGTTTTTCCACTAAATATCCTTTTTCTATTCTGAGATCCAGTCCAGGATCCCACATTGCATTTAGTTTTGTCTTCTTAATCTCTTCTAATCAGTGACAGTTCTTCTGCCTTTCCTGATCCTTAATGACTTTAACACTTCGAGACAGTAATGGCCAGGTATGTTGTAGAATGTCCTTCAGTTTGTGCGTATCTGATGTTTTCTCGTGACTAGACTGATGTTATGGACTTTGAGGGGAAAAGTCCCTGTTTAGGCATCAAATCAGGGAAATACGATGTGTATATGGCTTAGTACTATCTATGTTAACATTTACCACTTGTTTAAGGTGATGACTGCCAAGTTTCTTCACTATAAAGTTAGTGTTTTTCCCTCTGTAACAAATAAATATTTGGGATGATATAATTTGAAGCTATAAAATACCACGTTTCACCTTAAACTTTTGTCCTACTATTTTTGCATGCATTGGTCTGCAACAATTATTGTAGCGCTCTAATGGTGATATTCTATTTCCCTCACATGTTTACATTTATTAATTGAAATTCTTCTGTAAGGAAGAGTTATCCCTTACCCTCCCTATTATTTTTGAATAAATTAAACAGTAAGAAAAAAAATGTCCCCCCTGCCATGTTTAGCGATTTGGGTACTCTCTGTTTTGCACAGATCAACATTTCCATCTGAAATAGTTTTTCTTCTGCTTGAAGGAAATCTTTTAACATCCCTTACACTGCAGTTCTGCACACAACAAATTTGTTCAGTTTTGTTATTGTGAAGAAGGTTTTATGTGGTCTTCACTTATGAAAGATAGTTTCAATGGGCAAAGAATTTTAGGTTGACAGTTTTATTCTTTCAGCTCTTTAATGGTGCTTTTCCCATTGTCTTCTGGCTTCAGCAATTTCTGGAGAAAGGTCTACAATAATACTTACCTTTACTCCATATCAGGGGTAAATATTGTAGGTTTTGTGGATCACATACTGTCTCTGTTGCATATTCTACTTTAAAAACAAAAAAGTGTAAAAAAAATTCTTAGTTTTTTGGACATACAAAAAACAGCCTTCATGACAATTTTGGCACATGGATCATACTTTATTTACTCTTGCTTTGTATCTTTTCCTCTTGCAGCTTTTTAGGTTTTCTCTTTATTGTTATTAATGTTAAAAATAATATAATTATGAATTGCCTTAGTGTAGCTTTCTTCACATTTCCTCTTGGTGTTTGCTGACTCTCTTGGGTCTCTGGGCTTATATTCATCAGATTTGGAAAATTTGGCCATAATTTAAAGAAATGCTTTTCTGACTCTACCCCCTCTATTAGACTCCATTTTCACATATATTAGCCTGTTTAATCTTTCTCCATGGATCTCTTTATTTTATTCATTTTTTAATATCTCTCTACTTCATTTTGGATAGGTGGTGATACTGTTTACAAGTTTATTAATATTGCTTTTCTGGAGAGTCTAATCTGACACTAACCCTATCCAGTGAATTTTTCATTTCAGATTTATATTGTATTTATATTTTTGTCAGATATTCCATTTGGTTATTCCATATTTTTCCATTTATCCTCTCATTATGTTCATATTTTCCTTTAAATCTCTGAGCATGTTTGTAATTGATTTTATAGTCTTTGTTGGCAAATTCCCCCATTCCTGTCATTTTTGAGAATGTTTACATTGATGGATATATCTGCTCAATACCAGACTCGTTCTCCTGATTCTTCACATGTGTGTAACTTTTTCATTAGATGCTTGTGAATGTTATGAAGTGCTGACATTTGCGTCTTTCTTTAAAGATTGATAGACATTGTTTTAGTAGGCAGTTATTTATTAGTTTGATCCTTTTAAAGCTTTTTCTACATTTATTTTTTTTAAGAGCGGGTCTAGAGTAGTATTTCCTCTAGTGCTAATTTTGCCTTACAGCTAAGGTACGATCCTTCTGGAGTCTCTCCACGCAATGTCCCATGTATTAATGAGTCTCCACTCTGGATGATTAGACTCGAATAATGCCTAGTTCTGTGTGATCTTGGGAACTGTTTGGCTTGTAACTCCTTGTTAACTGTTCTTTCCTTCAAAGATGTTCTTTGCCTGCCATTTGGGGTTTTACTCTTAATGTGTGCAGGTTGAATTTCACTAAAAACTGAGGAAGATCCCTAGGTAGATTCTGGAACTATTTCTGTGTATCTCTCTAATTTCATGTTTTCTATATTGTAAATTCAAGCCATTCTAGTATTCTATAAGTTCAAGTCTCATGTTGTCAACATAACAAAACCACTGATAACAGTTTAGGTAGGTTCCCCTCACTACTGCATTCCAGAAATTTTCTCCAAGCATAAAGCTACTGTGATTTGTTTTCCCAATTCCAGGTATAATAGTCCTGCACTTCCTGTAACATCTAAAAATGATTGTTTCATATAATTTGTCCAGTTCTAGTTGTTTATGAAAGGAGGATAAGGCCCTATTACACCCCTGTATCCTAATCATTGGCACATTTTGAGCAGAAGAGTGATGCAGCTAATAAATTCTGACCCTTGCTCTTCAAAAGTGTATTGTCTCCACCCAGGTTAGTGAAATCCAGCACTGCCTGCTCTGTTTATACCAAGGGGCTTTCCTGTGACCTTTCTTCCAATGTTCTTCTGATTACAACTATCATCCAATATTTATTTGTGTTAAGGAGAGCTAGCAGCCACTACACTCTATTTTTTTTCACACTCCCTGTGGCACATACATGGAATATGAAACAAGAAATATATACGAATTAATGAGTTTTTATAGCATCCCATGAAACTGATGGATAATCTTGACATTTATGCATATGTACTAAGACTGACCTCGGAAAAATTTAGCTGAAAAGATTTAACACCATCACGTAATGGAACTGTGTCTGGCACTCAGTGATCAATATTTATCTATAGAATGAATGAATGCTTACAGTCATTTGCAGGTGTTGAACACTGCCTCTTAGTTATAGACCATAATTTTCTCTGATTTAAAGTGACCCAATATTTTTATACCACATTTCCTTTCTCAAGTCTAGTTGTAGAATGAACTGAAGCTATAAAATTCCTGGTATGTAACCTAGAAGTTATTTGCCCATTAAAGCATCCCATCTTGGTGTAATACACTATACCTGTTAGCCCAGATGGACTCTAAAACCAGATTGCTGGGAAAGGGAAGGAAAAGGAGAAAGGAGATGAAGAGGGGAGTGGGGACCGAGAAGGTTCTTTGGTGAACAAAGTTACAATTTTGAATAAATTATATGAAACATGTATTTTGTTGCCCTGCCCTCTTCTCTTTAAAACTACTTCATTTTCTGAGTTCCTATGAACATATTCTTTTCCCACTTTGAATGCCACAGAAAGCAGTAATTCCTATAGCCTCAAAGCCAAGCTTTTAAGTACTGACATCTGTCTTTGTGAGCTGAGGTGCTCACAGAATTGCACACTTAGACACATGAATGAATAGAGGCACTCATGCTTTCCACTCATAAAGATTAAAAGCAACTTGACATTCTTTATGCTCCTTTATTTAGCCTGAAAGTTTCAGGAATTTTCCAGTTACAAGTTTTAGATCCTTAAAATGGTAAGCATGCTCAGCAGAACATGATTAACTTCTGATATTTTGGCTTCTAGTCTTCCTTGATTTATTTAACACATACCAATATTTTGTCAAAGAATATTACTTTGCCTTTCTTTAATCAGAAATCGAAAAGTAATGATAATATTCATGTGACAAATTGAAAAGGAGCTTATTTTCTGGTGAGTTGCCAATGGATAGACAATATTCATTTATTATTACCTGCTAGTAAATTAAGATAGCTATGAAACAGATTTTTAAAACATTATTATTGAGATAATGCTAGTCCTAAATATATACTATTATACTACTTAATCACTTAGCAGAAACTTTATTTTGCAATAATAACATCAACTTTCAAACATGAGATGTATACATATATAGATATAGATATATAGATGTCAGTAACAACTGTCTTACTGTCATACAAAAAGGAATTTTCAGTTAAATAGCCTTTAATTTTTGGTGGCATGAATTTCATAGACCACATACTTAGATGTCAAAGAAATGAATATATACATATATGAATATACACACACACATATATACGAATATAGAATTTAGATATATGAAACTTAATTTATAATTCTACCTGTCTGCAGAAAGCTGAACCTTATCAAATAGTCCCTTTGATCTTTCTCCAGTAAATGTAGGGTTCTTTCCTGTCGCTAACCAACCCTCAACCTGGTATAAGTTCTAAAATTCAGGGAGTGTAAGTAGTCAAAGGGAATGTTGTGAAAGTGGGGATTAAGAATCTGGTCCTTTTTGTCCATAGCAGGCACCTGCTAGAACAACCATTAAAAATAAAAATAGCTAACATTTATGGAATATTTATATAGCCCTATTCTAGGCACATATATGTGCGTGTGTACATATATATATATATATATATATATATATATATATGAATCCATCTAACCTTTGTAACAGCCCAATAAAGTACTACTATTACTATCCATGCTTTATAAATAGGAAAACTGATGCACAGAGCAGTTAAAAAATTGGGCCAAGTTTAGGCAGCAGTTAAGAGACAGAGCTGGAGTCTAAACACAATAGTGGAGCTCCAGAACTGGAGCTTCAGGTCTCATTGCTCTGCAGCCTCTCACTGCTGTCTACTCCTTGGGTATAATCAATCCTCCATTTCCACACCAGCCAAGGCTTCCATGTTGTATTTCGAAGTTTCTGTTCCACATTCCACAATGGCTCCTCATCTCTGTCTTTCCAGACTGCTCGCTTTCCAGATCACAGCTGTCCACTCAGGGGAATACAAGGGAAATAAAATGATGTGAATGCTCACTTCTAGGACTTATTGGGGCTCAAAGGGGCTCTGGGCCTCATGTCTATCAGCCAAAAACTCCATTTAAACATCACTTCCATATTCTCAAAACCTGGTTTGAGCGATTTCCTAAGTGTTAATAGTTTCCCAAACAGGAAGCTAAATGTTCTCTCATTCTGTCCAGGAGTGCAGCCGCCTGAATAATTTGTACATAGAGAAGGCACTGGTCCATGGCTATCTTTCTTTTCTCACTATCTCGCTTAGTCTCCTCCCAGATTCTTTATGAAGATTTTCCAGGTGAGAAAAACTCATTCTAACAGAATATTTATTTTTCTATGTCAGTTATTTAGGTCAGGACTTCAGTTTCAAAGCTTTAAAGACTCATCATACAACTCAAAAGCCTTTTTTGTCGACTGTTGTGTCTCCCTTGAATACAAAAGTATATTTTGAAATTTGGAACACAAAAGATGACTTATTTCTTAAATCTTCTTCTCACTGTATCTTCCCTTTCTTGAGACAGTAAGCCTAAAATACTCTCACTCCCCCTGACATGGGGAGAAGGGGGGAAAAAATTCAAAATTAAAAACACATTGATGAATACTTCAAAATACTTTCCCATCATGACCTCAAAGCTCTAATTTTAAAGAATTTGAGAATAATCTCTATAGTTATCTCCAGACTTCTAATATAAAAGCCACTTGTAGTCTCTTCTTTTTAAAACAGCTTGGGGGTCCTGATACAAATTCTAAGAAACCTAGAGAATCATAACCTCTCTTCTGCTTTTTAAGAGGTAGGAGGAAAAGTAAAAATATTTGAGAGGAGCCAGAATCCTGTGGTTCTGGTCTCAACTCTGCCAATGATTAGTTGTGCTGCCAAGAACTGATCACTCAAATCTTAGTCTGTGAATTACCCAACTAACACTTCTGGAGCATCATGTATGGGTTGGACACTTAATATATACTATTTGTTCAATTATCACAATTTTAGCACAGTCAGAAAGTGTAAGTAACTTGTCTAAGGTCTTAAAGGAATTAACTGGCAAAATTGCAATTGAAAGAAGCTATGTACTATTCCAATATAATATTTCCTGATTAGATAATAGATATATGTGTGCGTATGTGTGTGTATATATATATATATATATATATATATATATATATAAAATCTTTCTTAACTGTGATTTGTTGGAAAACATTATTTTGGGTAACAAAACTGGATGCTTGCTAACCCATTCACCTTACCAGAGGTCTTCTCTCCTCTTCATACCTCTAATTTTGTATACAGCACCTGTATTTTATCATATCTTCTCAAAATTCTTAGACACATAAGGCTTATTAACCTCTCCAAAGTTTGTTAATCATAACCACTTTCCTAGTGATGGTTGGTATGGACCCAAAAGAGTGGAATTTATCTCCAGCTATCTCCTCCAGAGCTAACATTCACATTAGGTAATGTGTAATGTTTTCTTACCATGCACACTGTCAGGCTGACACCAACAGTGAAACATGTGAATTAATACTAACATAAGCTAACATGAATTGTGCATTATAAAAATATCATTTTAAAAAGGAGAGTATGCAATGATAAACAATGTATGGGCCTGTGTTGGAAATCAAATAACATAAAGGCTTTTCTAGTTTCCTTGGAGAATATACTGATTAAGTGAACTATATCACATTTGTCTTTGCACTGAAATACTGGTTTGATTTGCAAACATTAGTAAATTCTTTTCCATAACTTCTGAATGATAATTTTTTGGCTAATCGATGGCTGGAGAAATTTTGCACATCATTTAATTTCCTTAAACTCACCACTTAGAGCTTTGGTAGTTTGCATCTGGAAACTGAGTTTTGTTTTTTGGGTTTTCTTTAAGTGATAAAGGTAAAAAGTTTAGTTGTGAGTTCTGTCAAAAATAACTCTTTCAAGAACCATGAATCCTCTACCATGTGATTTAATTTTTCAGACTTATTTTCATTTTATTTTTTAACAGACAGTTTCTCTTTTCTCACTAATGCAGTCTGGAAAATAGTATGGAAAGGAATCATGGGTCTAGAACAATACTGGAGAACCCTAGCAAAGGGCCATTCCTCCTACTACTCACAAGCTTTAGAGAAATAATAAGCATAATAACATCTTAAAGTTTGTAAAAAATGTGTGTCCACATTGAAAAGAGATTATGACAGCATAATAGCCCCTAATTTTACAAAAGCATGACTTCCAGTCTCCTTTAAGGTTTCATCCTCCAGTGCAATGGTTCTCAAACTTGGCTGCACACTGGAATCACCTAGGAAGTTTTAAAAATATGAGTCCTATACCTAGAGATTCTAATATAACAGGGAATTGCCTGGGCATCTGGATCACTAAAAGCTCTCCCAAGAGATTCTAATGTACAGCCAAGGCTGAGAATCATAGACTAGTAGCCCTTTGTAAATTCTCAAGACATGCTCACTCATATATTTGGGCTGCTGACTCTACCACCCCTCTCAGCTGGCTGCCTCACTATCCTTTTGCTTGAGGCAATAAACCAGATGCTATTCTCAAGGCAATGGTGCTCTAAGTCTGTTCCATCTGACTTTCTGTTGAAGATACAGCATAAGCATGATTTGTACTTATCTCTGGACGTTTCTTTGCCACGGACATTCCAATAATAGGCTCATAAGTCTATTGTTGTGTATACTTTATTCATGCTCCTGGTTTCATGGCAACCTCTATCCAGGCCAGGAGAAAGCTGGTACTAGATCTATTGGCAAAGTAGAGAAAATTTGCTAACTTTTTTGTTCTTCTTGTTCATCAAATCAAGCAGAAGCCTGGAGGACCGATCTCCTAGAATTTGTTCATAGGGTAAAAAGGATTATCTCCATTCACTTAAGGCTTACGATGAGTCAGAAAGAAGGTGTTAGCATAGTAAAAGGTATCCCTTTGCTAGCACTAGGAGATGACTAAAACAGGAAAAAAAAAGAGAATGGGAGAAAAATAAACCTGTGAAATTTCTCTGGGTCTTTGAAGTTCTTTACTGGGGAGATTTCTTAAATGAGTGAGGATAATATGTACTGTAACGCAAAAGGACTTAAATCCATTTCTGGATTCTGGAAAAAACAATTACATTACCAACCTGGCACACAGCACCTTGGTAAGCTTGGCCAGACCAAAAAAATAAAGGATGTGAAGCATATAACCTTGCCTAAGCCACTTTTAGTTTCTAGGTGACATGAACTCTGGATACTGAAGAACTGCTTTAGAGCCTCCAAGGAAGAGTGTGTGATGACCTTAAGGCAGAGCGTGGAATGGAGATGGGTGGTTGAGCCTGGGTCCACAGCTGGCAAGAACTGAGTGAAAACCACATCAATGAGAGAGAAATGCCTAGTACTTCCTAGTATCATTGCTTGAGCAAAATGAATAAACTATTAGCTCATCCAACTTGGACTTCTGCATTAGAGGCCAACATTGCTTTCAGGAATGGACCAATGAGCAACAGACAGCTCAGACCCAAGAATCAGCATAAGACAGTCACTTTCCCTAACTCTACAAGGAAAGCAAATCCTTACACTCCTTCAGGGACACATTCTTACATCATCTAAGATCAGAAGCATGGGAAGGGCTGAGTAACTTTATATAAGATAAACTAAAAGGACTGTTGAAACTGTGTGATTCTAAGCTTTCATAGGAGTAGGTATTTATTTTTCAGAAAACAGCTGTGTATGGATTCAGGAGGATCAGACTGATAGTTTTCTTTCTTTTTTTTTCTAAGCACGTTAGGCTTTTTGTATATACAATCACATTGTATCAAGATGGAGCCATACTGAGAAGACAGAACCAGCAAACAGGAATAGCCTCATGAACCTCCCCTCCCAAACAATCCTGGGTTTCACCCATCATTACCCACTTTTTTATCACAATGGAAGATAAAATCACAATGCGTCTATCTCCTGAATCCTCATATCTGCCTTCACTACCTGGATCTTACTCCTTATCTGCTCTCTCCTATAACTCCATCCTAAGCTTTTCTATCAGCTCTTTCACATTAGCTTTTAAACATGCACAAATAACTCCCACCATAAAATTATTAAGCAAAATATGTAAGAAAATAAAACACACAGCCCTTCTCAGCTCTACATATTCTCAGCTACTGCTCTATTTCCAATTACAGCTAACATAATTACATCAATCCATACTCAGTTTACAAGTATGGATTACAAGTATGGATACAAGTATGGGTGTCCACCATCACCCTGAAAATAGCTTTGCCAAAATGCTAATGATTGATTTATCCCTAAATCCAAAGACCCTCTGCAGTCTTATCTACCCTCTGCAATATGCTATGTATTTTTTGCATTTTATAATGTCTTTTCACTCCTAGTTCTGTCTCTCTGGCTACTTTGTTTTATTCTCCTTTATTAGCTCTTCTTCTTTAGCTACTCTAAAAAAAATCAATGCTCCCAGGATTTCTAATTGAGAAGTCCCATCTATTTACATGGCTTGAACTATCTCTTGCATTATTTTAATAACTCAAATTACTATCCTCAGCCTAATTTTCATTCCTAAATGCCAGAAATATTTATTCAAGTATATAATGACTCTCTTCACCACTCAAGCTCAATGTACCTAAAAATAAAAAGCATCTTCTGGGATTCCACATCTATATCTGTGGAACTAGTGCCTCCTCTATCTTCTTGGTTAACCTTTAATTTGGAGTACACTTTATTTCTCTTTCTTAATGCTCTCCCCGCCTTGTTCACTTGTTCCATTTGTTCGGAAGCTATTCAGGCCACTAACATTTTTTTCACCTTAAGTATCATGAATAACTCCTTAATTGAGACTGTTTTATCTGCTATTAACCCCCTTTAGAACACTTCTACTGTTGTCAAACAGTGTTTTTAAATGCAAATATAAATATGCTACAGCACTAAACAGTATGAAGATTAAAGAACAATCGCCTTAATATATTATACAAGCTGTGTCATCATCTGCTCTCAGCCATGATGAAATATTTCTACCTTCTGGTCTCACTAAACATCTTTTTTCTTAATCTGAGAGCTCTTCCTGCCTCCAGGGTGAATTCCTACTTAGCCTACAGAGTCCATCTCAGGTGAGTCTTCCTTCAAAAAGCCTTCCAAGTGGTAAGTATAAATTAGGTCAGCGGTCACCAACCTTTTCTGGCAGCAGGGACTGGTTTCGTGGAAGACAATTCTTCCACAGACAGGGGCGGGGCAGGGGGAATGGTTCAGGTGGTAACGCAAGCAATAGGGAGCGGCAGATGAAGCTTCACTTGCTCTCCCGCCACTCACCTCCTGTTGTGCGTACCAGTTCCTAACAGGCCACGGCCTGGTACCGGTCCACAGCCCGGGGATTGGGGACTCCTGAATTATGTACTTCAAGTGATAAATATCAATTCATGGCACACTGTTTCTGTTTCTAAACCATTTAATATAAGATGAATCATGGTGTGTTGAATAGTCTCCATTTCCCCCACTGAACCATATGCTTTGGAAGGCAAAACACTGCCTTATGCATATTTGTATTATTTCCTGGCAAACTTCCTAGACGGAGCCAAAATAAATGGATATTTAACAAATAAAAGGATAAACAAGTACATATATTTCAGGATTCTGTGATCAATTTCATGTACCTGTTACAAATTAGTGTGAGACTTTGAGTGCATATGAATATCTATGCATCCTAACTCATACTTCTATGAAGAGTAATACTCCTTCAAATCCAACATAAACCCTTACTGAAATATCATCCCCACATATTTTTTAAAAAGTCAAAGACAATAGTGGATCCCTGACTTATGTAGGAGAACGTGTGGAATTTATATTTCTTATAAACAAGATGAGATAACCTGATCTCCTTTAAAGTGTTTTTCTTTTGTTCTGATTTTTGTGGTGATTTGAAAGTTTCCTTAAGAGAGCTGGAGGAAAGAAACCAAAGACCAAAAAAAAAAAAAATTCTATTAGATTGGATCAGCCCTTTCCCATCTAATTTGCAATGGAGACACTGTCTCTAGTTACAAATGAATACTCATTGAAGATCCACTCTCCCTTCTCTCTCTTTCTCTTTCTCTCTCTCTGTGTCTCATTTTGCTTTCTTGTTTCTGGCCTAAGGTAACTCCTCTGCCATCTGAGCAGTATCTGTGAATATGTAAATATGTAAGGAAAAAATATTCTACTCTAGAGCTTATACATGTTTATGAGCTCTCATTTCATAGGTCAACTAGGTATGAAGAAGCCGACTATAAAAGACTGAGATAATTCAACAATACAAAAGGGCATGAAGGGCTTCCCTGGTGGCGCAGTGGTTGAGAGTCCGCCTGCCAACGCAGGGGACACGCGTTCGTGCCCCGGTCTGGGAAGATCCCACATGCCGCGGAGCGGCTGGGCCCGTGAGCCATGGCTGCTGAGCCTGTGCTGCGCAACGGGAGAGGCCACGACAGTGAGAGGCCTGCGTACCGCAAAAACAGAAACAAACCAAAAAAACCAAAAGGGCATAAAAAAATCAATTAAATCTGGAAGTCATCTGTAAACTAATTTTTTTTATTATCAATTATAGAGCATATTTTGAGGTATATTAAACAATAAATCCTGCTGGTTCTTTGACATCTAAAAGACCAAAACATCAATGAATTTTACGTAATTTTACATTAGAGTTCTTTATACCATGCATGTCAGAGAATTTGATCTGTATAACACAGGAGTCAACAATGAAGTTGAACCATCCTACACACTATATAAACATTCATTCTTCACATAAAAATGAACAGCTTAATAAATTAATTTTTTTGGGGGAGGGATCTTCCCGGACCGGGGCACGAACCCATGTCCCCTGCATCAGCAGGCAGACCCCCAACCACTGTGCCACCAGGGAAGCCCTAATAAATTAATTTTAAATTATCCATTAAGGGTTTAAACTCAGCATGGTATAAAGGATATGCAATTAATTTAGTGAGTTAATCCTATAAATATTTACTGAGTGATTACACATTGAAGATAATATGCTAAGTGATAGAGATCTGTAGGTGAAAAAGACCAAGAATGAGGATTTAATCATAATTGAGAAGAAACAGAAGATAATTGAAATGTAGTTGCTGCCTTCAAAATAATGTATATAACTTTTAGACAGACAAACGTAAATGTATTTGAAGAGGAGTCTTCAGTCCTCCTGAATACATAAATATAACAGATGTATATAGACATGATTTACTAGAAGGAAATAGCTATGTACTTCTTAAATGGACAGTCATATGAATCAAGATAATGGTAAAATCAAGCAGCTTAAATTTTGTTCCCTATTTGTTTACAAATCCCAAAAAAAGCAGTGCCATTTGATAATCTTAATAAAATTTCATTTAAAAGCTGTTTTTTAATTGCTCAAGGACAGAGCTATTTTAAAGAAAAGGTATGAAACTTTCTTTTAAGTATAATTAGAAGGAGAAGGGGGTATTCTTTGTAATTTCATTTATTATTTACACACAATGTCATTAAACACTGGTAATCCTATTTGAGTAAGAATAACTATATAGCAAATTTTAACTTTTAGCTTGTTTTTCAAAAGAAATATTGCTAAGTAAATTTTTTATTTTAGGAATCTGCAAAAAATGGTCAGGACATAATTTAAGTAATCATCCTATATGCTCTAATTACGTGATTTTAAAAACTTAGGTGGACAAATTGGTGTTAATGTGTATATAATCCTCCTATCAATTTGGTAAAAATAAAAATATATGATTTCTATGCATATTAGAATTAGAAATAAAGACATTGTATGCATGTGTGTGTTGTGCATGTATATGTAAATGGTAATTGTATACAAAATTAAATATAGGTCCTTGTTAAAGTGGTGAAAAAATACTGCTCTAATTTTAAACGTATTTAAGGTTTATTTTAGTTTTTTAAAATAAATTTATTTTATTTTTATTTTTATTTTTGGCTGCATTGGGTCTTTGTTGCTGTGCACAGGCTTTCTCTAGTTGTGGTGAGTGGGGGCTACTCTTCGTTGCAGTACACACTGCGGTGGCTTCTTTTGTTTCAGAGAACAGGCTCTAAGCATGCGGGCTTCAGTAGTTGTGGCTCGTGGGCTCTAGAGCACAGGCTCAGTAGTTGTGGTGCATGGGCTTAGTTGTTCTGCCGTATGTGGGATCATCCTGGACCAGGGCTCGAACACATGTCCCATGAATTGCCAGGCAGATTCTTAACCACTAGGCCACCAGGAAAGCCCAAGGTTTATTTTTAATTCACTACTTTAACACAAGGTTTGAATGCACAATTATACATGCTTTATTATTCACTATGACTTTTTTTTTCCTCAGTGCAGCCCAAGATGAGGCACATAAAGTCTGGTTGTTCCACAACATGAACATTTTTAAAAATTGTGGTAGAATACATATAAAATTTACCATCTTAACCATTTTTAAGTGTACAGTTCAGTAGTGTTAAGTACATTCACGCTGTTGTGCAACCACACTACACTATGTCTTTAATGACCAGAAATGAGTTTATAAAATGACTGATACACACATGCTATTACACAAACATAGCATGGATATTTACCTGAACCTGAAGATCAGCTGCTCTCAAATTATTGATTTGATTATTCTTTTCCATGAAAAGAATTTACTGTCTCATCTATCTTTTGCATAAGAATTCTTTACTGTAAGCCCAATTTATAAATTCAACTCACTGTAACTGGATAAGGATATGCTACATGATGTTTGGGGACCAACTCTTGTTTCTAGTAAACCTGGCTGCTCCACTGTCTGCATAAAGTTCAGCAAGCTAAGTAACCTCTCCTCTTATTTTCCCCATCTGTATTATGGGAATCATGATACTACTTAATGTATTCTGTTGCTGAAGAATACCTACAATAAAATATGTAAATGGCCCAGTGGTTGGTAAAGATGACCCTCAACAAATGTTAACTATAGATAACTAAATGCATCAAAATTTACATTAATTTTTTTAAGTGTCTAACCACAAGTTAAAAAACAGCTTCATTGGGGCTTCCCTGGTGGCGCAGTGGTTGAGAGTCCGCCTGCCGATGCAGGGGACACGGGTTCGTGCCCCGGTGTGGGAGGATCCCACATGCTGCGGAGCGGCTGGGCCCGTGAGCCATGGCCACTGAGCCTGCGCGTCCGGAGCCTGTTGCTCCGCAACGGGAGAGGCCACAACAGTGAGAGGCCCGCGTACCGCAAAAAAAAAAAAAAAAAAAAAAAAAAAAAAACAAACAAAAAAAACAGCTTCATTGAAGTATATTTTACTTACAATAAATAAATTTACATTAAGTTTTAAATTAAGATAAAGCTTAATTAGATGACTAAAAATAATTAAGAACCAATTCATGTAATCTGACTTTAGGATTTTAATCTGTATAATCTCTAACTTTAATCCTGTTTCTCAACCCATTATAAATGAACTTTAATAAACTCATTTTCAGTAGCAATACGAATAAGGCAACATGATACAGCATAAATAACATGGAATTTACAGACATATTGGGCCTAACTTCTAAATTTAATACCTACCAATTTTAATACCGAAGAAGACATTTAAAATTTTTAAAGTCATTTAAGACTTCAACACCTTCCTCATAAAATAAAGTAAAAAGAAATCGTGCTGTATTACCTCTCAGAAGTATTTAAAGTTTAAATAAGAAACACATATGAGAGGCTACATGCGTTATTTTTGGTTTTACTTATACTTTTCCATTAAAATGAAAGCTTAGCATATACATACACAAAATAAATACTAATTTCAAAGTCCTCGAAGTCTTTTTATGAATTTGTTTTTTAGCTATTTTATATGCATTTAACTAATTTACACAAACAAAATACTTCTAGTTTTGTGCCTTGCTCAGGAAATTATTGAAGAAAAATTCTATAGTTTAAACTTTTACGAAGAAACATTCAAAAACATGGAGTGTTTAAAAGCAATGTAGGATGTATATAATTTATGACACTTTGAAACAAAGTTTTGCTTAAATACAGATGTCATGGTTTTCAATATAGATTTAAAAGAAAAAAATTTTAATAAATGACTGAAATGTGATTGAAATTTATATAAGGAGAAACCCAAGAAATACTAAATTTACAGGAGCCACTTCACATGTGTGTCCTTCACATATATAGTCACTGGTTTATTAGCTTTAATTTACTGAATGCAAAATCTGTTAAAGAGTAGTTTTATTCCAAATTTGTATTACACACATGCTTCTCAAAGAAACTACATTAAAATGACACAAGTATGTAGGGAATTAATATTTATCCTTCTTTAAACAAAAGTTTTAAAATAAACCTATTCCATTCAAAATGAGAATCCCAAGTGTATATTTAATACCATTTTAGAAGACTAATTTCTTCTATCATTTATAGAATTTTTTGCTAAAATGTTTGCAATGCTCTTGTTGCATGCATTTCTTAGTCAATACTATTTTGTCAATGGCTAGAGCTAACTGGAATGAAAATATACTTTCAGTAAAATAAATGCCAATACTTTTTTTAACCTGAAAAAAGAGAGTGTTCCAGAGGCTTTCTGTCATTGGAAATATTTCAAAATTCAAATATGAGTTATTGTTGAGAAACAGAAAACATTCCCCCACAACATCCCTGTGTGTTTTTAACATCTTCAACCTTAATTTCTTAAAGAA
Source organism: Phocoena sinus (assembly GCF_008692025.1). Classification (NCBI taxonomy): domain Eukaryota; kingdom Metazoa; phylum Chordata; class Mammalia; order Artiodactyla; family Phocoenidae; genus Phocoena; species Phocoena sinus. Next base: position 82,713,318 of record NC_045771.1, read on the forward strand.
GGTGGAGAGGTTAAACTGGAAAACAAAAGCAGACCACTTCATATTTCTTTAATCCAAACACTCTTTGATGAAGAAAATGTTGGTATGGAGTCATCCATTTGCAAGAGCAAGGTCAGTACTTCCCCAAGGACACTTGTTTGATTATTAGTACCCTAAAGACTCTAAGTTTTCCTTTCTTTCTTTAAATTTCACACATTCATTCATTTATTCATTTATAAGTACTCTTGGAGCGCTAATGTGTGAAGAAGTGTTCTAGAATATCTGTATCTGAGGAATACAAAAATAAATAAGACACAAAACTTGCTCTAAAGTTATCTCAAGAATTTTTAAAATACTTATAACTGTGTTGTAATATTCTGATATGAAAGAATTATATTACAAAATAGTATATGCAGTGACCATACGTAAAGGAGGTAAAGATTGAGGTGAGGCTTAAAGGCATGACAATTCATCACCCTACTGGAACAGTTATTCCAGAACAACTGGCTTGTTCCTAGACTGGCTGGAGCAAGCCAAGGTTTATGAGCACTCTATTTAAAGGAGAATAGGATTGTGGGAAAGTCGGAAGAGGGATGGCTAAGGAAGATGTGGAATGAAATTGATCCACTTCAAAAAAGAATAAGACCATTCCCCACTGGAATACTACCACCAATGTACAGACTGATTTTTACAATGTTATTTATAAATATGACAGAAGAGACTCTAGAATTGAATTGGTTCACTTTGGGATGAACCTAGGCAAAAAAAAAATGCATCTATTGACCTAATAAGTGCCTCTGAGAACTCTAAAACTATGCCATATATATTGTCTGTAGCCATACTATCTGATGCTCTGCGTCCAAGTTGCAATGCTGAATGTTGTTACTTTAGAAGTAGATGACAAGGAACTATCTGGTTTTACCTTAGGGCTGCTATCATATAGTATCTGGGAAATCACATTCTGAAAATATTGTGTTTTTTATTTGTTTTCACCCCTCAGATATAACCTCTACTATGGAAAAATAAAGAAAAAAAATTTATCCTGAAACAAAGAACGGCAACTACTTGGAATCTAAGAAAAAAATAAGTGGCAATATTGTTTACTTTCTGTTAACATCAGTTTTCTGCTTTTATGCAAAATTTTAATGATGTGATAGTGCTTGGCATATGTACATATAATGCACTTTAGAGACTTTTCTGGGAAATCTAAAGCTGATAAAACACACGTTTGATTAAATGAGTAACCATTGAATCATAATGAAGTTTTATATTCACAGCTGAGTTTTTAAAACATTTTTTTCCCATCTCAAAGCATCCATACATTATAACAAAGCACAATAAGAATGTCAGCTATAAGTGGTGCATGTTACTCCCACTTATATTGTATTGGCTACTCATCAGTGATATGCCACATGTAACCATGAAGGAGCTTGGGGAAAGAACTGTGGCTGTATGACCAAGAAAAAGAGGAAAGAGGGCTACAGGAGGCAATTTTGGTAATCCATATGTAAGGAACAAAGAGCTTGGACCAAGATGGGTAGGGAAATGAGTAGGAATAAATAAGTAGAAAATATTAGAAAAGATAAATTGGTAGGGCTCAATAACTGGTTCAACATGAGGGTCAAAATGGAAGGGAAGACATTGAGACTTAAAGGTTACAAATACAGAGAGAAATTAAATTAAGAATCCTATTAATAACATTAACTCCCAAGCAAAAGTTCTAAGACCACTTTGGGAAGAGGAAAAACACACACACACATACACACACATATATATATAGGTTTATATTATATATATACATAATATATATGTATATAGGTTTTCATTTAATATATATGTGTGTGTATGTTCTGTTTTTAAAAAATTATTATGGAAAATTACTTTAATTCATGGATATTGAAAAAGAATAAATACATTAATAATGTATTCCTAATAAAGTTGACAATGTTCCCTAAAGTCATTTTATTTAAATCCCTTTAACCCAATGCAAAGGTTAAACACCCCTTGCAATCTAGGTAACTATGCAGTAAGTAAATCATAACTAAACCCTAAAATCTTGAATTACAAAGTTTATATACCTAAGTAACTGTATCTTTAAGGAGAACACACCTTAACTTTAACTCCAAAAATATTTTGGCAAAGCTACTTACAGCAATATTATCTCTGGCAAACCACACTTCATTTCAAACACACAGACTTTATCTCTGGCTACATATGCCTCAGCTACCCACCTACCCATGAGAGATTTAACCTCTGGTAGTGTTCATGCAATCTAAACTTTATAACTTAATCTTCAGGGAGTGATTTTAAGTCACCATGGAAATACTTTACTGAACCAATAAATGGTGACAGAAGCAGAAAGAAACCTGCACATATATTCAGCTTTAATTTTCCCTCTTTTACTGATCTTTGTCTCATTGTCTAAACAAAGCAACACAATATAAAAATTAGAGGAAAAATAAATCCAGTTTCCATAACTGTATACTGGAAAACTAGTTATGAGCTTGGTATATTGTTATGTGGTTTAATATTTTTATTAGTCTTTTAATTTTATGGAGTGGAGATAGAACATATCATAATATTAAGAATGTATTTTTATTAATTATAAAAAGGAAACCAGAAATATTGTCCTAAAAGTTCATTTTTCAGGGCAGACTGTACAGCCTCTTATCCTGATGTTGTCTCCACATGGCTATTTATCCTGAATTTCTTGGATGAGAAATATCTTAAGATCCAGTAATTTTTTTTTTCTGTATCATATGGTAGTTTTATTTTCAGTGGAACCTCCAATCTCTTTTCTATAATGTCTGTAATAATTTACATTCCCATCAAAAATGTACAAGGGTTCTCTTTTCTCCACATCATTGACTACACTTGTTATCCATTCTCTTTTTGATAATAGTCATCCCAAGAGGTGTGAGATGATATCTCAGTGTTGTTTTTTTTTAACATCTTTTTTGGAGTATAACTGCTTTACAATGTTGTGTTAGTTTCTGCTGTATAACAAAGTGAATCAGCTATATGTATATATACATATCCTCATATACCCTCCCTCTGGCGCCTCCCTCCCACCCACGCTATCTCACCCCTCTACGTGGTCACAAAGCACTGAGCTGATCTCCCTGTGCTATGCGGCAGCTTCCCACTAGCTATTTTACATTTGGTAGTGTATGTATGTCAATGCTACTCTCTCACTATGTCCCAGCCTCCCCTTCTCCCCCATGTCCTCAAGTCCAGTCTCTACATCTGCATCTTTATTCCTGCCCTGTCACTAGGTTCGTCAGTACCATTTTTTTTTAGATTCCATATATATGTTAGCATACAGTATTTGTTTTTGCCTTTCTGACTTACTTCACTCTGTACGACAGACTCTAGGTCCATCCACCTCACCACAAATAACTCAATTTCGTTTCTTTTTTTTTTTTTAATTTATTTATTTTTTATGTATTTATTTTTGGCTGCGTTGGGTCTTCATTGCTGCATGTGGGTTTTCTCTAGTTGCAGCAAGAGGGGGCTACTCTTCGTTGCGGTGTGTGGGCTTCTCACTATGGTGGCTTCTTTTGTTGTGGACCACAGGCTCTAGTTGCGCAGGCTTCAGTAGTTGTGGCGCATGGGCTTAGTTGCTCTGCAGCATGTGGGATCTTCCTGGACCAGGGCTCGAACCCATGTCCCCTGAGTTGGCAGGCAGATTCTTAACCACTGCGCCATCAGGGAAGTCCCTCATTTCTTTTTATGGCTGAGCAATATGCCATTGCATATATGTGCCACATCTTCTTTATCCATTCATCTGACCATCAACCTAATATGGACACTTATGTCGCTTCCGTGTCCTGGCTATTGTAAATAGTGCTGCAATGAATATTGTGGTACATGTCTCCTTTTGAATCATGGTTTTCTCAGGGTAGATGCCCAGTAGTGGGATTGCTGGGTCATATGGTAGTTCTATTTTTAGTTTTTTAAGGAACCTCCATACTGTTCTCCATAGTGGCTGTACCAATTTACATTCCCACCAACAGTTTAAGAGGGTTCCCTTTTCTCCACACCCTCTCCAGCATTTACTGTTTGTAAATTTTTTGATGATGGTCATTCCGACTGGTGTGAGGTGATACCTCACTGTAGTTTTGATTTGCATTTCTCTAATGATTAGTGATGTTGAGCATCCTTTCATGTGTTTGTTGGCAATTTGTATATCTTCTTTGGAGAAATGTCTATTTAGGTGTTCTGCCCATTTTTGGATTGGGTTGTTTGTTTTTTTGATGTTGACCTGCATGAGCTTCTTGTGTATTTTGGAGATTAATCCTTTGTCAGTTGCTTCATTTGCAAATATTTTCTCCCATTCTGAGGGTTGTCTTTTCATCTTGTTTATGTTTCCTTTGCTGTGCAAAAGTTTTAAGTTTCATTAGGTCCCATTTGTTTTTTTTTGTTTTTATTTCCATTTCTCTAGGAGGTGGGTCAAAAAGGATCTTGCTGTGATTTACGTCATAGTGTGTTCTGCCTATGTTTTCCTCTAAGAGTTTTATAGTGTCTGGCCTTACATTTAGGTCTTTAATCCATTTTGAGTTTATTTTTGTGTATGGTGTTAGGGAGTGTTCTAATTTCATTCTTTTACATGTAGCTTTCCAGTTTTCCCAGCACCACTTATTGAAGAGGCTGTCTTTTCTCCACTGTATATTCTTGCCTGCTTTATCAAAGATAAGGTGACCATATGTGCATGGATTTATCTCTGGGCTTTCTATCCTGTTCCACTGATTTATATTTCTGTTTTTGTGCCAGTATCATACTGTCTTGATTACTGTAGCTTTGTAGTATAGTCTGAAGTCAGGGAGCCTGATTCCTCCAGCTCTGTTTTTCTCTCTCAAGATTGCTCAGGCTATTTGGGGTCTTTTGTGTTTCCATACAAATTGTGCAATTTTTTGTTCTAGTTCTGTGAAAAATGCCACTGGTAGTTTGATAGGGATTGCCCTGAATCTGTAGATTGCTTTGGGTAGTATAGCCATTTTCCCGATGTTGATTCTTCCAATCCAAGAATGTGGTATATCGCTCCATCTGGTTGTATCATCTTTAAGTTCTTTCATGAGTGTTTTATAGTTTTCTGCATATAGGTCTTTTGTCTGCTTAGGTATGTTTATTCCTAGGTATTTTATTCTTTTTGCTGCAATGGTAAATGGGAGTGTTTCCTTAATTTCTCTTTCAGATTTTTCATCATTAGTGTATAGGAATGCAAGAGATTCCTGTGCATTGATTTTGTATTCTGCTACTTTACCAAATTCATTGATTAGCTCTAGTAGTCTTCTGGTAGCATCTTTAGGATTCTCTATGTATAGTATCATGTCATGTGCAAACAGTGACAGTTTTACTTCTTTTCCCATTTGGATTCCTTTTATTTCTTTTTCTTCTCTGATTGCCATGGCTAAAACTTCCAAAAGTATGTTGAATAGTAGCTGTGAGAGTGGGCACACTTGTCTTGTTCCTGATCTTAGAGGAAATGGTTTCTGTTTTTCACCACTGAGAATGATGTTGGCTCTAGGTTTGTTATATACGGCCTTTATTATGTTGAGGTAGGTTCCCTCTATGCTTACTTTTGATCCAGTAATTTTTGAACCTTGGATTCTATTCCAAAGCACAGCAGACACAGTTACCAATAATGCAAAGAACTTAAACACAAATTTCTTGAGTAGTCATATCTTGTATTAAACTGATCCTTCCCTATTTCTAATCTCTCTTTTATTCTTTTCAATAAGGATCTGTAGTTTTTTTTTTAAAAGTTCACTTTCAGATTATCAAGACATGAAAATCTAATTGACAGCAAGTTACAATTTTGCTTAAATTTTTAAAAATCATACAAAAAGCCTAACACTGTTGAGGGTGATATTCAGGTAAATTGCTGCCACATATATTGCTGCAAATAATTTACACTATAGCAAGCAATTTGGGAAGTATACTATCTCACATCTCCCAGCTCAACAAATAATATTTGTTCTTATTTCACTGAGAAAATGTAGATAATCAAACAAAAAGTATCCCATATCACAATCTAGAGATTTGTCTGCACCTACTGCTGTATTTTGCCTCTGGTCAAAACAGATAAACTCTCTCAGCTTCTATCTAAACCCAACCCTTTCTATAGCTCACATCTTCTCTTATTTAATTCTTCTTTCATTTGGATCATAATTTTTCCTTCTCTGATCTATCATTACCATCAGGCTACAATCATTCTGAAATTTCTCTATCTTAATATAGTCTCCTATAACCTATATCTCCTTTTAGTTAAAACTGCATTTAGAATAGAACTCGTAAAGGAGTTGTCTATGCTTCTTATCTATAATTTCTCACCTCCAAATTTCTCCTCTGCCTAATCCTAAAGTTTTATTCAAAACTTTTTACTAAAACTGGTCTTGATAAGGTTATCAATGACCTTTTCCTTGTCTTATTGAAGTGTCAATTCTAAATTATTTTCTTATTTAACCTATCACTACCATTTGATACTGTTGATAATTTCCTCCTTTTCTGAATGATTTTATAAATTGATTTCTATGATTCCACACTCTACTGGGTTTCCTCCCACACCAATGTTTACTTTTTCAGTCCCCTTTGCTAATTCCACTCTCTTTTCTACTTTGAAATGCTGGATTTTCCTCTGTCACAGTGTATTCTCTATCTACTCATTTTTATGCCAATGCAATGACTTTACAAAACTCCTAAATTTGGAGCCCCCAAATTAAGTCATCCCCTAGGTCCAGACATGAATATTCAAGTTTCTACTTGGTTGGCTTGGAAGGGTTGAAGAATGGGGAGAAGAGAACTGTGAAAGAAGAAAGGGAGATAGAAACTGGTTAGATGGCACTAGATAACAAGAATGGGGCAAAAAAAAGGTTCCCACTGCTGTGGACAGGATGTTCAATCCTTATTTCTAAGTTGTGTTTCTGAGATGTAATACCTCCCTTCTGCCCTCCACTGAATCATGCATAAGTCTACGCAAAAACATAGTTTTAAGTGAAAGAGGTTATCTTTGCGAACATTAAGAAAATGGTCCGGGTTCCACATCTGGGTCCATGTGAGGCCATATAGAATATGAACTATATATGGTGAAAAGTAAGATAACCTATAAACTAAACAAATTAAGCAGAAGTAGAAAAATAGAGCCCAAAGGGACCATGGTGATTTAAAGTTCCTCTTGGGATTTTCAGAAATGTGAGGAAAGAAATGCATACAAAGTAATTTAAACCTTTAGGGCTAGTGATGATAGCTAATTTACAGATTACACATGTACATCTTCATCTGAAGGCTACTGTCAACAAGGAGGCATGATATGAAAATCTGATATGAGATGAAACATTTGAATATTTCCTTTCATTAGGTTCTATTCAATACCTGCACAAATAAATGGAACCTGAGTATAAAATTCAATAAGGAAAGATGGACATAATTGAAATATTTTCACCATGTGTCCTTTACCTCATATATAATAAAATGTTGTATACAAAAATGAGGGCCAAAAATAGCCCTCTGAAAAAAAAAATATGGCCTCAATCACACTTAACACATCTCTGATTTACATAAATAAGGTATTTTAGCTTAATTTTGAAGAGAATATGAAAGTATAAGAAAAACATTTCATATGAAAAGAGTTTAGAATTGCGTATATCTAGAAATTAATCAGCTTACATTAATTTACCTTAGAATTTGCTTGCTTATTATAATTTCATGAATTTTTCATGAGGTAAAATGAATGCCAAGTTAATAAAGTGGCCTATATCTTTTCTTTTCTGAAATTCTTTATCAAAATCACATTTATATGCAATATACCAAGTAATGTAGTTTTAAAATAAGTTAGAGTCCCCATCTTCCTATATTCTTGTCATCCAGAGGACAGTGACCACATCTTACATTCCTTAGTTAACAAACTTAGAGTTGGTGATGTTTACCAACAACAGACTCGAAATTGTAAAGCCAGCACTCCAGAGACTATTATTTCATAAATATATTGATCTAGATTTTCGTTTGCAACCAACAAATGCATGGGGATGCCTTGGTTTTAGTTTTAGGTTTCAAATCTTTCCACCTCACTTGGGCTTTTCCTATACAAACAGAATGTTTAGGTTTCAAATCTTTCCACCTCACTTGGGCTTCTCCTATACAAACAGAATTTTCTATTAGAACAACAAAGTAAAACAAAGTACAGTATCTGATCGCTTATTTAAATATTAGCTAAACAATTTAGAAAAAAAGTATAAACTAGCTAAAGTTAGGCTCCATTCACAGTTTTTTTCAACTATTCTAAATCTCTGTAATTTAACTGTGAGATTGTCTCAGGCTTGAGTAAAACCGGCTCTCTCTAAATCATTCTTAAAGTCAAGAAAAGCCTGTTATATCTCAGCCCAGGTTAGCATCAAGTTTCTAGTCTGCTTTCCCGACATTTCAACTTCCATTTTCTGTTGTATCATCTGCCTTTGTGCTCTTTATTGACTGTAAACTATTCCAATTCCGTACTGGGCTCTGACATTGCTTGAAGAAAAAGAATTATATGACTTCCCTCACAGCTAAGAGTTGTGTTAATCTCCAGAACAGTTTCAGGTTGTCTTCCTTACACTCCTGATTAGAATTTCTGAGTAGTCATGATTTCACATTCTGAATCACAGATAGAAGAAAAAGTACCCTACCATGCTGTATTTGCCATTATGGAATCCTCTTAAATGTCTTTAAACAATTTTATTACTTTACATTATTATCAAAATTATTGTAAACAAATTGATTATAGAAACTTTGGACAAAAAAGAACTGTATATGGAAAAAAATTTTTAATTACTTAGGAACACTGCACCTAAGTTTTCTAACACCGCTGGAACAAACCACAAATGTAATGGCTTAAAACAATAGAAATTTATTCTCTCACAGTCCTGAAGGCTAGAAGTCTGAAATTCGGCAAGGCACTGCTCCCTCCAGAGGCTTTAAGAGAGAATTCCTTTCCTTCCTCTTCCAGATTTTGCTGGCTCCAGGAATTTCTCTATGACCTCATCATTCCAATCTCTGTTTTGGTGGTCACATGGCCTCTCTTGTGTGTCTAATCTCCCTCTGTTTCACTCTCATTAAGACTCTTGGCACTGGATTTGGGGCCCAACAGGATAATCTGGAATGGTCTCTCTCAAGATCCTTAATTATATCTGCAGAGATCCTTTTTCCAAAAATGGCAACATTTACAGATCCTGGAAATTAAGATCTAGAACTATCTTTTGGGTCCACCATTCAATCCACTATAAGAATTTAAAGTTTTAAAGAATTAAAGGTTTCAATCTTTCTCTCTCTTAATATCTCTCATTATTGACTCATACTGCCTATGGTTTCCCATAAAAAACAGTAATATAAGTAACATAATTTCAATATATATTTCTATTCTGTTAAACCTAATTTTTAAAAAACTACATAATAGAGAAAAATCCAAAATTTAAATTCTTCTTGAAGGGAACAGTATGGGGACAAGGGGATGGAATATAGGCAGACTGAATCAGTACCTAGAACATTAATAATAATGGACTAGTTCTAAAATAGAGTACTAGATTCATGGGTGTATGTTTTATTTTTATGTTTCATAACTTACATATCTGTTATATACAGTCTTTAAATTAATGAAACATTAGCTATTCAAAGATATTAAAAGGATTTTCATAGGTTATTTCCAGAATGGTGATAACAGTTTATACTCCAGTAGCATGAAAATCATCTGTCACACTGTAGATACCATCCACATTGAGTGCAGTGTTTTTAAAAAAAAAAGAAAAAAAATCTTTGCTACTTGATAAACAAAAAGATAAATGTTTCATTTTTAATTTATGTATTTATACACCTGTTATTTTTTCACGTTTTTTAAATAAGTTCATCAAGCTTCTAAAATATTTGAATTTTGATTGCAACTGCATTGACTCAATATATAATTTTAAAGAAAATTAACATTATAAAAATGAATCTTCTTACACACGTATACAAAGTAAATATCCATCTATATAGCTCTTCTCTAAGGACAGTCAACAAAATTATATATTTATTTCTCCATAAATGTTCAGATTCACTTCTTAAATAGACATAGGGCTAATTCAGGTTATTGATTCATTCTCCACAGAGCTTTCTTAACTTGTATATTTCTAATTTGTCAATTTCATCTAAGTTGTCAAATTTATTGGCAAAAATTTATTTCTAACTTTCCCTTATTATTATTTTAACACCTCTAAAATCTGTAGTGATGTCACCATCCTCATTTGTGATATTGGTAATTTGTGTATCCTCCTAACGTTTCTCCTTTATTAGTCTACTTACCTGACTAAATGTTTATCAATATTATTGATATTTTCAAAGAAATGGCTTTTGGTTCACTGATTTTTCTCTGTTATTTTGTTTTCTAATTATTTGTTTTCTACTCTCATCTTTATCTCCTTCCTTTCACTTTGTTTAACTTGTTCTTCTCCTTCTGGGCTTTTAAGGCAGAAGGTAATGTCACTGTTCTGAGACCTTCATTTTCTTCTACATAAGCATTTGGCACTTTAAAATTTCCTCCAAATACTACTTACCTGTATCCCAAAAATTTTTATGTGTTTTAATTTTCATTTAGTTCAAAATATTTTCTAATATCCCCTTTGAATTCTTCTTTGGCCTTTAAGTATTAAGTAGTATGTTTTTTAATTTTCAAATTTTGGGTGGCTTTCCAGATTATCTTTGTTACTGTTTTCTAAGTTAATTTCATTGTGATCACACAGTATGTTTTATTATTTAAGTTATTTCAAATTAATTTAGACTTGTTTTATGGCCCCAAATATAGTGTATTCTGGTAAATGTTCTGTGCACAATTGAGAAAAAATGTACAACCTTTTTGAAATGGCAGTTCAATAAATGCCAATTAATTCAAGTTAATAGCGTTTCTCAAGTCTCTATATCCTTATTGATTATTTATTTACTTGTTCTATCACCTATTTAGAGTAGGTTGGCTTTTGTTTGTTTGGTTTTGCAGTACGCGGGCCTCTCAGTGCCGTGGCCTCTCCCGTTGCGGAGCGCAGGCTCCGGACGCGCAGGCTCAGCGGCCATGGCTCACGGGCCCAGCCGCTCCGCGGCACGTGGGATCCTCCCAAACCGGGGCATGAACCCGTGTCCCCTGTATCAGCAGGCGGACTCTCAACCACTGCGCCACCAGGGAAGCCCCTAGAGTAGGTTGCTTTTTGTTGTGTTTTGTTTTGGTTTTTTTAAGATTTTGTTTTGACCTGGACCATTTTTAAAGTCTTTATCAAATTTGTTACAATGTTGCTTCTGTGTTACGTTTTGGTGTTTTGGGAGGCATGTGGGATCTTAGCTCCCTGACCAGGGATCAAACAGCACTTCATTGGAAGGTGAAGTCTTAACCCCCATTGCCAGGGAAGTCCCTAGAGTAGGTTGTTTATATCTCCAACTATATTGTATATTTGCCCATTATTCCTTGTGGTTGTATCAGTTTTTACTTAGTATATTTTGCAGCATTGTTATTCGGTATATAAACATTTGGAATTATATTATCTTTAAAAATTGACCTCTTCATCACTAAAAAGGAACCTTTTTATCTATCATATTTTTTGCTATAAAATCTACTTTGGTATTATTACACTTTAATAGTGTTAGCTGTTAGCCTAAATCTGTCTCTATCTTTTTTAGTTTGGACTTACTGGTGTGATTTGAAGTGGGTTTATTGTAAGCAGTATATAGTTAAGTTTGATTTTTTTTTAATCCAGCCTATAATACCTGCCTCTAAATAGGAATACTTGGACTATATATGAATTGCAACGATTGATACAGTATGGTCTAAATCTATCATCTTACTATTTCTTTTCTACCTGTGCCATATTTTTTGCTGTCTATTCCCCCCCTTTTTTCTTTCTTCTGTATTAGTATTTTCAACTGGTTCCATTTATCTCCATTGTTTGTTTATTAACACTAATATTTTGTTATTTTTATGATTGCCTTAAGGTTTATGGTATACCATCTTCTAGGGGTCCCCATGAGTGGTCATAAGGCTGCAGCAGTCCAATGTATCAGTAGACTGATCCATATGCTAAATAAAACTTGAGATTTTTTCCCTCTCTGACAGTTTATTAAAGGGGCTTATTCCCTAAGATCATTGCTATAAGCTGAGTGAGAGGCAAAGGTGAAACAAAAGTAGGTGATTTAAGGCTTTAGACTACCTACTCATGCAATTTACTCATGCCCTCAACCAAAGAGCTTGGGCCTGATCTCAAATGAATTATTTCCATCATTAAATGGATTCCTGCTCTTTATAACTTGGTGGTTTGGACAATATTTAGGTTATCCTGCTCTGTTTTCAGTCACTTGATGTCAGATGGTCAGGCACTCAGTGTCTAATAGAGTTCAATAGCATGCACATAGCTAATTTCAAATGGTCAGTAGTTCTCTGGAACAGACAGCTGTCCTTGTTCCAGAACACTAGAGGTCTATACTTCCATCACCTATAGCAGTTGGTCATGGATCTTGTAGAATTCTTATCAACCTATCTCTGTCTTCCAAGGATACCTCTAGCTCTATTAGATCTGTCAAGTGGCAGGAAAGTTTACACTGCATCCTGGACCTGTTGCAGAGCCCTGCCTTGTTTAGAGTTTCATTCAAAATCAGTATAGTCTTCAGTCATAGAATAAATAGGTCACAGAAGGATTCTCAATTAGAGGATATACTTCTCTAAAACTCAAAGAGATACAAAAGCACTGTGTCTCTTTTTTAGTGGTAGGACATTCAAGATATAGTAACTTGTCATTTACCTTGGTATGCTAATGATCATTTGATCCCTAAAAAATTCATTGATATGGCAGGCGCTTAGATATTTATTTCTAGGGTTTAGCTCCTACATGGTGACATTAGCTTATTAGCATACTCAGAGTACTTGGCATTTCTGGTCTGCCAAGTTAAATTAGCCTAGTGTCATCAAGATAGTTGATCAGCATAATATTCTACAAAACATAAAACTAATTAACTTCTCTAGACGATACAGTGATAGAAGGAGGATTAACACAACCCTTGGACAAAGACAAAAAATGTGTACTGCTGCCCTTCTCATATAAAAGCAAACTGCTTCAGATCATATTTTATGATTTATGAGATCAAATAAACCAAGTGCAAGATGCTGTGTTAATATAGCCCAGAAATGATATTACATCTGGCATAGCAACTGCAACTGGAGCTAATACTTTATGAAGTTTAGAGTAATCTATTATCATTTTTCATATCAATCTGATTTCTTCCAGGATACAATAGGTGAATTGGTCAATATGATAAGAATAACCACTCTTATAATTCTTTGAGGATGGCACCAATCTTTACAATTCCTCCCGACTTTTGCTTCTGATTTAATATCTTGAGTGGAGGTGGAGAGGAGACAAATTTTAAGGGCTTTCAGTTGAATTTTTTTTTTACTATCTTAATGGCTCCTACTCCACAGGCTAGAGATGCAATGTGAGTGTTTTGCCTGCTTCTTAGCATAACCCTCCCAATTATAATATATACTTTCGGTCTGGAAAGATGACCACAGGATGAGTCCACCATCCCATTGACACCACTATGAAATGAATTTGGAACAGAACTTCATTTATCACCTGGCCTTTATAATACTACATTAAGTGTCCTACACACAAACCTTCAAGTTGCAAACTTTCAAAAATGCAAATGTGAGCTCCATCAGCATCAGGCATGAGTGACACTGCAGCTTGCCCTCCGTGTCCTAATGCTGACGATCCTTCAGCTCTACCATCTCCCACCTCCTCTCCCTCCTCCAGTCACTAACTCTTCTTGACTGTTCACTTCATGCCAGCCCCTGTATGCCAGCTGTTGTACTGTATTACTGTATTTTTCAAGGTACTATACTGTAAGATTAAAAATGTTTTATTTTTTGTGTTTGTTTTTTATGTATTATTTGTGTGAAAAGTATTATAAACCTATTACCGTACAGTACTATATAGCCGATTGTGTTAGTTGGGTTCTTAGGCTAACTGTTGGACAAAGTGCTCTTGGAACAGAACTCGTTCACATAGAGGACTTACTGTACTCCACTCTAACTGAGGTACATATAGGTATGTTAGATACACAGGCAGTGTCAGCACAAAGCTTGTAGGACACAACCCTCAAAGGATGAGTTTCTACATGCTCAAGATACCTTTACTCTAGTTCCTTTAGGAAAGGTTTCATGGGAATATTGTATATGTTTACAGTTTTGAACTAAGATTATAAAGTTCTTCAAAAGAACACATGTTACTTTGAGAATAGTAAGTTCTGAGTTTGTTACTTGGCTCAAATGTAGAAACTGGGCAAGAGATTATGATTTTCCTTGTGGCAGTGGATATAGGCCTTTTATTTATTTAGATATTTTTCTAGTTACACAATTTTTTTACTTTTTATTTCTTTCTGGTTGCACAAGTCAAACAATACTCCAGTTGGCAGCCCATCTCTCTCACTACTGGGGATAACATGATCTATCAGTCATCACTATAGGTTCGTACAGATTGAAGGACCAGGACTGCCACACCTTTCTTGCCCTTATGGTAATTACATCCACTTTGTCTCTGATGGCTATGTATTATCATTTGTTTTTTCCTATTATGGGAACCTATCAGCTTTACTGTTAATAAAAAGTTCAGTTCTAGGATAGCACCTCTTACTATCAACTCTATATTGTAGATGACAACACTGAACTTTTCAAAGATGCTGACGTCCTCTCACTAACGCATTTTAATTATCTTAGGAAAGAAAATGACCTTTGGGCCAGGTGGGTAACATTCTCAGTTCCTGGTATCATATAATAATTCCCCTCTAACATGCCCACTTCTCTGGGCCTTCTGACATGTAGCTTAATACTTTAATAAATCACTCTCAGCATTTTCACCTCATTTTTACTAGTACCTCATCATGTCCAAATTTTAAAGAGCCATTCCAGAAGAACTGTGGTTCTCAAACTTGAGCATACATCAGAATCACCTAGAAGGCTTCTTAAATCACGGCCTTCTGGACTTCAGCCCCCAAATTTGTTCACAGGTTTGGGGCAGGGCACAATAATTTGTGTTCCTAAGCAGTTCCCAGGTGATGCCAATGCTGCTGCTCCAGGAACCACACTTTGAGAATAGTTGATATAATCAGTGCTGCTTCTTCCATCTGTATCTCATTCCAACCCAATACAAGTGAGAGTCTTAGGAACTGTGAAGCTGAAGCATGCCAGGAGTTGTCACAATACCACTTCACTACCACCACAATGAGAAGCCCTCCCACCACAAGGAAGAGTAGCCCCCACTCGCCGCAACTACAGAAAACCCGTGTGCAGCTACAGACCCAAGGCAGCCAAAAATAAATAAATAAATAAATTTATAGAAAAAATTTTTTTAAAAGTTGAGCAGCATCTACTTCTTTTCTTTAACACACTTTTTGTTCTATTTTCTCAAATTGCTTCAGCTGAAAAATAATAATTTAGAAAGGACAGTTCTTTTTAATTTCATTTCAACAGATGGCTCTGCGTTTATTTGCCGAAGATCTGCCCAGCAATCCTGACTCACTGAACAAGGGTGGAGATTTTCTGTAAGGGAAGTTGTTTTCTCTAACACCTCTTCTGGGGCAGCTCCTGCATCCAACCCTTAAGGCCAGAATTAGATAATAAAAATTCAAAATCTGACTTCACTCTGAGCTACATGATCCAAGACCTCCAGTATCTGCCAGCTTCACTGAGTTACTAATAGTCTAGGAGGTAAACAACCTTTTTTTTTTGCTTTAAAATTAAATGAGAATCGTTGATATCACATTACATAGTTTCTTTTTTTTTTTTCTTTTCAAAAGCAAAGTACATATTTAGGAAATTTCTGAGTTAGTGGCAAAAAGTCCAACTACTGTATCTAGAAGTTATTTACCATACAATTATATTGCTCTATAATATTCTAAACATTCTTCTTTGTGTGCAGCTGATACTACACATTTCCTGAGAACTGGTACTTCACCTCTTTTATCTTTGTGCACTATTTTCTAGCCGCACAATGTCAGGCATTATAATTATTAATAATTAATGTCTAATAATATGAATAATATTTTCACAGGAATAGTAATGTTAATGAATGGTCAAGTTTTAAAGAGAGGAAACCCAAATTCTTGTCTTCATTCTTATATAGGATTCCAAATCTGCATTTTAATAATGCCCATTCTTGGGAAAATGTGCCTTCAAATGTGTTTATTATCGTTAGTTTTATTGTGAGAGTTTTAAGCCAGCAGTTCAGTTGGGGAGATAGAGGGAAGATACCTATTCTGGCCAGGTGGAAATGTTCCATTCCTTACAAATCATGCTGCAATTGATGCACCCTAGCTTGTCCATCCTGATGATCACGGCTTTCTACATAGGATCACTCCTATGTAATTACATTTTTATACATATTTCTGTACCATCAATTTCAATATATGTCCTTCAAAGAAGAGAATGAAATAGTTGTTTTGCTAAGTAACTGCTACATATATATCACATTCATAGAATTTCCAAATTGAAAGAAAATTTAAGAACCTTTAAATCCACCACCTACTTTTTAAAATTAAACAACCATAGCCCACTCAGAGAAATAAACCTCCCAAGCAAACAGGAAGCATCAGGTGCAGAGTTAATATATGAAATGGATCACTTGAATTTTAGTGCTGGTTCTCATTATAGCAAATCAAAACTACAATATCACCTCACACCAGTCAGACGGCTATCATCAAAAAGACAACAAATAACAAGTGTTGGCCAGGATGTGGTGAAAAAAGAAACCTCATGCACTGTTGGTGGGAAGGTAAATGATGCAGCCACTTTGGAAAAAGTATGGAAGTTCCTCAAATAATTAAAAATAGAAGAACCTTACAATCCAACATTTCTACTTATGGGTAGTTTTCTGAAGAAAACCAAAACACTAATTTGAAAGGATGTATGCACCTTTATGTTCATTGCAGCATTATTTACAACAGCCAACATACTGAATCAACCTCAGTGTCCATCAACAGATGAATGAATAAAGATGATGTGGTACATAAATACAATGCAATATTACTCAGCCATAAAAAAGAATGAAAACTTGCCAACTGTGACAACACGGATGGACCTAGAGAGTATTTTGCTAAGTAAAGTAAGTCAGACAAAGACAAATACCATACGATTTCACCTACATGAGTAATCTAAAAAACAAAACAAACATAACAAATCAGAAACAGAGTCATAGATACAGAGAACAAACTAGTGGTTGCCAGAGAGGAGGGGATGGGGAGATGAGTGAAATTTGTGAAGGAAATTAAGAGGTACAAACTTCCAGTTATAAAATAAATAAATAAAGGTAATGTAATGTACAGCGTAGGGAATATAGTCAATAATATTGCAACAACTTTGTATGGTGACAGATGGTAACTAGACTTATCAGTGGTGATCATTTTATAATGGATAGAAATATCGAATAACTTTTATACACCTGAAACTAATATAAGTCAATTACACTTCAATAAAAAAAGATTAGAAATTTTGAAAATAATAATTTTAAGATAATGTGTGAAATGCATAGTTAAGTGAAGCTGGGTTCAATCAAAGATTTACAATAGCAGTAACATATATGTTCAACTATTTATAATGTTCATTCAAGAATGTTACCTCAGTTAGTCTTTAAAATCCTGGGAGTATGGTTATAACTTCTATGTTTTTATCAGGTAAATTACCAGATTCAGATGTATAAGGTGGTTTAACCAAGGCAAACAACTGCCAAATGGGAACTTAAAGGCAAGTTTGCTGACCAAATTATTTTTGTTTTGTTTGTGTTTGTTTATTATTTCTTTCATTAAGCTATTTCCTGACAGTTAAATTATATTCTGCTATATAAGTATTTCTTAGTTAGAAAAAAATCAAGATGAAAAATAATCAAAATATAAAAATTATTTAAAATGTATGAATATTTCAATAATAACAGTATATTTTTTAAAAGAAAGCATTCCACCTAGACATAGCACCTGTAAAATATGAACATTTCAAAGTAATGTAACATAAAAAGGTAGTTAGAAATGCTAGTCTAAATATTTCTATTGGCTCTATTTATCTATATTTCAGTTTGAATGATTTACCAATTCTTTCCTAAAGGTAATGGTGTTATTTATTTGTAAATATTTAACTGTTTGAAAGCAAAAGTTATAACCAAATAGCTAACTTATATTACTTGATTTTGCCAAAGTACGGAGATTATTCACTAAATGATACATAATTCATGGGTTTTTGTTTGTTTTTTTACCTTTGGAAGATACAACTCTTCATCTGTTCAAGGGCTTCTTAGTGTTTTAAAACAACCATAGAGTAGATACTAAAGTACATGGGAGGTAATCATTAATAAAGTATGAATTTGTTTTACGTATGGCATTAAGATGCTAGCAAATAGATACATTCATATAGAAATCTGTGTAAGGATCAGGCAGGAGTCTTGTTGTGAGGAACAGAAACTGATACCCACAAACAAAACAAATATAATAAGCAGCTCACGAAATTGATGGAGAGACTTGACAATGTTTTAGCAAACAGGCAGGCACTAATAGAGGCTAGAGAAAAGGGAGTACAGCCAAGGCCAGGCCCAGGAATAGTCTAATTATTAAGCTATCAGTAGCAACAGAGGTGACATTTCTGCCACTGGCTACACAGTGCTATTGCTGGGCTCACAAGGCTACCATGACTGCTGACCACTGTATGCTGTTACCACTCCCCACTCTCCATGAACGATTCTGCTACTGTTTCTACACCTTAGTGTCACAAATTTAAGATCCAAAGTCTCCAATAAGGATCGATTGGCCAAGTATAGGACACACGTCCATGCCCCAGCGTGTCAAGAGAGAAGAGACTGTATTTGTCTCGCTTGTCTTATATATTTAGATAGGGAAAACTTCTTCTCACGAAGACTCACGCTGGAGAGTATTTGCTCCAAAACAAAACAAATGTTCAGATGCCTGATACAAACAAAAAGGCAAATGCTTGTAAAGTGTACCTATATTAAGAATTACAGCTGAAGCTTCATCAATCTCTATCAAAATAATTAGTTTTCCTAGTGGTATTTTTTATATCATTATTTCGGAAGGTTTGTAAGCTCTTCTCTTGTTCTATGCCATTGATAAATAAACTTCATTTCTACAAATGCCAATTAAGAAAACATAAATGTTCAAAACTCATTTTTTTAATTAAAAGTGAAATTATTTTTATTAAGTCTTATAGAGAAAACAGAAGTATATTTTTACATGTTTATGGTATGGAAAGATGTCAAGGAGAATATCCGTAGTATTTGAAGCTATTAAATATTATGTCTGTATAATTAAGAAACAGCAATGGAGATATTATGTAGCATTTCTAATATACTCATAACATATATGTAGTATTTTAAAATTTCAAAGTGAGTTTTTCTACATTATATATCTGTCATTGAAAGAAACTAAAGAGGAAACTGAGGTTTAAGGACATGACATGGTGTTAACATCAGAGCTTAAGCAAGAAAGATTTCACTACATTATTTGGCACACTTTGCTAGATACTGTGAAAGCAGAGATACATCAGATGCAATTCTATCTACTGCACCCAAGCTATACCTATATCTCCTAAGGCTGTAGAGTTTTTTTTTCTGAGCATTTCAGAGGAGTTCAAAATGGGTGAGATCAGAAGGAGCACCAACATGGCCTGACAGCAGTTCCTAGAATTCAGAGGCCTCATTTTGCCGTGAACTTTTGCCCCAGCTCTAGAAGAGGTGAGAATCTGTCCTTCCCATGAAGTGATATCCTCTGTCAATCCTCACCCTCTGCCCCTTGAGCTATTCCTATTCAGCTGGAAGTAAGTGAGCTTATTAAAAAACTATGTGGTTGCCCTGCAGGGTTTTTTTTTTTTTTTCAATTTTCCTAATCCCTCTAATTTGAATGACCAAAAGATGGCATTAGAAATAAAATTTTCAGTCATATCATGAAGTTAGGTGGGCTTGAAAGCCTCCTGGTGGTCCTCACTAGTCTGGATAGGACATAACTGTCCTCCTCACTGTCCCAGTGAATTTCAGAATTGGGTCTGTGACAGATGCTGTAGGTTGTATTCCCAATCCAGCTCCACGGTCGTTTCTCACACTCTCTTGCAGCCTGGAATATTTATAAGATGTGCTCAGCAATCAGCCATCAAGTGGAATATGGCTTGGAAGTTGTGTAAAAATATTGATAGTTATTTTTCTAAGGGTGAAGAAGGTAAGGTATATACAAGGAAGAGAAATTTTAGATCTTTCTTTGAAGTTTGAAACAAACTATCTCTCAAACTAATTCTTATTTAGCTGAAACTGAAATTGATACCATAACCCTTGATGTAAACAAGCAACCTCTAAAGATGAGTGACTATTACAATCTGAATGGAGACAGGGTCTACAAGTCAACATCATAGTAAATCATATAAACAACTTGCGCTGATACTGTTATTATTACTATTCAATTCAGTCAGGAATCTAGCGTTGCTGTAAGGATCATATCTATGAATACATGTGAAAGTTCTGGAGAACTATAAACCTCCAAATAAAAGGCATACTACTGTTACTGTCTTTTCTTTTAATGACCCTTACTTAACTTTTCACACTTCAGCACTTGACTCTACTTTCTCCACTAAGGTTTTTCTGAGTATACATTGACAGCTGTTGAATGTCCACTTGATGAAAGAGTACAGAGCACATCAGTGGCTCTATCTATCACCCTGTATCTAGACCACATCTTGGAAAAATTGTCAGTTGAGCAGGGTTTGCTATGGGGACCTCCCACTCATTTGCAATCCTATACTTTATTCCCTATTAAGTCATTAACTGGAAAATTAAAAGGTTGTTTCATAACAGCTTAAGCCACAAACTTTTTAGAAGCAATGTTCAGGACAATAATGAATGATGGTGGCTGACTGATAAGCCATCAGTCAGTAGCTTCATAAAACACACCACCTCAGCAACCAACCCTGTGCTGCCTATTCCCACAGACAGCCCTGCCTTTTGGGCAACATTGCTGCTGAGGCTTGCTTTTGATCTCAGCCATTGAAAATTCCTATTCAACAAAAAGTTGCTCACTGTTTGCATTTCCCCTAAGGAAGAAGCAGTCTGTGGACTTCTGAGATTTAAATTCACCACTAAAATGAGGTTTTTCTTTTTCCCACCCTTGCTGCCAATTACTTCATAGTGGCAGGCTTGGCACATTTGCCCGCCCCACGAGACGTACAAATGGGTTCTCCATGGGGATGAAATTCTTCATTGTTGTCATTCCAAAAATGTATGCTTTGAAAAGAATGTGCTATGTTCTGTAAAAACCTCTCCTACCAATACAAGTTTATATCTTTGCTACTGGAGTTTGAACACTTTTCTTTCTTTCATTCTTTCTTTTTGTCCATTCAGACACACACATAAAGTGACCTTTTGCAGTATGTGTCTACATCTGACACGCCTGCTTGCAGACACAGCTGAAATGACCTTTATTTTTTTTCTCCTTTAATGACACATCAACAGCTGGTCTCCTAAAAGGATGGGTGAACCAGGTCATACTTTAAGCCAGATAACTTTTCAAAAAATTTGCCAAGTATTTTACCAAATGCTCAGACTTGTATTTCTTTAAACCCTTGTGTATTTGAAGAAAAAAATTTAATCCACATGTTTCTGAATAACTTGCCTTTAACTCATCAAAATATTTTATCAGAAAAAAATTATCATCCAAAACAGCATACATACCTTGTTCTTTCAATTAATTTATTTGTAAAATAAATTTATATATTATCTTACAGAATTTGGTTTGACGCTCACATTGCATTTAGTTCAAGGAAGTTTTCTAGACTGAAAATAATACATTGATCTGAACAAAACAGGCTTTTTATTCTGAGGAGAGGGAAGTGATACTATGATACATGTACACAGAATTTAAAGCTTTGTCTGTCCTTCCTTCTTTCCTTCTTCCTACCTTCCTTTCTTCCTTCCTTCCTTCCCTTTCTCTTTTCCATTCCATGAAAGTGTCATTTGTTATGTTATTTAATTTGCTACAGTGCTACATTAGTTACATAATTTCTTGGTGGGAATTCACCTTGTGAATAGTCCACATATATTGCACTCCTTGGAGTTCTGTACAGCATAACTATACTACTCATATTCTATTCATATTCTAATTTATTGTAAAATATTAATGAATTTTAGTTCAGACTAAAGTTACTTTTCTAATAAACAGTAATATAATTAAACTGATAATAAATGAAAAACAAATTATAACATATTTTTATAGATCTGAGAGATATTTTTATAGATCTACTATTTCAAAGGGAGAAAAAAAATCTCAGTGCCAAAGACAAAGCAGCTTTTCTATTTCCTTTTTGGGAAGAATGTGAAGGACAAGAATAATCCGTCTGGACAGACAGACGGATTATTGACCTCATGCAGGAACTCCTTTTGTTTCAGGCAAATAAGGAGTTTCTACCTTATTGCTCAAACATATGGTGAAAAGGAAGTCAAGAAATTCTGCAGTAAATCCTTTTAGGCATAGATTGACCTTTGACCACTAAACTGCCTTCAATTATTCTCTGGGAGAGAGAGAAAAAGAATTTTCAGAGTGAGTTCTAATTACATCATAAGAATTTTTTCCCTTGATGTTTTTTCTTTGGCTGGTGGTGCACAGCTTCTTGTGAAAAATAAATCCCTTGGTAGTGTTTGTCTTTCTTGTATGTATATGCGACTATTTGGCTCAAAGCAAGTTTAAGCCAAATCAAGAGTTCCTAGGCAGCCTTCACCTTGAACATAAAGAACATGATCCATCAGTTCAAGTGGTCCTTCCAGCATCTCACCAGTGATGCATGCAGAAATCCATCATAGAGGAATGCGTCACTTCATCTGACATGGATCCTTGCCCAGAAACTTAGTAAAACCTCAGTCAGTCCAAAAATTCATTCAGGAGTGTTTGATAAGACATGGGTATTAGTGAATATGAAAGGAAGATAGGGAAGTGAAGCTTATCCGTAACTGACTTAATCGACTTTCCCTCAGTTTATGCATTCCCTATAAATCACATTACATTGTTTAAATTATTAAAAGTAAAATTAGCAACCACTAGAACTAATCATGAACCCAAAAAATGATATAAAGGCTAACAATGGAAATAGCCTGACATTGAAATAGGTAACATGTGAAAGTAAGTAAGATATCAGAGTGTTTCACTGGTTTTAAAGAAAAAATTGTTTTTCTTAATCACAAAACATATCCTCATGTGAAAAAGCCTCAATAATAAAAATATTTCAAATACATTATAAATTAGGAATATGAAAAAGGAACCTTTAGAGTAAAATAAATCACCATATGGATTTTGTGTGTGATTATTATACATAGGTATGAAAATGGGAAAGGAGACAAAGCCAAACTATTTTAAGATGACTTATCCATGAGCATAAAAAAAAAGACCATATCACAAGCTTCATAATGTAATAATAAAAGTCTTATGTTAATATTATCCTTTCATTCAGTAAATATTTTTATATAGAAAGTTCATTTTACAATGTATTTCAAGTCATAGGGGTTAGCTGGGGGGCACATTTGTGGTGTTCATTATTATACCATATGCAGGATAAGTTTAGAAAACAAAACAACCTGGGCAACATACAAATTGGTTACAAGTGGATCATGGATATGTGTCTTGTTAAAATATGTATGTTGGAAGGAGTCAATAGGTTTCGTCCCTTGGCTTTGGATTGTGATATTAACTATTCATGTGGTAAACGTCCTTCCTCATTTATAGGAAACAAAGTTCTGATATTTTATAATATCTTCTTTGTTCAAATTTGAATTGGTAATTGAATTGTTTAAGAAATATGACATAGGAAGACTTGAAGAATCTAGGAATTTAATAGAATTTTAAAAAGAGAGCTCTTTGATCTTCTCTAGGAGGCGAGTCTCAGAGATCTGCTTTCCACTGTTACAGTTTTCATGTAATGTCTGCTGCTTGACTTAGAACATGGTTCTAAACCAAATCAAACTTCTAAAGGGACTGGGAAAGGAGAACCACTAAGTTATGGCTGATTTTCCCAGGACTAGTTTCTTAAGCCTCATCTGTTTCCTGAATAAAAATCACCAATGATCTCTTTAGAAATAAAAACTCTCATTTCATATAACCCTTATTTGCTTAGTTTTTAATATATATAAAGATATCAGTATCAGAATGAATAAGCGCAAAGCTCAAGTATTAAAACGTGTTTCCTCTAGAATCCTCGTTATGTTCAAAAATCAATATAATTATTCATGTTGTGGAACATTACTGAAATAGACTATATGTTGGCTGGGTTCTAATTTAAGTTTGGATACATCTCAAACTCTCTATATAGGTATATTTAAATGTAACAGCTTAACTTGTTTGCATAACATTTAAAAGCTCCTGTATTTTTAGGTTTCGGAGATATTCAGTGTACCTCCATTTGATTTACTTCAGACCTTGAGCAGGTGGTTTCATCTTATTCTCAGTTTTCAGTTCGTATTGAGAATAATAGTGATAACTATTTACATAATGTTAATCAATGCTAGTTGTGAAGGTAAAATGTGAGAATAACATTGACAGGCACAGACAAGAATTTAAATGGGAAGTTGTTTGGTATAATCTGATTAATGTATTACAAAGTTTTAGAGTTTTGCCCTGAATAAACAACATAATTGTAGAGAGCAATTAGAAAATCAAACTTAGGTTCTGTACTTTGTAAATTTCTGTCTATGGTAGTGTGAATTATCTGTTTGAGATATGGTTGTGGCTGTGTAAGACATCACTACCTGTGGCCCTCCCCTCCAAATTTAGAGGATGACAGGACTGCCAGATAAGAACTGTGGAAACACTAATGTAAGGGAAACTGGCAATTAAATCAAGGTACAAATAAGGAAGGCGGTATTTCTGGCCAGTCTTCTGATGACAACAACTATCTGATGACTTTTGACTTGTAACAAATGGTGTATTTTTATGGTGCCTTAAAAGACGACTGAAGTTTCTCAGTTTGTAAGAAATTTCCTGAACTACTAGCTGTTTTGACTGTTGGGTAAGAAAAATAAGCTAGAAAATGTTCCCATGGAAAAGATGGTGTGTCAAATAGATCTGATTTTGAATATGTCTCCCATTTGTTATCTGTTACCTTGGGCAAGTGGCTTAATCTCATTTAGCCTGTTTTCTCCTTTGTAAAAAAAATACAGCAATACTATCTCACTGAGTTTTTGTGAAGAACAAATGAAGTAATTTTTTACTTATTTATATAAGCAGTAAACATGAGTTCTGGTACATGGTATGAATTCAGATTATGTTAGTGACTGTTATTATTTATCTAATAAATCTGCTAAATTGTTATATCAATTGTTTTCTTTGTTATAAAATGTGGTGGTGGTTTCTGAATTCCCTTTGTTAACATGAAATTTTATTCTGGATTTGGTCGTCATATGTGGTAAGTAAGAGAGGAAAAAGACATAAGCCTGGGGTCCAATACAGTCCTAGGCTTGATTTCTCCAAGCCACTGCCTCAAAAGTACAAAAATAATTCTCCCTCTCTCTCCCTTAAATGTGTGTTGTAGAGTTATAATCTTTTCAAAAATTTTTCTGAGGTATAATTGACATATAACATTATACAACATAATGATTCGATACTTCTATATACTGTGAAATGATCACCACAATTTACATCCATCCATCACCAGAGTTACATACTTAAGAATGAAGAATAAATAGCTTTGAATAGGAGTGTGTTATTCCCAATATCTACTGTGCCCTGAATAGTGGTGTCTTTTAATTCCTGAAGGAACACAGATAACAGGTGATAGTAATCTGATAATGCACATAGCAATGAAACAGTTGTGCTGAGTGACTTTAGTTCACCAAGATTCATTTCTGATGAATTTCTCTGTTTTTCTTACCTTCTGATTACTTACATTTATTTCTCACTTTCCCTGGCTCTTGATCTCTTAGCTGACCATAATACAGAATTGCAATATGTTTTACAACTGTTTAACACAAACTTTAATGATCTTTTTATTACTTTAAATATAAATTGAGTTTAATACATTTTAACTGAATTATGTGAAAATGGCTCTTCTTTCCCTTTGAGACAGACAACTATGAGAAAAATATCCCCGTAATCTAGAACATGGGTTTAAAATAATTTTTCAGTGATAAATGATGAGTACTTCTTTGTCTTTACTTCTTTTTTTTTTTTAATTTTATTTATTTTTTGGCTGTGTTGGGTCTTCATTGCTGCACCTGCGTGCAGGCTTTCTCTAGTTGCCGCACCAGGAGCTACTCTGTTGTGATGTGCGGGCTTCTCATTGTGGTGGCTTCTCTTGTTGCAGAGCACAGGGTTTCAGTAGTTGTGGTGCACGGGCTTCAGTAGTTGTGGCGCATGGGCTTAGTTGCTCCACAGCATGTGAGATCTTTCCAGACCAGGGATCGAACCTGTGTCCCCTGTATTGGCAGGGAGATTCTTAACCACTGTACCACCAGGGAAGTCCCTGTCTTTACTTGTAAGTGAAAATGTGGGTTTTAGTAGGAGGCATCCCATGTTTTCATAGTGTGATTCAGAAGGAAAAAAATGTGTACTATTTTATCATTTGGTACCACACCTTCATGTCTCAAGATCATTTAAAAAAACAAAATGCTTTAGCTAAAATATAGGACCAGAGGTCTTCCAAGCAAAAGAGAGCACAGAGGATTATTTTTGTTTACTCATGCATGGAGAGGGAACTCATGCATAGAACTATGGAAGAACAAGACCCAAAACTTCAAACCGAGTTTCCCACTTATAATCTTTACATCCTCCAGTTCATTAAGTCATGTCATTTCTCTGATAAAAGCCTTTTATTTCTTCTTCTTCTTTTTTTTTTTTTGCAGTATGCGGGACTCTCACTGTTGTGGCCTCTCCCATTGCAGAGCACAGGTTCCGGACGCACAGGTTCAGCGGCCATGGCTCACGGGCCCAGCCGCTCCGCAGCATGTGGGATCTTCCCGGACCGGGGCACGAACCCGTGTCCCCTGCATCGGCAGGCGGACTGTCAACCACTGTGCCACCAGGGAAGCCCTTTTATTTCTTCTTATACTTAGAATAATACTGAAATTCTTTCCCATGGCTATAGACCCTCCACTATGTAGCAATATTGCCTATCTCTTTAACTTCACTGTATATACTTCTCTCTCTGTATTTGTTTAGTTAAGCAGATAAATTTCATTATTTCCATATTAAAAGTGAGGAGCCTAAAAAGTAAAGTGTTCAGTCCACTGACTTTTGTGCAGTATTCAAAACTAAAGCCACATATCTGATAATCTATTATACCTTGACGCACACTTCATAATTGAGTGTTCAGTCTGAAGTATTCACAATGTATCAGATGGTTTAGTAAATAAAATAGCAGCTCTTCAGTGAACCCTAATGCAGTTGGTCAAATGACGGTCCCCTCCAAAATATATGTCTGCCACAACCTGTGAATGTGACCTTATTTAGAATAAAAGGTCTTTGCACATGTAATGCAGTTAAGGATCTCAAGATGAGATCATCCATGTTTATTCAGGTGGGACTAAAATCTAATGGCAAGTATCCTTATAGGAAAGAAAAGGAGAAGACACAGATAGAAGTCCAAACCAGAGTTTCAGAGGAGAAGTCTATGTGAAGACACAGAGGATAAAGCCATGTGAAGACAGAGGCAGATACAGATATTGTCACAAACTTCAAATAAATATTCAACTCTATCCAGAAAACCTAATATGTTTCTCACTTTTCTGCATACCAAGAAGAGAGTACACATCTCCTTTTCAATTATTAACCCCCCTTCATTTTCTCCTTTAGGGTCTCTATCAGATTATCTATACTCATCATTCTTCAAAAAATGGAAGACATTAAACTCAAACTGCTTCACCTTATCACCGGTAAACTTGTAGACCCACCGGCATTAACAGGCATTTCATTTTCTTCCCAACTGTAACAATGGAGGAAATACCCCACACCTACTATATTCTATCAAAGAACAATCTATCCACACATTCCCAGGACCCACTCTACTCTTGCCTTCCCAATGAATGAACCTTAGTTTGCCTCCTCTCATTCCAGCATCATCACATTTTTTCTCTCTTCTGAAGCATTCCAACAAGCACACAAGCATGTTATACTCTAGGCCATATTATAAAAGCCTTCCATTGGCCTTATATCTGTCTTCAACTCCAATTTTCTGACAGTTTTTGTAGAAAATATGTTGCATTTGTTCACTTACCAATCACCTTTAATGCACTTCAATCTGTCTTCTATCTCCACCACTTTTTCAAAAGCATACGTTAACATCATCAAAAACCTCCATGTTGCCAAATCCAATGAATACTGCCTTCTCCTCATATAATGGACCTCTCAGTTACCATTAATATGGCTATCCCCTTCTCCCTTTCTTGAAACTCAATTTTCTCTTAATTTCTTTAACAATATACCTTGTTGGTCTTCCTCCTTGTTATTGTTCTTTTTCTACTTGAGTTCTTAATTTTGATGCTCTTCAAAATTCAGTTCTGGGTTTTCTTCTTACCAAAGAAACCAAAAAAACCCAAATCCCTGTTTTAAGGTGATGTCATCCATACTCACATCTTTAAATTACTGAAAATTTAATTCACAGATTTTTATCTCAAGCTCAGAGCTAGTATCTGAGTTGTATTCCATCGATCTAGTTGCCTGCTAGACATCTTCACAGAGTGTCTCACAGAGCCCTCTGCCCAAGTGTTCACCCACTTCCACTTTTCCACACTTCAGTAAATGGCATCACTGTTCATCTATCTGTTAAAACTAAACATAGAGAGCTCATCATGAAGTCCAGACTTCCCCTCATCCTCCACATCCCACACAGCATAAGATCTTTTTTATAATAGTTACAAAATACATTTCAAATTTGTCTAATTCTATTCTTCTCCACTGCCGCCTCCCAAACACAGGCCACTACTATCTTTTACCACTATCTCTTACAAGACCCAAAACCTCACACTGAGTTTCCCACTTATAATCTTTACATCCTCCAGTTCATTAAGTCATGTCATTTCTCTGAGAAAAGCCTTTTATTTCTTCTTTTTTTTTTTTTTTTTTTAAACATCTTTATTGGGGTATAATTGCTTTACAATGGTGTGTTAGTTTCTGCTTTACAACAAAGTGAATCAGCTATACATATACATATGTTCCCATATGTCTTCCCTCTTGCGTCTCCCTCCCTCCCACTCTCCCCATCCCACCCTTCCAGGCTGTCACAAAGCACCGAGCTAATATCCCTGTGCCTTGCGGCTGCTTCCCCCCAGCTATCTACCTTACTACGTTTGTTAGTGTGTATATGTCCATGACTCTCTCTCGCCCTGTCAAAACTCACCCTTCCCCCTCCCCATATCCTCAAGTCCGTTCTCCAGTAGGTCTGCGTCTTTATTCCTATCTTACCCCTAGGTTCTTCATGACATTTTTTTCCCTTAAATTCCATATATATGTGTTAGCATACGGTATTTGTCTTTTTCCTTCTGACTTACTTCACTCTGTATGACAGATTCTAGGTCTATCCATCTCATTACAAATAGCTCAATTTCATTTCTTTTTAAGGCTGAGTAATATTCCATTGTGTATATGTGCCACATCTTCTTTATCCATTCATCCGATGATGGGCGCTTAGGTTGTTTCCATGTCCTGGCTATTGTAAATAGAGCTGCAATGAACATTTTGGTACATGACTCTCTTTGAATTTTGGTTTTCTCAGGGTATATGCCAAGTAGTGGGATTGCTGGGTCATATGGTAATTCTATTTGTAGTTTTTTAAGGAACCTCCATACTGTTCTCCACAGTGGCTGAACCAATTCACATTCCCACCAGCAGTGCAAGAGTGTCCCCTTTTCTCCACACCCTCTCCAGCATTTATTGTTTCTAGATTTTTTGATGATGGCCATTCTGACTGGTGTGAGATGATATCTCATTGTAGTTTTGATTTGCATTTCTCTAATGATTAATGATGTTGAGCATTCTTTCATGTGTTTGTTGGCATTCTGTATATCTTCTTTGGAGAAATGTCTATTTAGGTCTTCTGCCCATTTTTGGATGGGGTTGTTTGCTTTTTTGTTATTGAGCTGCATGAGCTGCTTGTAAATTTTGGAGATTAATCCTTTGTCAGTTGCTTCATTTGCAAATGTTTTCTCCCATTCTGAGGGTTGTCTTTTGGTCTTGGTTATGGTTTCCTTTGCTGTGCAAAAGCTTTGAAGTTTCATTAGGTCCCATTTGTTTATTTTTGTTTTTATTTCCATTACTCTAGGAGGTGGGTCAGAAAGGATCTTGCTGTGATTTATGTCATAGAGTGTTCTTCCTATGTTTTCTTCTAAGAGTTTGATAGTTTCTGGCCTTACATTTAGGTCTTTAATCCATTTTGAGCTTATTTTTGTGTATGGTGTTAGGGAGTGATCTAATCTCATACTTTTACATGTACCTGTCCAGTTTTCCCAGCACCATTTATTGAAGAGGCTGTCCTTTCTCCACTGTACATTCCTGCCTCCTTTATCAAAGATAAGGTGTCCATATGTGCGTGGGTTTATCTCTGGGCTTTCTATCCTGTTCCACTGATCTATCTTTCTGTTTTTGTGCCAGTACCATACTGTCTTGATTACTGTTGCTTTGTAATATAGTCTGAAGTCAGGGAGCCTTATTCCTCCAGCTCCTTTTTTCGTTCTCAAGATTGCTTTCGCTATTCGGGGTCTTTTGTGTTTCCATACAAATTGCGAAATTTTTTGTTCTAGTTCTGTGAAAAATGCCAGTGGTAGTTTGATAGGGATTGCATTGAATCTGTAGATTGCTTTGGGTAGTAGAGTCATTTTCACAATGCTGATTCTTCCCGTCCAAGAACATGGTATATCTCTCCATCTATTTGTATCATCTTTAATTTCTTTCATCAGTGTCTTATAATTTTCTGCATACAGGTCTTTCGTATCCTTAGGTAGGTTTATTCCTAGATATTTTATTCTTTTTGTTGCAATGGTAAATGGGAGTGTTTTCTTGATTTCACTTTCAGATTTTTCATCATTAGTATATAGGAATGCCAGAGATTTCTGTGCATTAATTTTGTATCCTGCTACTTTACCAAATTCATTGATTAGCTCTAGTAGTTTTCTGGTAGCATCTTTAGGATTCTCTATGTATAGTATCATGTCATCTGCAAACAGTGACAGCTTTACTTCTTCTTTTCCGATTTGGATTCCTTTTATTTCCTTTTCTTCTCTGATTGCTGTGGCTAAAACTTCCAAAACTATGTTGAATAAGAGTGGTGAGAGTGGGCAACCTTGTCTTGTTCCTGATCTTAGTGGAAATGCTTTCAGTTTTTCACCATTGAGGATGATGTTTGCTGTGGGCTTCTCATATATGGCCCTTATTATGTTGAGGAAAGTTCCCTCTATGCCTACTTTCTGGAGGGTTTTTATCATAAATGGGTGTTGAATTTTGTCGAAAGCTTTCTCTGCATCTATTGAGATGATCATATGGTTTTTCTCCTTCAATTTGTTAATATAGTTTATCACATTGATAGATTTGCGTATATTGAAGAATCCTTGCATTCCTGGAATAAACCCCACTTGATCATGGTGTATGATCCTTTTAATGTGCTGTTGGATTCTGTTTGCTAGTATTTTGTTGAGGATTTTTGCATCTATGTTCATCAGTGATATTGGCCTGTAGTTTTCTTTCTTTGTGACATCCTTGTCTGGTTTTGGTATCAAGGTGATGGTGGCTTCGTAGAAGGAATTTGGGAGTGTTCCTCCCTCTGCTATATTTTGGAAGAGTTTGAGAAGGATAGGTGTTAGCTCTTCTCTAAACGTTTGATAGAATTCACCTGTGAAGCCATCTGGTCCTGGGCTTTTGTTTGTTGGAAGGTTTTTAATCACAGTTTCAATTTCAGTGCTTGTGATTGGTCTGTTCATATTTTCTATTTCTTCCTGATTCAGTCTTGGCAGGTTGTGCATTTCTAAGAATTTGTCCATTTCTTCCAGATTGTCCATTTTATTGGCATAGAGTTGCTTGTAGTAATCTCTCATGATTTTTTTTATTTCTGCAGTGTCAGTTGTTACTTCTCCTTTTTCATTTCTAATTCTATTGATTTGAGTCTTCTCCCTTTTTTTCTTGATGAGTCTGGCTAGTGGTTTATCTATTTTGTTTATCTTCTCAAAGAACCAGCTTTTAGTTTTATTGATCTTTGCTATTGTTTCCTTCATTTCTTTTTCATTTATTTCTGATCTGATTTTTATGATTTCTTTCCTTCTGCTAGCTTTGGGGTTTTTTTGTTCTTCTTTCTCTAATTGCTTGAGGTGCAAGGTTAGGTTGTTTATTCGAGATGTTTCCTGCTTCTTAAGGTGGGCTTGTATTGCTATAAACTTCCCCCTTAGAACTGCTTTTGCTGCATCCCATAGGTTTTGGGTCGTTGTGTCTCCATTGTCATTTGTTTCTAGGTATTTTTTTATTTCCTCTTTGATTTCTTCAGTGATCACTTCATTATTAAGTAGTGTATTGTTTAGCCTCCATGTGTTTGTATTTTTTACAGATCTTTTCCTGTAATTGATATCTAGTCTCATGGCGTTGTGGTTGGAAAAGATACTTGATACAATTTCAGTTTTCTTAAATTTACCAAGGCTTGATTTGTGACCCAAGATATGATCTATCCTGGAGAATGTTCCATGAGCACTTGAGAAAAATGTGTATTCTGTTGTTTTTGGATGGAGTGTCCTATAAATATCAATTAAGTCCATCTTGTTTAATGTATCATTTAAAGCTTGTGTTTCCTTATTTATTTTCATTTTGGATGATCTGTCCATGGGTGAAAGTGGGGTGTTAAAGTCCCCTACTATGAATGTGTTACTGTTGATCTCCCCTTTTATGGTTGTTAGTATTTGCCTTATGTATTGAGGTGCTCCTATGTTGGGTGCATAAATATTTACAATTGTTATATCTTCTTCTTGGATCGATCCCTTGATCATTATGTAGTGTCCTTCTTTGTCCCTTTTAATAGTCCTTATTTTAAAGTCTATTTTGTCTGATATGAGAATTGCTACTCCAGCTTTCTTTTGGTTTCCATTTGCATGGAATATCTTTTTCCATCCCCTTACTTTCAGTCTGTATGTGTCTCTAGTTCTGAAGTGGGTCTCTTGTAGACAGCATATATAAGGGTCTTGTTTTTGTATCCATTCAGCCAATCTGTGTCTTTTGGTGGGAGCATTTAGTCCATTTACATTTAAGGTAATTATCGATATGTATGTTCCTATTTCCATTTTATATATTGTTTTGGGTTCGCTACTATAGGTCATTTCCTTCTCTTGTGTTTCGTGTCTAGAGAAGTTCCTTTAGCATTTGTTGTAAAGCTGGTTTGGTGGTGCTGAACTCTCTCAGCTTTTGCTTGTCTGTAAAGGTTTTAATTTCTCCATCAAATGTGAATGAGATCCTTGCTGGGTAGAGTAGTCTTGGTTGCAGGCTATTCTCCTTCATCACTTTCAGTATGTCCTGCCACTCCCTTCTGGCTTGTAGGGTTTCTGCTGAGAGATCAGCTGTTAACCTTATGGGGATTCCCTTGTGTGTTATTTGTTGTTTTTCCCTTGCTGCTTTTAATATGCTTTCTTTGTATTTAATTTTTGACAGTTTGATTAATATGTGTCTTGGCGTGTTTCTCCTTGTATTTATCCTGTATGGGACCCTCTGTGCTTCCTGGACTTGATTAACTATTTCCTTTCCCATATTAGGGAAGTTTTCAACTATAATCTCTTCAAATATTTTCTCAGTCCCTTTCTTTCTTTCTTCTTCTTCTGGAACCCCTATAATTCGAATGTTGGTGCGTTTCATGTTGTCCCAGAGGTCTCTGAGACTGTCCTCAGTTCTTTTCATTCTTTTTTCTTTATTCTGCTCTGCAGTAGTTATTTCCACTACTTTATCTTCCAGGGCACTTATCCGTTCTTCTGCCTCAGTTATTCTGCTATTGATCCTATCTAGAGTGATTTTAATTTCATTTATTGCATTGTTCATCGTTGCTTGTTTCATCTTTAGTTCTTGTAGGTCCTTGTTAACTGTTTCTTGCATTTTGTCCATTCTACTTCCAAGATTTCGGATCATCCTTACTATCATTATTCTGAATTCTTTTTCAGGTAGATTGCCTATTTCCTCTTCATTTGTTAGGTCTGGTGGGTTTTTATCTTGCTCCTTCATCTGCTGTGTGTTTTTCTGTCTTCTCATTTTGCTTATCTTACTGTGTTTGGGGTCTCCTTTTTGCAGGCTGCAGGTTCGTAGTTCCCGTTGTTTTTGATGTCTGTCTCCAGTGGCTAAGGTTGTTTCAGTGGGTTGTGTAGGCTTCCTGGTGGAGGGGACTAGTGCCTGTGTTGTGCTGGATGAGGCTGGATCTTGTCTCTCTAGTGGGCAGGTTCACGTCTGGTGGTGTGTTTTGGGGTGTCTGTGGCCTTATTATGATTTTAGGCAGCCTCTCTGCTAATGGGTGGGGTTGTGTTCCTGTTTTGCTAGTTGTTTGGCATAGGTTGTCCAGCACTGTGGCTTGCTGGTCGTTGAGTGAAGCTGGGTGCTGGTGTTAAGATGGAGGTCTCTGGGAGATTTCCGCTGTTTAATATTATGTGGAGCTGGTAGGTCTCTTGTTGACCAGTGACCTGAAGTTGGCTCTCCTACCTCAGAGGCAGAGCCCTGACTCCTGGCTGGAGCACCAAGAGCCTTTCATCCACACGGCTCAGAATAAAAGGGAGAAAAAGTAGAGAGAATTAGTAGAAGTATGAGGAAAGAAAGAAGGAAAGGAGGAAAGGAAGGAAGGAAGAAAGAAGCAAAGGAAAGAAAGGAGGGAGGGAGGGAGGGAGGGAGGGAGGAAGGAAGGAAGGAGGGAAAGAAGGAAAAAAAGACAGAAAGAAAGATGATACAGTAAAAATAAAATAAAGTATAATATAGTTATTGAATTAAAAAATATTTAGAAAAAAAAAGGGACGGATAGAACCTTAGGATAAATGTTGGAAGCAAAGCTATACAGAGAAAATCTTACACAGAAGCATACACATACACCTTCACAAAAAGAGGTAAAGGGGGAAAAATCATAAATCCTGCTCCCTGATACCACCTCCTCAATTTGGGGTGATTCGTTGTCTAAAGGAGGGAGGGAAGGAAGGAAAGAAAGAAAGAACGAAGGTAAAGTATAATAAAGTTATTACAATTAAACTTAATTATTAAGAAAAAGAATTTTTAAAAAAAGGTCATGGACGGATAGAGCCCTAGGACAAATGGTGGAAGCTAGAGTATACAGACTAGATGTCACACAGGAGCATACACGTACACCTTCACAAAAAGAGGAAAAGGGAAAAAAATCACAGATTTCGCTCCTAAATTCCCCCTCTTCAATTTGGGATCATTCCTTGTCTATTCAGGTATTCCACAGATGCAGGGTATATCAAGTTGATTGTGGAGCTTTAATCCGCTGCTTCTGTGGCTGCTGGGAGAGATTTCCCTTTCTCTTCTTTGTTTTCACAGCTCACAGGAGCTCAGCTTTGGATTTGGCCCTGCCTCTGCGTGTAGGTCGCTGGAGGGCGTCTGTTTTTTCGCTCAGACAGGACGGGGTTAAAGGAGCCGCTGATTCTGGGCCTCCGGCTCACTCAGGCCGGGGGTTGGGGGATGGGGGAAGGAGGGGCACTGCGTGCGGGGCCGGCCTGCGGGCGGCAGAGGCAGCGTGACGTTGCGGCAGAGGCCGGCGTGACGTTGCACCAGCCTGAGGCCCGCCGTGCGCTGTCCCGGGGAAGTTGTCCCTGGATCCCGGGAACCTGGCAGTGGCGGGCTGCACCGGCTCCGCGGAAGCGGGGTGTGGAGAGTGACCTGTGCTCGCACACAGGCCCCTTGGTGGCGGCAGCAGCAGCCTTAGCGTCTCCCGCCCGTCTCTGGGGTCCGCGGTTTTAGCCGCGGCTCGCGCCCGTCTCTGGGGTTTGTGCTTTCAGCCGCGGCTCGCGCCCGTCTCGGGGGCTCGCGCCCTCAGCCGCGGCTCGCGCCCGTCTCTGGGGTTTGCGCTTTCAGCCGCGGCTCGCGCCCGTCTCGGGGGCTCGCGCCCTCAGCCGCGGCTCGCGCCCGTCTCTGGGGTTCGCGCTT
Organism: Phocoena sinus; assembly: GCF_008692025.1. Lineage (NCBI taxonomy): Eukaryota > Metazoa > Chordata > Mammalia > Artiodactyla > Phocoenidae > Phocoena > Phocoena sinus. Next base: position 82,749,441 of record NC_045771.1, read on the forward strand.
TTAGCCGCGGCTCGCGCCCGTCTCTGGAGTTCCTTTAAGCAGCGCTCTTAAACCCCTCTCCTCGCGCACCAGGAGACAAAGAGGGAAGAAAAAGTCTCTTGCCTCTTCGGCCGGTGCAGGCTTTTCCCCGAACTCCCTCCCGGCTAGTCGTGGTGCACTAACCCCTTCAGGCTATGTTCAAGCCGCCAACCCCAGTCCTCTCCCTGAGCTCCCTCCAAAACCAAAACCCGAGCCTCAGCTCGCAGCCCCGCCCGCCCCAGTGGGTGAGCAGCAAGCCTCTCGGGTTGGTGAGTGCCGGTCGGCACCGATCGTCTGTGCAGGAATCTCCCCGCTTTGCCCTCCGCACCCGTCGCTGTGCACTACTCCGCGGTCCCGAAACTCCCCCCTCTGCCTCCCGCAGTCTCCGCCCGCGGAGGGACTTCCTAGTGTGTGGAAACTTTTCCTCCTTCACAGCTCCCTCCCACTGGTGCAGGTGCCGTCCTTATTCTTTTGTCTCTGTTTTTTCTTTTGCCCTACCCAGTTACGTGGGGAGTTTCTTGCCTTTTGGGAGGTCTGAGGTCTTCTGCCAGCCTTCAGTAGGAGTTCTGTAGGAGTTGTTCCACATGTGGATGTATTTCTGGTGTATCCGTGGGGAGGAAGGCGATCTCCGCGTCTTACTCTTCCGCCATCTTCAAGGTCCCCCCTCTTATTTCTTCTTATACTTAGAATAATACTGAAATTCTTTCCCATGGCTACAGACCCTCCACTATGTAGCAATTGCCTATCTCTTTAACTTCACTATATATCCTTCTCTCTCTGTATTTACTACACTCTAGCCTCACTGGTCCTTCTTCATCTCTTGAACACATCAAAATATTCCTTCCTCAGTGTGTTTGTAATGTTCTTCCATAGTTCCATGCATGAGTTCCTTCTCATCCTCAAGTTTTCAGCTCAACTGTTATGTAATCAAAGGTAGTGCTTTTCTGACCACCCTACGTAACTAAATCCTCATTCTATTATTGTCTTTTCTAGTCCCTTATTTGTTTTCTTAGTGACATTAATACTTTGTAATTGCTTAATCTGATTTTTTCACAGTTTCCTGCATTAGAATGAAAACTTTATGATAGTACGGGAGCCTGTCTCCTTTGCTAATCATTGAATGCCTCTGAGTACAGTTTCTGATCCATAACAAGTCTACTTTCTAAGGACAAATGATTCATCCATTGTATTGCTTCAGGAAATTCAAGTTGGACACTCATTTAACAAATGATACTCAAATGATAAGAGATAAGTGAACTTCTAAAGTAATACCCAGAAGCTTTCTTATTTATAAGTGAATTTTTTTTTTACATCTTTATTGGAGTATAACTGCTTTACAATGGTGTGTTAGTTTCTGCTTTATAACAATGTGAATCAGTTATACATATACATATGTTCCCATATCTCTTCCCTCTTGCCATCTCCCTCCCTCCCACCCTCCCTATCCCACCCCTCCAGGCAGTCACAAAGCACCGAGCTGATCTCCCTGTGCTATGCGGCTGCTTCCCACTAGCTATCTACCCTACGTTTGGTAGTGTATATATGTCCATGCCTCTCTCTCGCTTTGTCACAGCTTACCATTCCCCCTCCCCATATTTTAATATAATTGTTCATTGTCAACCATGTATCTGAAACTGTGAGCTCTGAATGAGCTCTGGATGAGCTCATAAACTAGTGGACTTACTCTCAGTATATCTTTGTACAGTATCATAAACCACTTAATTAAAAGAGGAAACTTGACACAAAACAAGTGTTGGAAGGGAGTTCCCTCAAGCACAGTAACAAGTCTACACTATTGTTAACCAGTAAGGAATTGAAAGTGACAGATGAAATATGACTCCTACAAGGATATTTGTGGTATATGAAGATGAGTCTATAATCTAAGCCAACACTAGACTCATACACTTTCCAAATACAACCCACTGGTTTTTTTTTCAGAGTAACATTTTGAATGACTAGAGCAGATTAGAAAACAAAAATCATAAGCCATATATTAGATTGTTCAATGCTTATCAGGTACATTATAGTTAATTTTTCCTATTTGGATTCTCTAGTTTGACAGACCTTAACTTTTGTTGAATATAAGACTACAAGGTAGACTTGGAATGTAAGAATCTGTGAACTCAGACTTGGAATTTTTCTTTTAAAATTTTATTAGGGTTCTAAGAGCATTTGGACTGTGGTATTGTGTGAGTTCAAAGTGGGGCAGTATAATAAAAAGCAATGAAAGATATAAAAGAATTTGGGGTAAACCAAAGGTAAAATTAATGTTCTATTCATAAGTATGCTACAAGTAATTAATTCTCAACTCAAATTATGATAAAATAAAAGCTTTAGAAGCAGACACATTTGAATTTGAGTTGATGCTCTGCTGCATACTGATAATGGTGCAAACTACTTAACCTTCATTTTCCAAGTGTCTTCAAAATCATCAGAAGACAAGTTGAATAAGCTAGGCTCTTGAGCTGGAATTGAGAATATATCAATCCACTGAAAAATCAATGATTCTGCACCATCTATGGTTACTCAGCTGAGCTAAAGACCTCATTTCTCAAGTATTCTGGATGAGACAGTTTACATATCACTGTAAAAAGGGAGAAAAGGTAATTGGTGGCAGACACATAGATAAAGGTTACTCAGGAAAAAAGTCTGTCTGGATTAAATATCCCAGGAAAGTGGCATGATGCCATTTCTGTTCCAAGAGGTGAACACAATTTGCATCTTGAGTGCTGTAATCAAGAACAACTCTTGACTCTACAAATTAAACCATCCTGTTTTTTTCTTCTTAAAAAAAAGGGAAGTAAGAATTAAGAACAAGAAAAAAATGCAGCAAAGCAGAAGCATAAATAATACAGTTCAGATAAAGAAAGGGTGACATGCTACAAACCAAGCTAATAGTCCTTGGACAGAATAACAGATTTTGGAGAAGCACTGTAAATGTTTTTCACATACTTCATGAAAATATATAAAATCTTAAAATCTTGTGTTCAGTTTATTTAAGACAAAATAAAAACTATCAGCCAGCGCTTAATAAATTTCTATTTAGCTTCATGTGGTATTAATAAAGGAGAGATTCAAAGTTTACTAATTTGTAAACCTCACAAGGTGTTTAAAAAGAAATTCTGAATAATTCTAGATTTATTGCTATTTTATATGGATATTATGTCTCTATAAATGATATTCTTTAAATACCATTTCAAGATACTACTTACTTGACAAGCTATTTTATTGTTTGCTCATAGCTTTTCAAAAGCTTCAATCAGAAGACTAGAGACCTTTAAACATTAAATAAATATTTCACCCCCACCTGCAGAAGCCTAATTTTCTTTGGAGAGTGACAAGCTAATCACAAATGGTCTGATGGACTGCCTGTGTCAGCCCATTTGTGTCTCCCCAGTCTGGGAAGATACCATATTTAAAAACCAGAAAAATAGATCATGCATTTACAGTGCTTTGTTCTTTCTTCTGCCCATTACAGGTACTCTAAATGGTTGAAATTCAGTGAAATTTAATGACTGATGTAATAGACCAAGGCACTCATTTAGTGAAGGCTATGTGTTGTGGGCCCAAGCTCTTGGGACATGATCATTGATTCAAGAAGACTTCAGGGGGAAGGAAAGAGCTCTAGTCAGATGGTGCTTAAAGAAAAAATCTGAAGCTCTTTCACATAAATCAGTCAATTAATATGCTAAGTCACAAAAGGTAAATCATGAAACTGTTGTTTCCCAATTCCAAAGCTGTCCTTTTCTGGTGTCTCCCTGACTTGGGACTACTTTTCAATAGTTTTAATTTTTAAATATAGAAATAAAACAATTAAATATAAAAAGAAATGTGTGACTATCCCAGATGTTGGCACCCTGGTCTGATGGCAAGAACACAAGTTAGAAGTCTGGTTTTCACCTGGTTTATACTGCTTAAAATAGAACAATTTATATAACCTCTCTAAGCATTAATTTTCTCATTACACAGTAGTGTGGGCACTATCTTCCTCCAGAATTGTTTTAAGGATTGAGTGTAGTGGACTCATGGTTAAAGGATTCACAATTAGAACTTAAATTATGCCCAGGTGAAATGCAGACATATGCATTTAAGTCTCTGAAGGAGTGGTGAAGATGAACTACAAGCTGTTCATTTACCTAAAGGCACAAGCAGCTTTCTGAGAAGAAACTCACGCTAAAGAGGGAGAGAGAAATGCACAAAAGTTGCAAAGAAAAAATCTCAGTTTCCTAGAAGGAAAGGTAATTCTGTGTCCAATACAGTGTTCGTCACTAAAATCTATTTTCTGTCCTAGCCAATGAACTCACGAACAAATCCTGAAATAATGTACAAAAGAAAACAAAATCCAAACCTGACAAGAAACTGTTTCATTAAGATTTTGAATATATTGGACAACAAAAGTAGTAATTTTAAAACTGTATTACAAAAATGGGAGATTTGGATATTTTCTGCTTATACATTTGGTATGGTTATACACACTTACGGCACATGAGAACACAGCTCAGCTCTATCATATCAAGGATTTCAAAGGACCACAAATATCCTTGCCAATGACAACCAGAGATATCTGGCACCCTGACAGCAGTGGCTGTAAACATGTAACTCAAAAGGTCCCTATGTAGTGGCTTCTAGACCTATGAGCAACATCAATATCTGAATTGGGAATTTAAGTTGAGTACCAGCTGCAGGGATGGTATTCATGTAGAGTATCACATCACCGAATAAGTGTAAGGTAGGATACAGGAAAATGGCTACTGGATACACTAGGTCAGGGGTCAGCAAACTTTTTCTGTAAAAGGCCAGACAATAAATATTTTAGGTCCTGTGGGCTGTACGGTCATTAGTGCAACTACTCAACTCCCAATGTAATGAAAAAGCATCCACAGACAACTGGTACATGAATAGGTGTGGCTGTACTTGAACAGTATTTTATTTACAAAAACAGGTGGTGGGAGATTGGTTCAAGATGGCAGAGTAGAAGGACATGCTCTCACTCCCTCTTTTGAGAACACCGGAATCACAACTAACTGCTGAACAATCATCGACAGGAAGACAATGGAACTCACAAAAAAAGATACCCCACATGCAAAGACAAAGGAGAAGCCACAATGAGATGGTAGGATGGGCGCAATCACAATAAAATCAAATCCCATAACTGCTGGGTGGGTGACTCACAAACTGGAGAACACTTACACCACAGAAGTCCACCCACTGGAGTGAAGGTTCTGAGGCACACGTCAGGCTTCCCAACCTGGGGGCCTGGCAATGGGAGGAGGAATTCCTAGAGAATCAGACTTTGAAGGCTAGTGGGATTTGATTGCAGGACTTTGACAGGGCTGGGTGAAACACAAAAGTAGTGTGCGCATCAGGACCAGGGGAAGGAGCAGTGACCCCATGGGAGACGGAACCAGACCTACCTGCTAGTGTTGGAGGGTCTCCTGCAGAGGCGGGGGGCAACTGTGGCTCACCAAGGGACAAGGACACTGGCAGCAGAAGGTCTGGGAAGTGCTCCTTGCCGTGAGCCCTCCCAGAGTCCGCCATTAGCCTCACCAAAGAGCCCAGGTAGGCTCCACTGTTGGGTCGCCTCAGGCCAAACAACCAACAGGGAGGGAACCCAGCCCCACCCATCAGCAGACAAGTGGATTAAAGTTTTACTCAGCTCGGCCCACCAGAGCAACAACCAGCTCTACCATCCACCAGTCCCTCCCATCAGGAAACTTCCACAAGCCTCTTAGAGAGCCTCATCCACCAGAGAGCAGACAGCAGAAGCAAGAAGAATGACAATCCTGCAACCTGTGGAATAAAAACCACATTCACAGAAAGACAGACAAGACGAAAAGGCAGAGGGCTATGTACCAGATGAAGGAACAAGGTAAAACCCCAGAAAAAAAACTAAAAGAAATGGAGATAGGCAACCTTCCAGGAAAAGAATTCAGAATAATGATAGTGAAGATGATCCAGGACCTCAGAAAAATAATGGAGGCAAAGATGGAGAAGATGCAAGAAATGCTTAACAAAGACCTAGAAGAATTAAAGAACAAACAAACAGAGATGAACAATACAATAACTGAAATGAGAAATGCACTAGAAGGAAACAATAGCAGAATAACTGAGGCAGACGAACAGATAAGTGACCTGGAAGACAGAAAGGTGGAATTCAGTGCTGCAGAACAGAATAAAGAAAAAAGAATGAAAAGAAATGAAGACAGCCTAAGAGAACTCTGGGACAACATTAAATGCAACAACATTCACATTATAGGGCTCCCAGAAGGAGAAGAGACAGAGAAAGGACCCGAGAAAATATCTGAAGAGATTATAGTCGAAAACTTCCATAACATGGGAAAGGAAAGAGCCACCCAAGTCTAGGAAGCACACAGAGTCCCATACAGGATAAACCCAAGGAGAAACATGCCGAGACACACAGTAATCAAACTGGCAAAAATTAAAGACAAAGAAAAATTACTGAAAGCAGCAAGGGAAAAATGACAAATAACACACACGAGAACTCCTATAAGGTTAACAGCTGATTTCTCAGAGGAAACTCTACAAGCCAGAAGGGAGTGGCATGATATACTTAAAGTGATGAAAGGGAAGAACCTACAACCAAGATTACTCTACCCAGCAAAATCTCATTCAGATTCCATAGAGAAATCAAAAGCTTTACAGATAAGCAAAAGCTAAGAGAATTCAGCACCACCAAACCAGCTCTACAACCAATGCTAAAGGAACTTCTCTAAGGCGGAAACACAAGAGAAGAAAACAACCAACAAAAACAAACCCAAAACAAATAAGAATATGGTAACAGGCACATACATATCGATAATTACCTTAAACGTGAATGGATTAAATGCTCCAACCAAAAGACACAGCCTTGGTAAATGTATACAAAAACAAGACCCATATATATGCTGGCCAGAAGAGACCCACTGCACACCTAGGGACACATACAGGGTGAAAGTTAGGCGATAGAAAAAGATATTCCATGCAAATGGAAATACAAACAAAGCTGGAGTAGCAATACTCATATCAGATAAAATAGACTTTAAAATAAAGAATGTTACAAGAGACAAGGAAGGACACTACATAATGATCAAGGGATCAATGCAAGAAGAAGATATAATAATTATAAATATATATGTGCCCAACATAGGAGCATCTCAATACATAAGAAACTGCTAACAGTTCTAAAAGAGGAAATTGACAGTAACACAATAATTGTGGGGGACTTTAACACCTCACTTACACCAATGGAGAGATCATCCAAACAGAAAATTAATAAGGAAACACAAGATTTAAATGACACAATAGACCAGATAGATTTAATTGATATTTATAGGACATTCCATCCAAAAACAGCAGATTACACCTTCTTCTCAAGTGCACATGGAACATTCTCCAAGACAGATCACATCTTGGGTCACAAACATCAAACCTCAGTAAATTTAAGAAAACTGAAATAATATCAAGCATCTTTTCACCACAAGGCTATGAGAATAGAAATGAATTACAGGGAAAAAAATGTAAAAAAACACACAAACACATGGAGGCTAAACAACATGTTACTAAATAACCAAGAGATCACTGAAGAAATCAAAGAGGAAATCAAAAAATACCTAGAGACAGGGCTTCCCTGGTGGGGCAATGGTTGAGAGTCCGCCTGCTGATGCAGGAGACACGGGTTCGTGCCCCGGTCTGGGAAGATCCCACATGCCGCGGAGCAGCTAGGCCTGTGAGCCATGGCCACTGAGCCTGCATGTCCGGAGCCTGTGCTCCGCAACGGGAGATTCCACAACAGTGAGAGGCCCATGTACCGCAAAAATAAATTAATTAATTAATTTAAAGAAAAATACCTAGAGACAAATAACAATGAAAACACGACGACTCAAAACCTATAGGATGCAGCAAAAGCAGTTCTAAGAGCGAAGTTTATAGCTATACAAACCTACCTCAAGAAACAAGAAAAATATCAAATAAACAATCTACCCTTACACCTAAAGAAACTAGAGAAAGAAGAACAAACAAAACCCAACGTTAGCAGAAGGAAAGAAATCATAAATATCAGAGCAGAAATAAATGAAATAGAAACAAAGAAAACAATAGCAAAGATCAATAAAACTAAAACCTGGTTCTTTGAGAAGATAAACAAAATTGATAAACCATTAGCCAGACTCATCAAGAAAAAGAGGGAGAGGACTCAAATCAATAAAATTAGAAATGAAAATGGAGAAGTTACAACAGATGCCGCAGAAATAGAAAGCATCCTAAGAGACTACTACAAGCAACTCTATGCCAATAAAATGGACCACCTGGAAGAAATGGACAAGTTCTTGGAAAGCTATAACCTTCCAAGACTGAAGGAGGAAGAAATAGAAAATATGAACAGACCCATCACAAGGAATGAAATTGAAACTGTGCTTAAAAATCTTCCAACAAAAAAACTCCAGGGCCAGATGGCTTCACAGGTGAATTCTATCAAATGTTTAGAGAAGAGCTAACACCTATCCTTCTCAAACTCTTGCAAAAAACTGCTGAGGAAGGAAAACTCCCAAACTCATTCTATGAAGTCACCATCACCCTGATACAAAAACCAGACAACGATACCACAAAAAAAGAAAATTACACACCAGTATCACTGATGAATATAGATGCAAAAATTCTCAACAAAATACTAGCAAACAGAATCCAACAACACATTGAAAGGATCATACATCATGATCAAGTGGGATTTACCCCAGAGATGCAAGGATTCTTCAATATACACAAATCAATCAGTATGATACACCATATTAACAAATTGAAGAAGAAAAACCATATGATCATCTCAGTAGATACAGAAAAAGCTTTTGACAAAACTCAACACCCATTTATGATAAAAACTCTTCAGAAAGTGGGCATAGAAGGAACTTACTTCAACATACTAAGGGCCATATTTGACAAACCCACAGCAAACATCATTCTGAATGGTGAAAAACTGAAAGCATTTCATCTAATATCAGGAACAAGAAAAGGGTGTCCACTCTCACCACTGTTATTCAACATAGTTTTGGAAGTCCTAGTCACAGCAATCAGAGAATAAAAAGAAATAAAAGGAATACAAATTGGAAAAGGAGAAGTAAAGCTGTCACTGTTTGCAGATGACATGACACTATACATAGAGAATCCTAAAGATGCCACCAGAAAACTACTAGAGCTAATCAATGAATTTGGTAAAGTTGCAGGATACAAAATTAATGCACAGAAATCTCCTGCATTCCTATACACTAATGATGAAAAATCTGAAAGAGAAATTAAGGAAACACTCCCATTTACCACTGCAACAAAAAGAATAAAATACCTAAGAATAAACCTACCTAGGGAGACAAAAGACCTGTATGCAGAAAACTATAAGACACTGATGAAAGAAATTAAAGACGATACCAACAGATGAAGAGATATACCATGTTCTTGGATTGGGAGAATCAACACTGTGAAAAACGACTATACTACCCAAAGCAGTCTACATATTCAATGCAATCCCTATCAAATTACCAATGGCATTTTTGTTTGTTTGTTTTGTTTTTATTTATTTATTTTTGGCTGTGTTGGGTCTTCATTTCTGTGCAAGGGCTTTCTCTAGTTGGGGCAAGTGGGGGCCACTCTTCATCACGGTGCTCGGGCCTCTCACTATCGTGGCCTCTCTTGTTGCGGAGCACAGGCTCCAGACACGCAGGCTCAGTAGCTGTGGCTCATGGGCCTAGTTGCTCCGCGGCATGTGGCATCTTCCCAGACCAGGGCTCGAACCTGTGTCCTCTGCATTGGCAGGCAGATCTCAACTACTGCGCCACCAGGGAAGCCCCACCAATGGGATTTTTTACAGAACTAGGACAAAAAATGACCTCGAATAGCCAAGGCAGTCTTGAGGGAAAAAAACGGAGCTGGAGGAATCAGACTCCCTGACTTCAGACTATACTACAAAGCTACAGTAATCAAGACAATATGGTACTGGTACAAAAACAGAAATATAGATCAATGGAACAGGATAGAAAGCCCAGAGATAAACCCACGCACCTATAGTCAACTAATCTATGACAAAGGAGGCAAGGATATACAATAGAGAAAAGACAGCCTCTTCAGTAAGTGGTGCTGGGAAAACTGGACAGCTACATGTAAAAGAATGAAATTAGAGCACTCCCTTACACCATACACAAAAATAAAGTCAAAGTGGATCAAAGACCTAAATGTAAGGCCAGACACTATAAAACTCTTAGAGGAAAACATAGGCAGAACACTTTGACATAAATCACAGCAAGATCCTTTTTGACCCACCTCCTAGAGCAAGTGGAAATAAAAACAAAAATAAACAAATGAGACCTAATGAAACTTAAAACTTTTGCAGAGCAAAGAAAACATAAACAAGACGAAAAGACAACCCTCACAATGGGAGAAAATATTTGCAAACGAAGCAACTGACAAAGGATTAATCTCCAAAATACACAAAAAGCTCATGCAGGTCAACATCAAAAAAACAAACAACCCAATCCAAAAATGAGCAGAAGAGCTAAATAGACATTTCTCCATTGAAGACATACAGATGGCCAAGAAGCACATGAAAAGCTGCTCAACATCACTAATTATTAGAGAAATGTAAATCAAAACTACAATGAGTTATCACCTCACACCAGTTAGAATGGGCATCATCAGAAAATCTATACACAACAAATGCTGGAGAGGGTGTGGAGAAAAGGGAACCCTCTTGCACTGTTGGTGGGAATGTAAATTGATACAGCCACTATGGAGAACAGTATGGAGGTTCCTTAAAGAACTAAGAACAGAATTACCATATGACCCAGCAATCCCACTACTGGGCGTATACCCAGAGAAAAAAAAGACACATGCACCCCAATGTTCACTGCAGCACTATTTACAACAGCCAGGTCATGGAAGCAACCTAAATGCCCATCAGCAGACGAATGGATAAAGAAGATGTTGTACATATATACAATGGAATATTACTCAGCCATAAAAAGGAAAGAAATTGGGTCATTTGTAGAGACGTGGATGAATCTAGAGACTGTCATACAGAGTGAAGTAAGTCAGAAAGAGAAAAACAAATATCGTATATTAACGCATATATGTGGAACCTAGAAAATCGTACAGATGAACTGGTTTGCAGAGCAGAAATTGAGACACAGAAGTAGAGAACAAACATATGGACACCACGTGGGGAAAGTGGTGGGGGGTGGGGTGGTGGTGTGATGTATTGGGTGATTGGGATTCAGATGTATACACTGATGTGTATAAAATGGATGACTAATAAGAAAATAAAGGAAGAAAGAAAGAAAAGAAAAGAAAAAACCTGTGGTGCACAGGATTTGGTCTTCAGGCAATAGTTTGCCCTGGTGTAGTCTAATTGAGAGGACTTGCTCCTGAATGTAATAGAATAATACTTGAAGATTATTAGAAACAAATGAGGAAATATTTTTCAACAGAGTTTAGAAATTACAAATGTATTGTCAGTGGGTGTCAAAGTAATAATGTTTAATACTTAGATGAGATACCTCTTTCTAACCCCAAAGGAATTATAATTACATATCCAAACTTTTTCACACACAGAAGGCAAACACAATTATTCTCTTTATATATACGTCCTCTTAAAGAGAAATTTCTGAAGCTATCCTTCCATTCCTAACAATCTCATTGTACAAAATCCCACTTTTTCTGATAATGTAAAGAAATACATTGGTTAGTGCCAATCTAATATTTTGCCTAAGTGAATGACATCTTCCTTTGATTTTAGCTAAATTATAAGAAGGTAGGATGCTTTAGGAGTCAAGAAAAGGCATAAGGGCAGCTTAGTAGGATAATAAATAATTTCACTTTATAACAATATGGAACTGGAGTGTTTGCAAGATGGAATAATTTAAAAGAATGAGGGTTAGATGATTATTTTTGGAAGTGACTTTGTCCTAATTCTGGCCAATAATTTGTAAAAGGAAACCTGCTGGAGACTACCTGGAAAGGATTTTCTCATTAAGAGAAAAAAGGAAGGAAGGAAGGAAGGAAGGAAGGGAGGGAGGGAGGGAGGGAGGGAGGGAGGGAGGAAGGAAGAAAGAAAGGAAGAAAGGAAGGAAGAAAGGAAGGACAGAAGGGAGAAAGTATTCCTTCCATGTTTCTTCTGTAGCATGTTAACTTTTTCCTCTTGCAAATTTTTTCACAGTCCTTAAAACAGTGTTATATTTCCAGGCACCAATGAAGAAAGCAAACTGAAATGTGTTTGTGAGGAAAAGGGTGAGGAAAGCCTTCGCAGAGGGTCTTCAGTAGTTTTATACCTAAAATGTTACATATCACAACTGCAGCATAAAGGAAGAATGGTAAGGGACCTATTTGGTTGTAAGGCTATATTTTACTTGAAGTAAAATATTATCTCAAGTAGAATATAGAAGTTAGGTGTGTATACTGTAATCCTCTACAGCAGTGCATAAAAACCATAGAAGAAATATAATGAAAAATTCAATAGATAAGTTAAATGTAATACTAAAGTAATTTAAATAATCAAAAGAAGACAAGAAAGAACAAAAAAAGACAGATAGTACAAATAGAAAATTAATAATAAAAAGGTAGACTTATATTTAACCAAATCAACGATTTTATTAAGTGTAAGTGGTCTAACACACTTTATTAAAAGAGATTGTCATGTTGAATTATTTTAAAAGACCAGAATATATGCCACCTTCAAATATAAGTACTTGAAATATAATGATAAGAGGTTCAAGGGAAAAAATAGGAAAAGATTCATCATGCAAGCCCTAATAAAAGGAAGCTGGAGTGGTTATATTAATATCTGAAAAGTAGGTTTCAAAAAACAGGGAAATTAGCAGAAATAAAAAAGGATATTACGTAATGATAAAACTGACAATTCATCAGAAAAATCTAATAATACTAAATGTGCCTACAACTAACAACAGAGCTTCAAAATATGTGAAGCAGTAACCATTCATCTAAAAGGAGAAATAGGCAAAACCACAACTTCAGTTAGGGATTTCAATGCTCATTTCTCAGTAATCAATAGAACAGGTAGACAGAAAATCAGTAAGAATGTGGAAGACCTGAAGAAAACTATCAACCAACTTGTCATTTGTAGAACACTCTACCCAACATCAGAAAGAATACACTTTCTTTTCAGGTACACATGGAACATTCACCAAGAAAGACCATATTTTGGATGAGAAAAAAAACTTTATTAAATTTAAAAGACTGTTATATTCCTTGACCATAATGGAAATAAAAACAAAATTTTAAAAAAACAGAAAGGTATATGTTAAAACTCAAGCACTTTGATAATAATGTATTTCTAAATAATCCCCAAGTCAAACAATAAGTCACAAGGAAAATTAAAAAACTTGTACTGAATAAAAATGGAAATACAACATATCAAAAATTGAGGGATGCAGATAAAGAATTGCATAGAGGGAAATTTATACTGTAAACTCTATTTTAGAAAGAAGAAAGAAATCAAATTAATAACCTAAGCTTCCAACTTCAGAAACTGGATATAAAGAGCAAACAAAACTCAATTCATGCAGAAGGAAGGAAATAATAACTGTAAGGCCAGAAATTGATGAAATTTAAAATGATTAAATCATAGGGAAAAGCTATTAAATCAAAAGCTGCTTGATTGAAAAGATCAATAGGATCAATAAAAGTGACAGGCCTCTAGTAAAAATGAGGGAAAAAAAGATGATTCAATTAGCATCAGCAGAAACAAAAGGGTGAATATTACAGACATTATTAGGATACTAAAAGAATACTATAAACCACCCTGTGAGCATACGTTCAACAAATTAGATAAACTGGACCAGTTCCTTGAAAGACACAAATTACAAAAATGATTTCAAGAAAATTTAAATAACTGGAATTATCCTCTACTGAACAAATTGAATTCATAGTTTAAAACCCTCTGAAAAAATAAAACTCCAGGCACAGATTGTTTTATTAGTAAATTCTACCAATAATTTAAAAATGATACCAAGTCTACAAAATATCTTCCAGAAAACAGAAACAGAAAAGATATTTCCCAAACCATTTTATAAGGCAACCATTTATAAGGCAACCACTTTAATATCAAAACTAGATAAAGAAAGTAAATGAGAATAGTGCAGTCCAATATCTCTCATGAACACAAACATCTTCTATAAAATATTAGCCAAATGAATGCAACAATATATAAAAAGAATGCTACATCATGATCATATGGGGTTTATCTCAAAAATGCAAAGTTGCTTCAACATTCAAAAATAAATCAGCATATTAAAATCACCATATTAACAGATTAAACAAGGAGAAGACACCTAACCAACCCAACAGAAATTGATAAAATTCAATATCCATTCACAATAAAAACTCCCTGGACATTATGTATAGAAGGAAAATTCTGAAGCTGATAAAGGGCATCTACAAATAACTAAATCTATCTTCATACTTAATGGTGAAAATTGAATGTTTTTTACCCAAGAGCAGGAATAAGGCAAGGATATCTATTCTTTTTACTGCTCCTTAACACTGTATTAGTGGCTCTAGATAGTGTGATAAGACCCAAAAAAAAAGTCAGTTTTCCCTAAATTGATCTAGAGATTTCACACCACCCAATTAAAATCTCAGCGGATTTTGTAAATATAATCAAACTAATTTTACAATTTATATAGGAAAACAAATGTATGAGAAAAGCCAAACTATTTTTCCAATAGAAAAGTCTGAGGTATCACATTACCCATTTTAAGACTGACTGCTGACCTACAGTTCTTAAAACATTGTGCCATTAGTGAAAAGATAGACACAGAAAGGACAGAACAGATAATGCTGAGTTAGACCCACACAAATAGAATAAATTGATTTTTACCAAGCTGCATAGACAATTTAATAGAGAAAGGATACTTTTTCAACAAATGATGCTGGAACAATTGAATATCCATATGAATGGATCCAAACAAAAGAACTTCAACCTATATATTTCATTCAGTACAAAATATTTATTTCAAAATGGAACAAAAACTTAAATATAAAACTAAAAATTCTTAAAAGAAAACATAAGAGAAATCTTTATAGCCTTGGATTAGGCAAAGAGTTCCTAAATAAGACAACAAAAGCATGATTTGTAAAAAGAAATAATTGGTAAGTTGGATTTCATTGATATTTAAAGTGTTTTCCCCGCAAAAGATTTAAAATTCTAGCCAAGTATTGGGACAAAAATATCCAAATCAAATATCTGACAAAGGATTTCTATCTAGAATATATAAACTCAACAATAAAAAAATTAAAATTAAATGGGTGAGAGACCTAAATAGATTCTTTACAAAGATATATATGGTAAGTGCTCATATGCAAAAGATGTCCAACAAAAATAGTTATAGAGAACTGCAAATTTAAAAATATGAGGAACCACTACATCCCTATTAGAATAGCTAAATTTTTTTTTTTTTTTTTAAGTAACAGAGAAAACAGAAAAAAGTTAATAATATGGGCTGCTGAGGATGCCTTTTGCTGGTGGGAATGCAAATTGATACAACCATCCTGGAATAAATACAGTTGTACCATTTTTATTAAGTTAAATATACACTTATATGACTCAGCAATCCACTTTTAGATATTTACCCTAGAATAATGTTCATGGAATATTTATCAGTTTTGAGATATTTTTGTTTGTCATACCTGTGGGTATTACTGGCATCTAGTTGGTAGAGGGCAGGGATGCTGCAAAACATCCTACAACCCCCAGGATAGTCCCCTATAGCAAAGAATTATCCAGTACAAAGTATATCAGTGCTGAGGTTGAGAAACCCTGTCCTAGAAAAATGAAAGGTTTGTTATACAAAAACCTGCATATGAATAGCATTATTCATTATTGCTCCAAAACAGGAAACAACCCAAATATCTTACAATTGGTGATTCTAAGAATCACAAATTGTGATTCATCCATATAATAAAATACTACTTAGAATAAAAAAGAATGAACTATTTATACATGAAACAACATGAATGAATTTCAAATGCATTATGCTAAGTGAAAATGTCAGTCTCAAGATTATATAATGTATGATGCTATTCATATGACATTCTCTTAAATAAAAACTAAAGGGGCAGGGAAGTATCAGTGGTTGCCAGGGGTTAGCAATGGAGGAAGTGTTTGACTATGAAGGACAGTATGAGGGGTAACAGAATTGCCCTGTATCCCTTCTTTGGTGGTGGTTATACCAATCTATGAATATGTTAAAATTCATAAAACTGCATAACGAAAAAAAAAGAAATTTATTGTATGTAAATTTTTTAAACAATTAAAAAAGCAGACAAATCTTAAGAAACTGACAAAAGTGGAAATTATATACATATATTTTAAATTATTACACTTCTTAATGAGATACTGTGTTAAAAGAATATACACTGGAGCAATGATACCTGGGTTCAAATTCCAGCTCTGCCACTTAGCCCTATGATCTTGGACAATTAGCCTAACCTTTCTGAATGTTAGTATCCTCATCTGTAGAGTGTAAATAATAATAGTTTCTACCTCATAGATTTGTTATGAGTTAATATGCAATTACATACTTAAAATATTGCTTGATGGACCATAAATACACTAGGAAAATTAGCAATTTTTTATTATAAATGACACAAGATTTATAGAGTACATACTCTTACATCAATTGTTGTTTAACCTGGAAGAATTTGAAAGACATGCTTAATAAGTTAATAATTTTAATACATTTTAATCAAATTTAAATCAAGAAAATACTATGTTGGAAATTATTAAATATGTTACATCTTATAATTTTCTGTCTTAATTATTCCAGGTTGATAAGACTCTCATGAAATCCACCAATGTCTGCATTTTCCACTTACTACATCAAGAATATCTTTCCTAGCTTCCCCGGTGGTGCAGTGGTTGAGAGTCCGCCTGCCAATACAGGGGACACGGGTTCGTGACCCGGTCCGGGAAGATCCCACATGCCATGGAGCACCTGGGCCCGTGAGCCATGGCTGCTGGGCCTGCGCGTCTGGAGCGTGTGCTCCGCAATGGGAGAGGCCACAGCAGTGAGAGGCCCGCGTACCACAAAAAACAAACAAACAAACAAAAAAAGAGTATCTTTCCATTTCAGTAGTTTGTATCTAAAACATCCTTTGAAAGGCCTGATTTTTTTTCATATAGACATTGTATAATTTATTTAACTGATACCCCACTTCTGAACATTTAGATAATTTTCAGGTTTTCAAAAACCATATTTTTTCTCTATAGAATTAATTTTCTACTAAGTTGGAGCTTTTGGCTATTGCTTCCCCAAGACATTGTATCAACATCTTTTTAAAAAATCAAAGCTCTATCATTTTGTAGTTGCCAGTTATTAAATATCCTTAGCAAGAATTCCCATTCCACCTTTAAAAACAGTATGAGAAGATAATGTAGTAAGTAATTTTAAGAATACAAATTTATGTTTTCAAGACCATAAATAAGGTAAATAAACAAGGCAACTTGCCCCAGTTCTACCCTCTCTGAAGAATAAATTTGTAACTTCATCTTAAAAAGCAATCTCAGGCTCTGTGTTCTACTCATTCACCTTTGATTCACAGGTCCCAGCCTACACAGCCATGGAGGATAAGTCAGTCACCTGCTCTGAAAGTGGACTCTTTTTTTCCAAGAGATAGCATGACTTTAATTATTTGCAGTGGCCCAGGTCAGGTTTCCACCATGAATCTTTAGAACATGTCAAAATAATCTGAGCTAGATTGATGCAGCCACTGTGGAGAGCAGTATGGAGTTTCCTTAAAAAACTAAAAATAGACTTACCATATAATCCAGCAATCCCACTCCTGGGCATATATCCAGAGGAAACTCTAATTTGAAAAGATACATGCACACCAATGTTCATAGCAGCACTATTTAAAATAGCCAAGACATGGAAGCGACCTAAATGTCTACTGACATATGAATGAATGGATAAAGAGGATGTGGTACATATATACAATGGAATATTACTCAGCCATAAAGAAAGAATGAAATAATGCCATTTGCAGCAACATGGATGGGCCCAGAGATTATCATATTAAGTGAAATAAGTCAGACAGAGAAAGACAAATATCACATGATACCACATGAAATGTGGAATCTTAAACAATGGTACAAATGAACTTAGTTACTAAACAGAATTAGACTCACAGATACAGAAAACAAACTTATGATTACCAAAGGGGAGATCGGGGAGTAGGAGAGATAAATTAGGAGTTTAGGATTAACATATACACATTGCTATATATAAAATAGGTAAACAACAAGGACCTGCTGTATAGCACAGGGAACTATACTCAGTATCTTGTAATAGCCTATATTGGAAAAGAATCTGAAAAAGGATACATATATATGTATATATATGTATAACTGAGTCACTTTCCTGGCACTTGAAACACAACATTGTAAATTAACTATACTTCAATTATATATATAATTAAACAATTTGAGCTATACCTCATTGGTTAAGAGAATATGAGTTTTTAAGGTGTCTGAATTGCACACTTCCTAACTGTGTTATCTAAGAAGAGAAACAAAACACCTTGTCCAACAATATTTTCCTCACTAGACTAAAAGCTCTTCAAACCAGGATTTGTATCCTACTCATTTCATACCCCCGAAACATGCATAATGCTCAAATATTATTAAATAATTGCCTAGTGGAGGTATTTTTAAATTAAAGGTATATGTACATGTGTTAGATGCTTAGATTTACTGAAAGGAAGATGGTATAAAAATCTTCTAAACCTTAAACTTCGCTGTATGAAAATATGATCATATAACCGTATAAAGAAAGAATTGTTCAAATAAGCCACAAACTCTTCCATTTTTCTCATTTGTAGTTGAAATGTGATATCATTATTGCCCTTAAAATGAAGTATATATATCAAATATATATATATATATATATATATATATATATATATATATATATCAAAACTTCCACAAACAAGTACTAAACAGCAAGGAAAATATATTAACTTGTGGGAGTTAGTATATTTACATATAGGTTATCAATCATCCACATTAAGTGAAATTTCTACTTTCTCAGTTACAGAATTTCTAATTATCTTATTTGCTTTTGCGCAATTTTGAAATTTGTAATTTAGGGATTATGTAAACTCTACTATCTGACATTAATTACTTGTACTCAAGGTGATGGCCCCAGCTGCTAATTTAGTTAAATAGTTATTAAAAAATTTAAAAGGAAACCAGATGGATAATTCTAACTCTTCTGTTGGATAAGCACTTATTATTTTTGATAGTTTATGTAGCTTCTCCAAATTCTCATTAGAGAATATTAATCATTCTAGGTTAATCTGGCAATCAAAAATAAATATCTTAAGTCTTTTTTTTTTTAATTTGTCAGGTGACCATATGTTAGGGACAATCATAAAAACTGAGCAGGAACACGTTGGGAAGCATAACACCATAAATTTACAGCTGGACTTAATGTTGGCTGAGAGATTGATGACCTGCTTGTTAATGTGGGAGAAATATACATAGGGCATATTGAGTTACTATAGTGTGGGTAGTTTGATGTGCTGTGATGTGTTATGTTAGAACCACTCTGTTTGACCTCTGCTCAGTGATGCATTAAAAATGTAAAGTATTGTACTTCCTTAGAAAGTAGACTCAATGCACTGCAACCCCATGCTGGTTGTTACCCAAAGCAAGCATGGTTAAATTATACACATCTCTTGGTTTTAACAGAAGGAAAAAATAGGAGGAGGAGACACATTTCTCATGGATTAGCATCTTCTGATCTATTTTTGCAACTAACCTAACACAAATTCAGTAAATCATTTTTTTCAGGATTGAAAAGAAAAATCTTTTATGTCCATGCTTTTAATGTTGAACAGATCTGAAAAAAAAGTCCTAGCAAATCAAGGGTCTCTTTAAATGTAAATGTTTCACATCATATGAGCATACAAATCATGTTTATTGCAAAAGTAACTTTGAGATTCTTCCCAAGGATTTTTAAAGCACCTCTTTTATATCTGTATTCTTCAACATAAACATACACACAGACTCTGTGACATGTGTTTGCTCCTATACTAAGTTCCTAATGGTTCTCAATTATGTAAGTTCTTTCTGGGTTAAGATCTTGTCTCCATCTCCCATAGTATTTACATAGTCTTGTATTTAAAACAGCAGATTCTAAATAAATGGTGAAAGCACAATGACTGTAAAAATGAAGAAATAACTTGAATTCTATCTTTCTATGTAACCACTTGAGTTTTTACTTATATTTAAATTTTTTAGGTAAAATAGACTGTGTACATGAAAGGGGTAATGTGCTTTGGGGAGTAGCAATAAAGTATGTATTTCAAATGATATAAAATATTTATTGAATTTGAATAATATTTTTAAAGCTTAAATGTTATTCTCTTTAAAATTGATTTTGAATTAAAAGATGATTTAAAATTATTAGTGACTGTTACAAGATTATTATTGATATACTTTTGTTATGGAAATATAGGAGATATTTAAAAATTATCTGCTTGGGTATCAATTATGCAATGTGTGCTTTTGTTTAATCAAAAGGGGAGAAGAAGCTGGGGTGGAAAATGTAGAAGGTGTTATAGTACCTAACAGTTTCTATCACATCAGAACATTTCCATTTCTTTAGTATTTTTTTTAAATAGTTGCTTCTTTTTCCTCTTTTTCCATGATTAAAGCATCTCATTCAGACTGAAATTATTATTTATGAGGCTTGATTAAAAATGTTTTATTTTTTCAGATGTACTTGTTTCAAGGCTTGGGAAATAATAAATTCCTCCTGGCTTGAGTTATTAACATTGAACCATATCTTCAAATTGACACTTAGACTAGACTATAAAGGACACATTTTTAGACTGTCTGTAAGTTGTGCTTTTTGGAAGCCAACAGAATGTAAAACCTTGCTTATTATATAAAATTCAATTTACTCTATATTTTAAATATAAATAGTATTATATATTTCCATACATGAACCCCTGAGGCTGAAGTTTCTATTGAACTTTTGACTTGTCTTTGAAATTTGAGAGGAGCCATTAAGAAACTGATATTGAATCATCCATTATGGAAAAACTCAATAAATTTAAAAAATGAATTAAAAATATCAACTCAAGGGCTTCCCTGGTGGCGCAGTGGTTGAGAGTCTGCCGCTAATGCAGGGGACACGGGTTCGAGCCCTGGTCTGGGACGATCCCACATGCCACGGAGCGACTAGGCCCGTGAGCTACAACTACTGAGCCTGCACGTCTGGAGCCTGTGCTCCGCAACAGGAGAGGCCGCGATAGTGAGAGGCCCGTGCACCGCGATGAAGAGTGGCCCCCGCTTGCCGCAACTAGAGAAAGCCCTCGCACAGAAATGAAGACCCAACACAGCAAAAATTAATTAATTAATAAACTCCTATCCCCAACATCTTAAAAAAAAATCAACTCAATAAATGTAACTGTTAATTGGAATTTGCTTATCTAACATGTTATTAACTAAAATGACATGTCTTGTGGAATCCTGTGATTTTCTGGGTTACTTCACATAGGAGGTTAGTGGTGGATGTAATTGGAAGTTTTATAGGAAGCAGAAAAGAACACTAGAAAGTGACTGGAGAAGAGAAATTAAATCAGATTTATGAGAGATAAAAAATTAAGAAAATAATTAAAATAAATTATAAAATAAAGAATTAAGATTTGTTTCTAAACAAAAAACAAATCAGGCATAGAACAATGAATACAGTATTAAATTGTTAAAATGAGATTGATGTTGAGTCCCATTATATTGCTGATGTCGAAGAATATTTATGTAAAGCTCTAGTCTTTTATGGTAACCAGAGTTAAAAACACACACACAAATATTGCTATTTGGGAGTAGTACCTCTAAGAATATAATGATCCAACTTTCCATGACCTTGATTATCAGGTTAACTTTAAAGTTTTATTCTGGGGCTTAGTAAAATGAGCCACACATTTCCCCACATCAGTGTGGGCTTGCCTCTCCTCCATTCCTTTCTTTTCCTTGGTTTTAGACTCCCTCATTTGTGATCAATTTTTCTTCTTCATCATTCCTGTTTCTTACTTCGCCTTTTGGTCTAAGTTGGTTACCTAAGCATTCCTCTCCACTCCCTACTTCTGGTGATATGGAATATTTGAGTTTTCAGGAACAAATGAGTAGCCTTTGCATGAAAATGTAACTAACAGTAGAATAGCTCTGTGTTTGCTTTCATGTTAGCTATTCAATGTTGGTTATTCATTTACAAGTTCTCTTCCAGAGTAAAGTACTTTGGAAGAACTGGTTCAGAATGTAGTCTTTGTTTTCAAGCCTTCCTTTTATCTTGGTTTGTTCCCTATGTCCTCATGCCTGAAGCAGTCACTCTGTTCTTATACGTCAAACTGTTACAATTACCTTCACATTCTACTGGAAAAGTCATCACTTCACAAACTCCCACTCAGTGTCTCTGTATCACTGGGAATGAAGCATAGTTGATATGATTTCCCACCAATTCAGCACTAAAGTCAGAAATATAATGCATGGCTTAAAAGTCTCAGGCTTGCAGCCACTTCTATTGAAGGATACAAGTTCAAGGACTAAGTATACATGCATGCAATGATGTTGTGAATATATGAAGCCCTGAGGATTTAAACAGGCAAGGCAAAGCAAAATAGAACACATATTATATGTGCTGGAAGAGAGGTATAACAACCTGTTGTGACAAATCTGGAAGGAGTTATCTATTTATTGATTTAGCTACTAAACATTTTTCACTAAAGATTAAAAAATATGTGGGTAACATTAAACCACAGTTTGAGATTATTAACAATATTCTTACATAATGAATACATAAAACATTCCAGACTTTCGGTTTTCAAAAAAATGTGTCTTTTAAAAATATCAAAATAATATAAAAGCAATATAATATTACTTGGAAGGAAAAAAAAGAAACAAAATCATCCATACGTTCTCTTATGGGTTATGTCCCCTCAAAATTCATAAGTTGAAATCCTAACTGTCAGTCCCTTACAATGTGACTTTATTTGGAAATAGATTCCTTGCAGATGTAGTTAGTTATAGTAAAATAGGATCATGAGAGTGGGTCCTAATCCAATGTGACTGGTGTTCTTATTAAAAAAAAAAAACAAATTTTGGACACAGGGGCATGCACACAGGGAGAATATCACATGAAGAGGCATACGTGGAAGACGGCCATCTATAAGCCAAGGTGAGAGAGCAGAAACAGGTCTTTCCCTCATAGCTGTCAGAATGAACCAACACTATTGACACTTTGATCTCAGACATCTAGCCTCCAAAACTATAAGACAATAAACTTCTGCTGTTTAAGCCACCTAAGTTGTGGTACTTTCTACAGCAGCCCTAGCAAACTAATGTACCTTCATTACCCAGACATAATTTCTGTAAACATTTGTTATAAATTATTTAATCTGTGACCTCTTTATGTTTGTCTGTCAGTATGTATTTTCTTCCAATAAAAATAAATTGTGAACAAATATTGTAAGGCTACAGCAGTGAGTTTTTGCGTCCTAGTATTAAGTCTATCTATTAAGTCTATCATCTTCCCTCCACTGGTAATGATACACCAATTTTAGTACTAAGCTAAATGATAACATTTCCCAGGCTCCTTTGTACAAAGGGACATTAGCCAAAAGATTGTGTGAGACTGTCAAGAACTGCAAAGTTTCTGAGATTTTAAACTTCCTGCAAGCAAGCAAGTTAGCCTACTATAGTCTCTTAGAAGCTAGCTGAAGATATGAGATTCCTGTGTCAGAGATAAAGGATTTTATTCCTCACAGCAATAGCAGTGGTCAGAATACCAGTTTTCTTTTCCTAGTTTTCCGAGAGCCAATTCTAAGCCCTTCCCCAGGGCTACAAGAAGAGGACCAGGCAATACCACCACTCGTGAAGCTGAAATTTTCATTAACAGTCAGTAAGCCTAAACACCTGCCTAGGAAGGAGACACTGTTTCTTCTGAGCCTGCTTTCTTAAAAACATTCTTAAAAAGAGAGACTAGCAGCTATGTCCTGAGGTGCAGTCATGTTCTGAGTCTGGCAGCCATGTTCTTAGAATGACAGCAGGAAGAAAGGAAACTGAAGTCCACACCAGTACTGGCCTGTCTGTTCTAAGGGTTCTTTTATGAATAAGAAAGTTTAATTTCTATAACTAAATCACTGTTCTTTTGGCATTTTCTGTTTCATGATCCAAACTTAGTTCTAACTGATATCCAGTCAATAAAACTTGTATTTAAAACATCATTTTACATAATTGTAAAGGAATTCATCATATAGTTATATCATCATTTATTTATCTAGTCCCTTTTTCTTGTGCCCCCTTATTCTGCCTTCATTTCTCTTTTACTCCAATAAAAAGAAGCTTTGATGCACTTCGTTATCATTAAAATTATTTCCTTAAGATTGGTTAAGAGTTTTCTTTTTTGTTGTGGGTTTTGTGTAGTATAATTTTATTTTATGTAAATATGTGCATATGTAGACAAAACAACAAAATCTTAAGTTTATAAAATCAAATCACCATATCCATCTCTGCCTTTTCTCTTCTCTCTCTACATATATACAAAATACCAGCACAAAATTTAAGTCTTAAAAGGTAACAACCCTTGAACATTTCTATTCACAGTTCTTCTGAAGTTAAACTGTATAGCTCTAAATGGCATGCTTTTATTATACCATAGTTGATTAAATTTAACCCATATCCGATAAGATCCTTCAATGAATTTAAAGTTATTTTACTTTACTTACTCTTCTCCTCTTTCCCTTCTTTTTCCAAATTTGGTTACATGCATGTATATGTCTTATTTCTTAATTTAAAAGATCTTTATTGGAGTATAACTGCTTCACAATACTGTGTTAGTTTCTGTTGCACAACAAAGTGAATCAGCCATATGCATAGATATATCCCCATTTCCCCTCCCTCTTGAGCCTCCCTCTCATCCTCCCTCTCCCACACCTCTAGGGCATCACAAAGCACCAGAGCTGATCACCCTGTGCTATGCTGCTTCTTCCCACTATCCAACTATTTTACATTTGGTAGTGTGTGTATATATGTCGATGCTACTCTCACTTCGCCCCAGCTTCCCCCTCCAACCACATGTCCTCAAGTCCATTCTCTATGTCTACCTCTTTATTCCTGCCCTGCAACTAGGTTCATCAGTACCATTTTTTTATTTTTTAGATTCCATATATATGCATTAGCATACGGTATTTGCTTTTCTCTTTCTGACTTACTTCACTCTGTAGGACAGGCTCTAGGTCTATCCACCTCACTACAAATAACTCAATTTCATTTCTTTTTATGACTGAGTAATATTCCATTGTATATATGTGCCACATCTTCTTTAACCATTCATCCGTGGATGGACATTTAGGTTGGTTCCATGTCCTGGCTATTGTAAATAGTGCTGCAATGAACATTTTGGTACATGTCTTTTTGAATTATGGTTTTCTCAGGGTTCTGCCAATTGCTAATGCTCATAAAACCAACTTCTTTTATTTACCCAGTAGATGAGCTTTTCTACTAACAACAGATAAGCTTAATCAGCAAAGAGAGGTAAATGAGCCTATTTGGATAGAATTAATATTGATAGGTCTTCTTATCAAAGTTGAATAATAGAGTTGTATTTATTAATTTAAGACTATGTTAGTGTATTTGATAATGCAGAAAAGACCAGGTCATATCCCCTGAGTAGCTTCTTAGTAATTCACAGTGCTTTTACTGCTTCAGATAATGATTCAGGATGTTAATATATTAAATGTAATGTATCTTGATAGATATGCTGCATAAAAGGCATAGAAAATTTATTTTAAGGGTTAATATCCATAGGCATAATTCATATACATAACATTTTTTCTTTGTCTTTTTTAAAATGGTGAATTCAGGCCTCTTGCTCCTTATAGCTTCCCTGCACACAGCTCTGCTTGTAACTAGAAGATGAATAACAGAAATAGCAGCTGTGTGTGTGTGTGTGTGTGTGCTCAAGTGTATGTTTTGCATGCCTGTACTAACAGTTGCACAAATTCATTTAGGCACTGAGAGATAATTATCTAGGAAAGAGATCAAGAAAAATAATTATGTGCTACATTTGCTGATACACTAGCAATAATACTGTAGAGAGAAACAAACTAGGTCTGAGAACAAATGGCAATTTTCTTCTGTCTGTGTATCAATAATACATTCTTAGTTATAATTCACTAGTAACAACTACACCATACCTAACACCTAGTAAAAGAGAGACTCTCTAATAAGATACTAGTTCAATTTGTTCACCACAATTTAAACTAAATGCAGTAGAGTTAAGGTCATCTTATGAAGAAGACATTGCCTTGGTGTAATTCAACTCTTTATTACTGATAATGAGCCAAAGCTGAATAAAAAACTGAAATAGAATCTAGAAATGTTTAGGAAGAATAATTTGGCAAAACAAAATTACTGGTAATAAAGATCATCACCATTGCCTAAGAAATTCAGGTAGAGGTATAAACAACAGTTCAGATAAGTTTGATCATTCAATTTGGGAAAAATATAATTGAGGCTTCTATGTGGCCAAAGATTAGAGTCACAATAGAGGCAGGAATCAAAATCAACAAAAGACAAACAGTGAGATAGATATTGCTTGCTTTTTGGCTACTCTGCATTGAAATGGTCCTCCTATGTGTTAGGCAGTCTGACACTTTGGAAGGCCTGGTGAAGCCTTTCTTCTGAAACTGAAAGGGCCAGATCCATGTTCTCATAAACACTTGACAGCTCAGACATAGGCATGTGACTCAGCCTGAACTTGGGATCTCTGCTTTACCAGTTAGATTCGCCTGCCCTAGACAACACTTCTGTACTGACAGTTTACAAATCCTCTGAAACATTGTGGAGGCAGTAAAAATAGCCAGAGACCAGTGACCACAGTGGCAGCTCCACTGAATTCCAACAACTCAGCATGGTATGTCCAGTGGTCCTCGCACCAGAGGCAATTTTCTAACCAGACTGAGTGCATGATGTGATGGCGGCTTTCTTCCTGGCTGCCTGGTTTCCCTTTCATCCTGCTATTTTTTCTCAGTCCAGTTTAGCAGCCTTCCTGCTGGTTCTGGAAGGTACCAGGTATCTTTCCAATAATTCATTTTTCTGTTAAACTAATCAAAGGTGGTTTCACTTGTTTGAAATTAATAGCCCTTGCTTAATTACATTAATGATATTCATGATAACACGATTCTAATCCTCATTTGTAATCCTGATGATTTTTTTGAAAATCCAATGCTTTGTACAGTCTAAATTAGTCTAATCGTTTAATAGAGATATCAGAAGTTTTAAAGTACACCTGAAATCTACAGAGCATTAGTGTATGAATACATCAGGTATTTACAGACAAGAAGGTGAACTTAACCTAAATAATTTGGAGAATTTTTACATTACTAAATTCTTCAGAATAAGACCTTAAGAAATTGCTGCTAACAGAAGTTCCTTAATTTGGGAAAGAAAAATAAATCATTCATTCTGTTCATTTTTATTCTCAAGATATATAAATATGCATATCAAGAATACATTACGTATATGTGACATTATATGCAGGTCATGAGAATATGTGAAACAAACTACGGAGAGAATAAGGTGAAATATTCTCAATCTTTTTTTCTAACCCAATATCAGAACCTGACTATTCTTATTAATAATAATTACTGAATAAAAGTAAGACTTTTTGTTGATGTCTATTTGATATAGTTGTTTGATATAATAAATATGGATCTGTTACAATATAGAATCATTTTTTTATTACCCTAGTAATGTATGAACATACATCCCTGGCATTAGCTCATTCCATTACCTTGACCTTAGTTCTGGCCCCCCTTATCCCTGGTTTCTAACCCAGATAACTTTAGCCTTAACATATCCATGATATCAAGAAATGGCAATCACTGAGATCAGAGAGCATGTTTAAGGACAGGACTGAGGAAGTCTATATCACACGTTACTTAGTAATTTTAAAAGCTTCACATTTAATTTTGTTAATGTTTAGTGAAAACGGCTGTGTCAAAATTGCAGCGTGACATATACACTGGCTCATGATTGTGGTAATTGGAGAATGGGAGGCAAGGAAACCTACTGGACCATATAAATATTTTAGGAGTAGAAGATGTGTTGTTTGTTCTCCATTCAAACAACACTGACTAAAGCATTCCAAGAATGGGTAATAACGTGAACAATGAAATAGAGCCAGCTCTAAATGTTGTGTACATGTATTTATGTGTTTGTTGAATTTCAAGGTCTGAAATGTCTAGATGTAAGAAGATTGATCTGAACGGGAATGCTTATATAAATTACATTAGAAACCTTGCCCCTATACTATGGACTGAATTGTGTGCCCCTAAAATTCATATGTTGGAAACTTAACCCCCAATGTGGTGGGATTTGGAGATGGGGCTTTGGGGGTATGATTAGGTTTAGATGAGGCCATAACGGTGGGGCCTTCATGATGGGATTAGTGCTCTTTTAAAAAGAGATACCAGAGAGCTTGCTGGCTCTCTCCACCATCTGAGGACACAGTGATATGCAGGCCATCTGCAAGCCAAGAGAGTCCTCACAGAACCCAACCATGCTGTCACCCTGATGTTGGTCTTCCCAGCCTCCAGAACTGTGAGATATTAATTTGTGTTGTTTAAGCCACTCAGTCTATGGCATTTTATTATGGAAGCCCAAGCTGACTGAGACACCCTACATGCTAGAATTTTAACTCTATTATGGAACTTATAACAATTCTATCGCTGATTAAACATGCATCTTTTTTTTTCATAACACTATTGTGTGTGTTTGGAAGGGTTTAGAGAAGACCCCAAGATCCTTGTTTTCAAAAACCTTAGAACTTGGAGAAAAATTACATGTACGTGTGAGCAGCTGTAGAACAGCTCTGAAGATATAGAAACAAGTATATAAAGGGTATATATAATAAATGCTAAATGCAAAGGGATGGAAGGAACATCATGGGCTGGGGTCAGTCCAGCTTCCTGGAAGAAATTTGGCCAAATAGCTGTACAACTCTAAGGAGATAGTTTATAGTTTTTGGACCTCACTCACCACATCTGTGAATGAGGAGCTTAGTTTACATACAGTTCAGTCTGTTTCCAGTTCTCATAATCTGTGAAATCATGATTCTGAGCTTAACTCTACTGGAATGGAAGCCACATATTGGCAAAGAGCAAGTACCTCTTTCTTGAAAGGCAAGCACAAACTTCACTAGTTAGACATTTGTTCAATAAATTTTACAAGACAGGTCTCAGAGGAGATTTGAGGAAATGGACCTACAATTGTACATTTGTTTGTTGGCCGGACTGACTTAATCAGTCAGCTAATTTGGAGTCTTCACACTTACACAATTACACATACTTAATATAAACTGTCATTTATTAAGTATCTATCATATACCAAGAATCCTACATATTTTGTCACTGACCTTTACTACAGCTACTAAGACAAGTATAGCTACACTCATTTTATAGCTGAAGAAACTGAGGCTCAGAAAATTTAACATAACTAGAAGTACAGAACTGGGAATTAAGGACAAACCTGTCTGATTCTGATGCACATTATCTTTCCACTTGTTATAACACAGAGCTCTCTAACATTTAGTAAGAGTTTATTGAGGCCCTGTTCTAAGGGTTTTACAGGTTTTAATTCATTCACTTCAACAATCCCATGGACACTTTTTATCCTTGTATAACAGACGAAATATCTGAGGAACAGAGAGGCTAAGTAACTTGTGAGTGATTACACGCTAGCAAGAGGCTGAGTTGGGATATCTCTGCCATGACTTCTCACCTATATAATGCTATGTAAATGCCAGCCAGATGGGTATGCTCATCACTAATAATACTAGCTGGGGAAAATAATCCATTTTATCACATCTTAGTTATTTCTTAACCATTGGGTCAAATGAATAAAATTGTGCACAGTAAAGAGTCTGACCAAATATTAGATAAATCTTTCAATCTACCAAGAGTCAAAGCAATTACTTGTGGAGAAAGCCTAATCAATTTTCTTATCAGGCTTATATTACCGTCAATAAACATAGCCAAAATTTTGTTTGCAGTTACTACATAGCTCGAGATTGTAGTTAAATTCAAATTAAACTGCAATTACCCTATAGTAGCAGGGGGTATTTTTGGCAGATAAATTACATTTTATGTAGCTATTATTGTCCCATATGAGATTAGCCAAAGAAAATTCTCATTTTATTACATGAAAGAGCCAATGACAGTCTTGGAATGTTTTTAGATAAGAATGAAATAAGAAGAAAGGAAAATCTTTACCTGTCTTTAGAAATAAATCTATCTTGAATGAAAAATAGTATTATGCATCAATAGGAGAAATATGAAGTTTCTCTTAATGAAATAAGCAAAAAAGAGATATGTATGGGACTCCATCCCTAAAGAACTTTCCTCTTTATTTAGGCCCATAAAACAGAAAGATTACTTTCTTTCTACATCTCAGATACAGATGTCAGGATAATGATATTCTCTGTGACTTTTATTGAAAACACTATTGGATTTTTACTGTAATGTCTCTGTGGCTAAAATGTTATAAAAGTATTCAGGAATCTAGGTCTAGGTACTTCTTTTCATTGTCAAGTTACTAACAAATTCCTGAAGAGATTTTCATTCAAGTTTTGCAATTCAAGTAAAGGAATATATGATTGAAATAACATAAATACAGAAAAGAGGAGGGGTAAGGAAGAGGAGAGTGAAGAGGGAAAAGGATTATAAATACTCATGTAGCCAGAAAATCATGCCAATTATCAACTGCTTAGAAGAGAGACTCTAGGTCAGCGTTTGGCAAACGTTTTTCTGTAAAGAGTAAAGTACTAAATATTTTAGGCTTTATGAGCTATATAGTCTTTCTCCCAACTATTCAACTCTGCCATTTTGTGAGAAAAGAGTTATAAAAATGTAAACAAATGGATGTGGACATGTTCCAATAAAACTTTATTTACAAAAACAGGTGGAGAGTCAATTTGGCCCTCAGGGTCTACTTTCAATCATGCTAAGATTATATCTTAATGCTAAGATTATATCTCGGTGCTTTCTGACAGAACTTTCCACTTTGAAGGAAACGTTCTACATCTTTGTTGCCCAATTTGGTAGGCACTAGTCACAAGTGGCTATTGAGCACTTGAGATGTGGCTAGTGAGAGTGAAGAAAATTTAATTTTACTTAAATTTAATTATTTTGCATTAAGTAGTCATGTAACTAGTAACTACATTTTGGACTTCACAGCACATTTCTTTCTTTTTAATCTGAGAATGCAACTTCAGAATTTCCTTTCATTGTTAATAAACAAAGAGAAACTTTTGATATTTTGAAGATTTTCAGAATGCAAAATCTGTAAAGGTGGAAAAACTTTTCACTATAAATATAGAAAAATTAAACTAAAAAAGCTAATCTCAATTTATAATATATAATATGCATATACATAAATATAAATATACAACATGTATCTGTATTTACAGAATAAAGTCTCCCTTGCCTCAAGAGAAATTGTGAGAAAGATGCAGAAGTCAGGAAAATATGGATAAAATAAATAAAACATATTTGATTTTGCTTCTTTTATATCTTCTGATTAATGGATAAACAAATGGATTTGATGTCATTCTAGACAGGAGTTTTGAAAATGTATGTGATGTCATTTTTCTAAAATAATGTCAGTGTTATTCAATGAAAAGAACCGAAGATTTGTAATCAAAAGTTGTGAGTTCAAGACTCAGTTTCATCACTTACTAACTGAATAACATTTTCAAATTACTTCCATTCTTTAAGTCACAGTTTCCTTAATGATAAAATCGGGATAAAAATATCACCTACCATAACAAGTTGTGGTGGAGTTTGTGGGATTTAAATAATATGTACCCAGTACATAGATAAAAAACTCATACACAGGTGGCTGCTTTTATTATTCTTGGTAAGATAAAAGGATAAATATATACTCTACATGCACTCTGCCTGAAAATGTCTGAAATTAGTCATTCTCAACTCTCTCACCAGTGACTTAATTCTGCGATTAGCAATCTCTGTGTTTGCTTCTTAAAAAACAGTTATTGTATCAAATAAATTCAGGGAAAAATGCTTCTTTAGTCCTAGATTTTTGAAATCTCTTGTAGTAACCTCCCTTTAGCTGGTGATAGATGGAAAGAGGCAGGAGGAGCTTCTTAAGAGACAGAAAATCCACTGCAGCCCAAAGTAAGTTGGTTAGGAAATGGCTTAAAAAAAAAATTGATTCTGCTTTACATTTACAGAGCAGGTCCACTGTCATCTGAAAGAAAGGTTAATGTTTGTGAGTGCACGTTTCTGTCCCACTCATTTGTGTTCTGCCTTCATCTTGGGGACCTAATCACCTCCCCAAGACCCCATCTCCTAATTAACATCACCTCCTAATTAACATTGGGCATTAGGTTTTCAACATATGAATGGGGAGATGGGTGCAGGGCACACAAGTTCACACCATAGCATTATTCAAAAAAAAAAAAAAAAAACTGGCTAATTTATTCTAATTGTTCAAATTCTAAATATATTCTAAGGAATTTGCACAACAGGTTATTTCACATCTAGATTTGAATACTGAGAATATAACTTCTTGCTAATTGGAAGCTATTAAATCCCACTGCAATCAAGAAATGCAGCTATCCTACAGAAATCTTTACAATGGTATTATTATTCTATAGACATAAATGATTATTACTAGGCGGTAGATTACCTGTAATATACGTATATATTCTTTGTTCCTTTACTGCATCAAGTGAAAGGATTGTGTAGTGAGTCAGCTTACCACCAATACTGACTGTTAAAGCTCTTTCCTTACAAAGGATTGAAACCCACACAGAACAATAATAGAAAAATATTAAAAGATATCAACTTGAAGTCAAAATGCAGGAAGGACAGCCATGTCTTATGCAGAAAGCATGGGAGACATTAACACATTTCCTCTTTCTCTCTTCTGGGCTATATAGATTTTCCATTTCTGATGCTCTCAGCCTGTTAATGCTATTCACTTATCAACAGTATGGTTTTCCTACTCAATTAATAGTTTCTCATCCCCATAATTCAACTTGCAACTGGTTTTCCTTTGCCAGAGCACCAAACTAACAATGTTCATGACCATTCAACTTCAGAATCCACCATCAACTTATTTAAAATTCTTGGAAAAGAAACAAATTCTCTCTTTCACCTGTAGTTCGATGAGTATATTTGAGTCAGGTGCTCACCCCCAGACCAATCAGCTACAGCCTAGAAAAACTGTATGTGGTACATATCTAACAAACCAGACTCACTCTGGGCAGGCATGAAAAAACATACATGCTACAAAGGACATGGACTCTTTGTTCATCAGCAACTGAACATCTGAAAGATGAATAACCATACATATCAGGCTTGTATGAATGAATCTGGAGTATAAGGGATGTATATTCAGTTAAAATACAATTCTAGAGATAGAATTTCTGTAATATATTCTGAAAAAAAGAAAAATGATGAAATTCAATCTAAAAATCAGAATAATAGTTTTATAATTGTTTTTTGCTTATCTAAAAGGACATAAATGATTGAGTAAAATCACATGAATGCTATAAAATTCTAAGATTTATATAAATTTTATTTGAGGCATCTTCTAAAATATAAATTATTTTATTTGGAAGAAAACTATCCTAATATAAATCTAGCTAGAATAAATATAATTCTGGGTAAGTCTATGTGTAACAGTTATTTCTTAAAATAATTTTCCAAGTCTACAAATTAAATATGAAAATAGCTGTCATTTTCATCGATTTTTGAATTAATCATTACATACAATGCCATACATTTCTTCAGTTCCATAGATGTAGCACAGACTTATAATTAAGAATTTAGTTCATTTTCTTTCTATAAAATTTTTTACTACAAAAACTAGAATGCAATTCGGCTGTTAGGTCTAAAGTGACTGCATGTGGATTATGGAAGCAGCCGTTTTGAAGGGAACAGTTTATGGGATAATTTAAACTGTCTCATAATGTAGGAATTCTGACAGCTGGTATATATACATATGTCCTTCCCAAATAGTGTTTCACAAAGAAAAATGCATATAAACTGAAATATTATTGGAGTTATATACTCAATGGTTAACACACTGTGAAATATTTATAATAAATACAATGCATGGCTTTGCTTCACTCATGAAAATGAACTTGTTTCAGAAAGCACTACACTGAATTGTTTAAACAGAGGAAATGATCACTGACTGACAAATAAAAGTTCTTATACTTTAAAATGATAAAAAAGGAAAAAGTAATCTACTTTCTATTATTTATTGTATTTATGGAGTTCTGAAGAGTTTATGTTTAAATAAATAATATTTTAATACACTGAAGAATTATTTAATTTCTATGAATGAATTTCACTCATTCATCTATACTATACTGAGACCAAATAGTATGCTAATGCTATCTCGTAGCTCACTTAGCATGTGTTTAAAAGATGTTAATACAAAGTCCATATTTGGCATACACACTAGGTCACTTCTGTTTGTTACATTATCTTGGAGACTGACATCACTCGCTATGTCATATACTATTGCCGTTAGGAGAAAGTCACCTGAATATTAGCTTCCAATTATTTTTTAAATTATTTGCTGTGAACATGCAAGTTTCAAAAAGTTAAAGAGAACTGGTTTTAAAAAACAAGATAGGCAAGTTAAATTTTTCAAGTTACTTTCAAATAAATAAATAAATAAACAAATGAGTTTCAAAACTAAATGAGCTATATATTCACATTCTTCCACTTAGTCTCTCAACAAAGGAGAAATTTCCTTCCTTTTGCTAATGAAAATTCCACACTTCCTTTAAAATATAGTTCATTCAACATCTACCTCAAAATCCTGACTATTCAAGTATATATTGATCTTTCCTTTTTAGAATTCCTAGATGATTTGTGCTGAAATATATTTACACATTTTCCTTTCATTTTTCTTTAATTGGTAATGTAGTCCTATTTCCTTCACTAAAATCTTCACAAGAACATTAAGTTATTGCTTTGACTTATATAAACTTCTTGCATAGATAACTAGTGCCTGATTTAATGAGCTGGGAGTGACTTAATTGCCTAATATCCCCAAGTAAGATTGTATGTGATAAAATAAAAAAGCCAACTGTAGCTTATGTAAGTGGTTTTTAAAGTTGTTGTTTTGAATGCCAACTCTTAGAAAGCAATAAATGTTCCTAGTAATCCTGTATTCACATTTTTATGTAAATATTAGTGGGAATGTAAATTTGTGCAGCCACTATGGGAAACAGTATGGAGATTCCTCAAAAAAATTAAAAATAGAACTAGGATACTAGCCAAGACATGGAAGCAAACTAAGTGTCCATCAACAGATGAATGAAGAAGATGTGAAACACACACACACACACACACACACACACACACACACACACAGGAATACCACTCAGCCATGAAAAATAATGAAATCTTGCCATTTGTGACAAAATGGATGGGTCTAGAGGTCATTATGCTAAGTGAAATAAGTCATATAGAGAAAGACAAATACTGTATGATTTCACTTATATGTGGAATCTAAAAAACAAAACAAATGAACAAACATAACTAAAAAGAAACAATCAAAGATACAGAGAACAAACTAGTGGTTGCCAGAGGGAAAGTTGGGGGAAGAGAGAAATAGATGACAGAGATTCGGAGGTACAAACTTCTGGTTACAAAATAAATGATATGGGCTTCCCTGGTGGCACAGTGGGTGAGAATCCGCCTGCCGATGCAGGGGACACGGGTTCGTGCTCCGGTCTGGGAAGATCCCACATGCCACGGAGTGGCTGGGCCTGTGAGCCATGGCCGCTGAGCCTGCGCGTCTGAAGCCTGTGCTCCTCAATGGGAGAGGCCACAACAGTGAGAGGCCCATGTACCGCAAAAAAAAAAAAAAAAAAAAAAGATAAATGAGTCAAAGGTATGAAAAGTACAGTGTGGAGAACACAGTCAATAGTTATGTAATATGTTTGTATGGTGACACATGGTAAATGGACTTATCACGGTGAACATTTTGAAATGTATAGAAATACTGAATCACTAGGTTGTATACCAGGAACTAACATAATGTTGTAGGTCAATTATACTTCAAAAACAAATGAACAAACAAAATCACAGAAAAAGAGATCAGATTTGTAGTTACCAGAGGCAGGGATTAGGGGGAGAGGGAATTGGATGAAGGCAATCAAAAGGTTCAATCTTCCAGTTGTGAGATAAATAAGTACTAGGTGTGTACTGTACAACATAACTATAATTAACATTGCTGTATATTATATATGAAAGTTGGTAAGTAAATCCTAAGAGTTCTCATCATAGGCAAAATCGTTTTTTTCTATTTATTTAATTTTGTGTCTGTATGAGATGATAGATGTTCACTAAATTTATTGTGGTTATGATTTCATGATGTATGTAAGTCAAATCATTATGCCATACACACTAAACTTATACAGTGCTGTATGGCAATTATATCTCAATAAAACAGAGGAAAAAATATATAACTGGAACAAAAGGTTTTCATAATAATACTTACCCTAACTATATGCAGTACAATCTGATATTGTCTATTCTCTGTTTATTTAAAAATAATCTCAGTCACAAAATATTACATTGATTTCATGACCCACTAATGGATTTATCAGACCCCAAATTTAAAAACATTGCATGAACTAATTCTCAGTAAGTTCACATAACAGAATCATCAGTGCAAAAGTTTGTTTGAGTTTTGTGCTGGTTTTTCTCTGTGTTATTCCAAAGTATTATTGTTGGCATTTTGAGAAGGATAGTCTGTTGTTATAATGGAAGTCTGTCCTGCATCCTGAGATGTTTACTACTCATGACCCCTACCCACTAAATGCTAGAGGAACCCCTCAACTACTGACAAGCAAAACCACTCCAAACATTTCTAAGATTTGGACAGGAGCAGTGCTGTGGTGTTGCCACTGGTTAGGAACTCATGAAACCAGTGCTTTAGTATTAAATTCAGTTAGATTATTTATGTATGTTATTTGTAAAAATCAAGCCAATAATATTGGGGAATATGTTATCAGTGGGTAATTATAGCAATCAAATAAAGACTAAATCAATTCATTATTTACTGACAAATAATTAAGTTCAAGAGCCTGTAAAACCCTGTTTGTTCTTCACTTTCAAGAACTGAGAAAAGTTTGGATCTCAGATCAAGCACTTAACTAACCCTTAAAATCCTCACCTGTAGTGTAAGAATAGCATGAAATTAAGTGTTGTTATGAGAATTACATGAGTAATTTATGTGCCAGTGCCAGGCCCACGGTAGGTGTTCAATATACTTACATTTACAGAATGAGATAAGGAAGAAAAAAGCACACACATGAAAGGAAATATGTAATCAATGCTGTTAGGCTAAACAGTCTTTTGAGTAACAAGTGGTATCAGTACTCAAAGCATCTTCCCTTGTACAGCAGCAGTCATGTGAGCGGGAGGAAATAAATTTTTTTTGGAAAATTTTTTGCCAAAAATATGTGGAAAGGACTACTTCTATTTTCTTTGTTCATTGTTAAAGAATATGGCTAGAAAAAGTACCCTGCTTTCCTCTTTCATCAGAAGTTTATTCAAATGAGTATTAACATTAAAATGTATAATATCCCTAAATTCTCATTTTGGCCTCATGGAAAAATAAAGAAAACAATAATGAACTTTTTAAGAAAATTATTTGGAACTATTTCTTTCTTTTTAAAAATGTTTTATAAAACTCAAATTCACACGTATGTGATATGGACATATGACTTAGTTAAATAAAAAAAAACCTCAATTACAAATTGTGTAAAGTTATTTATGTCGGGTTGTAAAAAAAAATTCAATGAACTATGGTTCACAGAAGAAATTATTTTTCATAATTTCAAATGATCTATGGTTTAATCCCTCTGAAATCTGTAGACAGCTGAATTTGTTCATATATTAGGAGCACACCATCTTATTTACTTATTTAGGATGTCTCTAGGAAATATAAGTAGTAGTAGAAAATAACAGGAAAAGTATACAGTCCAATATATCTCCTAAAATTACTATCTAAATAGCCTGTGAACAAAGAAATATTTGTAAAGTTCCTAACAATGATCAAAACTTTTGAATCAATGAACTCTCCCTCTATGGATTTTTTTTTACTACATTACTTTGTTGAATAAAATGTTTCCAACCACCGCCAACCACCAAACAGTTTTAAAATGTTTTGCACTTTATTTGGATATAAAAGGTATGTATGTGTTACACCAACAAAGAATACTTTGTTGACTCAACATGTAGTTTTCTATTTCCAGGAGATTAATGAGGCCTGTGTTCAAGGAAAGTATTTCTAATACTTTGAACTGAGATCATCTCAGATAAAATCATTCCCAATAAGACATTACTTTTACTCCTCTGGAAGAATTTTTCCACTGATTTATCATTTTTAATCACATCAGTGTTCCACTGATTACAGATTATTCAATATAGCTTCAAGCTATATGCTCTTAATGTGTTGTAAAAACAGAACATTCTCTCCACGGCGTTTGGGGAATGTCAGAGCCAGAAATTGAGAGTGGTTTCACAAATCTCAACCTCCAGATCAGGTTTCAGGGCCTCTCAGATAAAGGACAGATTTAAATTGATCCTAAGGTTTTTAAAAAGTAAATAAATATTTGCCTCTCATTTGTGAAGCTATTTCATTCTACTGTTACACAAACATAAAAAAACAAAAACAATCACCAACAAACTAGGTAAATCTTGTTTTGTGCTAAGAAACTCTATAAATGTGATTTATATTGAGCCAAATATTTACCTACATATTTTTACTTTTCTATTTAACACACAGAAAACTTTGTGCAGAATAAATGAAAAGCTCATAATTGTCTACTGTGTAATAGAAACAGACATAAAATTTTTAAAAACACAAAGACAACTTAGAGTATTATTGAAATGTACCTAGAAACATACATCTTCAGCAGATAAAAATTAGTAAAAATACATATTTTAACATTGTATATTTTTCATTAATTTTTTTTATTTAACTTTTTATACAGTGAGAGTACAGGTGTCTTATAGAATTTGGGGACTGTCTTGAAGCACAGCCAGGGGAAGTGGAGTGGTGGCAGAAAGGATGACAAGGCAGTGGGGTAGTATAAAGGTCAGAGTACTTTGGTCAGGCAAAATGGTCCCACTTGGGAGGGGAAAGCTGATCTAGTGCTCCTGAGAGACACAATGATATATTGATATGTCCCCAGAGCACCCTGCTATAATTGTCAGAGTCATGTGAGAGAGCCTCAAGGGACACTTTTGCTTTATCTTCCTATGGCATGGACACATTTAGTGAATCCTCTCTTCTTTTTTATTTTTATTAAATGGAGAATGCTGCTGAAACTCTTAGGTCAGAGCAAAATAGAGTGAATCTATACTTCTGGTAGATCATTGGTAAGTATAATCAAAATTCTTGACTTTTTAGAGTTAAAAAAATGAGCAAAAGCACGAACAGAAGATACTTTACATCCCTGGTTGCAGCCACACATTTTATCTCTCCTTTTGTCTAACCAGGGACCTGTGGGATTGAGAGATTGTACATCAATTCCCAGGCAAGGAAATTTTTGTCTTGAAAACATAGAAACATTCCTAGTTTTACTTTATGTTTGTTAACACCTAGTGCTAAAAAGAGGTAATGCTTTCACAGTCTCAGACAAGGTAGGAAACAGAATAACACATCCTTTTGAGTGTCAATAGAATTCTGGTTTATAGTTAATGTAAGAGAACTGAACTGTTTAAGGCTCAAAAATAAGTTGTCAAGCCAAAGTCTTTTTTTTCTCATAAATACATCATAGAACATCATACTTTCAAGGAAATCTCCTAACTT
This sequence comes from Phocoena sinus, assembly GCF_008692025.1. Lineage (NCBI taxonomy): Eukaryota > Metazoa > Chordata > Mammalia > Artiodactyla > Phocoenidae > Phocoena > Phocoena sinus. Next base: position 82,789,390 of record NC_045771.1, read on the forward strand.
TAAAAGAACCACAATCATTTTCCAGTGCATAAAAGACTATACAATGAGTTCTTGTTCAGCATAAGGACCTGAGGAAAATGTATGCTAATCAGACCTCAAATGAATAGCACAGGAACAGAATCATTCAAAATACTGTCTCCTCAAAGACTACAAACTCTTTCTTCTTTTACCTTCTCATCCCTCAAGTTTCAACCCTCAATTAACAGACCCTCTCTATCCACGCTCCACAAACACCTGCAAATCAACAAGAGAAACTTTCTTTTGTATTTTTACCTTGATGAAGAACACTCCTATGCACTCTACTCCATGCAAAACTTGGAAGTTCATCCTAATTCCTTTATTTTTTTTATTATCTCCTACCTGTAATGTTTCCAACTCTTGTGGATTCTACCTCCAAAATACTTCTGGAATCTTTTATTTCTGTCAATCTGCCCTGTAACTACCTTACTTCAGGCTCCTAGGACCCATCTTTTTACCTCTGAGTAACTCAAAAACATCTCCTACCTCAAAGAATCACCTTCGGTATAACCCAGTAGTTCCCCAAATTTACATAGAACCAAAATTATTTAACAAAGTTTGTTAAAATGCATATTCTCAGACCCTGCCTCTTACCTCACCTCCTGAGATTGTGACTGAGTGAAGTATGGGAATCTGCATTTTCAATAAGGGGCTAGATGGTCCCAACACAAGAATAGACTGGAAGCAAACAGACTGAAAGGGTAGTAACTGCCAAAGAAGCCATGAGCCTGAATTAGAAAAGCCTGTGACTCTTTGGGAATTAAAGTAACCTGTGGTTCCTCAAACTTCAATGAGCAGGAAGCGAGCTAAGAAAGTTACATAGCCTCAGTTTAGAACTGGTCAAAGAGGATAATGAAAAATAAAGGAGAGGAACAAAACGGCTCTCCCAGGAGAAGCATACCCTACCTAAAGAACCTCCTGACCTCCAGAGTAAGTAAGAGGCCTTCACAGTAAGCTCAGAGAAGCTATAGATTTTTTACTGTTTTTTGACTTCCATTCTTCTCTTTCAAGTGGGACTATTTTTGTGTGGGTGTGGTTTTCTGGCCATGCTCTACCATCATATATTGGGTGTGTATGGGTTCAATAACGTGTGCCCTCTTACTTTTAGGTCTCAAGGCCAAAAGGAGCCACAAAGAATCCCAGTGGAGTAATTGCTGCTTATCAGTTGTAGATTCTGGACTCTGAGCTGCATTTATTCACTATTACCTTTGGTTGTCTCCTAAGAAAATCAGTTCTGTTAAATACATTTCTATCCACAGATTCCTTGAGTAACTTTGAACTCCAATTTGAGAATCACTGGAAATGATAAGAAGATTAGTTTAGAGAGCTCCCAAACCTCTTTTCAAGCCTTATCTTCTTACTGGTGCAGATATGCCCTGTGCTCTAGCCAAGCTAAACTACTCATTGTGGGCCCTGGGGTTTTATTGGCTGTGTTTATCAGAATTCGTGGTGGCAAAGATAATTTTTTTCAAAAAGATAACTAGTTTAAGCAGAGAGCAAAATTATCCAATAGACGTTTAGGTTCATATACCTAAAGGAAGGCTGGAGAATGAGACTTAGATCGCAGACATCAACAAAGGAATTCTGGATGGCTTACCCACAAGAATTACCATGAATCCAACCAGTAGAAATAATTAGCTTGGTCCAGAGAATCCAGAAAAATGATTTTAAAAAAAAGCTTTCTGAGCAAATATGCATAGAAGGCCACAAATTATATGTATTTTTTTAAAGGAGAGAATTAAAGAAAGAGAAGCTGAGAAACGGGCATTCTTAGTGAAGTTAGAGAACAGATTTAGCAGGTGTATGCATATGGGAAACAAACAAGAGAGGAAGTTTTGATTACACATGCCAAGTACAGAGTTTGAGTTGTTGGATGTGGATGTGCTGATGAGGTTCAGAGTGGGGCTCTATTACTGGGTGGTCAATCTAGAATAAAGATAAGTAAAGGTCAGGGTTATTGAGGAGAGTAAGATGACGTGAACTTGAAGAGTTGCATTGAGAGCCAACATCAATTTGGAAATCATAAGAATGAGGTCAGTTGAAGTTGGTTGGAAAATACACATATGAATACTCAACTGAAGTTATCCACAGAGATACAAGTGATTTATCTGGGGTTGAATGATAACAGTGATTATATAAAGAAGGTTGTAGACTCAAAGTGTAGAGCATCCAAATAAAAATAAAAGGGAGACTTGGTATTCTGGTTCAAAAGTGGTGCTGGGAAGGAAACAGCACAGTATCTTCGTTTAGGCTTTCAGATGAGTAGGAAAAAAAACAATTAATTCAATTCAACCCTATTATCACACGATGAAGAGCCTTTTCTAGAGACATGATATAGTGGGTAGGGCAATAGGTATCTGGAGTAAACCCTACCATCATTATTGTGTCAATTATTGATCAAAGACATACTAAGTGCTACACTTTGTATGTTATTTTTATTGTAAAAGTCATTTTTAAAAAATTAAAAATCAAATGAGGTATGTCAAGTAAAATATAAATGTTACCCAATCCTCTTCTTACCACCACCAACACCAAACACACATATGTAAACCCCCAGGAATCTTCACGGTTTATGATTTTGTGTGTTGTTTGGATTTTATAAAGCATCAGCTTTGTGCTTATTTTGTTTTAGCAGCAGAATTACTGTCCTTTTATATTTTATATATACTAAATATTGTACAAGATGTGAACAGTTTATCACTCAATCATGGAGAGAAAAACAGTGGTACTTTGAGGAATTCAATTAATGCTTGAAAAATAAGCATTCCAGGGGACTTCCCTGGTGGCGCAGTGGTTAAGAACCCGCCTGCCAATGCAGGGGACACGGGTTCGAGCCCTGGTCTGAGATGATCCCACATGCCGCGGAGCAACTAAGCCCGTACACCACAGATACTGAGCCTGAGCTCTAGAGCCCGTGAGCCACAAACACTGAGCCCGCATGCCACAACTACTGATGCCCACGTGCCTAGAGCCCGTGTTCCACAAGGAAGAGAAGCACCGCAATAAGAAGCCCGCACACCGCAACAAATAGTAGACACCGCTCGCCTCAACTAGAGAAAGCCCGCGCACAGCAACAAAGACCCAAAGTAGCCAAAAGTAAATAAATAAATTTATTTTAAAAAATAAATAAATAAAATTAAATAAAAATAAGCATTCCAAGGAAAAATATTAGAAAAAAAATCCACCAAGTGTTGATACAGGTTATCTCAGGGAACTAGGATAAAAAGACCAAAGTTTTCTTTAAATTTTTAAAGTAATGCATTTATATGAAATTTCAACTCAAGATATGTTTATTGATTTTGTTTTCATAAAAAGATTTTAATATTAAACAATGTTAATAAAAACTGAAATTGTGATTCAGAAAATTGGAGTAATTAATTGTATATTTTCAAAAATGTTTGGCATCTAATGCATCTTCTTGATTTTTACACTGGCTCAAAAGTATATCCTTTGAACTGTTACAGAAAATTATTCTGACACTTGTTAAATAATAATGAAGACTTTATTGAAGACTATTGCTATAGGTGTCAAAATTATTGCAAAAGGGGAGAGCGTTTAAGCTCAACTCTAAGTACAGCAAGGACAGGTGGGGATTTATAGCCAATGAACCGAGGCTGGGGAAGGTGGTATCAGCGGACGGAAAATGACTAAGACAAGACATCAAGGGTAGAGGGGATTTTTGCTAAACCTACTTAACAGGATTCATCGTGAAAGCAGGCCAGGGTGATCAGATATTAAGGGTGGGGATTCTCTCTACAATGACTTAGCAGGATTCTTGCTACAACTGGGCTAGGAGGGCTTGAGCACAAGGCTCAAGGACAAAGCGGAGTCTAAAAAAGGGCTCAGAGGAGTCTGACTAACGTTTGGTTAAGGAGTGAGTTTTTGTCAGAATCATAGCATTATATTGTAGCTATAATTTTAATTGGTACCTAGTTTAAAAGCAAGGGGTTTAAACAACAAACTTCTCATACTGTAGGCCTGATAATAACTTTAATGATGATTATTAAACTTGCATATTTCTTTGAGCCTAATTTGATGTTTAGCAGCAGCTATTTTATTAGTTGTACCATTTTATTGCTTTTTTTAACCCCTCAATGTAGGACAAAGTATAAAAAAGCCTCAGTATTGTACTTTGTTGTTAACAAGCTACTAAATTTGTGTTTCCCATATAATGTTGCTATACTTGCTGTTTGCTTGGAAAATCATAGCAGTAATTTATTCTTAACAAGTCATTAAATTTATGTTCTCCATGGCCAATTTGAGGCAAGAATGGTAAATAATATAATCTTTATCCAAAAACCTAATTAAAATGAACACTTCAAATTATTTTTTGGTTTTGTTAAATGTACTAAGTCATTTTCTGAAATTTGTTCCTATCGACTCAGTGATTTATTTGGTACAAACGCTAAATCAAAGCTTAATATCTACACACAGTAAATAGCCTAGGAAATGACAAAACTATTTTGAAGTGACTAATCTCATTTTCTAGGTACTAGCAAAATACAAAACAAGAAAAATTACGCAAGCAATTCTCAGACTAAACTTCCTATATTTACATCACTTTAATAGGGATATACATCATACTTGAGCTCAAAGTGTTATTAACATAGATGAAGCAAACCAGAAACAGTCTGGTAACCCATTCTTATATGGTGTTGTACATGTTTAGATTGGCTTTTATGTTAAAAGACTGAGCCTTTAATCAGACAATGTTAAAAATTTTGTCTTTCCCTTTTCTTAGGTATAACTGCAATTTACCTTTAATTAAAATACTTTAAATTGCAAGTCCCATGCATCAAAATTGAAAATCAGTAAATACTGGCATAGCACCACAAATATATTTATAGTATGATACTTATGAATTTGTAAAACACTTTTAACTATCACCTATCTTTCAAATTAATGATTAATTCCAATTTGCTAAAGGGTTTCCCAGAAAAGAAGAATATCAATTGTATAGTTTTAACTTAGTGGCCATCCAAGTGCTAAGATTACTTATATTTTTATTTAGCATTTAGTGCTCAATACCCATTCATTAGGCAAATTAATATGGCTTTTCTAATACTTTGAAAGTGGTGATCTGGAAGTGAGAACTTCACTTTAAACAAATTAACTCTAAACCCCTATAATTAATGCTCCTTATTCTTACTTTATCAGGATTGTTTTTCTCACTTCTATCACTATTCCAATGGGACAAGAACAACAGATCATGCACATGATATTTCACTTATCCTTTGGGAAGATAAAGAGAGTGTTGATGTGGTAAATATGGGAAGTGGAAGATTTACCAATGTGAGTTTTCAGTATAATAATTAAAGCATTTATTAGATGGAAAGTTAGAAAACTGGCGGGACCTGAGGAGTCATTATACCGGACAACCACTGCAAAATGAAAATGGCTTTTCTCTCATTTTCTCCTCAATTTATAGGTGTATGGCATTTTTAAAACACGGTTCCTAAATTCTAATTTTAAATACAATATGAACCTGGTACATACAGCCAGGAAAAATTGTAAAAGACTTTAAAATGGGCAAAAATGAGTAGCAGATGTCCTAACTTGGCCCTCCAGGTTATCTTCACCAATTCATAGCACTGCATATTATTATTTTCCATATGCAAATGAATTATCAAGTGACAGGACAATTGACTTCCCTTCCTTCTTGTGGAAAAAAGCCAATTTTGCATCTATTTGTAAATTCATTTTGGCATTCTTGCTTTACCTATATGTGTAGTACTTTGATTCTCCTTTGAACTACCCTTTGTAACATCTTACACATCCCTTATTAATAAATGAGTTAAATAAAATATTTGGTACACGTTCATTTCACATTTGTATGAGAGCAATGATTTTATCTGGTAAAAATCTTTCACAAGACTCAAATACAGTATTTACTGATGTAGCCAACATAGAGTCAGTTACTCTTATGAATTTTCTCAAAAATGCCAAAGGGGATAATACTCAGCATAACAAACTTTCTTAAAAGTCTACTTTCTCTTTCTTACGTTCATATACACAAACACACAGAGTAGGAGAGAGAGAGCGAGAAACAACTGTCATCACCTCCCAATTAATTCTTCATCCACTCTCCAAACTCTCCTGTCTCCATCCATTATTTCCTGTCTCACTCTTCTTTCCCTCTCCTTTTAGGTTATATTCTTTTATCTGTACTTTACTATGTATTTTAAACATGGAGTCTTTGTTTCTCACACTACTACACCTCACTTTTTAACCAGAGTTTTCCAGGACAAAAGTCCTCCAGTTAATCTATTAGACAATTCTCCTGTGTTGAAATCAGAGAGGGGACGCTATGCCTATCCATGCGTTAATTATTATACACTTTTCTGTCATAGAGATGACAAAAAGTGTGGAAAATGCACAAAATATGAAAGTAGTTATAGTCTTACGTTATGTTTGTCAAGGGCAGGGACACTCTAAGAGAACAAAGGGGCTTGCCATGGGAATTTAAAATCCAATGAGGTATATACAAGTCCTGCCGTATTCACAAAATCCTTTTGATCACATTAAGAGTTTTGGAACAACACGGACAAGAAAATTAAGTAGTTTTGGTGAACCTCTGTCACCCTTGCAAATTGTATTCTATTCTACTTGGTGTGCACATATAATAACAGAGCAAGGCAGTGCCTGTTTTCTTTTTTCTTTTCTGTAAATCCACTATCTTATGTGCCTACTGCTTACTTAATCATACTAAATCTCCAAAATTAAGAAGGCACTACTTTCATAAATAAAGTTTTCTAAGTGCCATGTGCTCTGTTTTGAATATACTCTTTCTAGTCAATCCTCTTCCATAAGAAGTACATGTCAAGTCCAAGCAATACTTTTATTCTGAAAACATCACATCATGCAGATATTTAACTGATTGTACTGATATTTCTCCTGTTGTAAACCTTCCACATCCTCCCACCCCTTTCCCCATGGTCTATTAGGCAATGTCTAGACAAGGAGGTTATTTTGCTCAGTTAGCTCTGGATTTTTGGAGTGCAAAATAATAATCTTCACAGAAGCAAAGAAAGCTTAATATATGAAGGAAAAATCTCTAGTGAAGCTAAGCTAATCCTATTTGATGGCTAGTTTCTAGCATTTACTTCCTGAACTTGATATTGCTTCTCTTTATATAAATGTGTTCTACCCGTGTATGTTTTAGTGATCTTCCCATAACCAAAGGCGGTATTTAATAGCTAGTCATCAAGCAGAAACATAAATCTTTCTTTAGTGTATATGCGTGTGTGTAGCCATGTACATCTGTATGTCAGCAGTGGGGGTAGAGGAAAGAGAACAGAGCGGATTTGTGTGGCAGGAAACAGACTAGTATAAATATGCATTGCTGTGTGGTTAACATAGTTTACATAAATGAGAACAAAATAACTGTGACATTCGCCTCTAAGATCTGAGAAATCACATGGGTCTGGGGAATACAGAATGGTGGAGAGCACGCTACAATGAGACACTCAAAAGTTAGATTTCAATTTTCCTTATGTAACTTAAAAGGACCTTGCTCTAATAATTTGGAAACACATCAAGAGTTCAAATAATGAGTTCACATTATTTTCACGTGCAGTATCCTTTAAAGGCGCCTTCCTGACTATGGGCTATCATACTTTACATTCATTCTTACCATCTTCTCTTGAGTTTTGGGTTATCTTTCTTACTGCCACACACACACCGCACACCCTGTATGAAATTCAAGTAACTCTAAGACAAATGTGTCATCCACTAGGAATCTTTCTCCTGCACTCCACTAGACTTAATGGCGTGGCCACTACAACTGAACGCATCACATGTGCATTATATTTAGCAATGTAGGTGTCTTTCTTACTAGACTGTTAGCTACTTAAGAACAAAGAATGTGTGTTATTTATGTTGATATATCAACCCTTTCATCCTGTAACTGTATAAGTAAAATTTCACTAAAATGCCTAAAGAACATTTAAAGTAATTTATCACATTTAAAATAATTCCAACTTTTTATATCTCCATTGCTGATTCACACCTTTAATGGTCTCCAAAATAGTACTTTTTCTTAAAGTACATATATGTGAATCCCTGACCAGCTTTTTCTAGAAATACATTTTAACTGTCTATATTGTTGGAGGAAAAACCAGAATGAGAATACCTGGCAATACTCAAATTTAGGGACATAGTTTTAAACTCTAGATCCTACAGAAGAGCAGCCCTCTCTTTTTGGAAAGAGAGACTGAGGATGAATAGTTAGTAGAGTGACTTTTGATGCTTCTTTCATTGTATTATTGGCAAGTCATTTGTTGCCATTATAGGAATTGCATCTGAAAGAAGAGAGCACTTAAGAAAGCGTAATTTATGTTGTTGATGTTTTCCCTTTTACCGTTGCTTCTTATTCTCAAGCAGCTCTAGATCACTTTCAAGATGGAAGAAGCAATCTTATTTTTTTTTTGGCGCCCTCCTCCACAAAAACTAGGAAGTCCTTTACACAGAGTAGATGCTCAATCCATACTATTGCTCTAAATTCCTCTTCCACAGCCTCTCATTTTGGTTTGCTCTTTTTATCATCCTAAAGAAATAAACTTTCCAGATCTACACTGTAAGGCCCAGTAGCCACCCTTGCCAAATTACTTGGCATGTCCTGTCATACATAGTTCCTAGAAATACATATCTCTGCTAAACTTGTGTATATTACTGACGCACCAGAGCATGGCTCCTTTCACCATTAGGAGGAAATCAGAGACTGAACAAATGAATTAAGATACTATTATATTTACGCAAAACAGAAATAAAAGTAATAATGTACTAGTAAGATAAGATTTTTGATCTGCCCCTTTTTACATGTAAAAATATATTTTTAATCAATCTCAGGTGGTCCTTAAATTGATCCAGAAAATATATGTAAGAAATTAGTCAGATATTCATGATACAGAATGATATTAACTTATGGTAGCTCTATTCCTGTTTCACCTATATAAGGAAATTTTAAAAGTTAGTAATATTATCAAAACAGACATAGGATGTTGTAAATCAACTATACTGCAATAAAATAAATCAGAAAACAAAAAGGCCTAGGACAAACTCCTTTAAACAAACTGCTCATTTCAGACACTTCATTAATTAGAAATGTCATGTTTGATTATAAAAATTATGGTTTTGTTACTAAAAAAATTCCCCAAATCCATTGAGACTAAAATAAGAGCAACTTGAACATATGGATTTTTATATTCACTTTAACACATTTGTTGAAAAAAACACTGGAACCACAAACAGTATACTTAACTGGGAAAAAAAATGGAAATGGTTAATTCCAAATGGGAGATGTGAAAATCTATGGTATAAGGGAAAAGGATGGGAATAAATGAAAGGATTACAAAAGTTCACTGGAAAAACACAATTTGAAGAGAGGATGAAAATATAAAACTAAGGAGCGGTCTAAAAATAGTATAGATAGAGATACTATAAGGTATTGGAAATTTGAGATCAGAAGTCTATGTACCTGAAGTGTGGAGAAATGGAACACCCGTAGACCACTGGTGGGGATGTAAACTGGTACAACCATTATAGAAAACAGTATGCACTCTTTCTCCACTACAAGAAGCTACAACTTGAAATACATTCTATTATAAAACATGCATTTTACTTATTTTCTGAAGTTGTTCATGTTATAAATCTAGGGGAAAAAATGTATTTTAAATAATAAGCCTATGAGATGTCAAGTTAATATTACTAAAAAATATTCATGTTTAAAAAATCAACAACTAAGCAGAACTGGCAATTAAAAAATTAAGAATATCTTTAAGAGTAGGAAAACTACATACTAGATATTTTAATCTTATTATTTTGTACAATCTTATATACAATTTTATTTGATGCTTGCAGCCAGAGAAGAACTTATTTTTAAAAATTCTCGAAGAAACACTAACACTATTCATTCTTAGACCTTTGGAAATTTGAAATCAGTGTTTCATATTATTCATGTTTTCTACTAGAATGTCTAACATTCTTAAGGATTAAGTAAATGTTTTTTTCAACAGGTAAAATATGTATTTTTTTTATTCTAATCAGTCTTTGCAAAAGACCAGTTATAAAAAGGGACAAGCAGATCATTCCTAGAGTGTTCCAAGAGAAAAACACATCCTGTTCAGCATTTCCCCACTATGTGACAGCTTAAATGAAAAGTTAATATTATAACCATCAAATGAGGTAATTATATTTTTAAAAATTAAAACTGCTAGTAATTAGATAATGACCTGATCACAGTTAGTATTTAAGAATCTGTACATACTTTGAAAGTATAATTTGGGATAAAACATGTATACTCTGCAGAAAAATTTACCTTCTCTTTTTACCTCTGAATAAAATGCAATGGCCCAATCCTTTCTTACGGAATTTACAAATGTGGTAAAAACACACATATAACCCTGATAGTTTCATTTTCTTATACAGCAACAAAAGAACTGTCCTTTCCAAATCAATAACCCTGCCTAGGAAAGAACGTCCATGTATCACCAGTTAGCAGCGATGGTTATCTTAATATAGAGACTTTTTCCTCTTATGACTTGATTTCCCTTTGAATAAATTAAAGTGAGTAGCCTTACAGTAGCTGTCCTCTACATCAAATTGCCACTTCAAAATATTCCCAGGTGATGCAAATGTAATTTTGTTAAATAGTACTTAAATAACAACTCAATCTAGATAGTGGTTTACCTAGGCCCTTGGGTATTCACTCAATCTAAATCTTCAGTAGTGTTTCTAAAACTTGTACAATGTGAGTCAAATAAATCCCTAGACTAGAGTCAAAAGCCATGCATCATATGCTAAACAAAATGAGGTAAAAGGCTTGTTATTCATAAGCTTTGGGATGGATGCAAAAGCAGTAGCTGCTATTAATCAACATCTTACATAGAAATAGGAAGTCTGAACATCTAGTGTTTGGGTCTCTTAGTAAACATGTAACGGGCTTTTATTAATTTAAATAATTTCTACAAGTTTATCAAGTTGTTTTCATTGCACTGTACTTCCATTAAAACAAAATGAAACTAAGAAATAATCTTCAAAAAAATGCAAAACCAGTAGGAGTCAATGAAATGAAATTTGTACTAGTATACTCTACATCTATATGTATATACAATTTGAAGGTTGATAATATTGATATTTACAGAGTGGCTCCAGAATTTCTCTAAGAGTCAAGCTCAGAGACAACTATTTGGTTGGAAAGGTAGTAAGGCTTGAAGATTCATTAGAACAACAAGTATACCACATTTTATGATGTTTTGAGTTGTGCTCTAAGGGAGAAGCCTGATGGAACATAATTCCCATGCAAAATAGCTTCCCCTTCAAAGGTGAAGTGGTTAAAGTCCAAACAACAACAGAAAAAGGCGGGCGCGGGTGGGGTGGGGGAGGGGGAGTGTGCCCTCAGCCAGGGCACCGGGCCCAGGTGGCTGAGCGGGTCGGTGAGGAGACAACCGTGCTTCACAGGCCTCGGCGGGTCTCCCCCGCGTTGGAGGCCGAGCCCCCGCAGAGCTGGCAAGTGCGTCAGCTCACGCTGACCCCTGACGGGATATGCGGATGGTTGCTGACACAGCACCTGATCCAGAATCCAGTCAGACTCTACAAACTTTTAGATGGTACTTACTAACTTAACACCTCAAGGATGAAGCAGAAACTAAGGCCACTGCTAAATCCAAGAGGAGGAGCCCTGAAGACGAAGAAGAGGAAGAGGAGGCGCAAGGGGAAGGAGAACCACCTGTACCTTGTCCTCGTCGCTGTGGCGGCGCAGCCGCTGCACTCCTCAGCCCCTGCGGGGCCAACATTCCGGGACCGACTTTGTCTACGAGGCGCTGGCCACGGGCGAGGCCCCACAGGTCCACCTGGTGGCCGGGAGGATGTGGTGGGAGTCGGCCTGCACCCGGAGCTGTAGTGTTCGGCGTCCTCGGCTGGCCTGGGTGTACTGAATGCAGGCGCAGATATGAACGGTTTAAAAGAGAAACTCTGGAGGCTGAAGAGAAGCTGAATACGGAAGGCAAGGCCCTGACCCCCAGTTTCCTACAGCTTTTTAGGAAATGTTCCCTCCGCCTTGGGGAAATCAGCGCTGGGCTTGGCCGTGCATTGTTTCCATTTGACTGCAGAGACGGGGAGGGAAGCAGGATTCAGTGTTTTTAATCAGCTTAAAATGCCTCGTTTCATGATGGTGGACAACAAGGTGCGGAAACGAGTCAGCCTCAAAAGACTTGGTGGAAATGCAAAGGGTTTGTGATTACCTGAAGAGCCCGGAGTGCTTCCTTCAGCTCAGTGCCAAAGTTCTGAAAGGTGCGCTGCTGTTTGCCCGGGCTGTGGGAAGACGCCGCTGGCCAAGGTGGCAGTGACGGAGGCCTGTGCCTTCCTTGGCGCTGGCCGGTCCGGAGTCTGTGGAGGTCTCGGCCCTGCGCATTTGTGGAGCCTCTTCAAGGAAGCCCACGCCCTCCTCCGGAGGGAGTCGCGTACATTGAGGAGACTGACTCCGTGGGCAAGAAGCGCCCCACCACCAGGTCCGGCTCCTGCAACACGGAGGCGGGGCGGACTCTGAACCAGCTTCTGTGAAAATGGCTGAACCGTGCACCACCGACCACGTCAGAGTCCTGGCGTCCACCAACTGAACTGACATTTTTGACAACGCTCTGCTGAGGCCAGGCCGACTTCACAAGCCTTCTCGACCTTCCCACGCTGCGGGAAATGCAGGAGGTTTTCAAGCGGCACCTGAAAAGGCCGGCGCTGATCCGGGCCAGCAGAGTTCATCTGCGTTGCCTGTCAGCTGAAGGCAGGGCTCAGCTGTGCGGGTGTAGCCGGGCTCTGTAGCGAAGCCTCGCGAGAACTGCAGGAAGACCGACCGGCGAACCTCGAGTTTTCCCTCTCGCGCTGCCCGGAAGAGCAGGATCCTCTCAGAGGATGACAGGAAGGGGGTTGCGTTTCACGAGTCAGGCCATGCTTTGTTTGGCCGCTCGAGCACACGGAGGCTGTGGTGAAAGGCGCCATCGCGCCACAGACAAACACCGCACTGGGCTTGGCTCCGATGCTTGTGAGAGACCATCCCTTCTTCACCACGGAGCCGCTGGTGGAGAGGGTGTGCAAGGCCCTAGGCGGCCGCATGTCGTCAGGGACCATCTCCTTCAAAAAGATCCCTTCCCAGGCACAGGACACCCTGCGGAAGGTCACCCGCACCGCCCACTCCGGGGGGAAGCAGTTTGGTATGGCACCGAGCATCCAGCCCATCTCCTTCCCCGAGGCACCACAGGGCCTCACAGTTAACGGCGCCCCTTCAGTCAGGGCCTCCGGCAGATAATGGACCATGAAGCAAAACTGCTAGTGGCTAAGGCCTACAGGCATACCAAGAAGGTGCTCCAGAACAACCCGGAGAGCCATCAGGTGCTGGCGAACACCCGCCGGAAGAGGAAGTGTTAAGGTGTGAGCACCTTGAAGGTTTTGTTGCCCGCCGCCTCACCGGCCTGAGAAAATAGCGCCTCAGAGGTGGAGCGACACCTGAAGGGGAGAAACAAGGTGCTGGCGGGGGGAGCCTGAGAAGGAAGAGCTGGCTTGGCCCACACAATTGGACTTCCCTGATGGTGCCAGTGAGGATGCGTTGTTTCCACTGGATCCAGTAAGTGAACTTTTTTTTAAATTAATTAATTAATTTATTTATTTTTGGCCATGTTGGGTTTTCGTTTCTGTGCCGAGGGCTTTCTCTAATTGTGGCAAGTGGGGGCCTCTCACTGTCGCGGCCTCTCTTGTTGTGGAGCACAGGCTCCAGACGCGCAGGCTCAGTAGTTGTGGCTCACGGGCCCAGCCACTCCGCGACATGTGGGATCCTCCCAGACCAGGGCGCGAACCCGTGTCCCCTGCATTGGCAGGCAGAGTCTCAACCACCGCGCCACCAGGGAAGCCCCAGTGAACTTTTTACTTAGCTGCCCCTCAAGTTTCTTTTTACTTGCGGTTTGTACCTTCTTTTTGAGCCTTGGCTGGTCTCTGCCGAAGGGCTTCGGAGATCTGTTAATTGATTTTTCTATCCGTGGTTAGCAAATATTTTTGCAGAGATGAAAAAATAAACAAAATAAAACAGGTCTTTTGAATTAGTTTCTAATGGTCCTTCTTACCCACTTAGGTTTCTCACACGTCTCTCTACAAAACATTTTGAGGTGGAGGAAGATGTTCCTCCAGAGAGGAATATTCACACTGGACTGAATTCCTCAGAATGTCCTATTTTCCCTCACATAGGAATCTTCCTGAAAAGAACTCCCTCTGGCTAGAATACTCATTACAACCCATTACTCCATCTCTGACATGTGTTACATAGCTAATAGATTCATATTTAAGGTACCAGTGTCTTTCACAAGCTCACTAGATGGGGTGCCCCTCCTGTTAATGAATGCATGTGCTTCTTTTCACATCTCGCATTACATTCAAACAACCCCACAACTAATTCTTCATTGGACTGTGAGCTTCTGGAGGAGAGGTGACATGCATTTAACCCCTTTAATAGAAGGATTGGATCCAGTGAAGTTACAGATTAGAAAGTGGCTTTTTTCCCCCTCCTCCATACTAGTGCTTTAAAACATTTCTGATACTCCCTTCCTAGTTTGCCTGGAATCTTTTGCTACAAAGTTCAATTGTTGGAATCTTTTGCTATATATTTATTTCCTTGGTAAGAGGAAGTCTCATTGTTAGATATTGAATCCTTTTGGTATTAAAAAGTCCAGTCTGGTTTAATTTAAAACTTAAATCTCACATACAACAGAAAGCTTTTCCCCACTTACCAATGTAGCTGTGACCTCACTTGGCTTGGGAACTGGTAGTGGGAAGACAAACATGTTTTTTTTCTCTTTCTTCTCTACTTCTCACCCTTTGCTTCTGGGTCTCATTTCCTCCTCTAGTGTATTTTGAGAGAAGATGGGAAGATATCTTCTGTGATTGGTTTTATTATATGTGAGCTGTGTCAGGCAAATGTGAATTCTTTCATTGGTTGTATTAATGGGTACTTCTAAGGCTCCTGTGGGTACCTGCATATGTCATAGATCCATTCAGTTTCCCACTTTCTGGAAGTACACTCCATCGAGTTACATTGCTGGAATCCTTTTCCCCAACAGGACACCCTCTTGTATAGGGTGCTGTCAGGATGGTTTGAGCCGGCCACCTGTGCAGCATTTTCACTAGGCCAATGGGTAACTCTACATCTTTGCCAGATGTTGCTTATGAGGGTGCAGGGTGCTTGTACTGCTTTCTCCTTACCCAGTCCTGTGGACCCAGAAGATATTTAACACCAGATGCTTTGTTCATAAATATTCCCCAGACTATGGAGATGCATGTCAAGCTTGCTCAAAATTTATCTCAATATGCTCTGGTCTAGTAGCCCCAGAGGTGGCCTTGTGCATTTCTGCTGTTTAGAAAGATTCTAACAGTGGAGTAAGTAGCAGGAAATCCTTCTGGAGGACTTCTCATTTGTATTGAGATTGTAGCCACAGGAAGAAAGGGAAATATCACAGCACTTTGCCTAAGCTGATTACTCACTGCTTCTGTTAGTCATTAGTTCAAGTTTCTAGTCTTTTATATATTATGGACATGAGTGAATTGTGTTTGCTAATTTAGTAAGTCCAACTTGGATGTAACTAGAATCTCTATTTATAATGTGGAGGCTCTTATTTCCTCATTAAAAGGATGTATGTCAGAGACTCAATCAAACTGATTTTCTTAAAAATGGGAAATATTAACACAGCTATCTGAAAATGAGAAATGTCTCTTCATTTTAAAATTCTATTTTGAAAAATTGCCAAAGATTTTAATTTATCCCATGGAAATACACTATTCAAAGGTTACATTTTTAATGTCCTAGAAAGTTGGGCTTAACACTTATCTGTATAATCAAATACAAATATATACGTTTCCCATTTAATTAATTTAATTAGAGCCTTATGAGGTAATGTTTTAGGAAGTAGTAAATTTATATATATACACACATATATACATACATATATATTATTTATAATCTATTTTAATTGCAATTCAAAATCAGTTTAGTTATTAGTGTCAAAAAAAATTTATATATACATATTTTTTTTTTTTTTTTTTTTTTGCAGTACGCGAGCCTCTCACTGTTGTGGCCTGTCCCATTGCGGAGCACAGGATGTGCAGGCTCAGCGGCCATGGCTCACGGGCCCAGCCGCTCCACGGCATGTGGGATCTTCCCGGACTGGGGCACGAACCTGTGTCCCCTGCATCGGCAGGCGGACTCTCAACCACTGTGCCACCAGGGAAGCCCCAAAATATATATTTTTAAAAATAGGTAATACTAGCAAAACCTGAATTATGTACACTTAATTTTTAAAATAAAATACAAAATGAGAATAATGATGTATAAACTACATTTAATTGATTTCCTCTTTAAAACGTAATTAGTGGGACTTCCCTGGTGGCGCAGTGGTTAAGAATCCGCCTGCCAATGCAGGGGACACAGGTTTGAGCCCTGGTCCCACATGCCATGGAGCAACTAAGCCCACGCGCCACAACTACTGAAGCCCGCGTGCCTGGACCCCAGCTCTGCAACAAGAGAAGCCACTGCAGTGAGTAGCTCCCATTCGAAGCAACTAGAGAAAGCCTGCACACAACAGTGACGACCCAACGCAACCAAAAATAAATACATAAATAAAATTGATTATTAAAAAAAACATAATTAGCATTCCGTAGATAACATGAGTAATACCATCCAAAGTAGTTGCTTTAGCAAACATTACAATACAGAACTGTGGGACAGTCAGTTCATGGGGCAGTTGCCATTCCAAAAAAAAAAATATTCACAGTTCTCATTTAATTGCATTTTAATCTATTTTCAGGCCGGCTAGAATGGAGTATTATTATTTTATCATCAGATAACATTTATGCTAAAGCAACCAACATTTTATATAAAGTTTTATTAAAATCTTACATGTTTTTTCTTTGATATTCTTTTATAATATAAGACTTTGAGAAAAAATCTGTATACATGACAGAGTTCTCATAAGAGAAATTAAATTCTCTTACTATAGTACTAAAATCAAGTTTAACTATAAAGAAAGAATGTTTAACCAGTCCATATCAGAAATATACGTTTCATTTACTTATAAGTAGCCAAGGTAGAACTGAATAGAACAAAGCTTAAATATCTCTGTGAGGAGCATGATAGATATGCCCCCCAAGAAGCTATTCATATATTCAAAACTATCCATGTATTTAAACATCATTGCTCCTTCCTAATATATCTAAATTTATACAGTTCTAAAATGAAGTATTTTACAAGTAGATAACCTACTTCTATCTAGAGTTATGCTCTGACACCACCCAAATCTAGGAAATTACTCTTTCCTGGTCCGTGGTATTAATTCTTATAACGGTATCAGACCATTCCTGACTTTTTAGTACAATGAAGTATTTTTTTAACGTTACTATGATCTAATTTTCTAAAAAGTTCTTTCATATGAATATACTACTACACTTTTAAATCTTTTTAAAAGGGAGCACAAACATCTAGTATAATGTATTATTTCATAGGATTAGAGGATTTAATAGAATTAGAGGATGTGACAATTTTTATATCACTGGAGAAAATATGATAAACCCCCCACAAATATTCTGGTTTCAGATATTTAACACTAATCTGTTTGCTCCTTAATACACATATCACCAAAAACTTAGTGTAAATTATGGAAAGAATCTAAAATATATAGTGACATATCCTGGCAGAGAAGGATAAGGGAGCTAGGGATAGGGGTCAGGGTAAAGAATGACTAAGACTGCCTCATGGATATTTGTAATCATTAGAGAAAACTTTTACTCCAGAAAGTTAATGGTGCTGAAAAGCAACTGCATCATTTTGTAAAGTTTGAAAACAAAATTGAAAGAACTGCACAGTTATCCACCAAAATACCATTCTGTAGTTGTCTAGACGGGAAATAGCAAAGTCAAGAAGTAAAAGATTGGCCCTTTATCAAATGATAAATCCTAGAGCTAATTCACAAGGATATCTTTAAGAGTTTATGATTGTGTAAATGTGTTTGGGCAAAGAATTGGTGTCAAATGCTTTATTGATTGATCAAAATGTCTGCTACAGAGTAAGAGGATCGAAAATGAATCTACCACCATAACTGAGAAACTTTGACTTATATGCTCATAGCAGATAATTGCACTGAATATTGTGAGGTTCCTTATGAATGGCGAATTAGTAAACATCACTGCAATTTACATTTATACAAGGTAAAAATAGGACTTTAACTCCTTACTCCCCCTTTCAAAAAAAAGTGATTTGCTGCTTCAAAATGAGCTCAATTATTTTGTAACTGTTGAGTTCAATGAAAAAACAATCATGGATTTCAGACTTACATCTTTCATTATCTGTTGCTTTGGACAAGTCACTTAAACTCTCTGAGTCACTATTTTGCTGTCTTTAAAATGATTGTTAAGTAATATAATGTTTATGAAATCCATTTTGAATGCTGTGCTTGAACTAAGTGTAAGGGCTTGGTTTTATTTTACATTTTTTTCGTTATAGTGGGGTTTGTGGTGGATCCACCTGAAGAGGTTCTTTAGATCAGCATTTCAAGTGCCATCATCCATCCATTAAAACAGCTTTAGAGTAAGTCGCTTTAGTAGAGGCATCCTTTAAATGTAGTCAATTCCTCCGATATATTATTTATATTAATTGGTACCATGCACATGACTCTTTCTGAGCACTGAATTAGTTATACCAATTCCTAGGCAACAGGCCATAGTATGTTAAATCTATAATGAGAAAAGTACAGAAAAACAAGCACAGTACAGAATGAGGCAACATACATGCTACAGTGAAAAGTTCACACTTTTCCAAATAAGATGTGTAGAAAGTCAAGATCAATCTAGAAGCCTAAAGTAGAAATATGAGACAATTATTTAAACTGTATAGCTTTTATCATAATCATAGTAATTAAACTCTCAAATTAGTGTAATTTTTAAAGTTCACTTTAAAATGGAGGAGATTATTATTATTTTATATTTGGATGAAAACTACATATTTTAGTTTCTGAAAAAAAGGACAAAATTCTCACATCTTTCAGTGATTTTGGCCGTTTTTCTAACTTTTGAGTTGGTTTGACTGGAGGATAAGAAGTTTTTACTTATTACACAAGGATTTACTGTGATTCTAAACATTTTCTTCCTATTTCTTTTTTTTTTTTTTCCCAGTTTTTATTTTTATTTTTTTTTTTTTAAACATCTTTATTGGGGTATAATTGCTTTACAATGGTGTGTTAGTTTCTGCTTTGTAACAAAGTGAATCAGCTATACATATACATATGTTCCCATATGTCTTCCCTCTTGCGTCTCCCTCCCTCCCACTCTCCCCATCCCACCCTTCCAGGCTGTCACAAAGCACCGAGCTAATATCCCTGTGCCTTGCGGCTGCTTCCCCCCAGCTATCTACCTTACTACGTTTGTTAGTGTGTGTATGTCCATGACTCTCTCTCGCCCTGTCAAAACTCACCCCTCCCCCTCCCCATACCCTCAAGTCCGTTCTCCAGTAGGTCTGCGTCTTTATTCCTATCTTACCCCTAGGTTCTTCATGACATTTTTTTCCCTTAAATTCCATATATATGTGTTAGCATACGGTATTTGTCTTTTTCTTTCTGACTTACTTCACTCTGTATGACAGACTCTAGGTCTATCCATCTCATTACAAATAGCTCAATTTCATTTCTTTTTAAGGCTGAGTAATATTCCATTGTGTATATGTGCCACATCTTCTTTATCCATTCATCCGATGATGGGCGCTTAGGTTGTTTCCATGTCCTGGCTATTGTAAATAGAGCTGCAATGAACATTTTGGTACATGACTCTTTTTGAATTTTGGTTTTCTCAGGGTATATGCCAAGTAGTGGGATTGCTGGGTCATATGGTAATTCTATTTGTAGTTTTTTAAGGAACCTCCATACTGTTCTCCACAGTGGCTGAACCAATTCACATTCCCACCAGCAGTGCAAGAGTGTCCCCTTTTCTCCACACCCTCTCCAGCATTTATTGTTTCTAGATTTTTTGATGATGGCCATTCTGACTGGTGTGAGATGATATCTCATTGTAGTTTTGATTTGCATTTCTCTAACGATTAATGATGTTGAGCATTCTTTCATGTGTTTGTTGGCATTCTGTATATCTTCTTTGGAGAAATGTCTATTTAGGTCTTCTGCCCATTTTTGGATGGGGTTGTTTGTTTTTTTGTTATTGAGCTGCATGAGCTGCTTGTACATTTTGGAGATTAATCCTTTGTCAGTTGCTTCATTTGCAAATGTTTTCTCCCATTCTGAGGGTTGTCTTTTGGTCTTGGTTATGGTTTCCTTTGCTGTGCAAAAGCTTTGAAGTTTCATTAGGTCCCATTTGTTTATTTTTGTTTTTATTTCCATTACTCTAGGAGGTGGGTCAGAAAGGATCTTGCTGTGATTTATGTCATAGAGTGTTCTTCCTATGTTTTCTTCTAAGAGTTTGATAGTTTCTGGCCTTACATTTAGGTCTTTAATCCATTTTGAGCTTATTTTTGTGTATGGTGTTAGGGAGTGATCTAATCTCATACTTTTACATGTACCTGTCCAGTTTTCCCAGCACCATTTATTGAAGAGGCTGTCCTTTCTCCACTGTACATTCCTGCCTCCTTTATCAAAGATAAGGTGTCCATATGTGCGTGGGTTTATCTCTGGGCTTTCTATCCTGTTCCACTGATCTATCTTTCTGTTTTTGTGCCAGTACCATACTGTCTTGATGACTGTTGCTTTGTAATATAGTCTGAAGTCAGGGAGCCTTATTCCTCCAGCTCCTTTTTTCGTTCTCAAGATTGCTTTGGCTATTCGGGGTCTTTTGTGTTTCCATACAAATTGCGAAATTTTTTGTTCTAGTTCTGTGAAAAATGCCAGTGGTAGTTTGATAGGGATTGCATTGAATCTGTAGATTGCTTTGGGTAGTAGAGTCATTTTCACAATGTTGATTCTTCCCGTCCAAGAACATGGTATATCTCTCCATCTATTTGTATCATCTTTAATTTCTTTCATCAGTGTCTTATAATTTTCTGCATACAGGTCTTTCGTATCCTTAGGTAGGTTTATTCCTAGATATTTTATTCTTTTTGTTGCAATGGTAAATGGGAGTGTTTTCTTGATTTCACTTTCAGATTTTTCATCATTAGTATATAGGAATGCCAGAGATTTCTGTGCATTAATTTTGTATCCTGCTACTTTACCAAATTCATTGATTAGCTCTAGTAGTTTTCTGGTAGCATCTTTAGGATTCTCTATGTATAGTATCATGTCATCTGCAAACAGTGACAGCTTTACTTCTTCTTTTCCGATTTGGATTCCTTTTATTTCCTTTTTTTCTCTGATTGCTGTGGCTAAAACTTCCAAAACTATGTTGAATAAGAGTGGTGAGAGTGGGCAACCTTGTGTTGTTCCTGATCTTAGTGGAAATGCTTTCAGTTTTTCACCATTGAGGATGATGTTTGCTGTGGGCTTGTCATATATGGCTTTTATTACGTTTAGGAAAGTTCCCTCTATGCCTACTTTCTGGAGGGTTTTTATCATAAATGGGTGTTGAATTTTGTCGAAAGCTTTCTCTGCATCTATTGAGATGATCATATGGTTTTTCTCCTTCAATTTGTTAATATGGTTTATCACATTGATAGATTTGCGTATATTGAAGAATCCTTGCATTCCTGGAATAAACCCCACTTGATCATGGTGTATGATCCTTTTAATGTGCTGTTGGATTCTGTTTGCTAGTATTTTGTTGAGGATTTTTGCATCTATGTTCATCAGTGATATTGGCCTGTAGTTTTCTTTCTTTGTGACATCCTTGTCTGGTTTTGGTATCAAGGTGATGGTGGCTTCGTAGAAGGAATTTGGGAGTGTTCCTCCCTCTGCTATATTTTGGAAGAGTTTGAGAAGGATAGGTGTTAGCTCTTCTCTAAACGTTTGATAGAATTCACCTGTGAAGCCATCTGGTCCTGGGCTTTTGTTTGTTGGAAGGTTTTTAATCACAGTTTCAATTTCAGTGCTTGTGATTGGTCTGTTCATATTTTCTATTTCTTCCTGATTCAGTCTTGGCAGGTTGTGCATTTCTAAGAATTTGTCCATTTCTTCCAGATTGTCCATTTTATTGGCATAGAGTTGCTTGTAGTAATCTCTCATGATTTTTTTTATTTCTGCAGTGTCAGTTGTTACTTCTCCTTTTTCATTTCTAATTCTATTGATTTGAGTCTTCTCCCTTTTTTTCTTGATGAGTCTGGCTAGTGGTTTATCTATTTTGTTTATCTTCTCAAAGAACCAGCTTTTAGTTTTATTGATCTTTGCTATTGTTTCCTTCATTTCTTTTTCATTTATTTCTGATCTGATTTTTATGATTTCTTTCCTTCTGCTAGCTTTGGGGTTTTTTTGTTCTTCTTTCTCTAATTGCTTGAGGTGCAAGGTTAGGTTGTTTATTCGAGATGTTTCCTGCTTCTTAAGGTGGGCTTGTATTGCTATAAACTTCCCCCTTAGAACTGCTTTTGCTGCATCCCATAGGTTTTGGGTCGTTGTGTCTCCATTGTCATTTGTTTCTAGGTATTTTTTTATTTCCTCTTTGATTTCTTCAGTGATCACTTCATTATTAAGTAGTGTATTGTTTAGCCTCCATGTGTTTGTATTTTTTACAGATCTTTTCCTGTAATTGATATCTAGTCTCATGGCGTTGTGGTCGGAAAAGATACTTGATACAATTTCAGTTTTCTTAAATTTACCAAGGCTTGATTTGTGACCCAAGATATGATCTATCCTGGAGAATGTTCCATGAGCACTTGAGAAAAATGTGTATTCTGTTGTTTTTGGATGGAGTGTCCTATAAATATCAATTAAGTCCATCTTGTTTAATGTATCATTTAAAGCTTGTGTTTCCTTATTTATTTTCATTTTGGATGATCTGTCCATGGGTGAAAGTGGGGTGTTAAAGTCCCCTACTATGAATGTGTTACTGTTGATCTCCCCTTTTATGGTTGTTAGTATTTGCCTTATGTATTGAGGTGCTCCTATGTTGGGTGCATAAATATTTACAATTGTTATATCTTCTTCTTGGATCGATCCCTTGATCATTATGTAGTGTCCTTCTTTGTCCCTTTTAATAGTCCTTATTTTAAAGTCTATTTTGTCTGATATGAGAATTGCTACTCCAGCTTTCTTTTGGTTTCCATTTGCATGGAATATCTTTTTCCATCCCCTTACTTTCAGTCTGTATGTGTCTCTAGTTCTGAAGTGGGTCTCTTGTAGACAGCATATATAAGGGTCTTGTTTTTGTATCCATTCAGCCAATCTGTGTCTTTTGGTGGGAGCATTTAGTCCATTTACATTTAAGGTAATTATCGATATGTATGTTCCTATTTCCATTTTATATATTGTTTTGGGTTCGCTACTATAGGTCATTTCCTTCTCTTGTGTTTCGTGTCTAGAGAAGTTCCTTTAGCATTTGTTGTAAAGCTGGTTTGGTGGTGCTGAACTCTCTCAGCTTTTGCTTGTCTGTAAAGGTTTTAATTTCTCCATCAAATGTGAATGAGATCCTTGCTGGGTAGAGTAGTCTTGGTTGCAGGCTATTCTCCTTCATCACTTTCAGTATGTCCTGCCACTCCCTTCTGGCTTGTAGGGTTTCTGCTGAGAGATCAGCTGTTAACCTTATGGGGATTCCCTTGTGTGTTATTTGTTGTTTTTCCCTTGCTGCTTTTAATATGCTTTCTTTGTATTTAATTTTTGACAGTTTGATTAATATGTGTCTTGGCGTGTTTCTCCTTGTATTTATCCTGTATGGGACCCTCTGTGCTTCCTGGACTTGATTAACTATTTCCTTTCCCATATTAGGGAAGTTTTCAACTATAATCTCTTCAAATATTTTCTCAGTCCCTTTCTTTCTTTCTTCTTCTTCTGGAACCCCTATAATTCGAATGTTGGTGCGTTTCTTGTTGTCCCAGAGGTCTCTGAGACTGTCCTCAGTTCTTTTCATTCTTTTTTCTTTATTCTGCTCTGCAGTAGTTATTTCCACTACTTTATCTTCCACGTCACTTATCCGTTCTTCTGCCTCAGTTATTCTGCTATTGATCCTATCTAGAGTGATTTTAATTTCATTTATTGCATTGCTCATCGTTGCTTGTTTCATCTTTAGTTCTTGTAGGTCCTTGTTAACTGTTTCTTGCATTTTGTCCATTCTACTTCCAAGATTTCGGATCATCCTTACTATCATTATTCTGAATTCTTTTTCAGGTAGATTGCCTATTTCCTCTTCATTTGTTAGGTCTGGTGGGTTTTTATCTTGCTCCTTCATCTGCTGTGTGTTTTTCTGTCTTCTCATTTTGCTTATCTTACTGTGTTTGGGGTCTCCTTTTTGCAGGCTGCACTTTCGTAGTTCCCGTTGTTTTTGATGTCTGTCTCCAGTGGCTAAGGTTGTTTCAGTGGGTTGTGTAGGCTTCCTGGTGGAGGGGACTAGTGCCTGTGTTGTGCTGGATGAGGCTGGATCTTGTCTCTCTAGTGGGCAGGTTCACGTCTGGTGGTGTGTTTTGGGGTGTCTGTGGCCTTATTATGATTTTAGGCAGCCTCTCTGCTAATGGGTGGGGTTGTGTTCCTGTTTTGCTAGTTGTTTGGCATAGGTTGTCCAGCACTGTGGCTTGCTGGTCGTTGAGTGAAGCTGGGTGCTGGTGTTAAGATGGAGGTCTCTGGGATATTTCCACCGTTTAATATTATGTGGAGCTGGGAGGTCTCTTGTTGACCAGTGTCCTGAAGTTGGCTCTCCTACCTCAGAGGCAGAGCCTTGACTCCTGGCTGGAGCACCAAGAGCCTTTCATCCACACAGCTCAGAATAAAAGGGAGAAAAAGTAGGGAGAATTAGTAGAAGTATGAGGAAAGAAAGAAGGAAAGGAGGAAAGGAAGGAAGGAAGAAAGAAGCAAAGAAGGAAAGGAGGGAGGGAGGGAGGGAGGGAGGGAGGAAGGAAGGAAGGAGGGAAAGAAGGAAAAAAGACAGAAAGAAAGATGATACAGTAAAAATAAAATAAAGTATAATATAGTTATTGAATTAAAAAATATTTAGAAAAAAAAAAAAGGGACGGATAGAACCTTAGGACAAATGTTGGAAGCAAAGCTATACAGGGAAAATCTTACACAGAAGCATACACATACACCTTCACAAAAAGAGGTAAAGGGGGAAAAATCATAAATCCTGCTCCCTGAGACCACCTCTTCAATTTGGGGTGATTCGTTGTCTAAAGGAGGGAAGGAAGGAAGGAAAGAAAGAAAGAACGAAGGTAAAGTATAATAAAGTTATTACAATTAAACTTAATTATTAAGAAAAAGAATTTTTAAAAAAAAGTCATGGACGGATAGAGCCCTAGGACAAATGGTGGAAGCAAGAGTATACAGACAGGATCTCACACAGAAGCATACACGTACACATTCACAAAAAGAGGAAAAGGGAAAAAATCATAGATCTCGCTCCTAAATTCCACCTCTTCAATTTGGGATCATTCCTTGTCTATTCAGGTATTCCACAGATGCAGGGTATATCAAGTTGATTGTGGAGCTTTAATCCGCTGCTTCTGTGGCTGCTGGGAGAGATTTACCTTTCTCTTCTTTGTTCTCACAGCTCACAGGAGCTCAGCTTTGGATTTGGCCCTGCCTCTGCGTGTAGGTCGCTGGAGGGCGTCTGTTTTTTCGCTCAGACAGGACGGGGTTAAAGGAGCCGCTGATTCGGGGCCTCCGGCTCACTCAGGCCGGGGGTTGGGAGATGGGGGAAGGAGGGGCACTGCGTGCGGGGCGGGCCTGCGGCGGCAGAGGCAGCGTGACGTTGCAGCAGAGGCCGGCGTGATGTTGCACCAGCCTGAGACCCGCCGTGCGTACTCCCGGGGAAGTTGTCCCTGGATCCCGGGAACCTGGCAGTGGCGGGCTGCACAGGCTCCGCGGAAGAGGGGTGTGGAGAGTGACCTGTGCTCGCACACAGGCCCCTTGGTGGCGGCAGCAGCAGCCTTAGCGTCTCCCGCCCGTCTCTGGGGTCCGCGGTTTTAGCCGCGGTTCGCGCCCGTCTCTGGGGTTTGCGCTTTCAGCCGCGGCTCGCGCCCGTCTCGGGGGCTCGCGCCCTCAGCCGCGGCTCGCGCCCGTCTCTGGGGTTCGCGCTTTTAGCCGCGGCTCGCGCCCGTCTCTGGAGTTCCTTTAAGCAGCGCTCTTAAACCCCTCTCCTCGCGCACCAGGAAACAAAGAGGGAAGAAAAAGTCTCTTGCCTCTTCGGCCGGTGCAGGCTTTTCCCCGAACTCCCTCCCGGCTAGTCGTGGTGCACTAACCCCTTCAGGCTATGTTCAAGCCGCCAACCCCAGTCCTCTCCCTGAGCTCCGTCCAAAACCAAAACCCGAGCCTCAGCTCGCAGCCCCGCCCGCCCCGGCGGGTGAGCAGACAAGCCACTCGGGCTGGTGAGTGCCGGTCAGCACCGATCGTCTGTGCAGGAATCTCCCCGCTTTGCCCTCCGCACCCATCGCTGTGCACTACTCCGCGGTCCCGAAACTCCCCCCCTCTGCCTCCCGCAGTCTCCGCCCGCGGAGGGGCTTCCTAGTGTGTGGAAACTTTTCCTCCTTCACAGCTCCCTCCCACTGGTGCAGGTGCCGTCCTTATTCTTTTGTCTCTGTTTTTTCTTTTGCCCTACCCAGTTACGTGGGGAGTTTCTTGCCTTTTGGGAGGTCTGAGGTCTTCTGCCAGCCTTCAGTAGGAGTTCTGTAGGAGTTGTTCCACGTGTGGATGTATTTCTGGTGTATCCGTGGGGAGGAAGGCGATCTCCGCGTCTTACTCTTCCGCCATCTTCAAGGTCCCCTCGCCCTTCCTATTTCTTATTGTGAAATGTTTGTTGTTCAAACCATTTGTTTGTTTGTATGTATACATGCATGCATGTATGCATGCTACTAGATAGTTTACCAGGTAAACTCTTTTTGAAATAAGAAGTAAATCATGGTAGTAGACTAAGATAATATAAGCTTTGGACTTTTTTCCTCCTCATCTTACCCTTCCTCTTTACCTCAGTTTTTGCTTTTCCTTGCTTTCTTTATTTTTAAAGGCTAAAACAAATGTGACTTTTCATGAAGGAATCAGAGCTAGTGACCAAATTGTAAAAGAGGTTTTTGCCACGGGCCTTTGAGAAATTTACTCTACTCCTTTGATAAAACAGGCAGGTTTTCCTTAATAGAGTGACTGTTTGAGACCAAAAAAATAAATTGTTAGTAAATAAGTTACATGGAAAATGTTTTAGAGTAAGGTTAATAGGATACTACTAATTCCAAGAGGCAGTAAGGTGTCAAATTATTTTTCATATAGTAGTTACTTCTGATATTATCTTGGGCAATGATCAAAGGAAAAGATAAGGAGGAAATTGAAGTATGCTTTTGGCTCTACTTCCATAGCATTAATTCTGAAGCACATTTGCTCCTACATTTGCTAATAAAAAGATTTCATTGCACTTAACCTGTTTCTTCATGAGACAGTATGACCTGTTGCAACTTCCAATATTTCTTTCCTTGACATTTTATACAAAGAAATTATCAAGAAATTAGACTCCAAAGTAAAAACAAAATTATTTTCCTAATTTTGGATAACACTACAAATTAAAATCAAAAAGAATACAAGTGACTTCATAGATTGTTAGACTGTTTAAGATAATAAAGTTCAGACATACTAATAATGAAATCTAATCTCTCAGTACATGGACTTGGTCACTATTCTGTCTGCTCCTAGACTTCTACACAGAGGGCTTTAAATGAAGATTCTGTTGAGGGTGGGAATTGTAAAATGAAATTTTAATATATATTTGTCATGGTAAGTATATCCTGGCTTATAAAAAATATAGTACAGAATTTAATATAATGTCTAAGAAAGGAAAGAGATCAAACAAAAAACCAAATTTAAATAAAAAGTGTATTAGCACTCTTCTCAGTTTTCAAAGTAACTAAAAATAGCAATAGCTTTTTAAAAAGAAAAATCATATCCCTAAATATAAATGTGACAGTCACTTCTCGACAAGCTCCCTGATTCATCATGTTTAAGTACATAAATTAATTTGAGAATTTACATAGTCAAAAATTAGTGATTTAGCTGATTAAAGTAAAAAATCAATTTAAAAAAAACAAAAAGCAAATTCTAATTGAAATTCTTTTCAGAACTTCTACATAGTTTGTTCAATAAATATTTGCTGTAGGTTTGATGAATGAATTAAAGAATGAATGGATAAAGCAAGTCAAAATAAATCTGAGAATTCTTTGCTTGTCTTAGAGAAATTTACACAAACCAACCACATCTATATAATTGTTTTTTTTACATTTTCTATGATAATTAAAAACTAAATCATGGGGCTTCCCTGGTGGCGCAGTGGTTGAGAGTCCGCCTGCGATGCAGGGGACTCGGGTTCGGGCCCCGGTCCGGGAGGACCCCACATGCCGCGGAGCGGCTGGGCCCGTGAGCCATGGCCGCTGAGCCTGCGCGTCCGGGGCAAAAAAAAAAAAAAAAAAAAAACTAAATCATGATTAAATGTGGTGAGGTAGCCAGGAATTGAAAATGTACACAGTAAATTCTAAAATTGAATGACTTCAAGTCACAAATATGGGTTGCATATAAAAATAAATGGAAACAACTGGTCTGCTCTTTGGAAATGCCACATTCACAACCTCTTATGTAAAATTTTCTCTGGAAAGTTTAATATGGACTTCTGATTAGCCAATATGACAAAAAGGATATGTATTAATTTTATTATAATGAAAAACATTAGGAATATAGTATAGCTTTGAACTTTAAAATTTTTCATAATGCTGTAAAATAGTTTAAAAATGTAAATGTAAAATGTAAAATGCTTAAAAATAGTTTAAAAAATACTTAAAATGCAAAAATTTTTATTTGGCTTTTATTATGTAGTTGTATTTTTTTACCTTTGTTCCTATCAAATATATTATCCCATATATCAGCTCTCTTTTATCATTTTGGTAGAGACCGTTAGCAACTGTCTGCTTAGAAATAATTATTTCATATTGAAATAATTTCATATTTGAAATTATTTTCATATGAAAATTTTCATATGAAAATTCAATATGAATTTCAATATTTTCATATTGAAATATGGAATAATTCCATATTAAGAAATTATCTGTAAAGAAAGTGATTTTAAATCAATAATGTATATACTTCTAAATATCTAAGGATCTGACGTAACAAAGTCTCACATGATTAACTTTATCATTTCTATCATAAATCTTGAGATATATATATATGTATATATAGCTGCTGGCTTCTTGCCACTTCACAAAATACTTCTGAAAAGCTTATCATTTAGTGAGTAGAATTTCTGGAAAGTGAAGAATATGATGTTGGGATTATATTGTTACAGTCTGAAAGTTTTCCTAAATATACTTTTGCAGACACAAACTATTATTATATATATAAAGCATAAACACACATAAATGCACATACACGCACATATGTCATAAAAGTCAAATAATGACTTAGGTAGCAGCAGGAAAGAAACAGTTCCTAAGAATATGTACAACACAAAAAAGATAACTTAAACCTTAGACAGTTTACTATGGAGAATTAGTCACTGAATTCTCTGATGCTTTTTTATCAATTGGGAAAATAAGGAAAACTACATTACCTAATATTTTTTAAAAAAGCAATGCTGAATACTTCCTAAAAATTCTTCATACACATTTGATACTCAAAACACCTTAATAGGGGCTTCCCTGGTGGCACAGTGTTTGAGAGTCCGCCTGCTGATGAAGGGGACACGGGTTCGTGCCCCGGTCCGGGAAGATCCCCCATGCCGCGGAGCGGCTGGGCCGTGAGCCATGGCCACTGAGCCTGCGCGTCCAGAGCCTGTGCTCCGCAACGGGAGAGGCCACAACAGTGAGGGGCCCACGTACCACAAAAAACAAAACAAAAAAACACCTTAATAGTTTAGAAGTTAACATCTTTAATTTTGTTACATTACACAAACGATTTTTGTTTCAAATTTTAAATGAAAAACAAAGTCCATTAACTCTTTAAACTACTTGGGTCTACCTTCTAGCTTATCATTCAAAATATTACTTTATATTAACATTAAATCTCATGAAAAAGAGGGTTGTTTTTCACTGTGTTAAAATATGCATTAAGACTGACTGGTAAGGTAAGATGACAACATGGTATATTTTTCCTTTTATTATGAATGCTTAGGAATATTATGAATAATTAGGAGTGTGAAGAAATATTTTAATTAAAAATTTACCACTCTACTTCCCATAACAAAATTAAAACGTTTCTTAGTTATTTTTTAACATCCTGCACTTTCCACATTGGACAAAAACTCATCCAAACAATTTTATTCTTATCCATGTGATTTTTGGTATGTTCTCTGCTGATAGCACCAAAATTTTGCAACTGTCCATTCCATTGCTATTTCTGGAAGCAAACTCTAGTTTGGTTTCTACTCTTAATCCAGAAAGTTAGAAGAGTTAAAATAGAAATACCATTAAAAAAAAAAGTGACACCAGTGTATTGAACACACACCAGTAGTTCAATTTTAAAACAAATTTAGCGGGTCTTTATTGGATCCCTACTCTTTCCTCTAATAAAAATATGAATTTTTGATATGCTGATGCTGTTTGCCTGTTTGATTGGTTACTCCCCCTCCTTTATATGCATATAAAAAGCTTATATATATATGAGCTTTCTATCTCAAACTAACAAGAATTTATTCCTTTTCCTATAGAAATTATTTTTCTTTCCTCCGTCCCTCCCTCCCTTCCTCCCTTCCTTCCTTCCTCTCTTTCTCTCTCTCTCTCTCTCTCCCCTTCTCCCTCTCCCTCTCCCCCCCTTTCACTCTACCTTCCTTCCTCCCTTCCTCCCTCTCTTTCTTTCTTTTGCTCCGGCTCCATCTTTGTTGATAAATTATATTAATTTCATAAGCATATTCACTGAAACGTGTCTTCTTGAAAGGCAGCATGGCATAAAAGGCTTTCGATTAACAAGATTAGGATTAGACAATTTACTCTCTCACTAGTCAGGTACCTCCCTTTCAATGTATATTCTCTGAGTCTCAGTTTTCTTATCTTTAAATAATAAATAATATCTATGTTATAATTTCATTGGGAGAATTAAAAGTATTCTATGTAAAGTACTTATATATAGATAACTGTTAAAATATTAGTTTAAAAATATCCCAAAATTATATAAGATGGAAAGTAATTTAGAAAATACTTTCCTCTGTATGGGGAATACAGCTAGTTGAGGATAAAGTCTGAAGCCATATATAAGCTTTACACATTGAGCAAAACCAGTAAAAAATATTGTACTCAATATATCTCTCAACTGTCTTAGTTTATCAATATAACATTTTAGTTTCTCTTCTTCTATCATAGCCCTTGTTTATGGAGTCTCCAAGAATATCAAATTCTATGTCTCTAAGACCACTCTTATTTCAAAGTAAACCTATACTTGCTTATTGTACCTAACTTGAAGGAGATATATCTGTCTTCAAGTTAGACATTATTAAGAAACAATTATTCAAACTTATTTTAAAAACCACAGGGAATTCCTGACCTCTTGAAATATATGAACCAGTGGCTTACGGTATTGATTATTTTAGTAAAAGTAAAGGAGAATAAACATTTTTCAGTTAGCATAGTACATCAAAGTTGAATTCAGTCAAATAATTCAGCCTCTAGTATTTCCATCCTGAAAGAATTATTGAAGGCTTTGATCTCAAACATTCATGTCCAACTCTGATCAAATCAATTTACTTTTTCTTTTCTTCCTTTCTTCTTCTTTTTTTTTAATCCTGAGGGATATAATAGCCCTTGCTCAGTGTTGATCTGAAGACATTAGATAGTTCTGATAAGTGAGCAGTTAGAAATCTGTTAAAGCCTTACTATGATCTTAAGGGGCAATACAACAAAAAAGTGTAAGTTTCTATGTATGTTGCTGTGACATAGATAATATATTTTTTCTAATCAGAATAGGCTATTAGCTCCCTATATCTACTGGAGTGGGGTGCAGAAAGGAGACAAGTGATCTATCTAGATCCCACTCCAATCCATTTTTATTCTTTATTCTGTATTTACTTTACTTTAGACTGTGTGTGTGGCAGGGGAAGGTGGATAGGGGAGAAGATTGAATTTTTTTGGCAACCAAAATATCTCTCATCATAAAACCCCTAATCTAGAAGTTGTACCACAATAAGCCTTGTGCCCAGAGAGAAATTCTGGACATTAGCAACGTTTAGCTGTCAACACCTAGTCTAGTACTGTTTATTTTCAATTTTATTGTGTCATAAAAAGGCATCCTTCACCATGTCAGAATTAAAGTTTGTCTTTTTTCTTATCTAATTTGCTGAGGCTGAATCATTTGCAATTAAATTTGCCAAAATTAGTTCTCAGCTACTTTTTCATTTTTGCAGAGACAAATGTGCAGCACCCCATATCTGCTGCCCTTTCCTCTTTAGCTGATGCTGATGTATTTGCTGAAAAGATGAGAAAGGGGAACAAAATTAAAATGACAACTTGAGAATGGTCAATTTCCCTTTTTCTGTAATTATTCCTAAAGAAAAGAAATAATTTCTATAGGAAAAGGAATAAATTCCTATTAGTTTCAGGTAGAAAGCTCATGTATATATAATGAAGGGAGAAGTAACCAACCAAACAAACAGCATCAGCATATCAAAATTCATAGGTTTATTAGAGGAAACAGTAGGGGTCCAATAAAGACCCCTTTTCTAAAGGAAGGAAAGGAAGAAAGGGAAGGGAAGAGAAGGGGGAGAGAGGGAGGGAGGGAGGGAAGGAAAGAAGTGCCAGGTATTAGCATTTAAGTACCACAAGCTTTCTTAAGCAGCCATTGAAATAGGGCAACCTTAACAAAGGGAGAAATGATGGTAATTACAAATCATGTCTAATTGTTAAAAATATTTCAGGGACTAACTAGGAACTGTGTAAAAACTTGCTAGAGATTCGTGACTGTGAGACACTGAAATATAGACTTGGTTGCTTGATTAACAAATAAAGAGCCACAAAGCTATCAGGTTCTTCCTTCTAATCAAACTGATGAAATTTAGGCAATATTAACAAATATGATTTTTGATATTGGATAATTTTAAAGACCTAATTATGTCCCCTCAAAATTCATATTTTGAACTCCTGACCCTCATTACCTCAGAATATGACGACATTTGGATATAGAATTTTTAAAGAGGTAATTAAAGTTATATAAGTTCATTAGAATGGACCCTAATTTAATATGCCTGATGTCCTTAAAAGAAGAGGAGATTAAGACACAAACACACACAGAGGATAAACTGTGTGAAGACATAGGGAGAAGGCAGCCATCTAAAAGCCAAGGAGAGAGGCCTCAAAAGAAACCATCCATGCCCTCATCTTGATCTTGGCCTTCTTCCTCTGGAATTGTAAGAAAATACTTTTCTGTTGTTTAAGCCATCCAGTTCATGGTACTTTGTTACAACAGCCATAGCAAATTAATACAGTAGTGAAATGTTTCAACATTTGGAAGATCTACAAATCTCAGTGATGCAATATTTTCCAATAAAATCCAATAACAATGTAAGATAGGGCCGTAGATTTTAATATAACAGAATATGAAATATTTATTGATATTGTTTCAGTTTAGTTTCTTTACCACCATGCAACTAAACTTTAGCTAGGTTGCCACTAACATTTTAGAAACTATTTGTGGAATTTTTGTGTGGAATCAAGAAAATATCTACCCTTACTGAAAAGATTGAAATATCCTTTTTTAACTGTGCATCTGTGTGAGGCCAGATTTTCTTCATAAATTTCAACAAATAAAACATATCACAGCAGACTGCCTTTTAAAAATTGTTTTGAAAATATCATTCATTTCGTAGCAAATATTTGGCTGGCCAAAAAAGTTCGTTCATATTTCTCTGTGAGATGGCTCTAGTAGTGCTTAGTTATCTTTAACTTCATTCAAAACAGTTTTGTTAGATTGTATTGTGACAGCTGTCATATCAGTATGCATTTAAAAAAAGACATCAAAATTGGTGAATTTTTGTGTAGCCATTTTAATATTGAAGATGGAAGAAAAAAGCAACGTTTTTAGCATATTATACTTTATTATTTCAAGAAAGGTAAAAATGCAACTGAAATGCAAAAAAAAGATTTGTGCTATGACTGATTGAACGTGTCAAAAGTGGTTTGAGAAGTTTTGTGCTGGAGATTTCTCCTTGGATGATGCTCCACTATTGGGTAAACTAGTTGAAGCTGATAGCTATCAAATCAAAACAATAATTGAGAACAGTCAACGTCATACCATGTGGGAGATAGCTGACATACTCAAAATATTCAAATCAAGCATTGAAAATCACTTGCACCAGCTTGGTTATGTTCATCACTTTGATGTTTGGATTCCACATAACTTAAGAGAAAAAAAACTTCTTCACCGTATTTCCGCCTGCGATTCTCTACTTAAATGTAATGAAAACATTCCATTTTTAAAACAATTGTGATGGGCGATGAAGAGTGGATACTGTACAATAATGTGGAACGGAAGAGATTGTGGGGCAAGTGAAATGAACCACCACCAACCACACCAAAGGCTGGTCTTCATCCAAAGAAAGTGATGTTGTGTGTATGGTGGGATTGGAAGGGAGCCCTCTATTATGTGCTCCTTCCGGAAAACCAAACAATTAATTCCAACAAGTACTGCTCCCATTTAGACCAACTGAAAGCAGCACTCAACGAAAAGTGTCCAGAATTAGTCGATAAAAAACGCATAATCTTCCATCAGATTACCACAAGACCGCATGTTTTTTTGATGACCAGGCAAAAACTGTTACAGCTTGGCTGAAAAGTTCTGATTCATCTGTGGTATTCACCAGACATTGCATGTTCAGATTTTCATTTATTTTGGCCTTTACAAAATTTTCTTAATGGAAAAAATTTCAATTCCCTGGAAGACTGCAAAAGGCACCTGGAACAGTTCTTTGCTCAAAAAGATCAAAAGTTTTGGGAAGATGGAATTATGAAGTCGCGTGAAAAACAGCAGAAGGTAGTGGAACAATACAGTAAATACATTGTTCAGTAAAGTTCCTGGTGAAGATGAAAAATGTGTCTTTTATTTTTACTTAAAAACCGAAGGAACCTTTTGGCCAACCCAATATTATTTATGTTAATATTTAATCAGTTTAGTGTTATTTCAAATGAACTAATAAATATAAAATTTTCTCAACTTTCTTTTAAATATATCAACAGCTATAATCCACATAAAATTCTTTAGTGTTCAGTAACTTTGAACACTGCAAACAGGTCTTGAGATCAAAAAGTTTAATAACTGCTGATTTGAGGGGGAAAATAAAACAATAAGTAGCATTAGCTATCCCATGTGGAATTTGCATTAATATGCCAGCCACTCGCTAAGTATTTCACATTTGCTTTCTCAGTTTATTGATACGCATACTTGCAAGGTTAACATAATTATCTCCCTTGAGAGATAAGGATTTTGAAGTTCTATGATATAATATTTTTAAAATTTCACAACCAGTGTGTATCCCATACTGAAAAACAAACCCAGATTATATGATTCCAGAGCAAGAATGTTTGATATATTAGACTGAACGCTCAATTAATAAACAAAAAATACATTAAAGAAATTATTTTGGTGATAAAGAATCAGTTAGGGACTTATCAGGATTTCTGCATAAGAGTTAGAAACCAGGGGCCAATAGGTCTTTAGTTTATAAAGTAATTCCCCAATCTGACCAGGAAAATCTTTTGGGTCAAACAGCTTTGGTGAAGCATACTATATGATGATTTTCAATATGCTTCACCAAATATTCAGCTTCAAAATTGAGATACTATGCACATAATTTGAGGAAATTTCTTCTCTGATTCTCAAAGATGTACTACAACTTTGTTGATTCCCAAAGACATACTATAACAAACTTGCATGTCAAGTGGGTTCAAGTAGACAGGAAGAATAAACATTTCTCTTTTATAAAACTGGAATTATCTAGACTGTCTTTTATTGCCTAATTCCACTCTTAAACTAAATATTTGACAGATTTTCTCAAGATTATGCAAGCTAGCACAAAGCTTATGGAAATTTTATATGAAGGTATTTCTGAACAAAATGATAATATAGTTATTAGAGATGATTATATGTATCTCAAAAATTAACTACTATTAACGATACATTACTTCCTGTCTACTGTTTTCTACTTATCTTTCAACAGAAAATAGAATGTGTTGTGAAATGACCATTGTATCAATTTGACCAAGGAAAGGTCAAAGCAAAACGCCTGAATAATAATTCATAAATTGTGGAAAGTTAATGATTATTAAAAAATGTGTTCCAAACATACTTATTCATTAATAAATGTCAGTGTATCTTCTGACATTTATTGCATTTGATCAGTTTGTATTTCTCAAATTTCATGAATTTGTGCCAACAATGTTTTTCACTAGAAATGTGAATGGCTTTCCATTCACAAAATAAATGGCTTTACTTATTGTCCTATATGCCAAGTGCTTCCAAAATGAAATATAGTGTTTAGGTAAAAAGTTGATTTAAACTTGATTTATGTTGTTGATTTAAATTTTGTTTCCAAATGCTTTCTTTCATCTGAGAAGGCTTTTAAAAGAATTTTTAATGTAATTATAAATAGTAAAAATTTATAAAACTTCAAAAGTTCTAAAATTATTTTTTGAAACTTTTAAAGCAGTCTGCTCTGTGCCACAAAGCTCTGCAAAATAATCTATCAACTTTCACAATATGAATATAAAATTTTTATATAATTTTGTTAGGAAACAGTGTTTTAGGCACAAAGCTTTGATGGTCATCCAGTTTTCAAAATTAAAGCATTATTCTTTTGCAAAGGATAAAAAAAAGAGAATGTGAGAGTGGAAGACAGTAAGGAACAAGAATTGTTCATACTAAAATCATGTTTGTAGTGAAGGGCTTTTGGATTGATATTGAATAAGAGAATGTTTCTGTATCCTTGAAGCTAAAATATCAGTTAAAATTAGTTAAGTAAATCAATGCAAGTCATAAAATTGTATTCTAGAAGTTCAGGAATGAGATTATACTATCACACACCTTTCTTAATTTGACAAGATTTATATAAATATTTTAAATGTAAATTTGATTTAAAATTTAATCTTAATATATATTTTATTGTCACAAGATTAAAAATCTTAACACTTGCTGTTTGGGTATGAACCCTAATTTTTACATTTAAATAACTATAGCTATGTACATTTTAAAACATCTTTTTAAAAATAGATAACAAACAATTAATATGTCATAGTTCTATTAAATCCTTAAGATACTAGAAGTTCTGTATACCTGTAATTCCTCTGCCTGTGTGCTGGATTACTTGATGGTTTTGAATTGTATAAAGAATATGGCATAAAAGGCTTTTGATTAACAAGACCAGGATTAGTCAGCTTACTCTCTCACTAATTAGGCACCTCCCTTTCAGTTTACACTCTCTGAGTCTTAGTTTTCTTATCTTTAAATAATAGATGATATATATGATATAATTTCATAAGCATAGTAAAGGGTATAGCTCCAGCAGTCATCTTTTTTAACTCAAGGCCTTCGGGTTAGATGTGAGGAAGAACTTCAGGCAATGAGATTTGTAGCACAATGACCTCTAACTGTAAGAGAGATTATAAAATCTCTCTGGGAAGCTTTCAGTTATTTACCATAGTTTCCTCTCTAGATAACAGCCTGCCTAAAAGGAGGGATTGGGGCTAGCTCAGTGAGTTCCAGATGTTAATGCACCAACTTCACAAGTTTTGCTGTCTGAGTAACCCCTATAGAACTGTTTAGTCAAGATATTAATTTATTTTCTTTTAACCTTTAGTCTTTAGTCTTCTTAAGCAATGATACAG
Organism: Phocoena sinus; assembly: GCF_008692025.1. Taxonomy (NCBI): domain Eukaryota; kingdom Metazoa; phylum Chordata; class Mammalia; order Artiodactyla; family Phocoenidae; genus Phocoena; species Phocoena sinus. The sequence continues at coordinate 82,827,326 of NC_045771.1, forward strand.
GCATCAGTGAAATCATAGTTTGTTGGGCTAATTATATTTTATTGATGTGAATTAAAATATATTGCTATAAAAAAATAACATTCATTTTTGTTGGGTCCTCCAAACTAATATAAGTTCAAGTCCTAACCTTTAGTACCTGTGAATAGGACTTTCTTGGAAATAAGGTCTTTGCCAATGTAGTCATGTTAAGATGAGGTCCTACTGGATTATTGGTTCTGATTCAATGACTGGATGTCCTTGTAAGAAATTTGGACACAGACACAGATACACAGGGAGAATACCATGTGATAATGGAGGCAGAGATTGGAGTGATGTATCTACAGAGAAGGAACACCAAGGATTGTCAGCTACCACCAGAAGCTAGGTAGGAAGCAAGGAAGGATCCTCCCCCAGAGCCTTCAGAGAGAGAGTATGGCCCTGCCAACACCTTGATTTCAGACTTCTAGCCTCCAGAACTGTAAGAGAATGCACTTCTGTTGTGTTAAGCCACAAAGTTTGTGGTAATTTCTGCAGGCTTAGGAAACTAATACGCCAAAGTACCACCTAAACTCATCCCTTGTCCCACTAGTGGGGTTCGTTTAACACTTGGGGAAATGCTAGGCTGGATGCTCTCTGAAGGTCCTTCTTAGTCCTGTGGTTGAACGATGATGACCTTCATCATATCAGTCACTTACATTCAGTTATGATGTGTCAAGCACCCCTATTTTTAAAGGCCAGGAAAAAGCTGTTTTAATTGAGTTTGAGCAGATTGGGCTCACCAGTTCTGAAAGGCACCCTGGTGTGTGTATCTGAATGTCCTGTTCACTCCCAGTCTTCCCAGGAACTACAGGCTCTGCAGAGCCATCTCTGGGGCTTGGAAATCTGTCTCTATGGTTGTCAGCCAGGACAGACCTGAGAATCACTGGTGTATCTTAAATCTTACTTTTTTACTGCATTTCTTTTCAGCTTCAGTGTTGAGATACAACTCACATACCCTGTACTTTGACTTACTGTATAAATGACGAAATGTAATATTTAACTCTTTTCATTAGATTCTAGATATACAGAAATCAATTTTGTAATAGAAATCGATTTTTAACAATTTGGAAAATGTTATCAATCATCTTAAAACTGTAATAACATTATATAATAGAAAAGCAATTATGTCTTATTTAGAACTATGTTTCAGATATTTAGGGAAGAAGGAATCCTTGTTTCCCATCTTTTTGTGTCTATAATTAAATATAGGTAGCTGACTGTTGTAGACATTTTTTATAGTACTTTTCAATATAAAATTGGAAAATATTTCTTGGACATCATTAATAACCTCTAAAATGGGCATTTCCATACTTTATTTTTTTTAAATATTATGTTTTCTCCTATAAAAATTATGACAGCTCACCTAAACAAGGTGCTGAACAACTACAGGTTTCCTACCTTAGAGCGTGTGGCCACAGACCCATGGAAATTAATAGGGAGTTTTGCTTTTTCAGATATTTGTTTTATTTGTCAAACCTACAATTTAGAAGAAGGTAGACTTCATAACAGATTATCACTTAGGAATCTCTTATCCTAATTAAGGGAAGAAATTGTGTTTTCATGTTCTGTGTGAACAAATAAAATTAACAGACTGCACTCACAGAATTCTACAATTTCAATTCATTGGTAATACCAAAACCTTTCTCTCTGGGAGTTCATATATACTTTGTTTCATAGGTTAACCTCTAAAATTTTATCCTGTAAATTTAAATATTTTTTACACTGGAAATTTTTATAAATTAAAGAGTGAAAACATTTTTCTTGCACATGTGTTAGTCATAACTATTCAATATAATATATTCACCATCTGCTTAGATGACTTAATACCAGTTAAAAGACTGTAATGATCTTGACCTCTCACATTTTGTGACCCTAACAAAGTTTAAATTGAAATTTCAGCTGCACAGTGGTTCTTTGATTGACCTGAATTCTAGCTTTACTTTGGTAATTCATACTATTAATTTAATAGACTCTAGAAGTTTGCCTTCATGGGTATGTATTTTTTAAGGACAAAATTCTTACATGCATTCAACTCTTGCCCTATACATCTTTTTTCCTGAAAACAGAAAATACATTACTAAAAATTAGTAGTATAAAGAGTAAATCAGATTGTTAAAGATCTTAATTGCCTGGAGATAAAACTATACATTCCCAAATGTCTAATTTAATATGAAGACTCTCTTAACTTTGGAGAGGCTGGAACGCAATTTTTATATACTCATCTATAGTTTGTTAATATTTATGGTACTCCTGTGAGGTCCATGAAACAGAAGCAAGTTTTTAGGAAATGAAGAAAAGATATAATTCTTGCTCTCAAGGTGCTTACAGCTTAGCAAAAACCAGATGATAGAAGAAACCATGAAAATTAATAAAATTATGCAGAGAGGTGTAATCCAGTGGGCTTTATGGTTTATAAAAATTCTGATCCATAGTAAAGAGTATTGGAAAAGAAATTAGAAAAAAAAAAACTTTTCAGGGCTATCCCAAATATCCTAGAGTTTTTAAAAAGTGCCTGTAATATTTAGTGGAAGTTATTTATTTTCTATCTATATATTAAAGATAAGAATACATCTATCTATTTTCTTCAAAATGTCATGGCAGGGCTTCCCTGGTGGTGCAGTGGTTGAGAGTCCGCCTACCGATGCAGGGGACACGGGTTCGTGCCCCTGTCTGGGAAGATCCCACATGCCGCGGAGCGGCCAGGCCCATGAGCCATGGCCGCTGAGGCTGCGTGTCCAGAGCCTGTGCTCTGCAACGGGAGAGGCCACAACAGTGAGAGGCCCACGTACCGAAAGAAAAAAAAAAAAAATGTCATGGCAAAGATAATTCCTGCCATTCATATCAGTTTATTTAAATGAAATTTCATATTGCAATGCACACAGACTTTGTAAATAGGCCAATAGATTGATGCCTGTGTAAAACCTGGTCACCTCAACAGATACTGTTAGAGACCCTTCACTCTCAAGCAACCCTTCTTAGTGTGATTTAAAATAGAGGACTAGTAGGATACATTTATAGAATGAGGTAATAAGAAGAGTGATTCCACAAATAGAAGCAAAAGCTTTCAGATGTTAGGATATGTTAAACCGGAAGAGGGAGGTGAGGGGTAGGGATAACATTTGTGATAACAGATACCAGGTAGCTCAGGTAAAGAGGTAGCATTGAACTACAGATCTTTTTCATGACCAGAAGAAAGTAAAACAAAACTAAAAACCTACAAATAGGATTTTTAGCTACCAATACCCAAAATTTGCATAACAGAGAACAGTTATAGGAAAGACAATTTTACTCTGGTTGAAAAGGAGTATATGAGTTTGAGATCACTACAACCAAATAAAAAATGTCATATATATATGGCTATATAATTTTATTTGTATTTTTTTTTCAGGGAGAGGCATACAATTTTCAGTTGGGAAATTCCATCCAGAGATTGCATCTTTCTTTGTTCTGATTTCACTTTTCAATATTCGAAGTGTTTATTTGTGTTTATTTAGTTTTTTCTCTCTCACTGGATTATAAAATTGTTGAGTATGGGGATTAAGTCATACTCATCTTTCCACCTTTTTCCTAAGTCAACTTAAAAAAATTCCCATTTCTGTACTCATTTCTCAAACTGAAGATGAGCATAAAAGGCCAATTGCCGACTACATCTTAACAAAAACCTTTCTTAGAAATAAGTTCAAAATGAAAACAGACTTTTAAAATGAGAAATGTCTTCATCCCATTTATTGAATTTTATTGTCTACAGCCTGGCAAGCGTATGTTGGATATGAAATCTCATGTTACTAAGCAAAGATTGTTTGAGTAAACAAGTCTTATTTACTTAAACTTTATTTCACCTAAGGAATCTATTATATGTCTCCAGAGGACCTAAAATACAGAACATAAAAATCTAGAATGTTATTGTTGATGTGCTGTTGAAAATCTCTTAATCTTGAATCACTAAGTTTAGCAATAAATGTTTTATCCCTGTATCTAACACATCCAGGAAAAATGCTAATTGTGAAGTTGTGTCAGGGTTAAATTAGAATGGTATTTTGATTCATATTACATTCTTCAGTACACAAATTGATTTAATATATACCTTTCTTTTAGTTTTTACTTCTAGTCCTCTGGATACATTGTGCTAGTCTTCTGGAGCATAGAAAAATAAGATGTTGTTTTCTTCCTTAAAGGGTTTCAGGTCTAGAGAGGCACACAGACATATGAAAAATTGAACAAAAAAAGCAACTAATTGTAATAGGCCATAAAATAAAAGTGCTAATTAAATGCCTCAGGAGCTTAGAGGAGTAGCAAAACAATATTTACTTAAAATTGCTTCCATCAACATCAGAGTTTAAATAAACACAGTGACAAATAAATATCATTCTTCATATTTTCTTTGCATTATAAATCCTCTTTGGACTTCCTTACATCATAAAATGAGTGCATGTGGTTATATTCTCCCAATTAGTCTTGGCTCCTTAAAATTTTTCCTGAAGAGGTTATTATTCTGTTTGTAATATTTCAGAGGCATGATATCATAGTTAGATCATTTAACTTGGAATTTTTTAAAGAAGTTGTCTCCTTTATCATTTATTATTTGCAGCCAATTGGACACTTTAACTGCCCATCTGGTACTAGAATTTTTAAGTCTTGAAACTTGCTTTTAGCTTTTTTGTTATCACCTTGCCCTGCAATGTCAGACATCAAATTTTCTTCTCTAGCAAATAAAAGAATCTACAAAGTAATACTTCTTGCTTTCTCTTGTTTATCTTGCATATAAGTTGCCCAGTCTAAAGTTTGGTGTTTTTAAGCTAGTGAGTCTAAATGGTCAGTGTACAAAATAATACCAGCACAAAAGTTATGCTACTCTAATTTGTGTTTACTTCATTGTTACTAAATGTGCAGATGTGATCTTATCATCTGTGAATTCTGTCATGATTTTAAAATCCATTTGGGGTATGTAAAGATAAAATCTTTTTGGCAACAAAAATGGAATGTGTTCTTTTAAAACTTAATGTGTCCAGTTTGGGGAGGGGAGTAGAGAGAGAGAAACAGAGGAGAAACAGACAGAGAAACGGAGAGGGAGAGAGAGAAAGAAAGAAATACAGATACCTAACTGGGCAGGTCCTTTTGCCTTCAATATTCTTTAATCTCACTTCATACTTTCTAACAGCTTGTGTCCTTATTGCCCTTCAAACTAAATGTCTTGTCCCCATCCTTATGAAAAATGGATTGCAATTGGAGTACTTTAACCCAGTTTTGGGATCCAGGCTCCTAGGAAAAATCCCAGACTCCTCTCTCTCTCTCTCACTTCATATACCCAGTCAGGTGAATCACCAGGTCAGGTAAATTCTGCCTTCTAAATAGCTCTTCTGTCTTCTACTCTTTTCCATACCCAAGGCCTGCCCTATCCAGGGCCTAACATCTCTCACTTGAATTATACTTATCACTTGAAACCATCAGACAATTAACTGTATCACCTGCTCCAAGCTTATTGTCCCCCACTCCAAGTTATATCAAGATTACAAAATGCAAATCTGATTTTACTATTCCTTTTAATGGCTTTCATTGCTCTTAGTAAAATTTAAAGTAGGTAAAATGGCTTTCAAAACTTTCTCCCATTATCTCTCCATCCTTCTACCATCCTCTAGAACCAACACCGTTCCTTCCACTGGATTATGTTAATTCTAGGGCCTTATATAAACTTTTGTTCCATCCCTCTACTAGCACTTTCCTGGCACCCTTACATGAGTTTAACTCCTATTTCACTATAAAGTCACATTTTTTTATCAGAAATGTGTTTTTATTTTCCTAGAATGCTGATGCTAAAGAGAATTCCTCATCAGTACTCCAGGGTTGCAGAGGAAATCTTAGTGTGACTATTTTGTGGATGAATCTTCATTATCTCTATACATACTACCTAGAACAGTAGTTCTCAGTGGGGGAAGTTCAGGCCTCAGAGAATGTTTTGGAAATTTGTGGGGGTATCTTTTGATTTCACAACGATTAAGCAGCACTACTGCCAGGGGCATTACACATCCTGCAGAATGTGAACAAAACTATCAAAAATTGTCCCATTTTGTTTGCAACTTTTGATAGTCATACAGTAGTTTGTGTAGGTGGAATGCCTATTTATAATAAGTCAAGACTAGAATTTAACTTCATTATAGATATAAACACAGTTCTTGCCCAGTTTTAATATATACCAAAATTACCAGGAATGCAACTACAGAATAAATTGGGGGAAAATTGAGCTCTGTTATGATTAGAATTTCACAAAGGATTGGTTTTCTATTTTGGAAAATCCTACCACCATTAATGGTATTTGAGTTGGCAGTACAACACAAAATTATCAGTCGAAGTTTATAATTGTCATATTCACAGTGCTTTTCCCTGTAGGTGAAAGTATCTATCTTATGTCTTTGAGTAAAATAGTGACTGAGGATTTAAACACTGAAATACACATTATTTTATGACAAATCACTTTCCCCTGATTCTTCCTTTATAGGATAATTAGAGCATGATTTTGATCTTATACTATGAGAGTAGGTAGGCTATTTTATCTATGATTTTTATTTTGGGGTATTATAAAAATGTATTTTAAAAGGGTTTGCAGTCTTCCAAAGAATTCTCTAGAATTCACATTCATGTACCTGATACAGAGCTTAGGAAAAAGGAATCTACTGTACCTCTGTTTGGATTTGTTGTTGATATGATTGTCTCATGGGCTTTGACTCTTCAAACACACCCCTATTCCTACTAAGACTCTGTTAACTTTTCCTTTTTCCTGGGCTTATTAACTACCAACTGGTCATGTGGCCACCCTGTCCATACCCAAATGAGTTACTAGGGGCAAGGCTCATAAGCAATAGGGATAGACAAGCATCAACACGTAATTTTATTAGTGTCCTTTAGTACTGAAATGTTTAAGGAGCTATGGGAATACATTAATCCTTCCAGAAAGGTCAAAGATCATGACTCAATAGTTCAAGCTGACTTTGAAGGATTATTTGTTGTATTTAATTTATGAATTGACTGATTTATTTCCTATCACTTTCCAATTTATGGATTGACTGATTTATTTCCTATCACATTCCACAGTATTTGTCTTAGATAGAGAGTTGTAGCAGTCATGGAGGTGTGATCTTTCTTTGCTCTTCAAGAACTTGCCAATCAGTAGCTTTCAGGATCTACCACAGCGTTTGTGCTTAGATTATGCTCTTCCTGAATAGTCACAGTCCCCGGTCCCCAGCAGCCATTTCTGCTCCTCTTTGGGCTAGCCAAGACTTATTCATAGTTGTATCGTACCCAATCCTCCTTGCTTCCTCTTCTCTTTTGAATAAAAGAGATCAGACCTGCATTCCAAGCTGAAAGATTTCTTTGTTCACTTCTCCCTGTTCCATTTATCTTTCACAGGCATTATCCTCCAAAGATGCCTTGCACTTCCAGCTCTTCCTTATCATCCGGTTTCAGGAGGACCCAGCCAGCACAGTAATGATGACTGAGGATCTCCCAGTCAAAATAGCATTATAGAGAAGCACAGAAGCGTAAAAGAACAAGGTTTGTAAGAAGCCTCCAGAACTTCAGCTTGGTTAAAAACTTAAGTTTGGTTTTGGAAAAGATGTCAAAAATGGGACCGAAGAGATAGGGAGAAACTATTCTTAAAGCAACTTATGATCAAATGATTATGATTTAATTCAGAAATATATGGAGCAGTATTTAAACATTTAATGCAGTATAATTAAATGGTAAGAATTATGTTTTAATTAGAACAAGTTTTTTCAAGGCGTGGTTTAGAGATTGAATTATGGTGCTATGAAACAAGAAATCAAGAGGTTAATCAGGAGTATATAATAATATAGATGCATGGACCTAAGGCATTGTCTGCAAATAAATAGTTGAGAAAGTAATACCAATGTGATGAGGTTCAATTAGTTCACAGGTCACTGAGCCTTGGAAATTTGGGGGAAAGCTGACTTGGTGTGTGTGGAGATGTTTATTGGGCACTGCAAAACATCAGTATGGAGCTCTAGAAAGAAGAATGAATCGAGGACAAGAATTTATTATTGGGAAAGAATTAGCTTACTTTTGAAGTTGGTAGTTGATGAAATTATCTAGAAAGAGAGTAGGTATATAAATATGCTCATTCAGAGAGAGCAATACCAGCATTTTCTGTGAGCCATCTTCAAGTTATTCATTGTATTAATTTGCAAGATCGAGAGTAAAATGAAATGTGGAGCCAGTGTTCAAAATGTATTAAAAATTGTACTATGGTGACAAAAGATCATTAAATTAAGGTTGAGTGCCTTCTAAGCATAGGGTTCTGTGTAACTATATAGGTCTCATGCCCATGAAGCCAGCTCTCTGCACGTGTGTTACCATACTCAAAAATTTTCATATATTATAGGACAATGGTTTTCAACCCTACAAAACTTAATATCCCTTAAGTCAACACCAAAAAACGAGGAAAATTCTGAGCTGGCATCTGAACCTCACAAGATAAAGGGCTATGATTAATGGCCAGTGTCTTCCATTCGGGCTCATAGAGGGCATTGATGGTAGCATGATATGTTTTCATCATTCCTGATTTTAAAATACAGGATATGCAAAACTTAGCTTAATGGTAAAAAAAGAAATAAAAATAAAAACAAAACATGCAAGCAAAAGCAAGAACAACTACAAGAGTAGAAATGATTTTAACCACAGAGCAGTGAAACTTAACAGTCTGCTGAGACTCACAAAGTAAATAAAATCTTGAGTTTCATGAACAGAAATATGACCCCAGAGTGTATTACAATTGTTTCATTTGCATTTTGGCTGTTTCTTTGTATGCTCTATATTTGAAGAAAATAGAAATCTGACTGTAATAAATGTTTTTGGGGAAATACTCTTTGCCCTGGGAAAAGTTATTTGTTGATGTGTTTACACTGGAAAAGTGAAGACTAGGGAGCTCAAAACAGCTACTTTCAAGTATTATGGAGCGGAGGATGAGACTGATTTTATGTAGTTACAGGGGCAGAACTAGCATTAATAGATGAAAGTTAAGAATTAGGTGGACTTCAGTTTGTAAACTAATTATACATTTATTGAGAAACCACTATATGTGAGGACAGAATATTTGATGAATACAGTAACAATAAATGAAATTCCTTGGAAGAAGAGAGGTCCCTGCCCCCTTCAGCAAACATCATATGACCTCTTTCAGGGAATTTCTCTGCTAAATAGAAATTGACTTTAAAGATCATTTGCAAACCTAAAATTCAATTATTTAAAAGATCTGTTTATTAAATATAAATGTATATTATATAAATACAATATATAAATACAATATATAAATATGAATATATAGGTATACATGATACATATGTGTAAGATACTGTGACATTTTATGTGTTGCAAAATAATATAGGAAATAGTTTTTAATTTTACTGTTAATCATTTTAAAAAATCTCAGTGGAGGGGCTTCCCTGGTGGCGCAGTGGTTGAGATTCCGCCTGCCGGTGCAGGGGACACGGGTTCGTGCCCCGCTGCGGGAGGATGCCACATGCCACGGAGCGGCTGGGCCCGTGAGCCATGGCCGTTGAGCCTGTGCGTCCAGAGCCTGTGCTCCGCAACGGGAGAGGCCACAGCAGTGAGAGGCACGCGTACCGGAAAAAAAAAAAAAAAAAAAAGTTAAATATTTCATATAAATATAAGAATTTAGGGATGTCAGATCTGCAACACCACTGCGATTTTTTTTTTTTTTCCTGCGGTACGTGTGCCTCTCACTGCTGTGGCCTCTCCCGTTGCGGAGCACAGGCTCTGGACGCACAGGCTCAACAGCCATGGCTCACGGGCCCAGCCGCTCCGTGGCATGTGGCATCCTCCCGCAGCGGGGCACGAACCCGTGTCCCCTGCACCGGCAGGCGGAATCTCAACCACTGCGCCACCAGGGAAGCCCTGAAATATTTAACTTTAAATGGAATCTATATATCATATTCATAGCAGACATATTCTCTTGGCTCCATTTCCAAAAACTCAGTGAAGAATGAGATTGATCTAACATTTAAAAAGCTATTTTAAAAATAGCCACTTTATAGTTTCTGAAAAATCCTAGCTTCTAGGATTTTACTACCAAGAACAGGGTAAACATTTCTACATAATTAAATATCTGGCTAGTCTATGCAAAAGCGATTGTGGATTTATTTGTGAGTTTTTGGCCTGAAACACCATCTCAATCCAATCCTCTTTCTCACTTAGACTGTCAAAATACAGTTTGAGGTTTATTTTCATGATGCCAAGCCACTTTTCAGATTAACAACCATAAACTTCAGTGAATGTATGCTAAACTAGTTTTTTAGCTGATATTAACCCTTGTTGGAATAAAACCGTCAGTTAAATTCTATTTGAATTATGATATTAAGGATCAGTTTTGCTAGTAAAGTAGGATCAAACCATCCTTAAAATTGTACAAACTCATTTATTATATTTCATTAATTTTGAAATTCATATTAGACATCTTAAACCAAGACAATCTGGAAGATTAATCTTTTGTGGGGGAGGTCATCCAAAGGGCATTACCACTGGTTGACCTCTGAACTGGACCTGGGCAACTGGAGGCCCATCATTCCTGGGAATATGCACTCTGCTTGCCTTTCCTGCACTAAAAGCTGCCCAAGGACACAGCTAGGAGATAGTAATGTGGTATTGAGACCATCTGGACAGTTTATGGGCCTGAGCCCAACTAAGGCTTTTATATAAACTTTTAAGATTCTGTTGGTGGACACTTTGGTAGCTTCTGTATCTTAGCTATTGTAAATAATGACGTTATGAACATTGGTATGCATGTATCGTTTCATTTTTTTCTGGATATATACCCAGGAGTGGAATTGATGAATCATATCATAGTTGTTTTTAGTTTTGTTGAGGAACCTCCATAATGTTTTCCATAGTGCCTGCACCAATTTACATTCCTACCAACAGTGTAGGAGGGTTTCCTTTTCTCCACATGCTCATCAGCATGTGTTATTTGTGGTCTTTTTGATGATAGCTGTTCTGACAGGTGTGAGGTGATATCTTATTGTGGTTTTGAATGCATTTCTCTCATGATTAGCGATGTTGAGCAACTTTTCATAGGCCTGTTGGCCATCTGTATGTCTTCTTTGGAAAAATGTCTATTGAGGTCTTCTGTCCATTTTTTAACTGGGTTGTTTGTCTGTTTGATATTGAGTTGTATGAGCTGTTTATGTATTTTGGATATTAACCCCCATCAGTCATATCATTTGCAAATATTTTCTTCATCAACAGATGAATGGGTAAAGATGTGGGAGTATATATGTGTATATTATATCAATACGTATAACTCAGCCATAAAAAAGAATGAAATTTTGCCATTTGCAACAACATGTATGGACCTGGAGCGTATTACACTAAGTGAAATAAGTCAGACAAAGGCAAATACTGTATGTTACAACTTACATGTAGAGTCTAAAAAATGAAACGAATGAATATAGCAAAACACAAACAGACTCACAGATACAGAGAACAAACTAGTGGTTACCAGTGGAGAGAGGGAAGGGAGGTGGGAGATAGAGGTAGAAGGTTAAGAGGTACAAACTACTATGTATAAAATAAATAAGCTACAAGGATATATTATACAGCATAGGGAATACAGCCAATATTTTATAATAGCTTTAAGAGGAGTACAGTATAACCCATAAAAATATTGAATGACTATGTTATAAACCTGAAACTAACATAATATTGTAAATCAACTATACTTCAATAAAAAAATCAAACGATAATAAAAGATTCTGGTGGGAAGATTCAGAGATCTAGTGGTCTTGCAGCTGCCCAAGACAAGCTTCCTATGTAAGTTCCCTTGCTTATTAAACTTGCCACCTACTAATCTGGAGTGGTCTACCTCTTTCTTCAGTCTGTCCCTGTCCTCCAGATATGGAGCTGGTTGCAGATTACACCTGAGAAATTCCCCAGGACATTGCAAACGAACATCTTTCTAGTTCAACTATAAATTGAATGTATAACATGCAATTTTTATATTTATAATTGAAATTCATTTTTTCCAGTTAAAGCAGTAACGTGTTTATTTATATTTTATTTTATTCACTAATCCCAGTGTGCTACGCAATAGGAATACATATAACACTAAGTCAAGTTCCTGCCTTTGAGGAATTCATGGTTTTACAGAGCTGTTAATTTGGGGAAAATATTTTTATATAAAAGTGATCCATTGGACTTTATCTTTAAAATCTTTCTGAGTTGACTTTTTTGACCTAGATATTGTATTGAACTTAATCCTTAATTAAAATTTATTTTCTATTTTAAATGCATTTCTTGCCTTTAATTTGCTAACCTCTATATTTGTAAACAAAAAAAATTCTGTCTATTTAAGTACTCTGAGGTGTGCATTTCTTTCCTATTTTCCACTTTATTTTCTTTATATGAGCATGCAGATTATTTAATAAATACTTGGCTAATAGTCATGATAACTAAGACTGACTATACTAGCCATTTTCCAATATTATGTTAAAAAAGTTATTTTATCTTGCTATATATCAATTTCCTCATTTGAAAAAGGAAGGCAGTAATAACTAACCTTTATAATCTTAGGGGATATTAGGTAAGATAAAAAGAGGATAATTTAATTGTAAATTAAAGCTCTCCCGTAAGATTTTTTAAAAATTAAATATATTCCCAAATTTAAAACTTTCTGGTGCCCTGGATCACAAACTGACTCATACTTGAAGCCTGCAGTCATTTTTCCAGATTTCATTGAGCAGTCTCACTTCTGACCTCTAGCAACATCCAACACTTACTAGCACTTAATTTTAAGGAGAAAAATGACTTGTATTTTTCAAAAGACAATATACGAAACTGCAAAGTTTTCAAAAATATATGGCCTTGAATGTTAGTAGCTGTACATGTATTCAAATTATATTAAAATCAGAAAGCGAATCAAAAGTTCTCTAATTAGGGAACTGAAAATCACACCAAAGTACCAATGTCCATAGCTTCTAAGCTGGCCATTTCTAAACCAAACAACTGGATGGCTCTCTGCATTGTGTTAAAGGTTTTTAAAGTTAAGGATATGGCAATATACAATAGTTGCCTATACCAGTGTTGACTCATTCTTAAAGCTGACAATTTTTCCTAACATGTGGCATATGTGGTAGATTGTTTTATTTGTTTAGTGCTATTCATTTCTTTCTTTCTTGCCATGCTTCTCTGTAGGTAAACTGTAGTAGGCTGAATAATGGTTTCCAAAGCTATCAGCCCCTATTCTCTGGAACTTTTATATTATTTGGGAAAAAATTGGTCTTTGAAGATGTGAATTAAGGATCTTGAGACGGGAAGATTATCCTGGGTTGTCTGTGTGGTCCCTAAATGTTATATATACCTTGGTAAGAGGGAGGTAGAGAGAGAGTTGATAAATACATACAGAAGAGGTGTCAAGTAAAGACAGAAGCAAAGATTGGAATCACATGGCTACAAGTCAGTAATGCTGGTAGCCACCAAAACATAAAAGAGGCAAGGAACAGATTCTCCCCCAGAGCCTCTAGAGGGAGTGCCACCTGACCAATGTCCTGTTTTAAGCCCAGTCACGTTGATTTTGGGCTTTTGGCATCCAAAATTTTGAGAGAATAGATTTCTGTTATTTTAAGCCACCCAGTTTGTGGTAATTTGTTACAGAAGCCATAGAAAACTAATACATACACTATATTTTTCTGCCTCATTGATTTTGGACATCACCATATAATTTTCTTTGGTCAGTGTTGTAGAAAGCAGATGTTTATAGATGTCATGTTTAAGCAGAAATTTTAATGCATGCTTTAAGCAGTTCATCTTGTTCGTATCCTCCTTCATTATAACATATTCCCAATAGGGACTACTCCTTCATCCTAGGTTCCTAAAGAAGAAACACATAGACTCATGCCCAATAAAGCATAGTCAAACACAGTCAAGCCCAATCAAGTCAAGCCAAGGTTAGCCAAGCCCAGCCGAACTGCAGCCAACCTGTAGTTCTTTTGTAATATGAACAAGAAATAAATGGTGTCACAAACTGTTGATATTTGGGGGTTATTTGTTGCTCACATCAAAGGTGAATGATAATGCACATGGTGAGTTGATGAATATTTTACCCACTGTTAACCATTTTTCTTTTGATTTTTAAATTATTATTGTTTCTTTTCTTTTCTTTTAACTACAGAGAAGTATTTCTTCTAATTAAATATTGTTTTCCTGTTAAAGTTCTCTAGGAAGATGAATATTCAGCATTCTTAGGATAGTAAGCCCTTAGGTGCTTGAAGGGGATTAATAATCATTCGTTAGTCTTCCATTCTTTATCATGACTAATGTCAACTTTTTAAATGCCTCCTAATTCCAACAGTGATCTATTATTCTGATATTCTGGGAGGGTAATATTCTTTTGGAAATGTGCAAACTCTTCTTTCACATTATGAACATAATCAGAAGCTTAGTTCATATTCAAGGATATCTTAAAGACATTAAAGACATTAGCATATCTTCACCTCATAGCATTTACTTTTCTCTCTTCGTTTTTTGGTCCAATCTCTATTTTTGTTCTTCAGATCCACACATTCAACATTCTGCCTCTTCCTAATGTCTGTTTTCTTTTCCATCAAAATTTGTTGTTCTATTCCTAATGTTAATTGCAAGTACACAATTCTATTTTTATTCTTAAATTTCCACAATAAAACCATGCATTATTTGTTGATGAATATGCCTTGTGAAATATATGCAAGTTATCTTTACTGCATTGAATTAATCTCCCACTGCTTATATATGTATTTTGATATCTTTAAAAGAGAAATTATGGATAAGCTTAAGAAAATAAATTCTTCAAAATCTTGCATTTTAATAGCATTGTGGACTTCCCAACTCCAAAAACATTATTTTTTGGTTATGGCTTATGCTTCTAAGTAAAGTAACAAAGAAGACTGACATTTGTGTATGTTTATTTGTGCTACCTCATGTGTTGCATTTGTAGATTAAAATTAGAATTTTCAGAACATTGCTGGCATCATATAGTAAACCTGTGGCAAAAAGTGAAACGACTTATTTTCATGAAATACTTTAACTTATTTTATTCACATATAAATAATTTAAGCCTCACAACCACTGAGCTTCAGCTCGGTTAAATGATTTATACATGGACGGATAGCAAAAAATCACAACTGGAGTTAAAAGGCAGATCTTTTGAGTCTGTGCCTATTATTTATTTCAGCATATGCATTTTTAAAGCTACCTACTCATGAGACCTGGATACAAAATGACCTGACATGATTGTGCTTGGGTGAAATAGAAGGGAGTGAGAAGAGAACAGGCATCCCATGGGATAGAAGCACCAATCCTGGGGTTTCCTGATGATGCAAAATCTCACACGACTCATTATGTTTTGAAGGCATTAGAAGAGTATACTTTCTGCTTCTTTGACTGGCGTTAAGTTCTCCTCCTTGAGTATTCCACTATGTTCCAGAGGGCAAGAAGTGCCATAGGATAAAAGTTAGTGAAGGGTGTAAGTAAGCAATTTATCAAAAAGAAATACAGTGGCTTTTAAATATATCAAGTGATACTCAACCATTCCCTTAATTAAGAAAACAAAGTATAGCAATAATGAAGTGTCACTGTTCACTTATCAGATTGGGAATGCTAAAAATTTTCTAATGCAGTATTGGTAATAATATAAGGATACTATATACAGTTGATTCAACATCTTTGAAAAAAATACTGACAATATTTTTCAGAACATTAAGAACAGTTAATATTTGAATTCTGCTTCTGGGAATTTATCCCATGATATATGAACACATGCAAAATGACATAAATAGCAAAATATGTATAATAATAAAAGATTAAATATATTTCTATCAATACAGGACTAGTTAAATAATTTGTGGTTCATCTGTACAATGAAATATTACACATATATATAAATATATACACAAATATATATATGTAGTAGATGCCTATGTGCTATTATTGATATATCTTGGAGATTTTTAAGTGAAAAAAGAAAGCAGTGTGAAAATTAGCTCTAAGTGCATAGAATACTCTGAAAACATATTTAAGTATCTTTTAAAATATTATTGCCAACAAAAAGGGAAGGAGACCAAAAGTCAGTGGTGATAGCTAGATATGTTTTCATTGCATATTCTTTTGTCTTCTTTTATTTTTTTAACATTTACATGTATTTTAATAAAACACCAAAACCAGTGCAAAAAAAACATTCAGAATGAACAAATACTTACTGTTGTGGTAGCCAGGATTCTAAAATGGTCTCCAAGATTTCTACCTCCTGATCTACATGCCTGGCATAATTCCCAACCCTTGCAAGTGCAGGCAGGGCTTAGTAATATGATGAATTTTTCACTTCTGTAATTAGGTTACATTATATGATAAAGGTGAAGGGCTTTTGTAAATATAATTAAAGTCCCTAAACAGTTGACTTTCAGTTAATCAAAAGTCAGATTTCCTGGGTGAGTCTGACCTAATCAAGTGTGCCCTTTAAAAGAGGGTTTAGAGGTCATAAAAATATTCCTCTGGCCTTGAAGAAGTAAGCTGTATGTTGTGAGGGGGCCTATGTGGCTGGAACTTGAGAGGAACTTTTATTTGCTGAGGGCAGTTCCTGGATGACATCTTGATTGCAACCTTCTGAGGCTCTGTGTAGAGGACCCAGTTAAGCTATGCTGGAGTCTAGGCTCACAGAAATGGAGAAAATACACTTGTGTTGTTTTGAGTTGCTAAATCTTTGGTAACTTTTTATGCTCTTATGAAAAAATAAATACAATTGAGTACTTCCTGTGCACCAAGCAAATAAGTTTAAGCACAACATGGTGAAGAAATTTTTCTCGTATTACCAAGTAAGGAGAATTGAATTCCATAAATTAAACTCTCACAATACAGCACCCATGTGTGGGGATATAGTGACCACCACAGCATCTGCCAAAATAGAAAGTGGACAGTGGGAGAGCAGTCTCGCCCTGCATATTTCAGTACAGATTGGTGAATTTAACCTCTCAGAGAACATTTATATTTATGTTGTCTGCTTAGCTATTACTGCAGAGAATATATCCCTTGAAAAGAGTCTGTCCTGATGGAGAGTTAGTGAAAGGGACTGGTGTCAGTCTTACTTTAACAAAAGTCATGGCCTGGGAAAATAAATAAGGATTAGAGTAAGAGATAGCCACTGTGAAAAAGTAAAACAATATAAGAATGAAGCCACAGAATTGTGGTTCTGAAACTTATGTCTCCAACACCTGATACACTCTCAAAAGCATCATTTCTTCAGCTTCAAACAAGCCTAGTCAGTGTGATTAAGAAGGTCTAGGATGAGGCACAGGAACTAGCAATTTTAACAAGAATGTCAGATGATTCTGATGCAGGAGTCTAGGACCACAAATTGATCAGCACTATGTAAGAACTGTGGGTCCCATCTATTGTTAGCAATCTGTCATGTACCCAGACAGAATGAGATAAAAAGAGAACTGACCTGAGAAAAGGATGTAAGCCTAAGGGGCTTTGGAAAAGGAGGTGTTACCGAGTCCACACTCATACTGCTTACCGCACAACAGGCCAATAAATCGAGAGACAAATTATTGGGACAAGGAATTGTGACTTTATTTGCAAGGCCAGCAGGCCGAGAAGACGGTGGACTAGTGTCCCAAAGAACCATCTTGCCCAGGTTTGAATGCTACTTTCTTTTATAGAAGGGGTGGGAGGTGAGGGATAAAGTAAAAAAGGTGGTAAGTTGTTGCAGATATTTCTTTGTCCGAGGGGATGTGTTAATTTCTTCTTTCCTGCAATCATTCATTGGTGAGCCTGGTCAGGATGTTTCCTGCAAGCCAAACAAAGGTACTTTAGCTTAGTGCTCAGACATGAGAGGCAGGGTTCCCGGAGATAGACCGTTATGTATAGTCTAAGCTGTAGGCAACATCCCTTAAGTGATTAACCTGTAGCAAAAGCATGAGAATACAAAGTTTAAAGTAAAAGAAAGAGATCCAATATGGAGTCAGATTTGTTCTTCCCTATTTCAGAGGCTCTAGGTAGTTCAATCCTTTGGGTAAATTAATTAGCCTCTCTATAACTGAGGGACTCTTACCTGGAAGATGTATATAAAAATACTGCTGTCCCCTACATTTAAAGGTATTGTAAAGAACAAGATGTAATTTTGTATATAAAGAGCTTTGAAGGGCAAAGATTTTTTTTAACCAATGTAAGATGTTATAACAAAATCATGTAATGGTATCAAAACTCTTAAAATGTGATTTTTTTCCCCTGTGGCTTTGGTGTTTTATGGTTAACTAACACTTACTTACACATAGAATCATCATGTATCTTCATTAACAAAAATAATTTGCTTATCACTTGTATGAAGACCAGTCCTGGAACTATATGAGCCTAAAGAAATTGATTAATTCAGATAGTTACTAATTTTCTCATGCTTTGTTCATATACATGGGACAAGAAAAAATATGTGCTAAGCACACAAAGAAGTGTCTTGGATTTTTCAACAAAGTATTGCAATGCTATCTGATAAGTACGTGTAGAAACTATAGGTATAAACCTTAATCGCACAAAAAGGAAGGTGAATTCTAAGGGGGTGGGAATTAAAGGAAGACTACACAGAGGAAATAAATATAAGCAAATGTAAGGTATGTATTAGCAAAGCATATGTCTTGGGAGCTATGGAAATTTGTATCAGTTAGGATGCTTTTGAGAGCAAAGAACAGAAGACCTATCTAAAAGTGGCTTAAATAATGTGAAAATTTTCATCTCTTATAACAAGATTGGAAGCAGAGTTAGTCCAGGGTTAATTCAGTGGCTTGAGGACATAATTAAGGAACCAAGTTTCTTTTCCTTTTCTGTTCTTCCATGATCAGAGTTAGCATTTGTCCTTGAGTTTTTCCCCCAAAAGTATTCAGAGTTATCACATCCTCCCAAAACTTGAACCAAGAGTAGAAACAAAGGGAAATTCATGTCTTGTCTCCTTGCTTTAAGAGTGAGGGAAACTTTACCGGGAGCCTTCAGAAGGCTGTCCCTCTGGCTCAGAGGTTTCCATGCTTGTGCTGAAAGTGACCACTGGCAAGAGGAGAAGGGGGAAGAGAGAAACACCATGATGGGCTTAGACTAATCATGATTCATCCCTGGGAGCTGTGGATGGGCCTAGTGACCCCTGCTCAATTTCTAGTATGTGAGTACTATATGAAGGAAACCAAAAATTCAGTTGTTGTTTGTATTTTGTTTTACAAGGGAAAAGGGGGTGAGAAAGACTATTGAAGGCAAACAGAAATTTCATACAGTGTGTAAATGAATGGAACCATTAGCAAGCATGTGCATTTGGGAAACTGCAATTAATTCCATATAATTGGGTCATAGAGAACAAGAAGAACTTGAAAGGGTATGGATCATGGAGTCTCACATTTTCCCTACGAAGAACAGGGAGCTAGGAAATGACATATGAAATGAAACTATGTTCTACAAAGATCATTCTGGAAAGATAACTGTGATTTTGGAAGCAAGCTCACCAACAAGAGAACATTATGAAGTTCAGGTGAAGGTTTATGCCCTAAAGTCAGAGATACTTAAGATATAAAATTAATTGGATTACTTACCAGTTATATGGTGGGAGGGGTAATCAACACCAATTTTAAGTACTATTCAGTTTTCTCTATTTTATATACTTGTACATTAAAAATGTACAATAAAAGGTAAAAACAAAATTCTCCCAAGTAGAACTGACAAAATACTGATTTAATTAAGTGAAATAGTTTCAAAGATGGCAATGGATAAATGTATTTAAAGTTTGTCACATAAATAAGTCACGTTTCTAAAATTTATCACATATGGATATAATTTTAAAATATTCTTCTAAAACTATTGATTGATTCTTCGTTGAACATTCTAACTTTAACTTAGATCAGAAATATTTTACTCATTTTCACCCCCAAAAAATCTAGTCCACTTAATAAAAAACACAACTTTAAAAATACATATAATGGTTAAAATTTTGGACATTATTTTTTCAAGGTTGATTTGCATTAATAACATTATTTTTCCAGATATCACTATAAAAGATCAAATCCCATTTACTTCGTGATTGGTTGTCTTTACATTTTAGCAGAAATTATATTATGTGGAAGAGCATTTATGTGTTATTTGCTGGGGGACCCATCAGGTGTTTAGAAAGCCCAGTCCTTCTTATGAGAATAGCCTCACACTTGGAACTCAGTTGGCACTGGCGAGAATAAGGCTGTAATCTACGTCTTTGTTACAGAGCTTTCTCTTTGTGAAGCAAAGTAATCTGTTCAAGTATCAAACTCATGACCTTTGGCTCACTGGCAGCAAACTCCAACCAACTAGCCTAGCAGCTGAGGATAGGATGGAAGAATTCCCTCATAAACATCTGCTTTAGCTCGATCCAACAGAAAATACATTATAGCCTCTGGAGCTGGAACACACTCCTTGTGAGACATCAATTAAGTCACAAGAACGGTTTTTGTGAAAATCTGCCTTTCTAAATCTTAGAAATAAAAATCCTTTCCACAGTCAAGCCAGACAAACAAGACCTACAACTGGAAATCCAGTCATTTAACATGGCAGTTATCTAAAGCTGGTTTCTTTAAAGGTTTCTTTGCCTTACAACATCACTCTGGCCCTGTTTTCCTCCCCTTGAAATGTTAAAGGAAAGAACTCACTTTTCATTCACTTTTTGCTGAATTTTCTAAAAAGTTTAATTACTGTGTAAACATCTTGTCAACTATTTAGATTACTCAAACGTATTTCCCTATCAGATTCATTGACTCAGTGCTCAGTGAGATTATTGAAAGTATTTTGCAGGGAAGATGGACTTCATTAACAACTCTGTGTTTTTTTTCAGACTTCACTCCCCACATAAAATGGCACATTTATGAAACAGTTTTATCTAATCATTTCTTGAGACCTCAATCTATCTAAAGCAAGCTAGTTAAAGAAGAAAAGCCTTAGACAACAGCTGAAAGTTTAGAAAGAGATGAAGAGATATTTGTATTAAATACTGAAATGTAACTGCTTATATATTTTGATCTCAGGCTTTGCTATAAAGTGAATCCTAGAGACCAAGACAATAGCTCAGCTATTATCTCACATGTTTATAGTTACCATATACAGCATTGTGTATCAAATAGCTCTTAAATTCCCTGAGAAGCTGACATGACAAAAGAGAACCTATTATGCCTTTATCTTTAAAAATATTTCTAAGGGATTTTTTTCCTGAAATAAATAGCTAAGTTGTGTCAACTTATCAGCAACATCTGATTCTGTATGTTCTACATTAATTAGTTTTGCTTTCCCAACATAGATTAACCCATTTCCCCACCTTTGGATTAGAATGTCTGACTATTATGCTAATAGTAATAATACCTATATGTGTTAATCTTAAATTTTACCCTCTAATATGCAACAGAAAAACAGTCAGTGGATAAAAAGAAAGTCCTTATTTCTTGGCTTTGCTATTTCTTTTTGCTATGATAAGGAGAACCCTTTTCTTAGAAAAATGGAAAAGAAACTTGAAAGTCTGCATTAGTACATAGCTTTATAGAATACAATTTCACATTTTATAACAATATAGCTTATAAATTATAAAAATGTATAAACATCACTTGAGGTCTACAAAATTTTAAACTTTCTATTTTGATATGTTTTGTTTACAGTCTTTATAAGATCATTTCCATTTTGCCAGCATTAGCCTTTAGCTTTTATAATTAAATAAATTCTCTCTTCTCTAAAAGGTCTGATTTGGGGTTCGGAGGAAAAGGTTTTGTATATAAACCCAGATATAATGATGCACAGAACCTGTAATATTGCTTTAAAATGATTTCCATACTCACTTAGGAAAACACAAAGAAGGATAGACATTTGCAATCATGGTTTGATGTCAGATGCTGTTTGAAGCCAGGCTCTGTCATTGACTTCATTGGGGGAGATTATATAAGCTCCCTGAGCTTTGTTTCTCCATCTATAAATGAGGAAACTATTTCTTACCTCACAATTTCATAGGTCTGCAACAAGGGTGAAAAGAGTTTTTTACAAAATAATGAGTAAACAGTATCAGATGACTTAGTACTTATTAAGAGGTGGTAACTCTATTTGTGTGCACTGTTGTACACAGGAAAAATGTTACAGCTCAAAGCTATCCAGATCTAATGTTTAGATAGGTGGGTGTTCCCAAGGACAATTACGTGATTGTTTATTCTTTAAATAGGACTGCATCTATGTTCATCGGTGATATTGGCTGGTAATTTTCTTTTTTTGTGATATCTGTGTCGGGTTTTGGTATCAGGGTGATGGTGGCCTCATAGAATGGGTTTGGAAGTGTTCCTTCCTCTGCAGGCTTTTGGAATAGTTTTAGAAGGATAGGTGTTAACTCTTCTTTAAATGTTTGGTAGAATTCACCTGTGTAGCCATCTGGTCCTGGACTTTTGTTTGTTGGAAGATTTTTAAGCACAGTTTCAATTTCATTCCTTGTGACTGGTCTGTTTGTATTTTCTATTTCTTCTTCGTTCAGTCTTGGAAGGTTATACCTTTCTAAGCATTTGTCCATTTTTTCCAGGTTGTCCTTTTTATTGGCGTAGCGTTGCTTGTAGTAGGCTCTTATGATCCTTTGTATTTCTGCGGTTGGTTGTAACTTCTCCATTTTCATTTCTGATTTTACTGGCTTGGGCCCTCTCTTTTTTTCTTGATGAGTCTGACTGAAGGTTTATCAATTTTGTTTATCTTTTCAAAGAACCAGTTTTTGTTTCATTGATCTTGTCTATTATTTTCTTTGTTTCTATTTCATTTATTTCTGCTCTGATCTTTATGATTTCTTTCCTTCTACTAACTTTGGATATTGTTTGTTCTTCTTTCTCTAGTTGCTTTAGGTGTACAGTTAGGTTGTGTGATATTTTTTTCCTGAGGTAAGTTTGTATTACTATAAACTTCCCTCTTAGAACTGCTTTCGCTGTGCCTCATAGGTTTTGGATTGTCACATTGTCATTTTCATTTGTATCTAGGTATTTTGTGATTTCTTCTTTGATTTTCAGTGATTGATTGGTTGTTTAGTAGCATATTGTTTAGCGTCCACATGTTTGTGTTTTTTGAAGTTTTTTTCTTGTAGTTTATTTCTAGTCTCATAGCTCTGGGGTCAGAAAAGATGCTTGATATGATTTTTTAAAATTACAGGCCAGTATCACTGATGAACATAGATAAAAAATCATCAACAAAGTACTTGCAAACCGAATCCAACAATATATTAAAAGGATCATACACCGTGATCAAGTGCATCAAGGGATACAAGGATTTTTCAGTATCGGCAGATCAATCAATGCAATACACCACGTGAACAAATTGAAGAATAAAAATTATATGATCATCTCAATAGGTGCAGGAAAAGCTTTTGATAAAATTCAACATCTGTTTATGATAAAGACTCCCCATTAAATGGGCACAAAGGGAACATACCTCAATATAACAAAGGCCATATATGGCAAACTCACAACTAACATAATATACAATGGTGAAAAGCTGAAAGCATTCCCTCTAAGATCAGGAACAAGACAAGGATGCCTACTCTTACCATTTTTATTCAACACAGTTTTGGAAGTCCTAGCCACAGCAGTCAGAGAAGAAAAACAAATACAAGGAATCTGAATTGGAAAGGAAGAAATAAAACTGGCAGTGTTTGCAGATGACATGATTCTCTACATAGAAAATCCTAAAGATGCCACCAGAAAACTACTAGAGTTCATCAGTGAATTTGGTAAAGTTACAGGATACAAAATTAATATACAGAAATCTGTTGCATTTGTATACACTAAAAATGAAATATTGGAAAAAGAAATTAAGGAAACAATCTCATTTACCATTGCATCAAAAAGAATAAAATACCTATGAATAAACCTACGTAAGGAGGCAAAAGACTGAAAACTATAAGACACTGATGAAAGAAATTGAAGACAACACAAACAGATTGAAAGATATACAGTGTTCTTGGATCGGAAGAATTAATATTGTTAAAATTACCATACTACCCAAGACAATCTACAGATTCAGTGCAATCTCTATCAAAATACCTATGGCATTTTTCAAAGAACTGAAACAAAAAATTTTAATTTCTATGGAAAGACAGAAGACTCCAAATAGCCAAAACAATCTTGAGAAAGAAGAATGGAGATGGAGGAATCAGGCTCCCTGACTTCAGACTATACTACAAAGATACAGTCATCAAAACAGTATGGTACTGGCACAGAAATGGACACATAGATCAATGGAACAGGATAGATAGCCCAGAAATAAACCCACACACTTATGGTCAATTAATCTATGATAAGGGAGGCAAGAATATACAATGGAGAAAAGACAGTCTCTTCAGTAAGTAGTGCTGGGGAAACTGAACAGCTACACATAAAAGAATTAAATTAGAACATTCTCTAAAGCCATATACAAAAGTAAATTCTAAATGAATAAAGACCTAAATGTAAGACCAAATACTATAAAAATTCTAGAGGAAAACATAAATGGAACCCTCTTTGACATAAATTGCAGCAATATTTATTTGGATTTGTCTCCTAGAGTAATGGAAATAAAAGCAAAAATAAACAAATGGAACCTAATTAAACTTAAAAGCGTTTTCACAGCAAAGGAAACCATCAACAAAATGAACAGACAACCTATGGAATAGGAGAAAATATTTACAATGTGACCAACAAGGGATTAATTTCCAGAATATGTGAACAGCTTATACAGCTCAATATAAAAAACAAAATCCAATAAAAAATAGACAGAAAACCTAAAGCGACATTCCTCCAAAGACATACAGATGGCCAACAGAAACATGAAAAAATGCTCATTATCGCTAATCAGTAGAGAAATGCAAATCAAAACTACAATGAGGTATCATTTCACACCAGTCAGAATGGCCATCATCAAAAAGTGTACAAATAATAAATGCTGGAGAGGGTGTGGAGAAAAGAGAACCTTCCCACACTGTTGGTGGGAATGTAAATTGGTGCAGCCACTATGGAGAACAGTATGGAGGTTCCTTAAAAAACTGAAAACAGAGCTACTGTATAATACTGCAGTCCCACTCCTGGGCATATATCCAGAGAAAACTCTAATTTGAAAAGATATATGCACCCTAGTGTTCTTACTAGCACTATTTACAATAGCCAAGACATGGAAGGAACCTAAATGTCCATCAACAGATGAATGGATAAAGCAGATGTGAGATATATATATATATATACACACACACACACACACACACACACACACACACACACACAATGGAATATTACTCAGCTGTAAAAAAGAATGAAATAATGCCATTTGCAACAAGATGGATGGACCTAGATATTGTTAGTTGAACTAAATCAAACAGAAAAACAAATATCATACAATACCACTTTTATGTGGGATCTGAAAAAAATGATATAAATGAACTTATTTACAAAACAAGTAGACTCAAAGACATAGAAAACAAGCTTATGGTTGCCATAGGGAAAAGTGTGTGGGGGAGGGATAAATTAGGAGTTTGGGATTAACTTATATATACTACTATATATAAAATGGATAAACCACAAGGACCTACTGTATAGTACAGGGAACTATATTCAATATCTTGTAATAACCTATAATGGAAAAGAATCTGAAAAAGTTAAATATAAATATATTTATAACTGAATCACTTTCCTGTACACATGAAGCTAACAGAACATTGTAAATCAGCTATACTTCAATAAAAAATAAATAAAAATAAGTAACTAAATAAGACTGCAGATCTGAGGATTAGAAAAACAATATTATTCACAACTGCTTTTACATAAAAGACAAGAGGATCTGAAACATGTAGGGTTGTGAAAGAAGATCTCTTTTGCCCTTTGCCTAAACTGCCATGTCCAAGTGCTATTTTTATGGAGAGAAACCTCATCTTCAGGGAGCTAGAAATTCACAGAAGGTTCGAAATTGCAGGGAATCACCATATTCAGAAAAGATGGTGGCCCCCTTGGAGAATAAGCTTTCAGTGCAGTTTTTAAACGATAAGAACAGTGAACCTTCTGCACTTTAAGGGGGGAAAGAAAGTCTGGAAAATAAATCTATTTTCTTAAGCAAGTTCTTAATAGTGTTTATAGCTAATGCCATTACAACTATAGAAAGGCATTTTGCTAAGCATCAAAACCAAGTAGGCTTTCCTCTCTGAGTGGTGATCTCACCTCACTAGAACAGGAGTGCTTAGTATCAAATTTTGTCTTGTTTTTGGAAAAGAATTAGCTTTTGCTACTTGCAAGAACATGGCTTCATGTCACAGACATAACATTGAAAAAGAAGACATAAAAAGAGTACGTAGACTATATAGTGTCACTTATACGAGGTCATGAACCAACAAAAGTAATCTCTTAGTGATTGAAGTCAGAAGAGTGGTTATCTTTGTGGAGAAGGATTTATTGAGTGGGAGGACCACAAGGGAGCCTTCTGGGGACTGGAAGTGTAGTGATTATACATGTGTGTACATAAGTAAAATTCTATCAAGCTATAGACTTAGGAGCTGTGCACTTTAGTGTTGAATGTGCTATACATTAAAAATTTTGAAAATATAAGTTACAGTTTTTTGAAGCCTCTTCTAAACTGTGATACAGTTTCAACTTTTACCTTATGACTACAGAATGATTTTTCCTCCTGATTGCATTTTCTGAGCCTATAAAATAGCATTATTTTCTTCTTGGAATCTCAAGAAAAATAATTGAGGCACTGGAGAAATGTAACACATAGCACTGTATAGATAGCAGTTTATTAATAAGATATTTTCTGGGCTTCCCTGGTGGCACAGTGGTTAAGAATCCGCCTGCCAATGCAAGGGACACGGGTTCGAGCCCTGGTCCACGAAGATCCCACATGCTGCAGAGCAACTAAGCCCATGTGCCACAACTACTGAGCCTGTGCTCTAGAGCCCACGAGCCATAACTACTGAGCCCGCATGCCACAGCTACTGAAGCCCGCACGCCCAGAGCCTGTGCTCCGCAACAAGAGAAGCCACCACAATGAGAAGCCCATGTGCTGCAACGAAGAGTAGCCCCTGCTCACTGCAACTAGAGAAAGCCATGCAGCAAGAAAGACCCAATTCAGCCAAAAATAAATAAATTTTTTTTAAAAAGATATTTTCTTATGAAAATAGATTTTTACCACTTTTCCTTCTCTGTCCTACAGCTAGGATTTTTCTACCTAAAAGGATTCATTTATTAACTAGAGCACATTATTTTGTGACCATGAAGACAAGTAGAAAATGCAATTGATATTTGTTATCAGTACTGTCCAGAGCAGTGCTGTTGAATAAAACTTTCTGTGATGATAGAAATATTCTATGTCCATGTTGTCCAATATAGTAGCCACCAGCCACATTAGCTATTAGTACTTGAAATGTGGTTAGTGTGACTAGGGAATTCAATTTTTAATTTTATTTAATTAAATTTATTTAAACTTAAATTCCCACATATGGCTAGTGGCTACTGTGTTGACAGCACCATTCTTGAGCTTAAAAAAAAGACTTTCATACATTTTCTCAGTTCTTAGAAAAAACCTGCACATATTATTTCCAAGTTACAAATGTTAGAACTAAAGGTAAGGGTGGCAGAGGGGTTTAAGCAAGATTACACAGGCATTAAGTGGCAAAATTGGAATTGTAATTCTTTTTAAATGCACCTCAAAGCTTCTCTGGCTACCCCATGGTCTGTGTCGTCTCCTTGTTTCCTTTCCTGTCACTTAGTTACTCTCAGGGGAAAAAAAAAACACAAAAGTGCGTTAAAAATCAAGTCTCTGTTTTTCCTCCCTGGACTTTTGCCATATCGCTAATTTTTTGATATCAAGAAATAGATTTATGATATTTAACCTTCATGTATACAGTGTATCAGGGTATATATAAGGGCAATTGTAACTCTCTGTGGCAAGTCTAAATATGAATTGTTTCCTGAGATTAGCAGTTGGTGAATCAGACATGAGTAATCCTATAGTCATGACACAACACCCACTAAAACATCCATTATTTAATTCAAAATTACTCTGAACACTTCCGGCCCATCTATAAGTACCCAGCTTATGTATGAAGATTCCTCTGAAATGCCTGTCCATGATGCCTTTTATGATTCTCTAGGAAAAGTCATCTTTCTCTAATTCCTTTTTATGCCTGTTTCAAAATTGTCTTGTTCTATTTTATATGATTTTCTATTTTATATATATTTTTTTGTCCTCTTTGAGATGGCATGATATTTTATGGTAGGGAGAAAATGGTTTATTTTTTGTGCTTCTCTTCAAAGTCCCCTAACATAGTGCATTACACAGAGAGGAGTCCAGTAAATATTTGTGAAATTAACCAATAGGTTTCCATAGTGAATATTTTAGTTAAGACATGCATGATTAAAGAAAAAATATTTATGATATATGACTTCTTAGGAGTAGCAATATGAACATTTGTAAATGCCATTTTTAATTTGTCCAGTAAATTTATCTCTAGGCAAATTAAAAGTTCTCACCTCTTCAAACCATGCCTCCTTATTTATCTCAGTTATCTCTATTCTTTGTGTAATGCTGTCTCAAAAAGGGATTACTATATTTTGGATAAAAAACTTTCTTTGGCAGTTCTATCCTGCAACTTTAATATATTTTGATTTCTACAAGAATGTAAGAAACAAATTTTCCAGACTTCATTTATTTTTCATTAAAAGTATACTCTTTGATCTTTACTTCCTGTTAACTGATTTTACTAACTAAATGTCACTGTGTTCTGTAAGAAAATCCTGCCATCACATACCTTTGAAATAAGAGAAGTTTACATGCCATATGAATGATGTTAATTAATTTTTAATTTTATCAACACTGTAAAATGAAATATGGTTGCTGTAAACTAGAGAACACATTTTAATGGTAGTTGAAAACATCAGATTTAATATTACTTACAAGAAAAAGTACAATAATTTGTCATCTCCAAACTTCAAATGCTTTACTGGCTCTTAGAATGAATCCTAAACCTCTGTTCAAGTCACAAGCCTTGTATCATCAGAACATTGCTCACCTCTAGTGTCATACACCTCCCTATTCTTGGTTGAATCCTGTGACTGTTGAGTTGTTATTTATGCTTCCTGGAAGGGTTTGCTCTCAGGGCTTAATTAGCATGGCTCAATTCTTGTCTCAGCTTAAGTATCACCTCTTCAGAAAGATAGTTCTTGACCAGCCAGTCTGAAGCGGTACCTACACTATCCCCTGGTCCCCTGACTTCTTTACTAATACATCATACATTTCTCTGGTTTCATTTATAGTGTTTTCAGATGAGTAGCAGAAATTAAGAGTTAAATTGATTTCTACAACTGTGATCACTGGCGTGACTGAATATCCAGAGGTAGGTGGAAATGAGCATCGTTCAACTAGAGCCTGATTGCTCTGTTTCTCTGAGATTCTCTCAACCATATTAGGGATATGGCAGCAGTGGCAGCTATAGGAATTGCAACCATAGAAAGAAAGAAGCCGTTTTTCCCCTGTCTCTTAAGAGTGAGGCAACTTTTTCCCTAGAAGTTAAGCACAATATTCCCCTCATGTTTCATTGTCTAGAATTGTGTTACATTACTATTCCTGAACTGACATCTAAAGTCAGGTGAATGCAAAAACTGCTTTAATTAGGTTTGAGTTGCTCAAGCAATTGCTTGTAAAGAAATGGAACTACTTTTAGAATTATTGTGTTCGTACCTATTACTAAGAGAGACATCAGCTTTCCCAGAAGTTTATGAGCTACATGGGGAAAGAGTAAACCTTCCCAAAAATCAGAGCAAATATATGCTGGGGAGGCAATTTGCATGACAGCCCAGTTTTAGTTCTTCATAGCACAGTTGCCATCTCAATTTATTTATAGGTTTTTTAATTGATTTTCTTTGTCTCCTCAAACAGAATGCAAATCCATGAGAACTGGTATGTTCTCTGGTATGTTTGGTCCAGTGCTGTGTCCTCAGCAACTAAGTTTGACACATGGCATTATACATAAATACCTGTTGTCAAAAGAAATGTCACTCCACCACTCCACTGCTTTTTTTCTAGTGAAATTCTACTCATTCTTTTTGTCTTAATTTTGACACATCACTTTCTCTACTAAAATTTTATTTACCTACCAAACTCAGTATCACAAGCATCACAGAATAATTGTGTATTTAATAATCTCTGTCTACCATGAGACCATAAACTCCAAGAAGCTGGTCTGTCTTTCTAACTTGGTCACAGTTGAGCATTATTTCTGCAACACAACATATATTCTGTATATATTTGCTGAATAAAGGAATAAATGAACCTATATACATATAATGCATATAATAAATATATGTATTATACATATATATTTATACATATTATAAATAAACCTATATACATATAGGTTCTGCTTGAAAGCATCCTTTCTTTCAACTAATGTTACCCTTGGGGGAGAAAAAGTATAGGTATCATCAGTTTAGTATATAAATATGGCAACCCTGTTGTTATAAATTAAAGGTGGCAAAGGCCTATAGTTACCATAAATAACACATATAAGTTAAGAAATGTGTAGCAAACAAGCAGATGGATGCCAATACTGGTGTCCATAGGAAAGGCTGCTGAAGTATGACTGGGCCTAACCAAGTAAAACACTGATTTTAGGGTCTGGTCCTGTGCCTTAAAAAAACAGCTTTCAGTGCTCAGGAATAAAGAGGTCATCAGATAACTGACACAAGTGTGAGAATTTATTAATTTATGATGAGAAACAACTGTGACATGAACCAGAGTAATTGAAATCCAGATTATCAGAGCATTCATTCCCTGGGCCAAGCTACATGGGAAGTCAAACATCAGAAGTATGCTTTGGTAGGTGTAAAAAACCAAAAACTACGTATGTATGTGTACGTATTTGTCTATATCTATCATCTGTATAGTGTAGTTAAGAAATATTAACGTCATTTCCCATGATATATGGGAAATTGTATGAATATGAATTGTATGAATATGAAAGTCAGTTGACCAAGACAATTATTAGCCAAAATAATTTGAGAAAATTTCTCACTATAGAAAGGTTTGCCAATTCAACCAGAATATTTCAATACTTAGCCAAGATATTACAAAATTCTGCTTTAACATCCTCTTGCTTTCTGTTTTATTATTTTCCTGATGATCCTAAGCTTATATTTCACTTGATGCTCTTATGTATAAATACCATTTTTATGTCACAGCCTTAATTACCAATGAGACTTGCCTATTTCTTCAACAGCTTCCTTCTTTAGAGAGAAAATTTGCATCACATTCAAACTTTTTGTTTAGCTTAGTCCTTTAGAGCAAGCTGGCTTTTCATTAAGTGTGAATTTTGTGGTTAAAACTTCTGTGTAAACTTTAAAATATACTTCATTTGAGCCCCAAAGAAGGAACAGTGTGATATTCTATTTCATTTTATTTTCTACACTTTCCTTTGTCAAGATATCTACTCAAGTTTGGAATTTCATAACACTTTTGATATCAACTCATATCACCAACCACTTTTTCTATTGCTTTATTCAGCTGGAATCCTTGTTGACTAGGCCTTCTGACAACTGTGAAAACACCTTTTTGGTTTCTTTGAGTCAATTCAAAGGAGGTGGGTTAATTTTGCTTTGTAGTCCTTGGTATTATAAGTCATCCTCAATATGTCATTGCTCTTGAAATGCATGTATTCCATATAGGCACGTGTTGTTTTCCTTTTTTTACATTTTCTTTTCTATGGTCATCTTGATGTAATGGGAGAGATGAACTTTATTTCTAAATAAACCAATGTGGTATAGCCAAAATAACGTTGGCTGCACAGACGAGAGAGTGGAAGTGTTTGTCATTTGAACATTTTTCTTGGAAACTTAAGGTGTTTATATTTTACTTGGGGATGGAAACATTTCTATTTTAAATAAGATAATGTCTTCTAAAATTTAACTAAAAAATTTCAGTAAATCTTTTAAAATAAGTTTATTTTTTGAAAACATTGGCAGGGGATGGCATGCCTAGATTGTATAAGAGTTGGTACCAGAATGTGGAAAACGGAATTTCCTTCATTCCTTTCTTAGACTTGCGGGGGCGAAGAGGATGGTCTTCAAAACTATGGCAGGGTTAATCAGAACAGTTTTCTTATCCATGATAGCCAGTGGTATCACCTGAGTTAGGAAGACTTGTAGATTGATATCAGAACCTAGTATACACACACACACACACACACACACACACACACACACACACACACACACACACACACCCAACCCAAGGTGGAGTAGGTCCTACCTGGTTATTTCTATAAATATATAATGCTCCATGTAAGAGAAACCAAGTCGTTAGCACTCCTTAAGGAATTCATCATTAAAAGTACTTATTTTTATCTCCCTTTGCTGCCTTGGCACATCACTGTGGAATGAATGAGCCACTGTTACTCTTGCTACTGCCACATGGACACTGCTACCACTAAGAGTGGCAGTTTAATGTACTTAACATCTCCTCTGTCTCTGGAGCATTTGTGTACTTGTCTCAGCTGGAGCCTTCTACTTAATGATGAAGAATGCAGCCTTGGCATCCTAAAAAAATGTATGCTCTTCTCTCCTGCTAGAGGCTCAGTGATGTGAAGGGCCATTAGACTCCTGGTGGCTGGTTACTGTCTCATGATGTGTGGACTGAGATATTCATTTTTGTTTCAGGATCTTCATTACTAAGTAGAACCCAGCAATTAACAACTACCGCCACCTCCCAAGACTATTTGTGTATTTGGCAAAAGCCTTATTCTGTCCTCAGATAGTTGCCTACCACATCTGCCTCTCTATGCTTCTCTCAGTTTCCCTATGAACCACCATACATTTAGCAGCCAGGTCAGTACCTGAGACTTCTTGATGACTGCCACCCTCTATGAACAGCAATTAAAAGTGGGAGAAGATTCCCTCTGCTTATATCCAGTTCCATACTTTGTTCTCTGGCTTGTTTATGGTTTAGTTCAATACAGGAGGGAAGAAGTAGGAAATCCCATTTGGTTCCATATTCAAGTCACATTCTCCAATTCAGTTTTTTAATGTTATCAATTTCTCCTGTATCAACTTCTCAACTGGTTTAAAATCTGAATGGTAGAAAGGGTGAGAAATAATTTTCTCCATACTACAATGCATTCTTTTTGTGAAACTGTTGGTCTCTTCTCTCTCTCCTATTCTGTCTCTTTTCTACTATGATGACTTCATCCCATTTTTATTCATTTTTCTAAGTAAAATAGTTTAAAACTTTTTTTCTTATCCAAACCATAATATTAGAGTCTCACTTTTCATTCTAAATGGTTTATCAGTATGTTTTGCTAAACAAAGAAAACCTCCTTTCTAAAAGAAATTTTGATTTCAGCTGTGTTTTTTTATCTCTTCATTGTTAATGGATCCTGGTTTTGCCTCATTCATTTGCTTGAGGCATAACCTGTAAGGGCTGATGCTTCATTTCTTGACACCTATGAAAGAATAAGTAATTATTCTATATAATTAGCAAAATGTTGCCTGAACTATATAGTGCTTCAGCTTTTTGTTCTCTACCTGAGAGTTTTGTGTGTACATTCTGAAAGGAAAACTAATGAACAAGAAAAAAAAATAAACTAAACTACTCTCCCACTTTTTCACATTTATGCCTCAGCTCATTAATTTGGAAAGTTTTAGTTGTGGATAGGTGTCTACCCTTGATCCACTTCTCATTAGTTCTTTCACATAGAAGGAGAAATGACAAATGACTTTTTAAATGGATAAAACTAAGAAGAGCTTCTGAGTAGACATATCTGAGCTGACCTGAGATACTCTCTTGAACCAGATTACCCACAGGCTACACTTATTCTTCTCCATGATACTTCTATATGTAATCTCATCCAGACTGCCCTTGTCGTGGGATATCACCATTGTCCAGCTCCTCAACCTGTGAATGTGTGGTTTGGTTCAATTCAGGAGGGAAAAGGCAGAAGTCCAATCTGGCTTCAAATTCAATCCTGAAATCCAGCTTTATGTCCAATTAAGTTGTCATTATCCTCCTTATCTAACTCCTGTATCTATTTTTGAATTGGTACAAAATTTAAATGCAAGAACTGATGAGAAATGAGGCTATTTCAAGCTATTAATGCATCGTTTATGTAGGGGTTGATATTCTCTCCATGTGGGATCATGGAAGGGATTTAAACTCATTTGTTTTAACTGGATTCTTGTCTGGTTAGACAAGGAGCTGAAAATTGATACCTAAGTATTTCTGTGTAAGGACACAATGTTAATTCTTGCTTAGCAGTAGTTACCAGAAGAGACCAAGAATAATTTGGAATTATTAAAGCTTAGTGCTAGAGACTGAACCGTGTCCCCCACCCTCAAATTCATATGTTGAAGTTCTAACCCTCAATATGTGGTATTTGGAGATGGGGCCCTTGGAAGATAGGTTTAGATGAGGTCATGAGGGTGGGGCCCTCATAATGGAATTAGTGCCCTTATGAGAAGAGATATCAGAGAGCTTTCTTTTATTCTCTATCTGCTATGTGAGGACACAGCAAGAAGGTGGTTCTACAAGCTAGGAGGAGAGCTTTCACCAGAACCCGACCATGTTGATATCCTGGTCTCAGACTTACAGCTTCCAGAACTGTGAGAAAATAAATGTCAGTTGTTTAAGCCACCCACTGTATAGTATTTTGTTATGGCAGCTCAAGCTAACTGACATTTAGTTATTTTAATTACATTAGCAGGGGACTTCCCTGGTGGTACAGTGGTTAAGAATCTGCCTGCCAATGCAGGGGACATGGGTTTGATCCCTGGTCCAGGAAGATCCCACATGCCGCGGAGCAACTAAGCCCATGTGCCATAACTACTGAGCCCACATGCCACAACTACTGAAGCCCACACACCGAGAGCCCATGCTCCACAATAAGAGAAGCCACCGCATGCTCCACAATAAGAGAAGCCACCATAACAAGAAGCCCGCGTGCTGCAATGAAGAGTAGCCCCAGCTCACCACAACTAGACAAAGCCCATGCACAGCAACAAAGACCCAACACAGCCAAGAATAAATAAAATAAATTTATTTAAAAAATAAATAAATTACATTAGCAGAACTTTCTAGTGGCACGGTAAGGAACAAGGAACTTCAAGCTTTAGAGTTTCTGAGATTGTACGGAACAAGAGGTTTATTTTATGCCTACTGAAGAAATTTGGGTTTTTACATACATATCACAAAAAGCCTGTAGATGTTTTCCAGGAGTGAAGAGATATGTTTGGATATCCCTTCAAGGATAATATCCCTTTAGATATTATAAGAAAAAGAATCCTACTCCAGACACTTCTAGTGCCCTCTGGCCAAAGGGTACTTAAGAAAGGATAGAGGCCATCCATGTTCCTGTTTGCCTGTTTTTCTTGAGAAGATTATTGGCCCTAATATGAATTGAATTGACTGCATTAAAGGAAGGTAATTGATGGTGATGTAAAGATCGAAAAGGAATATGGAGAGAGCAAACAGGTGTGAAAGATATAGTCAAATAAGTGACTGCTTCAGTGAGCAGTAGTCACCTGGGGGTGAAATGTATCAAGGGAAGTGGGGATAGAGACAAAAGTCAGAGCCTAAATTCATTTCTGATGCAGTATCAATGGAATTTCTTTAACAATTTAATACATACCATCAATCCAAATTAAAGATAATTCAGCCTTTTTTATTTCTATGCCCCTACAATGATGAATGCAATCGATTCAATTCGTATTAGTGCCAATAATCTTAAGAAAAACAGGAAAACAGGAACATGGATGGCCTCTATCCTTTCTTAAGTACCCTTTGGCCAGAGGGCACTAGAAGTGTCTGGAGTAGGATTCTTTTTCTTATAATTGATCATTCCTATGATACACATGTTATTTTAGT
Organism: Phocoena sinus; assembly: GCF_008692025.1. Classification (NCBI taxonomy): domain Eukaryota; kingdom Metazoa; phylum Chordata; class Mammalia; order Artiodactyla; family Phocoenidae; genus Phocoena; species Phocoena sinus. Next base: position 82,863,263 of record NC_045771.1, read on the forward strand.
GTAGCATGTTCTCTATATCTATATTGTAGGGTTGGGAAAATCTCTCCTTACCTCTCTCCATTGTTATTTTTTCTCTCTACTTTCTAACATAGAGATATTCATATCTAATAGTAAGAATCTGCAAGTCATAGTGTAGCTTTAAGAAGATCTGTAACTGGAGATAAAAAATACTAACAAGAGACAAGACACCTCACTTAAATTCCTTTTTCAGTCACTTGCTATGTAATCGAAGAACAGTCATGATATTAGTGTGTCTTATTAGACTGAGAGTGAAATCCTTAAGGAATCCTCATCTGCCACTCAATTATCCAGCCTTTTTTTTTCTCCTCTAGCAAAATTAGGAGCTACAGTATAAAATGTTCAAATATTGTTTTTTGAATGAATATTCATGCCACGTCTGTGTTCCATTCATTACGTACAATATCACATTTAATCTTTATATGATTATTTCTAATTTGCCTGTTTATCCCCAGGACTTACCCTGGGGCTAAGCATATGACAGATGTTCAACAAATGTTTCGGGACTGAAAACTCAAACCTTCCTGGCTTCAGATTCCTCATTTGTAAGATGAGAGTGCTGGACACTTGATTTCTAAGATCCCTCCAAGCTGTGAAAGTTCTATAACTAAACACAGGGTGGAGTTGATTAGTCCTGTTCTCATCTCAGAGGATAAAGTTCAACCCATAACCAATATAAAAGAGATGACATGGAAAAGAAAAGATTTAATATGAGTACATATTGAACATATCAATGCCTCATGAAATTTTACGAATTTCATCAATAGGCAATATAGTGCAGATATCATCAAGAGAATAGGAGAGACGTTAACAACTTTCTTTTTTAACAAAATGGCACAGACAAAATTTATTCATACATATGCCGAGGTCATAAATGCCAGGCAAAGATAAGGTGTTTATATTGATTATCAATCAAAAATGCTCAGCAGCAATTCTATACAACCCTGTAGACTCTGAAAAAAGACTTCCCTCTGCTTTTAAGACATACGATCTAGTTAGTGAGATGAAGCGTAAATACAAGAAAAGTTTCAGTACATTCAGAAAATTATAATATTTCATTGGATGCTGGGGTAAATAGACAAGCCTTCTCTAGGACTAGGAGATCAGCCCAAGGACTGTGCCAAACCAAAGATGGAGGGGCCCCCTCTAGGCATACCTAAACCCGTTTTCAACAAGCCAGGATGCCAGGGCACGGATTGGTACGTTCTTTAGAATAAGAGCCTTCTCTAAGTGTACAAATATTGTAAAATGAATTCAATTAAAGATTGAAAGTTGGTACTGTAGACTGTCATAGTTCTCAGAGCACTCCCTCTTCAATGACTGCCACCTGATGTATCTTCAAAAAGGCCAAGATTTAGAAGAAGGGGAAAAGCCTATTTTGTGGGGAAAATTTCCTTTGGTTTGATGTGCAGAATCTATAAATACTTGACCATTTTTGTTCTAAAGTGAAGCCATCCATATAGTATTCTCCATATAATATATACATATATAGGATCATCCATATTCTTTCGTAGTTTTTTTCATTTAATAAATACATTGTGAGCTTTTTTCTACAATATTACATATCTGTATTATTAGTTTTAATGACTGCATATTATTTAATTATATGATGTTCCCAAATTTTTTCATCCCTTCCTATAAGGCTAAGATTTTTTTTTCAATTTTTGACTGACCAACATCCCTATCTTTATTAATGTCCCTATCTTTGTAGTCTCATGTTCCTAGAAGTGGGACTTTAAATGAAAGGATAGTCATTTTTTATTTTTACACATACAGTTTTCTCAGCAAAAATGTAACCAGGTTTCAATCCCCAACAGTGTAGGAGAGGATTATTTTCCCTACAATAATAGGTATCAATGATAAATCTATTTTTATATTTTTATTGCATTTATTTAGTTATTTGTCAAACAGGATTACACATGATCTCTTATTTTAATTCACATTCATTTGACTATTAGCTGTTACCTTCAATATTAAATTTTAAAAATATTCCCACAAAAGCCTCAGTTAGTTGCTATGTAATCCTAGTTCCCGTATTTCTGAAATATTTCCTAGAAATTCTATTAATATTATATAATTCTGCCCCCACTGCTCGGTGTATTTATGTTAATAGGTTAGTTGGATTTCATGTTGTTGGTCATTAAAAAAAAAAACAAATTATTAAATTTAGTTAAATGTGATGCTACTCTGAGAAATCACAAACACCACTGAATTTAGGCTTAAAACCCCATGAAAGATTTTTCTGCCAAAATAAGATTTGGAGGAGTGTTCTGCACTACTCAGCTTGTTATGGTGAAAGCACTAGAATGGGAATTTCAAGCACAAGCAGAAACCTTGTGCAGATAAAGCTGGTTATGGAAAATATTAAACAATTACAGATGAAAGCATTTATACATTAGCTTATTCCTAAGAACGGCCCCCATGCTACAGCATGACATTCACACAATAATTATTACACTGAGTTATATAGAAAGGCACTTATGCAAAAGACATGAAGTCCAGAATTCTTGTGGCAGAAGATAGAATCCCTCACTGCAGTACCCACTTTAAAACATAAATATCCTCATTGAAAGGTTTTTGTTTGCTTGTTTGTTTGTTTGACTTTGTAATGGATGATTCTCAAATAGCTGTCTCTTGTCCTCATCTCCCTTCTGATTTTCCAAATGTTCCCTGAACATTCTCATCTGGTTGTTACCCTTTTGCCCTAATTCATCATGCCTGAAAACAAATCCACAATTCCTGCCCTCCATCTCTGATCCACACCTCCTGCATACTCACCAGTTTCTTTTCAGCATTGTTGTCCCTATTATTCTGGTTCAAAAGCTCTCGTTTCTCCCACATTAAATCTGTTTTCTATGTTCTTGTGATTTGTTGTTGTTGTTTGCTAGTGTCTGTCCCCCTAGCCTTTCTTATCCACCCCAATGATAATTACCCTATCTTAATTATGATTACCCTATTTCTTTAACCAAAAAAGAAAGAAAGAAACAAACAAATAATAGAAAAAGAATAAGTTCTTGAAACTGGTCTCCTTGCCACAGTACATAACCTGCAAATTCTTTTCCAGTAGCTGCTTGGTTGATCTTAAAAACAAAGCTCTTTTCATATCACCCTCTTAAAAACGTTGGGGGAGGGAAAAGTATTGGTCTTCCTCTTGCCAACGATTGTGCTTACCAAATAAAGTACAACTCTATAAGGCGTGACACTCAAACCCCTCATAATCTATTACTATATTAGCTTTGCATATAGCCATCTGCTACATACCTTCATCTACATTAAGCTAACCTGAAATACTATACAAATCTTGAATATTATTCAGTTCTTTACCTTTAAACATACCGTTCTTCCCACCTATAGTAGCCTCCCCATAACCATCCACACTATTGGTTTTTTTTTCTTTTGTTATTGGTTTTCATTTATTTTTTTCAAAAGCAATGTCACCTAAAATAATAGGTACTCTCACTGAGCAACATAGGGTCATTACTCTAGTGACCTCTCCAGTTACCGTATTTCTCTGTTTGGCCACCTACTGACACCGTACCCTGCCTTAAGATTCAGGTATATCATGTATAGTTTTAAGCAAGGGGTATTCGGATTCCCATGACAGTAAGCATTACTCATCCAATTTTAGGACCACAGGCCCATTCTCTAGTATACCAGTCTTTCTAAGACTGGAATTCCTAGCTGATGCTATTTCCACAAAGCCCAGCAACAGAAAACATATTAGAGTGGGCTGTCTTTGAATACATCTCCCATTTAAGACATTCTAAGGAGCAAATGTTTAGTTTAAATGCTTCCTACTTTTTTTATGTACGTACAGATTTTTAAAAAGGATTAATTTTTGAAAAGATTTGTTGTTAAATGGTAACTACTTATAACCAGGAAGGTTGGTGTTCCAGAAATTCTGAGATCAGGAGGGAATCAGAAATATGACCTAATGTTTCAGGGTTACTCAAGTATATACAATATATAAATTATTATCAAGATGACTTTTTTAAGAAGAAAAGTACTCTTTTCAGCAAAGATGTTTATTTTTTAATTCTAGAGAATAACGTTATATTTAACTTTTGTCCAGACTTATGTAGCAATTCCAAAAGAGAATGTCAAAAAACAGTATATATTCAAATAAAGATTACCTTAGCTACAGATAATAAACTATAAAATGTTCAATATTTCACATAAAATCTTAGGTAAGACTGTAAAAAATGAATGAAAAGCAGAAACATTGGCACCCAACCTTGTTAGATCAATTAAGCAGTTTGCTAAAACATTTCTAGGCAAAAGATCATTATAGAATAGTAGTACTTATGTGAATGAAACTCAAACTACAATAAATGTAATAGAAAATTTAACTACATTGTTGACAAAATGACTTGCTTATATTTCTTTGTAATATGCCTTTGGGGCCTGATTTATTTACATTAGTAATCATCTCATTAACTGCAAGTGGCAGGGTTTCACATGAAAAGTAACATAGGATTACAATTTCTAGGAGTCTTGATGTTAGGCAATAGAACAAATAGACTAAATTTATGATGTAGAAATTTTCTGAGACAACGTGAAGCAGTCAGATACTAAGATTTTCTTTTATCCTCAGAAAGAATCAAATAAATCTTTTTTTGTTTATTTTGAGTTTTTTTTGCGGTACACGGGCCTCTCACTGTTGTGCCCTCTCCCGTTGCGGAGCACAGGCTCTGGACGCGCAGGCTTAGTGGCCATGGCTCACGGGCCCAGCCGCTCTGCGGCATGTGGGATCCTCCCGGACCGGGGCACGAACCCGTGTCCCCTGAATCGGCAGACGGACTCTCACCCACTGCACCACCGGGGAAGCCCTCAAATAAATCTTGAGTTGTTATACCAAGAGGACTTAAAAATATATTAATGGCAACACATGTAAAAGTGACACTCTTTATTTGACATATAATTTGTCAGTCTTAGAATAATACCCCAAAATTCTGTGGGTTCAGCTGCAAAGTTATGGTTAACCAAGATGTCGATATCCTGTCTTGAAGTAAGAAGTCAAATAGCTCTCATGCTTTTGGTGTAAAAGAAAAAATTCTACGGAAAATTCTGTACCAAACCATACTGGAGTATAGAACAGATGTGTGCTGTGTCTTCCCCAAACTCTTCCCCAATTTTTCTTCAGTAATAAACGCAACTTGTCTGAGGTTTTCAAAACAATGACCCAGCTCGCAAGGCCTATCTTTTGGATAAACGTGATTTGAGCATTGATAGAAAGGTTCTTTCCCTACAAAATACATCCTTCTCTCCTTGATAATGTTAGTAGAAGTACATGACTTATCATCCAATGGTTTCTTCTTTATATATGCTGACACCACATATATAAATATTTTCACTAATTACGAAGTTAATTTAGTATAACTTTGGGATGATACAACAAGGCTATCATTAGGTTACACTAGGAAAAAACAAACAAACACAAAGCTGCTAGAGTTCTATCCAAACCCTTCCACCCTATGTCTTGGATAAATACATCTTGACCCCTGACAAAGGCTAGCAAGTTCTAAACCTCCCACCCCCCAAAAAAGAAGAAAACTAAATTTTGTAGAAAATAAGGAAAGATAGACGAGAACCTTGGGAAACATCTATATTTAAGAACTAAGAGAAACCCAAGTGTCAGCAAATAAAACAGGGAAAACAAGAGAAGTTGGGAGGGCAATAATAAAAAAATTAGCATTATAAAGCCAGAAACAAAAGGGCTGATTCCAAAAGCTATCAAAAATTTGAAAATAGGGGCTTCCCTGCTGGCGCAGTGATTGAGAGTCCGCCTGCCGATGCAGGGGACACGGGTTCGTGCCCCGGTCTGGGAAGATCCCAAGTGCCGCGGAGCGGCTAGGCCCGTGAGCCTTGGTCGCTGAGCCTGTGCGTCCAGAGCCTGTGCTCCACAACGGGAGAGGCCACAACAGTGAGAGGCCCACGTACCGCAAAACAAAACAAAACAAAAAAAATTTTTTTTTTAATTTGAAAATAAGCCATAGAGAAAAAGGACTGCAAAGAAGACCATTGGAAAACCATAGATGACTTTCAGGTAAATTTCAGAAATGTGGTGTGATGGAAGCAGGTGTGTAAGGTTAAAGAATTACTTGGTGATGAATAAGTGAAAATTTTGATAGATATGATTCTTACCAAGAAATTGAGAAGTAACAGCAAGGCAAGAGATAGGACAGTAGTTTAATAGGGAGAGGTTGTTTGTTTTTTGTTTTGTTTTCTCACAGTGTACTTGTTTATATGCAGAGGAAAACAAATCCATGGAAAGGGTAAGCCCAGTAATGCAAGTGGGATAGAATGTAATTGATAGTGGAGGAGATGACAGCAAGTGCCTGCAGAGGGACATTACTTATCTTTGGATTCCTAGTTCCTAGCATAATTTCTGGCTCAGAACAGAAGTGAATAAACTGGTTTTTAAATTAATGAGCACAATGGGAGACGTTAGACCAAAAAAAGAGGAAGCCACTTCTGAAACCATAGAAAATGATAACAATATGGGCAAACTTATGAAAACAGTGTGGAAGTTAAGAGAGATTGGGAATATAAAGGAATTTCAGAGTATAGAAATTTTCAACCAAGTCGGAGGCAGCCTGAGGCTGTTTTGGGAGAGTTAGTAATGGGGATAAGTGTGGGAGAGTGATTAGAGTAGAAACTTTTGGAGATGAGCCCTGTGGAGAACTAAACAGTGCTAGGAAAACCAATTCTAAGATGCACTGACTGTTCCAAATGAAATACAAAACTTCAGTCAATAAAACTCAGAGTAAACTACTTATGTTTTTGACAGATCTTTATGATTATATCACTTCTTCTCAAAATCACTTTGGGCTTAATCATTAATATTTCAGTTTATGTTCTTTTGAAGAAATATTTCTATCACTTAAGACATTTAATATAGCTGCTTAATAACTTCTGGAATTTGGAAAGATAATACCCAGTTGCTGTTACTCTTGTAGTAGAATAGTTTTGTGTTCCTAGAAGTCCAAGACAATTATTAAATAGTATTCCATTTATATACAGTCGTATTCAGCTACTCCTTTTAAATTACATTGTAATTTAAACAAAATGGAACAAATATAATTTTATTTCCATATCTAATTCTCGATTGACTTTTAGTTGAATGGTAACAAGACTAGTTTACCTATTTCCAGCACTAGATTGGACCTAACAATGATAGATGAAAGCTCTTTGTCTGTCTAGAAGATCAGTTAAAGTAGGAAGCCCCTCATCATAATCCTTGCTACAGCTGTCATTAAATTCCTGCTGCCGCATGAAAGGCTGGAGCAGCTGGAAATGGAGAAAGGCAGTTAGGAAAACAACTGGGTTTTTTATCAGAAATGTTGCCTTGTGTCTACTGCCTTTTGACAAGGAGTACTGCTGTGCACACACTGTGTCTAGACTATAAGTTGTCGACATTCTCTTCTCAGTTTTATTCTTTGAAATTGAATGAATATGCAGTGAGAAAGGAGACAGTTCTTATTTGAATTTGAGCACAACATTCAGCTGTGTGGTTAAAAAATCTCTCTTAATTCTTCTTCACCTGAATTCTGAACAGCCTAATTACACTTGGCAGTACTTTGAGATAGCATGATGGAGTTGATAAAGGATGAATGGTGGATGAAAGCAGAAATGTGTTTTATTACAGACTCAGCTGCTCTCTTAAGTGTATGAGTTGAAGAAAGCTATTTAATCTGGTGTCTTAGTTCATCATCCTTCAAATTTAGGTAACACTAGGCACATCATAGGGTTGTTGGGAGAAGGAAATACAAACAAATCACCTAACTCGGTATCTGACACACCATAGGCACTTAATAGATGTATGTTTCAAGAATTGCCTCCTTTCATTCATGTTTACAGGAAGGAATCAGGTTACGTTTGTTAGATATAGGTTGTTCTCATTTCATTGGTGCATTTATTCAGGAAAATGTTGTTAGTTTTCTTTGAAGAATGACTGAAATGCTCATGCTCATCAAATCTGTTTTTGTACAGTAATTAGTTCACTTCCAGTGCTTTCAATTAGCTTAATATAAGTCCATTGTTAAAATCCCTCATCTTCTTTGGATAAAATATTCTCTTTTGACCCCATGTTTTGTTCCTCACAAAACTAAATAGCTTACATCCTGTAGTTCCTATCTCAGTGGATTCAGACAATTCAAAAATGGGTTTATGAAAGAACTCATGAATTTTACCTTCTAAAAGAATTGTTTTCTGAAAAGTAAGTTTTTCTATTTCATTCAATAAACACAATTATCAGCAAATAATATCAATACCTTAAATCTAATATGCCCACAAGTCAGTTTCTTTTGTAATTCCACAAGATATAATTCCACTAGGATATATTTTACTGAGGTTTTATAGTACCCAAATGGATAACTGAAGTGTCTTCAATAAGATTTCAGTGAGTAGAGCATACTATTTCTTTTTTTTTTTTTTTTTTTTTGCGGCACGCGGGTCTCTCACTGTTGTGGCCTCTCCCGTTGTGGAGCACAGGCTCCGGACACGCAGGCTCAGCGGACATGGCTCACGGGCCCAGCTGCTCCGCGGCATGTGGGATCTTCCCAGACCGGGGCTCGAACCTGTGTCCCCTGCATTGGCAGGCAGACTCTCAACCACTGCGCCACCAGGGAAGCCCCATACTATTTCTTTATACGTAGTTTGAAGAGAATTACAAACACATTCTGTAAATGTTTTCTCTTAAGGTCAGATGGGTTTTAGGGAAATGTAATCTTTATTTTTAAATCATTGATATTAAACTCATTTTTGAAAACAAATTAGCTTACTTCCAAAAAAATCAGTTGGGTATTTAAAATCATAATAAATGGAAATTATTAATTCACAATTTGTCCAGAAAGATTTCAGTTTATTTTAGCACTAATCTTCAAGGTTAATCATGTTCATTTTTTCAACCTTATCATCAGCTTTTCATAATAACAAACATTTTACAACCTTCATGAGTTTTTATTGATTTCAGTTATTATCTTTTTCAGCTCTAAAATGTTTTCTTTTGTATCTTCCATTTCTGTGTTGAGACATTTTATTACATCATTGGGGTCATGCATATCCATAATTGCTTGTTGAAGCATTTTTGTGGTGACTGCTTTAAAATCTTTGTCAGGTAATCCTAACATGGTTGTCATCTTGGTTTGGCATCTGCTGATTGATTGGATATAAATTTGGAGAGGAGGAGAAATAAATCTACCTGGACTGCCTTTTGTTACTAGATTGGGAGTCAGGAAATGCAAAGCATAGTTTATTTTTTTCTGTTAGGTGTGGGGCTCATAATCAGCCCCTGCCACTATACTGTTCTTCCAGTCCTGGAGTCTCTAATTAACACTATCTTGCTCATTACATTTCAAACTTTTCTTTTGTCTTTCAGAATTATCCTTTGTTTGCCTCTTGTGTTATTTCCAGAGTTATAGTTGTACCTAGCATGGAGAAATGAATTTACATAATCTATTCTGGCTGGAATCCCTGCACTTTTTAAAGGAATAAGTAACGGTTCTAACTTCAAAACACTTTGAAAATAAATATGTAATACAAAAATCACTTTTTAAAATTTATATTATAATCTAGATTTTATTCAGTGCAGTACATATCACAAAATGAGACATAACTATAATATTTGTTTAAAGTAATATTTTAAATGGGTAAAGATGAAAATGTAAAGACTATTCATGTAGAGCAGTTTTAAAAAGCTTAAAATCTAAAAAGACTAGTTCTAGTAGGAAAAAATATCTAAAAATGAAAGTAAAAAAAACATAGCAAATTAAAGTGAAATGGACTATCAGTCCAGATTCTGCATCTCATTTTTATTGAGCAATCATTCATGTCTCAGTTTGCCTCTATAGAGGAAATTTGTTGATCATGGACTTCAGATCATGACATCCAAAAGTTAATTTTAAAGTGGAAAATTATGGAGTGGTCTATGATGTGGCTGATTATTGAAAAGTTTTAGGAATGAGATAAAGTGATTATGAGTGAAATAATGCATTTGTTCATTTAATTGGAGGATTTGGAGGTTTAGAGCAAAGACTTGGTTTAATTAGAAGGATTAAAAATTTAATATCTTTCTCTTTTCCTCCACTTTCTGATCTCTGAAATCACTGTGTGTTATGTGGAAATCACCATAACATTATGATTTTAAAAGTGGACTTTCAGACCAGAGGGCAGAAAGCAGAAGCAAGAAGAACTACAATCCTGCAGCCTGTGGAACAAAAACCACATTCGCAGAAAGATAGACAAGATGAAAAGGCAGAGAGCTATGTACCAGATGAAGGAACAAGGTAAAACCCCAGAAAAACAGCTAAATGAAATGGACATAGGCAATCTTCCAGAAAGAGAATTCAGAATAATGATAGTGAAGATGATCCAGCACCTCAGAAAAAGAATGGATGCAAAGATCGAGACGATGCAAGAGATGTTTAACAAAGACCTAGAAGAATTAAAGAACAAACAAAAATAAAAGAACAATACAATAACTGGAATGAAAACTACACTAGAAGGAATCAATAGCAGAATAACTGAGGCAGAAGAACGGATAAGTGACCTGGAAGACAGAATGGTGGAATTCACTGCTGCAGACCAGAATAAAGAAAAAAGAATGAAAAGAAATGAAGACAGCCTAAGAGACCTCTGGAACAACAATAAATGCAACAACATTCATATTATAGGGGTGTAAGAAGGAGAAGAGAGAGAGAAAGGACCCGAGAAAATATTTGAAGAGATTATAGTCAAAAACTTCCCTAACATGGGAAAGAAAATAGCCAACCAAGTCCAAGAAGCACAGAGAGTCTGATACAGGGCAAAACCAAGGAGAAACATGCTGAGACACATAGTAATCAAATGGGCAAAAATCAAAGATAACGAAAAATTATTGAAAGCAGCAAGGGAAAAATGATAAATAACATACAAGGGAACTCCCATAAGGTTAACAGCTGATTTCTCAGCAGAAACTCTACAAGCCAGAAGGGAGGGGCATGATATACTTAAAGTGATGAAAGGGAAGAACCTACAACCAAGATTACTCTACCCAGCAATGATCTCATTCAGATTCTGTGGTTAAATCAAAAGCTTTACAGACAAGCAAAAGCTAAGAGAATTCAGCACCACCAAACCAGTTCTCCAACAAATGCTAAAGGGACTTCTCTAAGTAGGAAACACAAGAGAAGAAAAGGACCTACAAAAGCAAACCCAGGGTTTCCCTGGTGACGCAGTGTTTGAGAGTCTGCCAGCCAATGCAGGAGACACGGGTTCATGCCCCAGTCTGGGAGGATCCGACATGCCGCAGAGCAGCTAGGCCCATGAGCCATGGCCGCTGAGCCTGTGCGTCCGGAGCCTGTATTCCACAATGGCAGAGGCCACAACAGTGAGAGGCCCACGTACCACAAGAAAAAAAAAAAAAGCAAACCCAGAACAATAAAGAAAATGATCGTAGGAACATACATATCGATAATTACCTTAAATGTGAATGGATTAAATGCTCCAACCTAAAGACACAGGCTTGCTGAATGGATACAAAAACAAGACCCATATATATAGGCTGTCTACAAGAGACCCAATTCAGACCTAGGGACACATACAGTCTGAAAGTGAGGTGATAGAAAAAGATATTCCATGCAAATGAAAATCAAAACAAAGCAGGAGTAGCAATACTCATATCATATAAAATAGACTTTAAAATAAAGAATGTTACCAGAGACAAGGAAGGACACTACATAATGATCAACTGATCAATCCAAGAGGAAGATATAATAATTATAAATATATATGCACCCAACATAGGAGCACCTCAATACATAAGGCAACTGCTAACAGCTACAAAAGAGGAAATCGATAGTAACACAATAATAGTGAGGGACTTTAACAGCTCACTTACACCAATAGACAGATCATCCAAAATGAAAACAAATAAGGAAACAGAAGCTTTAAATGACACAATAGACCAGTTAGATTTAATTGATATGTATAGGACATTCCATCTAAAAAGAGCAGATTACACTTTCTTCTCAAGTGTGCACGGAACATTTTCCAGGATATATCATATCTAGGGTCACAACTCAAGCCTCAGTAAATTTAAGAAAATTTAAATCATATCCAGCATCTTTTCTGACCACACCACTATGATATTAGATATGAATTACAGGGAAAAATACGTAAAAACACAAACACATGGAAACAAAACAATACGTTACTAAATAACCAAGAGATCACTGAAGAAATCAAAGAGGAAATCAAAAAATACCTAGAGACAAATAACAATGAAAACACGACAATCCAAAACGTATGGGATGCAGCAAAAGCAGTTCTAAGAGCGAAGTTTATAGCTATACAAGCCTACCTCAAAAAACAAGAAACATATCAAATAAACAATCTAACGGTACACCTAAAGGAACTAGAGAAAGAACAAACAAAACCCAAAGTTAGCAGAAGGAAAGAAATCATAAATATCAGAGCAGAAATAAATGAAATAGAAACAAAGAAAACAATAGCAAAGATCAATAAAACTAAAAGCTGGTTGAGAAGATAAACAAAATTGGTAAACCATTAGCCAGACTCTGAGAAAAAGAGGGAGAGGATGCAAATCAATAAAATTAGAAACGAAAATGGAGAAGTTGCAACAGTCACCGCAGAAATACAAAGCATCCTAAGAGACTACTACAAGCAACTCTATGCCAATAAAATGGACAACCTGGAAGAAATGGACAAATACATAGAAAGGTATAACCTTCCAAGACTGAACGAAGAAGAAATAGAAAATATGAACAGACCAGTCACAATGAATGAAATTGAAACTGTGCTTAAAAACCTTCCAACAAAAAAACTCCAGGGCCAGATGGCTTCACAGGTGAAGTCTATCAAAATATTTAAAGAAGAGCTAACACCTATCCTTCTCAAACTCTTCCAAAAAATTGTGGACAAAGGAACACTCCCAAACTCATTCTATGAGGCCACCATCACCCTGATACCAAAACCAGACAAAGATACTACAAGGAAAGAAAATTATAGACCAATATCACTGATGAATATAGATGTAAAAATCCTCAACAAAATACTAGCAAACAGAATCAAACAACACATTAAAAGGATCATACACCATGATCAAGTGGCGTTTATCCCAGGGATGCAAGGATTTTTCAATATACACAAATCAATCAATTTGATACACCATATTAACAAATTGTAGAATAAAAACCATATGATCATGTCAATAGATGTAGGAAAATATTTTGAGAAAATTCAACATCCATTTATGATAAAAACTCTGCAGAGTGTGGGCATAGAGGGAAACTACCTCAACATAATAAAGGCCATATATGACAAACCCACAGCAAACATCACTCTCAATGGTGAAAAACTGAAAGCATTTCCTCTAAGATCAGGAACAAGATGAGGATGTCTACTCTCACCTCTATTATTCAACATAGTTTTGGAAGTCCTAGGTTCAGAAATCAGAGAAGAAAAAGCAATAAAAGGAATCCAAATCAGAAAAGAAGAAGTAAAGCTGTCACTGTTTGCAGATGACATGCAACTATACATAGAGAATCCTAAAGATGCTACCAGTAAACAACTGGGAATAATCAATGAATGTGGTAAAGTAGCTGGATACAAAATTAATGCACAGAAATCTCTTGCATTCCTATACAGTAATGATGAAAAATCTGAAAGGGAAATTAAGGAAACAATCTCATTACCACTGCAACAAAAAGAATAAAATACCTAGGAATAAACCTACCTAAGGAAGTAAAAGACCTGAACTCAGAAAACTATAAGACACTGATGAAAGTAATCAAAAATGATATAAATAGATGGAGACATATACCATGTTCTTGGATTAGAAGACTCAGTATTGTGAAAATGACTATACTACCCAAAGCAATCTACAGATTCAATGCAATCCCTAAGAAATTACCGGTGGCATTTTCTACAGAAATAGAACAAAAAATCTTAAAATTTGTAGGGAGACACAAAAGACCCCGGATAGCCAAAGCAGTATTGAGGGGAAAAAAAAAGAGCTGGAGGAATCAGACTTCCAGACTTCAGACTATACTACAAAGCTACAGTAATCAAGACAATATTGTACTGGCTCAAAAACAGAAACATAGATCCATGGAACAAGACAGAAAGCCCAGAGGTAAACGCATGTACCTATGGTCAACTAGTCTATGACAAAGGAGACAAGGATATACAATGGAGGAAAGACAGACTCTTCAATAAGTGGTGCTGGGAAAACTGGAAAGCTACATGTAAAAGAATGAAATTAGAACACTCCTTAACACCATACACAAAAATAAACTCAAAATGGATTAAAGACCTAAATGTAAGGCCAGACACTATCAAACTCTTAGAGGAAAACATAGGAAGAACAGTCTTTGACATAAATCACAGCAGGATCTTTTTTGATCCACCTCCTAGAGTAATGGAAACAAAAACAAAAATAAACAAATGGTACCTAATGAAACTTCAAGGCATTTGCACAGCAAAGGAAACCATAAAACAAGACGAAAAAACAACCCTCAGAATGGGAGAAAATATTTCCAAACAAATTAACAGAGAAAGGATTAATCTCCAAAATATATAAACAGCTCATGCAGCTCAATATTAAAAAAACAAACAACCCAATCCAAAAATGGGTAGAAGACCTTAATAGACATTTCTCCAAAGAAGACATACAGATGTCCAAGAAGCACATGATAAGCTGCTCAATATCACTAATTATTAGAGCAATGCAAATCAAAACTACAATGAGGTATCACCTCATGCCAGTTAGAGTGGGCATCATCAGAAAGTCTACAAACAACAAATGCTGGAGAGGGTGTGGAGAAATGGGAACCCTCTTGCACTGTTCCTGGGAATGTAAATTGATACAGCCACTATGGAGAACAGTATGGAGGTTCCTTAAAAATCTAAAAATAGGACTACCATATGATCCAGCTACCCCACTACTGCACATATACCCAGAGAAAACCATAATTCAAAAAGACACATGCACCCCAATGTTCATTGCAGCACTATTTATAATAGCCACGTCATGGAAGCAACCTAGATGCCCATCAACAGACGAATGGATAAAGAAGATGTGGTACATATATACAATGGAATATTACTCAGCCATAAAAAGGAACGAAATTGGGTCATTTGTTGAGACATGGATGGATCTAGAGACTGTCCTACAGTCTCAG
Organism: Phocoena sinus; assembly: GCF_008692025.1. NCBI lineage: Eukaryota > Metazoa > Chordata > Mammalia > Artiodactyla > Phocoenidae > Phocoena > Phocoena sinus. The sequence continues at coordinate 82,878,463 of NC_045771.1, forward strand.
TAAGAGAAAAACAAATATCGTATATTAATGCATATATATGTGGAACCTAGAAAAATGGTACAAATGAACCAGTTTGCAGGGCAGAAATTGAGACACAGACGTAGAGAGCAAACATATGGACACCAAAGGGGGAAAGCTGTGGGGGGGTGGTAGTGGTGGAGTGATGAATTGGGCGATTGCGATTGAGATGTATGCACTGATGTGTATAAAATCAATGACTAATAAGAATCTGCTGTATTAAAAAAAATTTTCCCTTTTCCCCTTTGTAGCCATACTTTTCTTCACCCCTAACTCTTGGGAAGTTCTAACCTGATTTCTTTTTTTTCTTTTCTTTTCTTATTTTTTTCTTTTAGAGAAGAACTAACATTTATTGAACACTTCCCATACACAAGGCATTTTCTTAATCACAGAATATCTGTAACATAGGATATGTATTTTATTTTGCATGACTGCCCCTGCATCGTCTTATTACCCCTATGTTTATTTTTATTTTTTAACATATTTATTGGAGTATAATTGCTTTACAGTGGTGTGTTAGTTTCTGCTGTATAACAAAGTGAATCAGCTATATGTATACGTATACCCCCATATCCCCACCCACTTGTGTCTCCCTCCTACCCTCCCTATCCCACCCCTCTACGTGGTCACAAAGCACCCAGCTGATCTCCCTGTGCTATGCGGCTGCTTCCCACTAGCTATTTTACATTTGGTAATGTATATATGTCAATGCCACTCTCTCACTTCGTCCCAGTTTACCCTTCCCCCTGCCCGTGTCCTCAACTCCATTTTTTACGTCTGCATCTTTATTCCTGTCCTGTCCCCAGGTTCTTCAGAACCAGTTGTTTTTTTAGATTCCATATATATGTGTTAGCATACGGTATTTGTCTTTCTCTTTCTGACTTACTTCACTCTGTATGACAGTCTCAAAGTCCATCCACCTCACTACAAATAATTCTGTTTCTTTTTATGGCTGAGTAATATTCTATTGTATATATGTGCCACATCTTCTTTATCCATTCATCTGTCTATGGACACTTAGGTTGTTTCCATGTCCTGGCTATTGTAAATGGAGCTGCAGTGAATATTGCGGTATGTGACTCTTTTTGAATTATGGTTTTCTCAGGGTATATGCTCAGTAGTGGGATTGCTGGGTCATATGGTAGTTCTATTTTTAGTTTTTTTAAGGAACCTCCATATTGTTCTCCATAGTGGCTGTATCATTTTACATTCCCACCAACAGTGCAAAAGGCTTCCCTTTTCTCCACACCCTCTCCAGCATTTATTGTTTGTAGATTTTTTGATGATGGCTATTCTGACCGGTGTGAGGTGATAACTCATTGTAGTTTTGATTTGCATTTCTCTAATAATTAGTGATGTTGAGCATCCTTTCATGTGTTTGTTGGCAATCTGTATTTCTTCTTCGGAGAAATGTCCATTTAGGTCTTCTGCCCATTTTTAGATTGAGTTGTTTCTGTTTTGATATTGAGCTGCATGAGCTGCTTGTATATTTTGGAGATTAATCCTTTGTCAATTGCTTCGTTTGCAAATATTTTCTCCCATTCTGAAGGTTGTCTTTTCACGTTGTTTATGGTTTTCTTCGCTGTGCAAAAGCTTTGAAGTTTTATTAGGTCCCATTTGTTTATTTTTGTTTTTATTTCCATTTCTGTAGGAGATGGGTCAAAAAGGATGTTGCTGTGATTTATGTCATCGAGTGTTTTGCCTATGTTTTCATCTAAGAGTTTTATAGTGTCTGGCCTTACATTTAGGTCTCTCTAATCCATTATGAGTTTATTTTTGTGTATGGTGTTAGGGAGTGTTCATTCTTTTACATGAAGCTTTCCAGTTTTCCCAGCACCACTTATTCAAGAGGCTGTCTTTTCTCCATTGTATGTTCTTGCTTCCTTTATCAAAGATAAGGTGACCGTATGTGCGTGGGTTTATCTCTTGGCTTTCTATCCTGTTCCATTGATCTATATTTCTGTTTTTGTGCCAGTACCATACTATCTTGATTACTGTAACTTGGTAGTATAGTCTGAAGTCTGGGAGCCTGATTCCTCCAGCTCCGTTTTTCTTTCTCAAGATTGCTTTAGCTATTCAGGGTCTTTTGTGTTCCCATAGAAATTGTGAAATTTTTCATTCTAGTTCTGTGAAAAGTGCCATTGGTAGTTTGATAGGGATAGCACTGAATCTGTAGATTGCTTTGGGTAGTATAGTGATTTTCACAATGTGGCTTCTTCCAATACAAGAACATGGTATATCTCTCCATCTGTTTGTATCATCTTTATTTTCTTTCATCAGTGTCTTATAGTTTTCTGCATACAGGTCTCCTGTCTCCTTAGATAGGTTTATTCCTAGGTATTTATTCTTTTTGTTGCAATGGTAAATTAGAGTGTTTCCTTAATTTCCCTTTCAGATTTTTCATCATTACTGTATAGGAATGCAAGAGATTTCTGTGCATTAATTTTGTATCCAGCTACTTTACCTCATTCATTGATTATTCCCAGTAGTTTTCTGGTAGCATCTTTAGGATTCTCTATGTATAGTTGCATGTCATCTGCAAACAGTGACAGCTTTACTTCTTCTTTTCTGATTTGGATTCCTTTTATATCTTTTCCTTCTCTGATTACTGTTACTTAAACTTCCAAAATTATGTTCAATAATAGCTGTAAGAGTGGGCAACCTTGTCTTGTTCCTGATCTTGTGGAAATGGTTTCAGTTTTTCACCATTGAGAATGATGTTGCCTGTGGGTTTCTCATATATGGCCTTTATTATGTTGAGGTAAGTTCCCTCTATGCCTACTTTCTGGAGGGTTTTTATCCTTCAGTTTGTTAATATAGTGTATCACATTGATTGATATGCATATATGGAAGTATCCTTGCATTCCTGGGATAAACCCCACTTGATCATGTTGTATGATCCTTTTAACGTGCTGTTGGATTCTGTTTGCTAGTATTTTGTTGAGGATTTTTGCATCTATGTTCATCAGTGGTATTTGCCTGTAGTTTTCTTTTTTTGTGACATCTTTTTCTGGTTTTGGTATCAGGGTGTTGGTGACCTTGTAGAATGAGTTTGGGAATATTCCTCCCTCTGCTATATTTTGGAAGAGCTTGAGAAGGATGGGTGTTAGCTCTTCTCTAAATGTTTGATAGAATTCTCCTGTGAAGCTGTGTGGTCCTGGGCTTTTCTTCTTTGGAAGATTTTTAATCACATTTTCAACTTCAGTGCTTGTGGTTGGTCTGTTTATATTTTCTGTTTCTTCCTGGTTCAGTCTCAGAAGTTTGTGCTTTTCTAAGCATTTGTCCATTTCTTCCAGGTTGTCCATTTTATTGGCATATATTGTTTGTATTAATCTCTCATATCCCTTTGTATTTCTGCAGTGTCCGTTTTTACTTGTTTTTCAGTTCAAATTCTGTTGATTTGAGTCTTCTACCTTTTTTTCTTGGTGAGTCTGGCTAATGGTTTATCAATTTTGTTTATCTATTCAAAGAACCAGCTTTTAGTTTTATTGATCTTCCCTATCATTTCCTTCATTTCCTTTTCATTTATTTCTGGTCTGATCTTTATGATTTCTTTCCTTCTGCTAACTTTGGGGTTTTTTCTTCTTCTTTTTCTAATTGCTTTAGGTGTAAGATGAGGTTGTTTATTTGAGATTTTTCCTCTTTCTTGAGATAGGATTGTATTGCTGTAAACTTCCCTCTTAGAACTGCTTTTGCTGCATCCCATAGGTTTTGGCTCATTGTGCTTTTATTATCATTTGTTTCTATTTTTTGATTTTCTCTTTGATTTCTTCAGTGATCTCTTGGTTCTTTAGTAGCATATTGTTTAGCCTCCATGTGTTTGTATTTTTTACAGGTTTTTTCTGTAATTGACATGTAGTCTCACAGCATTGTAGTTGGAAAAGATACTTGATACGATTTCAATTTTCTTAAATTTACCAAGGCTTGATTCGTGACCCAATATATCATCTATTCTGGAAAATTTTCCATGAGCACTTGAGAAGAAAGTGTATTCTGTTATTTTTGGTTGTAATGTCTAATAGATATCAATTAAATCCATCTTGTTTAATGTGTCATTTAAAGCTTATGCTTCCGTTTTTATTTTTATTTCGGATGATCTGTCCATTGGTGAAAATGGGGTGTTAAAGTCCCTTACTATTATTGTGTTACTGTCGATTTCCCCTTTTATGGCTGTTAGCATTTGCCTTATGTATTGAGGTGCTTCTGTGTTGGGTGCATAAATATTTACAATTGTTATATCTTCTTCGTTGATTGTTCCCTTGATCATTATGTAGTGTCCTTCTTTGTCTCTTGTAACATTCTGTATTTTAAAGTCTATTTTGTCTCATATGAGAATTGCTACTCCAGTTTTCTTTTGATTTCCATTTGCATGGAATATCTTTTTCCATCTCCTCATTTCAGTCTGTATGTGTCCCTATGTCTGAAGTGGGTCTCTTCTACACAGCATATATTTGGGTCTTGTTTTTGTATCCATTCAGCCAGTCTGTGTCTTTTGGTTAGAGCATTTAATCCATTTACATTTAAGGTAATTACTGATATGTGTGTTCCTATTACCATTTTCTTAATTGTTTTGGGTTTGTTATTGTAGGTCTTTTCCTTCTCTTGTTTTTACTGCCTAGAGAAGTTCCTTTAGCATTTGTTGTAAAGCTGGTGTGGTGGTGCTGAATTCTCTTAGCTTTTGCTGCTCTGTAAGGTTTTAATTTCTCTGTTGAATCTGAATGAGAACCTTGCTGGGTAATCTTGGCTGTAGGTTTTTCCCTTTCATCACTTTAAATATGTCCTGCCACTCCCTTCTGGCTTGCAGAGTTTCTGCTGAAAGATCAGCTGTTAACCTTATGGGGATACCCTTGTATGTTATTTGTTGCATCCTTGCTGCTTTTAATATTTTTTCTTTATATTTAATTTTTGATAGTTTGATTAATATGTATCTTGGCATGTTTCTCCTTGGATTTATCCTATATGGGACTCTCTGTGCTTCCTGGATTTGACTATTTCCTTTACCATATTAGATATGCCTTCTACTATAATCTCTTCAAATATTTATCCGTCCCTTACTTTTTGTCTTCTTCTTCTGGGACCCCTATAATTCGAATGTTGGTGCTTTTAATGTTGTCCCAGAGGTCTGTGAGACTGTCCTCATTTCTTTTCATTCTTTTTTCTTTATTCTGCTCTGCGGTAGTTATTTCCACTATTTTATCTTCCAAGTCACTTATCCATTCTTCTACCTTAGTTATTCTGCTATTGATTCCTTCTAGAGAATTTTTAATTTCATTTATTTGTTGTTCATCATTGTTTGTTTGCTCTTTAGTTCTTCTAGGTCCTTGTTAAATGTTTCTTGTATTTTCTCTGTTCTATTTCTAAGGTTTTAGACCATCTTTACTATCATTAGTCTGAATTCTTTTTCAGGTAGACTGCCTAGTTCCTCTTCATTTCTTTGGTCTGGTGGGTTTTTACTTTGCTCCTTCATCTGCTGCGTATTTCTCTGTCTTCCTATTTTGCTTAACTTACTGCATTTGGGGCCTCCTTTTCTCAGACTGCAGATTCGTAGTTCCCATTGTTTTTGTTTTCTGCCCCCAATGGATAAGGTTGGTTCAGTGGGTTGTCTAGGCTCCCTGGTAGAGGGGGTTGGTGCCTGTGTTCTGGTGGATGAGACTGGATCTTGTCTTTCTGGTGGGCAGGACCATGTCCGATGGTTTGTTTTGGAGGGCCTGTGAACTTATTATGATTTTAGGCAGCCTCTCTGCTAAGGGGTTGGTTTGTTTTCCTGTCTTGCTAGCTGTTTGGCATGGGGTGTCCAGCACTGGATCTTTCTGGTTGTTGAGTGGAGCTGGGTCCTAACGTTGAGATGGAGATCTCTGAGAGAGCCCTCACCAACTGATATTACGTGGGGCTGGGAGGTCTCTGGTGGACCAATTTCCTGAACTTGGCTCTCCCACCTCAGAGGCACAGGCCTGACACCCAGCTGGAGCACCAAGACCCTGTCAGCCACACAGCTCAGAAGAAAAGGGAGAAAAAAAGAAAGGAAAAATAATAATAATAAAATAAAATGTAGTTATTAATATAAAATTTAAAAATATTACTAAAATAAAAATGAAGAAGAGAGCAGCCAAACCAATAAACGAATCCACCAATGATAACAAGCACAAAAATCTATACTAAGATAAACATAAAAATCAGAAACTAGTCAGTCGTATACAGCAAACCCCAAGTCTACAATTGCTCCCAAACTCCACCACCTCAATTTTGGGACAATTCATTGTCTGTTCAGGTATTCCACAGAATCAGGGTACATCAGTTGATTGTGGAGATTTAATCCACTGCTCCTGAGACTGCACAGAGAAATTTCCCTTTCTCTGTTCACACAGCTCCTGGGGTTCAGCTTTGGATTAGGCCCCGCCTCTGCATGTAGGTCACCCTCTGGCATCCGGTCTTCGCCCAGAGAGGAGGGGGTTAAAGAAACGGCTGATTAGGGGGCTCTGGCTCACTCAGGCCGGGGGAGGGAGGGGTACAGAATGCAGGGCGAGCCTGCAGCAGCAGATGCTAACATGACGTTGCACCAGCCTGAGGCGTGCTCTGTGTTCTCCCAGAGAAGTTGTCCCTGGATTAGGGGGTGCTGGCAGTGGCAGGCTGCAAAGACTCCTGGGAGGGGAGGTATGGATAGTGACCTGTGCTTGCACATAGGATTCTTGGTGGCTGCAGAAGCAGCCTTAGCATTTCATTCTCATGTCTGGTGTCTACGCTGACAGCCACGGCTTATGCCCGTCTCTGAAGCTCATTTAGGCAGTGTTCTGAATCTCCTCTCCTTGTGCACCCAAAAACAATTGTCTCGTGACATTTAGGCAGTTCCAGACTTTTTCCTGGACTCCCTCCCGGTTAGCTGTGGCGCACTATCCCCCTTCAGGCTGTGAAGCTGCCTGTGTTCATGCAGCCAACCCCAGTCATCTCCCCAGGATCTGACCTCCAAAGCCTGAGCCTCAGCTCCCAGCCCCCACCAGCCCCAGCGGGTGACTAGACAAGCCTCTCAGTCTGGTGAGTGCTGGTCGGTGCTGACCCTCTGTGCAGGAATCTCTCCGCTTTGCTCCCTGCACCCCTGTTGCTGTACTCTCCTCCATGGCTCCAAAGCTTCCCCCTCCACACCCCGTTTCCACCAGTGAAGGGGCTTCCTAGTGTGTGGAAACTTTTCCTCCTTACAGCTCCATCCCAGAGGTGCAGGTCCCATCCCTATTCTTTTGTGTCTGTTTTTTCTTTTTCTTTTGCCCTACCCAGTTATGTGGAGAGTTTCTTGCCTTTTGGAAAGTCTGAGGTCTTCTGCCAGAGTTCAGTAGGTGTTCTGTTGGACTTGTTCCACATGTAGATGTATTTTTTATGTATTTGTGGGGAGAAAGGTGATCTCTACATCTTACTCTTCTGCCATCTTGAAGGTCCTCCAACACATTGTATTTACACTACTGAAGATTTGCAATGAACCCTTACCTCTCAACTAGGGGGAAAAAGAAGTCCATCATTAAATAATCTGTGGGGCAATGCTATGTTTAACTATTCTCATTGTTTGATTTTAACTACCTGTTTGTATCAGGAAACTGATTCACATCCTCTGAATGCCATCTAAAATTACAACCTAAAACCTAAGTGTATTTGTTGTCAAACACTAAGTACCATTTAGGAAAAAAAGGAAAAGTTCCTGGCCATCAGTATCTTTGTCATTGCTTTAAATAGACTTTTCCTTTTTCTTATGAAGAATTTCAAGTATCACCAGCTCTAGTAGCAGTCATAAAAGTTTACCTGTCGTGGTGAGCTCTGTTTCATGAACATTTCCAAAATTTGTACTTGCAAATCCAACATTAATCTGTCGGGAAAGAAATTAGATTCTGAGAAAACCAGACATCTGAAACTTTTCTCATTTTGCTTTTCGGAATATGCCTTATTTTTATCTTATAACTAGTGTTTCTATAGATTAAAACTTTAATAGATCTGCTCTTAATTTATTGAATGAGTTATATATTCACATTGTTCAAAAATCTAAGGTCACGTTGATTCTTGTCATTCTAGCCAGTGGAGAGAGGAAAAGAGCAGATGTCCAGAGCCAGAGTTTCCCTCTTGATTAAGGAAGACAGAAGTTGTACACATCTCTTCGAATTATACTTCAGTGCCAATAGCTTAGTCACATATGTACAACTACAGGAGCTTAGGAATATGGCTTTCCTGTGTGGGCAGCCAGGACCCAAATCAAATTCTATTACTGTGGAAGTAGAGAAGAATGATATTAATGGACATCTGGTAGCCTTCAACCACCAGAGAATGCCTGTTCCCAAGTCACTGGAGCCTGTATAACTACAAAGCCTATGCTCTTTACATTTCATATCCAGATGTACTGGCAAGGAATTTATTTTGTTGTGTCATCTTTATAAATATACTCTCTTCCCAGTAGCCCTTCACTAACTGAGGATTTAAAAAGAAAAGTTACCTGTTTTTAGTATACCATTTTTTTTTTTTTTTTTTTTTTAGTATACCATTTGTTACTTTTGGAATACTGGATTTCCCTCCCACTAAGTTATAGTAGACATGAATTTTAGGTAGCAAGCATATAATAAAAGGATTTATTGAATTTGGAAATCACATTAACATAATAGTACAACTAGCCCATCCAAGCAAGAATCTCTGCTGTAGCAATTCTGGTAAGTGACTCCTTAATCATTGTCAAAGCATTACTTCTTTGAGGTAGAGCACACTCTGTTCATGAGGCAGTCCATTCCTTTGTTGGATAGAGTCTGACTGAAATGTTCTTCCTTAATTAAACAAAAATCTCTTTCCCATTAATATTCACTCAATAGCTTTAGTTTATGCCTTCTAGAGCTTCACTGTTCTATATGACTGCCACTAGACTCATGTGACTATATAAATTTAAATTAAAATTAGTTAAAATTAAATAAAATTGAGAATTCTTCAGCCACACTATTGAGCACATTTAAAGTCTTAATAGCCCTATGTGGCTAGTGGCTACAATACCAGACACTGTAGAGAACATATTTGTTATTGCAGAAAGTTCTTTTGGACAGTAGTATATCCAGAGAAAAAGAGACTAAACCTATTATGATTATTAATTGCCCTTCTAACATCAAAAATACATTGTCTTTTTTTTTCTTTTTTTTGGAAAGGTCATCTTAAAAATCACTTTAATTCAATTAAAAATATCAACATCTTACTTTGTTTCATGCTCTATTTTGAGAATTCAGTATAAAGTAGTGGACAAAACAAAGATTCTTGTCCCCATGGAGGTTTCATTTTAAGAGAGAAAGATAACCAAAGACAGACAAATCAAATAAACAAAACAAAAGCCATAATAAATAAGTAAAATATGTAGTTTGTAAACTCTGATACGTCCTATGGAAATAAAAAATGTAGGGGAAGGGGTGGGAGGTGTAGGACTAGATGTGATTTGAAGTTTTAAATAGAGTCATCAGAACAGGCTTCACTGAGGTGGTATTTGAGCAAGGACTTGAAAGAGGTAAGGGAATTAGCCCTGTGACTGTTTTGGGGAAGAGTGTTCCAGGTAGAAAGAACAGCCAGGGCAAAGAGCACAGGAAAATAGTCATTGTGACTGGAGCAGAGTGAACAAGGAGGGATATAATAGCAGATGAGGACATCACAGCAGTGTGAGGGAGGGTTGTACACAGTATTGTAGACCCTTATAAGCACTTTGTGGAGCCATTGTAGCGTTTTGAGAAGAGAAGTGAAGTTTTTTAACATAGTTTTTAAAAGCTAAATTCTGCTGTAACGTTGGGAATAGGCTTACCGCAGGGTATATACCCATATATATATAGTAAAGGTAAAAGCATGAAGTTATATTTATTACTTTGCACAGTTTATAAAATTATTTCCTGACCCCTTATCATCGTAATTTCCATTGTATTCTCTAGTTGGCATGATCCAGTTACAAGAGTCCTTCCTAAAATGTGGCTCCAAGAATAGAACACCATACCCCAAATAATGTGACAAGAGACGTATATAAGACAATTACATTTCATGATATAAACACTATTTTTCTAATGCTACATTTAAAGATTTTGTTAGATGTTTTTAATTAGTCACATCTCTTGAAGATTTTTTTTTTTTTTTTTGCGGTACGCGGGCCTCTCACTGTTGTGGCCTCTCCCGTAGCGGAGCACAGGTTCTGGACGCGCAGGGTCAGCGGCCATGGCTCACGGGCCCAGCCGCTCCACGGCATGTGGGATCTTCCCGGACCGGGGCACGAACCCGTGTCCCCTGCATCGGCAGGCGGACTCTCAACCACTGCGCCACCAGGGAAGCCCTCTTGAAGATTTTGATCGAATTAAATCCCTGATGATTTTTTTTGATTTATTAACAGAAGTTTCCTAAATCATGCAGTTTATTATTTTGAAATTAAATGCAAATCTTATGTTTATCCTTGTAAAGTTTATCTGTGTTTTTATTTTTTTCTTCCTTACACAGTGTATCCTAGTGTTTTTAGTTTAATGTTTAATATTAGCCATTTTATAGCTTTATTTAAGCTTTAAATATAATAAGTATTAGTTCTATGCTTTCACTCATATTATCAACACATTTTTGTAAGACAAGGACAAGAGCAGAGCACTGTGGCATTCCATTGCCTGGAATTTCCATTTAGCTGGAAAGATGGTAACTTGGGTGAAAGGATAGAAAAAATACTCATTTTCCAAGTTAATACTGAAGCATTAATTAATTCTCATTTAGTACAATTCTAACAGTTTCTAAAATCACTATCTTTACTATGAATAAAGTTTACAGAGAACTTTTCAAAATGCTTAAAATACCCATAAATTCCTATCCAGTCTGCCCCCAGGCATTACCTATGTGGTCCTATCTCCTATTTTTCATCCCTTTCTCTCTCTGCTCTTGCTACTCAGGGACTCCTTCATGTCCCTCATACTTACCAAGCATGCTCCCTCTTCAGGCCCCCTGCATATCCTGTTCCCTTGTGTCCATAATGCCGCTCCCTGACCAGATACCTGAATATATCGCCCCAAAACTTCCTTTAAATGTATCCTGAAATTTCATTTCTTACAGAAGCCTTCACTCTCTACTTTATATAATATTGCAATAAGCCTTAATATTTCCTAGCCCCTTGTCCACTTTATTATTCTTCACATTAATTTACATTTTCTAACACAATAAACTATTATTTTGGCTACTGTCTTTCCCTTGCCATGGGATCATATGATCCATGAGAGAGGGGCTTCTGTTTCCTTTAGTTTACTGCTGTATTTCCAGCACTTAGAATTGTGCTTTGCACATAATGTGCAATTAGTAAATATTTGTTGAATGAATAAATCATCCTATCTCCTGGGCCTATCCCCTTAAATAATTTGATTTGATTAGCTGATTGTGGAAATCCAAGAAGAAAAATCAGTAAAGAAAATCACTAAAACCTCATACAGTTTCTCAATGAAGCCAAAGAATCTACTTGTTCCAAAATTGCAACTGACTTGTCACCACCAGAATCCACCCTTGTTCACATAATAAACATTATGTGAATTAATCATGAATAAAATGAAAGATGATCTTCAAAACTTGACTGTAGATTTTAATATTGTTTACACATAAATATTTTATCAGTTATAAATGAGAACTGGAATTTATTTGATTTGTTTTCTTATTTCTGTAGTTTATTTGGGATACTAAAGAGCACAGAACTAGGATGTGAAAAATATAAAAATTGAAATATCATTTGGTATATAATTTAGTTAAACCACATTGAAAAAAAAACTTTTAAGAAAGCAATTTGATATTCATTGTTAATCTGACTGGAGCCTTGGTGGTAAAGCGTGTGGTGATGGGGAGAGCCTGCATTTGAGAATGAACACGTCAGTTAACAGGTCAAAATATTTCAATAAATAAAATCCAGACAAGCTTTTTAGATAAATACCCACAATCTTGGTCTTTGGAGAGTTAACTAGTTACTTCCAAGAAAAATGTACCAGTCCCACTCATAAATTCCAAATTTGGTACAGAGATGATTTGGACAGAAACAGATGATTTGGTACAAGTTAATCCTTCCTGTTTTGAACTTCAGACACTGGAAACTAAAACCCATTGTTTAATGATTTCTGAAGTCATATGACCAACGAAAACATTTCTGCTCTAAATCTATTTTTACTGATATTGGGTGGATATCTCCTGCATCCATTCATCAGGAATACTTACATTCCACATTCTGTTAATCTGGAAGTACAAATAGTTAGGTATGTCCAAATTTTAGGAAGTCCTAACTAAAGATTAAAATACTGGCATGGGGATTATTTTATTTCCAAGTTGGTTCTTTGTTTGCATTTTAATAATTTAAATATTTGGTTACTTCATTTCCAATAGAAAGAGTGGTAAAAAGAATGAGAATGACATGAATGAGCATAAAGAATTTCTGAATTTGATTATATATGCTTTTACTTAGTTCTTATTCATATGGGCAACATGAAAATCTATTTTGAATAAACTAAAAAAATTTTAACTATTAAAATTTTTTGACCTATATTTGATAACTTTAATAAGGATGCAATGTGTGTAAACACATGTTGATCAATTGAGAATTAAATTAGAATAATGCATAGCTATTATTCTGTACCTTCAAATATACATTAATAGGATCCAGATCAAAGTATTTTAATTGATTGAAATCGTATGATTGAAACTACATTTGCAAAAGGAGCTCTTGAAAATGCTAATTTTAGTGATAGTCCTCTATCTGCATTACTGAAAACCTTAAAATGTATTCTTCTATTCCACACAGCAATATTTTCACATTTTAAATATGGATTTTGAAGCACATAGATTCGATTAATTGCATTCAGACATATGTTCTTTTCTTCTAAGACATTACACCATAGAAGTCAGAAAATGCATTAGAAAAGCCATACACGTCTTGATGCTTATCAATGCTATTAGAAAAAATAAAATTCTCTTTCCAAGCCTAAGGTTTTAAAAGTGATTTTCAGTTGGAAATCATATTTGTCTATTCTATCTTAAAGCAACTAAAATAGAATTTACAATTAAATTAAAGACTTCAATGGAACAATAAAAGGAAAAAAGCAATCTCACTGATAACAATAAACCAAAATAACCTGCTTAATAAAAGTTGTCAAAAATTATAAAAGAATATTTTGGAATAATGCATATATCCATTTGAAAGTTCGTCCTTAGAGAGCAGAGAATCTGCTACGTCTCAAGAGCTCGGTAAACATTTAGAGAATAAAAGAATGAGTAAATTAATGAAGTTTAAGGAACTTGATGTACTTTACAAATTCTCATCTTCTGTTCCCTCATAAATTAGTGTAAAGAGGATAAAATTGAAGTGCTATACACACCTTGGAAATCTAGCCCATTGGTCTATACAACAAAGAGAAATAAATCAAAAGGAGGTATGCAGCTTAACCTGAAAGGTTCACAATCATTCCGAAGTACAAAAGACAAAACTATAAACTGATGAAATAAACTACTGTATATTTTAAAAAATTAATTTATTAAATGAACATTTATTGAACATCTACACTACACAAGGCACAATGAAAATTCAGAGGAATTGTAAATATCTGTGGAAATAAAAAAAGGAAAGTCACAGTAAAAAACACTGAAAATTATTAACACATTATGAAATAGTGAGCTTATCTTTTTAAAAGATTTTTTAAAGGATGACTGTACCATTAAAAGTTTAAAATTCTAATCACAATAACTTCCCTGTTCTATTTCTGTATTTACCACATTCTGAATTTCAGAAATTCAGTTTCCCACATAACCTGAAGGGAAGAATGATCTATCTACTTATCAGTACATTTAACATTATAAATTAATGATTTTTTTAAATATTTGCATCTCATTTGCTTTTTTTAAATCTTCCAAATTGTTTTTCAAAAAAGCTATACCCATTACCACTAGAAATCTGCAAGTTTATCCACATCCTCATTCGTACATGGTACTATCAGACTTTCAATTTGTCATTCTAATGGTTATGTGGAGGTATTTCACTGTGGTTTTGATTTGCATTCCTTTAGTTACTAATAAGGATGAGCATATTTTATTTGCTTATTTGTAATACATATTTTCTTGGCTAAATATCTGTTCAGTCTTTGCCCGTGTACTAATTAGGTTGTCTGCCTTCGTGATATTGAGTTGGAAGAGGTTTTTGTTTATTTGCTTTTCTGTTGCACAAATTCTAGACACAAGTCCCTTATCAGAACTACTTTTTCAAAATATTTTGTCTCAGTCTGTGCTTTGACATTTCATTTTCTTAAATTTTATTTTATAGTTTGTAAGGTTATTTTGTCCTATTTAAAAATTATTTGTCTAAATGAATGTCACTAGATTTTCTCCTATTTTTATCTAGACATTTTATAGTGTTGTTCTCAAATTTAGCTCTGTGATCCATTTCTGGATATTTTTTGTTAAAGTAACAAAATGGTGTAAGAGAAGCATCTGAGTTCTAGCACCATTTATTGAAAAGATTATCCTCTTCCACTGACTTGCCTTGGAAACTTGGTCAAAATTCAATTGACCATATGCATGTATGGATTTTATTTTGTTAATCTGTATGTTTATCTTCATGCCAGTACAACACTATCTTGATTACTATAGCTTTATGTAAAAGCTTGAAGTCAGGTAGGTGAGATCCTTAAATTTTGTTCTGTAATTGATTTTTATATATTGACTTTGTATCCTGTGACATTGCTCAACTCAGTTATTAGTTCTAGTTGCCCTTTGCTAATTCTGTAGGATTTTCTACATAGATGATCATCTTGTCCACAAATAAAAACAGTTCTGTCTCTTCCTTTTCAATCCATTTCCTTTTCATTTTGTTTCTCTTGCTGTTTATTGCACTGGCTAAATCTCCAGTATAGAGTAGAATGGAAGAATACCCATCTTTACCTTGTTCCCGACTTAGGGGGAAAGCAATCATGTTTTCACCTTTAAATATCATGTTAGCTTTAAAATTGTCATATTTGTCCTTTATCTAGATGCCTTATAGCAAGCTCCCTTTTATATCTCATTTACTGAGGCTTTTTAAATTATGAATGTTGAATTTTGACAAATGTACTTTTCCCTGCATCTGAGATGATCCTCTGGTTTATTTGTTTTATTAGTATAAATAATTACATGATACCAGGATAATATAACCCTGCAGAGACCACTCTGTGCAGTCATTGATCTCTCCAGGCAATAGTTACCAGCTTTTGGGGCGTGCTACTTCTTTTAACTTCCATGACACAAAAAAATATACGTCGTGTATTACCAAGAATTGTTATCAACTGATCATGGTGTAATCTATATAAGTTGCTTTATCTTAAGATTTAGTTGGTACATTTAAAAACATGATTTTTACTTTAATTTTTATTATTTAAACAAACAAAAGAATAAAGAAAATTGTGCATTGACCCTCATATGGCCATCAGCCAGATTTAGCAATCATCAAAACTTTGCCTATTTGTTTCTTCTGTTAGTTTTCATCTTTTCCTTTTCCTTGCTGAATTATTTTAAGGCAAATTTAAACCTCTTTTACTTCAAACCAATACATTTTAGTATGCATATCTAATCACATAAAAAATCATTTTAAAAGTAATTTCTTATATAATTAAAAAGAAATTATCACACCCAAGAAACTTAAAAATTACTCTTTAATATAATTTAATACTTTGCTTCTCAAAACGTAGTCTGCAAACAAAAAGCAGCAGAGGGCTTCCTTGGTGGCTCAGTGGTTAAGAATCCACTGGCTGATGCAGGGGACACAGGTTCGAGCCCTGGTCTGGGACAACCCCACATGCTGTGGAACAACTAAGCCTGTGTGCCACAACTACTGAGCCTGCGCTCTAGAGCCCGCGAGCCACAACTACTGAGCCCGCGTGACACAACTACTGAAGCCTGCATGCCCAGAGCCCATGCTTTGCAACAAAAGAAGCCACCGCAATGAGAAGCCTGTGCACCGCAATGAAGAGTAGACCCCGCTCTCTGCAACTAGAGGAAAGCCCGTGCGCAGCAATGAAGACCCAATGCAGCCAAAAACAAAAAATTAATAAACAAAACTTAATTTAAAAAAGTAATTAAAAAGAAGCAGCAGAATTTGGTAGCTTGTTAGAAATTCAGTATCTCAGCTTCACTGAAAACTGTTGAATCAGAAGCTTCATTTAAAAAGATCCCAAAGTGCTTATAATACATCTGAAAATTTGAAATCTAATGCTCAGATATGTAGTCACATTTCCCCAATTGCTTTAAAAATATATACTTTTTACATTTGGTTTGTTTGAAGAAGTTTCCAAACAATATTTACATGTGACATTGACTTTTTATGTCTCTTAAGTTATTTTATATAAAGCATCCCCCTCCCATTTCTTTTCTGTCTTTTGCTTACCGAAAAAACTGAGAGTTAATTAGAATGCCCCCAAGTTTTTCTATTTGCATTTTTTGGTATCTTTAAAATTGTTCCCCTGCTCTCTGTATCTCTTATGACTTTAGATGAGCTTCAGAGGCTTGATTTGACTCAGGTTCAACTTAAATAAAATATGGGTGATTCTGTGTGCTTCATATTAATTACATTAGGAAGCACACAATGTGTTATTCCACCATTTTAAGTGATGCTAACACTAAAAACACAGATGGCAGAATTTCATTCTTTTTATGGCTGAACAATATTCCATTGCATTTATATACCATTTCTTATTTATGCATTTATCTGTTGATGGACACTTAGGTTGCTTCAGTATCTTGGGTACTGTAAATAACACTACTAGGAATATTAAGGTGCCTGTATCTTTTTGAATTAGTGTTTTCATTTTCTTCAGGTATATATCCAGGAGTGGACTCGCTGGATTATATGTTAGTTCTATATTTGTTTTTTTTTAGGAACCTCCATACTGTTTTCCATGTGGCTGCACTAATTTACATTCCCATCTACAGTGTACTAGGGTTCCCTTTCTCCACATCCTCACCAATAGTCATTATTTCTAGACTTTTTGATGATAGCCATTCTGACAGGTGTGAAGTGGTTCGTCATTGTGGTTTTGATTTACATTTCTCTGATGATTACCAATGTTGAGCATCTTTTCATGTGTATGTTGGCCATCTGTATGTCTTCTTTGCAAAAATATCTATTCAGGTCTGCCCATTTTTAAATTGGGTTGTTGGCTTTTTTGATATTGAGTTGTATGAACTGTTGATATATCTTTGATAATCACCCCTTATTGGTCATATCATTTGCAAATATTTTCTTCATTCAATAGGTTGTTTTTTCTTGTTGGTGGTTTCCTTTGCTGTGCTAAATCTTTTAAGTTTATTTAGGTCACATTTGTTAATTTTGCTTTTGTTTCCTTAGCCTTAGGTGCAGGCCCCAAAAAAATATTTCTCTGATTTATGTCAAAAAGTGTTCTAGGAGTCTTATGATTTCTGTTTTTTAAGTCTTTAATCCATTTTGAGTTTATTTTTGTATATGGTGTGAGAAAATGTTCAAATTTCATTCTTTATATGTAGCTGTCCAGGTTTCCCAGCAGCACTTATTGAAGATACTATCTTTTCTCCATTGTATCTTTTTGCCTTTGTCAGAGATTGACTATAGGTGTGTGGGTTTATTTCTGGTCTCTTTATTCTGTTCCATTGATCTATGTGTCTGTTTTTGTGCTTGTGCCATACTGTTTTTTGATTACTATACCTTAGTAGTATATTTTGATGTCAGGGAATGTGTTACCTCCAGCTCTGTTCTTTTTTCTCAAGATTGCTTTGACACTTTGGGGTCTTTTGTGGTTCCATCTTAGGATTATTTCTTCTAGTTCTGTGAAAAATGTCATGGGTATTTTGATAGGGATTGCATTAAATCTGTAGATTGATTTAAGTAGTATGGTCACTTTAACAATATTAATTCTTCCAATCCACGAACATGGGATATCTTTCCATTTATTTGTATCATCTTCAATTTCCTTCATCAGTGTCTTGTAGTTTTCAGAGTATAGGTCTTTCACATCCTTGGTTAAATTTATTCCTAGGTATTTAGTTGCTGATTTTAAGAGTAAGGAATTGATGTCAAGTTATTTCCAGTGGTTTACAGTGAGTTTCTCTACCCCTTCCTATCTTTTTTTACCTTTCTGTTTTTCTTTCACTCATTCTCTCTCTACAGTTTTGAGTGCTGTGTACAATTACCATTAATCATTCTTTTTGATGTTAAAATTATCCAATATTTGGAAAATATGAGCTCTTTTATATTGATCTCCATGTTGTTTCACACAAAATAACAATTGATAAATACTTGATTGCCCACTGAAATTCTCCAGGTTCATTATATATTTTCTGTTTCAGGCTGAAATCAGTATTCTTTGCAAAATCCATAGTTCCTTTTAATGGGGAATCATATCTGAGGGCCATATCATGGATGAGTAATGTTTATTCTTATTGGGTTGTCATTGCTTGTTAGGTATTTTCAGTGACCATATTTTGGAAATAATAGTAATAATAGTTAGATAATTATATATTATAATATAATTGTTATCCTAGTGCTAATTTTAAAATTTTAAATATTGCTTTTAATTGAGATAATATTCACATATAATTAAATAACATTAAATAAATACACATGTGGAAACTCTGGTTCTGGTAATATGGCTATCTAAGGTCCCAGGCTGACCCACCATAAAATGTTGTATAAAAATCTTCTTAAATTCACCCACGAGCTGGCAAAAATGTAAGGGTTCAGATCAAAATTAAAGGGGCACTAAATTTGCCTTTTCCTGAGAAATTTTTTCTGAATCAGGTTTTGCAAACTTGTGGAAATTGGGTGGGACAAGAATTCAGTTTCAGAGCCTGAGGTGATGGATAGAGTTGAAGACTTCTGTAAAGCCCAACCCACCAAAAATCTTCACCTGATTTGTAAGAATGAGCTAGAAATCCCCTTCCCCAAACTGAGTGCTACTAGCCAACAGACTGCACAAAAGATAAAAAAAAATCACTTGTGAGAATTTGATTTGTAACCATAAGTTAGATATTATACAAGTTGACAGCCTGAGTTCAAAATAATGTGGTCCAAAAACCACTTAAGCCAAGAATTTAGTTTAAAATATCCTAGATCAGTGCTCCCAGTTGACTGACAAAAGTAAATACAAATACTCTCTGAAAGAATCCACCTTCATCCCAGGCTTAAAGTATTTCCAAGATAAGATTCCAACTAGCATTTATACTCAAAAGTAACAATACATACAAAGATCATCATGAGCAAGAATCGGAAACAAAATATGTAGCTGAATTATACTAATGTGTTTATGTGTGTATATATAATTTACTATAGGGTAAACAAATACAAAGGACCTAGAATTAAACCTAACAAAATCTGTGCATAATATTTGTACATATTGTATAAAGCTATAATGAAACATTTGAGAGACCTACCTAACGGAGAAATATATCACGTTCATGGATTGGAAGATTCAATATTATAAAGATCTCATTTTACCCACTTTGATCTACAAAGTCACTGTAATCCCAATCAAGATCAAAAGAGTTTTTGGTAGGACTTAGATGTAAATTCTAAAATATATGTGGAAATTTAAAAGGTCGAGGCAAGTCAAGACAATCCTGTAATAGGAGAAAACTGTGGCTGAATTTGCTTGCCAGATACGAAGACTTAATTTGAAACTGTGATAATTAAGACAATGAATAGTGTTAATAACAGAATAGAATATAGTACCCTAAAATGGATACAAATATAGAAACTTGATTTTTGACAGAGCTGAAGTTGAAAATTATTGTGCTTGGACAATTGGTCATCCATATGTTAGTAAAATCTTTGACAGCATGTTTTCTTTAAAAATGTCTTTTTCTTTTATTGCATAATCAGCTCACCTGAAATATGCATGGGAGATAAGGTCAATGACAATGTCCAAAAGCTATAAAATAAGTGATCGGATTTCCAGAGGGTGTAATAGTTTTAGACATAAAGAAAACTTAAGTGAAATAAATGTTAAACTCTATCCAGTTGAGAATAATAGAAATTATAATTTGTTTACCCTAAATAGAAGGAAAAAGTGGGGTCAAATCCAATAATTTGAATGAAAAATCAGAGACCTTATATAAAAATTACTTCATTCAAAAACAAATGACTCAAAGACTATAACATGTCTTACCCAACTCAAACCAGGCAGTAAGTGGACAGCAAGGATTAGATTTTTGCATTTTCTAATTCTCATGTAAATTCTTTCCAGCACAACACAACATCCGTAGGAGGTTAAATCATAGAACAACAGAGATAAATGATGGTGGCATATTAGAAAGTTTCAAATGAATTGTACAGGAAACAAATCTATAGAAGTTGATAAAAGAATAGATTTACTTTCATGAAAGACTTGAAGAAAAGTGTTTATAAATTATGTAAAATAAGGATTTGATTAAGTAATACCAAGCTGTAAACGAGTGAATAAGAAATGGAATGAATGAGTCATAATTTTACTCTATCATGAGTATGTAAGTCACCAATGAGTCAGCAGCCTCCACACGTACAAATCATAATAGTAAACAAATTTTACATCTGGAAAAAAATCCTTTCTCTCTTGGCTCTCCCAATTGTTGCTATTTATAGATTTAGGGCTTTTATTTGAGATATATTTATAAATTTCTACAGTGTCTCTAAAATATATAGTAATTTATGGCTAATATCCAATTATTAGAGCATGAATAGATGCAGTCTTCATAGTTAAAACATTATAGTAATATGAAAATCTATATACTAGATATTTTTCAGAATTAAAACATTTATTCCACAATTTTAAAATAACTTTTCTCATTGAAAATATTTAAAGTTTATGAAACCAAATTTTTAAAAAAATTCAACCCTATTTTTTAGGAAAGTGCAGCCCTGATGCAGAAAATAGACACATAGATAAGTTCTCGCCTACCCTTTAAAACATCTGAATATTGTCCTGTCCAACTCTAAAAATGAATCAGTGGTTCGATTTAATTTGATATTAGATCTAATCCTGAAAAATTAATACCAAAAATAGAGAGTACAGGTTTCATTTTTTGAATTCACAAATATAATTTCAGCTGAAAGTGATTTACAGTATTTTAAAATCATTTTAATAAGTCTCTTTTCATTGTCCTAATCTTCTTGGCAATAGCCAGCTGTTTATTGATGCCCCTTGGCAGAATAAAAATGAGATAGTCTGTCCAGTGGTAACAGTTCCTGAACCCCATGATCTGCAACATCTCAACTTCTGGAACATTCTTATTGTCATTGAAGCTTTCACTATACATCTATTTCTTGGCTCTGCCCTAGCTGGAAAACTAGGGAATAATAATATTTCAGGTTTTCCAATGATTACAAAAGAAATTCCTGTATACTGCAATCAGTATATCCTTTCCATTCTAAATACTAAGCAACTATATATTGATAAGTTTTTTGCCATTTTATATTATAATGTGATCTGTTCTCAGACTCTGAACAACTGTGATTTTTTTTTTCCATTTCAATTATTCTTTCAGAAATAAGAAGAACCATTCCATTGGTGTAGTGCCTTTGGGCTCCCTATCTAAAGAATTTCACACATATAGCAAATATATTTTTCCTGTTCTCTTATGGCTTTTATTAAAGCTTATGCAATGCTTGTTAAATCACTTAGATTCTGACACTCAAAACAATGTGTAACTCTTGAATGATCAAAACCAATTTGCTGGGAATTTCCCCATGGCTACAATAGGGTAACTTTGGCTGACTAACACTCCTAGAGAGAAGAACTAGAAAAAAACAGCTAAAACTACAAAGTGGGAGGGGATTTGTTTGAAGTCCTTGGAGAGTTGCTGAAGCTATCAGGACTAAAGGGGCCAAAATCCCAGAGAAGTGAACCACAATGAGATGAGCTAACATTCTGTGAGCAGATTTCATTCTCTGAGCATTTGCTGATTCTTGGAATGGGGAGAGAGACTGAGAATTCAGGCAGAAGACATCAGTTAAAAGAAAAAGAAAACAGTTTTGGTTAACACATGAGGTATGTAGGGAACCATATGGGATTGAAAGACAAAAACTGGAGTGAGTCATCCAGAATTTAAGAAGCAAAATCTAAGAGTGAGGGAGGCAAAGAGAACTGGCATTACTTACACTTAACAGTGTTCCTTCTTGAAGCATTTGTTCAATTCTATGCACAAAGAAAAAGTCTAAAAAACTAAGCATAAAGGAGAAACTATTTAAAAACTGAGAGTATTTGGAAGTGTTTTAGTGCCAAGAAAATAAGAATTGAAATTAAGGATCTTAAGGAGAACAGACTCTAATAAGTATCCTAGGCTCTAAGGTAATGCCTCAAAGAACAATGGGAGTACTGGATAAAACAGAGATAAACTGAGCCATCTAAAAACTGCAATCCAGCTACATAAACGAAGCCCTGATTTACTGTGATCTTTCTCTCAACTCAGGGTCTCCACCAAACGGTAGTCTAAACCCTTTCTGAAGCTAATAGCACCACCCTGAGCTCCTACAACATTTTTAAAGAATTCTGGCTTTCAATCAGAAAGAGACGTACAGATCACTTATGAAATTTGGCAGCCACAGATTTTATTAATATGGTTTTAAAAATGGGTAGAAATCTAGTTCTGTAAGCAGAATACCTGAGAAAAGAACCAAATGGAAAGTGTAAAACTAAAAACTGCAGTAATCAAAACTAAGAGCTGAATTGTTGATTTTAACATCCTGTTAGACACAGCAAAAAGTAGGATTAGTAAACAGAAATATAGATCTGTAGAAAATATTCAAGCTGAAGCACAGGGATTCAAAGGAAGCACAGAAAATTCAAGAGAAGTACAGAAGAAGGAGGAAGAGGAGGATAAAGTGAGGGGAGGAAGGGGAAGAAAGGGAGAGAAAAGAACATTGAAGAAATATGGGACATTGTAAAAAGAAAAAAAGATCTATCATGTTTAGAGTCCCAAAAACTGAAAAGAGAACTTAAAGCAAATATATATACATATATATATATATGTATATGTATTTGAAATACTAATATCTAAGCATTTTTTAAAACTGGCAAAGTAATTAAGCCAATGATCCAAAAGTACCATACACCTCAAGCAAGATAAATTCACCACATTAAGAAAGAGGAGAGGGACTTTCCTGGCCGTCCAATGGTTAAGACTCAGTGCTTCCAATGCAGGGGGCACGGGTTCAATCCCTGGTTGGGGAACTAAGATCCCGCATGCCACACAGTGTAGATAAATAAATAAATAAATAAATAAATAAATAAATAAATAAATAAATGAAGGGAAATTATAGGATGAGGTTAAGAGATGCAGAAAAAAATTTTTTTAATAAAACACAACAAATAACTTTTTAAAAATCTAAGAAAACAATGACTATGATAGAACTTTTGATTAAAAAAAAATCTACCAAAAAAGATAAAACCCATCAGCAAATATGATATGTATTGTAGAACGTTGAAGGCTTTCCTCTTGAGATCAGAAATAAGATATTTGTTTCTATTAAACCTTGTATGGGAAGTCCTAGACAGTTTACTAATAAGGCAATAAAAAGGATAAAAAAAGTATAAATAGTGGGAAAACACTAAAAGGGTCATAATTTGCAGATAATAGAATCTAGAAAATCCTAAATAATCCACAAATTTAAAAAAATCGAGCTAACAAGCAAGTAAACCATACAATGTATACTGATATGGCCAATATGCAAAGATCAATGAATATATATATGTATAACAATTAATTAGAGAATGAAATTTAAGGATACCATTTACAATAGAATAAAAAATCATATAACTTAGAATAAGTTTAATGTTTGATATAAAAGCATCTAAACAGAAAAATACAAAATATTATTGGCAAACTAAAAGAAGGCCTAAACAAGAGAATGTATACACCATACATTTCAAAGATTCAATGTTGTCAAAATATTTGTTCTTCAAAAATTGATCAATAGAAAAAAACAATCTCAATCAAAACCCTAGAAGATTATTTTTGTATGTATATGTATGTTAACAAGATTATTCTAAAATTTACATGAAAATTCAGAGTCAAGTATAGTCAGTCTATTCTTGAAGTAGAATAAAGTTCAATGATACACACTACAGGATATCTAGACTTGTTTTAAGTACAGTATATTACTGGTGCAAGCAAGACAAACAGACAAATACATCAGAATACAGAGTTCAGAAATGAACTTACTCTTATAAATTCAGTTGATTTACAAAATGGTGCCACTTGAAATACAGTGAAGAAAGATGTTCTTTTCAATAAATGACATTGATTCATTTGGATATCCATGTGAAAAATTAAAAATATCTACAGCTTACCCATACACAAAAAATGGTATGAATGGACTGCAGACCTGTAAATTTAAAAGGTGAACAATAAAATTTCTGAAAGATAAGATAGGAAAACAACTTCTTGACTTTGAAATAAGCAAACATTTCTTAAGCAGGATATAAAACCAATAGCAAGAAGAAAAGGATTAATATAGTCAAGCTCATTAAAAATAAATATTTCTGTTTATCAAAAGATAACATTATGACAATGAAAAAGTAAGTCTCAGAGTTGAAAATATTTGCAATATATCAACCTGACAAAGAATTTTTCTCCAGAGTTCATCAGTAAGGAAAAGACAGAATCCCAGTTTAAAAAAAAAAAAAGATTAAAAATTAAATGGAGGAGGGGGATCAAGATGGCTAAGAGGACATGGAGCTCACTCCTCCCACAAACACATCAAAAATACATCTACATGTGGAACAGTTCTCACAGGAAACCAACGGGAAACTGGGAGAAGATCACCTATACAACCAGAGCTGCAAGATAGATCTCCGTGTAATCAAATAGGATGGGGGAAAAGGGCATCAGGACAGGATCTGTGCCCCTTGGAGGGATCTGTAAGGAAGAAAAGGTCCACATGGTCAGACCCTCACTCTGGGGAGCCCCCTTGCCTTCTGGGAAATCCACTAGAACAGACAGAAGGGATAAAGAAGCCTAAATTCTACTTGCAAGGAGTGTGCACATGCTGGCTTGCTAACAATCAGGGCAGGGAGAGACTTGTGCTGGAGGTTGCTGCATTGCTGCACTTCCCAATCCGAAGGGGCAAACACCCTGGCCCTACTCGCTCCACACCACATCCTGGCAGGAGATCAGGGCAGAGATTCAGTCTAGCTGCACATGGACAGATCACCGTGCCTGGGATGTGATCCAGGCTAATACAGAGACCATTGTCAGCGCACATGGGAGCAGTGGGTGAAACTGGGCAGACACAGTCAGTGCCTATACTGGGCAGTGCCACAAGATTGCACAGCAGTTAAGTGCTGAATTGGGTAGACAGGCCCTGGGGGAGGATTTGGTCTAGCTGTGCAGAGAAAATCCTGAGGGCCTGGGGTATAGTCCCCCCAGGGAAGTTGTCAGCACAGGCATGGCAGGGCTAGACTAGCCACGGCAGACATTGTTGAAGCATGCACTCTGTGGCACCGCAAAAACACAGTGGCTGGGTGCTGAGTCTCATGGAATACATGGCAATTCATTACCTGGTGGGAGCGCCCTGGCTCTGCCCACTCCACACTCAGCATGGTGCCGGTTTGGTGCAGACAGGTCCTGGGAGAGGTGTGCCACAGAGGCAGCCCAGCTCCCAGGCAGCAGCACAGCAACCTCAATTTCTGCAGCCTCAGTGTCCCACCCCCAACACCAACCTGCTCCACACCACAGCCTAGCACTAAGTCTGGAACAAACACAACAAAGAAAGGGAAGTGACCTTGGGCTGCTTTTGGGCTGAACCGCAGATGGCTACATGGGCAGTGCATAGATTTGCTGTGACCACATGTGCCTCACTTACTCAGCGGTCACCTCTTTCAGGGCAGGGCATGCCCTCAAGGGCAACGGAGCCTGATCGAACCCAACCCTCAAGGTTTCTACTCTAAGGACTGTGGAGCAGACCCTGCCCCCTGACAGGGCAGTGACAGCTAGGGGACAAAGAGTAGGCCCTGACCCACATCCAGTGCAGTCTCCAGACACCACAACACCAATCACACCCCCTATCAAGGGGATAACGGCCATCACACTCTGAGGAAAGACATGGCTGGTATCCATACTAAACCAGCCCTCACAGCAAAAATATTGGACTCACAGTCTACACAGGGATGCTCCCACATAAGAACAAACTTTCAAGACCACAGTACATAACTGTTTCTCCTAAATTCATAGAGACAGAGAAAGCTAAGTAGAATGAAAAAGCAGAGGAACTACTCCTAATTAGAAGAACGAGAGAAATCCCTTGCAAGAACAAATAATAAAACAGACCTCTCCAGTCTACTAGACCCCAAGTTCGAAAAGGAGTTAATAAAAATGCTAAAGGATTTAAGAAAGATTATCAGTAGAAATGCAGGTCACTGTAACAAGGAGCTAGATATTATAAAGGTGAACCATTTAAAATTAGACAATTCAATTGCTGAGATAAAATCCAATCTGGAGGGCTTCCCTGGTGGCGCAGTGGTTGAAAGTCCGCCTGCCGATGCAGGGAACACAGGTTTGTGCCCCAGTCCGGGAAGATCCCACATGCCGCGGAGCGGCTAGGGCCATGGCCGCTGAGCCTGCGCGTCCGGAGCCTGTGCTCCGCAGCAGGAGAGGCCACAACAGTGAGAGACCTGCGTACCGCAAAAAAAAAAAAAAAAAGAAAAAAAGAAAAACCAATCTGGAAGCAATGGTGGCAGACTAAATGACACGGAACAAATAAATGATCTAGAAGATAGACTAATAGAAATTACCTCATCAGAGCAGCAGACAGAAAGACAAATGAAAAAAAAAAAAAGCAACATATGAGATCTATAAGATAATGTAAAACATGCCAACCTGCACATAATAGGGGCTCCAGAAAGAGGAGAGAAAAGGGGATCAAAAGTGTATTTGAAGAATTATGGCTGAAAACTTCCCAATCCTAAAGAAGGAAACAGATATCCAGGTACTGGAAGCACAGAAGGACCCAAACAAGATGAACCCAAACAGACCCATACCAAGACATATTATAATTAAAATGGCAAAAGTTAAAGAGAAGGTTCTGAAGGCAGCAAGGAAAAAACAGAGTCAGTTACAAGAGAGCTCCCATAAAGCTATCAGCTGATTTCTCTGCAGAAACCTTGCAAGCCAGAAGGGAGTAGCATGACATATTCAAAGTCCTAAAAGGGAAATACCTGCAAACTCTGATACTCTACCCAGCAAGATCATCATTTAGAATGGAAAGAGAGATAAAGAATTTCTCAGCCAAGCAAAAACTAAAAGAATTCAGCAATACTAAATCTAACCTAAAAGAAATATTGAAAGATCTTCTCTAAATAGAAAAGAAGCAAGAATCTACATCAAAGGGAAAATCAAATAGGAAAGACAAATATATAAAAGGATTGAAGATCATTTAACTAAAACAGTACATAGATTTAAAAACAATTAAAAATTTTTGTAAAATTGATTTTAAGTACAATTAACAGCAAAAGGTTAAGCATGAAGATGTAAAACAGGACATCAAATTCACAAATTGGGGAGTACAGTATAAAATTAGAGATCTTTTAGGATGTGTTTGAATTTGTATGACTATCAGTTTAAATCAATAGATATAGTTATGGGTCAACATACTTGAACTCCAGGGTAACTACAAGTTAAAAATGTACAATAGATACACAAAAACCAAAAAATAAGGAATTCAAGCTTACTACAAAAAATAATAATAAATCAAACCACGAAAGGAAACACAAAAAGAAGAAATGAACAAAGAAGAACTACAAAAACAACTAGAAAAGAAGGAATTAATTTCCAAAATATACATACAACTCATACTGAAAAAACAAACAATACAATAAAAAAATGGGCAGAAGACATAAACAGATATTTCTGCAAAGAAGACATACAAATGAAAATATGCTCAACATGACTAATTATTAGATAAATGCAAGTCAAAACTACAATGAGATATGACCTCACACCTGTCAGAATGTCTGTCATCAGTAAGTCTATAAATAGTTAATGCTGGATAGATAACAGAGGAAAGGGAACCCTCCTACACTGTTGGTGGGAATATAAATTGGTTGCAGTCCCTATGCAAAACAGTATGGAGGTGCCTTAAAAAACTAAAAATAGAATTACCATATGATCCAGCAATCCGACTCCTGGGTATATATCTAAAAAAGATGAAAACTCTAATTCAAAAAGATAAATTCACCCCAGTGTTCATAACAGTACTATTTACAGTAGTGGAAACAACCAAAGTGCTCATCAACAGACAATGGCTTAAGGAGATGTGGTATATACAATGGAATATTACTCAGTCATAAAAAAGAATGAAATATTGCCTTTTGCAGCAACGTGAATGGACCTAGAGAATATTATATTTAATGAAGTAAGTCAGACAAAGACAAATTTTATATATCACTTATATGTGGAAACTAAAGAATAATACAAATGAATCTATATACAAAACATAAACAGACTCACAGACATAGAAAATAAACTTATGGTTACGAAAGGGGAAAGGGGGTGGAGGGATAAATTAAGAGTATGGGATAAACAAACTACTATACATAAAATATATAAGCATTAAGGATTTACTGTATTGTACAGAAAACTATATTCAATATCTTATAATAACCTATAATGGGAAATAATCATATATATACATATATATTATATATATGTGCATATACATATGAATATATGTACATATACATAACTGAATCACTTTGCTCTATACCTGAAACTAACACAATATTGTAAATCAACTATACTTCAATTTAAAACAATTGAATGAGTGCTTCAGAAAAGATGATATCCAAATGCTCATTTAAAATATCTAACATATTTTAACATCATTGCCCATAAGATAAACAATTCAATTTTAAAATGCAAATCACCACTAAGCACCTGTAAGAATGGGTAAGATTAAAAGGCCATACCAAGTATTGGTGCAAATTCAATAGTATAGGACTTTTTATACACTGCCAGTGGGAATATAAAGGGGCACAGTCACTCTGAAAAATTGTTTGGCAATCTTTTGTAATATTAGACATACATAACCAAAAATTCCATTCCTAGATGTATACACAACAGAACTGCCTTCATATGTGGACCACAAGACAAATTCAAGGATGTTAATAGAAGCATTATTCATAAGAGCCCCAAACTGGGGGAAAAAATGTTCATCAATACTGGGATTGATAAATTGTGGTAAATGCTTAAAATGGAATACTATAAGTCAGCCTTTAAAAAGACAAAGCTCACGTTCCACCCAAGAGCAGGGCAAAATGTAGCATATTGTTGAGTGAAATAAGCCAGAACCACTTCAAGAATATTCTCACTTGCATCCCAGTCTCCCAGCCTTCCAGCCTCCTGGTACAGTTTACCTATCTACCTCTAATTGTCAATTATACCAATATTAAATATTTTATATTAAATATTAAAGTGTTGCCTAATATGGTTAACAAAATTTTGATTTCATCAGCATGTTCTTTGGGATTCATCTGGTCCCAGATTCATACTTTCTAATATTCATGCATCTGTCACCGGAGCAAAGAGTCACTGGCTCTTTCTCTATGTCTAGCATATGCTTCCTCCTGGATAACAGAGAAGGAGAATCCTGAAATCATCTCATT
This sequence comes from Phocoena sinus, assembly GCF_008692025.1. NCBI lineage: Eukaryota > Metazoa > Chordata > Mammalia > Artiodactyla > Phocoenidae > Phocoena > Phocoena sinus. The sequence goes on from NC_045771.1 coordinate 82,908,087, forward strand.
TCTTTTGCAGGCACTGAGCCTCTACTATGACACTGCCTCTGAAGCCTGAACTATTGCTATATAAATTGTCAGCCTATCTAAACTTATATACTAGTTTCACTATTTTAAAGCATAGACCAAAAATTATGCTTTAGTTCAATTCAATAACTATATACTGAGCATCTATTATGTAAAAGACATTCTAGTGCAAAGAAAGAGCCAGCAAAACTCTCTGGTGCCTGATACTGCCACCTCTAAAAGAGAGTCTCTGTATTTATTCAACAAATAGAATTGAATTTGTACCATGGGAAAGAAATTTTATCTACGTACACACTAATTAAAAAATAGAGGAATAAAATAAAAGAAAAAAAACCTTAATTTAAAACAAATCATATTTGACTGATTAAATTAGTCAAAACTACTAAACAATCTGAACTTGGAGAAAATAACCTAAAATAACCTCTATTCTTTTTAATGTATTTTAAGAACTGGAGAGTGACACTTGTAGTAATAACTTAAATGTGTTATGCTGATGTTTTCAAACTAAATTCCAAGCCCTTAGATTTGATTAGAAACATTGGACTACTGTAGGTTAGTTGGGTGAATATGTTCTCTGCTGGAAAATGAGGGAGTAGCCCCAGTCTTGGTTAGGTCAGCCAAGAGCTAAAGGGAGGAGAAAGAAAGGAGCAAAAATCAAAAATTACTAAACCATATTGTATGCATTTAAAAAGCATATTTTATGTTATTTCTTCCAGGTAGAAAGAAGAAAAATCTGGTAACAATTTACACTGATACTTAGATCCATTCCTAAGAGTGTTAGTTAGTGTGGGGTAATAATAAATGTACCAAGTTTGTATTTATTATTTTAAATTTTATGATTATAATTTTAAATTTTGGACTGTAACATGGGACATCGTTTTTTAATCCCAGTAGAACATGGACTCAAGCCTCACTATCCAGCCTCTGCAATGTACAGTGTTAATACCCAAACCTCCATGCTCCAAGAACCACCTTGCCTACCTACAAGAACACTGCTGCCTATGCATCACTTTGAAATGTAATTCGCCCCTGCGAGCAGCACAGCTGGGTTTGGGTGGCCAAGTCCACTGCCGATCCACAATAGTATTTCTATGAGGTCATTCCCAAGAGGACATTGGATGTTGGGAGATCTTAGGCATCACCTTCTACCTTCTTTCTGCTCTTCCAAAATAAAAAGGAGCATATTTTTTTCTATGTTACACCCATTTAGGACATCCAACAAAAGCTTGCTTAAGACAAAATATATTACAGAAATTGTTAAAACTGTTCTGTCAATGGTTGCTTAGACAGCTGAGCCAGAACAGTGCAGCTGGTCCAGTTTTCCAAACGACAATGATTATGGTTTCCAGTGCACCTTCTGAGGCCATTGCTGTCACCTAGAAGCTGGTGAAGTCAGAAATGTGCCACTTCAGAGTGGATATGAAAACTATCTTTGGACCATGTAGCAGATGTGCAACATCTCTGTTCTACTAAAGTCAGGAAACAACACTCATATGTGACATTATACTTGGTACATAGGCAGTATACTAAACCAAATTTGTTTCTATTTTAAAAGATTATAGCCTTGAGCAGATCTTTCAAATTATGCAAAGAGCCTCTATCTTCTAGCACTGAAATATGGTGCCAAGCCAGCTGGGTTAAAATTAGCATAACTCACGAACCTACACTTGTACTTCCTTTGTTCTGGAGTTGTCTCTGTCTGCATCTGGCTCACCATCCTAATTCCTTTCTTTGGTTGACTTTTCTCTAGGAAACCCTTTTCTTGCTCCAGGTAATCTGAACTCCACAGATATAAAACCAGTCCTTGAAATCATTTTAATATGTTTGTGCCACAGTAGTTACATTAGCTCAAATTATTTATCTGGGAGGATCATCAGTCCCAATATAAATTAGTGGATATAAATAGTTAAAAGCAGGGATGGTATATCACCTAGCTCCATTCATTAGGGAACATTGGTATGGGTGTGATGGTCAGGAGAATTAAAGAGGTGTAGTTGCAGTGCCAGAGGTAGATAATAAGAAATCACAGAAACTGAAGGTGACATTTTCAAATGTGTGGCAGCCAAGAAAAAGATGTTTTGGTACAGAAACACACAAGAGACAGCATAGGGTGAAATTTCATTATGTCATATACAAAATATAGAATTTTGCTATTATAGAATGTGTAAAAATAGCAACTGTTTTGATATATGTTACCAAGAAGTCTAGTTTAAAAGAAATGTTTGGCTTCCTTGACTTGTGATTTAGTATATATTCATTTTCAGAAGATGCCTCTTCAGTTATTTTTGTTGTATTTATGTTCTATCGATACTTCTTTCCAGCAAAAAGTTAATATATTATTTGATAGTAACATCAGCTTCCTCAAAGTAAAACAAGATTAGCTCAGATCAAGAAATTAATCCCTATGGGATATTGAGGAGAAAGAAAATATATCTCCAGAGTGTTTGGATTCATTTGAATTTTTCACTGGCATATTTTTTTTTCTTTTTGAATGTTTCCATGTCATAGATAATTCCAGTTTTACTAGTTTTATTTATTTATTTATAAATAAACACAAGTTCTCTTAAAGTTCTAGAGGTCAAAAGTCCAGAGTCAGTTTTCACTGGGTTAAAATCAGGGTGTCAGCAAGGCTAGTTCCTTCTAGAGGGTCTAGGGGAAATCTGCTTCCTGACTTTTACAGCTTTATAGCCACCTGTATTCCTTCCCTCTTGGCCTCTTTCTCTGTCTTCAAAGCCATCAACAATAGCATTTTCCAGTCTCTGTCTCTCTCTTTTCTCTCCCTGTCTCCGTCACTTTGCTTTCATTTATACTTTGATGTCACATTAAGTAAATTGCACTTGTGTTTAATTGATTTAAGGATAAAACCAGAAAACTGCATCCTTTGGGGGTATTATAATAATAATAATAGCTAGAATTTACTCAGTGCTTTCTATGTTAAATACCTGTACTAAGTTGAATCACATGAGATTGCCTTTTTCATAGATCATATAAGTGCGGCATTTGGAATTAAAATCCAAATGTTCTTAGCCACTATGCTATATTCAGCATCTTTTTCAATAGGCTAATCAACCCTTAATACTGGAACATGGCAAAGTATACATGTATAACTAGAACTCTCAGAAAGAAAGACTACGTATAATTCTTATAGAAATGTAAACAAATAAAACCTGGAAATTGTTAATTATGAAATCCTATGTTAGAACAGAGGCAATTATTCAAAATTCTTCGGGTCAAAATATGTATAATGTTAAAAAGAAAAAGAAAACCATGGTTTGGATTGTTAAAGTCTTTAATATAGTGGGTAATTATTTACATGTAAAACATATTATTTATGTGTAAAACTAGTTTCCGTATTCATTTTCCCATTGCACAAAATAGAATTCATCAGATTAATCATGGAATTTTGAATCAAACTCTCTTCAACTTGAATGCATACTCTGTGTTACTTTGGTTTGTTAATTTCTCCAGGCTGTATGATTAGTGAAATGGAGATGATATAATAGTATGTAATTTATAATAATAGTGATAACTTATATAACACTCATGATATGTTAGGCACAGTTCAAGGGACTCTGTATACACTAATACATGAAAACATAAGAGCACTGCGAGGTAGATTATTTAACCAAACCCCACAGGTAGTAAGTAGTGCAGTGGGACTGAACAGAGGTAGTCAGACTTCAAGTCTATACTCATAAATAATGCACTCAGCTGCCGCATTGTGTGTTTTCCCAGTTGAATGAAATAGTGTGGGTAAAATGTTGATATATTGCACATAGTAAGATCTCAGTAAACGTTAGTCAGTGTTAAATTTGAAGATTAAGGCACTTATCTAATTTTGTGACCTATTGAAAACTGAGCACTGTGGCAGCTTTTGGCCTTGCTTGCTAATAAACATCACTAAAGCTATAAACCCAGTCAGTATTCAGTTCTGTGTGTTAAGCTAACCATGTTTAATAAGTATGTTAGATTGCAAGAACCACAATATACATGTTGCCTTTCACTGAAATTCTGGATGCCCACCCACTCTGATGCTGGGCTTGGCCATGTGACTTGTCTGGACCAATAGGGCAATAGCAAACATGAGAAGAGCAGAAAATTAGGAAATACTTGTGTCACCACAGGGCATTGAGTCAAGTTCCCTATGCTACACAGCAGGTTCGCATTAGTTATCTATTTTATACGTAGTAGTGTATATATGTCAATCCCAATCTCCCAATTCATCACACACACCCCTTCCCCCTTGTGGTGTCCATACATTTCTTCTCTATGTCTGTGTCTATTTCTGCTTTGCAAATAGGCTCATCTGTACCATTTTCTAGATTCCACATATATGCGTTAATACACGATGTTTGTTTTTCTCTTTCTGACTTACTTCACTCTGTATGACAGTCTCTAGGTCTATCCATGTCTCTACAGATGACCCAGTTTTGTTCCTTTCAATGGCTGAGTCATATTCCTTTAAAAAATTTTTAAATTAAAAAATAAGTTAAAAAAAAAGAAAATACTTGTGCATTGGGGCTTGTCCTTTTCTTGCTCATGAAACTCTGCAATCACCTTGTAAGTGAGCCCAGGCTAGCCTGCTGGATGAAGAGAGATCCATGACCCAGCCACCCCTGTTGCACCAGCCACCTGTCAGCCATCTGCCAGGGCTATGAATGAGGTCATTCCAGACCAATGAGCTCCAGTCACTCCCCAAGTGAGTCCTGATGCATGAGTGAGATTAGGTGAGACCTGTGAAAAAGCCGCCCACTAAATTCAGCCCATTTTGCAACCTGACAAACTGTGAGCTAATTCAGTAGTTGTCATTTTAAGCCACTAAGTTTCAAGGGTGACATATTATTCCCCCGAAATAATAATAAAAAATGATATTTCAATGAATCATTCTCAGTACTATGGTATGACTGGGATAGAGGGGAAATTATGTGGAAATTAGGCAATTATTGGATTAATATGGTGACATGGATAGACAAATCGAGGAACTCTGATCTGAATTCTGCTCTTCATTATCTATCTTGGCTCTAAATAGGAGCATGTCATATGCAAATTATTAATGCACAAGTGACTGCTCATTTCTGGAGTTATTTAAGGTCATCTGGCTTTGTATTCAGTCTCATTTTTGAAGCTGGCATAGCTAAACCCTAATGTAAATTAGCAACTGAAAACTATTAGTTAACAAGTCCCAGCAAAATTGTATCTGGCCAAACTTCTCAGTTCTATTCTCAGAGTGAATGAGAAAAAATGTCATAGGAAATCCTGCCAGTCTGGAGGAGTGGATGCTTTTCAATATGACAGCCTCAACCATAGTTACAGGGTGTGTCACCTTCCTTTGTATATATCTCCATTTTCAGAGGGATTGTTACAGACTCTAAAATGTGACTTCCCAGCTAATACCAAAATTGAAATCCAAAAAGATTTTTGTATTGAACTAGCTAATACTGTCAGCATTTCTAATCTGTTACATATTTGAAGACCAGCTAATGATCATATTTTTTTAGGTGAACAGGTAATCATTTTATAACATTAGAATAAAGAATTCTTTATATGTAACATAGCAGTATCAAAACAAAACAGTTTTAATTTTTTCTAAAACATCAATTACACACAGAAAAGCCTGATATAAAAATTACTTCTTAGACAGTTTTAGTCATTTCCCTAATTCCAATACCCATAAAAACATGTAACTTGGCAAAACATTTTTGAATGATTTTCTGTTTTAGTTTCCATTGTGGGAAAATATTTTTTTAAAAGATTAAAGGCTGGGTACTCTATTATACTTAAAAACATTCCAGAATAATATAGCACAATATACATGATCAAATAGATTTTTCAATATCCTAACATTTTTAACAATTATTTATATTTTCATTATATGAACATACATGGTATGATACATAATAACTCAAAACATTTGTGTGTTAAAGATAATTGCATGTATTTGTTGAGCACAAATACAGAATGAAGTCTCTTTGACCTAGGAACTGCACAGCATAGGAAGTGTTTGGCCATGGGAAGTGCAACTGTCAGTTGGTAAGAATATATTTACCATCTGTCATTTACCATGTTTCTGCTTGGCACTGCCCACTGGAACATTCGGAGTGGCTTTTAGCATTAAAATTCTCTCCCAGTAGTGATCTCCCCAAGTCAGTATTTTTCCAACTATTACAATGCATATCTGTTAAATAAATCGTTCTTACTACCATAGCTTTGTCTGATGGGAGGCAAAGCACTTAGGGTGATTTGTACACAGCAGAAAAAGTGCAAGCAGCAGATGGACCAGTGGGGCCATTATTGCTGGTACGTTTAAAATAATGGAAGAAGTTTTTTTTTTTTTAATGTTTGGGGGAAAAGAGCAGTTTGGAACTAGCTTTTCATTCACTGAGCTATGAACTAATGAGTGTATAGTAATAATAGCAGCCACATTTTTAATAAATGAAATTAATATAAATGTTCCATGAATTAATTTGACTCTGTTTATCTATTTGTTCATCACCACGGATACTTTCATAAATAACAGTGTTGATATTTTATTGTTAACATTTCCTAAGGTTAGAATTCCAAGAAATATCCAGAACCACTGACAGAAATTATTTGTAATATATTATGAGCTATCTTCTGTGGGCTGTACCATATGCTGATTCTATTTTTAATATTCTCTTTTAGGGTTTCCTCTAGTACTGCTTTCATTAATCCTTTAAAAATATTTCCTGAAATCATATTTAGAACCCAGCATAATGTAAGTAGACACACGAAACCTTAAATTGGTATTTTTTATTGTTTCTTCTCTTACCCAAAGAGCATTACAAGTAGATTTGGCTAACAATAAAGTCATGGCTGATATACATTTATAGATTAGTATTTGTTCACTCAAAGTGAAGGTGACCCATTTATTTACGTGCCTCAGTGGTTGACACCAACTACCATAGTTAAGTGTATTATTTTGTGATGCCAGATAATGCCGGTGACTGTGAGAACAATAGAAATCATTGCATTGATTATGCTCTTTTATAGCTCTTTCTGACACAAACATTACAATTACATAGTACACAATAAAGAATAAAAGATAATTATGTTCATGTTTTTCAATGAGGAAAACCAAATTATTGACACCAGGTGGAGAAAGAGTGCCTAAATAATTCATATGTTAAAATACATAATTTCCCCATGTGTCTAGATATCATCAAATGACATTAATATTGAAAATACATTAGAGACCATATATATGCATCTAATTAATATTATATATTCTATAGCTGGGCTTCCTGGATTCAGATCTCAGCACTGACATTTATTTTGTGACCTTGGGAAAGTTTCCTAAATTTTGGCCTTCGTATCTTTATATGTAAAATAGGGGTAATATTTCTACCTTCAGCATGGGATTTTTGAGATGGTTAAATGTAGTGCTTAGAGAGTGAGTGGAGTATTTGTTTTCTGCTGTCTATAAAGTGCAAATATTTGTAAGATGAGTCCATATCAATAACTTAGGCATCGCCATAAATTCCATGTATTACTTTTCTCGTCAATTTTTTTTCTGATTCACCAAATAACCTAAAGGATATTTTATCCATTCATGTTATCTGATTTGCCTCAGTATGCTGTTTCCTTTCCTGCAATGTATTTTCCAATATCTTTATGTGCTCACTTCTCTTTATTCAGAGAGGTTAGTTCCTGACCAAATTGTATTAAATAAACACATATCTGTATCATGCTCTATCCTGTGGCTCTACTGAATTTTCTTCATAACATTTACCTAAATATTAACATTATTTGTCATTTATTTTTTAACTCATTTATTGTCTGTTTCCCTCATTTTATTCACCACTGTGTTCCCCACGTCTAGAATAGCACTTGCTATAAAGTTGGTATCAATGAATATTTGAATAACTGAATGAATACATGCTCATGTCCCCTTGTTGCTTCCTTAGCCCCAATTCCTACACATTCACTGCTATTTACATCTTTACCACATTTTCATCCTATATGGACATTTGAATTGGTTGGATGGAAATTTCAGCCTCTTCTGTATTGTACAATCCTTGCCTTATCATCAGTTTTCCCAGCGTGAAAAAGATTCTATTGTATCATATTATATTACATTATATGATCTTATATTAGTTATGTTTTATGTATTTTTATATATGCAGAACTTTATCTTGACTTCCCTATGTAACAAATTCAGGTGTTTTACTTAAGTGTAATTTAGAATTCAGAATTTAGGTGTTTGCTCGACTGGTGGGCTACATCACCCAGGAGTATCTGCACTATTTGGTATTTCTGGAAGTTTGTTTTATACATGATTTTAAGTAAAGTTGTAGGTGAGACATAGAAATGCATAAGAGGATTTACTCATTTAACATTACTTATTAAGCATCTACCATGTTTTATAAATGCTGGGGATTGGGACCTTTTTTGCCCAACTTCAGAGAATCCAATGTCAATGGTGTCTATTGGACTTGCACAGTGGTAGCCCTGGTAAGGGACACTATGCTATATAAACATACAAAGTTTCTGCCCTTACGAATAAAGAGTTTAGGGGTGGAAGAAGGGAAATGAAATCACTAACTACCATGATAGAAGTATAGAGAACTATGAGGACATAAAGATGAGGGTTACACGTACCACAAGTCAGGAAATGCTTCCCTGGGAAAACGATGTTTATCCTCATTCCTGAAGGAAAAGTAGGGGTATCCTGAATGTTCCTTACTGACACATCAAAACTAGAGGGAGCTGCATTCAGGAGGGGCTCCAGGCACTAATTGTGCTGTGCACAACAGAGGGAAAGAGACATCATTCCCATAGGTAACTCTGGAGCCTAAAACTTTCCTTTTAAATAATCCTGGGAAATTACCAGTGACTAGGTGCCTCCCCTTAAGACATTGCCTGACAGTATTCATTAACAAGAGGCTGGAGTAAAAGAAACAGAACTTCTGAGACAAAGGGCTCCAAGAAGTAAATGGCCAACATTTTCCGATATTTCATACTAGGAGGGAAAGTGATATCTTGCCATTGAGAGAGAGCCCGTGGGATTTGGGCATTAATATTAATGAATCCTTACCTGAACCCACAGGCTGCTGAGGCCAGCACACATTTCTGGGTAGATTGCTATAACAAAGAGGATATATTCCTAAGGCACTTTAACTTGGGAAATCCTTTCATATAAAGTAAAATTAACACATTTTAATTTGGGGGTGCTTTTAACATATAGATGTCTTGATGACTGCTCAACTCTTGTCTTTTGGGGGATTGCTAATCCCCAGATCACCTAGAAGCTGCAGCCCTATAATCTTCTTTCCTGAAGAGAGGCACACAGATCCCTCTGAATCATTTTCAATTCAGGAGCCCAGGTAACACTTTCACAACTCCTAAGTTACATGGGTTATGAACTCCAGGAATTTCAGTCCCCTTCGTGAATGAATTCTGTACTGCTTCCTTTTCCTCCTTGTTCATCACATTCCCAGGCCAAGCAAAGAAAAGACCTGAAGCCCTCCCAGCGTCCATCACACACAGACTGATTTTGCTAAAGTAGTATAACTTTATTTCCAGATGAATTGCCAACCAAGATATCACTAGGATATGGTTTTAATAAGATGTTTATAAAGTAGGGTCTAAAAAACGTGTGTGCCTTTGAATGTCACCTCTTGGTAGTTTATTTGCATAGCCCATTCAGTCTTTATAAAGACATATTCAATGCCATGCTAACATGAGGATAATATATAAAACAAAGAATGGTTGTCATAATTGGCAGCATGGGCAGCAGTCTTCAGTGGAGTCAATTCATTTAATTAATGTTTATCAGGAGCCCAGACGGAGCCTGGCAGTCTGTGAAGTGCCAGCCACTCCCACCCTCACTGCCTTTTTGCCATCTGCTGCACATAGGAATGGCAGGCAACCGGCCACCTCAGGATGAGAAAATGTTGTGTTCCTCGCTTGTTTCTCTTCTGCTTCCAATTCCTTGGCTGTCTCTAATTTTTCACATGGCTTGAGCTTACATATAAATTATACTCAAAGGTACAAGATTCAAAGTTCCAAATATGTTTGTCTACAGAATAGTTTAGTGTTAGGGTTTTCTTTTTTTCTTTAGAGCCTAGTGAATCCTAGATTTACTATAAATGGGTTTGCATGTCTCTAATGATTTATGAAAACAACAGTGAAATGGTTTTCTCACAGAATCATGGTAGTCAAGAACTGTATTCTACAGAGCTTAAGGGTAGAAGAGTAAAGTTCTCCACCTCACATTTCACTGAGACATCAAAATCAAAACCTTCATGACTTTTCAAGTCGTATGAGCAGTCACAGAGTTCTGTTCTAAATCAGTGCTCATGCTTGGTTCCCCTCCCATCCTTCTCTTGCTACTCCATAGATTTCCCCAGTACAGAAACAGAGTATGTACAGCCTGTAGTATCCCAAGCATTGAATAGTCCATCCCTCAAATGAGCATCGTAGGGCTGAATATAGCCAGGCATTGTCATTGCCCATATAATGGGCCTCCAACTCCTTGTTTTCTCTCACTTGTCATTCTTTATCTGCTGAATAGTGCTTTGAACTCTAGTGTGTTCCAACTCTGAAGGCCTGAGTTAGATCCTGTCTCTGCTACAGTGATGGCTTTCCCCGTCATTCCTCATGACGTTTGCCCACAGTTCTGCGGCACTCCTGGGTACTGTCTCCTGCTGAAGGACTGAGATTCTGCCTTTGCCATTGTTACACCCCTCCTCATTGCCAGACACATTTTGTTCCCTTGCTTTATAAGGGTTATTTTCAAGACTGTCTCACTTTGGCCATACTGCCCCTTGTTGCCATGACTTTTTCAAGGTTTGTACTTACTTTTTCTGATGAATCATGCTTAATGGGAAAATTGCTTTCACTTTTTCCCACTGTTCTTAGAGAAGAGGGTCTGAATTAGTTGAATTAACACAGTCACCACGGGACTTATCTCACTTTCTATGTTCCAAAGAGGGAGGGATTTCTAAGGTCAGGTGAATGAAAGATCGAGTGTAATACAGTTTCCCTTTCCCGCTCTTACAGTTTTACCCCCAACTTCTCTCAGGAGTGTACTTGACTTAATCATGGCACTTGAAGGGTTGAGGAACAGTGCCTGAATTTTTTTCATGGGAAAGGGATGTACAAAAAATTCTATCCATATTTATTTTGCCAGTATTGGCAGATTCTATTTTAGCTTATCCTGACCCTTTGAATCACTCAATTTTCTGTGGAGAGAAAGTCCTCTCACCAAAATCAGTCTTGTTCAGGCTTCCAAGAACCTATGTAAATGGTTTGATATAACTCACTTCCTTCCCTGGCCTCTTTTTCAGGAGTCATACTTTCTAGGCACTTGAAAAAGAAGTTTTCACAAAATCTTGATTTTCATGTTTACATTCATTATTGAATGGTGAGTAACATTTATTTCAGTACTGTGGCCAGTGCAATATTAGTCCCTATGAATAATTCCTCCAAGTGCATCAGTGTGGGAGAGGACAGGTTGATTGCTTATTCATCAGCACTTACAGTAAAAAAATATTTAAAGGTAAAATGAAAGTTGTCATTAAACTTTTGTAAATATTTTGAGAGAAACAACTATTTAAGAGAATTGGGGGTTTTTTGTTTTTTTTTTTTGCTGTACGTGGGCCTCTGACTGTTGTGGCCTCTGCCATTGCGGAGCACAGGCTCCGGACATGCAGGCTCAGCGGCCATGGCTCACGGGCCCAGCCGCTCCATGGCATGTGGGATCTTCCGGGACCGGGGCACGAACCCGTGTCCCCTGCATCGGCAGGCGGACTCTCAACCACTGCGCCACCAGGGAAGCCCCGAGAATTGTTATGATGATTATAATACAGTCACTTTGATGACTAATTTAAATGTCTGAAAGATTACAAGGTGCTTATATAGGTTTTATTCAACTCAAAAGTCCAAAATTCACTTAAAGTATTTAAATTGGAATAAAATAACTGTATCTCTAAAAATTTTCTCAAAACTAGTGTAAACATGCAAATTATTAAAATTTATACTGAAAATGGTAAATTAAATAAGATTTTTTCAATCTGATTTGTCTCATAAAATGATATTTTTACACACAAAAGAAAAATGATTCTGAATCATCAGTATGAATAAAGAGTAGTTTTAAGTGTCATATGGCTTATTGGAATAGATGAGTGTTTCTCAACCAGGGCAATTTTGCCCACTGTGGGACATTTGGGAAATTTTGGAGACATATTTGGTTGTTCACACTGGAGAGGAACTTTTGGCTTCTAGTGTCTGGAGATCGGGAACACTGTTAAACATACTAAAATGCACAGGACTAAGGTAGAAAAACTCTGTAATAGATAAGCTTTAAGATCACGTGTAGGGAGACGTAAGAGGGAAGAGATATGGGGATATATGTATATGTATAACTGATTCACTTTGTTATAAAGCAGAAACTAACACACCATTGTAAAGCAATTTTACTCCCATAAAGGTGTTTTAAAAAAAAAATCACATGTAAGACTGTGATATAAACAAATCTGTACATAAATGACCAGTTTCAGTATCACAAAAAGTAGTTTAATTTAATCAGTTCTGTTCTCTGTATCTATGACTCTGTTTCTGTTTTGTTACGTTTGTACATTTACCTTGTTTTTTAATTCCACATATGTGTGAAATCATATGGTATGGGTCTTTCTCTGTCTGACTTATTTCACTTAGCATAAAACCCTCTGTTCCCATTCACTTTATCCCAAATGGTAAGATTTTATTCTTTTTTATGGCTGAGTAATGTTCCATTCCATATATATAATATATGAATATATTCCATTCATCTATGGATGGGCACTTAGGTTGCTTCGATATCTTGGCTATTGTGAATAATGCTGCAGTGAACATAGGGGTGCATATATCTTTTTGAATTAGTGTTTTTGTTCCTTTGGAAAAACACCCAGAAGTGGAATTGCTGGTAGTTCTATTCTTAATTTTTTGAGGAATCTCCATACTGCCTTCCATAGTGGCTGCATCAACTCGCATTCTCACCAAGAGTCCACAAGTGTTCCCCTTTCTCCACATCCTCACCAGCCCTTGTTAGTTGTTGTCTTTTTGATAATAGCCATTCTAATAGGTGTGAGGTGATCTCTCATAGTGATTTTGATTTGCATTTCCCTGATGATTAGTGATGTTGAGCATCTTTTCATTTGCCTGTTGGCCATCTATATGTCTTCTTTGGAAATATGTCTATTCAATAATTATTTTTCCAGCATTTCTGAAAAATTTGGAGTGTATATATTCAGAAACATGGACACAAATACACAGACATATTACACAAGCATATCTGACCAACACACACACACACACACACACACACACACACAAAACCATTTAGGTTTTTCTGAGTTTTTCCTCTTTCTTTTGAACTGGACTTAATATAGATTTCAGAAGTTAAATTATAAAATTAAAAATATTTATTAGCAGAATGGTTATATTTGTTTGTTTTGTTTAGTCCAAATTTAATTATGCTTCTTAAAAATCTAAACAAACAGAAACAAAATTAAAATCTGTGCAATGTGAGTTAGGTGTACAAAAGAAACTGGGGGCAAGAAATGGAGAAATACTGCCTAGTGCTCTTCCACTTTCAGTTTGGTATTAAGTTAAACCCATAACTCCAAAATATATCTTTCTTTTTACTACTTTTATGAATAATCCCAAATATTGAGTTGACCTTAAATTCTCATTCTCAGATGAACCTCTCTCCTGTGGTGTGCTCAGTAGACATACTTAAAGAAGTGGATTGAGAGTCAAGGCTCCAAAGTCTGAAAGTGTGAAACACTTAGCTTGCCTTAAATATGCTAAAATATATGTTTAACATAAATACTTCAGATATCTTACGTATCTGAGACTTATAGAATAATGAGCTTTTACCCTTTGCATTAAGAATTTGTAGCTACTTAAAGTTATAAAAATTATGATATATTAATTATTGAAACATAACAAAAATGGACTATTTAATGAATAACATCAGTTTTAGCTCTATAAATTTTATTCTGAATGCAATTTATCTGCATGTGCAAACTGTATATACAGTTGTCCCTCAGTATCCAAAGGGATTCAAGTACCATAGTTGGCCATCCCAATGGGGATTTCATATTGGGGGTTTTGCATCCACAGACTCAACCATCCACAGAAATTTTGATCTGTGTCTCAGATGCAAAACATGCAAATAAGTAGACCCTTGCAGTTCAAACCATGTTGTTCAAGGGTCAAATGTAATTACAACATAGATTAGGATTTTAGGTTAATATTTTAGAAAAAATCCAGAAGTGATATTTATTCATGAGACAAGATAATAATTGATAAGAACAGATAGTAATTGACAAGACCAGCATAACTTTTAGCAGTTAACTTATCCCTGTGGAGGATATACAATCTTGTAATTTATGAAATTTCAATATTTCATACATTTCAAAATATTGCATTTTCAAAGGATCATCAGATAACAACATTGAATATTGGCAGAGAATATTCAAATAAGTTTATCTAGTGAAATAGTTTTCACTCATTTCCTAAGCCAATTAAGAACCTTAAAAATTAGGTTCTTATGTGATAAAATAAATATAGGATGTTTCTTTTTCTATTTTTACTTACTGGTGGTTCTACAACCATTAATAGTAGTTCAAAACAGATGTTTTTCTATATTTTACTGATTATTTGGCAACATTTACTTTCCCTCTCACTGCACAATTGTATTTCTTGGGTTTTACATTTGTATCAACTCAGAAACCCCTGAAAAATCTGTCTACGAAGCAAGGCATATCCACAATCTATACCCCACCCAGTGAAGGAATTTTTAATATCATGGCTTTAATGCTTTTTGCTGACTTTGTCATCACTTCATATTGTTGATATATAAAATTTGATATGTTATTCTTTTGAAGAGCTATAAGAAATAATCCAGAATTATGGATAAACGTTGATTCTCAGCATCCTCTAGAAAATGTGACTATTGTCTCAATTACTTTTTTTCCCCTCATCTTTAAAAACATGATAGGGCAAACCTTAGGAATTCTTAGACCATCCAATGTGGTAGCTTGGAATGAGCTTGCTATGATGGTAATTGAAATATAGCGGAAAGAAAATACCATTTAAATAGCTATATGTATGTGATAAAACCCCTAATTGCCTTGGCCTCCTTATTCATAGGCAATTAGAAAAATTGGGCCCATAAAGGGGTGAGAGAAAGATACCTCAGGAAATATTGCAAAGATTCCATCTCCAAATTATGTGAGCAGTAAAACAAATGGATTCATTGTTCTCTACTACTTGCCTGGGGTAAGAGAAAAGCTTGTAATGGATAATAACCATTTCCAAAGTTAACCGGTGAAAAGGGAGTCATGCATTTGTTTGTTTCTTTTAGTTTTCTTTTTCCCCCAACTAGCCTGGTTGCCTAAATTGGACTCTAAAATTCAATGTTTCTTATAAAGAGAGAGGGAGCCTACGGAGAATGTGTACTCAATTACTGAGAAACTGCATTCTAATTGCCTTCATGGATTTTTATGGCAGAATCCAAAATAATCATTTGGAAGAGAAATTCTGGATTAAAAAATAGTCAACATGAATCTAAGAAAAGCTTTCCAATCCCATAGTTAAGGATTTCAGTGGGGAGATGGCAAGAATATGAGATCTATTATATGATTGGATAGCAAATAAGGCCTACTCAGAAACAAAGATACCCTTGATAGTAAGTGAGAAAGACACTGTTGCTTCTCTGTCTTAACTTGGAATTTACTAATGTAAATCCACATGTAGTAGTATGACTTTCAGTTTCTTGGTTAACACCAAGACCTTCCACTGTACTTCAGCTGAATGTGTCTAATGGCTTCAAGGCAATGGTTACAGATATATACATACATGCTTTTAAAGTCTTCTAAAAAAAACTCATAGAATATTTGGTAATAAATGATAATGGAGTTGTAACAGTGTGTTTCATACGTCTTTGTGCATCTGTATACATTTTCTTTCAGGCATCTTTTTGTATACTTTTAAGCATGTTTAATGATAATTGTGTGCCTACTTGTCATCATTTCTCACTTAGAAATCTAAAAAAATATTTTGATATCCTTACATAGCCATAAGGAAACTACTTAATAGGTGCATAATTTTTCATTTTGTAAATGTTTACTTTAAAACGCTTATTATTACCAGTTTATTATTATTATTAGATACTTGCATCATCACTTATATTTTGCTATTGCAAACACTACTGCAATAAACATTTTATACAGTACACTTCGCCCCACCCCCGTATTTTAAAGGTTTTTGTCATAGATACATTTCTGAAAAGAAGCATATTGGTATCAGATGGTGTGTACATGTTTAATACTATTGACATCATAATGACTAAATTTATTTTCACAAGGCTACACCAGTTTTATCTCCCACCAGTAATACATGAAAATGCCCATTTCAGCGCATCCTCTTCGGGAAAATGTTGTGGACGGGAAAGAAATTGGCTTGAATTTACTGAAAACATTCACTGAAAACACAATTCAGAATGTAATATTCACATGACATTCTTTTGAAAGACTATGTGGTTTTCCAAGTGTTTAATTTTTGTAAGTGATAGCAACAGTTGACAATTTTTAAATATAAGATTCCCCAGTTTTTTTCTGGTGGCAAATATCAGTCTTGACATATATTTGGAACCTGGATCTGAATTCTAAAACTTTAGCTCTGAGATTCCTGAAAGAGTGATTCTAAGTTGATTAGTAGGGGGCATTTTTATAGTCATACACACAGATGTGAAATAGCTCTTGATTAGAATTTTAATGTCGCAATTAAAGAAACACCTCTGCTCCTCCAAGGCCAACCCTTCCACTTCTGTCCCAACCCAGCTCTCATCACACTCTAGGAAGTTGTCCTGCAGTTACCCTATTTTGTCCTACTTCATAAATTTCTATATCAAGATTGGATCATTCCCAAGTACATAGATATACCTTTAAATTATCCTTTTAAAAATAAAGTGTTGTCTTGGACAAAATTACCCTACAACTTCTCTAAAGGATTACCTATTCTCACTTTAGTGCCTTTACTTTATAACCTTCTCTTTTCTCATCTCAAGTCACTCTGATCATGCTTTTGTTCCAATACTTAACAATAATACTTCATATAAAGGCCATTAAAGATTTACATAGTGAGAGAAGTTGAAAGTTCTCTTTCTCATCTTTTCAAACTCTCAGTGGAGTTGTCAAGTTAAACACACACACACAGAGACTCTATGCTGATAATTCTAAAATCTCTGTCTCCTACTATCAAGCTGTTCTCCATGTCTTTTTTTCCACACAGCAGACAGTGATCGTTTAAATGCGTAAATGAGAGAATATTGCACGTTTGCTTAAAAAATCCCAATGGTTTGACTTTGAAATTAGTTTAAAAAATCCTAAATCTTTGAAGAATCCCAACTACTGGTCTACAACATCATCTCCTAATTCCTCTAGCTAACTCAGCCTCCCCTCGAAATTAGTCTGGCTTCTTCGTGATCTTCATCATGCCACCTTATAGCAGAGGCCACTGTAACTACACTGCCTAATGTTTACCCAACCTTTCACACAAGGTCTCTGGTACCTCCAGTAGGTGCCTACATCAGCCAGGGAAGGTAAGGCATATGGCAAAATCTGACAAACAAGAGACAAAATGTGGAAGGAGATAGATTTTTGTCTTCTTCCATCTACCCTAAAAGACTGCTGTGAGGTTCCACACGGGCCCTACAGAGATGCCCTTCGTAACTGAGCAACAATTTGTGGTTAGCTTAGTAAAGCCCTACTTGTGCTTGCTCTTACTCCTTTCCTGCCTCATTTTCCTTTCTCACTCACATTTGTTACCCTGAGATTGTCCTCTTCCCAATACAGTGTTAGCATGTAAGCTTGCCTCAGGTTCTGTTTTCTAAGGAAACCAGTCTGTGACAATATGCAAGGCCGACATAACTGATGACAGCCTACCTATCCTCTTTCTTTCCTCACCAATCTCCCTGATCCATTATACTCTAGCTACACTGGCTTAATTCTGTTCTGGAATTTTTTCCTCCTCCTCTACCACTCTTCCCCTATTTCATCAACTGGTTGCCTACTGCTCCTCATTTATGCCTGAGCTCAAATACGAGTGCCTCAGAGAGGTTTTTACTGCCCACTCTGCCTAAAGAAAAACCCTTCCCCCCTCCAACACTTTTCATATCTCATTTTATTTTTTAATCACTCTTGATTAATTTTAAGAAAGGGATAGCAAAACTTTCTTCTGCCAATAGCAAGACATACTACACTCAATCCTCCTAAATGGTTCTTAAATTTCTTCTAGTCATGGTCTTATTCAAATTTCCTGCTTTGCCTGAAATAGTCTTAGCAGCCTTTCCTTTTCTTTATTCTGCATGGACCCAATCATGGGATATTCTCTTTTCTTATAAATCTCAAATCACTTTTGCACGAGAATATTTTGTATAAAAGAATTTTACTTAAAAATCAGGAGTAGAGGGCTTCCCTGGTGACGCAGTGGTTGAGAGTCTGCCTGCCCGATGCAGGGATCGTGGGTTCATGCCCCGGTCTGGGAAGATCCCACATGCCGCGGAGCGGCTGGGCCCGTGAGCCATGGCCGCTGAGCCTGCGCGTCCAGAGCCTGTGCTCCGCGACGGAAGAGGCCACAACAGTGAGAGGCCCGCGTACCGCGAAAAAAAAAAAAATCAGGAGTAGAGGTTGACGCATGTGGTGGAATGGAGGATTACTTTCAAGTGCACAGAGCATAGCACAACATAACTACCTACCATACTTACATTCAAAATTGGACATGTCCAGAATATTTGGACCATACCCGTACCTGAGACTGTCTCACAGTTGATTCATTCTTGGGCCCTACATTTCTACAGTCTTGCTGGCCTTTTCCTTACCTGCCCTCCTCATCAACTCCAGGTGCTTCAGATCCCCAGGCAATGTAATGCTATTTATGAGCAGCTTTGGGAAACTGTGCATTATCCTAAATTTATTATGGGGAGAAATTTAGTTTTCTTATATCAGTCTGAACACGTCTCAGCCTTTTAATAGGCCTGAGGTCTATTTTTGCCTAACTAAACATGGCTCATAGAAGTAGTGCTCAGGAAAAGACAGACCCTGAGTAATTCTGTCACTAGCCCTTAAACTGACAATTTGTTTTCACACCTACCACTACAAGCATCCTTTTTTTGACATTGATGTTTATGAGATAAAAATTAGTTCAAATAAAAGATGAAGCAAGAATTCCCTTGTATAATAAGCATTGTGTTCCAAAAGAAAAAACTATTTGTTTACAGAATTTAGAGTCAATTTTTTTTCTCAGGTCACATCAGCACAAAAGCATAAGTTATACAAAAAAGCCTAATGTTTACAACTGATCCAAAGATGCATTTACTGTATCCTCTACCTCTGTCTCCCTTCCCTAGATGGTGATTAGACATAGAAGAGCTTTTCAGTGCTTTTGGGGTTGAAATCGTGCTGGCAATTTTTCTCCCTTGCCTTAAAATTCAGCTCACTGCTTTATTTTTTCCTGTTTATCATGCCTATATGTGTAACAAGTTCCAGACCTGGGATCTGGCAGAAGTTTCTAAAACACATTCAGGAGTGATATTACTATGAGACACTCTTGGATTTACAGTCTACAGAATGTATGGTTTGTCTTTTAATCTAGGTGTGTATTCTGAGTAATTCTGCACCATTATGAGTCCCTTAGAGGAAGCAGTTATAGAATTTAAATTTGGAAAAATGTATATGTGTAGGTATGTATTTATATAAGGTTAAATGAATGTATATTCATTGCTTTTGATGATATATCACTATACAAACACAGCTGTTATTTTAATGCTGAATAAGCACTATAGGTACAAAATGAAGAAGGATAAGATACTCTTTCTTTGAGGACAAGATAATTCCAAGGGAAATTGGTAAATGTTCCTCAACATTTTATCTATCAATTTTGTAACTTCCTGTTAGTGTGTTAGGTTTTAACTATTTAATATTCCTGATAATTAAATTCACCCCCAGGCAACTATACAGAAAATTTTTGTTCAGCCTCATTCAGACAATTGCTGTATGTTCTCCATGACAACAAATTTGCAGTCAACATTGATGTAAATTTAATTTTTGTAAAGTAGTGTATTTAAACAAAATCAAGTTATTTACTTTGCAAAACAACTTGATGAAACAAAGTTTAAAAAGATGCTTCCCAGCATTCCTTAAAAAATCAAATTTTTGTCTAATGATGGCAAATCATGTCCTTCTTCATATTTTTCTTCCTCAGGTGAAATGCAAAACTCAACAAGAAAACACAATTCCTCCCACAAGTAAGTGTTATTAAAGTAACATTGAAATTGAAACTATAGCATGATATTTTTATAATAACTGAAATTTTTAAAGCCCATTTATTTGGAAATGAACTTTATATTTTTCATTGACAGTAACTCTTTCCTGATAAAAGGTATTGGAATAGTCTGTCTCAAAAGCAAACAAGAATGGTATGCTGCATGGTCAAATGTTTAGAAAGAAACAATAGTTAAGTAATTAGATATATATGCCACTCTTTAAATTTAAATAGCAAAATGTTCTATATAGTATTTACTGCTATCTTGTATAACTATGCTTATGTTGATTATATATAAAATATTTATTGGCCTTATTCCATCGTGATTTTATCATAATTATTTCTTTTGTTGTATTATTAACTTCAGGAGATTCAAAATACTTCAATTATCCCTATCATTAGAAATCTGGAATGAGAAGACTAACAATTTCAGTCAAAAATTTTGATGGCCAAAACCTTACATATAAAATGTACACCACAGTAAAATGTTGGAATAAAAAATTTTTTCTATCTGGGAGTGATACTCATTTCAGTATCTATACACATATAAAAAATAAAACCTGGGCATACAAAAAATGGAATAGATTAAGTTACTAAAAATTTTACCATAAACCTTATCATCAGTTATTAACTGAAATAAATTTCAAAGTCTGTTGCAACACATGTCATGGTTTTACGTCAAATTTATTGAATAAATAGTGTGCCTAGTGACTTTCCAATTACTCTCAGCATATTTTACTTTCTAAACAAAATCTTACAAGAAACAGCAATGATGAATAAAATAAAATATAAAAAAGTGATCAGCTGTTTCTCAAGTAGCAATAGGAAGATGAGACTCTCTACCAACCTAACTTCTCCTTCACTGTTTGTAGCTGTATGTGAACCATATCTGGGACCCAGTAGGTCTCCAAGGAATAGAGTTCCAAAAATCACTTGTCAGTTTTAGTAATGTTATAGTGGCTTATATAAAACTAAGACTCCTGCAAATAACAATTAAATGTGGCCAAATTATATTTTTTTAAAGAAAATCAATTGAAAGCACTAGAAACTGACACAAAGCAGGCAGAAATTTGATGGAATTTAGTGCTTCAGAAAATGAACCTCACTGGGTGAGGTCTGTGTTTACATGTATTTTTTCATGAGCATTACTCAGTCCAGAGTGTTCAGGGAGAATATTAAAGATCAAGCAGAAAGTTGCAGTGTAATTGGATTGAGGCGTAATGCCAGAGGACAGAGTTTGGGGTTACCAGATGGCTGTAAATTGAGAAGATGAATTCAGAAAAGTAGGAAGCCACAAACATAGACCAGTAAATTTGCATTTAAGTCTCCTCATATCCTTGGCTGACCTTTTGACTCTGCACTAGCAAGAAAGACTACAGAAAATCCAGCAGGAAGCAAAAGAGAGAAAGCAGAATATGTTGAATGGGCTTCAATTGCTGTTCACTTTAGGGGAGATAGAATTTGAAATTTGAAATGTGCTAGATTAAATGGGTTTACAATGAAGCCTAAGAGGGCCCACACTCTCACATAGCTCTCTATCTTAGAACTAAAGAACTTTTCTTAAGAATAAGGGCAAAACCCAAACAGCCACTCTAACAAAGTGTAAAACCAAGCTTCTACAAGTTCATGGCATCAGTCAGTAATTTAACTAAATGCAAGAAGATTAATGACTACTTTTCAGATGAATATAACAGAATTCAATGTCTGTACAATGTATCATCCACAGTGTTCTATACAGTAAAAAAGATATTAAATGTGCAAAGAAACAGGAAAAATTGATCATAATTAAGGTAAAAGGCATCCAGTATATCCAGACCATGGGACCACCTAGATAACAGAATTAGCATACTTGGACTTTAAAACAACCAGTAGATACATTCAATGACTGACTTAAAGGAAATGATTATAATAATAAGTAAACCAGAGAGGAATATCAGAGGAAAAAATGGAAATTATTTTTAAAAGAATCAAATGAAAATTCTAAAAGTAAAAGTTATAGTATCTGAAATTTAAAAATCTATCACATGGTCTTAATAGTATACTGGAGACAGCAGAAGGGAAGGTCAGTAAACTTGAGTAAAAATCAGTAGCAACTATTTAATATGAAGAACAGAATGGGGAAAAAAGATTTGAAAATTAAATGAACAGAGTAACTGTGATCTGAGAGACAATATCAATTTGTCTACTCCAGAAAAAGAGTATAGAGATTGGGAAAGAAAAATATCTGAGAAAATAATTGAAAATTCTTCAAAGTTGGTGAGAAACACCAACTTACAGATCCAAGAGGCTCATCAAAACCCAATACAACAGGACTTCCCTGGTGGCGCAGTGGTTGAGAATCTGCCTGCCAATGCAGGGGACACGGGTTCAAGCCCTGGTCTGGGAAGATCCCACGTGCCATGGAGCAGCTGGTCCCATGAGCCACAACTACTGAGCATGCGCGTCTGGAGCCTGTGCTCCGCAACAAGAGAGGCCGTGATAGTGACAGGCCCGCGCACCATGATAAAGAGTGGCCCCCACTTGCCACAACTAGAGAAAGCCCTCGCACAGAAACAAAGACCCAACACAGCCATAAATAAATAAATAAATAAACCCAATATAACAACATTGTAAAGCAATTGCACTCAATAAAGATGTTAAAATTAAAAACCCAATACAAATAGATACAAAGAAAATTACACATAGGACATCACAATTAAATTGCTTAAATAAAAAAGAAGATAAAAACGATGTTGCAATCAACCAGAGGTAGAGGAAGGCTTAGTATATATAGGGAAGCAATGATAAGAATGGTGGTTAAGCTATCGTTAGAAATGGCAGAGGCCAGAAGACAATAGAAGAACATTATTAAAATGTTGAGGGAAAAAAGCCAACTCTGAGTTCTATAGCCAATGAAAATGACCTTCAAAAATGAAGGCAAGAGTACTGAGCATAATAGAAGCTCCAGCTCACAACTGGGTCTGGCTCTAGCTCTTCCATCTCTACCTCCCCACCTCCCGCCACAGTAATAGCTGCCAGGACGTGCTGGGGGAAGACATGATCCATGATCACTTCAGATCCAGTTCTCCCACCAAAGCCACTGGGCACACTCAGACTGCAATGGGACACTCCCACACAAGGACACCCCTTCAAGACTGGGATACGTAACTGTTTCATCTAATTTCATAGAGACAGAAAAAGTTGAACAAAATGAGAAGACAGAGGAATTTGTTTCACATGCCAAGAACAAAAACCCTGAAAAAGAAACTAAAGAAACAGAGATAATAATTTACCAGATAAAGAGTTCAAGGCATTAGTAATAAGAATGCTAACTGAACTTGGGAAAAGAATAAATGAACACAGTGAGAATTTAGCAAGGAACTAGAAAATATAAAAAAGAACAGTCAGGGGCTTCCCTGGTGGCGCAGTGGTTGAGAGTCCGCCTGCCGATGCAGGGGACGTGGGTTCGTGCCCCGGTCTGGGAGGATCCCACGTGCCGCGGAGCGGCTGGGCCCGTAAGCCGTGGCCGCTGGGCCTGTGTGTCCAGAGCCTGTGCTCCACGGCACGAGAGGCCACAGCGGTGAGAGGCCCGCATACAGCAAAGAAAAAAAAAAAAAGAACAGTCAGAGATGAAGAATAAAATAACTGAAAGGAAAAACACACTAGAGGGAATAAACAGCAGACTAGGTGATACAGAAGGCATAAGTGATCTGGAAGATAGAATAAAGGAAATCACCCAGTCAAAACAGCAAAAAGAAAAGCAAATAAGAAAAAAATGAGAAAAGTTTAAAGGACCTCTGAGACAACATCAGTCATGCTAACATTTGCATTATAGGGGTCCCAAGGAGAAAATACAAAGGGTTGAAACATATTATTGAAATTGTGACTGAAAACTTCCTAAGTCTGAAGAAGGAAACAGATGTCCAGGTGCAGGAAGCAGAGTCCCAAACAAGATGAACCCAAAGAGACACACACCAAGAAATATCACAATTAAAATGACAGAAGTTAGATATAAAGAGAGAATTCTAAAGACAGCAAGAGAAAAACAAAGAGTCACATGCAAGGGAACCCCCATAAGGTTATAAGCTGATATTTCTATAGAATCTTTGCAGACCAGAAGGGAGTGGCATGATATATTTAAAATGCTGAAAGGAAAAAAATTACACCTAGGATAATCTACCCACCAAGGTTATCATTCAAAATTGAAGGAAAGGTAAAGAATTTCTCAGACAAGCAAAAACTAAAAGAGTTCACCAAGACTTAATGGACCCTAAAAGAAGTGTTAAAGGTTCTTCACTAAGTGGAAAAGTACAGACTACAACAAGAAGTAAGAATTTTTAGGAAAGCAACAGTCCCACCAGTAAGGGCAAATATACAGTAAGGACTATGGATTAACCACTTAAATAAGCTATTTAAAATTTGAGAGGGGGAGAGGGTGACCATTAGTATTTCTCGACCCTCAGAGACTGAGGGTGGAGGATGTTTGCAGGTGAGCCTGAGACTGTGGCTCAGGCAGTGGCAACAAAGGAACAGCAGTGCCATCATGCAAGTGTGGAGGAAGAGCACTCAGAATGTCCACCTGAATTAACAGCAAGTCACTCTACTTTTCATTAAATTCAGGCAAAACAGGTTTCTTTGCCTTCCCTTCCTATTGGACCATAATCTTACATTTTCTTTGAACAGATTTATTCTGATACAATAACATAAAAGACTGTACATAAGGTATTTCATCCCATTTTTCTTCTCATTTACAAAATAATTTTGGTTGCAAAATTGTATGGTGATTTAAGGATCCATTTTCAGGCCATTTTGCTATGAAGTCTAAAGGACATTGTGGACATACAGTGTTACAAAAAATACCATATTTTTCTTTTCCATGGATTCATTACTGAAAGTCACTCAATTTTAGAGACTGCAGCCTAGAGGGCTGCAAGTAGAGATTGAATTAACACTTTCCATTTTGAAGGAATTTTGTTTCCAGGTGGTCACAGCAACAAAATCTTTCTAAGTGTCCTTGCTATAGTCACCAAGAAGCTCAATCCCCAATAGCCAGTTCTTAACAATTAAGTCTTTTGTAGATGACCTTGATTAGTGAAGGCAGGTGAAATGGATTTGACTAATGATTACCGACAGTTTCAAAGCCATTTAAGATATCAACATGTAATACAAAAAAAAAAAACCCAAAAATTTGATTAACCCAAAATAACAGGTGGGACAAATAGAAATTAAATAGTAAATTAGGGTAGATCTAAACCAAAACATATCAATCACTAAATTAAAATGGACTAAATGTTCCTATTAATAGGCAGAGATTTTTAGAAGGATAAAAATATAAGACCCATGATTTAAAAAAAAGGACTCAACTACATTCTGTCTATAAAAGATGTACTTTAAAAATAGAGAGATTGAATGTAAAATGGTAAAAGTTCATTCTTTACGAAGATAAAGCAAAACTTGACAGAACTAAATGTAGAGATTAACAAACTCAAAATTGTGTTTGGAGATTTTAGCATTCATCTATGTGTAAATGATTGCTGAAATAAATAAATAAATAATTAAATAAAGTTAACAGTACTATCAACCATTTTGATCATACCCCTAAATTGTAGAATATTCTTTTAAGTGCACATGAAATGTTTCTTAAAATAGACAATATATTCAACATAAAATGTTTCAATAAATATAAGAAGATTTAAATCTCACAAAGTATCTTCTTGTACCAAAATAAAATTAAATTACTCACAATAGGATAAATACAAAATCACACAGAGCTTTCTAACCTAATAAATCTTTCAATACAAATATGAAAAGAGTTTTTAATTTATTTGAGAAATGTGATTAACACTTTTATAAAACAGATAAACATTCAGGATATATATTATATGAGGAAATTAAATATACATAATTTTATCAATGATCCTTTGTCATTCTGCTTTTTAATACTTTGAGCAGAATATCTTTTTTAGATAAAGTAATTGGTTATATGAAAATTCAAAATATAATAAATAGTTTTGAGTTTTTATTCAACCACCTGATTGCATGGATTGGGTTGCTGAACAAAATTATTCATCTAGGTTAATTTTACTACTTAATATTGTAAGATCCTTTAGAGCAAGGACAAGTCCCCTCTGATATTTAGCAGTTAGTTTTGTGGCTTGAAGGTATTTCAGTAAATATTTGTTGAATGAATACTATTATCATTAGTTCAGAAAATGGAACAATAAACACAGGAAGAAATTTAGAACCAAATTTAGAAGAAATTTAGATAAGTGAGAACTACAGTAGCCAGAATAGAGGAAGCTTTCAACATACAACCTCTCATTAAGTGAAATAATAGGCTTTGCTCATGTTCTTCATCCCATTTGAAGTCCCAGTCTGCAGCATTTTAGATGGTATTAGAAAGATGTTTATGATAAAAATAGGAATATTTATTTTATTTATATTTTAGGATTCAAATTTATAGTATGAAGTCTGGTTTTGGACAGCATCCATGAAATTACATTTTTAGTATTCACATCTTGTTTTCCTTTGTACCATTAGACTCAGAGAATAATCCTTTATTTTTCCTGAATTAGATGAGAATTGATGACCTTAGGACCAATGGCTACCCAAAATGTAATTCTTTTTACTTTATAAATAGGAAAAAGAGGTTTATACCATAAGCCTTTAGGAGAGAGAAATTATCTTACATATTCTATTAATCCCTACTCTCCCTTTACCTCTCTTCTCCACCAAGTATTTCACTCAAACATACTCAGTCGCTATTTAGCCTAATGCTGTTACTCTTAAATTATACACCAGGAAAATTCTGTTTAAAATCTTTATCTCTTACCAATTTGCCTTCCCAACAACCACTCTCCTGAGCTTTTATTCATCTGCACCCCCCTGTGATGTGGTGGAGAACAAAGGCAGAGTTATTAGTGTGGAAACAGAAACACAAAGAACAAAGCAATTGTCAAGAGCATGTATGTTATCAACAATGATGCAAATAAAGCCCAGATATGCACTTGCTCAATTCCTGGATTTTTATGGTCTTCTGCTGAAAATTAAAAATTACATGAGAAACAAAAGAAGTCTTTTGGGAATATCAAATAAATTGCTTAATCTAATAAAGAATATAGCATATATTTAATATGAATGTCTTAATTTTTGTCTAGTAATATGTTTAGGCCCAAGTGAATAAAGTTTATTTAAAATAGAATTACAGCACATGAAAAGCTGCTCAGCATCACTAATTATTAGAGAAATGCAAATCAAAACTACAGTGAGGTATCACCTCACACCAGTTAATGTGGGCATCATCAGAAAATCTACAAACAACAAATTCTGGAGAGGATGTGGAGAAAAGGGAACCCTCTTGCACTGTTGGTGGGAATCGGCCAGTATGGAAAACAGTATGGAGGTTCCTTAAAAAACTAAAAATAGAACTACCATATGACCCAGCAATCCCACTACTTGGCATATACCCAGAGAAAACCATAATTCAAAAAGACACATGCACCCCAATGTTCATTGCAGCACTATTTACAATAGCCAGGTCACGGAAGCAACCTAAATGCCCATCGACAGACGAATGGATAAAGAAGATGTGGTACATATACACAGTGGAATATTACTCAGCCATAAAGAGGAACGAAATTGGGTCATTTGTAGAGGCGTGGATAGATCTAGAGACTGTCACACAGAGTGAAGTAAGTCAGAAAGTGAAAAACAAATATCGTGTATTAACGCATATATGTGGAACCTAGAAAAATGGTACAGATGAACCGGTTTGCAGGGCAGAAATTGAGACACAGACATAGAGAACAAACATATGGACACTAAGGGGAGAAAGTGGCAGGGGGTGGGGGTTGTGGTGTGATGAATTGGGAGATTGGGATTGACATGTATACACTGATATGTATGGATAACTAATAAGAACCTGCTGTATAAAAAAATAAATAAAATTCAAAAATTCAAGAAAAACAGCAACAACAAAAAATAGAATTACATAGCATGATTTTTAATTAAGTTATTCTGACCATCCCTGGTACTATCATTTTGTTATTTAGCATTAAATAGGAATACAGAAATCTAGGTTACTGCCTACTAAAACACTGTTTGACCTTGGGGAAGTAATTTCAGCTTCCTGAGACACAATTTCTTTATCTTTAAGATGAAACTTTAAGACCACTTTTAGGCATAAAATTCTGAACCCATTACTCTCTAGGTGGTAAGTGATTTGAATTGGGGTTATATGCTTGTGTTTTCAGTCTGGACCTAAGGAGACAAAGCAAAAGAATAACACTGCATGTTTGGTATGTAGATGAATAAGCAGAGCTGAGTTTATTTTTGTTATTGTTGCTTCTATTCTTGTTGTTTTGTTGTGTTATTTTGACAGATTTGTACCTAAAACAAAATAAACTCATTTTTCTGGATCCATCTGAATGAGAAACCCATGTTATTATGAGCAGGGAAAAATGGTGTAGCTGCATAACTGCTGATGATTTCTGCTAATTGGAGGGAATCTTTTTGAAATTCTTAGTAGGAAATTTTGGTTATTTATGTTCCTATAATGGTTGCTGGATATTGGTCATCTAATTAGGAACATCTTTGTCCTCTAGTAATCATCTATTTTGCATGAGAGCAAAGTGATTTGTAAAGGGAAGTAGATGACTATAAAAATACAGAACAATAATAGCTCTTAACCCACAGACCAAGGACCCAAAGTGGATTTTTGCCAACTACCAATTATTATTATTCTAATTATATATTCAGGGACTGGCTAATAACCATTAGGTGGATTCTACTATTTTCATTGCCACCAGTGAGCCTAGTTCTATAATAAATTCTCTTTCTGTCATCCCTGGCTTACAGAGCCATCACTGAAACCATCTTTTGGTAAAGTTATATCCCCCAGTCCCTCCCACAGCGAGTTTTCTCTCAAAATGACCACTTCTCTGAGTTCAGTAGGTTTCTCAACCTTAACACTATTGATATTTTGGCCAGATAATTGTGTGTGTCTGTTTTTGTCTGTGTGTGTGTGTGTGGAGGCTGTTGTGTGCTTTGTATGATGTTTAACAGCATCTCTGACCTCTTCCCAGTAGATACCACTAACACCTCTCTAGCTGTGACAACAAAAAATGTCTCCAGACGTTGATAATCCGGGGGAAAAGAGTGGGGGTAAAATTGTCCCTGGTTGGAAACTACTATTCTATGGGAATTCTAGAATTGCAAGCTGCCTTAGCATGGGCCATAACTTTATGTTTACTTCTACAAATATCCTGGTCTCAAGTTTGCACTATGCTAACAAATGCTGGAAGAATGTGGGTAGAAATTAATTCTGAGGGAGCCAGAATAAATACAGAATATTCTAATTTTAAGTTGGACCAGATTTATTGGTATGGGTGTCCTTAGCAGGAATACAATTCAGTGTGCTAACATACAGAATTGGGAGTGATTTAAATTATTCACTTACTTAGTTGATTGAAAGCAGACCCCAATGGAGGCCCACTCTAAATAAAGCTGAAATACTAAAATCATGAGGCTCAGAGCAAGAGAAAGCTCTCCAAGTGATCCAGTCTGAAGTTTAAGTAGCTTTGTTTCCGATTGCTTATGAACTAGTATATTCAAATGGATTTAAAGCATCTAAGGCAGTTTAGGATCCTCCCAATGGACAGAACTTTGGGCAGTTCACCTGGTCTTCCACTTTGAGTGAAACAAGGAATGACTCTGGATTAGAATATACTTGAAATCATGGGCAGGGACATTGGCTTGCCTGGCTGATCTGGGTCCTAAAAGGACAAAGCAGTTCTGGAATAGAGACATGTGAGTGTACCTATAAAAGAGGCAATGAAGTATGAAGATATGTGTATCACACATTCATATCCATCAGAGAGCATCTACCAGAAAAGAGGCACTAAACAACTCAGCAGACAAAATTATTTGTCTAGTTGTAATTAGTCAAGTCTTTGTCAATAACCACTCTAGTGCTGGCACTATGGGCACCTGAGTAAAGCAGCTATGGAGGTAGAGATAGAGTTTATGCATGGGCCCCAGAAATCAATCTTCTAGAAACAGAGACTAATGTTGAATTGCTTATATAGCACAATCTCTTAAGGATTGTCCTGGACAGTGTCAAATTGACTACATTGGACCTCTAAGAAATTCACTCTGATAGGAATAGACAGGTATTCTGGTACATTTTTGTCTTTCTTTCCTGTAGGAGTCACTTGCATGAGACCCCACAGAAATATGACATCAGAACAAGGGTCACATTTTAGAGCAAAGAAAATTCCAGAGTTGGACCATGGGCAAATATCATTTCATATACCATGCCATCTAAAATCTATGCTAACAGAGCAGTGGAACAGCCTGTTAAAGTCGTTGGTGAAGTGGTAGTTTGAAGATGACACATTATGATAATGTATGATAATGGGGCACTATCCTCTAGGATGCAGTAGAAGAGTATACAATTTAAATTAAAGTTCTTTATGTGACACTCTACTCCTAATAGAAACAGTAGTCCAGGAACAAAATTATAGTAGCAGAAATAGCTCCACTTACCATCACTTCCAGTGACCCACTTGGGAGTCTGTGCTACCTGTTCTTGCAATTTTGCGCGTTACAGGTTCCGAAATCCTGGTTCTCAAAGTGGGAGAAATTTTCACCTGAGGGCACAGCAAGAATTTCATTGAATTATATAATAAATGATAGTGTTAATAATAACAATAACAGCATAAATTCAAAACAAATTTCTCAAACACCTATTGTATGCCAGACACTGCCTCAGTTTTGACCCTACTTGGGCAACTATATCCAAGACAGATCAATGTAAGGATATAAAGAACCAACTATCTCAACCAAACTTGGGATAGATCCAAAGGGCCACTCTAACTTCATTTTGATTCATTGAATGAGGTTCTAAAACAGTGTGTTGAATTAGCTTGAATAGAGACATTATAATCTCAAAATCAACAGTTGAACGTAGATGTATATTGCCTATTAGCTCCAAATCCAAATTTCATTACCTGCTCTGCAAAAACATATATGGGCCCTTTAAAGATTTTCCTTTATCTTCTGGCTTGATGTTAAGTTTCGTGGAGGGAGCTGGAAAAATATTGCAGGTGGGAATTTTCTAGTGTGCTCTCCTAGAAGATTTAGACAGTGACAGCTTCGCTGGTGCCTGGTTACTACAGTGAAGGCAGCTTCTCCAGCATCCAATTCTAACAGTGCATGTAGCATTCCTAGTGCCCAGCTTCTGCAGTGGGGGTTATGTATTAACCATGCCTTTTATTTTCTATACTGATGCTTTGACGTACTGGGGCCTTACTGACCCTTAAGAGGCTGCCTCTCCCAAGGTTAGCTAATTTCTGTAGCTAGCAAACAATTCACCTTCAAGAGCTTCTTTCATATACATACTAACCAATCCAGAGCCCATATCCCCAACAGTCTTCTTTATCAGGCTCTCACACTCTGGGCCACTATCCCCCTGCCCTGACCTTCCCAGGATCAGGTACCTGACAACTAGGGATAGCTCCTTTGTCCCAGAGCCTGCTCAAATTATTCAAACTAGCCAATCATGAGCCTGCTTACCCTGCCTTGCCTTTTCCTTCACATGGAGATCCCAATTAAAGTCTCTTGCCTATGCTTTTCCCTAACTCTTTTTGCCTCTTAACTGACAGTGGTGCTTCTCCATGTATTCCCCCATGGCATGTTCCCTCCTCTTGGGATGTGTGAGTATAACAAACTCTCTTTTCAGTGGCAATAATCTCTCGATCTGTTGGGCTCATCATACCTGGGTAATAAAACCTACATTTTGAAACAGGTAGCTTCTCCAGCACTAGGCTTCTATAGAACAGTTATAAGCAGCATTCAGGGACCAGCAGCTTCCTCTGGCATGCCCCATGGGTGGTTTCATAATAGAGTGCCTTTGGTGAGACATCTTCCCATGAGTAGCTTTCCCCAGATACCAAGATAGTTATTTCTGGCAACTTCTAAAGGACAGATTCCTGCAAGATCCACCATAACAACTCCTTAGTCTTCGAGTGAGACAAGATTATTTTCTCTCCAACAAAGTCTGGATCTCAGGCCTGGGGTGGGGGAAGGGAGGCTCTTCTTTGGACAACTTATCTCAGCCTTAGGGTACTGGCTATTACTAATATGTTTCATTTCCAAATCCATTAGAGTTCTCTTTAATTCCTACTAACCAATACCTTTTTTCTTCAATTCCCCTGTTATAGTTAATAAGTCTTTATAGTAAACTTTTCTTGCTCAGATTACTATGTGGTTTAATCTCCTGATTGGATTCAGACTTATACAATATTAAAATATATGTGATTATAAAAAGATATGAGTTTTCCCTGTTGGCACACCCAGTAGGAGTCAGATACTTTATGAGCATTGGTTTTGGAATTAAGTGTTCAGCAAATGCTTAGAAAACACAGCCCCTTCCCTAATACTTACATTGATTTGCCTTATAGTAGTTATTTAACCAATTGTCACAAGACTAATGGCAACGCTTTGTGAATAAAGAACCAAATCTGCATTCACTTTTCACGTAGATATAACTATTGCTTTTAATTTAACTAAAAAGTATTCTGGACCAAGGAATTTTTCAAAGTCTATGTGTGCATATAGAAAACACAGGGGAAAAATAATATGAAATCTTCATGAGCTGTGTGAGGGTTAGATAACTGAGTGAAAGTCATGACGCTCCAAGTAATGCAAGTGAAGCAATACATTTTACTAAAGATTTTTATCACAAAGAATGATCTAATCTTTTACACTATCTTTGATATATTTGCTAGTTACCCTTAGATTTCCATTAATTAACTGAAAGTTTGGCCTCCCCAGGTCATTTGCCAGGCACTCTGTGGAGGACAAATTTTAGTAGTCATACTGATAACAACTAAATCAAAATAGGAATTATGTAGACTTTCTATATTATGGAAATAATTATTATTCTATATACTTTACTATTAAATGTGTTCTTTTCATGTTCTTATAATATGACATAGTATTATTCTATAGTGTATAGAATAATTATTATTCTATATACTAATATTTATATATTATTCTATATGCTTTCTATATTATGGCATGGTTATAAAGTCATGTGACTTTTTCTGTTCATGTTCTTCCAACAAGTGAACACTGGAGAAACCTCAAGATCTGTGAGCAATTTCTATAGGGAAAGTATCGGTTCTTAAATATCTCCTCTCTCCTTTTCATGGAAGATTCACAATGTCTGTTTAGAATTAGTATTAAACTCTATAAAGAAGTTAGAAGATAAAGATCAGGGATCAAACTCATGAGTTTTGTAAATTTTCCACATTATTTCTGCTTTTGAGACTCTGTTTCCCCATAGCTAATTAGCAGTAAAATCCTTTACACAAAAAGGAAAATAAAGGAGTTTATGTAAGCCAGATATATCAGAATCTGGTAAAACAGGTGTTAGATGACCTCAAGATTGTTTCTCCATGTGTGAAACAGCAAACTTAAATGCTTTGCTCATCAACACAAGGTTTCCCCCTCCTTACTTCTATCCCCATTACTTCAAAATTTCTTTGTCATAGCTCAAAAGCATTTCATTTTGGCTTTCATATATGATAAAAACCTACCATAAAAGGAAAAACGTAAGCATAGATAAGGGGGAGATAAATAGTCTTTGAAAGATAAGATCCCTGAATCTAATTCTAGATTTACTTCTTATTTACTACACTACTGAATTTCAATTCCCTACATTGTGAAACAATAATGTCATATTATAAGAACATGAAAAGAACACCTTTAAAAGGTATTTTCTCATAATGTAAAAAGAACCCGTTCTTACTAATAGAAATGCTTTTTTTCTGATAATTTCAAACACATGTTGTCTTAGTCCATTTGGGCTGCTATAACAAAATATCATAAACTGGGTGGTTTACAAACAACAAAAATTTATTTCTAACAGTTGTAGAGTCTGGGAAGTCCAACGTCAAGGCACCAGAACATTTGATGTCTGTAAGAGTGCACTTCCTGATTCATAGACAACTATCTTCCCCCTGTGTATTCACATGGTGGAATGGGAAGGGAGAAGGGAGCACTCTGGGGTCTGTTTTATAAGGATACTAATCCCATTCATGAATGCTCTGATCTCATGACCTAATAACCACCCAAAGCCCTGACCTCCAAATACCACCATCACACTGGGGGTTAGAATTTAACATATGAATTAGGGTGGGGGGGAGACACAAATATTCAGTCTGTAGCACATTTGATAACTTCTTTCAGCCTACCCTCTAACACATTTTAAGGTGTGGTTATTGAAAATAAACATTTGTTATAGTCACGTGCATTCTACTCAGCCTCAAAAATAAATAGAATATTCCAGATCACAGATTCCCATTTTCCTCTCCAACCTTTAAAGTATTTCATTTGTTTAGAATTTATAGTGATTTTCTTTCTTGGCCAATATTTGATTGTAATATCAAATAGACATTAGGTCTATGTTATTGTATTGTGGATGGCTCACAGTTACTATAACTCCTCCTCCCTTCTGGTAAATTTTATTTCCATACACAAGGACCACCCACTGAGGTAAGGAGGCTACTCATTTTTCCAGCTCATTTCTTCTTCATGATTTAAGTGAACATCTCCGTTTACTATCTGAATCCTG
Source organism: Phocoena sinus (assembly GCF_008692025.1). Lineage (NCBI taxonomy): Eukaryota > Metazoa > Chordata > Mammalia > Artiodactyla > Phocoenidae > Phocoena > Phocoena sinus. The sequence continues at coordinate 82,943,053 of NC_045771.1, forward strand.
GAAATACAGAGAAAAAGCAGGAATTCTTTAATATGTTTACTAAGGAAGCAAAGAGCAGAAAAGCTGTGGGTGGGGAGAGCAGAATGTTTAGAGGTTTTATGAGGGAAGCAAGGAATTCGTATCATTTAATACATTTAAGTTGGACTAGGCAAAACACTTAAGGATAAAGGGTAGGAAGCAGGTTTGTTGTAGTCTCAAGGAAAGAGGGAAACTGACCTAAGTGCTCTTTTGCGTTTCTTACTGATGTGATTAAACAACTTGATCCTGGCCTTTTTACTGACTTAGCCAAAGAAGAAACCAATTGGAGGCAATTAGGACATTAGCTTTACTACATAGACATCTGCTCTAGGAGCTAAGCCTAGAATTCATTAATTGCAAGTATGTCAGCAGCTGTCAGGAGGTAACAATTTCAAGTCATTTCTAACCTAAGCCAGAAGAAAAATATAGGAGTAAAATTGCTTAAGAATCCATGGATACATCAAATTCCTATTACATAAACATTTTGGTCACTTCTTCAGTTCAAGTGTTTTAATTTAAAAACATTGAGCCATTCCTAGATTTTAATTAATGGATTATTTATAAAAGGCCTCTGGGTTGCCATTTTATTAGATATACATACAGGCTCCAAATGTCAGCACAATGTGATTTTGCATTGTGACTTAAGTGTTTAATATAAACAGAATAACATAACATTTAATGCACTTTTTAACAGTTCCCAAGTGTTTACTCTTATTGCGAATGCTTAAAATCTACAAATCCTATATTCTTAGTCGCCATTTAGTGTTGAGTATTTTTCTGCATATATCATTCCCCTGGTTTAAAGTCCCTCTGGCTTCCCTATGCTCTTAAGGTGATAAGAAATCTCATTACAAGATATTAGCACCAGGCTGGCTCTGGCCTCCATCTCTTTCTCCAGCCTCAAATTCCAGCACTTTCCCCTTTACTTTCTCTTCTTAAACCATTCTGCTCTTCTTCCAGGCCCAGAACCAGTCCTGTTCCTTCTACTGCAAGTTCTTTAACTATGCTGTACCCTCTGCTAGAATACTTCTCCCTCCCTTCTTTAACAAATTAATGTCTGCTCACACTTTGAGTTCAGTGCAAGAGCATTCCGTCAGGGAAAGTTCCCTGAGATCCCTCCTTAGGTCAATGCCCTATTGTAAGCTCTTACAATGCCTTTTTATCCCCAGACATATTCACTAGTCTATCCTGGATTATTGCCTTTCTGCCAGACTATAAACTCTGGGAGAGTTAGGAAGCTGTCTCTTCTTTGTTCACCGTTATATCATTAGCACCTAGAACAGTACATAGTACATGTTTGTTGAACAAATGAATTACAGGGAAGTAAGTAATTGAACATCACTAAGAAATCATATGGCATGTGTGAGTAAATTGCACTTGGGTCTGATATTTACAAGGCTAGTCATTTCAGATAAGTTTAAACCAACATGACCAGCTTCAGTCTCTATCACATCATTTGGCTAGTGTCCTGTTAACTGCTGTGTATGGCAACCGTATTTCCTATATCGTGAAATAAAAGAACAGCAAGTTTGCAAAAAAAATAATCTCACAGGAAAGCAAAATCAAAGAAGCAAGAGCTACAACTCAGGTGAAATTAACACATCCTCAAAAGAAATAAAATCAGAGTAAATAAATAGAAAATAAAATTATATTAACACAATGAAATGAGAATCCCTCATTACTATTAAGAATATTTTATACTCCAATAAAGATGTTAAAAAAATAAAAGCACAGACTTGGAAAAAAAAAAGAATACTAAAATTCTGTTGAAATGGGGAAGAATACATCTTTCTAAATCTTAAGCAAAACTTAAGAATTTTTAAATAAGTGGAGAAGATAGGTGAAACATTGAGACTGGAATATATGTAGCAGGGAGTTTACACTAAGAATGTTAATAGATTAGATTGGAAAGCTCTGTGTGTGTGTGTGCATGTGTGTGTGTGTGTTATGAATTACATGCTGAGCCATTCAGAATTTATCATAGGAGGAATGTGAAATTTCTATATTATTTTTGTTAAAGGAGTTGACAACATAAAATCATTTTCATAGTGATTGATTTAGAGAAAACAGGCAGAAATTTTGCAAGCACAGAGACCATATATTTGCAATAATGCAGACAGATAGCCAGGACTATGTGGCTTACAATGGGAATGAACATAGGGAGCAGATATATAAGACATTCTGAAGGAGTAATTGTCAAGTTGATAATTTATACATATTTAAAGGGAAAGAAAAGGATCAAAATGATACATGGTCAAAGACCTATTGAAAAACTTTCTTTATAAACACATCAAAAATAAGATGCTATTAGTCTTGGCCAGTCTACTAATTTTCATACCTTCTCAAGGCTGAAAGGAACAAAACTTAAATATGGTACTTATTTTTCTACATGTTCCCTTTACAAAGAAAAGTCTTACAGAAAATAAGCAAAGTACATCTGTCAAAATATCTGCCAATAATAAACCAATCCAGAAACAAATTTAGTAGCCAATAATATTTTTGAATTTTTTAGAATTACATAATTGTACATCATGTAAGTGCTGTACAATGTTGTTTAGTTGAATGGTTTTCAAAACTTAAACTTAAGTTCTCTTGTGGTATTTAATTAGAATTTAAATTTTCAAAAATGTATTTTAACTCTTAAAGTTGTAATGAGAGACAACATCCACAGCAAATGTATTTTATGTTAAGTGGCAACCCTGTAGAACGACTAGCACATTAACTTATTCTTCAGGGTTAACCCATCTTATGCAGATCTTACACTGTCTCCAGCCATCTTCGTGCATATACTTGAACTTCTTGTAAACGTTGTTATCAATTAAGAAAGTGCAGTTCAGCACTATGTTCCTTGACTTTTTTAATACAAAATTCAGTCCTGAGCATATCCAGTAATGCACATCAGTACAAGTGGGTCTGTTACTCAGGGATATGTATCTGAATCAAGCCCTGTTAGCAAGACCCAGTAGTTTCACATGTCTGGATAAAAGTGCAAATGGCTAAATAACAAGTGAATAACATTATATTACAGAGTATTACCACTAGTCAATTTTGAGGTCTTCTTTTCTGATTTTATATTTATGATAACAGTGCTTCAACTTCAACATTTCCTACCACTAATCCACCAAGCCTTAATAGAAGATTATCCTGAAATTGCAAAGGTAAACCCTGGAAAAATGTCATCTTTGCAACTACTCACCTATGTCAGTCAAGATGGTCCATATATGGTACAATCAAAGCAAAATAGAGCAATAATGAATATTATTTGCAGCTGTGTTTTCTAGCCCTTGATTTCAGTTTTGAATATCTCTAAGACAACTAAATTTTTCTCATTGACATTCATTGAATAAGCAAAAGTTTTACATGTGAATTGAGTTCCACCTATGAGTTACCTTGAAAAGAGGGTTTTTTGTTGAAAGATAAAGAAAGATAACCTGGAAACTATTAACATATGTGCAACTGTTTGAGTAATCTACTTGCTTTCAGAGTATTACATTAGAAGATGGGTATGCTCAAGACTGGATGCTTTTAATAAAAGATATAAAATTCTACATTTACAGAAAGTTGAGGAAGATGCACAGTGAGAGCAGAAGCTGCATTATTCCATGGTCTATATAATGAGTTAACTGGTCAGAATAACTTAGTAACTTGATTGTTTACAGTGGATTTATTTTATAATCCACTGTAAATATAATAATCGATTTATTTTATAATCCACTAAAGTGTAAGAAACACAGATTATGGAGCCAAACTGCCTGGGTTCAAATTCCAGTTCCACACCTAATCTTTGTGTGGTCATAGGCAAGGAACCTAACCTCTCTGTGCCTTGCTTTCCTCATCTGTAATTCAGGTTGATATGAGGTCAAAATTAATCATTGTCTGTAGAATGTTTATAAGAGCACTGGGCACTTAGTAATTGGTAAATAAAAGTCATCTTTTATAACAGTTTTTTAAAAGGTTAAAACTATGTCATAAGTAATAAAATTCTAATTTCATGTTTGTAGGACTACCAAAATGCCTCAGTACATACCACGTGTCCTTTTTTACCATCATTAGTTGAACCCTATTTTTCTCAAACTTATTTTTGAGCAATTTCAGAAATAACATTACATGATTTTCAAGGAGCTAAAATGACTTTATACTCCTACATCTCCAAACTGACATATTCTAATGTCTCATGTTTCACGTTTGACTTTATATGTAATGAACCTTTCGCTGCATATAATCAACAACCCATAAAAAGTGGAAAACCACTGATCTAGTCTACTGGCCAGTTTGCAGAAAAGCTAAAAGAGACTCAGAAAAATATAATGGTTTCCCTCACAAAAATTGTGAGGGAAAACATAAACACAAACACACACACACACACACACACACACACACACACACACACACACACCCCTGATCCCCAGATCTTTGCTTTTGCGGGTATATGATGTCACCTTTTAAAATAATTAACTCATCTTTTAATGTGATTACAAAGTTGTAGAATTCTAGAGGACTGTTCATGAAAGTGACTTGATTTTGGAAGTCCTAACAAATTATGTTTTCCAATGATGGGAACCTTTTTTATTAAAAAACTGTGTTTGTCATATTCTGATTTTTTAGTCTTTGACCTGTAAAGACAACCATGTTATGGAGGTAAAATCACGATAGATTGATTTACTTGTCTTTTTCTGTAGAACAGGATATCTGGGTGACGATGGATTTGGCAACTATTAGCTATGGTCCCAGGGAATACTGTTTCAGAGCAGTTACTTCACAAATGCTCCGATGGTTTCATCCAAAGGATGATTCCAAAGCTTCACATGCATTTCCTAAGGGCCTATAAAATTTCTCCTATTATCTGAAATGTCATGTCAACAGCTGTTTCTTCTGAATATGTGAGACTGGCAACCACATGATTATGAAGATCCAGGTTCAAATTGGTCAATTAACTTTTTAATCTCTCAATTCCACTTATACATTATGTTTCTCTCACAGGGGCAGTTAACACTGAAAGATTTCATTAGTATTCAGGTACATGTTGGCTTACTACATTTTAAAGACAGTATGATATCTGTTTTTTGGTTTCATATTGGAAAACAGTGAGTAGTTTCCAAAAACTGTCAACAATGTGATTACAAGCCATATGTTGCATTTTGCTACTAATTCCCATTGAAAAGAAAATATATTAATGCTTTATATTTATATTTTCTACTTTGGATTTGTAGTAAACAACTTTTTCGCCCTTAGACTTGCATAGCATTTTAGTTTGTTTTTTATTATTGTCTTCTTTGGAGTTTTAAGTTCTGACTCAAATCACATTCTGACCAATTATTCCTGGAAGTCATTTGCACGTAAGTTTGAGGCAAAACAATAGGCTTCACAAACATTTCTCTTACATCCAACTTGTTATCCCATCTGTAACCATTTTTTTTAAATCTCTGATTTTTCATTAATAAGGCAGCTTGAGGTACATACATGAATTATTGGAACAGAATATCTTCTTGTCATAGACTTAAATTTTAATGCATTTTCAAAATGCCAGATTTTTTTAACTTAGCACTTTACCTCATAGACATGTTTCATATATATATATATATATATATATATATTTTTTTTTTTACTCGCACATATCATTTAAGGCATTAAAATTTCTTTTGTACTTTTCAATAAAATGATACTTAATACTTACAGAAATATGAAATATAGAAAAGATATATAGGCAACAATAATTAAATTTTTCAAAACTTAAAAAATCAGGTTATTTGCAACAAATTACACAGTAAACAAACACTGTTTTAAGTGTAAATGATTTATTGTGTACATACTGTATACAGATATATAACTGAAGAAAATAAATGACCCTACACTGAAGTGTGCACAATCTAATAGAACAAATCTATTATCCAATATTTTAAAGAAAGTAAGTATCCAAACTGGTTACAGATAAAAGATAAGCAAAATGTAAGAAAGTGATCAAGTGGATTTGGTTTGGATAGTCAAAATACTATCCAATAGTCAAAATACACGTTGTCAGAGAGCGGGTAGGGAAGAAACAAAGAAAGTCATGTTTTTAGAATAAAAGATGAAGATGATGGATAAAGAATTGCAAACATTATCACACAAACAAGATCATTCGAGGGATAGTACAATACAGCTAGGAGTGCAGAATTCTGGCAATTGCCCCAGTTTACCATGAACTTTTTCTCCTCTGCTGTGTATTTGCATATTCTGTTCATTCATATTTATTCCCCTTCCCTACTCCTTCTATTCCCCATGATTCCTTGGCAAAACTTTTCCTCCTTCAAATATCAAGTCAAGAATGACCTCTTCTGTGAAGCCCTTCCTGACCCTTCTGGAAGACTTGAGGATTCATTTCTCTAAATTTGAATTGATTCCAATTATAATCACTGTTCTAAACCACTGGTTCTTTATCTTGGTTACATATTGGAATCATCTAGGGTGTTTTAAATGTAGTGATGCCTTTACTGCACCCTCAGAGACTCATATTTAAGTGGTTTAGGAGTACCCTGGGCATTGGGATTTAAAAAAAAAAAAAGAAAAAAACTTCCAATCCCAAGTGATTCTAAAGTTCAGCAAAGTTTGAGCACCACTGGTATGTGTGTTAGTAGTTGTGATATTTGAGTTGTCTATATAAGCCTTCTCCCATGCCATGTGTGAATCTATAGATTTACACAGAAGAGACCCATGTCCTTTGGTGCTGGTTGGAGAGGGGAACTGTATGCTGTTAAAGAGCAGATGTTTTACCATGAGACCAACTGAGTCAGAACTGCAACTCACTGACTAACTAAGGATGTGCCTTTGGGCAAGTAATTTAATCTCTACAAGCTTCAGCTTTCTCCTAAGTTTATTGGGATGACTAAATGAAATGTAACATATATAAACATTAACAAGAATGTACAACACAAAGGTGACCAATTTTTAAATAGCTACTATTGTTGTTATCTACTCATAAATAATTGAGCATGTTTTATGTCCCAAGAACTAGTCTAAGAGCTTTAATATATTTCATTAATTTTCAGAACACTCAAAAATAAAGTTTTAAGTAAATTATAAATACTACTTAGTATTATTTTACATATGATGGAACTGGTACAGAGAGGTCAGACAATTTGCCCTAGAAACCTGCTGAAGGTCATACATCAAGTTAAGAAGCAGAGCTGAGAATTGAAACCAGTTAGTCTAATTTCTGACCCTGTGATTGATATCACTATACTAAGAAGGGATGAAAGTAAAACTATTCTTAAAAGTATATTCTATTTAACTGTATGTGATAAGTGCCACATGAGTGTTGGTAACAAAATATTTTAGATGTTTACGAGGGAAGAATTATTTATGTTTAAGAGGTGAAGAGAGGCTTCATGGAGGAAGTGAAATTTGAGCTACATTCCTGGTTGTCGCCAATGTTGGGCATGGCAATTTGTAAACACAATCAACTCACTTTAATTTAAATATGCATAATAGTTATTGATGAGTTGAAGTGTTTTAGGTGAGATACAGCATTTCTTGGAAATATATGAAAAGCAACAATTGAACAAGAATGAATATAACTATATTTGGAGCCTTAAGTAGGCAAAATCAAAGAGGGTTCCGTGATGCAATAGACCCTCTGGAATTTGAGGATAAAGTTTCAAAAGACTCAGGCATGCTCTGGCAATTCTTGGCAATGATGCACCATACTCAAAATAGGAAAGACAGCACCGGTTATGCTAAAGATTTTAAAAGATACAATGCTAGAGTTCTGATGAACTTCTGTATTATCAAACTGATCTCTCTTCTCTTAAAGCTGTTCTAAGAGAGATTCTCCACAAAGGCCTCTAAAAAAATTCCTGCAAATACGCTTTTTGGTAAATGACATTTTTTTATTAAATAGTTTATTATCAGATAAGTTAAAACTAATTGGACTTAATATTTCTATGATAACTTATTTTAGCATTTTCAGTGTTATAAATGAAGTAGTAATTAAAGGAGGATAGTTAGTTTTCACCTCTAGGCTAACCATGAGTGAATATTTAGATTCCCCCAAATTAATAAATCATTAATCACCCAAGCCAAACACAACCAAGGAAAAATGTCTCGCAACCAATTTATGATCACTTGCTTTTATAATTATTTTCTTATTTCACCTTCATCATATGTATTGGACTGTAAATAATTATATTTCAAACTCCATGAAACGTAGATTTAGCAATAGTATCTAGAAAACTGAGCAAAAAGCTTTTTACTGTATCTTTTTACTCCTACTAAAGAAAGTTATCTATTGACTGAAACCATTAACAAGACAAAAGGAATTCCAGTATGTTTTCAGGTACATAATAGGGGACAGAATTCAAATGGAATAAATGCTAGAGGAATTCAGAGAATAACATTTTAAAAACAGAAAACATATATAAAATTGTACTGTATACATATATTATGTCACTAAATGATTTTACTGTTTTTTATCAGGTCCAGTTTTTTTAATTAATTAATTTTTTATTAAAGTATAATTGATTTACAATGTTGTGTTAGTTCCAGGTGTATAGCAAACTGATTCAATTATACATATTTTTTCAGATTCTTTTCCCTTATAGGTTATTATAAAATATTGAGTGTAGTTCCCTGTGCTATACAGTAGGTCATTGTTGGTTAGCTATTTTATATATAGTAGTATGTTTTTTTTAGGTTCAGTTTTTTTGTGTGTTTGTTTTTGTTTTTGTTTTGCGGTACGCGGGCCTCTCACTGTTGTGGCCTCTCCCGTTGCGGAGCACAGGCTCCGGACGCGCAGACTCAGCGGCCATGGCTCACGGACCCAGCTGCTCCGTGGCATGTAGGATCTTCCCGGACCGGGGCACGAACCCGTGTCCCCTGCATCGGCAAGCGGACTCTCAACCACTGCACCACCAGGGAAGCCCCTAGGTTCAGTTTTAATGTATTTTCTGAATGTTTTATAGAGTTTATCCTCATGTCATTCATAGACTGTTACTAAAATTGTGCAAAGATTGAGTAAGAATGACCCTAATTGCTAAACATATTGATAAACCGGGAAACATTTTGTTGGAACTCTAGGCAAAAATAAGGATTTTAGTTATGGTATTGGTAAACCACCTCTTAAAATCAACAACAAAACCACTCTCACTTCTAGTGCAAATAGTCTCACATCATAGACAATTTCAAGCCAGTTTACCACTGGCTATTGAAATTCCTAAATGTATTTAACATTCATGTCCTATGGGGCATAACCTGTCTCTACCCTGAACTCACAAGTTTGTCTTTAAAAAAATAGAGAAAGAAAGAAACACAAGCACAGAATTTTTAAATTACCATTACTTTGATGTCAAATGCATTCAAGGAAATCTAGAAAGAACCCTTGCACATGATGATTGCTTAACAACATTTCACTCTAATGTGCCCAGCTCTATGCTCACTCAAGTGGTATCCTGATAAATGTTTAAGAAACAGCTTGGGAAAGAAGACCCTCTTCTGTAGCGTATACTTATATTATGGCTGATTTAAGACTACCAAAGTGCTGTCAATGAGCAGTGCTGAAGAGCGATGTTCAGTAGCACACCGTTAAATGGCATTTCACCATACAAAGACAATAGATTTAAATAGCCACAAAAGCATAAATAGTATTATTAGGTAGTAAAATAATCAAGAAATGATGGGGTTCGATGCTTATTACCTTGCTTTCAATATTATTTAATTCAAAGTTTATGTAATTTAATTTTTAATAATAACTGTTTTGGACAACTGGATTTACAAAGCTGAAAATTTAACAATCAGTTCTACAAGGCCAGTACCAGTCTACTCAGCATGCCACGTTTACCACCCACCCATGCAGGGTCACTGCATGAATCTGCCAAAACTTGTATTCAAGGTCACTATTAGGATATCCCATAACAGTTTTCTATCCCTTTCCATAAACAACAACAGCAGCAAGGCTGTGATCATCTGTCATTTTAGGCCCAGAGATGACATCAAATTTAAATCCAAAAGCAATGGTACTGGACATAGGAATAAGGATGCAAGCCAAGACCAGAAACATCAGATACATTCTGCTCTTTCTTATCTCTCCATTTCCTGAAAAAACCTGCTGACAAATGCTAATCCTGTGAATACAGCCCAATGTTCAGAATGCTGGATGCTCTAATGATTGGCGGCTAATTGGGAACAGATTGCTGTTTCCTCAGCTAAGATTTTGCTTTGCTCCAGGCACTATGATAGGCTCATAAAGTAGATGTTCTTATTTAATCTTGTTGCTGTCTTAATGTAAATCTTATATTTCCATTTTTAATAAGAAGAAACCAAAGCTTAGAGAAACTATATAACTTGTCAGCCCCCACAGACAACAAATGGCAAAGTGAGATTTGAGCTCAGGCTTCAAAAACTGTGCTCCTAACGATTTCACTATTCTACCTAGCATAATCATGATGATGTTTATTGACAATAATGACTGACGTTTGTTAAGTGAAACTTATGTACTAAGTACTATTCTGAGTGCTTTACGTTACTAACTCATTTAATCCTCATGAAAAACAGACATTAATTAGCACGTTTCCTCAATTCTAAGATATTATCAACTGTAGACACTATTGATTTGATAACAGCATTCAAAGAAAAATAGGAGCATGACATGTATTATTTTAAATGTGATATTGATTACACATTTGACCCTTGAACAATGTGGGGGGTAGGGGCCCCCTGCCCTCCTGAAGTGGAAAATTTGAGTATTAACTTTACAATCGGCCCTTCCTATCTGGAGTTCCACATCCACAGATTTAACCAACATTAGAACCTGTAGTACTGTAATATGCATTTAGTGAAAAAAAACAATCTGTGTAGAAGTGGACCGGTGCAGTTCAAAACCATGTTGTTCAGGGGTCCACTGTACTATGCATCCCAAATTAATAAATATTTTAAGATATAAAGCTTATGTCAGAGGACCAAGGAAATATGGTACCTTAACCCTGTATTAACAAGAACACCAAAGGAAGAAAATCTGCCCAAGGAAGCACAAGATGTAAGGGAGAATGGGAAATTGAAATTCTAAATTACTTGAAAGCCATGTAGTTTCTCAAGGTTCCCAGATAAATTGGTATTTATTACTCTGACCTCCTCTTCTGCCTTCCTTTTCCACATTTAAGGACTTGGTGATTACACTGAGCTCAATTGGATACTCCAGGATAATCTCCCTTTTTTAAATTCATCATATTAGCAACCTTAACTCCATCTGCAACCTTAATTCCCCTTTGCCATGTAACTGAAGATATGTCCAGGGTCCGTGAATTAGACAATGGACATCTTTGTAGGGTCATTATTCTGCCTAACCACAATGACCAAGCTGCGGAAAAGATGAAGACATAACTGCCCTTCATTTCATCTTAAAAATAAAATTCCAATCAACCTGACAAGGGCCACCTATCCATTCTAGTGATAACAATGGAATTGGGAGCCAGGCAATAAATATATCATAATTGGGAGCCCCAAATAGAATCACGTATTTTTGAGTTAGATGAGAATCAGATGATTGAGAGAGGAGGTGACTTTTCTCAGAATGAGGGAAAGATACAAGGCAGACCAAACAGTGGCTGTCTAGTGTCCTTCCATTTCACCCTAACCTCTTACTACTTCCTTTTAGGCACCCGATGCTCTGCACACAACATAAACTAGCTGGTTCCTCCAACACATTTTCACTTTCACATACCCTTCATATCTTCTCTCAGACAGTACAGTCTTCCTGTCATTCTCTGCCTATAGAAATCCTCTTTCTTCTAAGTATACCTCAAATGTTAATTCTTCTAAAAGAGAAGTGGATTTCTGGAACTGTCTAGTTCTCAAATATTCAAACCACTTACTACTATATGAAAGGTTTAACAATAATGTTGCCATGATTCTGAGAGCAAATGTTATTCTTTCTCATTGCTTGAATGTTTCAGAAACCCTCTTAACTCTTGGAAAGATTCATTTGTACTTGTCTGCCCTCTTCTTGAATTGTCTCCTGTTTCAAAAGTTATTTCAAGTGCTTTCCAAAACTCCAGGATATTTGGTTTTGCTTTAGAGAGATTTGTAAATGCAAAGTTTACTTTCTAGTCCAAATCTCTTTCTCTGTGGCACTAATAGGCAATAGTGACATTGCCTCCAGGCCATTTGACTTGTTTTTTACAAAGGGAAATTTAATCCTCAAAAGATAAAAACAGTATTCTGGCGTATGCTTTATCATATGTTATTTTTGTACAAAATGAAATTAGTCTTAAACATACATATCAACATCAGTTTACTGTTCTAGCAGGGACTTCTAAGACCACCACATTACTGTGTTCTCAGAAAAAGATGTCATCTCATCATAGGGAGGTAAAATAAAAAGCCAACTCTTATGTTTAGGCAAATGAGATGATTTATGAAGTCAATATTTGGTAAAAACAAAATTAGTTAAATTTTCTAGACAATGGAGAATGTCAAAATAGTGACATATAGCATAGAAGTTTTACTTTTAGCCTACAGATTTTATCTGTGGGATGAAATACTTCATTTCTTTCCAAGGCTAACTTTTTAAACTTTTTAATAGTCATAGTCATATGACTTTTCTAATAACATAATGCTAGTAGGCACATGACTAATTTGCTAAAAAATAATTTCTCTTCCTTCAGAAAAAAAATCATAGTAAAAAACCATTAAGTCTTTTGCATTTTCTTTGTAAAAGTGCTCTGTCTTCTTAAATTGCTAGCTTGCTAATAATTGGTAAAGTACTTCACATATACTTTCAGTCTAATAGCTAATACTTCCTTCTTTATTAAACTTTTAAAAGCTGAAGTTCCTCAGGGCTCTTTCTTAGGCCTTCTTTCTTTACCACTCCATAATTTTTACCTGGGCTTTATTATCTTCTCTAATGGCTTCATTTATCCGATATATGTGAAAGAGTCTAAAATAGAAGTCTGAATCCTATAACTGTCATCTGACTCCACACTAATATAACCATTTGCCTACTGGCAGCTCCACCCAGAGGTACTATAGCTACCTCACATCTAGTATATCCAGAAGTAAATACAAGATCCCCTCATGGCCAGCAGACCCCCTCCTATGTTCCACTGGCAAAAAGTAACTTGGACTTCCGCCTAATTGCTTAAGCCAGAAAGCAGATAATCATCTTTGATACTTCCGTCTCCTTTAAACTTTATGTCCAATGTAACATCAAGTCCTGTCAATTCTGTATCAAATATATTTCAGGTGTTTTTACTAGACTTCCTCACATCAGCATTATCTATCTCCAAGCTATGATTTCTTAGCCAGAAAATCTGTTAAGATCAATGTTCTATACAAATCCCTTCCTCTTAAAGAGAAGAGAAAATGCCTACGCATTGCTTTTATAATAAAATTCAAAATTCTGAATATGACCTACCAAAATCTGATTACTCTCTACATCTCTACACTCAGCTTAATACATGTTGACCCTAGGTTTCTGCTTCCAAACTGTATCTGCCTTGTTCATATCCTTGAATGCATTCTATACCATTAAACCATGGGGCAATTGCACAGGCTATTTACTAAGCCTGGAACACACTGTCATCCCTTCTTCACCTGGGTCCTGCCATTCCTCATATCATGGTTTAGATATCAGTTCCTCATAGAAAAGTTGCCTGACCACAAGGTTAAATTTTATTATTCCGTTCTATGCTTTCTTCACCCGTGTCTCAAAATTATGATGATTCTTTTCTCATATAGTTTATTACAGAATATTGAGTAGAGTTCCCTGTGCTATAAAGTAGATCGTTGTTGATTATCTATTTTATATGTAGTAGTGTGTATGGGTATATGTATATGTATAACTGAATCACTGTGCTGTACACCTGAAACTAACACAACATTGTAAATCAACTATACTCCAATATAAAATAAAAATTAAATTAAAAAACAAAAAATTACAGTGAAATAGTTAATTGATTATTTGTAATTTATGTTATTGCACATTAGTTATTTATTGTCTTTTTTTGCCCTCAGAATAAAAGATTATATCTATTGTATCAACTCTATCTAGCACCATCTTTTACACAGAGGAAGATTATCAATATACATTTTTTGAAAAGATAATAAATAAACGAATACTAAGATGCTGCTTAATGTGTTACCCCTTCTAAGGAAATTTGCTTTATTAAGGGAGTAACTCTAATGGCTTGGCTTTCTTCTAAAATTACATCCATAATCCACTTTCCTAATCACCTAATGCTTCTCAGTCCTAGTCTAACTCTGTTCTAAAGATAATAAATAGCCAGCTCATTCCCAGGCAGATCTGCAGTTGTTACTACATTTCAGTAATTTTAAAAACTGATGCCTATTTGGAAAGCTGGTGTAACAGAAAATGTTTATCTTTAATTAGCGCACTGACCAATACTCAACTAGTTATGGGAAGGTCCTGTAATGCTCTTTCTTACACGTACATTCTGCCTCTCTCTCGACACCAGTGTGCTTATGGCTTCCAGCGACTTCTGCCTAAACTTCACAATCAGTGTTGACAAACAGTTCTTCAGAGAGCTCAGAGCTCAGGGAGGACTATCCAAAAATAATAAAAACATAGAGCAAAATTGAAATACCTTCATAGCTCCCGTAGCCCATGATCTTTCAAAGGACAGCAGCCATGTCTTATCCTTAGTACAGCAACCTAACACAGTTTTAGACACTCACTGCTTTTGTTAGCTTCTGAAGAGCAGAGTGAGTGAATAATTATCTCTGTCTGGGAGATTGAGGGACGACTTCACAGATATGATAGCATTTAAACCAAATCCTAAAACTGAGAAGAAGTGGTAATACGAGAGAGGAAGTTATGCCAGCTAAAGGGAAGAGCAAATGCGAAGGCATAGAGACTTGACAGGGACCACATGTTGATAACAAGGAGTGATTTAGAGCACTGTGAGCTTGGAACCCATATGTGACAGGCAGAGGAAAAGGCTGGTTAAGGTCACCTTGCAAAGCCCTTTTACCATGCCAAAGAGTTTATATTTTATATTCTGGGAAATTGTGTGCCATGTAGGATTTAAACAAGGAAGTGGCATACTCACATTTATTTAAAAAAAAAAAAACTTGGTGGTATTTTGAAGCATGGACTTAAAAGGATGAATGACTACAGTTACTGCATCAAGTAGATTTTATCTGTAAATCACAGTTACCCAGATAGAGGTCTCAGAATGAAATCTCTGCAGGAAATATTGTTGATCCAACAGTGATATCTGCCATATGTGGGAAATGGGTGTGGTGCATGAGTACATGAACATGAACACACTGGCTAGAGGGGGAGGTTCAGGAGGGAGCAGTTCTAATAACACTGGAACATTTGAGGGGAGATGGGGTCGGGGGACCAAAGGGAGTGCTTAAATTGAAGAAATATTTTAAAAGTTAACAGCAGTAGGTCATCTTGAAAAAGAAAATCAGGAAACAGTGATCTGAAGCACTTTTCTTGAGTCTGAAAGAAAATGTGTCCATTCCTATACTTTGGTTTTGGTGCAGATATAACTATTAGCAAAATAGGGATGAAAAGAAGAGCCATTTCTGCATTTTCTCTACAATTCACTGTCTCCAACATCTTTTTTATTATGTTTTATACTTTTTATTCTCAGATGGCTATCTTTCTAGATTGGCAGTAGCAATTTTCTTTTGGAGGCTCTCCTGGGACAAAAGTAGAATACTGGCTGAAAGGAGAGAATGTAGTATTTGCAGAACCTAACACATTTCATATGTGAATAATAATGTTATTTATTAAATCAGCAAGTGATCATTTAGTAACTCTTTTGAATCATTTTGTTTAACAATTAAAATCAGCAAACATTTGTTCACTGATTATATTACCTGGATAAACACTTATTACTCTGAGGGGGAAAAAAAAAGAAATAGCTTAGTTCCTCCCTTTGAAAAAGGTATTTTCCATATTTTCAGAGTAAAATTAACTACTTAGAAACTATCCTACTCCCACAGCCCTCCAAGTCAACCTGTTAACCACTATTTGCTTATAAGAAGGAAGTGGTTCCATCTAGGGCTAACAGCCAAGAATTTTGCATTCCATTCCATTCATTGCTTCTTGATTTATTGAGTAATATTCAGTAGCAATTCTGCAAACTTTCCCTTTATCCTCCGGAGCGGGCATTGCACTGGAAATTCCACCAATGTGGACATGGCCTGGGGCGTAACAGAGAAATAGGTGGAGACTAGAAATACATCTCTGGCACGTCTCAGGAATGTCCCTAGAGATGGCTCATTACTGAGTAGCTGAGCAGAGACATGACTCAGCCAGAGTTTCTGCAACAGGCTGTCTGAAGCAGCTATGAGAGTGCTGGCAAGAGCCAGGGATCAGCCAGTGTTTCCTGGATATAGAAGAGAAAATTGAGCCTTCTATTCAGAATCAGGGCTCTTAAATAACAATCTGATTTTACAAACTTACTTTTTTGTCAGCACTACAATATTAAGAAGTCTTCTGCTTACAATAACTTTCTCAAATATCAATATATTTGAAACACATTGAAAACAATTATTATTTAATCAGTGGACATTAGAATTCCTCTTTGGTATGGATTCATTAGAAAAATACCTTGATCTTTGCAGTTGAAAAGTGAGAAATCTCTGTTGGCAAAGAGTTAACTAAGGTTTATGTAAACTTGTTTCTTAGGAAATAAATACTAAATTGGTGAGGGAAGTAAAGGAGAGGAAAGAGAAGAGAGACAAGGAAGGTGACCAAACAACGGAGCAGAGAGGATGAAAGAAGTATGTCATAAATGACACTTATAGGATATCAATTGTATAAATTTTTCTTGCAAATTGATATATATTTTGCATTGGGGTTTTGATAGCTTGATATTTATTTTAGGATTGTGTTCACAGTCTCTGATATGAAGAAATTCAACATTTTCTCACTCCATTATGTATCATGGTGTTATTCAGTGCCTAATTTTTATGACAGAAACTGGGCAGTTAAGACCAAGTACAATCATTCTGTTTAACTCTATTGGGCAATAGTTGCATGATCCTCAGTTTGTAAGAATTTGTGTCAAGGCTCATGTGACATTTCTTTATGGCACTGAAATAAGACTGTAATTGTCTTTGCTATGGCCTTCCTGCCTGCCCCTGGTATACTCCTTATGACAATGAGTTCATATTTATGAATCACAAGATGACTAGTTTCTATCTGTAAAGTTAAGTTTAACGCCCCATGAAGGTACCAGCTGTCCCTAAGTGAGGTAATTGCCATTTTCCTCAGGCCAAAAATTCCAGTTCTACCTAGGAAAAAGCATTCAAATGGGAGTCCCTAAGAGGCCACATTTGGTCCAGGGATCTCTTATCAAAGTGTCAGTGAATTTCCACACACATGAACAAACTTAATTTTTTTTTTCTTTTGTGATAAAGACCAAAGATTCCCAGAGGAGGCTACCCTAGAACTCGTGGTCCCAGGACCATTGTTCACAGCTAGCGTTAAGTGTTCCTGGTTTATTAGCCAGGACCTAGTAGAATGCTCACAGCAACAGAAAACAGTAAGCAGATGGTGAATTTTAGGATAGAGCTGACTCAATACCTGAGAAGTATATCGTGGACAGTGTGGGGCTCTTCACAGATCCATTGGATCCTTTTCACTTTTTCTATGTGGAAGTGGTGGGGTATTAATGCTTTGGTATGTATTCAACAACCTACCTTCTACCCCTTAACAATGACAAAAGACTGACAGATATTATGAAAGCCAGCTCTCTTGCCTCCAGATGGGGCACCTCTAAGGCATAATATATAACTCCCTGCAGAACCAGGTGTAAGTTACCTTCTGCAGGACTTATGCCTGAGATTGCATCTGCACTGTTACTTGGCTTCCTTCCCTTCTCTCTCCTGATTCCTCCAACTCCTTATCCCTTGTGGTCATTAACCAGTAACCCTGTGGTCACTTCCTTCATAAGTCACTTATGCATACGTTCTTGACTCGGGGTCTGCTTCTTTGGAGCCTGACCAAAACAAAGGGAGAGGTGAGTGGAAGGGAAGAGACAGGGAGAATAGGAATCTCCAAGTACAAAATAGGAAAACAGATTACCAGAAACCAGGATGGAAGAGCAAGATAATCTGGGAAAAAGGAGTAGAAGTACGGTGAAGGAAAGTATTGAAATGCAAGATACTGTAGCCTGGGATCAGACTTCATGGGGCCTTCATTTAGGAGTCCCGAAGCATGGTGGTTAAACACAAAGTCCTGAACTCATGCTGACTGGGGATAAAGTTCCAACTTTGCCACTTCATAACTGTAACCTTTGGCAAGATGTTTTACTCTCTAAGCCTCTACTTTTCCATCTACAAAACATATCTGAGATGTTGACCCTTAGAAATACTTTTACATATGGAAAGAAGCTTTATAACTAAAGGTATTTATTGCAGCATAATTTAGAGATATGGTTTCCAACTGGGGGTAATTTGGCCATATTTGGATACATCGTTGTATTCACAACTTGCGGATCGAGAAGCTACTAGTTACTAATGAGTAAAGACCAAGGATGCAGCTATACATTCTACAGTGCAAGAGGCAGCATCCCACCTTTATACCCAACAAAGAAATATTTAGGCCAAAATGTCAATAGTGCCAAGGATGAAAAACTTTAATCTAGAGCAAAAAAAAAAAAAAAAATATATATATATATATATAGCAAACTAAAAATTGTTTAAATTAAAAGTAGAGAATAAGTAAATTATAATGCATCTCCTAGGTTATATACTGTATCTGAAAATAAATTATTTTGTTAAAAATATCATTAACTCTTATGATGAGATTATAATAACAAAAAATGCTAAGAGTCTATAAATCATGTAAGTTCATTTATTCATTCAAGTCATAATCTTTGAGAGCTACTCCATGCCAGGCATTGGACTAAGCTAGAGTTGTAAAGGAGACAAATGTATTGCTTTCATGAATTTACATTTTAGTGAATGTCTAAAAAAGACAATAGAAAGAAGAAAGAAAGAGAGAGAGAGAGAGAGAAAGAACGAAAGGAAGAAAGGAAGGGAGGAAGGAAGAAAGAAATATAGATAAAAAGAAGTTATGGAAAATTTAATCATAATCAATAAGAATATAAAGTAAATAACCCTAACCACAACCTTAACCCTAACCCTAAAAG
This sequence comes from Phocoena sinus, assembly GCF_008692025.1. Classification (NCBI taxonomy): domain Eukaryota; kingdom Metazoa; phylum Chordata; class Mammalia; order Artiodactyla; family Phocoenidae; genus Phocoena; species Phocoena sinus. Next base: position 82,962,174 of record NC_045771.1, read on the forward strand.
TGAATAACTAAAATACGATAAATAAACATAAATGAACAAGAAACAATTTTCTGAAGAGCTGACATTGCAACTGAGATCTCAATGACTGGAAGTTGGGAACGATGCGAAGATGGAGGAGTAAGCATTCCCAGGCAGAGGGACCCATTACACTGAATACCCTGAAGTGAGAATAAGATTGGCAGTTGTGCAGAACATAGTGTGAAGTGCCAAAGAAAAGTATGGTTAACAATACAGACCATGGGGAAAGATAGACTTGACTTTGATTTCCTGCTCTGTGAGATATGAAGTGAGATGTTCACTCTCTCAAAGACTGTCTCTTCAACATTGCTTGCCTGTCTGTAATTGACGATTAGGAAACTTCTCAAGGTGATTGTGAAAATTAAATTAGATAATATATGTAAAGTTCTAAGCATTATATCTTTTACATAGTAAGTACTGAATAAGTAGTTTTAATTGAATAAAAAATCAAGATTTAAATGTATACATAGGATATAAAATTAATACAAAAATAATATATTAAGCCTATGTAATATTACATATAACACACACTATAATAAAATAGAATAGAATGTAATATAAACTAGTATAATGTAATGTAATATAATGTTGGATGACCCCTAAGATCTTTCTTATTTTGTGATACCAGGACTCTGTGAATTCCTGTACAATGATAAATGACAAATAGCTTTTGACATACTTACTCATTTATGTCAGTTCTTTGGGCCAATGAGGAATGAATATCTGATTTACTGCGGTATGGGAGTGTGGTGTACACATAGTGGCAATGGAAAGAGCTGTGGACTGGTAACCAACACATAATGGTTCTATCTGATCTGAGGCTTTGCTGAATATTAGTTTTAGTATACTAACAATTCACCAGTCACCTCAAGCTTCAGTTTCCATAAGTATAAAGAATGGATTAGACAACATGATCTCAAAGATTCTTTCCAATTCTAGGATTCTAAATATTACAGATAATTTGGGAATAAAAGGTGCTTTGACCAGATTTTAGTTCAATCAAGTATAAAACTGGTTTTAAGATGATAATACATGATTTCTCCCCAGAGGAAAAATTAAAGAAATCTTCTGGATTAAGGAAAGTGTCTATTGATTTTGTATAAAGTTATATTAATTATCACAACCAAAATACAATAATTATAAACACTTGGTTTTAACTTTACATGAAAATATAAAGATGGCCAGGTTTTTACAATAAAAAGTTCAAAGATACCAGGCAGTCACATAAAGAAACTCTTTAAACACCGCAAGCTGAGAAAGACAAGGTGGCATAGCCCTCACTGAAATGGCCATACATTAGACAGAGGCCATTCCTGACATTGGAAATGACATCAAATGGAATATTCAGCTCAAATGCACTGATCCAAAATTCACTCCTCAATAGTCTTTTATGCCATAATTGAAAATAACTATCTAATTTTATCACTAATTCACCATATGAATAAAAGCCACTTACAAATATTGTTTTGTCGCAGAACAAAAGAAGTGAATTGCATGTACCAGCTTTGCCTCACATAATTTAACTGAATAAAGGACATAGGTCTAATGCTTTACAGAAAGTCACATACAAATAAGATAAGGTCAGGGTCAAGATCCACTTAAAATCCATTAAAATGTCATTGAAGTCATGGCCCCACTCCACATGAGAAGATACTTATTCTGTCTAGTGATAAAGAAAAATATCCTTATAAGGGCATGTAGAGACCTACATAGTCTTCAAGACTAGAGAATGCATGAAAAATCTTACATGAATGTGTTTAGTACATATATTCTTTTTTTTAATTAATTATATACTGATTTATTAAATTAGAAGGCATAGTGTATAATGAAGCCCCATTTAAGTTCACACGTGGACTTAGATAGGAAGACTTATGTGGACAAATTCCAAGATATGATTTCCTTTCTCGTATCAAAACCATTTCTGCGAATGCCTTGAAAGTGTTGAAACATATTGTTTGGTTATAGTATTGAGATGTTATATAAAATTATGAAAAATATTTCTAACAGAGGGTTTATGTATAAAATTGAAATATATCAAATTTAGCAGAGAGCTCAGAGTTTTTGTTTGTTTGTTTTTGCGGTACGCGTGCCTCTCACTGTCGTGGCCTCTCCCGTTGCGGAGCACAGCCTCCGGACACGCAGGCTCAGCGGCCATGGCTCACGGGCCCAGCCACTCCGCGGCATGTGGGATCCTCCCGGACGGGGGCACGCACCCGTGTCCCCTGCATCGGCAGGCAGACTCTCAACCACTGCATCACCAGGGAAGCCCTATTTCTTTTTTTTAATTCAGTAGGTGAGGAGCTGGGGCCAAGAGTTAAGAGAGAAGATAGTCTTCTCTACACCACATATAATGTATCTCATTTTTATAATTGTCTAGTTTTTTTTATGTAGTAAACTCTTAGAACAGCCAACATCTAATAAGCAAGGCCTACTGAAAGCAATTTTATTGGCATTCTGTTTTCCTTAGTCAGTAAATCTTCGCAGTGCAAAACAGAATTTTTACCAATGTTGAGATGAGATGGAGGAACAGTAATTCCAAACAGAAAGAAGATTGGGAGAGGGGAAGCTTTGTTCAAAATGGTAGATGGAACATTTGTATTTATATAATTCCCCACTTAACTTTACATTAAAGTGATTTGCAGCAACAAAGCGAGCAGAATGGGGTTATCCATGAGCTTCTGACACGTTTCTAGAAGACAGAAAGCAGATGGCAAAGTGGTACTACTGCAAAAGGATAGAAAAATCTGTGGCCTAGAGAATATGAGGAAAAGGCAACAGGGGTGAGGAGAGAGTCAACATATGCTACAAACTTACAGGACAGTTCAGAACCAGAAGTCTCAGTTACCATAAAAGGTGAAGATTAATTTACAGTAGGTAGATGGAATAGTTAATCTACTCCATTTCTCACAACTAAATATAGACAGCCAGCTTTTTAACTCCGAGATCAAAAATTAACCTTTTAAAGGTTGTTAACATGTGAGGAAGTAGCCGCCCTATAATAAGACTATCTATATTCTGATTTAAGGATCCAAATATGTAGCAATACAACATTCTGACCTTATTCTAAACAGTCTGGCAATCAGCAAATACCTCACACATCAGAAAAATTCATAGTCATGAGTCCACATAAATGGATAACTAGAGTTGACAGGAAAGTTTAGAAAAGTATGAAATGTAAAAAAGCCAAAGTGAACAGATGAATAAATGACCCTAAGGAAATGGATAATTTACAAAAGAAAATAAAACATTCAAAAATTTAATAGGGGCCTTAGATTTTTGTAAAGAATATATTTCTTCCATAATATAAGAATAAGATTCTATGACAAAGAGTAATCAGAGAACAAAAAAGATCTCTTAGCAATTAATAATTTATTGCCCCTAAAATAATTAAGTTTAAAATATAAAGTCAAAGAAATTTCTCAAGAAGATAAAAAAGGTAAAAGAGGGGCTTCCCTGGTGGCGCAGTGGTTAAGAATCCGCCTGCCAATGCAGAGGACACGGGTTTGATCCCTGGTCTGGGAAGATCCCACATGCCGCGGAGCAACTAAGCCCGTACGCCACAGCTACTGAGCCTGCGCGCTAGAGCCCGTGAGCCACAACTAATGAGCCTGCATGTCACAACTACTGAAGCCCAAGAGCCTAGAACCCGTGCTCTACAACAAGAGAAGCCACTGCAATGAGAAGCCCGCATATCACAACATAGACCCAATGCAGCCAAAAATAAATAAATAAATAAATTTATAAAAAAAAAAAAAAAAAGGCAAAAGACATAGAAGATCAATCCTGGGGACTGAATATCAAACTAGTAAAAATCTCTAGAAAGCATGAAGAGAGAAAATACAACAAAAAGGATTAAAAATAAATTAATAGACACTTCTGAAAGATGTCAGTATAAATCTACAGATTAAAAGGGCTAATTGAGTGCTTAGCAGAGTATATGAAAAAGATATACATTTAGAAAAGCGTTGTAAAAGCTCAGTATGGCAAGGACCAAAAGGAGTTCCTATAAGGCCAAACTGCTTAAACTATAGAGAAATAATGCTCAAACTAGCATCAGACTTCTTAACAACAAAATTGAATCCTGGAAGAAAGTGGTACATGCCTTCAAAGTCGATCAATCTTCATCCTGGACCATATTGGACAGAATAAAGTCACTGCAGCATAAATAAGCTATCAAAAGATTACTTTCCACATACCCTTTTTTAGGCAGTTCCTTAAGTGTGAGTTCTAGTAAAAAGGAGTAAATGAGCAAACTAACACCAAAAAATGGAAATGAACATATGGAATTTAGAAAATAAAGAATTCAATCCTCAAGAGTCATATAGATATGGACCAGAATGTTTTATACAGTAATCAGTCCACATTGGAGAAGGAGAATAGAAGATGAGAGAAGGGAATTATTTCATGAGGAAAAAAAAGATTTCATAGGTTTGTTATTTTGAGAATTTTAAAGAACAAAAAATGTGATAAAAGCTACAAAAAAAGAAAGTCACCTTAAACTACAGGAAAGATATAAATGATGGAATGAAAGGATGAATAAAACTATATAGGGGGCTTCCCCGGTGGCGCAGTGGTTGAGAGTCGGCCTGCCAATGCAGGGGACACGGGTTCATGCCCCAGTCGGGGAAGATCCCACATGCCGCGGAGCGGCTAGGCCCATAAGTCATGGCCGCCGAGCGTGCGCGTCCGGAGCCTGTGCTCTGCAACAGGAGAGGCCACAACAGTGAGAGGCCCACGTAACGCAAAAAAAAAAAAAAAAAAAAAAAAAAAAAAACTATATAGAAAAGAAAATGTTATCACAGTATGACACAGTTCCATGGTAAACACTATTTAGATGAACATGAATAAAAAATACCTCATATTGCCTTTCAATTTTAAAACTAAGCTGTAGATAGAGCAGAAAGGTTACTTATTGTTATGGAACAGAATATGGTATAACCAACCTTGACAATATATAAGAAAATGCTCAAGTGACTAGAGAGAAGAAGTTAGAGAAGAGCTGGAGGAGAGGCTGTGGGTGATAATAACATGCAAATCTTACAAAATGAGGATTCAGGAGATATTGACTATTGTAGATGGAAAAAGGAATAAAAGTGTAAGAATATAATTTATAACAGAAATAAAATTTTAAAAGTAACAAAAAGTGATAGCAATCTCACTTTTACAGGGATGGAAGATTGAAAGTAAATTAGATATTGTACAAGTTTCTGCTTCCACCTATCATTCCATGAACACAAAAGATCGTCTCTAAAATTATGTAAGAAATATTAGCATAGACCTTTATATATGTTTAAAAGTGGAGAACAGGAATAGAGGAAGAGATGAACTGGCCAGAGAATTATAAGTCCATCTCTACTATTTACTTTTAAAATTGGTGCTACTTTTTAAAAAATAAACTTTCTATTTTGTAATAATTTTAGATTTACAGAAAAGTGGCAAAGAGAGTACAGAGTTCACATACCCTTGCTCAGTTTCCCCCATTAACATTTTACATTACCATGGTACATTTATCAGAACTAAGAAACTGACATTGATATATTACTGTTAACTGAACTGTAGACTTTATTTGGATTCCACCAAGTTTTTCATTAATGTCCTCTTTATATTCCAGATCCAATCCAAGGTAGCACATTGCATTTAGTTGTCAGGCCTCCCCAGACTTCTCTGGTTTGTGGCAGTTTCTCTGCCTCTCCTTTTTTTGTTTGTTTGTTTTGTTTTTTAAATAAATGAATTTATTTATTTATTTTTGGCTGCATTGGGTCTTTGTTGCTGTGCGTGGGCTTTCTCTAGCAGTGGCGAGCAGGGGCTACTCTAAGTTGCGGTGCGCGGGCTTCTCATTCAGGTGGCTTATCTTGTTCTGGAGCACAGGCTCTAGGCGTGCAGGCTTCAGTAGTTGCGGTACACAGGCTCAGTAGTGTGGCACACGGGCTGGAGAGCGCAGGCTCAGTAGTTGTGGTGCACGGGCTTAGTTGCTCTGCAGCATGTGGGATCTTACAGGGCTCGAACCTGTGTCCCCTGAATTGGCAGGCGGATTCTTAACCACTGAGCCACCAGGGAAGTCCTCTCTTTGTTTTTATGACCTTGACAATCTTAAGGAATACTGGCCAGGTATTCTGCATAATGTCTTCTAATCTTGGTTTGTCTGTTGTTTAATGTCGATTAGACTGTGGTTATAGGTTTTGGAAAGAATACAAAAGAAGTGAAGTGCCCTTCTCTTCATATCATATCAGAAGTACATGCTATCTAGAGTACGTCGTTCATGGTGTTAATCTTAATTACTTGGTTAAAGTAGTGTTTTCCATGATTCTCCGCTCTACAGTCACTATTTCCCCTTTTGATGCTCTATTCTTTGGAAATAAATCATTAAGTCTAGTCCATCCTTAACTGAGGATAGAGACAAGAATTACTGTTTACCTCTTGTAGCGTGGAGTATCTACACATATTATTTGGAATTCCTCTGGGAAGAAACACTTGTTTCTTCTTCCTCAATTATTTATTTATTCAGTCATTCATTTATATCAGTATGAACTCATGTATACTTATTTTATACTTTAGGTTATAACCCAGTATAATGTTTTCTATTTTGTTGCTCAAATTGTTCCAGCTTTGGCCATTGGGAACTCTTTTAAGTTAGTCATGTCTCTTTGAAGTATCCCCATCCTTTCATTTTTTAACATTTCCTTACTTTTTGGAGCTACAAGATGATCGGGGTTTGTCTTTTATTTCTTTCTGCCCTGGTTCTAGAATCAGCTATTTGGAGAAATAGGAGCTCTGGTACCTTTTTATTGGAGAATAGTGTTTGAAACCAAAATCAAGGTATTACATGTGCTTGTTGTTATTGTATGTCATTGCTTCTCAATATATATAGCTAGGTAGTATACATATACATACTAACCCCTGTGTACATACTGTATCATGGTTCTCCAGAAAAATAGAACCAATAGGATGTGTGTACCATAGAAAGAGATTTATTTTAAAGAACTGGTTCATGTGGTTATGTGAGCTGACAAATACAAAATCTACAGGATGGCCCAGCAGGTAGGAGACTCAGAGAAGAGCCAATGTTGCAGTTCACATCCAATAGTCATATGCTGCAGAATTCCTTCTTGCTTGAGGGGTGACAGTCTTTTTATTCTATTTAGGCTTTCAACTGATTGGATGAGACCTACCCACATCATGGAGAGCAATCCACTTGACTCAAAGTCCACTGATTTAAACATTAATCTCATCCAAAATCATTCTCACAGAAACATCCAGAATAATGTTTGATGAAATATCTGAGCACAGTGGCCCAGCCAAACTGACCCATAAAATTAGCCATCATGCATACATATCTGTAGCTGTTTCTGTTTCCATACATATTTATATATTAAACTCAACATGAGTTCATCATAATGTCTCTGACTCTAATGCAATCTCAATGCTATTTTTGTAAATATTTCTTCATTTTTTGTTAAATATTTTAAGACATGAAACATCTTGACTTTCATTAATAAATATGAAATTGAGGATTTTACATTCCATATAATTAGAAAATGTTTGAAATTAGTGAAGCAGGGAAATAGTGACTCTTATACATGTTAGATATTTCATGTTTTTTTATTTTGCTTAAGCAACACAGTTATGGGAGGGAAACATCACTGATAATATTGTACAAGTCAGGAATCTGAAGCTCAGGGAGAAGAGAACTTGTCTGAGTCCTTGGTGAATGTTAATTTATAACAAGTAGTATGATTCAGGGGAAAGAAGCACAGTGCAGGGAGCAGAGCAGAAAACTATTTAACGTTAGGTTCCCAGGGCTGGTGTAACGAAGTGCCACAAACTGGGTGGCTTAAAATGACAGAAATTTATTCTTTCACAGTCCTGAGGTTAGGAGCTCAAAATCAAGGTGTCGATAGTGACATGCTTCCTCTGAATTCCCTATAGGAGAATCCTTCCTTGTCCCTTCCAACTTCTGGTAGCCCCAGGTGTTCCTTGGTTTGTGGTAGCACAACTCCAATCTCTGTCACCATATTCATATGACCTTCTTTTAAAGACACTAGTCATATTGGATTAAGGGCCCACTCCAATGATCCCCTTCTACCTTGATTCTCTCTGCAAGGACCCTTATTTCCAAATAAGGTCTCATTCACAAGTACAGGGGTTAAGACTTCAACATGCCTTTTTGAGGGACACAGTTCAAACCACAATTCCTCCCAAGTGATACTGGCGTAATTCAGAAAGCCATTGAAACTGTAGTCAAGACAATGTGGCCATCACCTGCATAGAAAAAGGACATCCTGTAGGTTGTAACAGGGCTAGATAGTGATGACTTAAAAGAAGTGGAGGGGGATGTAGATTCTGAGTACTACCTTCTGTCTTTCCTGTGTTTCATTCAGATTTATTTCCTTGCTTCGCTTTCCTTGTTTTTAAATCTTAGGTGAGAGGTGGAAGGTAAGATATGCTGAATATAAAAGCTAGAAATGCTAACAGAGCTATTCCTTGCAAAATTCCTTAGGACAATAGGATGCAAACTGAACTAATATAGCTCTCTGTTAGAAAGTATCAAAAATGGGAAATAAAGCATTTCCCTCCACCTCCAACCCTCTTTGGTATTGTACACAGCAAAACTTTGTTTCTTTAAAGATAATCCATATTTCAACAGCAGGCATGGGGGTTTTGACTCAAAAATGAGGGTGAAGAGGAAGCATTAGAAGAGAAAAGAGACAGTAAGTAGCAGGGTAGCTGTCTATTTGTATGAGTATTTAAGAAACATGTTGAGAAAAGCTATTACTCTAGTAAAGGACCTTATTTGGGTTAAACTATTGTATAACTTGACAAGTTCAGTAAAATATGGATCATCTATGTGACTTGATTAGTTACCAGGCTGCGATGTCTGAGAAAAGTAGATTTACAATTAAATTTATGCCAATCTGTGATCTTGGATCTTAACTTAAAAATGGTGAAACTGAGCAGGGAACAGATTATTTTTTCCAAGTCTAAATATGAGGAAAATGTTAAACTTTAAAAGTAAAGGACATTTGTTTGCCTTTCAAAATCTGAGAAGATTAAATCATAGCACATGCAAAACTTCACTATTAGCCCGTGCATTGTTTCAGCAGTCAGTGTTTAAAATATTGCCAAAGGCTACATTCTCCACTAAAAGTAAATTCTTGTGTTTCAATTTGCAGATACTCTCATCGTATTTTGGCTTCATTCAAATAATAATCCTAAAGTAAAAAAAAAAAAAGTCTGATAAGGGAGGAAATGTAAAATAGAATAAAAACAACAGAAGATTTGGCAGTTAAAGTGCCTTAAATCAAAGTGAAAGCCTAAAAGAATCAAACATACACATTTTGTATTAATGTGTCATATAACCAAATCATACCTCAGGGTATGTATGTATATATAAAGGTAAAGTATATAAAGAACATAAATCCCATAGAGAAACAATATATTGTGACCAAGGAGCTTATGTGCACTCAAGAGACTTAAATTCAATGTAAGTCAAATAATGAAATATTTTCTATCAAAAATTGCTGCCTTTTAGAAACCTTTCCAATGGGTCTATACATACATACCTAGACAAATGACATCATCAATAACTGGATGCTTAATTCTAATTCGTACTTTCAAAATTGAGGTCATGGCTTCAGTATATCTATGTTGTAATAGAATTATAGTATCTTTTAGTGTTTGTTCTTAAACTTTGTAGACCCAGGGTCAGAATATTCCTAGAAACTTTTAATATGACACTTCTTCAAAATATATGGATATGTATGGGGATAGGGGAGGTGGGCTTTTTAAATCCAGGAAGAGAAATGGTTCATTTTGAAAAGAAAAGTTCTCTAGATAAAATCTTACCCATGTAATGAATTTTCCGGGGTTACAGGTGCACATTTATACTTTCTAAGGGATTGGTAGAAATATACCCAACCCTAGCACTTAATTCTATGGCTGGAGCTCAATGTCTCTCAATAAGGTTTACTTTTGTAAAATTTTCATATTTTCTATTATCATGAAGTATAAATGCTTTTTTTCCTAGTTGATATGGATTTGCTGTAGATAAATACAAATAATATACCATATGTTCCTGAAGTAATACGCTTATAATTTTAAAAGTTTTGCATTATTCTACCCATCATAGAATTTTAAAACTGAATTGGTATTATTGGTGATATTTTTTGTAACTCTTCATTTAAACCATAGATATTTTCTGAAAATTGATATATACATTTTTTAACATGAATGCATTCAGAGAATTCGCTAACTAAAGAAATCTTTTGGATAAATTGAAGAACCCTTTGGTAAAGCAAGGTTTTAAAACTCATGCTATTATTAATGCATTAGATAACCCCAAATTTTTAATATATGATATTATGTTAAATGGTATATATCTTAAAAGTAAAAAAAGAGCTTCCCTGGTGGCGCAGTGGTTGAGAGTCCGCCTGCCGATGCAGGGGATGCAGGTTCGTGCCCCAGTCCGGGAAGATCCCACATGCCGCGGAGCGGCTGGGCCCGTGAGCCGTGGCTGCTGAGCCTGCGCGTCCGGAGCCTGTGCTCCGCAATGGGAGAGGCCACAACAGTGAGAGGCCTCCATACTGGAAAAAAAAAAAAAAAGTAAAAAAAAAAATTGGGGTGGAAATCTATAGAATATTTTAAATTTAATTCTTAAAAGATTATGTTCTTGTTGTTTCAAATTAAGACCTTGGTAGAAGAAAGGTAGAATGAAACACCTCTAGAGTGAAACATGAGAAGAAACAAAATTATATTCAATTAATGGAAATAGATAATTTTTCCCTTTCTATGCCAAGAATTGCTGCTACTGGTTTCTTTTTAATCATGCTCTTATTTTTTGTTTAATGTGATAAGAGTTTCACACAACCTTGTTTTAAATTTTTAAACAGAGAGCTCAGAACATGTTTTCTGAATTTTAATTTTAAAGCTCAAATTTAAAAATTTTAATTAATTCACACCACTTGTTCCTATAACAGTTGATTATCAAGAATCAAGCCAGTTCAAATGTTTTTACAGTTCACAGCTTTTACAAATGCAAATTAAAATTCAAATGTGGCCTGAAGGGGAAAATACAAACATAATTACTTTGGGAGTAAAGTTATGAACCTTGGAAAGTGGTTACTTAAGCTGGTAAGAAACTGCATGTATTGAAATGCAACACTATCATTTCAAAAGTTCGGTTTAGGGCTTCCCTGGTGGCGCAGTGGTTGAGAGTCCGCCTGCCGATGCAGGGGACATGGGTTCGTGCCCTGGTCCGGGAAGGTCCCACATGCCGCGGAGCGGCTAGGCCTGTGAGCCATGGCCGCTGGGCCTGCGCGTCCGGAGCCTGTGCTCCGGCCCTCATGGGAGAGGCCACAACAGTGAGAGGCCCGCGTAGCACAAAGAAAAAAAAAAAAAAAAAAGTTCGGTTTAGTTAATTGAGTAACCATTTATCCAGCAGTCACTGTGTGCCACGACTTGGCTTTGCTTCTGGCTACAAAATGTCTAGAGTCCTATGTCCTTTCCTGTGGTAGTGGGAGTTAATGGAGAACGTTTTCACATGATTGTAACACTAAGTAAGTATACAGCAGAGGGATAAACAAATTTATGGGAATACAATAGAGAGAGGTATCATACATTATAGTATCTAATTAACCATCAACCTAACAGTAGTTGGTATAATTCTCATTTTACAAATAACAAAAATAAAACTGGAAATCAAACAATACTCAAAATAGTAAGTTAGGTATCAAAAATTTAAATCAAAATCTATTTGACATCAAAATTAATATTGTTACCACTTTATATATAACATCAAGGACTTGACTAATTTTGCCTAGGATTGTAGCAGAGGAACATTCAACAGAGAGGATTTATTTGAGGTGAGTCTCAATGAATGAGAAAAAATTTAAAAGGTGGGTGAGATGGGGGAAAACAGAGGAAATGGTGTACAAAACCACAGAAGTGTGAGGAGGTATGGTGTGGTCAAAGAATTGTAAGGTGAGGCATTTGATGCACAGAAGTTTAAGGTGCCAGGGGAAGGAATGGATGAGAGGGGATGAGGGTTTAACCTGGACCCTGGACCTTTCAGTCAGTGAAAGGGAATGTCTAAGCCATGAAAATAAGCTGGAACATTATCCTCAGTGAATGAACAAAAGACTGCTCAGTAACCCTGGTGACATTTGGCTTAACAGGTAACCTGTGACTTGTAATAATCAGATTTGACCTTCCCTGATATCAATGAACCTCATGTTACTCAGGCTGAATCCACTGTGCAAATTTGTTTCTGGACTGGCATTTACTGATTTGCATAAGTAACAAAACAGACATAAGGGAAGAGAACCAATTTATATAACTATAAATGTGCCCTTGGATGGATGATAAAAAGAATATGCATGAATTTTTGTTTTATAATTGTGTGGTCTTTTACCTAGCCAATTTATTATTGATTCCCTCTTCTCTTCCACCCATATTCCCTGAAATCCTTCTCCATCTGTATTTCAAGGCTGTTCATTAATCATCTCAGTTCTAGCTATTCTAAAGATACGAAGGAGAAATAGACAGTGATTTTGCTCTGAAACTGTCTATAATTTCATGGTGATAATAAGATGTCTGCATTTACAACTCAGATCTGTGAGGTAGTGTTTAGTATCCAACAAAAACAGAAAACCTTCTTCAGGACCTAAATAGCCTAGGAGGAAAGGTAAAGGTCTCCACTGCCTTTTCCTACTTACTGGACTGGACTAATGTACCAATGGTAGTAGAAAGTGGGAAGTGTGTGGACTCGGGCACAGGTAGATCTTAATTCATTGCCTAGGGATAGGGCCCAGGTAGGAGAAGGTGACTCAGATTTTTGCACTGGCTTTCCTGTTTGCATAATGTCAATACTTATACCTTCCTTTTAGGAGTGTTATGGATATTAAAAGAAATACTCTTTGTAAGATATCTATTAAATAACATATTCTCTTTTAAATCATACTCCCCTCTGGTACACTTCTCGTCTAAAATTCAGTGAGCCCATTGCACCAGACACAATCCATCAAAGGAAAAATATTTCACTGAAATGTACCCCGAGCTGCATATCTTGTGTTGCATTTGTTAAAAAATGAAAATTGTATATCCTTCTTTAAAGTTATTAGATGTCACTTGAAATTTCAAAGCATTAAGTATCATGACTAAAATTAAATAAGTATAATAAGTAGTAGTTGATGCTTTTTAAATTTACCTCACAGTCTTCTCTGTCTCCTAGAAATCACTGGTATAGATGACTTGGTCATATGATTTTCATTACGAGAATGCCTCTGCTAGGATGTGAAAGTTGTTTACACAATTTAATATTCTACTTTCTAATCAACCACTTAAAGTCCATGAATAATAGAAAAATAGTAAAATCTGAAGATGGCATGGAAAAGGCCTTTGACCAGGCTGAAGGGCTGTAGATGGGAGTCAATTTAGCCGTAACTAACAGTCCTGAATTCATTGCTCCAGCTGGCTATTATTTTTGAGCCTCCTTACACACATATGACAATCAGAGGCACTTCCATGGGCCTCTCTTAGCTCTCCTGTGAGAATAGATATGGGAAAGGGTTTTATACTGTCAGGTAAAGAGAAAGAGAGATTTAGATACAATAGAGCCATCAAAGCAGTTTGCCTTCCTTAAAAGAAGTCTGACTGTGGGTGTGTGTGCATATATTCAATTAACAAACATTATTAAGTAACTATCACTTACTTTGCAACTGCAATTATTTATATTGATAGTTAATCTCAAAGACAGATACTACTCCCCTCATGAGGTTTCCCATGAAATATTCCAATACGGACAAAACAGAGTTCACATTTTACCCCTGTGATGAAAGTGTGAGTGATCACAACACTCTCTTACAACTTTGTCATGTGCATATAAAGAATAAAATAAAATCACTAACAGGCTCCTACTACTGAAATTCCTTACTATTCTAATTTTACATTTGAAATACGATAATACATAGACATTAGAGGTCACATGCTCTTATTTTGGTTGAGTTGGGAAATACAGCACTTTATTGTGTTTGAGAAGTTCAAAGGTATTTAAAGCAAAGTTGAAGAATTAAATTTCAAATTTTGTAAAAGCTTATACATTCATCTGGTTTAAAATTACAAAGGCAAAAAGGGGAAAACAACAAAAATTCTCTTTCTGGCCAGTTTCCCTCTCCGGTGCAAACCACTGTCACCAGTTTGTTTTGTTCAGTGCCAGGGACTGTACAATTTGAGAAACCTAGGGTCTAGTACATATCAAAAAAGAAGGAGATCAAGGGTCAGGGATATAGATTAGCAATGGGTTAAGAATGAAAATAGAGATACACTCATCTTATTGAAAAATAAGGAATGATTTTAATAGAGGAAATACTAAAGCCTATCATCCATGCAGATAGCAATTCCACAACAGATTTCTAGAGCAGACCTGTTTGACCGGCTTGCTCTCAGACCAACTAAGGTAAACCAAGGAGAAGTAAGGCTGACGTGAACAATGTAAATAACCATTTAAAGTACAAACTTTCTAAAGATATAGTTCAGGAGGTTTAAAAGGCTGTCATCTGATTTGAGAAAAGGAGGAAGATAGGAGAGAGGAGAGGTAAAGAGGAGAGGAGAATTAAAGAGAAGCAAGTGTAACCGTTGCTCAGGTTCATATTGAAAAAAATGAAATGATGAGTCAGTCATGCCCAGTTTCTCTTTCTAGTCCAATATTTACTATCCATGTGACTTTGGGCAAACCTTCAATGTTCTCATATGTAAAATAGTAACTTCATTTAAGAATGCTGTTCATATAATATGCAAAATGACTAGAATATACATGAACTATCTTCTCCTGTGACAAATACTAATTATAACTAATAAGAGGACAACTTTCAATCTCTGAAGGACTGAGATTCTCGAGGTAAAGTTTATTTATATAGGTTATCTGTATGATGGAGAAAATCTGAAAATGATCTGTTTTCTTTAAATTTGAAATAAGAGAATTCACAGCTGTACAACTCATTAAAAAAAAAAGATGAGTACATTACTCAAAATCAGTCCAAGAGTTTAAGTTAAATAGTATTTTTTAGGACCACCAAAAATATAAAATATTAAAAAATAAAGTCACTATACTTCAATAGAGAAACTTCAGTGTACAAGGTTCTATAACATTTCTATAACATCTCAATGAGAGTGATTCTAGTATTTTAACTTGGATATTTTTTCCCAAGACATTTTGATGAGGGCAAAATTTGTAATTAGTAGCCTCGAAATTTAATTGTGTCATTACTCTTGTACATCCATGTAGTGTCCACCTTTCCCAAATTAGCTTACACAATTAGCTCATGTTGTTTCCCACCTGTAAGGACTTTCCCACCTGTAAGAGTCAAAGACTACATGGGAGAAAAGTAGCACTGGCCAGCAATGTTTCTTATATAAGTCCTGTCAAGGTGTTTTAGGCTCCTAAGCAGTTTGGAGAAAGGGGAGCAGAGATAAATCTTGCTATGGGAACTTAGTGCCACTCTTAAAATTTCACTATATGGCCCAAGTTTCAATCAAACATGAGAAGTAATTGCGTTCTTGTGCTTGAATCTGCCTTGGCTAATGCCTATCAATATTTTCATGACTTATTTTGAGGTGCGGCCAATGGTAAATGTCTGAGTACTAAGCAAATAGCATTCAGTGTCTCAGTACTAGGCACACAATTCAATTAAATGCATAGAAAAGAAGTTTATTCAAGAAAGATAGAGGGAATCACAGCACAGGTTTCATAGACTGTAGTTAAATCTAAACTATTTGTCACACTTTCTTAAAGCCTTTTGAGTATATATGAGAGACTGACATAATGCTTTGGGTTTTTATAAATTGAGTTTGGTAGTAAACTCCCCTGTAAAAACACCATTTGACATGCATTTTACCTTGCATTTCTTCATCTCAGTTCCCTGAAACTGAAAAATAAATGTGTAAATATATTCTACTTTACATAGATTTACAGATTAATCAGTGCCTAATGACTCCACATTTTGAAATTAAGAATTACATAATTTGTTAAAGCTCACAGCATTCTTCTTTCTTAATGACTTATTCCCTGTCTTCCTAATTTACAAATGCTGACTCAGGCATCAGTAGGAAGATAATAGTGGTCAGTATAACTTGGGTCTTAATCAGTTTCAGAAGTATTTCAGAGAAAACCATGCATAGTGCTTACTCATGTTTGCATCTGGTTTTTTGATACTGTCAGATGTTTTGGGGGTTAAATTCATTATTACAAACTTATGTCAAGGAGCTACTCACATTTTTATTGCACTAATTATCACAAAAAATAATTTAACTGTATTAGATTTTTTTAAAAGAACACATCCACTGAATTGGAAATTTCTTTCATAAACATAGTTGTGTTTAAAGATAATATTGGCCCTGGAATATAATTTTTGAACACTTAAATTTGCATTCTTATTTGACATGATCCCTTCATATCTCAGCTATACAGAAAGAGTTAGGGACATGACTTATGTCGACATAACAAGTGGTGCTTAGATACATGAAAGATGTCTTAATCACTTCTTCACTTCTTCCTACCTGAGATTTAGTTCAGCTGTCCCACTCCATTAAAGATTTTGCACTTTCAGAAGTGTTTTCTATGATAGTTTATAAGAATTTAGTGATCTGCTTTACTTCATAAAGAAAATTATGAGGAACAAGGTGGAGAAATTACACTCCATGTTCCCTCTGTATAGTGACATCTGCTGGGCTGTAGCCCACAGTGATTTTTAAGCAAATACCTGCTCATTTTATGGAGGCCGAAGCTCATTTCTCTCGAAGTTCAAGTATGTAGCTCATTGTGATCCGGAGAAATAATTTTCACTTAAACATCAAAGTCATTCCAGAGTTTAACAAGTTTATCTGAAAGTAGTGCTGAAATATACCCCCTGAGGCCTAGATTTGTAAACCTCTATCTGCTGGCATAGTTCAGAACAGCCTTCCTTTACAAAACTGTGAAATAATTTCTTGTAATTATGTTTTGGTAATATCTGGGAGGGTGGAGGTAGAGTACTGTATTATGAGTCAACGTGGTGAGGTCAACAGAGTTACTGCCTTTCGGACATTAAGGAAACAATAGGAAACAATACCCATTAAAAGGATAAACATCTGCGATGAGGCTGTTGGTTTATCTCGACCGGTTTTAGAAAATTTTCTACGGGAAAAGAACAAGACTCGTGCCCTTTTAAAAACGCATCTCTTTGCCTTAAAAGGATTTAGTGATCCTTCTCTTGCAAAAGCTGCTTTGCACTTTGATATTTAAGGCCAAGCTTAATCTTGAATGCCTTCCAAGAGCAGCCGGTAACAAACAAAAACCTTGGAGCACACCCTGTTAAGTTGTTCACTCCACTGCAGAGCGCGAAAGCAGCAGAGGTGTTCAGTTCGTCCCCCCAGACTGCTGCGGCGCATTCCTGTATCTCTAGGGCGGCTTGTCCTGGGGTCGGCCCCGCCCTGGCGGCTCCCTGCCACCCTCTCGCGGGCGCGCTCTGGGTGGGGCCTCGCGGCGGGTGGAGATGCGGCCGAGTGTGCTGGGCGGGTGAAGCGAGCCGGCTGGGCGGCGCGCTGGGGCAGCCAGAGCCGCGCGCCGCGTCGCTGTAATCGGACACCCGAGCGCTCGCCCCATGCGCCGGCCACTTTCCATTCACTTCATAGTGCTTGATTGAGCGACACAGAGCAGGGCTCCCGGTGCCGCGCCACTGCAACGCTGAGGATTCCTTTACAAAGAAACTCAGAGGACCGGGAAGAAAGAATTTCACCTCTGGGACGCCCTAGAATTTACGGTCTTTGGGGAAAAGGACTACAAACACGCGGATCCAAACCTGTAGCAAATTGACTTTTCCGTGCTGATCTCGTCCCACATCGGTAAGCTGGATTCGTTGTTTTCAGCATTACAAATTTAGAAAAATATAACTTTTGGGTCTGGGTATAGACTTTTCACATATCAGTGTGCTCAGGTCTGGATATTTTCTTAAGAGCGCATGCAGTTTGTCATGGAAGTGTTTCCCTTGCTGAGAGCCCGGCTGGAATTGTTTCTTTAGGTTGTGACACCTGCGGAGAGTTTAAAGCTGAGTATTTCCCTGCCTTCTAAGGCAAAATTACTCGAGAGGATTTTATAAAAGAGTCCTTTTCTTACGTGTTATTAGTGTTCAATCAGTACAAGTGAAAACAACAAGCAGCCTGTCTTAAGTGTTTGAGTTAAAGGGAAGAAGTCATAAAATATGAGGGGCGGGGGCGTGGATGAGACACTTGGCTTTCAATCCCTTCTCAGCTCTAGGTTGGCTTGAAATCACATTGCTCTGTATATTCACTCCACTTGACCTGTCATTTCATCTCCAATATTATTCTTTGCAATTTGTGGCATATGTAGCTCTCATGGAGGCATATCAGATAAGATATTGTTAATAGCAATATGTAGAAATTCGTGATTATTATCAGCCTGCTTAATAAAGAGACAAAGTTTAGGCATATTTATAGCTTTGTGTGTGGGGGTCTTTATACATAAAGTCAACAAAACCAGGGAGTAAATTACCAAGGGAAAGTCACCCTATAAAATCAATTTTCTTCTAAGTTAATTTAGGGATGACAAGGTGAAGAGGTTGTGGAAGCAGGAAGAAAGTGTTTCTTTTGAAAATTACCAACACAAACATCTCTAGGGTTTCCTCCATCTGTGTGGTAAAAGAAGCATGCAATTTTGTTTCTGCCTCTTATAACATATATACCACCTAGGAAATCAGCTTATAATTTTTGTTTACAATGGCATGTTCGGTTTAATTGTTCCTTTGCTTCTGTATTACTAAAGCTTTTCTATTGCTTCTGTTACTTTTCAAATTTTAGTGACATTTCTTTATTGAATAAAATTAGTGGTAAAATTTTAATTTTAAAAGCCACATAATATTGAAGATCAGTATTGTTGTAACCTGTAAAAATAAATTTCTAGATTAAACTCTGTCATGTCATCTTATTGTATAATTGTGGTAGATTCAAAATGATGGGGTTTCTTTTATGGTCCTGAGTTTATTTTGCATATTGTGGCCACTAGAGCTCCTATAGATATGAAGTTACACATTACCTGATCTTTGTTATTCAGACATTAGTTAATAGCATGTGTCAATTTTATAGCTATAGTTTCAAACAGTAATACCTGTCTCTCTGATTTATCTTTTGACATTTTGACAGCCCATTTTCTAGTCGATTTATTTTAAATATGCATTGAGGGATATATGGTTCACTGGATTGCTCACCACTAAGTCATTGGTTTGAATTTGGCACAAATCCATGGTTACGTCATCTACATCATTTAACAGCTGTATGGTCATCTGTATAAACTGGCAGATAACTAATTCCAGTGATCAAGGATTGAGCACTAGTAGATCTCTGTGTAGAAATATCATTTCAGAGATGGTTACTCCAAAAGAGCTAATGAGTGTGTGGAAGTGAATGTTCATGTGGGATTTTCCTACTGCTACTATATTTATGGTAGCAAAAGAAGTTTTCATCCACTAATACCTATTTGCACCATTCTCAAGTCTTTTCAATGTAATGTGTTTTTTAAAGCGAAAAATAAGTTTAAATATTGGCTTTTCCTTTGGGAATCAGTAACTTTTTCCTGGCTGCCTTGTTTAATATTAGCATTATTTTGCTGGAAGATGAAATAATTTCACTTTTAACAAAGACTTCCAGACACAAATGAAATCAAATCCAAATTTTCACATCTAAGAAACAGTCACAGCACCTCCTACTGTTTGCATGACTGTAAAAGTTCAGCTGTGTCTTTTGTGAATAGAGTGCTCTGTCTAGATTGCTGGTTTTGCGTGTGTGGTGGGAAGGGGGGGTGTGCTCCTAAAATGTGAAGTGAAATATAACAAACTTGTTATCTTTATTTTAAAGGTATTTTCCCTTGGATATTAACTTGTAAATCTGAAGAAATGGCATTCCAGGCAATTTGGGTCTTGGTTGGAGTATTTGTTTGTTCTACCTGTGTAAAAGGATCATCTCAGCCCCAAGCAAGAGTTTACTTAACATTTGACGGTAAGAAAGTTGATAAACACTCTGAGGACAATGTTATTTGAAGTATTTTTTCTTATCCAGATTCAAAAATTACTAAAGACAGTAAAATATTATTGAGTATTGATTAGCTTTAAAAATATCTAGTGGACAGCTTTTTGGATGACAGCTATTTTAAATTATTGGTTAATAGACAAAAGCCTCTCTTGCATTTGTTTATGAAAATGCTTGAAGTATATTCTGCCCTTTTTGAAGTTTCTTCTGTGTTTGCATGCACACGTATGAGGAGATGGTGAAGAACTCAAAGCCTAAGGCCTTTGATCTTAGTAGTCACTTGGCTTTGTTGAGGAACACCCCTTAACTGCTAATCCTCATCAGCAGAAAGAGCTATGCAGGTTTAATTATTACAATTTTTTATAATACATATTGGGCCTTAGGCTCAAAACTGGTCTCTCCATACATTGTTCTACTGGTGTTTCTTCTATTTCCATGAGGAGTTCCTGAGGTTGGCAAAGTCTCCTAATTAATTGAAAAGGACCTAAAAGAATAGTCGGAAATATTGCAATATTTTGATTGCTGTTGTATGCAGATGTTCTCTTCAGAAGCTTAGGGAAACGAGTGTGATTTCAAATTTTCACAAACATGAAAGGCTTATGGTCCTCTGAGGGTATGGTTTGCCAAATGTGTGCATGAGCTTTAATGTATATAGTTCAAATGACTTGTAGATGGATGATTTTGGTCAGTCACGTAACGCATACTAATTGGACAGATGGAATAAGAAATGGATCAGAGGGCATCCCTGGTGGAGCAGTGTTTGAGAGTCCGCCTGCCGATGCAGGTAACATGGGTTCGTGCCCTGGTCCGGGAAGATCCCACATGCCGCGGAGTGGCTGGGCCCGTGAGCCATGGCCGCTGAGCCTGCGCGTCATCCGGAGCCTGTGCTCCACCAACAGGAGAGACCATAACAGTGAGAGGCCCGCGTACCGCAAAAAAAAAAAAAAAAAAGAAAGAAAGAAAGAAAGAAATGGATCAGGCAGGAAGATCATCCTGCCAGTCAGGTCATTTATATTTTTATTACTTCTTTCAGCTCTGTCTCTGCATAAACCTCAGTGTCACTGGGCATATTTTCATTCATTTGAGAAATAGTATACTCTCAAGCCTTATGTAGCAGGATGTCTTTGAAACTCTATCTTGAATGTCAAACAGCAGTATGACTGACACTTATCACTCAAATGGCTATCCTTTTATCTTTCTTTCTTAAATCACCAAGTGCTTTCCCCAAGGTCATCATAAGCACTGAAGGGGCCTTATTTAGAACTTAGAGTGTGTGAGCTTCTACTTGTTTCCTTAGCTTCTGAGTTAGGCATTCCCCTCAAAAACCCATGGCTATCCAGTTAAGTTGCGAAGAAAGGAAAAACAGACCTTTGAAGTATCTTTTTTTTTTTTTAATTACTAACAAATCTTGCAGTCTGCCAACACCTCTTCTCCTAAGTTGAGAACTATGAATTACTTAATCAAATAAAAAAGAAAGGCATTAAGGAACAGTACAATTTCTCCCCAGTTTTCTGTATTTCTCTCAGCATATAGGAAGATGGAGTGGTCTCATAGACGAGGTATCTAAACTTGCTCTCTCTATTACTTTGAAACTAATCAAACTTCTTTGAACTGAAACTTAAACCAAAATATGTAAACATTAACAACAAGTGTGTCAGTAGAGATAATTCATTAGGTCTGTGTTTGAAAAGACAATTACAATTTACCTTTTACAGAGGAAATTAATACAATCTCTTAAAACCAAACTTCAATACCATGTAGGACAGTGACTGCTATTTACAAAGTGACTAGAAATTATGATGGGCTTTTTAAAATTCTGCATATCTAAAATTTTAAATGTTCTTAATCTCAAAATAGATTCTTATAGAATAATACTTTAATTTATAACATATGCAGAATACAGCATGATTAGATAAGCTAATGATCTGAGAGTCTTGTAATTCCTATTTTATTTTTCCCAAGAGTCTTACTAGGAAATAATTAGAGAGATAGAATTCACTTAATTTGAATACTGTTTTAAAGAGATATATCAACAAGCATAATGAAATGCCACGGTTTCTAAATTAATACCAAAAAAACTCCAAAAATGAACTGTATAATAGACAAAGTATCATTGGAAAAGTACCTTGAGCAAAACCAATTGTTAAAATGTATATATTTTAATCATTAATTCATATTAATTTTCTTAAGAGATTTGACAGTGAACCTGCTTGAGATCCTGTTCCAAATTTCTTATCACTTAAAGTGTCTCTTTGATCTTATTATGACTTCTCTGAGTATCGCACTGAATAGGTTACTAAATTTCTTACAAAATGGTTTAGTCTTAACATCAAAATATAGAACTTTGTACAAGGTTGACATATATATGAATATATGTTAATTTAAATATATACAGATATATACTTTCATTTATTTCATAATGAAAATTTTCTGAGTGACACATTAGAAGAATCCTCCCAGTCTTGTCTTACTGTCCAATTAAGAATCACAGTCAATTTAAAGGTGGGTGAAATAAGAGATCTCTTCTCCCATCCAAATTCCATCCCTTCTTGTGGTGGTGATAACATTTGGGAAACAATGATTTACAGATTTGCCTTCCCTATTCATCTAGTGCAAGGTCAACCAGATGGTCATCACTACTATGGGAGAATGTACTTCAGGTGTTATTAATTAGTTACATTTGTGCTAGATAAATCTTGCATGTTAAAAGAACAGTGACTTGGGCTTCCCTGGTGGCGCAGTGGTTGAGGGTCCACCTGCCGATGCAGGGGACACGGGTTCATGCCCCGGGCTGGGAAGATCCCACTTGCCACGGAGCGGCTGGGCCCGTGAGCCATGGCCACTGAGCCTGCGCGTCCAGAGCCTGTGCTCTGCAACGGGCGAGGCCACAACAGTAAGAGGCCCACGTACCGCAACAAAAAATAAAAAAAGAACTGTGACTCCTATTAGATATTGCATTTCATAATTTTTATAATTCTTATTTTTTGCCATATACCTTTTCAAATGAATAAAACAGTCATGCAAATTATTTTTGTTTGAGTTGAATTTTTCTTGAAAAAAATTCCAATTGTTTGACAAATTCACATTTCATAACATTATTGTATATTTTTTTTCCAGAAAATCTTTAAGATCAATAAGGGTCACAAGGAAAGGCGAGGCTATGTATATAAATAGACAAAACTTGTTTTGCTTGCTAATATACAAGGGAAATAATTGTTGAAAAGATTCTGCTTTATCAAGAAGAAATTTTAGCATGTAATCTTTTACAAAATCAGGAATAAATACTCCATAATTTGACAGAAGATATCAGTTGCATGTAATTTTAAGAAAAGGTGCTGAGCTTCAGAAAAATGGAAATATTGTCTATATTTGAATAGATATGAAATCTGATGACTACTTTAAATGTGTTAAATATTGTTTCTATTTAAAAATGAGATATTCTTTTCTCTTTTGTTTACATTTTTATTGAGATATAATTGACATATAACATTGTATTAGTTTTAGGTGTACAACATAATGATGCGATATTTGTATGCACAGCAGAATGGTTACTGCAACAGGTTGTTACCATATGTCATTGTAGAAAGTTCCAAAAATTATTTTTCTTGTGATGAGAAGTTTAAGATTTGCTTTCTTAGCAACTTTCAAATACAGTACTATTAATTGTAGTCACCATGCTATATATTATATCCCCATAACGTATTTATTTTATACCCAGAAGTTTATATCTTTTGACCCCTTCACCAATTTTGCCCACCCTCCACACCCTGCCTCTGGAACCACCAATCTGTACTCTGTATCTAAGGCTTGGACTTTTTTTTTTTAAGATACCATATATAAATTAGATCATACAGTTTTTGTCTTTGTCTGACTTATTTCACTTAGCATAATGCCCTCAACGACCATCCATGTTGTTGCAAATAGCAAGATTTCATTCTTTTTTGTGGGCGAATAATATTCCATTGTATATGCATACCATATCTTCTTTATCCATTCATTCATCGACGGAAGCTTAGGTTGTTTCCATATCTTGGCTACTTTAAATAATGCTGCAATGAACTTGGGTGTTCATATATCTTTTGAGTTAGGGTTTTCATTCTCTTTGGATAAATACCTAGAAGTGGAATTACTGAATCATATGGTAATTCTATTTTCAGTTTTTTGAGGAACCTCCCCACTGTTTTCTATAGTTGCCGCAGCAATTTACATTCCCACCAACAGTGCACAAGGGTTCCCTTTTCTTCACAATCTCACCAACACTTATTTCTTGTCTTTTTGTTGGTAGCCATTCTGACAGGTGTGGTCTAAGGTGAGCTATCTCATTGTGATTTTGATTTGCATTTCCCTGAAGATGAGTGATGTGGAGTATCTTTTCATGTGCCCCTTGGCCATTTGTATGACTCTTTGGAAAATGTTTATTCATATCTTCTGCCCATTTTTTAGTCAAATTATTTGTAATTTTGCTATTGAGTTGTATGAGGCCTTTATATATTGTGGGTAATACCCCTTATTGTATATATAATATGTTTTGCAAATATATTCTCCCATTCAGAAGGTTGCCTTTTTATTTTGTTGGTGGGTTCCTTTGCTGTGCAGCAGCTTTTTACTTTGATATAGTTCTATTTGTTGATATTTGCTTTTGTTGCCTTTGCTTTTGGAGTCAGACCCAAAAAATCGTCACCAAGACTGATGTCAAGGAACTTATTTCCTGTGTTGTCTTCTAAGAGTTTTTTGTTTCTGGTCTTACTTTTAAATCTTTAATCCATTTGGAGTACATTTTTGTGTATGCTATAAAATAATAGTCTGGATTTTTTTTTTTTTTTTTTGCATTGGGCTGTCCAGTTTTTCCAACACCATTTATTGAGGAGGCTGTCCTTTCCCCATTGTATATTGTTAGCTTATTTGTTGTAAATGATTGACTGTGTATGCTTGAGTTTATTTCTGGGCTCTGTGTTCTGTTACATTTACCTATGTGTCTGTTTTTATGCCAATACCATACATTTTTGATTACTACAACTTTGTAATATAGTTTGAAATCAGGGTGCATGATATCCCAGCCTTATTCACCTTTCTCAAGATTTCTTGGCTATTCAGGGTCTTTTGTGGTTCCATACAAATTTTGGAATTGTTTGTTCAATTTCCGTGAAAGATGTCATTGGAATTTTGATAGGGACTGCATTGAATCTGTATATTGCTTTGGGTAATATGGACATTTTAACTGTATTAATTCTTCCAATGCATAGGCACAGAATGTCTTTTCATTTCCATGTTTCTTCTTCAGTTTCTTTCAGTATATAGTTTTCAGTGTACAGGTCTTTCACCTCTTTGGTTAAATTTATTCCTAGGTATTTACTCTTTTTTTCCTTTTAAATAAACTTTACTCTTAGAAGAGTTTTAGATTTACAGAAAAATTAAGAAGGTAGTACAGGTAGCTTCCATATACCCTACACCTAGTTTCTTCTCTTGCTAACATCTTATATTAATATGGTACATTGGTTACAATTAATAGACCAATATTTATATATTACTATTAAATAAAGTCCATTTTTTAAGATTTCCTTAGTTTTTTTTTTTTTTTTTTTTTGCTGTACACGGGCCTCTCACTGTTGTGGCCTCTCCTATTGCAGAGCACAGGCTCCAGACGCGCAGGCTCAGCGGCCGTGGCTCACGGGCCCAGCCGCTCCGCGGCATGTGGGATCCTCCCGGACAGGGGCACAAACCCGTGTCCCCTGCATCGGCAGGCGGACTCTCAACCACTGCGCCACCAGGGAAGCCCCCTTAGTTTTCACCTAACGTCCTTTTTCTGTTCCAGGATCCCATCCAGTATAGCACATTACATTTAGTCAACCTGCCTTACTCAGCTCCTCTCATACCTGCTTTTCAAAGCAAAACAAAGAGAAGCTCCTCCATGGTTCCTGTGGTAAATTAGTCTCTCCTGCTTCTGTCTTTGGTCTTGGGCCATGCACAACTAAAAGTTAATATTTAAGGCATTCTTCCTGACGCTGGTTTTTGTAAGAGCAGAAAATAATATCCTAATTTTATCCTAACACTCAAAAATTCATAGCACCAGTGTAGGTGTTGAATACATACTTCACTGAGTTTATCTAGTGATCCAGTGAGGTAGTGTGTATGGAGTCTTCCAAAGCCGCAGTCTGTGTTTTCATTGATGATAGAAGTGGGGATGCTCCCTTGCTGTCTTGGTCCTCCAAATTTCTTTACAAGTATGAGTGGCTATGCGACTCAAGTTTAGTCAATGTGATGTAAGACAAAGATACTAGGTAAGGTTTATATAATGCACAAACTCACCGGCATTCATTTGGCCCTTTATCCTTTGCCCTAATCCATGATTCCTATCTGGAATATCAAAAATGGTTTTGATTAATAGAAATAAAGTATTTTATTCTTTCTGATGCAACTATAAAGGGGGAATTGTTTTCTTAATTTCTCTTTCTAATAGTTCATTGTTAGTGTATAGAAATGCATCCAAATTTTGAATATTGATTTTGTACCCTGAAAATTTACTGAGTTTATTCATTTTAAAAGTTTTTTTGTGAAGTCTTATGAATTTGTATATATATAATCATGTTGTCCACAAATAGTGACAGTATTACTTCTTCCTTTCCAATTTGGATGTCTTGTATTTCTTTTTCTTTCCTAATTGCACCGGCTAGGACTTCCAATATTATGTTGAATAGAAGTGGCAAGAGTGGGCATCCTTGTCTTGTTCCTAATCTTAGAGGAAAAGCTTTCAGCTTTGCACCATTGAATATGAGGTTACCTGTGGGTTTGTCATATAGGGTCCTTATTATGTTGAAGCATGTTCCCTCTATACCCCCTTTGTTGAGTTTTTATTGTGAATGAAAGTTGAATTTTGTCAAATGCTTTTCCTGCATTTATTTGAGACAATCGTGATTTTTCTCCTTCATTTCGTTAATGTGGTATATTATGTTGATTAATTTGCAGATGTTGAACCATCCTTATATCCCTAGAATAAATCCCACTTGATCATGGTGTATGCTCTTTTTAGTGTATTGTTGAATTGTGTTTGCTAATATTTTGTTGAGGATCTTTGCACCTATGCTTATCTGCGATATTGGCCTGTAATTTGTGTGTGTGTGTTTGGTGTCCTTTACTGGCTTTGGTATCAGGGTAATGCTGGCCTCATAAAATGAGTTTGGAAGCATTCCCTCCTCTTCAATTTTTTGCAAGAGTTTTAAGAAGGATAGGGCTTCCCTGGTGGTACAGTGGTTGAGTCCGCCTGCTGATACAGGGGACACGGGTTTGTGCCCTGGTCTGGGAAGATCCCACATGCCGTGGAGTGGCTGGGCCCGTGAGCCATGGCCACTGAGCCTGCGCATCCAGAGCCTGTGCTCCACAATAGGAGAGGCCACAACAGTGAGAGGCCCGTATACTGAAAAAGAGTTTTAAGAAGGATAGATATTAAATCTTCTTTGAGTGTTTGGTAGAATTCACCAGAGAAGCCATCTGGTCCTAGACTTTTGTTTGTTGGGACATTTTCAATTACTGATTCAATCTCTTTATTAGTAATTGGTCTATTCAGATTTTCTATTTCCTCATCATTGAATCTTGGCTGATCGTATGCTTCTAGAAATTTATCCACTTCTTCTGGGTTGTCAAATTTCTTGGTGTTTAATTGTTCATGGTTGTCTTTTATGGTTCCTTGTATTTCTGTAAAGTCTCCTTTTTCGTTTCTGATTTTATTTATTTGAACCCTCTCTCTTTTTCTCTTTGGTGCATCAGAAAAATTTTGTTTATCTTTTCAAAGAACCAGATCTTAGTTTCATTAATCTTTTCTGTTGTCTTTTAGTCTCTGTTTAATTTATTCCCACACTGATCTTTATTATTTCCTCCCTTCTACTAATTTGGGCTTCATTTATTCTTCTTTTTCTAGTCCATTTAAATGTAAAGTTAGATGGTTTATTTGATATTTTCTTGTTTCTTGAGGTAGGCCTGTATCACTATGATTCCCTCTTACAACTGTTTTTGCTCTATCCCATAGATTTTGGTGTGTTGTATTTCTTGTATTTCCATTTTCATGTGTCCCAAGTTATTTTTTGATTTCTCTTTTGATTTCTTCATTGACCCATTGGTTGTTCAGTAGCATGTTGTTTAATCTCCACATATTTGTGGGTTTTTTTTTCCTTTTTTTTCTTGTAATTGATTTCTAGTTTTATACTATTATAATCAGAAAAGATGCTTGAATTGACTTCAGTCTTCTTAAATTCATTGAGACTTGTTTTATGACCTAACATATGATCTATCCTGGAAAATATTCCATGTGCACTTGAGAAGAATGTGTATTCTGCTGCTTTTGGATGGAATGTTCTGTATACATCTGTTAAATTTTTCTGGTCTAATGTGTTATTTAAGACTGATGTTCTGTTAATTTTCTGTCTGGATGATCTATTCATTGATCTTAGTGGGGTACTAAAGTCCCCTGCTATTATTATACTGCTGTCATTTTCTCCCTTTAGGTCTGTTAATATTTGCTTTATATATTGAGGTACTCTTATTTTGGGTGCATAAATATTTACAAATGTTATATCTTCTTGTTGGTTTAACCCCTTTATCATTATGTAATGACCATCTTTGGTTTTTTTTTTTTACATTATTCGTTTTAAAGTCTATTTTGTCTGACATAAGTATAGCTACCCCATCTTTCTTTTGGTTTTGTTTGCATAAAACATCTTTTTTCATCCCTTAACATTTAGTCTATGTATGTCCTTACGTCTGAAGTGAATCTCTTGTAAGAAGCATGTAGATGGGCCTTGTTTTTTAATCCATTCAGCCATTCTGTCTTTTGATTGTAGAATTTATTCCCTTTACATTTAAAGTAATGTTTAATAGATATGTACAAATTTGCTAATTGTTTTTTGGGGCTGTTTTGTAGTTCTTCTCTGCTCCTTTCATCTTCTCTTACTCTCTTCCCTTGTGTTTCTTTTTTTGTTTGTTTGTTGTTGTTGTTGTTGTTGTTTTTTGAGGTACGTGAGCCTCTCACTGCTGTGGCCTCTCCTGTTGCGGAGCACAGGCTCCGCACGCGCAGGCTCAGTGGCCGTGGCTCACGGGCCCAGCCGCTCCGTGTGGCACACAGGATCCTCCCGGACCGGGACACAAACCCGTGTCCCCTGCATCAGCAGGCGGACTCTCAACCACTGCGCCACCAGGGAAGCCCCTTCCCTTGTGTTTTGATGACTTTCTTTAGTGTTATGCTTAGATTTTTTTCTCATCTTTTGTGTATCTACTATAGGTTTTTGCTTTGTGGTTACCATGAGGTTCACATATAACAGCTTATATACATAACAGTCTACTCTAAGTTGAAAACAAGTTAAATTTGAATGCATTCTAGAACTGTATACTTTTACTCCCCCGACCACCTTTTATGTTTTTGATTTCACATTTTACATCTTTTTAGTTTATGTATCCCTTAACTAATTATAGTTATAGTTATTTTTACTACTTTTGTCTTTTAACCTTCACACTAGCTTCATAAATGATTAATCCACTACCTTTACTATATAGTTACCTTAACCAGTGAGATTTTTATATTCATATGTTTTCTTGTTACTAATTGGTACCACTTCCTTTCAGCTTAAAAAAGTCCCTTTAACTTTTCATGTAAGGCCAGTTTACTGATTATGAACTCCTTTAGCTTTTTCTTGCCTGGAAAACTTTATCTCTCCTTCAATTCAGGATGATAACCTTGTGGCGTAGAGTATTTTTGGTTGGAAGGTTTTCCTTTCAGCACCTTGGATATATCATGCTATTCCCTCTGTTCTGCCAAGTTTCTGCTGAAAATTCTGCTGATAGTCTAATGGGTGTTCCCTTCTATGTAACAAGTTGTTTTTTGTCTCTTGCTGTTTTTAACATTCTTTCTCAATCTTTAAATTGTGACAGTGTATTATGATGTGTCTTGGTGTGGATCTCTTTGGGTTCTTCTTATTTGGAACTTTCTGGGATTCCTGGATCTGGATTCTGTTTCCTTTCCCAGGTTAGGGAAGTTTTCAGCCATTATTTCTTCAAATAAATCTTCTGTCATTTTTCTCTTCTCCTTCTGGGACCCCTGAAGGCAAATGCTGTTTCTCTTTATGTTGTCATAGAGGTCCTGTAAACTATCTTAACTTTTTAAAATTCTTTTTTTCTTTTGCTGCCCTCTTTGTGTGAATTTCCACTGCCCTGTCTTCCAGATTACCAATTCTTTCTTCTGTTTCATCTAGTCTGCTGTTGAACCCCTCTAGTGTATTTTTCAGTTCCATTATTGTATTCTTCAATTCTGAGACTTCTGTTTGGTACTTTATTATCTCTTCTGTATTTGTTCAAGTTCTCACTGTGTTCATCCAGTCTTCTCCCAAATTCAATGAAAATCTTTATGACTAGTACTTTAAACTGTTTATCAGACAAATTACTTGTCTTCATTTAATTCAGATTTTTTCTGAGGTTTTATTTTGTTCTTTGTTTGGAACATATTCTTGTTTCCTCATTTTGCTTGACTCTCTGTATTTGTGTCTATGTATTAGATGAAACAGCTACCTCTCTCAGTCTCAAAGGAGTGGTCTTATGTAGGAGATGAACCTTGTTGTTCAACCTTGCAGTAACTCTTGCGTGTCTCTCAAACCCCTGTGATTGTCTAAGCAGCCTGATTTATTTTTGGTATGTCACAGATGTTGAGGGTGTACCAAGCCCCATCAGTGTTCCATAGGGAGGGATCTCAGAGAGCACCTAGTTTCAGGCTGATTGGAAAGAATACCCTCAGGTAGCAGCTTTTAAAGTATGCAAATATATACAGCTCTGTGGGACCACAAATGTAAGCCCTGCTGTCTTCCAGATCAGGTGATGTGGAGGTGTCGCCTGGATGACAGTTGCAAAACTCAGGGCTCCAGATGAGTGTATAAACTCCTTTCTGGGAGGCACCAGTGAGCTGTAGTGAGGCCGAGGGAGGAGAATACAATGATGGCATTCCCTGTCCTACATTCCCTAAGAGCACTTCCATAGCTTCTAGATGTGTGGCAAACCTTAAGTTTCCCCCTCAGGTTGAAGCTCAAGAAAATAGGCCTTTTTTCACAGAAAGACTGGGGTTGTGTTTCATTCTGCTGTCTGTTTAATGCCCTGGGTGTGGTAGCCTTCCAAGAACTGACTCTCTGATTGTTTCAGTCCTGTAGGGCCCAGAAACGAAAGCTCCCCTGGCCACCAGAGGCAGGTGATCAGGGTGCATCTCCTGTGTGGACTGTGCACACCTGCTGGCATTAGCGAGGCAGCAGGAGAACTCAGGGTCATGATGCATCTGCAGATGTTATCTTTAGAGATGGAGCAGAAGAGTACAGTAATGCAACTTCCAGCTTTAGAAGGCAGCAGGAGAACACAGGGCAGGTCATGAATGCCAGAGATTTAGCAGAGCAGCAGGAAAGTGCTGTGACAGTATGTGCCTGGTGGTACTAGCCAGGTAGAGGGGAGAACACAAAAAATGTCACCCACTAACACCTCCATCCCCAGAGAGAGTCCTAAAAGGCCACTACCCCTCCAGCAGATGCTTTAAGATTAGCAAATGAATTTCCTTCACATATAGACTAGGAGGTTTTCAAACTGCTACTTTTGTGCTGAGTCCCAAGGCGAGTTGTCTGTATGTAAAAGCCCTTTAATAGCAGAATCTCACTTCCCAGGAGCCTTTTGGGTCTCCTGGACATAAGCCCCTTTGTTTTCAAAACCAGACATTATGGGGCCTCATGTCTCCTGTGCAAGTCCCAAGGGTTGGGGTGCTTGATATGGAGCACAAACCATTCACTCCTCAAGGAGAAGCTCTATATTTGTGAGATCCCTCCTAATTGTGGGTTGCTGTGCCAGAGGTGGATTTTTTGGCAAAGAAGCACTAATTCAGTCATGTGGATGTTTTGGTTTTGTTAGTACAAGCCTCTAAGTTATCAGACCTTATTTTTTTAAGTAATCCTGATAAATACTGGATTATCATTTTTGTTTATGTTTTTAGATCTAGAAAGATAATATTCTGAAATAAAGAAGTAGGATAAGACTAAGGTGCACTCAATAAAACACAAGCTTCAAAAAGCCTGAATATCATTTTACTGAATAGACAGCTGTCTGGCTCCACTTCAAGTTTTCTTTTTAGAGTTTCTAAAAAACTCTTATGAGTTATCAAGATAACCATGGACATATTTTAAATTGCTTTATAAAGCTATGAATGCTCAAAAATAAATTCATTGATAGTTAAATGCATGGCAGAAAAGTCAATTATTTGTGACTGCTAGTAATTCCTTGCTATGTTCAGTAAAGACTTTCTACTACTAAACTGTTCCTCACCCCATTTAAGCCTGTGACTAATTACCTAAAACTCAAAAGAAAAAAACAATTAAAAGATTAAAACTCCATAAAGATTTTTGCTATTTGGATACATAGCTAATATTGGCCAATTTTCCAGCCCAAAGTTGAGTTTTACATTTACATTTACATATGCATGACAGTGGTTTAAAAACATTAAAATGTCAGTGTGAGCTGTATCGGGGAAAAAAGTGTATTCAGTGTAGAGACTAGGGTTGCATAAGATTATAAGCTCTTTCAGTTATTTACTTTGTGATTCTTTTTGCCTTCTTTTAGTGCTGAATTTTAATTAATAAAGCTGTCAAAGTCTCCAGGTCATTGATAGTATACAAATGAAAGATGATGGAATTTTACAAAACTTCTTTTATCTTTTAATATCTGCCTCATTTGACAGAAAGCTTAGTTAATTAAACAATAAATGAAAGGACCCCTGTGAACTAGTAGGCTGAATCCAAAAGCTGATAAATTGTTATTGGACAATAAACTCAAAACAATAAATTTCCTCTTTATGAACTCTGGTAGCATTAACATTGCAAGGTACATTTGTTGAAAACAGTTTGTCTACTGGTTGCCCAAGAGATAAAAATAAAGCCTTGATTACTCCATTAATCTTGGAGAATGCTCACTCTGGTTGTATTGAATCTTCTGAAATACTTAGTTCTTGGGAAAACTTGTGTTACTACAATTTCCTTTAATTTCTCTGCCAGTGGTCTCAGTTAAATGTCAATTAAACATCTTAAATAACACCTGCATGTTTTAATAAACCTAACTCAACAAGGGGTGCTGTGTGAATAAGAAGCTCTTTGCATTCTTCCCCTGTGAGAGAGTCACTGAACCCAGGAAGGGATTGATGAATGCAAGTGAGAGTTGGATGTTACCTAAAGCATAAAGAATCTTTAGAGTAGCACTAAATTTGTGGTGTAAAGAGCAAGTTAAAACAGTTGTAAAATACTGTAGGAATAGAAAATGAGAAGAAATTGCCAAAAAATTCATATGTCTATTTTGCCGTAAGGTATATATTGACATGGGACTCCAGTAGTCAAAATAAGACAAAATCTGTTTCATAGCCTTGAATTGGAGGAGAGAAGTTTTAAGTATAGCACAGAATGTCTCTTGGGAAATATTAGGACAGAAATGTATTACAGTGATATGCTGTGGATCTCTTTTTAAATGATTTTTAGAAAAAAAGTTGGAAACATATTTTCCTGTCATAAAAAAGTAATTCTTGTTCTAGGTGAGTTTTCTCAGAATCCAATAAGCTTAATTCTGTTGCCAAAAGATGATGTTGTGGTGTTAAGCCATTCCTAGAGGTACAAGGTTCCTGCAGTTGGGAACAAAGAGGGATGCTTCAGTAATCTGAAATCAGGAGAGCGAGCTTATATGCTCTGTTAATTTAGTCAACCAACTATAGCAATTCCATGAAAAAATGCATCATATTCCATGATTATCCATAGATACATGTGAATATTTATGATTGAACTGTCAAATGAAGGTGGCTCAAGTGATGCTTGATAGATTATTTTAAATCCATTTTACATGTTGATCAAATATGTGGATATGTTTTTCACAAGTGTGGATAATAGGATACATTACATAGACTTTCTTTGCAGTTTTGATTTAGAAAAATATACCTAGAACTAAATATATGCATTTTTCCATCCTTCATAGATGTGTGCTACAATTTTGTCTTCTGTGTTTCTAAAATATTTTGATAATTTATTTGTATTCATTATAATAATAATCACTAACGTTAATGTTGCCTTTGTGCCAGGCACTATTCTAAATAATTCACATTATCTCATTTTATTCTCTAACAACACTGTGAATTAGGCACTATTTTCATCCTCATAAAATGGAGGTACAGAGAAAGTAACTTACCTGAGGTCACAGGAATGGAAAGGGACATGATAAAACACAAGCAGTCAGAGTCCAGAGCCAGAGCCATTTCTGCAGATGCTGCTAGAATTAGTTTTAAGGTCCACAAAAATCACAATTAAAATAAAAAACCATTTTCTGAGGAAGTCACACTATAACTCGCTTTATCATGTTAAGGGTGTCAGTATATTTTTGTTCTTCTCTTGGAACAGCAAGCCTTCCTGAAAATAAAGGAAATAAAACTCATTCTGTACACCATTCCTAATTCCCTCTTCAATTTCAGTTTCATCAAGGTAAGGATGAGGGAATCACCCTCTGGAACAAGTTTATTTTGTTGCTGTAGGTGAGGTCTCCTTTTGTGGCTGTGAGAGCAAATCTGAGCTCAGACAAAGGATAACTATAGAAAAATTTATTATTCACTCTCCTTACCTCACTATACAGATTTATCAGGGTGTGTCCCCCTAAGTTCAATATAGCCTATACTTTCTTTTAAAGAAAAAAAAAATTCAGGTGCTCTTTTTTATGGATACCATTGCAGCGTCAACTAACTATAGCACTGAGACACACTCAGTTTTTTCAATTTCCAAATATCTCTTATAAAATGAGGTTTAAAAAAATCCAGTCATTTTTATTTTAGTTCCATTACTGTCAAAAAATAAAAGTATTCATAAAGAGAGCTGCAGGCTTTGGGCAAACTCCAGGACTCTTTTGCCTTCTGCATTTCCATTTATGTGTTACTGAGAACCTCTGCTGTTAATGAAAACAGTTAAAAGCAAGGAACAGAAAGGTTAGACATTTTCTAAGGCAGAGTATGAGTTGGCAAGAAGGGCATATAAAAGGCAGAGCTGAGTGCTGAGCCATGTGCTATTTTAGGGCAGCACTAGCCATGAAACAATGTGCTGAGCTGTAAAAGATGGCAAGTACATTCTACATTTCCAAGATGCATGCTCAGAAACAATCATTTCTACACTCCCTCCTTATTCGGTAAGAATTAACTGCCTTTGAGCACTCAGTAGTAATATTTTACTTCTGCAGGGTGCTTTTTACTTTTCGGAGAATTTCCACATGTTATCTCATTTATTACAGAATGCTTAGGCAATAGGTGGGCATGGAGGCCCCAAGGAGCTAAATGTCTTGGCTAAGGATCTGCAGCTTGATGCTAACAGAGACAAGACCGGAAGAGGGAAATGGTATAGGAAAAAGAAAACTAATTATGTAGAGAATAAGAGACATTCTGCAAATGTATATTACAAAATCTGCAGAAATGCCAGGCCATTAATTTCAATATTAGCAAATTTGTCACATGCTATTTGCTTCCTCAAAGTATGCACAACACTGTAGCTTGAACATACCTTACATTTTTAATTAACTACTGATTTTTAACAGTAATTTATGGATTATTATATGTCAGGCTTCAAATATATTGAACATATTAGAAATGCCTGTAAATTTTCTTTGAAAAGATTGAGGCAATACATAAATACCAGAAGTTCATATTTTTGTTTCTATTTCATGTAAGTTAATGAACATACTTTCCTTGCCTTGCTTTCCCTAAGTTACTGCTTTTGTAGTCAAGAGTTTCACTTGCTGTGCTCTGTACATTAGGATTCCATTTTCCCCTTTGTCAATCTTCAGAACAGAATATTCTATGTATTATCTTAGAAAGAAACAATCATTAAAATAACCTTAAGATCTGGTTTGAAGTGATGCCAGTGAAAGTGCCTAATATTCTTGCCTTTCTCAACTTTAACATTTTCTAGCATTTAAGATTCTTGATAATAAAAGGGTAAAATATTCTACCTAATTAATTCCTAAATTACTACTTTACTGAAACTATTTTCTTATAAAAAATTAGCTGATACCAGACTTTGGATATAAGATTGCTTATATTTAAGCTTATATATAATGTAATAGCTAATGTCAATTCTCTAGCCTATGTGGAATTGATAGGCCAAAGGAGTCAAAGCAATATAATTTTACAGAAGATAATTGCTATTTATCTAAGAAGAGGGTCAGACTGCTGATCCTGCAAAAAGAAAACCTTGAGTCTCTTTAGGAGTAATAGCACTAAAGAAACAGTTGTTAAATTCTTTCATGAAAAACTTCCTCTTTCCTTGGTATAGATTTTCACTTTCTAAAGATAAATGAATTATGGAGAGGGGATATATCTGAGTAAAGATAAATGCACAATCTTTACATACACATACATGTATACACATACTCTGTGGGTAAAGATCAATTATATTTCATTATCGTTTTGGTGTTTTCTAAGTATATGTTCTCTTGTAAGTGCATATAACAAAAACTGAGAAGTCGCGAAGAAAAGAGTTGTATTCCTGGTATCATTTTCAATGTGTTACTCATATGTTTTCTTACTTTAAAGTTATAATTAGCACAAATTTATCATTTAATAATTGGATAATTAGCTTGGCAAACACTTTAGTACTCTAAATGTTACTGTAACCCTTAGTTATACAGTAATAGCTAGTGCAAGTGAGCTGAGGACCTGGGCAAGAAACTCTGGTGGCTTCTGTATTTGAGCTTTGCCTCCCTCCCATTATTTATGGCTAGTAATAGTGAGAACAAAATGACTTGCTGCCAGAAGGAGGTAATCCATCCTTAGCACAGAAAACAGGAACTTAAAGGGAGCGAATGGAAAAAAATAATATGTAAAGGCACTGTTAAATAAATACCTAAATTTGTTTACATTTGCTTCTTTTACAGCCGTAGTCTTCCAACCCAAGTGGCTAGTGTGACTATAGTTAGCACCAATTACCAAAGACTTAGCAGTGTGCCAATTATAGCATATGAAACATAATCTTTCATTATGAGCTTCTCCTTTCTAAAAATCTTTGCAAAATTTAGATTAGAAAATCCCTTTTTTCTTTTGTAAATCGATATAACTTTATACAAACTGTGTGAAGTGCACCAAGCTGGGACTTCATTCATTGCTGAAATTTTATGATGAATACAAGGGTCTGAAGCTTTTAAGACAGCACTAACAAAATTAGAAACTGAGAGTAAGGGGAGTAGAACATCCTAGTATTCCTTTCCTTGCTTATTTGGGTCAGGTAGAAGTGGTGTATGTGGCCACAGCTTCTTTTAAATGGTAGAGACTATTACAGTTCCACAGAACTGTAATTCTTAACAGAGGGACTTCTTTTTTAATGAAGAAGTGAGTAGTAGTAAAGTGATTATAAAATTGGCTTGTATAAAAAAGATTTTCATTGAATTTCATTATGGAATTAGAGTTACGTCTATATGTATGCAAATCATTCAATAGACTGGATTGAAAATATTTTAATAAAGAAACTTAAGATGATGACCAGGCATGCAAAAGTTCTGATAATATGATGTGGTGAATATTTTGAAGCTCTTTTTATAACTTTTCCATCCTCTTAAATATATGCTATTTGTCATAATTCTAGCAAAAACAAAACCTCATGACTTAAATTATCTCTTGATTTGAAAGATTCTTTGGATAATTAATTGTCAGTTGCCAGTAAGAACCTTAAGCATTCTCTAAACATCATCAACCTCGTTCTGTATTCACACCTAAATGTTATTATGTAACAAAGATGCAGACAATGGGAAGAGATTGGAATCTTATTGCTATTATCTACAAATCTAGGTTTAAATAGAACCATTCTTTTCAGAAGCAGTCTTTCTGGCATCAAAAGTTTCCAACTTTTATTGGTCTATCCAGCCAGAT
The DNA here is from genome assembly GCF_008692025.1 of Phocoena sinus. Lineage (NCBI taxonomy): Eukaryota > Metazoa > Chordata > Mammalia > Artiodactyla > Phocoenidae > Phocoena > Phocoena sinus. The sequence continues at coordinate 83,000,191 of NC_045771.1, forward strand.
TGTCGCTCCATAAATTCAAACTCATGGATTTTTTTTTTCTTTTCCCTGAACAGTAATACTCAGAACATTTCAGGAGACCAGAACATTAAGCTGGAATAAAACAATGAGTGTATTATCATCACCAAAAGAGCATTTTGAATTTTATTAGTAGAAACCAATTAAGATGTTATTTTCAAGCAAAGGGCTTGGCAAGACTTCAGAAAGTTACAGTACTTTCCAGAGTCGGGTAGGGGTTTAGCTGGCACAGAGGGCAGATCTTTAGCTTAGAGTCTTGACAGCTTTAATGCACATGCAACTGGGATTTTTTTGTTTAAGCTGATTCTCTTAAAAGCCATGCTTCCTGCCACTGTTCAACATAATTGCATCAATTCCACTTTCCATTAGAACTCAAAACCTGCTGATATGACTGGAGTTTTAAAACCTTTGTGTGAAAATCTAATTATGCATATCTTTTCCAGGGAGATGTGATAATGCATATGTTCTACAAAGTTATGTTTTTTATTCTGATATCTAGCATAGATTTTTATGCTAGTCATATACTTTGGTTATTCATTTAATTGTATTGACTCCAGTGGCGTAAGCAATTTTCTATTACAGGAGGAAAAGAACATTCAATAGGCTCTATTTTGTTGAAGGACAAAGGAGCACATACCTATTTGCTATAGAATAATAAAATATTCTGATTTCAGGTGAAAGGAAATAATTATCTTTTTATTATGTGTATAATATCTATGTCCCTTTTATAATGTGCTTATTTTCAACAGTTTGTCTTTATAGATATTTTATAATGATCTGCATTGACTTACTTCATCTCATATATTTCTACTTTTTTGATATGTATTTGACACTTTTCTATACATATAGTTATGTATAGACATTTCAGATATTACATCAGGAATTTAAGGTGTAAAATATATTTATCTAGCAGTTTATCACCTTGCATTTGTTTTCCTTACATTCTTTCTTTGGTTTTTCTTCTTTTTTAATTGAATTAAGAAAAAGATTATTAAGCTTAGCCTGGACTCATTCACAAAATGGTGAAAGCCTCAGAGCCTAGGTGCTGATGGAACATGTAGGAGGAATTGAGTTAAAGATGGCCTAGAGTTAAGATGCATCATTTATATATGCTTTGGAAATGAAATTTAGTGCCATAAACACTTAGATGAAATTACCTTTAAAGCAATAACCATCTTTGGTTTCCAAATTTTACAATAAATATTTGATACTAAGGCAAAATTTTAAAACCTTTTCTAAAATTGCTTCTGGGTTAAAAATAGAATTTTAATAACCAAAGATAAATTTGCTAAGGCCCATTAATAATAAAGCATAGATATTTTTCAAGGTATGTAAGTATCTGTATTAAGTTCCAATAGCACACATTACGTTCACCTTAAAGTGGAAGCTGGAAAATCTGGTTAGACTTGATTGTTGGCAAATTATGGGTCAATAAAAGAAAAAGCTTTCAGGCTTTTATAAAAAAATGTTGTATCCATCTGTCTCTTATCCCTTTACTCCCCACTCATCCACCCTACTCTGGAGAGATTCCATTAAATACATTGTTCCATTTTTTAAAACGACCCAAAGAACTGCACAGAATTCCACGAATATTTTAGAGAACCTACCTTGTACAATGTGGTTGCTACATCTATAGGTACAAAGAGAAGTATGGCATGGATCCTGTCCTCGGTAACCACCCGTTCTAATCAGCAGGGTAAGCCAACTACATAAATACTACACCAGGTACAGCTTAATGTGTGCCATAAGAGTGACACAAACAACTCATAGAAGAAGCCAGTTTTGAAATAAAAACATTATCTTAAGTTGGTTTTGAAAATTGGCTTTAAACCCTTTGTGGGCATTAATCATTATGCAAGCAGGGATTACAGTTTTATCATGGTTATAAACTGGATTGAGAGGGGAGTTCAACTGGAATGCCAAGGAAGAGGTTATTGCACTTAACCAAGGTTCTCCAAGCCTCTGGGGCAAAGCTCTTTTGCTAGGATTTGTTTTGTCTTGTTGTTCACCTCTAAATCTCCAGCAGTCCTGTACAATATAGAATCATTATGAGTGATATACTGACAAACAGTTTGGCACCAGTTTGCCAAACTGTCTCCAAATGCCCAGAGCATTTAAAATCCTAAACTGTCTATAGTGGTGATAGGAGCAGGGGACTGTTTTTAGAGTCTTCTCCATTTCTCAGTCTCCAAATCTCTCTTGTTCTCTTATTTGATTTCTCTCTCTCTCTCTCTCTCTCTCTCTCTCTCTCTCTCTCTCTCTCTCTCTGTCTCTGTCTCTGTCTCTGTCTCTCTCTCTCTCTCTCTCTCTCTCTCTCTCTCTCTCTCTCATACACACACACACACACACACACACACACACACACACACACAAATACACAATGTTGGCCATATGTGAGGGATAGAAGAAAGACATGAAGCAGCCTGTCTTAAACATCAGAAGTCCAAAATAACTAGGTCTTCAGAAATATCTTCTTTTATACACGAAAATGAATTCCATACCAGAGGTCAGAAGCTCCTTTCTCTGGGCTTTCATTCCCATCAGCAGTTTGCCATCTTATCATAAGACTACAAGACAGAAGAAATTAGACCAGGGAAAAATCTATAACTCTAAATGTTTGGAACGACTGATCATGTTAAACCCAAGACCTTATAACACTGATTCTCCATGTTGGCTACACATTAGAGTCACCTGGGAGCTTTAAAATTCTGCTGCCAAGGCTACACCCAGACCAATTAAGTCAGTATCTCTAGGGATGAGGTATAGCCACTATTGTTTTTAAACTTCTCCAGGTGATTTCAATCTGCAGTCATATTTAGAGACCACTGCCTCCAAATCCCTAAAGTTCAGTTTCTGTTAGAGAACATGAAATCTCCAAGGTTCTTTTAACAATGAAATATAATTCTATTCAGTCTATTGCTCTAAGGGTTTCCAAGATAGAGTCTTTGCTAAACATTGAAATATAGCCACTTTACTCAACAGTGGAGATTTTCAATGCCAGAAAAATCATCATTAGTGTAACCATAATGCACCTTGAGTATTCACTACCCATTGAGTGAACAAATACCCTTCATTTATTTCTTTGTGAAATATGAAAGTCATGTCAAAGTTATGACCTAGAAAATTATGTTCTATTTTCTATTTCCTTTATATTTTGAAATGTAGTGTCATCTCAGTGAGATTCTTGACAACCTAAGCTAGTCTTGATTTAGGTTATGTCGTCAGGTCTAACATAGAGCCTGGTGTTAAGAAAATTCGGTAAAGATCTGTGCAGTATGTACTCGCTCACAGACAATTTCATTTGTATGTGTTTGTGTCTAAATGTGGGATAGCAGACTCTCTAAGACAAAGAGGCAGTCTATAGTGGTAGTAGTAGGGAGACTGGGAGTGGAAGATAGGGAAGGTTTCTTCTCACTCAGAAAAAAATATTTCACCTATGGCAATGGGAACAGATTCTGATCCATTTTTGTATACCATTCTTTTTCCAGTCTCTTTAATGATGTATGATACATAGTAGATGCTTAATAAATTTTTGAAAGTAAAAGAATGAATGAATGATGTCTGCATTAGCAGTTTTAGAGAACTGGAAGAGAGCAGAAGTAGGTCCAAAAACACAAAAATAGAGAATCAAACCCTGTCCAGCTCTGTGTTCCAGGATCATAAGTTGCCAATAATTCAGAGAGGCCTTTCTTAATATGCTTTTAACCTTCCTCTTGGAAAATTATCTTGGTTTAGATCTCTGTCCTTTGTACTGTGATCCTACTATTGCCATGAAGGCAGGAAAGCCATGGAAACTTTTCATTAGTTTATGATAAATATCTGCATACTCACAGTTGACGACTTTCTGGAGAAAAAAAACTATGTGTAGGGATTACTAGGTAGAAATAAACTAAGCAATATTATGGGCAGGTCAATAGTAAACAGAACACAAATTGAGAACTTTGGGCCTTTGAAAATGTCAGTATTCACTGTGAAGGACATGTCATGTTTACCTGTTCTTATTAAAACAACATGAATTAAAAAGTTTTCTTGGCTATTGTCAGGAGCTTTATAGTATATGTTTGTTTACCAAAATGATGTCTTTCATTAAAGGAGAAATAGGGAAAAAACTCTCTTTTGTGAAAGATATAAGTTTAACACCTTGAAATGCCCAATATACCTCAAATGGGCAAGTTCAGAAAAATGTTTTGCTTATTGACAGTTTAGGAAAGAAAACAAACAGGCAGCTATCTTATTAAATGGTACAGCAAATGATATTCTAGGACAGTGTGGGTTTTTAGAATTCTAGTCACATCAAGCTAAGATATCATTCTTTCCATGCTTCCACCTATAACTTTATTGATTGATCTTTAATGGAAAGATATGTATCTTGCCTTTGAAAGAATTAGGTTTAGTGTGCTCCTATTATTTAGGACTTGGTCTGGCAAAGTAAACGAGGAACTCACAAGTAAGAGGTAAATGCTTAAAATATTTCCAGGAGTAAAATACCAATATCTGGCTTAGTAGACTGTAAGAATACAACTCCATGTGTGTCAAAATGCAAGTTACACAACTGTACTTCTCTGAAGGGTATAAAAAAAAATCGCTTTGCTGAGTGGAAATTACTTCTGTAAAACATTAGAATAACCGCATTAGTAAATTGTGGAGTCATGTAGTCAAAGGTAGTTTTTATTTTTCCTGGAGTATTTCACTTACCATTTATTTGTTTTGGAATATTGTTGTTAAAACCCAAATTATCATTTAATTCTAACTTGACAATCGGAAAATTTGCTTGACTATCTTGTAACATTGAGGTTCTTAATTCATTTCTGGAGTTCATCCACCAAAATGAAGTGTGGTAATTCTTTCTACCACCTTCTTCAGCAAACAAAACTATGACTCATTTCCCCCACCCAGTTACTCCAGAACTGTTCAGTGCAATGTTACATAATGAGTTGTGATAGTACAATATTTCCCAATTTATTTTTGAGCCACTCAAGCAATGTATCCAACATCTTCTGTTCTAGGGAACAGACACTAAAACACATATTACACATTTTCCATACTTCATTCTTGTCTCTGTGTTATCTCAGTAATAAAGAGGGGAAAGGTGATGGAGTATTTACAGTATAGTGCAATAAACTAGTCATGAAAGAACTATATTTTATAAATTCATTTGTTATATAGAGGGACTTTACTTATATTTAATGAGCAATTTATAGGACAGTAGTGAATGGGCCCTCCTGTTATCTTTGCCTTGTTTAAACCAAAATGGAAATTATTTTGTTTTGCACCACCTCTACTAGCTAAGGCAAATGCTCAAGCCTAGGTCAGGCCCAGAAGCAAATTGCCTGGGTTTGAAACATTGCTCTAACGCTTATGAGACATGCAACTCATGGCAGTTCCATCAACTTCTTTAAACTTTGTTTACTAGGCTATAAAATAAGGATAAATTAGTTCCCACCTGATAATGTCATTGTGAATATTAAACAAGGTAACATATATAAAACACTTAGCAAGACATGACAACAGTAAAGGTATACTAAATGCTAAATATTATTATAATTATTTTGTATAAAGTGAGAGAATTAAAAGATGACTAGGATATATTCCATCACCTTAAGAAATGTATTGTCTAGTTATATTAAGAAACATTATTCTAGATGTGGAAAACTTGTGGGACACTGACCTGGAAAAGGATATTCTTGGCTCAAATAATATTTAACAATGAGTAAGATGCTAACATTTAAGAATCAGGAGATTTTAGTTTATAATGTATATTTATCTTTTTTCTTGAAAAGTCAGAGGATCTAGGAAGCACTGATAGGGGCTGAGTAGGACTGTCCCTTCTAGTCTGGTTTCCTTTATTCACTCATGTTGCCTGTCTGAACCTCACCAACATGGACTTTCTACTCTTGGGTCTAGAGTGGGACACGATGATGGATAAAAAATAATTTCTAGATAAAACAATAGATCTTGTAAGGATCCTGTCTCCTTGGTGGCATTGGGGCATAAAAAAAAAATAGAATTCTTTCTTTCAAGGAACATACAGTTAGAGAAAAAAGGAAATAAAATCATAAAACAAGGGCTTCCCTGGTGGCGCAGTGGTTGAGAGTCCGTCTGCCGATGCAGGGGACACGGGTTCGTGCCCCGGTCCGGGAAGAACCCACATGCCGCGGAGCGGCTGGGCCCGTGAGCCATGGCCGCTGAGCCTGCGGGTCCGGAGCCTGTGCTCCGCAACGGGAGAGGCCACAACAGTGAGAGGCCCGCGTACCGCAAAAAAAAAAAAAAATCATCAAATAAGACATATCTTCCTAAAAATACGTATATCATTTTCATGATACCCACACTGAAAATAATACAGTACATTAACTTTTGTCTCTGCTTATGAAAATATTAATTTGTTATGAAAAAAAGAAGTTGAGAATATAGGGCATGTAAGAATCCTTAAGTAATAGAAACCCACTAATCTAATGGTTTCTTTCAAAGGGAATCAACAACAGCATTTCTTTTTCATAAATATATTCATAAATATATATGCATATGTACATGTGTTGAGGTTTGCATGAAGGCATAAATCACCTATGAAATAGTCTAGGCTATGTTGACAGACTTTGGGAAAGAATTTATCAAGCCACTCTCTGATCAGCAGTTCTAGTTTTTTGATCTCGGAGAAGTTATGGGTAGGCTGTGGTTAATGATGTGAGAATATGGGCTATTATTCTCTTATTTGCCAAGTTATTGACAAAACTTTTTACTTAGTCATTTCAATGAAAATCTAGTGTCAGCTATCCTAGCTTCATGCAGATTTATTTAAGGAAAGAAATATCCTACATAAGTTTCCTGATACTCAATACCAAGTTATTATAGAAGTCTGATTCCCAAGTCCTGTGAGCTGCAAGATTGGTGTGATTTGGTTCTACCCATATTTTGCTAAATATTGACAGACAGAAAACACTGCCTAGAGCATATGTATCCTAATGAGTACAATAATTCTTGTTTTATTATTAATTATTATGACACATCTTTATCTTTGCTTCTATTCTTATACATGGAGCTCAATGTTCATCTTTAATAAGAATTATTTCACATTTAGTATTTGGGTTTATATATTTTTCATTTTTTAATCTGGGAAATTATATAGAAAAAGTACATCTTCTGGAAATGGTCAACATAAACTGCATCTAAATACTCTCTTGTTATTCTTTATGGCAGTTGGCAGGAGTTTTAGCAAGTCATGTTAAGCTGTAACTACAAACAAAAAAAAATACAATTTCCAAGTTCATGAAGAATTTAGAAAGTTTCATTATGTATTCATTCCAACATAATTTCTGCACTATCTGACTATACTGTCAATGAATAAAGGTACTGCATAACAAACTAAAAAAAGTCTTAACTTAAAAGTTTATAGTTAAAATAGCACAGTAGCTTTAATCTTTAAACTGTAAATGCAACAACCTTCTTAGCTTGAATTTTCATTCAACTCTTTGTTTTCCTCAGTAGCAAATCTTGCAATCAATTAATAGCTTCACACTCTTTTTCAGTATTTTTCTTCAGCTAGTTATCTTTCTGCTCTTTGATTTTCCTGATTTTCATTTCTCCGTCTTCTTCACCGCTGAGCACTCTTTTCTATCTGTGTGTTCTGCCATCCACACCTCCTCTCATTTTTCCTTCAGTTTTCTTCTCTGATGTTTATGAAGGGAGGCCAGAATTGACCTAGGCATGTAAGCAAGTCTGAAGACTGTGGTTTAAAGCTTACCTAAGCAATCATTTTACCACTAAACATCTTCTATAGTCTCCAATCCCCAAAAGGAGACATTACTTCCCTCTGGATATCTGCTTATTCCTCAAGGAACTAAAAAAAAGAATGTTGATTTTTAATGGATTGTTTTGTTGTTTTATGTTTTGGTGGAAATTCCTAAATTTAATATCTCCATTCAATGCCCTACAACCCCATACACTGCTCCACAACCCAGGAAACAAAAATGAATAATTTTATCTAGCCCTAGTTTATTTCAGATCTTTATTTTTCTCATAACTACTAAAAGGGAAGTTAGAGGGAGAAGAAGAGAATAGAATTACTAACTTTCAGAGAATGTAAGCTGGTGGATTAGTTGGGCCATGCAAGCTGCTGGATGGTTGCATAGCCCCATGCTGCCCTAAGGGGTCTGTGTGACTCTGTGCCTCTCTCAGCCTTATCTGCCTCCAAAGGTGGTACTCACCAAGCCTTGCCACCCTGCCACACACAGTCTTATCAGATCTCTTTTACTGAGAGGTTAATTCAGGAAGAAGATGAATACAAAATAAAAGTTGGCACAAAAGGAAAAGAAGCCAAGATGTAGGCTAGCTGTGTGATGGCAAGTCTTGCAGGATGGCAAGACTAGAGTATACAACACGGAAGTGATGGCCACTTCTAAAGGAACAACCACTAGGGTTGATTGAGGGTCATAAGAGATCCATTCAACTATTAGAACTACTAGTGTACTCCAGTTGAGGTCCAGTTCACTGTTGGGCTGGTCCAGGTGGCTGCTAAGATAACTTTGCTGCTTTCCCTTTCTATTTTTTTTTTTTTCTACATAGATCCTTTTACAAAAGGTAAACTCAGATATACCCGTTCTTGACAGTAGGTATGATTGAAGCCTAGTTAAATGACAGCATCTGAAGATAGTGAAATGAAGAACTCCCATAATTGGAGTAACTAAAGGGCAATGACAAGAATTTTTACTGTTACCTTGATTTAATGAAAATGATGATACCTATAGGTACCCAGAATAATCACATTAAGATCCTGATTTTATTGAAGTTGGGAGCATTTTCAAGTTCTCTGCAAATGCATTGTTATTATAAATTAATAAATGAATCCAATGTTTGTAGTTGTAGGGCTATTTTAAAGACAAAAATCTATTATTTAAGCGAATTAAAAATTAAAGCATTTTAAATATCATATTTTGGGAATTCCCTGGCGGTCTAGTGGTTAGGACTCCACGCTCTCACTGCCGAGGGCCCGGGTTCAATCCCTGGTCGGGGAACTAAAATCCCATAAGCCATGTGGCACAGCCAAAAAAAAAAAGCTGTAATAAAAATCATATTGTAAAGTGAATTATAGTATTGTGATTATGCTAAAAATAGTGTGGGAATATTGAGTAGAATCAACATGGAAAATCTAAACACAAATCTTACATTCATATTACTGTATTCTCTGTATTTTCTCTTTTTATTTCATAACATTTTAGAAAATATTATGAAAAGCATTAATTAAGAAGTGCCTACAAACTTTATTTCTATACCAACAACATAGGCCTAAAGATCAGTCAATGTAAGGGTGAATTGTGTAAGAAAATATTTTAAATGAGAGCAATTGAAATAATTGATTTTTGTAGGATAAACTTTGCCTTAGGTAGCCTAAATTAAATCATCCCTTCATTTTTCCAGATCACAGAGATATTTTAGAAAATGAGGTAACTGTTTGGATGTTTAACAGGAGATTTTTGTAGGCATTCTCCTCTGTGTTTTTTAGTGTCCCTCATTTTTCTAGACTTAGATAATTAATAGATTGCATGTATTACTGAAACCCTTTCATGTTTAAACTTAATCTCTGCAATTTTCTAACCATTCTGTGCTAATGTGTAGTTTGATGTGCATATTAGGAATTTGGATTTGTTTTATTTATCAGTGATTAGAATTTCTGCAGATTTGTATTTAACACCTTTATGAAAGTTTGCCACTTTGTTGAGCATGGTCAAGAAATACATATTTTAAATTAAAAGATTGCTGTGTCTGAACATTGGATGTAGGGAACACTGCCCTGCATTGTCAGTTTACATAGGGAAAACTAATGAGGCTATAAAGAAATACTATCTGTTTTATTAGAATTTTTTTACTAGTGAAACAGCTGGAAAAACAGAGTTAGTCTGCTGGCTTCCATTTTCCATTGCTTTCTGCCCTTTAAATTCAGATTTCCTCTTGTTCGTGACCGCATGCTCACTATACACAGACTCCTTGGTTTGTTACTTTAAGCCACATGGAGATTAAGCACCATTAGTAAAGACTAGTTTAAGAAAGGTTTTAACTAAAATAAATGGCACTTTCAAAGAGAATGAGGATTTATGGAGTGTGTGTGTGTGTGTGTGTGTGTGTGTGTGTGTTTGGATAAACCAGTAAGGAAGAAATAAGATCATAGCGCTTGGGTTGGGTGTCATTAGTCATGGAGACATATCTTATGTTACAGACTTATTTCTAACAGTTTAATCGTAGTAAAAATGCTAAGTGGCATTGTAGTGGCCAGAAAGAATATGCCTCACTTTACTGTATTTAGAATCAGAATTCTGTTGCTGAAAGAAGAATTAGATATCACTTAATCTGCCTTTTTATATTACAGCTGAGGCCCAAAGAGGTTAAATTTCTTGGCCACTAGGCAGAATAACTAGAACTTGGGTATACTTGTTACTTGTACATAGCATTCCCACATCATCATAACTGTCTTCTCTACTTATCTGCTAAAGGGGTATATGGAGAAATTGGAAATGTAGTGTGAAGGATGATAAGGGAGAGGATAGAGTGGAGCCAATCAGACTTTAATACATAACTGTGAAAGGTAAACTGACACCAATAAATTGGGAGAGTTTTTGGACTACAAACAAATGAAAATTATTTGATTTTTTGAAAAACACTTATTTGCAGTTAGATCTGAAAAAAGAAGAAATGAAAGCATTTATAGTTATCTGCCTCCAAAAACCCACTAAGTGCTAATTAGCCAGTATCAGAGAAGGTCCATATCTGTCTACTTTGGAAACATACTCTTTAGGGAAATATATGAATTTTGTTTAAAAAAATAGCATCTGTTGGTAGAAACATGTATACATGACCTCTACATTTCTGAAAAATTCCCATAATCATTGTGGGAAAAAGAATCTGAAAAAACAAATCATGTAAGTTTAATTCTAACAAACATCCTACTGCAATGATAAAGTGAAATAACTGAATAACACATGAAATACAGTTTATATTCCACTTTATCAAGGAGGCACAAGGAGTTTAACTTACATATATCCAAATCAAATTCACTGCGTTTTTTTAATATTCTTTACCAATGGAGGCCACCACATTAAATAAGAAAAAAATAGTATATTCTAATACACTCTCTTATTCAACTGCCATAATTAAAATTGTAATTCACAATATTCAGAAACTAATCTGAAGTATTTGTACTGTCTACCAAAGGAAGAATTATCTCGTTGTTGTACTATAAATTGGGTATTTATTTCATAACAATGGCAAAAATGGGTATCTTTGGGAGGTAGGATTAGTTTTCTCAGCATTCATGTGTGACATAGGTTAAAACTTGAGTCATAGCAATAATATTCGAAGTAGAGAAATGTCTTCAGTTACCTTTCAGTCATGGTACAGCATTAAATTTCTTGTAACTTTGAAGGGTTTGTTTACGTTTTAAAAGTGCTTGGCTGTTTCATAATGGCTAAGGGGCAACTTAAGTTAATTTTTTGATACGGTGGCCTTTGTTTAGTTTTCAGGAATTATTTGATATACTTTGGAAATATCCTTAATATAATTCCCTGAATTATTCATGTAATCTCAGAGCTAGAGTCTACATCAATACAGGATGACAGCTAACACAGTTCACAATGGTACACATAAATCTGACACCTCCCTCAGCCTTTCAAGATGTTTTCTAATTTAAAATATTCTGATTGAGAACCTACCACATTTAAGGCATTATCTCCTCTATTGAGTGGAATATCAGTAAATGATAGATTTCTTGCTTTCCAGGAATTTACAATCCCATTAAGGAGATGAAGAGAATAATAACTATACAATAGATGACACTGTTAATGATTAGTGTTGAAGGCTAAAGAGATAAGGAAAAAATGAAAGAGGAGTGGTACAATCTGAGCTTTACCTGAAGAAAGAATACAGTTTAAAAATATACAAGCAGGAGGGCGTCCCTGGTGGCGCAGTGGTTGAGAATCTGCCTGCCAATGCAGGGGACACGGGTTCGAGCCCTGGTCTGGGAGGATCCCACATGCCGCGGAGCAACTGGGCCCGTGAGCCACAACTACTGAGCCTGCGCGTCTGGAGCCTGTGCTCCGCAACAAGAGAGGCCACGACAGTGAGAGGCCTGTGCACTGCGATGAAGAGTGGCCCCCACTTGCCACAGCTAGAGAAAGCCCTCGCACAGAAATGAAGACCCAACACAGCAAAAATAAATTAATTGATAAACTCCTACCTCCAACATCTTCTTAAAAAAAAAATATATATATATATATATACAAGCAAGAAAGATGGTAGAAAGTGCATCTGATAGAGCAATGGTGTAGAAATCGATTTCTCAACTTGATATGTTTGAGTCTAAGACCAAGTCTTTACCATGGGATGGATTTGAACAATGTTGACTATAGGGATTAGGATGAAATGGAATTGGAGAAACTAATCTGTCTAACATGTGGTCCAAATAGTGAGGCAAGTTGCCATGGCAAGGCAGTTGGGTGGCATTCAAGGAACAACAGTAGGAGAAACAGAGGGCTAGAAAAGGAAACCAATAATAAGAAACTAGTGAAAGGGGATTATTATGATTTAAAAATAAGTAAAAACTCTGGGTATCACATTTTTTGCCTCTTCCTCATTAATTATCTGATGAAAGAGTTTAGGGACAAAAGGTTTCATAAGGTTGAAGTACAACTTCAGGCCATCCAATGCAGCACCATTCCTAGCTTCCATCCTTTTCTGAAGAATGGGAAAATAATCAATAGTCAATGTTGAAATATTCCTTCAGAATAAAATCACAAGAAATTTAATCTTTTCTTGTTACAGCAATAATAATGGAGGAAAAAAGATCATAATATAGCCACATATTCCAAACTTTAACAGTGGAGTTAGTTATTCAGAGTGGGAGTTTTGTTAGGAACCTGAGCAGACAGAGAGCAAAGTACTTACACCTGAATCATTAGAAATGCCTTTTTAAAAAAAATTCATGTTAGATAACATAATTTTCAATAGGCTATATTTGTGAAAATGATTTAGTGGCTTATACTTCTCAACTCAAAAAATATTGGTGTCTCTATAGCGTCTATTAGGTGTAGGACACTATCTTGCTCTTTTTTCCCCTTCGGTTTCAAAGTTTTTTAGTGTATCATTTTCCTACAATGTCTAGGACCTACTTCTGTCTCCTTTTTAGACAATGTACACACTGAACTTAATCACAGTTAGGTCTATAATAAGAAGTAGAGAATCATCTGAAAAGAAGAAAATATCATGACTATCTTTGAAATATTGTGCATATACCCCCAAGGAAAGAATATACATAACTGCAGAATATAAATTACCTTGGTATTATAATAATAAGAAGAAAAGACTCACATTAACTGTTAAAGTGAAGAATGATCTCTATAAATACACTTCAATAATCTGTACTGTCTCCTATAAAAACATTGCTATGTATTCAGCTTTTAACTATGAAAGATTACAGAGAACTGCAAGATAAATTAAATGTCAAAGTGACCTTAGTCAATTTGTACAGCAATAGTTTATTGTCTCCTGTAAAGATATTACCTACACAAGCCAATGATTTTATATGTGATCCTAAGGTAGTACCATTATGCTAAGAGTGGTTGCAAAGCTGTATTTCTAAATGAAACAGCCTATAACCAATAAAAAAATAAATGAGAGGAATATATGGTTTTTAAAAACACTGACTACTTCAGACTTTTGGTAAGGTTATTATCCTAAGCATATAGTAGTTACTTTTAGAAGGACAGGCGGAAAAAATAAATAAATTTTCCTAGTTGATCATTCTTGCCTGAATTCCAGAATTTCTAATGCTTTTTACATTCAAGAATAAATGTTATAGTAATACCATTTTCTAGTTAGCATGGGAAAAAGAATCTTCATTTAGGGAAAGTATAATAGTTCAATTATCTGGAGAACGTTTTTTAGATAAGAGGGTGAAATTACTAGTCCTTGTAGATTTGTAATTTCTAGTTTGATTTTGACCATTATATTCAGCAGAAAAGATAGGACGTTTTTTCCCAGGACTCAAGAAAATAGTTTGCATATTTTTGTTTGTTCTTTAAGGAAATTTGATATTTTCTTCTTTGAATATAAATAGTTTTATCAATTCATCTCGCTTATGTATTTTATTTAAAACAAGGGAAAAAGCGTGAAAAAGGAACATATTTATGCTGTCTTGTTTTGCTTTGCTTTTTTGTTCTCTTTGCCTCATTTCCATTCCTCTCTATGTATCCCAAATTATTTGAAGATTTTGTATGTGTGTAATGCAATGGATGACTTCCATTTATAAGCAAGGCTGGAGAAGATAAGCTGGTCCAATAGGCTATTACTACTACAGAAACAGTAGAGGTATCAAGGGGAGGCAGAAAAGCGGAGTAGACTCACTCTGCAACAGGTTGTGCATGGTGAAGAGGGACACCCATCAGGAGTTTGGACTCAAGAAGGGGTGCACAGGAAATATGGCAGAGGGTTTTCAGTGACTGAGACCCCTCCTATCTCACTCATAGACTATTTGTAAATTTGCTAAGTATCACAAAATGCTGAATGTGTCCAAAATTTCAGTGGAAACCAGCAAAAAGTGGAAATTTCCAAGCCCTATCTCACATGGTGCAGAAGTGTGCTGACTTTTCTGAACCAAGAGGCAAAGCAGAGATAAAACACAAGAGAGACGTGGAATTCCTGGGAAACTTTTTTTTTTAATTGGAGTATAATTGCTTTACAATGTTGTGTTAGTTTCTGCTGTACGGTGAAGTGAATCAGCTATATGTATACATATATCCCCTCCCTCTTAGACCTCCCTACCCCCGCATCCCACCCATCTAGGTCTTCACAGAGCACCGAGCTGAGCTCCCTGGGAGACTCTTATTTGTATCAAGCCCAGAAATGTGGGGTCTGAAGCAAGATTCATTAAGTCTTGTAAGTCTTGCAGGGCGCCTTGGTAATATATACAGATTGCCTGTGCATATGCCTCCCAAAGAAACCCACTGAAATCCAATACTACAATGATCATAAAATAATAGCATTATACCTAGATAATGCATACATTTGATGCACAGGACATTTGACTGTTGTTTTGGGTTTTGGAGAAAGTGATAATATGCTAGTAATATCATATGGCCTATGATAGTATTTGTCTAAAATCTTGTCAGAATCTAAACTTTCTCTATAGAGATACTTCTCTGACACTGAGCTCTTGGTTCTTCTTTGGTAATTTTGGAACTCCATGAACTGTGTAGTTCATTATGTGCCAAACTAGTTGAGGAAAGTTCAGTCACTACTGACCATGTATATTTCAGCCTTGAAAGCAACAGATTTAAAAAGTAGAAAGTATATATAATAAAATAACTCAGCCAAACCTCAAGTGAAAAACAACTTTGGTCATTTTTGAGCCTTTAGATTTGGTTGTTTAGAAGTGGTTTCCAAAGTTTATTTTACCAAGTGCCCTTTCAAGATTTTAAGCTTTCTGAACTTACTTTCATTTTTCTTTATACACTCTTAAACTTGTTATTAATTTTTATTGAGCTTTATGGTCTATGTTGAAAGGGTGATGCAAGTAAAGGGAGGGATACTTTTGGAACCTTGGAAGGTCCTCAGCTTCCTTCAGGAAGCATTTGCCCATTTTCAACAACTGAGGAGATCAGAAATAAAAATAAGCTTTTGTTTTTGCTTGCCCTTGCTTGAGCCATGGTAAAATTTTATCCGAAAGTAACAGCAACAAGCATTAAAAATTTATGTATTGAAAATGTGATAGATTAAATTGGACAAGTGCCCAGATTGTCAAAGGCAACAGACTTTTTAGCCATAATGTAAGTGCCTTCAATACGTCAAACTTCTAAAAGCAAATGGTTTCCTCTATAACACACATCTAATCTGATTCTCTTCTGCATATTTTAATTACTTTTTGCAATTATGAGGACAATAGACTACATATAAGGAAACATTTAAAGAATGAATAATATGGCTTCTAATTTTGCTTAAAGTTGCCAGAGGTATAATTTGAATGATTGTTCACCCACTGTCAACTCCGTACAGCTGACTTCACTGAATTAGTTATTTGTGATTGTGTTATTAAAAATTGTCATAAATGGAAAAAATATTTATATTGTTGGGTATTATTTAGGAGGGTGCTACAAATAAATCCCTTTTTTTTTTTTACAATATATGATGTGTCCTCATTTCTATCGTCATATTTATGCTTAAGATAACTATAGCTCAGCCTTTAAAACACTGCTGTATTTGGAAATGTATACAATTACTTTGATTTGTATTCATGTTATCTAAAATAATATATATTTTAACTAATAATGCATAATGAATTTGTAACCATACTTCTTTAAGAAGAATATATTTTGCAGGTTAAACTAAATTATTATTTTGAACCAATATAACAGGTGTCTTAAGTCTATTACAGGGATGTGTGGTAATACAAGAAAGAGGAAAATGACACGTTCTATACTAAAAGGAAATCATGAATAATAATTATTTGCAGATTTATTTATAACATAAAAAGATGTTTATATATAACATAAAGTATACAGGATTAGGATGAGACCTAGATTCTAGTTTTAATTTTACTATGTCTTATTCCTTTAAACTTCACAATCTTTCCTTTTCTCATATCAAAATTAAAATAGTAATAGCTACCCTTTCTCAAACAGGGCTATTGAGGGATTAAATGGAAAAAAAACATTTATTTTTGTAATATAAAATTCAAAACATATTTCAAGTTTAAGATCAAATCAAAATATGCTTTTGCACTAAAGTATGAGACAAAATACAGCATAATTTATCTCCTTAATTAGATTTAATAACTTTCTTTAATAATTGTGATTATAAATATTTAAAATGTTTATTATGTCTAAGCATAATCAAAATCAGTTCAAGGATCCTTATACTTTTGGGACATGGAACAGAAGTAGTGGTGTCGACAAAAATTCAGACACCTAAGAATGGTACCAGACCTTCTTCATTCTTTGTTAAAAACAATGTAAATAGATGTTCACTGTATACCTCCTTCCTTTCAGATGTCTCTTCACTACATTAGTGTTGTAAACTTAGTGTTCATATCAGTATCTCATATAATTACAAACTTCTTTCACTTTAAGTTTCCTAGAGGCCATCTCAGGAATCATCTCTGACGTTAAGTGGTTTAAGGGGAAAAAATGCCAGTACACATCTTTCTAAAATGTTGTGTTTATTTTATAATTATAAATTCATTAATCTTTAAAACTTCTTTGGAGAAATAGTATTAGTCTATATTTCTGTCTTCCAAACTACATTCTTTATATAGATGGTTTACAATTGATAAACTAAAATTAAAATTATAGTCTTTGGATATCTAAGGTAACATAACATCAATATTTATAGAGCTTCTATAATAGACTATGTTAAATATTTGAATATTTCTTTAGAGAGATGAATACATTTGGAGTCTTCAGATTATTTTCCGTGGTATGCAATTGCAAGTAGTTATCCAATCTCAGTTACTCTTTATACTCAGTGTAGGCAGTGCTTTCAAATCTGTGTTATTATATAATTAACTCTAAGAAATGTGAAACCTGTAACCAGCATCTCAGTAACTAGTTTGACAGACTGAAGGTAATTGTCTTTAACCTTTGCTTCGAGGCTACTGTATTTTTCAGTACTGTAATTTGTTAGACATACTACCGATGCTTTGATTTGGTGATTCTATTCATCCATTTAATCTTGGTTTATGGAGTTGAACTATTGATTTAATCTTTCTACTTTTTCTAAATTCAGTATATTTCCTGGAGATAGAACCTTAGTGAGAGGCATTCAAAAACTCAGTTATAAAATTTCAATGGGTCACTCTTTTCTATTTATTAACATTTATTCTTCAACCTGTCTATTTCTGTTATACCAGATTGAAATAAATATTTTGGATACTAACTAAAAAGTGGTAAGCTCAACCGTTTAGATATTTAATATCTCTGTCCGTTTAAAACTTTGTTTTAAATAAATACTTTACATATTTAAATACATTTAAATAACTATTTAAATAAATATTTCAGGTGAGAAAATGTAAATGTACTTGATGTATCATGCTTTAAATTGGATCTGCTCTATCAAATTACATAGCTACATTAAAATAGAAATCTTTTCATGCGATATTTTAATTTAACTATCTAGTAACTCTGAGTATAAACTAAGCACTGAGAGAATGACAATGCATGCCATAGTTTAATTAACATAACCTGTTATTGATTTTACACATACACGTACACATTTAAAGATCTTAGTGGTCAATGTTGGAAAGAGAGAAAAATCCATCAGTATTTGTTACTTAGAAATATCCAAATTCCTTTCTTATTGGTCTTGTTATAAGGAACTATTGACTTACTGAGATTTTTAAATACTTATATAAATTCAACTATATTTTCAGCATTAAGGACTAGACTGATTTCTGGTGATTTTTTAGCACAAGGCTGGTTTAATAAATTTTAAGATAGTACATTTAACTCATTTAACTAACTCCTAGAATTCTGCCCACCAAGCAATATTTGCTAAGGGAAATCCTGAGAATGCAAGTAATCCTTAAGAAATTTAATTTCTAACTGTAAGTACACAGTCAGCTGAGCCATTTTTCTTAAATACGTGGACATATCAATACATACTGCATATACAGTGTAAGTTTATTGCACAAATGCCAACTTAGAAACACTTTACCAGATGTTAGAAATAAAATAAACTCACAAAAGTAAAAAAAAAAAAAGAAAATTGATGTGTGCGAAGCTATAATTAATTAATTTGCTCATTGGTATTTACTGTTAGCATCTTCAACAGGACATTCATTAACTGTCCCTCAATTTGAATTAGTTTGAATGGATAATGTGAGTATGCTCTGGACTCAGTGGAATCTTACAAAAAACACAGCTGCTCTAAAGTCTCAAAGGGGAAAAAAACCAATATGTCACCAGCAGGTTTGTTGTAATAGATGCTTAGCACAGCAGGTTTGTATAAACTAATGGCTCACTAGGCAATGACAAGACAGTTAAATTAAAGGACTGCATAGGCAGAATCACTGGGGCAGCAAGGCATGCAAATATATAAGTGAAGAATTTTTTTGGCAGGAGAGGGGCAGGCAGGAGTGTGGGCCAGAGTTCATAGGTACCTGTGTTGGAATATAGTATTGAAAACAGATTTTAAACATAACAAGTTTACATAGATGTAACAATCGCTTTGAATTGACTCATGTATTTAAAACTCATTATCAAAGAGCTGTTAATTTTTTACTTTAAACTATTGTAATTTTATATGAATTAAGAAGGCAAAAATTATTCTTTACACAGTTGATCTAGGGATCAAATAGGGAAAAAAGCTGTGTTCCAAATATCTGAAAACATAAAAAGAAATTCTATTTATACTTAAGAGATCAGGTAATAGTCTGCTTCAGAAGCAATATATAGGGGAAAATCCCGAGCTGTAAAATGTTAAACAGGTTAATCATAAGAATCATCTTTGTCTCATTCTAAAGAAAAATGTTATCACGATACTGTAATCTTATGAAAGCTTGCAACTGAAATGATTTCATTAAAAAAAATGACTTCAACTCAACAGTAAAATATTTTACTTATACTACCTCATGGGAACCAAAGATTTCCTTAGAAGGCTTTTTTTAAAGGCACTAAAGCTGTGTTTTTAAATGCATACATTGGCCTTAACGTTTATTACTCTCTAGTTCGTTACACAGTTTTTCTGTACAGTCAACGTATTATTGCAACTTGGATTGTGATGTTTCAACACAATCTTGTGACCTTTAAGCAGAAATTTATAGTGTACATCAAAGCAGTAATAAACACATAAAGAAATTCTTGTACAAAGAAACACAGTTATTTCAATATTTCTGCTGAACATGTGGCTAGAGTTTACATCTTGGTTACCTTGCACCAGCTTCCATGGAAAACAATGCCACCATTTGTATGAGAATGTACTGCTTACTTTCCCCCATCAACACTTTCCCTCCAAGGCTGGAGTTTTTCTCTGCCTGGCCTTTCTGTTTAGACTGCTGGAAAATATTTGCTGCTCATCTTCACTTTGGAATTGCCCATAAAAGTCTGTAAAAACACAGGTTTTAATCATTTCTTTACCATATTGTAGCATAGTTGTATTTTTTTTAAATCAGAGAGTCTTCAGTGTCTCTCATGTTTGAAAAGTTAGTTCATGGGGCCTCGAATTTTTGTAGCAATTAAATAGAGGCTAGTTATGTAGTTAAAAGTCATCTATAGTGAAATCAAAAGAACTTTACCTTGATTCTTTCACTAACAGCCTTAAGATCTTGGGCCACTCTCAATTTTCTTACCTATAAAATGTAGAAATTCAAATGGATCCTTATATCTAAAACATTTCACACCTTTTAAAAGGAACAAGTTTATTGAATATATGAAATTTTACTTATATATTCCAATATATAAAATTAGGGATACATTTCTTTTGCTTACAGCTTTTTTGACTATAAAAGGAAAATAAGCTTACCCATGAATTAAAATTTAAATTTAAAACTAATAAAATTCAAATGAAGACTGCTAAGTTAACATAGCAAATGTTTACTGAAATGACATTTTTGTTCACAAAATAGCCGTGACACTGACTTTAACCCTAGAGATTAGGGTATATATTGCCTCACACTTAGTGTGGACTCTAGAAACATTTCTTTCATAGGAAATAATGACTACCAAGTGAAAATGAAAGATGAGTGATGATTCCTGCAAATTATGGGTTATGGTGGTATGAGGTAATTTTGTTGACATTGTGGATCTTTTCCTCATGATTTAACGATGTGTTTTGATACTACGAAGGACTACTGAGCAGTGAACCAGTGCAAAGCTGCCTGTGAAGCTTGTCTTAGGGAAAATTGTGAGCCTTTATTTGTGTCCAGGGTGGGAGGAGCAGCAAGAAGCATGCATGAGTCATAGGACAAAAACACAAAATGTCATTCCAAAGAGAGAGTGGTGACCTTATGTCTGAGGATGCAGGAACCAAATTGGGGAAGTAAGCTGTTTTGTTCTCAAAGGTCACGTAATGAGGGTAAAACCAACTTTTTCCCTTAGAAGGTTATACCATTGGATTAGAATTACTTTTATTTGATATTCCAAGTGAGTTACCTCTGATTCAGTTTGAAACTATCCCAGGTCAGGCAGAGTCCAAACAAGGGGTGCTGTTAAGGTGTGGGCTTCTGCCCTCTGAGATTTGGAACAGAATCTAAATTCTGTGTAGGCTGTGATGTACTTAGGTAGAATCTACTTTTCAGGCCCCTTTTAATTTTAGAAAGAGGCTAAATGTTCGAATTACCATTCATTAATTTGTATATTTTTTATTGATTGCTAAATATAAAAAGTACAAAGGGTAGGTTGTGGCATATTAGCAAATACTTAAGAAAAAAGTATTATAATAGTAAAACATGAAAGAAGTCATCACTTGGTGGAAGAGAACTTCTTATTTCTGAGTGTCTGGTGTCATAGAATGTCAGGCCATGGAATCCTCATTTTTCTATTTCAAGTGTGTTTACCATCATTCCTTCTTTTTCACAAATGGGTTTAGGTGAATTTCACTTACTGATAGGAGCCTCCTCTTCAGGATCTTTTTCTTTTTAAAATTTTTGTGTGTGTAGATCCATTTTAATGTGGAAACTGTCCAAATTAAACATTTGTGTATAAAAGTTTTCCAGAGAACTCTCAAAGAGTTCTATTGGATGTCTTTACTGTATTATAGGACTTGTACTAAAAAAATGGTACAAAGAATATATCCAATTAAAACAAGGAAAGAACTCTTGAACCCAGCCATGCATACAAGAAAAATAAATTGTCTGAAGTGAGACATGAGGTAATAGTGACTCCTCAAGGGGAGAAGCCAGTACTAATCTGGCTTCTAGGTTGCTGGTTGGAGATGAAATGTTTCATTGACATTAGTGCTTAACAAATCACCAAATATTCGATGAATACTTACTATGAGTCAGGAGCTCTGTTAAATGGCTTTTCTTCATATGATTGCATTTCAGCAAATATGTAAATTATATGAGGCAGAGTTGACAGTGTCAAATACCAGGAAAAAATGCATTTCCTAAACATTCCAAAATGTATTTTGAGGTTTTACTCAATGCTATACAGTGATTCAAAGTTCTTGCTACAGTCTAGCCTCTGAGAAAATAAAAATACCAGAAGGTGTATTGCATTTCAGGCCATGAAAACACTTCCCAGGAAATGAGGACTGTGCTCATAGACATGACTAACACATCTCATTTCATATATTGAGATTATTTGCAATGGGTGGAGGGTACATTTTAGTGGTCTAAGCCATACAGTATTGAATTATAGCATTTGGGGAACTAGGTGTAGTAATCTATATGATCAGTTATAATGACTAACGTCAACTTCTACTGTGGTTCTTTTTCATATGATCACAGTAAATTTAAAAAATGATCAGGACATTTAAAAGAATAGAGTCACTTCCTGTGTGCCCAAAGGTATCTGTATGCTATAATTTTTCCCCTTACAGCTATATTTATGTTTTACTTAAATATAATGCATTCCAAAATACTTATTACTGTATTAAATCAACAGAATCACATGAGTAGTTTATTTCATTATTTTCCCCCAATAAACAATATTTGTATTCATTTATGGAAAAGCTTTTTCAGGCTTTTATGATTTTCAGCAGGCTTTCTTTGTCACTACAAATTTTATGTGGCTTGACATTTTCTCCTCACACTGTCTTTATGGTAATGCACTGGCTAATTAGAGGTTTTTAGCCCTACTCATTGGTTATCTCCACAAAGAACAATATGAATCCAGTTCTCTAACTTTATTTCAACTCATTGCTGCTGCTCCTGCTGTTGCTGCTGCTGCTGCAAAGCCAATTGTAGATGCAGATAATTGTTTCCATGATTACTAAGATAAGCACCACATGTAGGAGAGGTTTGACTTTTCCATTCTACAAAAGATAATCCCTGGGAGAATGTAGCAATTGTAGTGCTCTGTTTCCTAATCAATTACACAAGCAAAACTCCTCCAATGATGCCATAACTTGTCCATTATTTCTTGCAAGCAGTGTGTAAAACTCAGAGTGCACTCAGAGGAAGTTATCAATCTATTTTCTTGGAAGCTAGTGCTGCTACGTTAGTGTTAAAAAAAACCTCATCAGAAACCACATCTTATAGGTTGTTTTTGAATATAAAAATTATACAAGATTAGCTAAGAAACTATTGATAGAATAACGCTTGGGTTTCCTTTGGAAGAATAATAATGTTGGTCTTGATGAGTTCTTGGGTAAAATGATTGATAAACTTGAGACTGTGTGTGTGTGTGTGTGTGTGTGTGTGTGTGTGTGTGTGTCCTTCCCCAGGCAATAAAAATAACAATTAGGCTTAAAAATTCTTGATAGAAGATCATTCTTTCAGAAACACCAGTTCACATCCTAGCAATCAAATTAACTTTGGTTGTTTTTCATCAAAGTTATCATTCCAAAAGAATGATGATTATTGAATATTTACAGTGCAAGTGACTTCCCTAAAAGTCATGCTGATTTATTTCTTGCTGTAGTATGATCTACATTTGGATAAGATTATTTTAAATGGAGGTCAGAGTGAACATTTCAATATCCTAAAAGGCACAGATCTTTTGAGAGATTTCTATAAATTATGTAACACGTGTTTCTAAGGTAAGCAACCACCATGATTTTTAAACATAGTAAATCTCCAGGACATCATTCAAATCCATTCATTTAATTAACAAGTGTGTATTATTTAGCACTATTATGCATGGGATATTCTTACAGACACTCAGAACATATAAGTGAACAGAACAGATACCCCTGCTGTAGTGGACTTTATGTTCTTGTGGGAGGGGACAGATAAAAAACACAAAACATGACAAATAAATAAATTAGTATCTTAGACAGTGGTAGGTACTATGGAAAAGAAAAAGTAGAATAGGTTAATGGTGTTTTGCAGAGATGGGGGAGGGCCGCCTTCAGTGTTAAAATGGTAGTCAGGGTAGGCCTCTTTTAGACTGTGAGATTTGCAAAGACTTGAAGGAGATGAGGGATAACCAAGGGAATATCTGTGGGAAGAGCATTCCAGACAGAGGAAAAGAGCCAGAGTAAAGACCCAAAGGGGTAAGGGAGCATTCCTGGAATATTCTAAGAAGAAGCCCAGTGTGACTGAAGCAGAGTGAGTGAGAGATAGAATAGGAGGGGTAAAGTCAAAATGAGTTGAAGGGGGTTTGATGCAGATCTCTTTACGGCAGTACCGTGATGAGTGTCCTTCAAAGAGGAGAACTGGATTTTATGAAAACCGGATGGAGAAGCCTTTTAAGCCTCTTGGCTCAAGGTCACTTGAATTAGGTTCGGTAATGTGTCCAAATTCATTTTAAATATCAGCTAACCTCTTCATGGTTTGTCTCCTGTTATTCTTATATTCTTACTCCATGCTGGTGTGGCTTTAGCACAGACGCACACACATACACACACACACACGCACACAAAACTAGATAGATGGATGGATGGATGGATAGATAGACAGAAAATTCTTTTCTAGGTCCAATTATATTTATATATATAAATAAATATTCATGAATAATTCCATAAACTTATGGTCCCTGAAATTCCATGAATAGTTGAATGCATGGCCTGAAATGGGGTTTCACAAAGTGTTATATGCGTTTGGAATCTGTGCTCCTTTGCATCCCCTTCCTTTTGCAGCATCTTGAGAACACAGTCAGGTGCCTGCAATCTTCCTGCCTCTGTATCTCTGCCTCTTGCCCTCTTGACTGAAAAGAATCAAGTGTTACTCTTTCTAATGCTATTTGATTCCCTGTGCTCTGGAATTCTGTATCCTTTGTCTGTGAAGGGACTTTGTTCTGTTACTTATTGTTCCTTATATCTCCAACAAATCTTGTTTAAATGACCATTTCCATTAATACATGCTCAGATGTCCCCCATCATTAAACAATTGCTTTCTAGGTCCCGTTTTCTAGCAGCGCCTGCCTGTTTTCTCCTTTTCAATACCAAGCTCTTTACATGCATTTCTGTGTTTGCTGTTTGCACGTCATCTCCTCCCTTTTAGTCTTCAGGCCTCTACAGATGGGATTTTTCCATTATCTCACTGAAGAGTCACCTACCTCTTCACTGCTACGTTAGTATTATTTTCATTCTTTATCTGATTTGATTCTATGTATAACATTTGAGGCAATGGACCACTTTTCTTCCTGAAAATATTCTTTTCTTTAGCTTCAATGACAATATTCTTTCATGTCATTTTTTTCAAGTCTACCTCTGAGGCAACTTATTTGTAATCTTTTTAAATTCCTCCTTTTGCACACACCCCATAAATACCGGTGTCCCTAGGATGACATTCCACACTCTGGACAATCTCAACCCCTGGCAAAACTTCCATCACCATCTACATTCTATGATCTTTCCCAGATGTATCTCCAGTTGAGGTCTCCCGTGAATCCAATGTTCTTATGTAGAACCGTGACCTAGACACAAGTGTGAAAATCCGTATCCCATAGACACCCTCAAATTCAAGATGTCTAACTCTAAAACTCTAAACACTGCCCAACTTCTTTCTCTTCCTTGTCCTGTATTTAGTGATTGGCAGCCCTGAATACCCCACTGTTCAAGCTATGAACCTGAGCACCATTTTTTTGGAGAAGTTTTAGATTCACAGCAAAATTGAGAGCAAGGTACAGATATCTCCTATATACTTCCTATTCTTCCACATGCACAGCCTTCCCCAATATCAACATCCCCCAACAGAGTGATACATTTATTACACTTGATGAACCTACATTGACACAATATTATCACTCAAAGTTCATAGTTTACATTAGGCTTCAGTCTTGGTGTTATACATTCCATGGGTTTGGATAAATATACAATGACATGTATCCATCACTATAGTATCATACAGAATATTTTCCCTGTGAGCACCATTCTTGATTCCTTTTTCACCGCCCCTATATGATCAATTACTTTGACTTTTATAGTTTATAACATAAAACTTCCTAAATTACCTTGGTGTCCCAATGTAACTTCTTGTGAAATTATGTTTATTTTTTATTCTATAAAACTTGAAACAGATACCATAAATTCCATTGTGAAAATAAAATTCACATTAATGGAAGAGGTTCTAATCATAAAGAGTTATTAAATTTAAATGAAGAATATAAATTTTAAACTTGTCATTACAAAAAACACTAATCAAAAGTTTGATTTAGGTTGAAAGAAATAATTCCACCCTTAGCGGAATTCATTATGTAAGATCTACTGAGAGAAATTTTACCTCCTTTGAGTCATATTGCTTCCAACTGCACTACATCCAATCTCATACATCATAAACTATACTTTACATTTCAAAATCCGTGAAAGAGTTAATTTGGGGAAATCTTTTTAAATACAAAATACATTGTTAAATCAGTTTTCTTATCAATGCAGAACAAAAGACTAGATGGGAAAATATATTTAAATTATATAATCACTAAAACTGTGTAAGATGGAAGTTAATTTCAAGAAAAGAGGAAAACAGTGTGAATGTATTTTTTATATTAGTTCCATCTGTCAACTAATAAGTATATTTTAAAAGAAATGTAGTAAAAATACTGTTTGAAATATCAGTGGCCATTATCACCACATGGCGTGAAAACATTGAGATAAGATTAGGTAGTAGAGTATACGGCAGTTAAAATCACATTTTACATTAATCTTTAAAGGAATTTTAAAAATAAACATTTAATATAAAGGAAAGTGTTTCTGCCAAAGTTAAAGAACCTCAGGTTACAAAGAGCTTAGCAGTTGGAGGAGAATGAGGCAAAACATTTCAAATTTGAAGAAAAAATCAGTAGGGTGTGACTAACAAATGTTATAACTGGGAATGTATAATAAACTAGCACACTTGTTAAAAATATATGGTAGCCACTGTAGAGAAAATTTATAATTAATAGTGACTTACATATGTTTCCTGTGATATTATGCTTAAATTTTGTAACTGTATATGATCAATATATGCTCATAATCTTGCCATTATCTTTTTCCAAGATAACTATAATTGCTTCAGACTTTACAAAGTTGGCTCAGAAGTAAACTGTAGCATGTCAGAAAAGTAATCTCCACAAATCACAGCTAGCTAGTGGTCATCTAACATAGCAGATGGCGCCCTGCCTGTCCTCAGCAGCTTGTGGGACAAAGCTGAATGTCAACACCACTGGGATGTAATTATTGCAATCTCTTGGGTCCAGTTTGGCGTGACCCTGAAAGCAATTCCCCAGGAACTGCTGGAAGCAATACAGTGATGGAAAGAGCAAAGAAATGGGAGCTTTCTGAGACCAGTAGCGTTTTCATTTTACTGACAAGTGTTTTCACGCTGCTTGAGAATAGGTATTTTTCATGCGACAAATCAAATTGACAAGGAAATTGAAAATTTATTTCAATTTTCAGTGTGGCCTAATTTAAATATTATCAGTGTGGCTTTTATTTATATTGCAGAAGGAGCTATTTAACGATCAAAATAATTTTGAAAAATATTTTTAATGATTAAGAAGCAGTATCAATTATATTTAAATTATGTTTGCTAAATAACTTGATAATGCTTTGTTATATTTGGGGACATACATTGTAAATTACTACCAAAACTTATTTAATCTTTAAAACTACCCTATAAGTTAGATATTAGCATTAGCTCCAATTTATAGGTAGTAAATGAGGCACAGAGAAGTTATGACACAAAACCAGTGATAGATTGAGGGCCCAAACCAAGCCATCTAGTTCCAAAGCCCCTGTTCTTAATCAGTTTACTTCTCTGTATTCTCCTTGTATGTTTCTTTAAAATGCTCAACTTACCTGTGTAGTGTAGTAGTACCTACAAAGATTATGGGGCTTGGTACTGAAAACATAATGTAAGAAAATCTAAAATTCCAAAGATACTACAAAATAGGTCATTAGAGAAATTATTAATATGTGAATTGATTAGTCATAAATTTCTCTCCAGAAAGGTGCCTTTAAGTAATATATATACTGAGGATGCCGAAAACGTTTTTTATTACTAAAAAATTAACGTCACAAAAGAGGTATGCTTTCAAGTGCGTTTTAGTGGGGAGAACTTTGTAAAAATGTCACAAATTTTTTTTCTGATTTACGAATAGCACAAACATTTCTCTTGTACGTGAGAATAGGCATCTAAAAGCCATGCTGCTGATGGTAGTTAAGAAGAACTGAGCACTGTTATCTCATTTAATCTTCACAGCAACCCATGAGGGAAGTGCTGTTTATTACAACTTCATTTTACAGGTGAAGAAACTTGAGAGAGAAGATAAATAACTTGCCCGTAGTATTTTAAATAATACATAGAACAAGGTGATACCTCTGTGGTAAAAGCAATTGTACCTAGTATAGATAAAATTCTGGTCATTTCTCAAATGTTTGCCTATCATGATCAATCAACCACTAAGCAAGAGATGGTGACAGCCTAGCCAACATGAGGAAAGCACCTAAGGAACTGTAATTGCTAGCTGTGATTTTTTTCTTGCTGGGGTTGGTAGGAGCAGTCAGTTCTAAGTAGTAGAAGCAGTAGAGAGATAAGTTCAGGCTCTCAAAGAATTTAGAGTCTGATTGATGAAATTACTCTTATTGTGAAAAGCTCTAAAACCATGGATTATAAATTCTTTGTGTAAACAAGGAATAGCATAATAGCCTCAGGGGGCGATTGTAGTCTGAGGATACCTCCCACTGCATCTCCACTTTGAGGTAGATCTTAGAGGAAGAAAAGGTAAGATAAGGTGTAAGTGGGAGGAAGGGCATTACTGTTGGGAAAGGCAGGAGTGAAGACCAAGTTCACGATGCTGGAGGTGGGTGGAGGGGGGTGGAGCCTGGTGAATATTTCAGAGGAGCTTCTACTCTTGCCCCTATAATTACTTTCCACACAATAACTGGTTGTCTTTTAAAAACATAAATGAGAGCGTGTTTCTCCCTGCATACCACAGTTCAAAGATTTTCCATTTCACTTAGAATCAAGAAGCAAATGCTGCAAAATGAGTCCCTGCTTAGAGGTCTCACACATACAATGTATGTGTGGGACAAGAAAAATGAGTTTAATAAGTGAATCAGGCCAGAATGGATAGCACTGGAGAGGGCTTCAGCTTTGAAGAAGCCGTGAGGAGTGGTGGAGACTATGGCTCCTTCAAATGCGATATTAGGTGCTACTCAGCTCTAGCTGCCCCATGTAGCAGTAGCTCTCCTTTTGCCTGGTGTTCTGGTCTGCTTAAGAGCATCCAGCAATCCAGATTTTTAAGTGAAATCCCCTTTTAAAAATATTTGGCTCAATAAGAATAGTGGAAGAAAAAAAAAAAACACTGTGCAGACAAAATACATCTGCAAGACAGATGTCTAGATCAGAACCACAGGCCACTAGCTTCTGACCTCTGCCCTGCTCAGTCTGGCTCTCCCTGGCTTGGCAACCACAGTTCATACTACCCTTTCCCCTGCTCACCATATTATCACCGCAGTGGCTTCCTTTCAGGTTCTCAAATTTTTTGAGCTCTTCCATACTCTGAGTCCTTCATGTTTCTTGTTTTCTCTGTCTACAGTTGTTTGGGGGGCCTTCTCATTCTTCAAACCTCCGCGAGGCTTTCACTTCCTCAGAGTGGTATTTCCTGACTCCTATCTAAAAGTGCTACCCCACCCCTTGCCCTTTGTTTCCTTCCCTTATACCAGTGGTTCTCAAAGTGTGGTCTGGGGATCCCTGAAGACCCCCATGATCCTTCCAGGAGGGCCCACAAGGTCAAAATTAGTTTCATTGTAGTAGTAAGATGTAGCTTTCTGTTTTCACTTTTGTTCTTTCATGACCGTATAGTGGACTTTTCTAGAAGCCGTATGATAGGTGTTACTGCAACAGACTGAATGCAGAAGCAGATATGAAATTTCTGGTCACTTCTATTAAACCAGACATTAGAGAGATCTGAAAAATATGCTACTCTTCTCATTAATCTTTTGCTTTGAAAATATAGTTATTTTCATAAACTCATATTACTTACATTAATAGGTTTTATGGTTATTCTTAATATATTAATACATATTTAAACTTTTTTCAATTTTAATTTCTATTGTGGTAAATATCATTAAACATAGACTCAAAACAAGTTCTTTGAGGTATATAATAATTTTTAAGTATGCAAAGTGGACTTGAGGCCAAAATTTTTGAGAATTGCTGCTTTATAGATATATATCAAACACTAAAATTACTTCTCTTATTTACTTGTTTCTTTTATTTTTTGCAGTACGCGGGCCTCTCACTGTTGTGGCCTCTCCCGTTGCGGAGCACAGGCTCCGGACGCTCAGGCTCAGCGGCCATGGCTCATGGGCCCAGCCGCTAGGCGGCATGTGGGATCTTCCCATACCGGGGCACGAACCCGTGTTCCCTGCATCGGCAGGAGGACTCTCAACCACTGCACCACGAGGGAAGCCCTACTTGTTTCTTTTACTAAAATATAAGCACCATGTGGGCTGGGACTTTGTTATATTCACCATTTTAGCACTCTTCGGCACATAGAACAGTGCCTGAAGCATAATGGACACCCAGCAAACATATGTAGAACAAGTGAATTAGTAAATGAACATAAGATGTCTAAATGGGAGTTGTTTAGAAGGATAGGTTTGAGCTAGCTCTGTAAGTTTTGCATACAAGGCAGGACTGTTAAACTGATCGTGCAGTTGATGCAGAAAATTAAAGGTCTGCAAACGAGGAAGTAACAGGATATAAGTGGCATATTTGAGAAATGATTTTATAGTAAAAGTTAAATGAAATAAAATCATCTTTAAATTTTTATTCCTTTGCCCACGCATGTTTATCAACTCTTCAGCCCACTTTCCCCTTGGCTTTTTGAGTGGGGAGAAGTTTTTGAAACCCTTGTACATTTCTTACAGCTATACATACCTCATGTCCTAATGAATGAGATCACATCAATTTAAATGGAACACTGACAGAAAACACAATTTAGTCCATGACAAATTTACAGCCAGAAACTCGTGTTGACTTTTATAGAGGAACATAAATTAAACATGGTCCGTATTAAAGTCTGAACTCCCTCAGGCAAAAATGCACATATTCCTCCAAGGCAAGCTGTTAATATAAAGCGAGGAGGTGTGGTATCTGTGGTGTGATTTGAAGGGCTCCAGGGGAGGTCTTTCTCCCTCCCACGCAGGGAGCACAAGTGTCTAAACTCTACCATTAGAGAGACATTCTTTGAAGTGACTCTTTCTGCTGTACTCTTTTGAAATACAAATCCCATAGAGAACGTTAAGAATTTGGGCTCCCTTACCAAGCTGCTGTGTTTAATTCTGCCTCCATGTTACATTAGCTGCATGCCCTCGGGCAACTAATTAAACATTTCTATGCTTCAGTTTATGCATTTGTAAAATAGAGATTCCAATAGAGTAGTTGTGAGAATTAAATAACACATGTAAAGATAATTGGAATGGTCCCTGACACGTGGTATTCCCTCTGGCAGTGTTAGTGTTTATTGTTATGGCATTGTGGGTAGCACAGGAGGCTGCGTGTCAAGGAGAACTAACTTAACAACTAAATGGCCAAGAAACCCTGATTAAGTAATTTAGCATGTCTAAGCTTTGATTTACTAATCTAAAAATAAGAAAAGTCTGACTTTAGTTCAATTAAAAGGGAGAAAATGTATTCAACAAATGGATGTGCTGAGTGAAAGGAATAAAGAATGACTTTCTAAAAAAAAATAAATAGTGGTCTCAGGTAGTTTACATTCTAATGGGGATAGAACTAATGCAATGCACACTCTGCCGAGTACTTTAATGGAGGCATCTACAAGGTGCTCTGAAATCATGGAAGAGGAAGATGAGAATTTTGAGCACTGCCATCAGAAAAGACATGGAAGAGAAAGGAACTTCTCAGATGGGCTTTGGACATATTAGAAGGGTGTTGTCATGCTACTCAAGTGGGATAAGGTAATTCCAGGTAGGGAAAGGCTCTGATTGAGCCTGTTTCCACAAGGAGGAATGCACAGTGCTTAGCATACAATAAGAGGTGACGTAGTGGAAACTTAATATGGGAAAAAAGAGTTCAGAAACACCGTGGAGAACATTGAACTTTGCAAGTTATAGGCTGCGCTTTTACTCTGCAAGAAAGAGAGAGTCTTTGAAAATTTATAAACATGAGAGGTTTCGATCATCTGTTATCATCTGTTCTATAAGAAAATAAGCTTTGGTAACAAGGCAAAGGAAGAATTGGTGAGAAGAGAGAGTAAAGTCTGAGAAAGTAACCGGAAAAAAGAGGGATTTGAAGTTGCAGTTAAAGATAAGGCGAGGGCTTCCCTGGTGGCACAGGGGTTGAGAGTCTGCCTGCCGATGCAGGGGACACGGGTTCGTGCCCCAGTCTGGGAAGATCCCACGTGCCGCGGAGCGGCTGGGCCCGTGAGCCATGGCTGCTGAGCCTGTGCTCCGCGACGGGAGAGGCCACAACAGTGAGAGGCCCATGTAACGCAAAAAAAAAAAAAAAAAGATAAGGCGATCCCAGACGTGAAACCATAGACATGAGGCTCTTTTTTGGTTTGAGAAATGAAGGAATAAGCGTCAAGGATGATACTGGGATCTGAATCCCAGAAACTTGAAAGATGCCTTTAAGTAAATAGTGCTTTCAGGAAAGGAGAAGCTGCTTTGGGGAAGAAAATAATACATCTAGCAATAAATTATCTGATTCTAAATACCAACAAAAGGAAAACATATTAATCCAAAACATATTTGAGGTGCTCACGGCACCTATAATTCACTTCCCTCCTGCCACAGTGCCTGGCATGGAGAACATCAATAAATATGAATCCAACTCTGATGGAAGGGCTCTGGTGTGGGTCTGGAAAGGCGAAGGAGAAGAATGTAGAACTGGGAGTGAGGCTATGTAGAAAAACATCCCATACTGCATATTTTTACTTCTTCTGTGAGAGTTTTTATGAGGCTATAAATGTTAAAAGTAACACAGAAAATTTGTGCTTTTAACATTTAAGAACTGATGTATGAACAAGTAGGTTTATACATCGAACAATCCCTGCTTGTCTTGTAATGAGATGCTGATTTTCTTTGCTGCTAAAAAACACACTTTCATTAACACTTTGCTAGCTAATTACAGTTAATTATAACATTAAATTCATATGTGATTACTTACAGGAGTGCCAGGTCTGGGGGAGGGGAGCATTCTAGTTCATTTATCTAAGTTACTAAAAATTGCACTGAGTTGTAATAATACCAGGATTTTACATTAAAATACCCTTTTGAAAAATCTCCACTATCCTCATTGTAGTTAAAATTTTAGTTACTCATAATTTATCCATTTGAAATATACAAAGCATTTTATACTCTTAAATATACATTTAACTTAGGTTTTAGGAGTAGTAAATAGTCTTTCCTAATTTTAAATGTGTATTTTATTGTTACAGCTTTTGCTTTGATGATGCAACCTTATTATACATTTAATATGGGTAATTCCCAATTTACAGATAAATTGTTTTCTAAAATGTTGTTGGTTGTCTGTTCCAGTTCCTTTTATGACACCTGGTATAACCACAATAGCAGCTATAGAATCACACAGACATCAGCTGTGGATTCCTGCAATCTGCTATTTGTGGAATTTCTCCAGCCAACTGTAATAAACTCTGCTCCCCCTGCTCCAAACAACAAATTTTGACATCATCATATAAATTTCATGAATAATCTTTGCTTCCTGAGAGAGGAAAGTATATGCTCATCAGCTGGTTACAAATACATGACTAATGAATATCTATATTAATAATCAGTATCCTATTTTAAATTATAAGGGAGGGATCTAGAGAGAAAAGAAGAGATTGCTGTTCCTGGTGCTGCTGTTTGTTTTGTTCGCCTTAACTGGAAGACAGAAATGCAACGTCCTGTATTCTAGAAGTCACAGATTGCTACCTGCAGGTCAGATGACCCACAGACATGTAGACCTTGATCTACACAGTGTTAAAAAACTGCAGAATTAAAAAAAAAAAAGGATACAGGGACTTCCCTGGTGACACAGTGGTTCAGAATCCACCTGCCAATACAGGGGACACGGGTTTGAGCCCTGGTCCGAGAAGATCCCACATGCCACGGAGGAACTAAGCCCGTGTGCCACAACTACTGAGCCCGTGTGCCGCAGCTACTGAAGCCTGCGCACCTAGAGCCTGTGCTCTGCAACAAGAGAAGCCACCTCAATGAGAAGCCGGCGCACCGCAATGAAAAGTAGCCTCCGCTCGCTGCAACTAGAGAAAGCCTGCATGCAGCAACAAAGACCCAATGCACCATAAATAAATAAATAAAAATAAAGATGTACTTGCATATGTGTACAAAGATTTCTTTAAAAAAATGATAAAAATAAACTTATTTACAAAACTCACAGACTTAGAGAATGAACTTATGGTTATGAGGGGGCAAGAAAGGGGGGGAGAGATAGACTGGGAGTTTGGGATCGACATGTACACACTGCTATATTTAAAGTAAAATCCCTTTCCATGAAAAATAAATAAATAAAATAGATAACCAACAAGGACCTACTGTATAGCACAGGGAACGCTGGCTCAGTATTCTGTAATAACCTAAATGGGAAAAGAATTTGAAAAAGAATAGATACATGTATATGTATAACTGAATCACTTTGCTGTACGCCTGAAACTAACACAACATTGTTAATCAATTATACCCAATATAAAATTAAAAGTTTTAAAAAATTAAAATTAAAAAATGCCTTTCCATGAATAAATAAATAAATTAATCAATTAAATAAAATAGATAACCAACAAGGACCTAATGTATAGCACAGGGAATGCTGGTTCAATACTCTATAATAACCTAAATTGGAAAAGAATTTGAAAAAGAATAGATACATGTATATGTATAACTGAATCACTTTGCTATCTACCTGAAACTAACACAACATTGTTAATCATCTATGCTCCAATATAAAATAAAAATTTTTTAAAAACCTGTGGATTAGTTGTCTAATTTTTTAAATTGCGAAATTTCATAATAAAACCTAAATTGTCTGTTTCTCTTGAAAAATTGGAAAATCTGTCAGTACAGAGACTATGGTAGCTAAGAAATGGCTACCCCCTTTATAAGGGCATGCACTTTCTTATTTCTACTGTCCTCATCATGCTTTACTGTTATCCTAAAACTGAGAACAAGACTCAGTTCCTATTGACCATCAGTTTATAGTATCTCCTGGCCTGTTTGACTCATTGGCATTATATACGTAGTCTCTAAATGTATGGAATACTTCCCTGTCATGATGTGTTCTTCAAGGAGAAGGTTAACTAGTGTGGTGTCTGTGTGTGTATTTATACATGTGGATATATAAAGAAATGATAAATGTGCTCTCAGCATTATAATGCCACTCTGCACCCTATTTTCTTCCCTGGTTTCAGATCTATCACATGCCTCCTGCCTGTACTAACAATTCACAAAGCACTTGGGACAACAAGACAGGGAAACAAGGGGAGGTCAATCAACTCAACACTGTAGACAAAAGTAAGAACAGAATTAACTTCAAAATACTATTATATGTTAGTGATTTGCAAACTGTAATACTTTGAAATATTGGCATTTTTATTAGGACATTTGTCCTAATATAAAAATAATTGCCGTATGTATACACCAACATAAATACATTTTCTCTTTGCTTGAAACGATATATTTTGATTATTTCAAAATATTTTCCTACAACCATTAATCAGAAAATATTATGAATTCCCATAGTAGCATGTTAAATTGGTAACTTGTTGTTTATCTCATATATTAACAAAAAAATGCTTTCCTAATAGGGATTTCTCAAATAGGCATTCCAAGGGGACCCCTTCCCTGGAATTCTCTCACTTTTTTCTGCTTATCTGAAACGTACTCATTTTTGTTGGTTCACAAGCTTCATTGTTTCCACAACTTCAGTCTTACATTACTCTCTGCATTCTTTCTAAGCAAATCTAGTTAAGCAAATACGTCAGCTTTTAAGCTATGTAGTCCTAAGAACTTACTTCTGTGGAAATTTTATATTATTTATTTATTCTACCATAGAAATCTTATGTTAAAAATGCAGTGTCTCTAAATGCAAATAATGTTCCATATATTTTAAATGCTTCATATGTCAAGTGATTATTTTAAATTACTAGAGTTATAAGAAGCTATAAGGATGAGCTCCTTCAACACTAAGTTACTATTTGTTTCTTCAGAATGCCCAGTTTTCAGTCAAAACAAACACCTTCTCCAGCTGCCCTGGCACCTTGCAGGAGTGCTGATTATAATTATGCGTAGCCATCCTCATGGAATTCACTGATAAACTAGGTTTTATCCAGGTGACATGACCGCTTCTTAAAGAACTGTGAAAAATAAGTGGAAGTAAAAATAATTGTGTTAGAAGGAAACTTTTTACAGTGTGGTTTTCATTGTTCAAATACATTTCTTTTAATTTGAATATTGACCATAATATTATAGAAAAAACACTGAACCCCTCAGAAGACAGTCTTTCTTTTAATCTCAGGCCTGAGTATTATCATCACTAGTTTATATAATCGCCGATTATATAATCTTGACAAATTACCTAAGTTATCTAATAATCAATTTCCTTATATGTAAATTGAATCTGTGAGTTTTATGCACATTAATTGAGGAAATATCAGAAAGCACTTTGGAATCATTAACCTGATATTTCCAATTGTTAGATAAATGTTATTAAAGAGATACTTATTCAATACTTACTATATGCAAAACACTGAATTAAGCACTACAGGGGACA
Organism: Phocoena sinus; assembly: GCF_008692025.1. Lineage (NCBI taxonomy): Eukaryota > Metazoa > Chordata > Mammalia > Artiodactyla > Phocoenidae > Phocoena > Phocoena sinus. The sequence goes on from NC_045771.1 coordinate 83,037,014, forward strand.
AAAAGAGAAGCAAAATACAGTGCCTCCTCTTAATGCATTTATAGTTAGGCACTATAATGTAAGGAATTATCTTCTTACAGATCAAGCAAAGTAAAAGCACTATAAATTAAGTGCTACGGACATTGAAAATAGAGAGGTCAGGAAAGTCTGCATATTTGGTTTGCATCCTTAAAGATAGAAAGATGAATTTGGAGAAAGAACATTACAGATAGAAAAGACAATAAAATCCAGGACATGGAGAGAGAATGATTGGAATATGTTTGTGGCATATTAAGTAGATCAGTAGGCCAGAGTGGAAGATAAGTTTAGAGGTATCACGGATGATACAGCTAGAGAAGTTAATTAAGTATTATTGTCTAAGCATATATACAGCTGACCCTTGACCTACACAGACGTTAGGGGCGCTGACCCTCCACACAGTTGAAAATCCACATATACCTTACAGTTAGCCTTCTGTATATGCAGTTCCTCCATGTTCACAGATTAAACCAGTGGTGGATCGTGTAGTACTGTAGAATTTACTATTGAAAAACATCCAAGTGTAAGTGGACCCACACAATTCAAACCCATGTTGTTCAAGGGTCAACTGTATTTTGGAGGCTTTAAGGTGTTTGTGGGGGGTTTGTTTGTTTTTCTTTATTATTTTTTAATCTCCTACATTATACTCAATCTTTCTTGATATTTTTTCTGATCACTGGATAATTGGAGTTTACTTTAGTAACTACATAATAATCCTTGCAGCATTGAATTGAACGTTGAATAAAAACTCCATACAGAGAGAAATATGGTGTTTAATTCAACATTGTATTCTCAGAGCCTAGTGGCTGACAAATAATACACACTCAGGAATATCCTTTGAAATAATTAATGTTGCTATGTCAATGATATTTACATTTTTAAAACTTTAAATCATCTTTCTAAAGGCTTTAACCATTTAAATTTATAGCTATTTAATTTGCATGAACAAACCTGAATTCTGGCTTGGTATATATTTCCCTTGATATATTGCCCAAATCTTATAAAATATGATGTGGCCATAAAATGAAGTAGTTTATAAAATTCGGGTATTTTATTGGATAGTCAAACCAGGCCCATAATATTGAAAACCGTTGCAAGTAAATATGTGACTGTGACATCATGCTACTCAGAACAAATTTAACTGCATATTATAATATTACAAATGACTGAATTATTTCTAATATATTAATAAGTTTTCAGAACTAACTGATCTGGAAGCAATGCCTTTTGAACATACTTTATGATATATATTTTTTCCTTTTAAGGATAGACACTCCTGTGGTTTAGGAATAATGGATGGATGAATAGATTTAAAAATCAAAGTTTTACTGAATATAGGAGAAAGTAACTTTTTTTCATGTGCCCTACACTCAAAATTTGTTCTGTAGTGCTGTTGTCAGGACATAAAATGGCAAAGGAATGCTCACATTGCTATGTTCTCATTTTCTTGTGTTTGGTCAACTGGATAAAGGTCTTTGTTAATTAAGTGAAAATCCATATTATTTCATCCTGTGTGCCTTTGATTTAAAGTCACACATAAAGCTATATCAACATTGCTGACATTAAATAAACAAACATCAATTAAAGAACAAAACTGTGCTTTGGAGGTATCTACAGAAGAAAAAGCACTCACCAAGCAGTAGGTCTCTCGCCAGACACAACTTTTCAAGCCCCACAGCACCTGTCTTCACGGTATTCTAAGAAAAGAAGCAAGCAAGCAAACAAAGGTTTGTGTGGGTGGCCTTCTACTCACTATCTATCCCCTTTGATTGAATGGACTTGCCAGTTCTGTCTCTGCCACTGCTGGAAGAATAATGGCTGTGGGCCCTTGACCTCTGCAAGTTTGGGATCTCAAACCTCCACTCTGGGTTTCTGCCAATTAAACTTAGATCTTGTTCCCTGATTGAGATTATTTTAATATTATCAAATAGAAACAGGATAATGCCTCTGTAGCTCTCAGGCTGTTGGACAGAGCTCAAGCTATGTATAGGTTTTACCATGTTAAATCAGTTTTCTCTGTCATGTTGTAGCAGTGTTTCAAGGGACACGGTTGGACCATTGTATGTCCAGAGACTCATGTTAGCAGAAATGTGATGATGCTCCACTCTGAAAGTGGCTATAATAGAGATGATGAAGTATCTTAGGGAAGCAATAACAGGATTCATATATTCCTGAAATCTTAACAAAGAAGCCAGAAAACAATTGGCCATCGTTGAAGATTCATAATATTTTTTTAAGTTTATTTTTATGATTATAAACTTAAGCTGCTGGACTTTAGTCACAGTTTATTCAGTAAAAGCTAGGCAATAGTTAATTTCTCCTAGGAAACAGTGGTATTGCTGAAAAGTGAGTGGGATAAAAATGCTAGTCTATATGCATTTGCTGGGCATACATTTAACCACAAGGATTATTTCAGTGGAATTAAGACTTATTTGAGTAAAACCTAAGGGGGATTTATATAAATAGCCTTTTATATTTTTTTCCCTCTTCATTAAAAGATTTTTCCCAAGTTTAAATATGTTTATAGCCCAATAGATGAGACATTCTTGAAAACCGGTTATTTAAAAAGTAAATTGTGTCTGACAGATTTAGAAAGGGACTCCTAAACCAAAACATATGTGAAAGGTGTTAGAGATTTCTAAATTTCAGTTCAGTGCAGAAACATTTTCTGTGCCAGCCCCTGAGCTGGGAGCTGAGCTATCATCACCAAATAAGGCCTCATGCCTTGTCTCAGAGAAGAGCTTACCATCCAATGAAAGACACCCAAATGGAGGCTGTCAGCAAACTGTGGCAGTGGAATTATTTTCAAAATGTGTGCCCCTGAACAATTGTTAACATAGAAAACACACACACCAAAAGTCATATCTTTGTTTTCAACATGGAGTTCAGTTCATGCAGTTGTATAGCCATGATTGAGAGGACTAGTTGCTACCCTGGCTTAGAGAGGTGCTTGTAGGCATTTGTGAGCTCACTAGACCAACCTGAGGCTTGATGTGACTATTTAGGATGAACTTGGAAATGATAGAGTAGAAAATAAGTTATCCCTTGCGGAGAGTGTGTTGGGTGCTTTTCCAAAACAACCAAAACTCTAAGACAAGCATACCAAAACTTAGCAGTACACCTGTTATAAAAAGCAAAGGAAGTGATTTCTAGACCCATAAACATTAAGGAAAAAAAGTTATCTAAATATGTATGTCTAAGCATATAATTAGGATAAACCATTATAATACCTCATCTATATAGATGAAATAAATGTAGTTCTTTTTACATACAAAAAAACTGGGAAATTATCCTGAGTTTTCACCTCTATTTTTTCTTGGATTTTTAGTCTAAGAACTAAAGTGAGATGAGTGCCTGTCTCAGGAGGGAGTTTTAGGCAAAAGTTTCAAATGATGAAAGGTGAAAGAGAGGAAAAAAAGCCTGAAAAATCAAAAGCTCCTATAAATTCTGAGTGTTGCAGTGAACGAGACAAATAATGCAACTCTAAGTAAGGAGCCTGAACTTCATCCTCTCTAGATACATTCAGTTCTACATGTCTAAGGTTCAGTTATATTCAAATTCAAGTTGGATTGGAAAGGTTTGTTTCCTCCCTAAACTTAGACTCCTAAAATAAATGGAAAAGACAAATGCAGAGTTACCTCTAATTCATAGTTGCTCTATGTAAAGCTAGATCCAGTCTCGACTAAAATGTATCTGGTCTAATTAAACTTTGCAGGGCTGTGTGAAAGGATGTAAAAAGGTTGGGCTCTGATCTGCACCTGGCAGGTTCATGAACTTGGATGGCTCAGCCTGATGTAACTCAAGCTTCTTATTTCAATTTATCTTAGGCATTTAAAAAATTTTTTATTCATTTTCTGTACTTCATCTGAGCATGTGTGATTTGTAAACACCAGTACTTGATGTAGCATTTACTTTATTTGATGATTTCCTTGTCTGTAAAAATAGGGACTGAAATTCCTCCTCCAAAGTTTTGTAGTTTTATGAGTTTATAACAAAAATCTCTAATCTCAAAGACTCTTAAGTGCAGTACCTTAGTTTGCTGTACAGTATTCACAGAGGTTTTTCAGTTTGGAATATATCTGGACTTCTGCATAACTAAAAATTTCCCTTTGGGGTTTAGTGTCAAGTCATCAGTTAAACCAGATGGAAGCCCTAAAGGCAAATATCTTTGTTCCTTCATAATATAGATTAGTAGGTCTCAAACCTGCTTGAACTTCAGGATTCTCAGGAAGATTTATTTAAAGTATACATTTTTGAGCCCCACCCAAAGGAATTGTCAGCCAGTGGTTTATAGTAGGGTCCAGGATACATATTCTTATATGACTCTCCTGAAAGCCTTCCTCAAATACAGATAGATTTAGAAGCCTACCATAATCTAGGGTCACAAATGCCTAAGAGTATTTTCAATCTGTCAGTGCCGTAAGTGTGGTTGAGTCCTTTAGATGCTTAAAAAAAATAAGGTGAAATTAAAGCAATATCTTAGATAACACAACAAAACTCCCCATATCAGTGTCCAATATCTGAACATTGTGGAAGTTTTAAGGGAAGAAGAAAAAATCATCAGGCTGTTTGATTCAGTTTCCAACTTTGTGAACATAGAATATCCTTGGTCATATTTAGAAACATCACAATTAATAACAAGATATTAACAAACATATCATACAACTAAAACACTGGTAAATGTTTAGCTGGTAAAAATGTTTGAGCTGATAGAAATTTTTAGTTTGTTTAGTTAGCAAAGAATCCTTAGTTCCTTTAAAATATTCTTCATGCTGACTCTAAGCTAACTTGTCTGATCAAAATATTTCCTTCAATATTATTGTCAAGTGGTCAGGAGTCTAGACAAAGGGAAGAGCTGGCCATCCTCTCTAGAAAATAAGTTTCTGACAGATATAAATGCTCATAAGTATATGATTTTAATTTTTTATGATGTATTCTTGGATGGAGAAAAATCCATTCATATCAGGTTATGACTACTAATTTAAAAAATTTTAATATACCTTAAGCAAACACTTTATCTAGTGATAATACTGAGATGTCGTGGCTAATTTAGCAATCAATCATGCAATTAAGACATTGTTTCGTTTTTCTTTTTTGGTCTTTTCTTGCCTTTTCCTTTCTTTTAACTGCTGAACATTTATGAAATTATTGTTTTGTTGAGTAATTTGTTGGGTTTAAGAATATATGGAGCATGGGCACATCCTTGAAAATTCAAATTCCCTTCAGTAAAGGACCCTATGTCACTGACGCCAAAGCCTGCATCATTTGAAGTATTTATGTCCTCTTCTTGGAAGTCAGGAATTTGACTTTAATTTAAGGAACATATATATACATAGCAGGCAAAAAGAAATTAAAATGGATTAAATTCAAGAATCAATTTAATGAAAGGCTTAGGTGAAGGTGAAGAGAGACTTTCTTTTTCTAACATACATTGATGATGAAATTTGTGAGGCTAGGGCCTCAGTGACTGCTTCTCCAGATCCCATCCAGTGGCGTGGGGTGATTAGAATGAAATAAGAGGGAGGAAGAGGAGAGGAAGGGGAGGATGGAGCTAACATTGATTTTTGCTTCAAGCTAAACCCCAGAGGCTTTAATTTTCATCTCAAAACATAGGGGAGGCAAATGGAGTGACCATTTAGGTTGATTAACACCTTGAATTTCTTCCATACTAGGTGACATGGTGTGTGTGGGGCGGAAGTCTCCTTGTTCTCTCACTAAGGGCCATAGGCCCAGGTAAAGGATGAGATCTGTTTCTTTTCAGTTCTAGCTCCTTCAGCAGTAGAGACATGTAAGTGGATGAGTTTTACTTAGTCACAGAACTGTCAGTAAGATAATAAGATGTTTATAACATTTTTTTTCAGAAAGGAATTTATATCTACAATGCTCCTTTGTTTATTAATCCTTAAACTCTAAGATTAAAGTACACAGTTTTTATCAGCATAAATTCCTCTTCTGACCTACTTTTCCCAACCATTGCAGGATTGTGTGTCCTTCGAAAATCTCTGATGGGGGTGGCACCATTATTTGAATGCAGTGCAGCACAGCAGTGCCAGCCCCTCCCCGCTTTTGCTAACCCTTGTTCCTTCCAGGTTATCATTTTATTAGTTCAGGGTGAATTTATATTCTTGTTTTTTGTTTGTTTGTTTGACATGCCTTATCTGCTAAACAGAGGAGAGAATGGACAAAAAACAACTATTCTAAAATGCAGCCTCAAAGCGGTCATTTTTTAAGTTGAGATCATCTGTTAAATCCATTGTTATCCTGACACCTTTATGAAATCGGAAGAATGGTAAATTTTTACCTGCATTCATGAAGAGCCTTTTAAGAAATAATAATTATAATTTTAAAACTCTAAAAAAATTAGTAACAATAGTTAATTAAAAATTCTTTTTCTGATTTATTAAAGACTATTTTAAGACTGGTTATCTGAATACATTTAATCCAAATATCCCACACACACAAACCCTTTTTAAAGAAGCAAGAAATAAATTCATAAAGGCTTACCTTTTATAGAAATACATGATAATGAGACTGCTAAATACATGCCAAGTCTAGTTAAAACATAATATGAGAAACTGAGAAAAAGAAAGCTCTTTTTAAAAAGAGCTTCAAGGTGAAGTGAAATCTAAACACTAACAAAAAAGTTATCTCCTCAGCTCAAACTGGTGTTACAACTGAATATTTCAAAGGAAGTAAACTGTTAACATTATAATCTCCTTTTATCTCTATCAGTTCCTTAGAGTTTGCATCTTGTTGATTCTACTACAGTCCTCCAGGGTGTGATTAAGATCAAGGTCTCTGGAACCAGGCTGCCCAGGGAGCCAGGCCTGATTCTGACACTTAGTAAATGCTGTGAGTGTGGGCACATCATTGAAATATCTGTGCCCAATATCCTCCTCTGTGTAAGGTTAAAAATAATATGTATGGTAACCATCCATCTTAGTTTGCCAGGGACAGTTCCCATTTATGACAGTTGTGCTGAAGTAATTATAACTAGCTCCCCCTTTCACACTCAGAAATGTCCCATTTTAGTTGATAAATTATAGTTTCTTTTCTTAAATGGCTATTGTGAAGGTTCACAGTTATGTAAAGGGCTTAGAGAAACGTTACCTATAAATGTAAGATTATTGTATTTCTTGTAAGATTACTATATTTCTTGTCTATTATAATTCCAGTATAATTCCAATGTAAAGAAACGGAATTGACAAGGGAAATCTAGTAGTTCCACATGCCCTGTGCAATAACATAATGGACAGTGGAACAGCATGGGCATCCTAAATACGCCCAAAAGTCTATTTTCAAAGAATCTGGTTGTGTCTTGTCTTATATATAAATATAGAAACAAAGTTGTTATATCAGTAGGTCTACATTCTAAAATTTTCAAGCCAAGGGAGTAATAAAATACAAAAATGAAAAATAATGCTATTGGTAGAAAAACATGTATGGATGTTAGTCTTTGAAGCAGACATCATTTTAGGCAAACAATAGGTTATACATTAGCCATAATATAACTGGGTTTAGTTGTTGGATAAACACCCTCTCCATAAAGATGTAAAAGAGCACAGATGGCCACCCATTAATACAATGGCCTAATACTTGCCTGATAAGCATCAATATACCTGTGCTGTTATTAAAATGTTGAAAAACCCCAAGTAACCTTTCCCAGCTTTGTTGCCTCAGCCTTACCCAAGAACCTTGGTCTCACCCAGGATCTAGCAACTAGGAGGTTCATTTTTGCCCCAGCTGTGGATCCCCAGAACTTGGCTCTAGCTTAAGCTTATGACCTTTCTAATGGGAGGTACTTCTGCTGTTCCTTTAATAGTCCCCCCTCCCCCAGAGTGGAGGGCTTAAGAAAATTGTTCCAAAACATAATCGGGTAAAGGAAGTCTCCCCTCTCCATGTAAATTCATAAGCTGTGCAAGTTCATGTGGAGTCTGCTCTGAAGGTCACCTCAAGCAAAGGACAAATGGGAAACTTTGGAAAGACTTTCTGTCATTGTCTTTGACAGAATTTTGGGAGGAGCATGTAATTTTCCAGAATTAAAAGAATATTTTTATCAGTAACCTCACTTTAAAGTACATAACCTATTTTTCAGGATCATTTTAATGCCTATTTATAATCGAACTGTATTAGAGCAAAATAATTTGTTTTTGAATTTTTTTTTATTTTTTATACAGCAGGTTCTTAATTAGTTATCCGTTTTATACGTATTAGTGTATATATGTCAATCCCAATCTCCCAGTTCATCACACCACCACCATCTCCCCCCGCCACTTTCCCCCCTTGGTGTCCATACGTTTGTTCTCTACATCTGTGTCTCTATTTCTGCCCTGCTAAATAGAGCAAAATAATTTTTAATTGTGTAATAACCTTAGTTTTCATTATGGAGATTATGCGATTGAAATTATTTTATTTTCTTTGTAAGGATGTCAGAAAAGAATCTCCTCTTCTTTTGAAGAAATTTCTGAATAGCAAGTGACCGCAGCTACTGTTCCAAAGGGACAGGCATGCATTTCAAACCAGTGACATCAAGAAGGTCAGGGATTAAGCTGCACACGTAGCAATAATGTGAGGAGCAGACACTTGAGAGTATCTTGATTTTCCACAGGGATTGCTTTCAGAGACCCAACTGGGGACTATAGTGAAAGGGTTCTTCTGCTTCTAGTAAAATGTGTCTGAGTCTTGTTGTAGTGCCAGGGCGATGACGAAATGCTTGATCTCTAGCAACACTCTGTCAGTGTGTTTGCATTAGCAACCTGAGTAACTCTGCACAACAGTAATAAGCACAGGCATTTAAAGGCAAAGGGTTTCAGAAGTGTGGAGAACAAACCCAAACATAAATTATTGATGATATTCACCTTTCAATCCAATTTTTATCATATGAAAATTACCATTTTCACTGGTATAATTTCTGATGTACAAATACAGCTAAAATTAATATTCTCTCTTTTCATGAAAATGTACCACAATTTAGGCACATGTTGATTTCTTTTACCAATAGTGGACTATATTAAACTTTGTTTTTCTTTATCACTTGGCATCTTTTGTGGCCATTTTGGACTGTGACGGCCTGTTTTTTCCTACATGTTCCAATACCATTATCCATAAAAATACAGTTTTCCCCCTTCTGTTCCATGAGGGATTTCAGCTGATTCTAGTACTTGGTTATTTTTCTCCCCTCTGAACTCAGTGATTACTGTCAATGGTATGGTAGGCTGAATAATGGCTCCCTGAAAGATGTCCATATCCTAATCCCTGAAACCTGTGAACGTTACCCTATATGGCAAATTTGACTTCACACATATGAATAAATTTATGGTCTTGAGAGCTGGAGATTATCCTGGATTATCCAGGTGAGCCCTAAATACAATCACAAATTTGCTTGTAAGAGAGATTTGACACAGAAGAGGAGGTGGTTTCTAGCCCAGGAATGCCAGTAGCCCCAGAAACTAGAAGAGGCAAAGCAGACATCCTCCCCACAGAGTATCCAGAGGGAGCGTGGTCCTGCCAACACCTCAATTTCAGCCCAGTAATACTGATTTTGGACTTCTGGCTTCCAAAGCTGTGAGAGAATACATTTGTTTTCTTAAGCCACAAAGCTTGTCGTAATTTGTTATAGCAATGAGGAAACTAACACACCATGACTCAGAGACTATGTATAGATTTAAATACCTTTTCTTTTCAAAACTATGATTTTCAACAAATCATAGATTCAGAAAAATTACAAAAATCTTCATTATAAATAAATTACCACATGAGTTGGCACATACTTGTGTAACTACCACCCAGGTTGAAAAATATGTGTGGTTTCTTTTTGTCCATCTCAATTACTATCCTCTCCCTTTGATCCCAAAAGCTTGGCCTCTTTTCTACTTCACCCAAAACTCTTGTCTCTGAGATGTGATTCACCGGTGCCGAACCACATCTCAGAGACAAGAGTTTGGGGTGAAGTAGAAAAGAATAGCTTTATTGCTTTGCCAGGCAAAGGAGGACACAGAGGGCTCCTGCCCTCAAAAACTATGTGTCCCAACTTGGGAGGATTTGAGGACTTTTATAGCAGTAGTTCAAGGGCGGGGTTGCTGACAAGATTAAGGTGTGTGCAGGGGCTGCACTCCCTTAATGTCTTCTCAGGTGGGCAGTCTCCTCATCTGATGAGCTTCTCTGGCCCCATGAATCTCGCCTCAGGTGGTTTCTTGACTGCTCCTCCTTTGATTAGCAACTGTTCGAATCTGCCCTTTGGAACTCAGGGATGGTCATGGAGGCTGGAGTCTTACCTACATGAAAACGGGGAGACAAAAAGGCTTTCGTGCCTGGAAGCCCCACAGGGTCCTTCTTGGTTTCAACTTCTCCTTGAATGTATCTACTGTCCTGATTTCTAACACCATAGATGAATTTAGCCTGATTTTGAACTTTACGTAAATGGAGTTGTATAGTATATTTTTTCTTTTGTCTGACTTATTTTGCTTAACATTTTGTTTGAGAGATTCAGTGACATTGCTATGAGTAGAAGTAGTGTATTCCTGAGCAATACCCATTGTAGGAAAATACCATAATGTGTTTATCCATTCTCCTGTTCATAGACATTTGTGTCATTTCCAGTTTGAGGTTATCATGAATAAAGCTGCTGTGAACATTTTCATATCCTTCTTTTGCACATACCTAAGAATTGAACTGCTGGGTCATATAGTATGCACATTTTCAAACTGAACAGGTAAAGCCAAATTATTTTCTAAATGGTTATATAAATTTATACTGTTTTAGCAGTATACATAGTTGTTCTATATCCTCGATAAACTTGAAAATGACCATACATAAAAAAACTTATTTATTTATTTTTTGGCTGCATCGGGTCTTAGTTGCAGCACGCAGGATCTTTTGTTGCGGCACACGGGATCTTTCATTGTAGCACGCGAGCTCTTCATTGTGGTGCGTGGGCTTCTCTCTACTTGTGGTACGCGGGCTCCAGAGCATGCGGGCTCAGTAGTTGTGGCACGTGGGCTCAGTAGTTGCAACACGCAAGCTTAGTTGCCCCCTGGCACGTGGGATTCTACTTCCCTGACCAGGAATCGAACCGGTATCCCCTGCATTGCAAGACTGGACCACCAGGGAAGTCCTGACCATACTTTATTTTATTATTTTTGTGTTGAGGTATATTTGACATACATTATATTAGTTTCAGGTGTATGACATAATAATTTAATATTTGCATTGTTGATAAATGGTCACCACAATAAGTCTAGCTAGCATCTGTCACCACACATAGTTACAGAAGTTTTTCTTGTGATGAGAACTTTTAAGATCTAGTCTCTTAACACCTTTCAAATATGCAATACAGTATTATTAATGATAGTTGCCATGTTGCATATTACATCCCCATGATTTATTCATTTTATACCTGGAAGTTTGTACCTTTTGACCCCTTTTACCCATTTTGCCCACCCACCCCAACCATCCACCTCTGCAACCACCAGTCTGTTCTCTGTATCTATGAGCTTGGGTTTGTTTGTTTGTTTTTATATTCCACATATAAATGAGATCATACAGTATTTGTCTTTCTTTGTCTGACTTAGTTCTTTGTCTGACTTCCTTTGTCTGACTTAGCATAATGCCCTCAATTTCATCCTTGTTATTGCCAATGGCAAGATTTCATTCTTTTTTATGACTGAATAATATTCTACTGTATATATCAAAATATATGGCGCATTTTCTTTATCCATTTATTTGCCAATGGACACTTAGGTTGTTTCAATATCTTGACTTTTTTAAACAATGCTGCAATGAACTTGGGGGTGCATGTATCTTTGTGAGTTAGTGTTTTTGTTTTCTTCATATAAATAACCAGAAATGGAATTGCTGGATCATATGGTAGTTCTATTTTTAATTTCTTGAGGAACTTCCATACTGTTTCCCATAGTGAGTGGACCAGTGTACATTCTTACCAACAGTACACAAGAGTTCTCTTTTCTCCACATCTTTGCCAACACTTGTTATTTCCTGTCTTTTTGATAATAGCCTTTCTAACAGTTCTGAAGTTATCTCTCATTGTGGTTCTGATTTGCATTTATTTCCCTGATAATTAGTGATGTTGAGCATATTTTCAGGTACCTGTTAGCTTGTATGTCTTCTTTGGAAAATGTGTATTTGGTTCCTCTGCCCACTTTTTAATCGTTATTTGCCTTTTCTTCTTCTTTTATTTCTTCTTCTTTTTTTTTGCTATTGAGTTGTATGAGTTCTTTATATATTTTGTATATTTTGTATATTAACTGATATAATTATATCAGATATATAATTTGCAGATAGTTTCTCCCATTCAGTTTATTGCCTTTTCATTTTGTTGATGGTTTCCTTTGCTGTGCAGAAGCTTTTTAGATTGATGTAGTCTCACTTATTTATTTTTGCTTTTGTTGCCATTGCTTTTGGATGGAAAAGATGGAAATGGCCATCTTTATTATTTATTTTTATTTTTATTAAAACAAAAATTTTAGTGAACCTGGTAGCAATATAGTGATATCTCATTGTAGTTTTAATTTGAATTCTCTGGATCACTAACGAGTTTAAACACTGTTTCAAATGTTTATTGGTAATGTAGATATCTTGCAGAGTACAAAACATTGCCTATTTTATTTTAGTTTATATTTTTCTTACTGATTTCTAGGAGTTCTTTAGACATTTTGGATATCAGCCCTTTATACGTTATATGTATGAGTTTACAAATCTCCTATTATTTGGCTTGCTTTTTCACACACTTAATGATGCTCTTGTATAAATGGAAATACCAAATTTAGTGTATTCCAGTTCATCATTCTTTTCTTTATGACTTATATTGCTTTTGCTGTATTTAAGAAATTTTTACCTATCCCAAGGCCATAAAGATAGTATTCTGTTTTATTCTCTAGGGGATTTGTTCACCAACTGAGATTGAAAGTACCCTCACCTATAGTGTTTATTTCCTTTTTTCTTTGAAAAATTATGAAATGGTACATTATTATCTACTACATTCAGTAGCACCCGCCCTTTAAGAAAATGTATTTTTATGCATAAGAATCTTTTTATTATGTGTGAAGTAGAGACCTTAATAAAAATAACTTATAGTCTATCAGTTTAAAAGATATATTAAGGCTTTAAAATCAGGGAAAAGTATTATGTCAGCAATGGTAATTTTTCCTTTTACGTATCTACTCAACAAAAGTATCAAAGTTCTTTAATTCTTAAAGCTTAGTCATGCTACTTCCCCTCTGGTTTGAAATTCTAGGTGGAAAAGCTGTTTATAAATGATACAAAATGAAGGCTAAATAAATATTCTTGTATTATTTTTCATGCAGAACAGTAACTGTAGAAGATTAAGCAATTATCCACTCATGGTAGAATTAGGTAGACATACTTAAAGCTAAATTTAGAAACTTAGCTGCAAAATGATGTTTTGTATGACATTCAAAAGCTGGATGAAGGAGGCAGTAAAATCTCTTGCCTTAAGAAACATGTGTTGCTGTGAAACATGATAAGGGGAAGGGTGCCAAAGTAAGTTTATGAGTGATCTTATCATCTCCCCAACTAAGAGACTGTGGTCAATTTCAAGAGAGGGATTCTAGAGTTAGAAAAAGGCAGAATTCCTTCATCTAGATTTTACAATGAAATTGTCATGAATAAATCCATCATAGATTGAAAAATGAAATGAAAATGACTACGTTCTATAAAATACAAAGGCTGAGGGCTTCCCTGGTGGCACAGTGGTTGAGGGTCCGCCTGCCGATGCAGGGGACGCGGGTTCGTGCCCTGGTCCGGGAAGATCCCACGTGCTGCGGAGCGGCTGGGCCCGTGGGCCGTGGCCGCTGAGCCTGCGCGTCCGGAGCCTGCGTGTCCGGAGCCTGTGCTCCGCAACGGGAGAGGCCGCAACGGTGAGAGGCCCGCGTACCGCAAAAAAACAAAAACAAACAAAAAAAAAAAAAAAAAAAATACAAAGGCTGAGTAAATATATGTAAGAAAGAAATACTTCATTAAAACAAGATAGGGCTTCCCTGGTGGCGCAGTGGTTGAGAGTCCACCTGCCGATGCAGGGGACACAGGTTCGTGTCCCGGTCAGGGAGAATCCCACATGCCGCAGAGCAGCTGGGCCCGTGAGCCATGGCTGCTGAGCCTGCGCGTCCGGAGCCTGTGCTCCGCAACGGGAGAGGCCACAGCAGTGAGAGGCCCGCGTACTGGAAAAAGAAAAAAACAAGATAAAGAAAGGAGGATGAAAAAGAATGTCCAGTTTGAAGAAATATTTGGACTTGGAATATTTTGCTTATGTTTTCTAAATGTACTTAACAGAGGAATAGAAAGAGTAGAAATCCTTTGAAAAATAAAAACATTGTAAACTGTAAAAAGGATGGGACTAAGAAGTTGTTTTAGACTTCTCTAAAGAAGGCTATCTTTTTTTTTTCCCCAAATGTATTAAGGGAAGAAATATTTGACAGTGCTCCATGACCTGACCTTGGCCATATTCTATGTCCAGGGTATGGAGACATGAAGGCGGTAAAGTTATCATCTAATAAATGTTTAAATTGCCTGATTTATGCATAGCATATACTTGCTGTTCGTAGACACACTGGCTCTCATGCCTGCTGCTATAGTAAACTGCAGAGACTACTCAGTATTGAAGACTTGTTGACTAATTACGTTATTGACTCATTGTCCGAAATGCATCATAAGCAAAATGAGAATGCCAAGTGAATTTGCTTTTATTAATTTTGGAAAAGGAAAAAGCTACTCTGTACCAGTACTGTTCAGATTTGGTCTTTCATAAATGGCAGAGAGTGCCCACACGTGATAAATACAGAAAATCAGACTGTTATCAGTCCACAATGTGGTAAATACAGAAAATCAGAGTACAACCATTTGACAAAGTACTGTACAGTAAGTCCCCTACATATGAACCTTCAAGTTTCGAACTTTCAAAGATGCGAATGTGCGTTTGCATGTCCGGTCACGAAAGTTCACGTGTCTGGCATATATTGTCACGTGCTTACATTCTCTACAAGTGGTTGTGCTTTTGTGTACTTTACTGTACAGTCCTGTATAGAGTACAGTATCTTTATTTCAAGCTAGATCTGCAAGAGGATGACTTCATTGAACTCCTTGCTGTGCAACATGAGGAGCTTACTGGTGAAGACCTGATGGAATTGGAGGCCCAGAGAAAGGAAGAAGAGAGACAAGAGGAAGAAGAAGTAACTGAAGAACCGAAGAGATTCACAACGCAGGAAATGGCAAGGGGGTTTTCTTTATTTGAGGAGGCACTGTTAGTTTTTGAGGCACAGGACCCGAATGCAGAATCGTACACGAAGGTTGCAGCAGCCGTTCACAATGCAATCTAGTGCTACCGTGTCATCTATGATGAGAAAAAAAGAGCTACTATCCAGACATCACTGGATCGTTTTTTCAAGAGGGTAGATAGAATTGAATCCAGCAAGGAACCAGAACTTTTGCCATCAACGTAGGGCATGAGTGAAATTGCAGCTTGCCCTCAATCTCCTATAGCTGACGATCCTTCAGCTCTACCATCTCCCACCTCCTCTCCCTCCTCCAGTCAGTAACTCTTCTTGCCTGTTCACTCGATGCCAGCCCCTGGATGCCAGCTGTTGCGCTGTACTACTGTACTTTTCAAAGTACTATACTGTAAGATTAAAAATGTTTTCTTTATTTTTGGTGTTTGTTTTTTATGTATTATTTGTGTGAAAAGTATTATAAACCTAGTACAGTACAGTACTATATAGCAGACTGTGTTAGTTGCGTACCTAGGCTAACTTTGTTGCACTCACAAACAAATTAGACTTAATGAACGTGCTCTTGGAACGGAACTCGTTCGTATGTAGGGGACTTACTGTAATGTCAACTGAATCTAATGTTAAGAAATTTGGGATTGAATTTTGTATGGCTGAGTTGTTAATTTTCACGTACCTAGAAATTCACTTTTATTATATGTTACAAAAATAAAACAAACAAAACACTTGTCCTTCACCACTGATCATTTGAAAAGGATTAGTCTATACCACTCTGGCCTCAAATTCCCTCCATGGTGAATGACAAATAGTTGAAGTCAGGCAACACTACCTGCTGGGACAAATAATCCTTTCTCTTCTCTTCTCCCTCCCTCTCCCCCAAATTGAGTTGAAAATTGAAGGCCAGTTTAAGCAATTTTTATTGAACAGGCACAATCTCCCAATGTCTCTAAAGCATTCCTAAGGTTTCTAAAATAAATAATAAAAATTTTTTTAAAGTGCCCACATTTGTGGGACAGATGCATCTGGTTGAGTCCAATATGTGTAAAAATAGATGTGTACTCACTGTGTTTCAATGGAAAGAACTTGAGCCAAGCTTTCCTGGATTCTAATCCTGACTCTACCACTCCCTAGCCATAATCCATCAACACACTTAACTCCTCTAAGCATAATTTCTTTATGTGTAAGACACAAAGTACAAAATATACACCTCGCAGTGCAAAGATTAAATGTATGTAATTAAAACACCTATCTCAGTGCCAGTAAAATAGT
Source organism: Phocoena sinus (assembly GCF_008692025.1). Classification (NCBI taxonomy): domain Eukaryota; kingdom Metazoa; phylum Chordata; class Mammalia; order Artiodactyla; family Phocoenidae; genus Phocoena; species Phocoena sinus. The sequence continues at coordinate 83,053,558 of NC_045771.1, forward strand.
ATGTTATTAATAAAGTCATTATTTTCATTTCTCACAGGAAAAGTGGGAATTGGTTAAGACTCTAAAGAAAGCGTAGTATTGGCTAAGCCTTAAAAAACATGGAAAAGTTAGCAAGGCAAATAAGACAAAAGAGACTAGTATGAACATAGCTGAGAGGCATGAGGTAAGAAGATGATTTTTAAGACATTACCGGCAGCTCTACTGGCAGGAGCATAAAGATCAAGGAGGAAATACCAAGTGCTGGGCTAAGGAGGTAAGCAAGGGGTCGGGTCACATAGTGTCTTGCTTAGTACACTCATAGGCAAGGAATTTTCTCTTTAGGTGGGACATTTATAACGTGAGTGTGTGGACCCCTACCTCCTATGCACCACCCCCGTGGAACATGGAGGGATACTTGAATGAATGCCAGAGTTTCAGGGATACCCTGAAGTTTCACACATTTTATGGCTATGATCATATATGAAATTTTTGAGAAAAAAAGTACCCCATGGCTTCTAACAAGCTTGTAACTATTGGTTTAGAAAATAGGAAGTCACTGAATAGATTTAAAGTGGGACAGAAGTGCTAAGTGTAAAAGACATGGTCATGGTTAGCTTTTGGATGGTAGTTAATTCGGGTAGAGGCATGAAGCTGGTGTGAGAATTCCACTTGTAGGGTGGAATCTAAGTCTTTTATCCCTAGCTCCCAGCACACAGACTGCCCCATAGTGCCCATGTTTCTCCAACATTCAATAAATATTTGAACAAAGGAGAAGACTAAAAGCAGGAGGAACAGTTAGAAGGTTCATGCAATTATCTAGTCAGAGACATGATAAGTGTCTAGAATTAAAGAGTGATAATTGGGATGGAGAAAAGGTGACAGATTTGAGAGACACTTTAGAGGTAAATCGGCAAGACTCAGGAACTGATTGATTGGCTGTGAGGGAGGAATTAAGAATGATTTCCTGGTTTATAGATTGGATGATGGATGCTGGTGCCATTCTATGCCTTGCTTTAAAGGCAGTTATCTTATACTGCCTTATATTATATTACCTTGAACATACCATATCTTCTCTTGAAGACTGTAGGTTTCTAGAAAGTTTTTTTTTTTTAATTTTTATGGTATTCTCAATAGTAGTTGGTTTAGCCATGTCCAGCTAAGAAGTACTCAGGAAATATCTTTAAAAAACTTAAAGGTGCCGTAGAGGGTATAGTTCAATTTCTAGAGCCTATAGGAACGATTACCTTTTGTATCCCATTTTCAAACTTTCTGCCAGTTTTGGCCTCACAAGAGTTTTCAGTTAATGTGAGGAAACAGGAACCTCTCATAGAATGGGAGTGAAAAGCTGAACAGTATGACTGACTGTGCTTTGTAAATAGTGAAGTAGGAGAGGTCGGATAGGTAGGGTTTAGGAGTTCCTAGTAGAGACTCAAAAAGAGCCGTTTCTCACTGAGCTGTTTTATAGTTTGACTTCTGATTTCATTTGGAAAGTTCTGCTTCTGAAGCAGGTAGGGAATGAAACCCTCTGACAAAGAGGTATATTTTCACAGAACAGATACAGAGAATTTAGGGGGATATTTTCATGGTGGCTGTGTTATATATCTTGAAAATGATTTCAGTGATGTACTAAGTTAGCACATTGCATGCATTTCCTCAAAAAGACATAGTCCACTGCTGGTTAGGTATAGTTCAAAGGTTAGTGCCCTGATAGTATAGAAAGACGGTATGGCGAAGTGGAAAGGACAGTGGTTCTAGTGACAGAAAGACCTAATTTCAGTTTCCTTCCATTGGCATTTTCATTGTGTGACCTTGAAAAAGATGTCTGATTTTTCTGAGAAATATTAACCATTAGTCCCTGAAAATAGGAGTAACAATAATAGTTACTATATTATGAGCAATGTAATGTGCCTATAACTGTTCTTACTGCTTTAAGTTATTAACTTAATTCACCCTAACAGCAAATCCATGAGATAGATGATATCATTATCCTCAGTTTACAGATATGTAAATGGAGGCTTCAAGGAATTAAGTAACTGCTAGATAATACAAGGAACAAGTGGCAAGGAAAGCATTTACCCTGGCACTCTGGACCCAGGGCCTAAACTGTGTACCACTATAGACCTTATAGGACTGTAATGAAGGGAAATAATTAATGGAAAATCTTAGAAAATATTGGACAAACATTTGATTCAATATTTTCAGTGGTAATACTAACATGACAGATTTTCAGGGAGAACTGTGGATCTTAGTACAACTTATAACATTGGGTTTTTTAAAGGAAAAATTAATCTTGAACCTCAAATAATTAGCTTGCTCATTAATTTTTGGATCACATTTGTATATAAGATAGAGATTTTCTGTACCAAAAACTGGGGAAGAGGCCTTTCTGCACAGGTATTATAGCTGTACATAGGGCTTCAGTCCCTCTTGCCTATTTCCTTCTCACACATTTTTGAGACTCTTTCCAAATTCTTTGTGGAAAGAGGAGAACTGGGCAAAAGTGTAAGTTATCTCTGATCTTCACAAAGTCTTGTGAAGAAAAGTAAGTTCACCTTTTGGAGGATCTTGAATTCTTTGTCAGATGGCTTCAAATGACTTTGTCAGATGACTCCAAAAACCATTCTTCCAGTCACACATTGATATTAATTCTACAACCAGCAGCATATTTAAAACAAAGTTGAGGCTTTAGGCCAGAAATAATGTTAAGACCTTGAAGATAATAAAAATAGAGGTAGTCCCTAGTAACATGGGAGGGGCTTGTTTAGATAAAGTGGGAAGGGATATCCCTCCAGTGAGGTGTCAGTTGAGTTCAGAATCAGAAGAAGGAAGCAGTCTTTGGAAGATCTGGTTAATCTCCTTGGCAGCAGCCCTGGAGTGTGTTCAGCAGAAAGATCCGAGAAGACCCTCTGAATAAGTGTTTTTGGAAGGAACTATTTTTATTCCTGTAAATTTTTATTTTTAATAAACAATTCACATATCTCTTATGTGTATTAAAATTTTTAAACCACTACTACATTCAGGGAAAATTAAAGGAGACCAAGTTCTCCTGCCGAGTATTCTTATCCTCCTTGAATTACCAGAGAACATGGACTTTGGGTCATACAGACTTACATTCAAAACTTGAGAAAGTTACCCAAGATTCATCCAAAATTTTTTTCCGTATGTTTAATGCAGAAAACAGTAGGACCAGTTAATAGGATTGTTGTGAGGACTAAGTGAAACAGTGTAAACTTTTCTTAGTAAATTGGGTACTTTGCACGTTCTCAATAGATAGTAGGTAGCGTGAGTGGTAAGTTAAGAAAGGCAGACTGGAAAAAGATCAAGAAAAATTGTATTCTACAAAAATCATTTACTTTTGTGTTGGAATCTGAGAACTGTTTTTGCTAGAATTTTGAAACATTATAACATTTTATTGGTGCACAGATTGCACTTCAATACAAATTAGATGTTAATTCAACAAACTTTATTTAGTAGGATTAACTCAGAAAATAACTGCAGAGTAATGCCCCAAAGCTATGACAGTGCACAAATACCCTGTTTAAAATTGAAACTCCAGTCTTAGCACAGAAACTAACAGCTATGAGTGATAGCTATTTTGCTCCAGATGCTTTACACCTATTTTCTCTTTCAGTTAGCACAATTGTCCCCTGAGATAGGTATTCTTATTCCATCATTCAGGTGGGGACACTCAGGCACTAATAATTTAAGTTACTTACCTAAAGCCATGTAGTTAGATGCAGTGCCAAAATTTGAGTATAGATGTCTCTGTCTCCAAACACCAGTCTTTATTCCAGAAAAATGCAGAGAAAAAACAGAGTTTTATGTTAATTATCTGTATATCTTAGGTTAAAACTATTTTGAGACTTGACTTGTACTAACTTGAATTAATTTTCCACTTGGATGTTAAAAGACAATCTTGGTTGTTTTTACGTTCATTATTTATGAGTAATTAAGGTTGCAAAGTTTTAAAATTAGGGAAGTACAACTTGTATGTCTTTGATGAGATAAACCAAAGGCAAATGCCTAACTAAAACCTGTTTATCCACTCCTCTAGTTTTAGAGCGTAAAGTGGCTTGTTTGACTGTCTTGCTAAGTCACTTGAATTGTGTAATGTGAAATCCCTCAAATAACATCATTCCAACTATCTACACCTGTCATTTTGCCTAATAAAACGTGTTTTGCTTTTTGAGATTCAGGGATAAAAATGGCTATAAGTCAGTAGAATGAAACTTCCCTCTACATTAAACAGGCGACCGTGAGCTGTTAATACTCAGGTCAAACTTTTGGTTTTTAATAGCTTGTCACTTCCTTGTTTAAGTGTGCCTTATTTCCACCAAAAGATTTTACTTGTACCCTGAAAATTAAAGAGACAGCCTTGGCTAATTCTTACCTGATGGAAGCAACAGCATTTTGTAAAATGAATAAGCTTTGAGTCCATATTCTGCTATTCTCCTTGAAGTGCCTGCAGGAATGATAAATATTATGTCCCAGAGCAAAAGCAGAAAAGTACAACAATGATCTTCTAGTTTGAAAAATTGAGTGAGGCTGCATCTACTCCTTCTCAAAATGGGATCACGTTAAATTTGGAAACAAATGGATTCCCAATCTAGGATGAAGTAAAGAGAAACCTCTTACATATACATTGAAAAGCCATTGTATATACGATGAGTCTTGGGCTTTTCAAAGTTGCAGGAAACATGATTGGATCCTTTGTGCTTCTCTTGAAAAGAATCAAAGTGCAGCTCTATTACTATGTAGAGGCACACTCCCAAGGACTGTTTAAAAATCTCCTCTCCAGCAGCTGAGCACTGCAGTCACTGACCTTGTATTTTAGACAGTGTTAGGGGAGAGAGAAACAAGAAAAAAAGAGAAAAGGGAGCTTCTGCGTTGAATGAATGATGAATGTGTTTAAAGTGAAATGAACATGTCTCCACTGTCCTCTACATTTTCCCAAATGTGTTTCTTTGTTTTGAAGCCAAAAGCAGTAACTTGGCTAAACAGTGAGTCATGTTGAATTAAATAATATTTAGATAAAATAACTGTCTCTTTAGGAAAACATCTCTATATTTCTTTTTTCATAAAGTCTGGTTCTTTAGATTTGAGATTTTGTGGTATACAGTTTATTGTAATTTTTTCCTGTGTGCAAATGAAAATGGGTTTAAAGATGCATCAAGTGAAAGCAAAGTTCAAGAATTTTGGTAGTGGGAGGAGCTGGATTGTCAATTTCCAAATACTCTGTTTTACTGGAAGTTGTGGGTGGTCTTCCATCATTCTGAAAGAATCTAGAGATAGAAAAATTTTGGCAATACATAGCTGTTTTCCAGTTAGTGATAATTGGTATTTCTTTCCTTGTCTAGTTCAACATTTTGTTATATGTAGTGCAACCAGATTCTGGTATGAGAATATATTTAAATCATAGAGGTCTGTAGAGAAAGTTTGCGCAGCCTGATTCTTGATTAAAGAGTAATTACAGTTCTGTAAACTGACAGAATGTTGAATTGAGCCATCAGTATTATCGGTTTCTTATTTCTAATTTAACACATCATGAAGAAGAATGTTAATAAGTTGAATTTTTTCCAAGACTTCTGTCCATGCATCTATGCGGGCATCTTATAGTTTAGTTATACAAAATGTTTTATTCTACTTTATTCACTTAATATTGTGTCATAAAATAATCTCACTCTTGAAAATTCTTTAATAGTAGAATAGTCTTTGTAAAACTTGCAAGTTATCATGTAATGTGCTTTTTCAGATTTTTTCATTGGTGCCCCAAGCAACTTTGAAAAAATTCAAGCACTTTGGTTTGATATACAAGGAATTTGCATCTTTACAGGTTACTTGTGTGACAACCGAGAAGTTTGCATTTTTGCGTGTTGGTTGATTCCCTGATTCTGCCCACCCAAATCCTCTTTCTTATCAACTCTGAAAACTTCTAAATATATTTGAATCTTTCATCTCAGTGTTTCGACACAAACTCTTTCTTCTCCCTGGAAAATGCTTATCTCTTTATTAAGTCATGTTTATCCTTCAGGTCACAGCTTATATGACACTCACAGAAGCTTTTTCTGACCCCTGATGTAAAGCAGCTGCCCTTGCTTGAAGCACTTATCTTGTCTTTTACCATACTTTGTGCATTTATTTCTGTGTATTAATTTAATAGAGTGGCTCAACTAAGATTTGTTGAATGAAGAAATAAGGTCAAGTGCTTCCTTCTTTTTAAGATTTTCTTGTTATTTCCAGAAAGACTTAATCTTCCTTCCTCAATGTCCCCTTAATTTCCTGAGTCATCTTCTTGTACTGCAATTGTTTGTGTACCTCTATCGATGACTATCCATTTTGAAGGGAAACACCAAGAATTTTCATCTTTTAACTGGCCTCTGGCTCATTTACTATCTATTGAATGATTGAATAAATATATACCTCAAAGAATATTTTAATTTTGTGAAGAGCCTGCTGTATTTTTTTAAAATGTAAGCTTTATATCATAGGGAACTGGCATGAAGGGTCAGAGAACTTTATGGGGGTGAGATGGGACAAGAGACCTCACTCAGCACAAGGTATCTCCTACTACTCTTGCTCTAATCAAGTTTGCTAACTAGAAGTTCCCACTGGAGGGCCACAGGTATCCAAAGAAAGTTTTATTGAAAGCATAGAAAATCAATAAATAGTATAAATGTTGTGATAGACAAGTGTTAAATGCTACTATAAGAATCTTTCCATATGATGGTTTGTGTGGGGAATGGTTCACATTGGGGATTAGAGTGGGGGAGTGGGGTCTATTGTATTCTCTCTGCCCTGGGATTTTTCTGGTGTGTTACAAAATGTGAGCTCTTCACCTCTCCCCACTGCAAACAGCTGAGTCTGAGGTATTGTCTCCTTACCTACTGTTCTTACCTTGGACCCACTGTTTTTGAATAACTTGCCCCAAAGCAGCTTTTCCAGAAGTGTCAAGAGCTCTAGAAAGGAGGTGTCAGATGAAGTGTTTCCTCCTCCACAAGTTTATCTCCCTTGTTTACATCTTAAGTGGACACTCTTAAGCTGCAGTCTTCCTGACAGTAGGAATGTCACTGGTAATGACAGCTCAGCTCATCCATGCTATCCTCTACAGCTTAGCAATAGGTTCAGATTTGGTTCTACTTTCCAGAAGTTACTTCCTTCTAATTTAAAGACTCTCAAGACATCTTAGCTATCCCCTAATTGTATATTCTCCATATTCTGAGATAGACTCCAGCCACCATTTGCCACATACATGGAGCCAAAGATTGGAATCTAACATCTTTTTTTTTTTAGAATTTTTTTTAATTTTATTCTTTTTAATTGAATTTTATTGAAGTATAGTTGGTTTACAATGTTGTGTTAATTTCAGGTATACAGCAGAGTGATTCACTTTTGGTTTTGATTGCATTTTGTTTGGTTTTTGGCCGTGCCTCATGGCATGCAGAATCTTAGTTCCCTCACCAGGGATGGAACCCATATCCCCTGCAGTGGAAGAACGAAGTCCTACCACTGGACCACCAGGGAATTCCTGGCATCTAACATCTTTGAAGCCAGCTTTCATGTCTCCCAAGTAAGCTTAGAGGAAGGGAAGTCAGAATTTATAATTCTCTGGTTGATTGAATCACACAACACAAATGGAATGTGCTTTAGGTAGGGAGAAAAAAAGCTTTGGTTTTTGGTTTAGCCTCTTTTCCAGAAAGGACACAGTTGTATTACTGTGTATTACATATTGCTAAGATAGATTTTTAGAGAGTTCCTTTCTTCTTATCATTTTTATAGTAATATGAAGTATTACATTAGCTTTACAGATATTTTACAATAGTAGATAAAACTTATAAACAGTTAAAAAGGAATTATTTTCATGGACATTTTTATTGCTGCAGGGAACATTGGAGATCATTCTGGTTAATAAATAATCTCATTCCTCCTTTTATTTTGTAGATGTAAGACTTAAGGTGGGGGGAAATAGAAGGGGGGGAGTGATTGAGTGAATGGGGGCAAACGAAGCCCTGTATCAACAAATGATGAAACAAGAACTTCAGCCCCAGTTGGCTCATTCCAAAACTGGGCCTTTCTCCCCATACACCTTACCTTTTAATAGTAATAAATTATTATCATAAAAACCTTAATTTAAAAAATTGGATAGCATTTTTTTTCTCACTTTATTGGTTCATGCTCATAATTTATTTTTTGAATCTTATTTATTTTATATACAGCAGGTTCTTACTAGTTATCTATTTTATACATATTAGTGTACATATGTCAATCCCAATCTCCCAATTCATCCCACCACCACCAAACCTGCCACCACTTTCCCCCACTGGTGTCCGTACGTTTGTTCTCTACATCTGTGTCTCTGTTTCTGCCCTGCAAACCAGTTCCTCTGTACGATTTGTCTAGGTTCCACATATATGCGTTAATATATGATATTTGTTTTTCTCTTTCTGACTTACTTCACTCTGTATGACAGTCTCTAGATCCATCCATGTCTCTACAAATGACCCAATTTCGTTCCTTTTTATGGCTGAGTAATATTGCATTGTATATATGTACCACGTCGTTATCCATTCGTCTGTCAATAGGCTTTTAGGTTGCTTCCATGACCTGGCTATTGTAAATAGTGCTACAGTGAACATTGGGGTGCGTGTGTCTTTTTGAATTATGGTTTCCCAGTAGTGGGATTGCTGGGTCATATGGTAATTCTATTTTTAGTTTTCTAAGGAACCTCCATACTGTTCTCCATAGTGGCTGTATCGATTTACATTCCCACCAACAGTGCAAGAGAGTTCCCTTTTCTCCACACCATCTCCGTTTCTTATTTGTAGATTTTCTGATGATGCCCATTCTAACTGCTGTGAGGTGATACCTCACTGTAGTTTTGATATGCATTTCTCTAATAATTAGTGACGTTCAGCAGCTTTTCATGTGGTTCTTGGCCATCTGTATGTCTTCTTTGGAGAAATGTCTAGGTCTTCTGCCCATTTTTTGATTGAGTTGTTTGTTTTTTTAATACTGAGCTGCATGACCTGTTTATATATTTTGGAGATTAATCCTTTGTCCGTTGATTCATTTGCAAATATTTTCTCCCATTCTGAGGGTTGTCTTTTCATCTTGTTTATGGTTTCCTTTGCTTTGCAAAAGCTTTTAAGTTTCATTAGGTCCCATTTGTTTATTTTTGTTTTTATTTCCATTACTCTAGGAGGTGGATCAAAAAAGATCTTGCTGTGATTTATGTCAAAGAGTGTTCTTCCTATGTTTTCCTCTAAGAGTTTTATAGTGTCCGGTCTTACATTTAGGTCTCTAATCCATTTTGAGTTTATTTTTGTGTATGGTGTGAGGGAGTGTTCTAATTTCATTCTTTTACATGTAGCTATCCAGTTTTCCCAGCACCACTTATTGAAGAGACTGCCTTTTCTCCATTGTATATCCTTGCCTCCTTTGTCATGGATTAGTTGACCATAGGTGCGTGGGTTTATTTCTGGGCTTTCTATCCTGTTCCATTGATCTATATTTCTGTTTTTGTGCCAGTACCATATTGTCTTGATTACTGTAGCTTTGTAGTATAGTCTGAAGTCAGGGAGTTTGATTCCTCCAGCTCAGTTTTTTTTCCCTCAAGCATTCTTTGGCTATTTGGGGTCTTCTGTGTCTCCATACAAATTTTAAGATTTTTTGTTCTAATTCTGTAAAAAATGCCACTGGTAATTTGATAGGGATTGCATTGAATATGTAGGTTGCTTTGGTTAGTATAGTCGTTTTCACAATATTGATTCTTCTAATCCAAGAACATGGTATATCTCTCCATCTGTTTGTGTCATTTTTGATTTCTTTCATCAGTGTCTTATAGTTTTCTGAGTACAGATCTTTTACCTCCTTAGTTAGGTTTATTCCTAGGTATTTTATTCTTTTTGTTGCAATGGTGAATGGGAGTGTTTTCTTAATTTCTCTTTCTGATCTTCCATTATTAGTGTATAGGAATGCAAGAGATTTCTGTGCATTAATTTTGTATCCTGCAACTTTACCAAATTCATTGATTAGCTCTAGTAGTTTTCTGGTGGCATCTTTAGGATTCTCTAATTGTAGTATCATGTCGTCTGCAAACAGTGACAGTTTTACTTCTTTTACAATTTGTATTCCTTTTATTTCTTCTTCTTCTCTGATTGCCGTGGCTAGGACTTCCAAAACTATGTTGACTAATAGTGGTGGGAGTGGACATCTTTGTGTTATTCCTGATCTTAGAGGAAATGCTTTCAGTTTTTCACCATTGAGAATGCTGTTTGCTGTGGGTTTGTCATATATGGTCTTTATTATGCTGAGGTAGTTTCCCTCTATGCCCACTTTCTGGAGAGTTTTTATCATAACTGGGTGTTGAATTTTGTCAAAAGCTTTTTCTGCATTTATGGAGATGATCATATGGTTTTTATTCTTCAGTTTGTTTACATGGTTTATCACATTGATTGATTTGCATATTTTGAAGAATCCTTGCCTCCCTGGGATAAATCCCATTTGATCATGGTGTATGATCTTTTTAGTGTGTTGTTGGATTCTGTTTGCTAGTATTTTGTTGAAGATTTTTGCCTCTATATTCATCAGTGATATTGGTCTGCAATTTTCTTTTTTTGTAGCATCTTTGTCTGATTTTGGTATCAGGATGATGGTGGCCTCATAGAATGAGTTTGAGAGGGTTCCTTCCTCTGCAATTTTTTGGAAGAGTTTGAGAAGGATGGGTGTTAGCTCTTCTCTAAATGTTTGATAAAATTCACCTGTGAAGCCATCCGGTCCTGGACATTTGTGTTTTGGAAGATTTTCAATCACAGTTTCAATTTCATTACTTGTGATTGGCCTGTTCATATTTTCTATTTCTTCCTGGTTCAGTCTTGGAAGGTTATACCTTTCTAAGAATGTGTCCATTTCTTCCAGGTTGTCCATTTTATTGGCATAGAGTTGCTTGTAGTACTCTCTTATGATGCTTTGTATTTCTGTTGTGTCCATTGTAACTTCTTTTTCATTTCTAATTTTATTGATTTGAATCCTCTCCCTGTTTTTCTTGATGAGTCTGGCTAAAGGTTTATCAATTTTGTTTATCTTCCCAGAGAACCAGCTTTTAGTTTTATTGATCTTTGCTATTGTTTTCTTTGGTTCTACTTCATTTATTTCTGCTCTGATCTTTATGATTTCTTTCCTTCTACTAACTTTGGGTTTTGTTTGTTCTTCTTTCTCTAGTTCCTTTAGGTGTAAGGTTAGACTGTTTATTTGAGATTTCTCTTGTTTCTTGAGATAGGCTTGTATTGCTATAAACTTCCCTCTTAGAATTGCTTTTGCTTCATCCCATACGTTTTGGATCATCATGTTTTCATTGTCATTTGTCTCCAGGTATTTTTTTATTTCCTCTTTGATTTCTTCAGTGATCTCTTTGTTGTTTAGTAACGTATTGTTTAACCTCCATCTGTTTGTGTTTTTTATGTCTTTTTTCCCTGTAATTGATTTCTAATCTTATAGTGTTGTGGTCGGAAGAGATGCTTGATATAATTTCAGTTTTCTTAAATTTACCAAGGCTTGATTTGTGACCCAAGATGAGATCTATCCTGGAGAATGTTCCATGTGCACTTGAGAAGAAAGTGTAATCTGCTGTTTTTGGATGGAATGTCCTATAAACATCAATTAAATCTATCTGGTCTACTGTGTCATTTAAAGCTTGTGTTTCCTTATTGGTTTTGTGTCTGGATGATCTGTCCATTGGTGTAATTGAGGTGTTAAAGTCCCCCACTATTATTGTGTTACTGTCGATTTCCTCTTTTATAGCTGTTAGCAGTTGTATTGAGGTGCTCCTACGTTGGGTACATATATTTTTTTAATTGTTATATCTTCTTCTTGGGTTGATCCCTTGATCATTATGTAGTGTCCTTCCTTGTCTCTTGTAACATTCTTTATTTTAAAGTCTATTTTATCTGATATGAGTATTGCTACTCCAGCTTTCTTTTGATTTCATTTGCATGGAATATCTTTTTCCATCCCCTCACTTTCAGTCTATATGTGTCCCTAGGTCTGATATGGGTCTCTTCCAGACAGCATATATATGGGTCTTGTTTTTGTATCCATTCAGTGAGACTGTGTCTTTTGGTTGGAGCATTTAATCCCTTCATGTTTAAGGTAATTATTGATATGTATGTTCCTATTACCATTTTCGTAATTGATATGGGTTTGTTTTTGTAGGTCCTTTTCTCCTCTTTTGTTTCCCATTTAGAGAAGTTCCTTTAGCATTTGTTGTAGAACTGGTTTGGTGGTGCTGAATTCTCTTAGCTTTTGCTTGTCTGTAAACTTTTGATTTCTCCATCAAACCTGAATGAGATCCTTGCCGGGTAGAGTAATGCTGGTTGTAGGTTCTTCCCTTTCATCACTTTAAATGTATTGTGCCACTCCCTTCCGGCTTGTAGAGTTTCTGCTGAGAAATCAGCTGTTAACCTTATGGGAGTTCCTTTGTATGTTATTTGTCATTTTTCCCTTGCTGCATTCAATAATTTTTCTTTGTCATTAATTTTTGTCAGTTTGATTACTGTGTGTTGCGGTGTGTTTCTCCTTGGGTTTATGCTGCCTGGCACCCTCTGTTCTTCCTGGACTTGGGTGGCTATTTCCCTTCCCATGTTAGGGAAGTTTGCAACTATAATCTCTTCAAATATTTTCTCTGGTCATTTCTCTCTCTCTTCTCCTTCTGGGACCCCTATAAAGTGAATGTTGTTGCGTTTAATGTTGTCCCAGAAGTCTCCTTGGCTGTCTTCATTTCTTTTCATTCTTTTTTCTTTATTCCGTCCTGTGGCAGTGAATTCCACCATTCTGTCTTCCTGGTCAGTTATCCGTTCTTCTGCCTCAGTTACCCAGCTGTTGATCCCTTCTAGTGTATTTTTCATTTCAGTTCTTGTATTGTTCATCTCTGTTTGTTCTTTAATTCTTCTAGGTCTTTGTTAAACATTTCCTGCATCTTCTCAATCTTTTCCTCCATCTTTTTCCGAGGTCCTGGATCATCTTCACTATCATCATTCTGAATTCTTTTTCTGCAAGGTTGCCTATCTCCACCTCATTTAGTTGTTTTTCTGGGGTTTTATCTTGTTCCTTCATCTAGTACCAAGTCCTCTGCCTTTTCATTTTGTCTATCTTTCTGTGAATGTGGTTTTCTTTCCACACGCTGCAGAATTGTAGTTCTTCTTGTTTCTGCTCTCTGCCCTCTGGTGGATCCATGCTCATAATTTTTAATTCACTAAAATTAAAAGGTCATAAAACTCAATATAACAGAATAAAGGGAAAGAGTGTGAACGAACAAAGAACTTTGTCTCATATTTTGAGGCAGTTTCAGATGCAAAACTATACAGAAAACAGTGTGGGCCTTAGCAAGTCATACAGTATAGTCCCCCACCCCCCAATCCATGGCATTTTAAACCATTTCAAATCATCTTTCAGGCAGCCTTTAAGAGAAGAGAAAATTCAAAGGGAAATCGAGCAAATCTCAGCAGATCTGAGACCTGACATCAAGAGACCTGATCAACAAAGTCTTTATGAAGCAGTCCAATTTAAATTACATCGAAATTACTGCTTGAGTTATGAGTAGGAGTTAGAAAAAGGTAGGAAGAGTCCTCTCAGCAAGAGGAATAAAATGTAGAAAGACCCTAAGGCAGAAAGGAGGAAGGCAAGTTTCAAGATGTGAAAAGGTCAGAAGGGTGAGAACACAAACAAAATATCCAAATAGTGATGATTGAGATTTTCTAGTGAGGTCATCTTGAGCCAGATTATAGCAGGCCTCAAAGGCCATGTTAAGAATTTTGGATTTTGTTCTAAAAGTAATGGAAAATCATTCAAGACAGGAAGAGAAAGCTTAAAATTAGAATAATCATTTAAACCATGAATCTTTTGAGAGTGTAAAGGGGACACTATTGATAATTACACTGGTAAAACAGCCCAAAGCTGGGCTGTTTGTGGCAAGCCAGGATGAGAATCATCTTTAAAAGCTCTTATATATTGGTTAATTTGCCCTCTGATGCAGTGCCTGGGAGATACATACTGTATTCACTGTTGTCCTTCCCTGGCCAGACTCACTGAATAGAACTGTTTTCCTTTTTCTTTCTTTCATCCATTTGGCAGTTTGCTTCCACTTAGCCAATCATGCCCATCCATCAAAAACATAGAAAATGTGGAACCATTTACCTCTTACATGAAGCTATATCTGACTCTCTGATCTCACTCTCATGCAGCTTTTCTTGGACTTGATCTGATGATTTAATGAGAAGAGCATCACTGAGAATTTGATTATTCTCAAGTTGTTTGGAGTATGTTCTCCTCTCCCCACCCCACCTCACCCCCTGCTCCTCAAATTGGCAAAGAAAAAATTTGAGAGACTGAGGCATTTCTTATACTATATTTGGCACTGCACAGACTCATGGGCAGGTCAAGAACATAGTAAAAACCCAATAAATAAGTGTTTAAATTGTCCGTCTTATTTGAAAAACAAAAGGGTGTCTGATAGAGTTCACAGATTAAGGAACCCACCTTGCTTTGAATCCTGGCTCTAGCCTCTTCTTTTCTTTCCTATGTGATCTTGGTTAGATTGCTCAAATGAACTGAATTTTAGTTTCCTTAAATGTGGAACAGGAATGATATTAAAGCCTAACAAAGAGGTTTTAAATGCAAATTAAACAGGTGTTTTAAGCACCTAGAACAGTTACTCCTGCTGTTAGACCCACAAGTGGTAGCTATTTGGGTCTATTATTTTTGAGCAAATGTGCTTTTACTACATTCCTTCTGGTGTCTCTTTGCCTTAGGAATTAGGAACTGCAGTGTCAGCCTGCTGAAGTTTCACTGGTCTTATCTTTATCTGCCTGTTTGTCCTAAAGGGATAGGTGAAGTTCAGTTTCTAAGCCACTTTCAAGATAGTGAGCCTCAGGGAGAGGATGGGTCATTTAAGCCCACTCTACTTAAAATTCTTCTGAGATAAGACATTCAGGAGAGGAAATTATCCTGTCAGTAGCAATGTCTCCAAAGTAAAAGACATGCTAAGGATTTACTTTAAAATCTGTAGGTGTGCATTCTGCCAGAGGGAGAGCTGAGGTTTATGGTGAGGAAACTGTCATGGTGGGCTTAGCCAAACAAAATAACAGAATGTAAGTCAAGATTTGGAATTGTCGTAGGGGCCTTGTATGTTCATATTAGTGTCCTGTTTTGTGAGCAGATGTCTAGCCTGCCTTGATAAGGGCTTAATAAAGATGTATTGAATATATAAATTAATAACATATCGGGGTACATGTGTCCTTTTGAATTATGGTTTTCTCAGGGTAAAAGCCCAGTAGTGGGATTCCTGGGTCATATAGTAGTTCTATTTTTAGTTTTTTTAAGGAACCTCCATACTGTTCTCCATAGTGGCTGTATCAACTTACATTGGCACCAACAGTGCAAGAGGGTTCCCTTTTCTCCACAGCCTCTGAGGCACACTCACTCACTTGGTTATTCCTGCACTCCTTCCACACGTCTATTCTGAGTAGCTGCTCTGTGACAGGGCCCATGACATTAACATCCCTTGATTTCCAAACCATGCTTTCTCTCTCTGTGACAACCTTCACAGCAGGGGCCCAGGAGATGGGACAGTCTTCAGATGTGGTAGACACTTGGTCTTCATTAATTTTGCTATTTAATAAATAGTGTCTGATGGCAGAAGATGACCTTGTTGCTTTCCTGCTTTGTAGCTTCCCAAGGCTCACAAATGTCCTTAGAACAAAGTAGAAGCCTCTTATGTTGGTACTCAAAGCCTTTGTGATAGGGATCCTGCCTCTCCAATATTTTCCAGAACTTCTTAACTCATCTTGTGGTCCCTAAAAATAAAATATTGAAGTAATGCCAAAAAAAATTTAATTAATTAATAGCACATCATGAACTTTAAATATAATTAATAAGCCACCATTGCATATGCTTCTCATAAAGAGACCCCTGGGGATTGATTTTCAATCAAGTAATCTTTTGCTTGTTTTTGAAACTTATAAAAGTCCAAAGATAATATAGTATTCTGAGGGAATGTGTTCCCTAATCAGTAGTTTAACAGATATATATTATTCATAAAAGAGAACTCTAGACTCTCCACCTTCCTCCACCAAGATCACATTTTCGAGCACATTAATAAGTTCTCACTGACTTAGTCACCTCAGAAATCTTAAGATCACTAACAGAGAACAAAGGTTAATTCTTAATATGGTTAGGGATAGAGTGTTAATTACAGACAATATATTCTGTATATTAAACTATGTTGTAATTGCTATAGCAGTGTGTTGACTATATTCAAGTGGTCCCAGAAGCTTATGTTGCGAGGGTTTATATTTGGGGGGAACTTATTTTTCTCCCAGCCCTGGTTAAATTCTCAAGGCTCACAATAGTTTCCATACAAAGGTAAGCCCATGTCAGTACATGAATTTCAGGTAAGCATATAATGCTACAAATTTTCCCTCAGGGAACACTGCCATGGAAGACATTACAGTAATTTTCCACCCTAGAACGCTACAATAATGTGGATTTCAGGATAGAAGCATGTAGTATTTTTTTTAATACTGTTTCCCAGGAGATTTTCCCAAGGATTTAGAGACCTACACTGCCCTTTGTGGGGCCGCTGCATTTTCTAATACTGCATACTCTCAAAGTTCCTTCTCAGTCAGTTGAGCATGTCCGGAGAAATAGCTCAACTAGCTGTACCTCCAATGCTGTGAAAAGAATGACATAATTATTAAGATGTAAAGAAATGTAGGACAGTGCCATTCTGTGACTTGTTTAGATGAGAGACCAATAATTGTGAGTTCCTTCTCTCACTATAGCCAAATCATTAAATCAGTCATTTTCTCTAACTGTAGCCAAATTATTGAATCATTCATTGACTTAAGTTGCATCTGCATTAAACCAAAAATGATGGATTATTCAGTCATTCTCTTTATAGATAAAAATCCTGGATGCTTTGAACTCATCTCTTTATTCTTTAAGAAAAAAAAAAGGTTCTTTTTGATTTTTTTGTTTTTCCCAAGCCCCAGAGTTCAGCTATGGCTAACTACCAGCAATTTAAATAGCTTTTTAAAAAAATAGCCTTAGCTTCTAGGCTTCTAACAGAGGCACTTCTAAAGTAAATCTTCCTTGGTTAACAGCTGTCAGCTATCAATGAGCTATAGGTAATTAAATTTGAAGATAGCTTGATGGCCCAGAAAAAGAGATAAAATCCTTGGACCAGAAAGGTCTTAAGTTAATGCAGTTATTGCTCCCTCTGGTATTTGAATTAATGCAAGAAATTGATTACTTTCTAACGAAACAGGTAAAGAAGAGAACTGCCATTGTTTGTTACTTGCAAGTAAAATTTAGTTGAGACTGTTTTCCGAGCCCAGTTCACACTCTTGGTTTTATTTCAATATACATTGGGAAGAGAAGGCAAAAAAAAAAAAAAAAAAATTTTTTTTTTTTTAAATAGCCAGACTAAACAAACCATGGTAGAAAGAGTGAGAAGGTGTTAGGTGCTGTGAACACTGGAGAGATATTATCAGATATGATCAGTTAGTAAGGGTTTAAACAACAGGAAATGAAAACCTCAATTCAAAGTGCCTAAAAAAGAGCAAGGATTTTTTTTAAAAAAATCATATATAACAGAAGTAATCCTGTAGTAGAGCAGTTGTAGGGTTAGTGTAGACATTAAATGATTTCTAATAGAACTCAGCATTTTTCCTAAATTTCTGCTTGCCATTCTCAGATAGCAATCTTTTTGGTAGCAGCAACTGCTGAAAGTATTATATGCTCACTTACCAATGTCCAGAGGCAGAAAAAGAAATCACCTCTTTTTTGTGCCATTTTTAAGACCCAAGAAACCTCTTCTAGTAACCTTGCAGAAGGCTTCCCTCTAAGTCTCATCGGCCAGAACTAGTCACATGGTCGTATTTTTAGTCACTCACTTGCTGGGGGATCCACTATGGTTGGCATATGGTTCCCTGCCAACAGGAAAGAGAAAGAAAATGTCTGTTAGACAGAGGGTCAGTAATCTCTCCTGCCAAAAGGAGCACACTGATCTTCTACTGTGTGCTGGTGGAACATCCTTTGAGCTATGTATTAACATAACCAATTTATAGATGAGAAAATCGAAACCTGGGAGAAACAAGGTAGTTTTCCTAAACTAACAGATTAGTAAGTGATGAAACTGGGATTTCAACTCAAAACTGTCTGACTCCAATTCTGTACTCTCTCCACTGCTGCCTGTACATCATGCCTCACTTTGAGTTTCAATTACAGAGATACTCTTTTTGGATCTAATGATCAATGCATCTCTGTGTTTTGCTTTTCACTTTAGACTTACTCTTCCTCAGAGCTTCCTCAGAGCTGTCTACTCTCTGAGCTTCATATCATCCATGAGAAGAACTGGAAATCTCTCCCTGCAGATTTGATATCTTTAATGACAAATTAGTTATCTAATTTTACATGCTTGTGGGACATTTCCACTTTTACTTGAATTTAATCTATCAACACTCAAGTAATGTCTTTACCAAAGAAATTTCCTTTTTGAATCTCTCAAAATTAGTAAAGGCCATGTTCATTTATCCTGTTCTCAGTTTACATCTTTGGAAGATAATTACCTCTTCCTTTTACCCAAAGACCAACTTCATATAAAATCATTCCAAATCCTTTAAGTGACCCTCACGTCAACTCCTCTCTTCCTTTCTATTTCTGGCAAATCAGGTCTTTATCATCATCATATCTGGAAGAGCATCTCTTAGTTTTCCAGTCTCACATGCCCCAAAATTATCCTTCACACCAAATTATTATTCTTAAATATGATTTATTATTTTACTGTCCTGCTCAAATAATTTGAGTAGATTCTACATGTGACAAAAAGAAATATTAAATATATTAATATATATAAATCAGACAATTTAGTTTTCCATATTTTCTCCCTGTGTAAAGAATTGTTCTTCTTACTTGTCTGGCTGAAGCTTGAAGTCTTGTCCCAAGTCATAATAATAGGTAACCCATGTCACTGTGAGACAGGTACTCTTTTAAGCTCTTGATGTATATTAACAATTTAAACCTCACAATACGCCTATGATGTAGGGACCATTATTATCCTGACTTTAAAGATGAAGACACTGGAGTCTAGAGGGACAAAGGCACTGGCCAAGTACATATATAAATGAAACGGTAGAGCCAGCATTCAGACTCCAGTGGCTGCGCCCCAGATGCCACAAACTCAGTCATATTTTACTTCTTTAATCTGTGTATTTCACTGGAGAGTTATTTATTCATGAGGTATTTGTTGAATATCTATTCTGTACCCAACCAGCACCCTACAAATGATGTTTTACAGGAAAATTATGCAGCCATGAATCTCCTCCATTGGATGAAAAGCAAGCTTTATTAAACACCCTGGACTTTAGGCAAAATCAAAGGAGAATGTGTCTTCTCCAACCTTTGAGTGACATTTGTTGCATTTTATATTCTCTCTCATGTTCTGAGCTCTTGGATTTTTTTTCCTACTTCAGCAACAACCTCTGGTCTAGCAGAGGCTAACTTTTTTCCTGAACAACATCCAAGTAATTTATAGAAAAATTTATTAAACTAGTTAGAATTATGTTGAGGAAGTAAGGTAAATATTCAGGGTAGGAAACAACAACCCTAAAATGATGAATGTATTGAAGTCCAACAATAAAATATTAAGAGAGTCTAGGAAGACATTCACACCATCATTGCTTTTGTTTTTTGTTCAATCTAATCACTTGCTATATTTTTTTGGGTGATTTATTTTAGCAAGCTTTGAGCTGATGACAAACAGTAAACAACTGAGTTGAGGTCCTAGCAAAATGTGAATAATTTTGTAATCAAGTAGTACCACTATAAACTTGAACATTGCATTTATGGATTTATTTATGTTTTAATTCAGCATAGAGGAAATAAATTAAAATATCCACTAACATAACTGTTTTAAAATTAATTTATTGTAGGAGGAAAATGTATTTTGACTTTTTTGGTAAATATTTCCATAAGATAATTTTCATTAAAATAATGGAATCAAGATACTCAATTTTCACTTGTGCTATTCACTATTTCAGAGCTTCGAGAAACCAAGACCTCTGAATACTTCAGCCTATCTCACCACCCTTTAGACTACAGGATATTATTAATGGATGAAGATCAGGACCGGATATATGTGGGCAGCAAAGATCACATTCTTTCCTTGAATATTAACAACATAAGTCAAGAACCTTTGAGTGTAAGTTTATCATTTTCATGAGGGCAATGCTAAATTCCTAGGTTTCTTTTTCTTTAAAAGTTTCAAATACAATGAAAAAATTATGTACTTCATTAGAACAATAGAAAATACAGGTCATATATCAATAAATAGTTGGAAATTACTACTTATTTCAAGGACTGAAAATATAATCAATTCATTTCTCCATGTCTAGTTTCATAGTTTTTAGCCATCTAAAACTTGAAGCTAAGTGAGAAAATACTTCCCGTGTATATATACATCGAAAGGGAAAAGGAGAAGCATGGAGTATAGCATGAAAAATAGTCAGATTAAAGGACAGCGTACCTTGTCATCTGTACATAAACCAAGAAGGCCTTGAAAAGAACACAATTATTAAATGCAGTGTTCTTTGAAAAAATGTGGCCTATACAACAGGGATTTGAACTGCATGGCTCCACTTATATGCAGATTCTTTTTGGTTGTAAATACTACAGTACTACATGATACATGGTTGGTTGAATCTTTGGATGTGGAACTGGAATATAGGGTCAGTGTCCCTAACCTCTGAGTTGTTCAAGGGTTAACTATATTTATCATTCTAAGTCACAGCAAGGAAATAAATTGAGCTTCATTAAAGTAAAGAAATAAAAGTAAATTAATTATAAATTTATTACAGGAAGAACACATCTGAATTTATTATTTTAACAATGAGCTACAGGCTGAAAAAAGCTACAGGATAAAAAAAAATCATCTCCATCAGACCTGACCCAAGGCTGCAATGACTTAGCATGCTAGCACAGTATGTCAGAGAGAGAATCTTTATCCAGGTTATTTTAGCTGTTGAAGTACCTAGTTTGCAGTAAATTTACCAGCCCAGCTGTGTAGTTTACCAAAAAAAAACCCCAAGATAGCAGTATAAACATAAATTCATTGTGATATAAGCAGTTGTGAAAAGTGTACTATAAATCAGAGGGAGGGAAATATACATTATATGGTGCACATCAATAATTTCCTTATTTTAAAATTGTACCATTAGTAAATGAGCACATATTATAGAAAGGATTGTTGAAGGAAAAATTCATGGAAGAAACAAAAACATAATTCTTAGAATAAAGTAATAAAATCTTTATTAACTTGAGTTCATAAAATGAAAGAAGAAATTTGAAATATAAATACAGAATTAACTTAAAGAAATCTGTTAGCATAAAGTAAATGAAGAGTACTGAGCTGTCAAATGCAACCTTTATTTTCCTTTCTGAGCAGGTTTTCTGGCCAGCATCTGCAATCAAAGTTGAAGAGTGCAAAATGGCTGGCAAAGATCCCACAGTGAGTGCTTAAAAAAATCCAAAACTTAAATATTTGGTCTTTGAATTCATGTACTTTGAGTGCATCCAAGAATGAGACAAAGGGTATTGGTGTTTTGAATCCTCGGCTGGACACATAGTAAGAAATGTAAATGCAAAGTGATTGGAACTCTTAAACACTGTAACTTAGGAATTCCTGACTGGGTAAAAATTTCCTGCTTTGCTTTCATTATTGAACCCTGACACTTTTCATGATGGATTTCAGTAATAACCCCTGTTCAAAGTGGATCCAACCTGCAGAATTCTCAGCAGGCTGCTGAAATAATGATAACTCAAGTGTCTGGAGTAGCTCCCAGATACCATGTGGGCTTTTCCAAAGAAAGATTCTCGTCAAAAGGGTAGTGGTTAGCCAGCACATTCCAGAAGCATAAATCACCAGTAATGGCTGTTATCTTTGTTAATTAAAAATAACCACAGAAATAAAAATCAAGGCAGATACAAATATCAGTAAATGTTCAGTGTGCAATACTTTTACAAAATGTATTCCATATAAAGAATCAAGGAATAAATCTACATTGATTTCTACAAATGACTTTCTGAAACTGACACATTAAGTTATTCTTGAATATTATAAAAAATACATGGAACAGCTCTTTAATGTGCACAAGTCATTTAATGTTTATAATGAAGCTTAGATGTCATTTCACCTTCTTGTCTCAAACTTCTTCCTTGTGGAAGAAGAAGTATGGAAATGAAACTTTTATATTTTATTGATTCTTAGCAGTACAGGTACAAAGTTCTGAAAAAGCCTGGCTTAAGGCAGGACCACAGCAGACTCTGGAGTGCAGATCTCCGGGTCTCACCAGAGGGCGTTTTGGCAAGAGTGCTGACCAGGAGTGACTCAGCTCAGGGTTTCATTGTTTTAGTTTCATAATTCACCTTAAAAGAGAAAATTTTAAATGGGCAAAAGGAGCTCACAGTAGTATATTTGCTACCCACAGGATCTGTTGGACCACAATCAAAAAGGAAAAAAATCCAGAAAAAATGTGAAAGAAACATTCAAAAGAGTACATTACAATTGCTTTCTAGGGAACCAATAGCAGAATGAAGTATAATGTAGTGGAAAAGGCACTTTTTTTTTGGTCCCCTGAAGTTATGATTTCGATAATTTTGCATGAATTAAACTACTTTCTTTCATCCTCTAATGTAGAGATTTTTCCCATTGATGTTTATGTGATCATGTCTCGTCTTTTCCCACGATTACATCCTGTGGTTGTAATTACTGGATTTAATTGTTCTTTGTTTAAAAAATTTCTGTGTCCCATTCATATAACTGCCACAGGCAGAATATATAGGATTTAGATACCTTTGCACATTCTCTTTCCAAAAATTGTTGTTGATTTTCTGAAGAGTCTTAGCCAAGTCATTTGATTTCTTTCTCCCTTTGGCAAAGTAGAAATGCTCTGTTATTTGCTTTATTATAATTGAACATCATTAGATGAAATCTTCAATACATGCTTATGTTTTCACATAGTTTTGTCATGCTGTAATATCATTCATGGATATCTTTATATTCTGCCACATGGCCAGTCAGAGGTAATTGGTAGTGGGCTCTGTTGTAGTACAGGCAATGCTGTTGGGTCCTGGGAAATAATAATCAAACTAAGTTTCAAATATATGCTCTGTCTATGCAAGAGAAGAGAATGTTGACAAATTCATCTCGCTTACGGCATGTGAGGTACTTACAAACAAGTGTCCTTTAAGCAGGATACCAGGGGCAGAAAAATGATGCTAAATAGAAGTTCTATAGAACAGCATTTTAATTACACTTCTCAATGAAACTAAATATTTAAGAATCTCTTAGCTCTTTTGGAATAAATATCATCTAATTACTTAATATTTCATTTTTTTAAATGCAGGAACAGAATATTTTAATTTGTACAAATCAGTTAATTGAAGTGAAGGAACCAGAGGTATATAAGGTGGAGTTCCTACCTTTAAGAGTCTTCACAATATACTGGGGATGATGAGACATATATGCAATAATTACCAAGTAATACTAGCCAACACTTAATGGAATGGGCCAGGTGCTATTCTAAGTGTTTTGTTTTAATCCTCATGACGATGCTGCAAGATGGACATTATTGTCTTCATCCACATTTTTAAGATAGATAAACTGAATCACTAAGAGAGTAAGGAACTTACCCAAAGCTGCGCTGCCTGCAAGTGGGAGGCCTCTGTCCGACTCAGGCACATATGGCTCTAGATCTTTTTGCTTTTAGTTGATAAAACATGCCACTTCTCTGGGGAGAATATGATAAATGCTGAGAATACACACAAAGACAAAGAAAAAATTCACTGCACCTGGGACATTTAGGAAAGGTTTGATAGATTTGGTGGCGACTATGCTAGGTCTTACATTAGCTTGTCCCCTTATTCTAGTTCAATAATACTGAAATTCAAATAAGTTGTATCCTTTCTCTCTTTCAGCCTTTGGTACAGGCTACATGTGATTCTCTTCTTGTTGAATTATCTTCCCATCTTTTTAACCTGGGAATCATCTACTCATCCTTTCAAATAACAGTGCAGATGTCACCTCTCTGGAGAGTCCTTTCTTGCTACCCAGGACTGGGCTAGCTGCCCCTCCCTGTGCGTTCACCTGAAACACTAGAACTTATTTCACTGCATTTTTAGTGATTGGATCCAGTGCCCATATCTGTATCTAGGCATTTCGTGAAATTTCAACAAGATCTGGAAAAATGGAGATAGAAGCAGTAAGCATGGGAATCTATTCCAAGTACTTTTCTCAGGTTGGGGGTAGGACACAATGGATACTGAGTTATTAATACCTTTAGATTAATAAGTTTATAATAAATTCATTATGCACAATTTTTAAAGGTATATTTTGGTTAAATTAATTTTTTTACTTTTAAATATTATATTAATCTTCTACTAAGAAAAGCATAAACTAGTGACAAATTTTATATTTCTATAACAATTGAAAAAAACCCATAGAATCAAACATCTCTTATTCCTTTAGATTTTTTACTTATATCAAACTTTAAAGTTATAAAAATAATACTCAATTATTAGAAAATAATTCAATATAATTTAAAATTTGATCCCAGGTAATGTGTATCATAATACTATATAATAAACTAATGTTTATCATAATTATCATGGTGGGAATATAGCTTATTGTCTGCCTCAGCTAAGAGAGTATAACTTACCTCCCAATTTCCCTTTTTGCCCCAATTTATTCACATTCCTACATGCTCTATTTATTTCTGAATATTAATATTTTATTCATATGCTAAATAAATTGAGCTTAAACAGTAACACATGCTGTCAAACATATCCAATGAGATAGAGCATAATGAATGTGCTAAGTAAGTACTGTATGAGATCATTGAAAAATTAAGCATGGTTACATATATTTAGACCTATGTGCATTACATACACACAATGTCAAACTTGATTTATTAATTGTAGAATATCAATTTCCCTGTTTCTGTGACCAGAGGATCCTAAACTATTTGAAAACATATTTTCTTTCATTTATTGAAATACCTTGATATATTCCCCAGACCAAGAAGAAAAAAATTAAGAGGTATTTTTTTTTCCATTGCATAGTATGGACCATGAAGAGTCAATATTTTTAAAGCCCTATTAATCTGAGCTCCAGGATATATTATTTTAAATCATCTATTTTAAAATTATATAAATAATACCTGTTAACACAGAAATTTTTGAAGACCTAGAAAAGCATGCAGAAAGCAACAGAAAACAATCTTTTATTAGCTCTCTGACCCTGGAGACTTAACCTCTCTGTGCCTCATTTTTCTTAAATGTGTAATGGGCTACTCATAAAACCTACCTTATTGGGTTATTAAGAGGATTAGTGAATTAATATTTGCAGAGAGCTTAGAACAGTACATAGCACATAGTAAACACACACTGTTAAGTAAATAAAATAAATTATGCTACCCAAACATAATAACTTAAAAATTGGGGGTATATTCTTCCAGCATCTTAGTATATGACATGTATATGTATATAAATAAAATGGTATTACATTCTGCATAATGTTAGCAGCTTGATTTTTCATTTAGCATTTACTTTGAAATAGTTTTAAAAGAGAATTAAGCAATAAAAAGAAAGCATCCATGGTATTGAATTTCACTGATGTCTCATTCCGCAAACCTTTTATGGATGTCTACTGTGGTCAGGACCTGTACTAATCTCTATGCAGGACAAATTCCCTGTCCATTACACAGGGTTTGTACTGACAATTGGAACTGAAAATATAAATGAAAGAATCTAATACCTAACACTGGGTATATTTATTATGTGCCAGACACTGTTCCAAGTGCTTCAGTAGTATACTGCTTACAACAAATATTATCATCACCATTTACAGATAAAAAGATTGAAGCACAGAGAGGCTAAGTAAATATCTCAAGTTCAAATAGCTAGTAACAGATAAAGCCAGAGTTTGAACCCAGGTCATCTGGCTCTGAGATCTGTATACTTAAATTCACTCTCTGCTGCCCATCATGCTATGGCACGATGATAGTCCAGTTCTAATTGCCTCTCTGGTTTCATCACACAATAATCCTCTGTCCTCTCTAGGCACTATTCCCCAACTAAATCCTGCACTATTATGCCTCCAGTTTTTCTGTTCATGCTGTGTTTTCTGTTGGAATGTTCCTTTCTTATGCTTTTGCCTGTCAGAATCTCTAGCTTATTCTGCAAGTTCCAGCTCAAATGACATCCACTCTCAAACCATTACACCCACTTCAGTATTACTCATTTCCTCTTTCTTTCTATAGCACACTTTGAAAGATATAACCCTATTATAGCATCTACTACAGCCTGATGTATTATACTCCCCTTTCTCTGAAAACAGGAATTGAATCTATTCATTTCAGTATTGCTAGCACCATATACAGTGCTTTCACAGAATGAGTTCAGTAAATAAATATTTTCTGGATGGAATTGACACAACTGCAGTGGTCTAGGACAGAAATAATGTGGACAGAAACTAAGCACAATGGAAATGGAAGGGACCTAGAAAATGATTTTCAATAATTAAAGCAACTGATTTATTTTTCCTTTCATGTTTTTCTCTTTGGGGAGGCTTTGGAGGAGCACAGTAAAGCATCATCAGATAGTGTGGGAATTAGTCTTCATGGTGGAGGGTAGCCATGATTCAAGACCCAGAGTTATTTATTAAACCTAGAGCACTTCATTTAACATTTTTGAGGACTCAATTTCCTCATCACTAAAATGGGACTGAATACTTTAATTGGAACATTGCTGTGAGGATTGAAAACAACTAACATCAAAGGATTAAGAGCTCTGTAAATATTAATAATTGTTATAAAAACTTCCCTCTAGCAACTATGGAATTCTCACCCAATGACAAATTATAAAGTGGTTAAAAGTACAAGATTCAATGTAAAACACGTCTGTGTTTGAAAATCTGCTTTACCTGTTTCTAGCTACATGACCTCAGGCGAGTTAACTAAACAAGATCTAAGCTTTTGTTTTCTAAAAGGGGTTGAGTTGAAAAAACTGACTGAATATAAAGTGCCTAAGTACATATAGTTTGCTCAATAAATGTGATCTATAAATGTAAAAAAATCAAACTTCCTGGGAAGTAAAAGGGGTTAAGTATATAAAAGGATTATTCTAATGTCTAGCACATAATAAATTCTCAAAAATATTAGCCATAATAAGCATATATATAACAGATATGTTGATATAAACATATACATGAAACAAGTATAACCTGTATTCGAAATGTAAAGACAGAACCTATTATTAATAGAATTGGAATGAATTTGTGTTTTACGGGAAAATGTTATATGCAGAACCCCAGAATGACTGGACTTGGGTGTGGAAACAATAAGCACAAGTGTCATTGCTCACAGATACCCTTAACATAGGCATACTATATATACACTGTACTTCATCTATGCTTTTTTTCTCCAGAGAAACACATTTCATCTGCAGGTATGTAGTCAATTTCCAGGTACCTCTATAAACAGGTGTCAAGATACAGTGACACTATATATTTAACAAAAATCCTTAATGTCTTAAAATAAAAATAAAGTATATAGTCTGGTCTGTAAGGATAAATTTATTTAACAGGAGAGTTGGTGATTGATGATTTGATAATATAAATCCATAATAGAAATGTATATACAGTTACTACTTATGAAAATAAACATATATTTGCTGGCAAGTAACAATGAGTATAAAAGGGAAAAATGATGAGAAAATATAAAATAATATTGACTTTAAATTCCTATTTTAGAAAAGATTTTTTTTTACTTTTCTAATAATATAAACAATAAATGTGCATTATAATAATTTAGTAAAATACATGGACCTAGAAGAGAAAAAAATATACACTGTATGACCACCCATGGGGAAACTCCTGTTAGATTTTGACATATTTCTTTTTGTTTTTTTTGTTTTTTGTTTTTTTTTTTTGCGGTACGCGGGCCTCTCACTGTTGTGGCCTCTCCCGTTGCGGAGCACAGGCTCCGGACCCGCAGGCTCTGCAGGCCATGGCTCACGGGTCCAGCCGCTCTGCGGCATGTGGGATCTTCCCGGACCGGGGCACGAACCCATGTCCCCTGCATCGGCAGGCGGACTCTCAACCACTGCGCCACCAGGGAAGCCCGACATATTTCTTTATAAAAACTTTTGTCTCTAATTTCTAACATTATTTTTAATAATATTCTTTGCTAGATCAATGACTTTGTGAAGGGAACTACATTCACCCTCAGGCTTGATTAATGTGTAGTCAGCAAAGGATAGTGACCCTGCAAATGTAGAACATGCAATGGTTAATTCAGTCACAGAGATCTGCATTTGGTGCTGACCATGTTTATGTATTTCTGCAAAGTCATAGTCAACTTATAATTACCATATTTTGCATTTCATTGAGTGAATAAATGACAGCCTTTCCAGTGGTTGGACTGGGAACAGGTGAGAAAGGAGTTTTGGGGGAGAGGAGAGTATTTTAGTGTATCAAGAGCAGAGAGATCAGGATTCCATTATTTTTCATGGAAAGCAACAGTGCTGACATTTTGTTTAAGGTTTGCTTTATTCACCAATTATGAAGGCCAATAGTGTTTACAACTGTAACTAATGATAATATGGCCCTTCTATAAACACAAGTTCATTCAAAACATGTTTATATAATATGTGAGGGTGCGTGTGTGTATGTGTAATGTTTTGAGGAAAATTTGAAAAAACAATTTGGTGTACCTTTCAATTTCTAAACTTTCTCAGATAAAGAGTAAGCTCATAAAGTTTCAGAACATAAAAAGGTGCCCAGTATATAAATACTGAAATAGGAGAGACATATCATTTTACTCATTATCTGGTAAACTACCTTCCTCCTAAAATGCACCATGTTCTCTTGTTATCTCCTAACAATAATTAAAAAGTTAGGGCAGAAAGGAAAATGTATAACAAAGTATCACAGTAATACTTAGAAATAGCTATAAAAGTCATTCGGTTACTAACCGCTTATTTACCTGTTGTTTTAGCATGGCTGCGGGAACTTTGTCCGTGTAATTCAGGCTTTCAACCGCACGCATTTGTATGTTTGTGGGAGTGGTGCTTTCAGCCCAGTCTGTACTTATTTGAACAGAGGGAGGAGATCAGAGGTAAGTGTAACAATTTTTCATTCTTAGTTTGATGTTAGTGTCAAAGATTTCTTACAACTGTATTTAACAGTAAAAACTTGGAAATATCATTAATGGCCATAAAAAAAGTTTCAAGCCCTTTAAACACAAAATATATTACATTTGGTTCCTGTCTGCCAGGTTACTTCAAGTGTAGCCTTTTGCCTTCAATTAAATATATATGTTTCTGAATGGAAAAGCTGCAGAAGATAAAGGAAGGAGAATGGTATAATTTCATAATTACTCAGAGCATAAGGTATTGATAATATGTGCTCCAAATTATAGAAATATTGTAGTATAAACTCACTTTCTCAAATCTATTTTAAGTAATTTCTTATTTACATATTTCAAATTTGGTAAATTTTTATGAGGTAGACACCTGTAAGAGATGTATAAAGCAGAACGACAAGTGCCTTAGCGGAAAAGAACTTTATATAATTAATAAATCATACTTCCATTTTAGACCAACATTGGTCTACACTAGGCTATTATAGCTTTATTTTTACATTGGTTAAAATGATTTGGGGTTCTGTGAACAAAAGCATTTACTAAAGACTAAATACATAGCTAATTGTATAGTCAAATATAAGGCTGGTTGAACTTCACCTGTGATGTTTAAGACTGTTTATCTCAGTTCACAATTATTGACTAAGGAAACTACGCATTAGGTCAAAAGGGTTTTCCTTATTCTTGTAATGAAACATGTTGCTTTACTTAATACAAGTATTTTATAACTGAATTCTTTCAAATTAACTTGCTTTTGTTTCATTATGCAACTTAAATCTAGAAATTCCAGTCCTTAAATAATATCTTAATTCAATTTTAGAGATTAAAATTGTAAAAAAAGATTAAATATTGCTACTGATATATTTAATTAAGTTTATTTTTCTTTAACAAGGATTCATCCACTTTAGTACTAACATAATTGAACAATGATTTCCTCTATAGTCTTTTATTATTAAATTTTTTTCAAATGTAATTTATATGCATCTATCTTTCAGTGAATAAAAAGCCATTTAAAAATAAATGAGTAGGGCTTCCTTGGTGGCGCAGTGGTTGAGAGTCCGCCTGCTGATGCAGGGGACACAGGTTCGTGCCCCGGTCCGGGAAGATCCCACATGCCGCGGAGCGGCTGGGCCCGTGAGCCATGGCCGGAGCCTGTGCTCCACAACGGGAGAGGCCACAACAGTGAGAGGCCCGCGTACCGGAAAAAAAAATAAAAAATAAATGAGTAATTATAATTGGACCCCAAATTGAGCCATTTACAAGTAGTTTAAGATGATATGAAATATTAAAATTCTTAAAGAAAAGTAAAGCTATGCTTCTTGGAAGAGTACAATTGGCTGAATTGAGCTTGTCATTAGCACCACATGCCTGTGATCAGCTGATTAAATAAACTAGTGGCCCAGACGTCTGCAGTCTGTCAGACACTCCACTGAGGGCTGTGCAGTCACTGTACAGGCCAACAACTGCATAGCAGTTTTCATATTTTAAATAAAATCATTTTCCCATGTACAAATTGCCCACTATACACTTCAGGGTTTAATTGGGAAGTTGGTCCAAAAAATAATCTCCTTTGGAAAACCAGCATGGAATAAATTTTAATCACTTTACTAAATATGAACTACTTTAGTCTCACTTCAAAAGATGTGTTTCAAAGGGGAATCATTTCCATTAATTAATCTCTTTAAATAATATATTAAGAGCCTATTTAAGTGTGAAAAAGATTATGAAATTTTAAGCTTTTTGTTTTCCTTAATAGTCAAGTCAAAGTGTTTCACCACATCATTTTTATATATCTGTAGTATATAAGTAATAATATAAATATAGAATGCACAGTTTTATCAAACATCTTATGTATTTATTTTCTTTAGTTTAGAATGGAAGACCACATGATACAGAAAGTTGTATTTTGAGAGAATTCTCCTTATTCATACATTGTATTTTGAACATTGTATTTTGTAGTGATCAGAGGTAGTACTTACTGCTAACACCCTATGTTAGTACTAAGATATAGCATTTTTTATCAATGTGATAAACCATATTAACAAATTGAAGGAGAAAAACCATATGATCATCTCAATAGATGCAGAGAAAGCTTTCGACAAAATTCAACACCCATTTATGATAAAAACCCTCCAGAAAGTAGGCATAGAGGGAACTTTCCTAAACATAATAAAAGCCATATATGACAAGCCCACAGCAAACATCATCCTCAATGGTGAAAAACTGAAAGCATTTCCACTAAGATCAGGAACAACACAAGGTTGCCCACTCTCACCACTCTTATTCAACATAGTTTTGGAAGTTTTAGCCACAGCAATCAGAGAAGAAAAGGAAATAAAAGGAATCCAAATCGGAAAAGAAGAAGTAAAGCTGTCACTGTTTGCAGATGACATGATACTATACATAGAGAATCCTAAAGATGCTACCAGAAAACTACTAGAGCTAATCAATGAATTTGGTAAAGTAGCAGGATACAAAATTAATGCACAGAAATCTCTGGCATTCCTATATACTAATGATGAAAAATCTGAAAGTGAAATCAAGAAAACACTCCCATTTACCATTGCAACAAAAAGAATAAAATATCTAGGAATAAACCTACCTAAGGATACGAAAGACCTGTATGCAGAAAATTATAAGACACTGATGAAAGAAATTAAAGATGATACAAATAGATGGAGAGATATACCATGTTCTTGGATGGGAAGAATCAATATTGTGAAAATGACTCTACTACCCAAAGCAATCTACAGATTCAATGCAATCCCTATCAAACTACCACTGGCATTTTTCACAGAACTAGAACAAAAAATTTCGCAATTTGTATGGAAACACAAAAGACCCCGAATAGCCAAAGCAATCTTGAGAACGAAAAAAGGAGCTGGAGGAATAAGGCTCCCTGACTTCAGACTATATTATAAAGCAACAGTAATCAAGACAGTATGGTACTGGCACAAAAACAGAAAGATAGATCAGTGGAACAGGATAGAAAGCCCAGAGATAAACTCACGCACATATGGACACCTTATCTTTGATAAAGGAGGCAGGAATGTACAGTGGAGAAAGGACAGCCTCTTCAATAAATGGTGCTGGGAAAACTGGACAGGTACATGTAAAAGTATGAGATTAGATCACTCCCTAACACCATACACAAAAATAAGCTCAAAATGGATTAAAGACCTAAATGTAAGGCCAGAAACTATCAAACTCTTAGAAGAAAACATAGGAAGAACACTCTATGACATAAATCACAGCAAGATCCTTTCTGACCCACCTCCTAGAGTAATGGAAATAAAAACAAAAATAAACAAATGGGACCTAATGAAACTTCAAAGCTTTTGCACAGCAAAGGAAACCATAACCAAGACCAAAAGACAACCCTCAGAATGGGAGAAAACATTTGCAAATGAAGCAACTGACAAAGGATTAATCTCCAAAATTTACAAGCAGCTCATGCAGCTCAATAACAAAAAAGCAAACAACCCCATCCAAAAATGGGCAGAAGACCTAAATAGACATTTCTCCAAAGAAGATATACAGAATGCCAACAAACACATGAAAGAATGCTCAACATCATTAATCATTAGAGAAATGCAAATCAAAACTACAATGAGATATCATCTCACACCAGTCAGAATGGCCATCATCAAAAAATCTAGAAACAATAAATGCTGGAGAGGGTGTGGAGAAAAGGGGACACTCTTGCACTGCTGGTGGGAATGTGAATTGGTTCAGCCACTGTGGAGAACAGTATGGAGGTTCCTTAAAAAACTACAAATAGAATTACCATATGACCCAGCAATCCCACTACTTGGCATATACCCTGAGAAAACCAAAATTCAAAAAGAGTCATGTACCAAAATGTTCATTGCAGCTCTATTTACAATAGCCAGGACATGGAAACAACCTAAGCGCCCATCATCGGATGAATGGATAAAGAAGATGTGGCACATATACACAATGGAATATTACTCAGCCTTAAAAAGAAATGAAATTGAGCTATTTGTAATGAGATGGATAGACCTAGAGTCTGTCATACAGAGTGAAGTAAGTCAGAAAGAAAAAGACAAATACCGTATGCTAACACATATATATGGAATTTAAGGGAAAAAAATGTCATGAAGAACCTAGGGGTAAGATAGGAATAAAGACACAGACCTACTGGAGAACGGACTTGAGGGTATGGGGAGGGGGAGGGGTGAGTTTTGACAGGGCGAGAGAGAGTCATGGACATATACACACTAACAAACGTAGTAAGGTAGATAGCTGGGGGGAAGCAGCCGCAAGGCACAGGGATATTAGCTCGGTGCTTTGTGACAGCCTGGAAGGGTGGGATGGGGAGAGTGGGAGGGAGGGAGACGCAAGAGGGAAGACATATGGGAACATATGTATATGTATAGCTGATTCACTTTGTTATAAAGCAGAAACTAACACATCATTGTAAAGCAATTATACCCCAATAAAGATGTTAAAAAATAAATAAATAAATAAAATAAAATAGAACACAAATGAACATAAAAAAAAAAAAAGATATAGCATTTTTTATGTATTTGAAACCACTTTGAAAGTGAACCAGGTTAGGGTGGCACAGTCATTAAGTATTCCTGTTTATTTCTGACACATTATCTACCATCTTTTATTTGCCTGTCTAATAGCAATTCATTGGTTCTTAGAGAACATTTTATAACCCTACTTCACATTTGGAACACCACGCACTTTCATGAGACTCTATGGCCCTTCCATTATTTTGTGAGACTGATTCAGAGCTTTCCTAAAGCAATTCAATGGTGTCCATCCAAAGAGCCTACAATCTTTGCTACATAGATTCCTAACCATAGTTCTTCTCTTTTATCCACTGTCTTCTGTTTCTGGAAAAAGATAAAGCAACACAAGTAAATGATGACTTTAACTAATGAATAAAACATTAATAAGAAACAATTATTGGTTAATTGTGCTGCACATTCTTGGAATGTTACCTCTCATCTTGGGTTGATTTTATCAGATGCCTCCATAACATCAGTTCTCATAACTGAATACTGTTTAAGCCCCGGATGCTGCCACTCATCAAGCAGATAACCTTGCCTTTGATTGACCAAGAATATCACAGGCATTCAAATTATTCCATGTGCTTTTTGAACAAAATTAATCATCAAACTTTTCTGTTTATGCATCTTTTTGTAGCTTTTCTCTTGTCAGAAGAATAGCTGTGCATTTTCCTTATCAAGAAAGTTCTCTGATCTTTAACCTTCACTGTTTTACGTCTTCATTCCCTTTCCCCTGTATTTACTCTTTTTTTCTTGTTTAACAATAAGTTTTCTTCCTTGTGACTTTTTTCAACTCTTCTCCTTTCTCTCTCTTTTACTTTATCACAAAACTTCTCGGATTAGTAGGCTATATTTTCAGCTTTTACAATCCTATTTTCCATGTCTTTCATTAAACCTTTCTAATCTAAATTTCATTTTCACCCATTAACTGAAACTCTTCCCTAATGACCAAGATTCTCAGTGATCAAAGGGACTCCCCTAATCAGCATCCTTTCTCCTAGACCAATCTATGACATGTTGGTCATGCCCTCTATTTTTCAGTGCCGTTATTATTATTATTATTTATTTTTTTTTTTTTTTGCGGTACACGGGCCTCTCACTGTTGTGGCCTCTCCCATTGCGCAGCACAGGCTCCGGAAGCGCAGGCTCAGCAACCATGGCTCACGGGCCCAGCCGCTCCGCGGCATGTGGGATCTTCCCAGACCGGTGCATGAACCCTTGTCCCCTGCATCAGCAGGCGGACCCTCAACCACTGCACCACCAGGGAAGCCCAGTGCTGTTATTGACATCTATAACCATGGGACATCTTGCCATGCCTTCTTTCCTGATTTTTCACCACATACTCTCTTTCTGGTCCTATTTTTTCTCTTATTGATTCAATCTACAAATATGTATTTATTTAATAAGAGTAATGGCAGAAACAAAATCATTTCAGAACTTGTAAGCTATCTTTAAGATACTGGTCTTTGTCCTGTGTCTAAGAAGAAGCAACTGAAACAACCTTAAGCAGAAAGTGCCATGAACAGAATTGTGTTGTCACTTGTATTTTACATTACATTGATATTTTTGTTGTTCGTTTTTTGTTTGTTTGTTTGTTAGCTTCTTTAATTATAAAGTTGCCATGAACTGAGATGAGAAACAATGAAGAGAACCATGTCTGAGGTTAAAATTATGAGCCTGGGTTTGATTCTGTTGAGTCTGAGACGCTGCTGAAAGATACAAGTAGAAATATCAAGTAGGCAGCTGAATATAAATTTGGCTATATGAATGTTTGAGTAATTGTTTCATAAGAGTAACTGAAGCCCAAACAAAGTGTAGATTTAATCATGCAGAAAGAGTATAGTATGAAAAGAATGATTATGACTGAGACTTGAGGATCTCCTAACTTTAAATGGCCAGATGGAGGAAAAGGGATCTCCAAAAAAGACTAAAAAGAAACAAGAGGAGAGGAAAAAAGAAAGTGTGTTCTGGGAATAAAAACAAGTCATTTAAAAAAGATAGAAGTGGACAAAAATCTCAAATACCATTGAGAATCCAAGAAAGAAGAGGTCTAAAAAAATAAGCACTGAATTGTGTACATGATAGTCATTAGGGGTCTTGCCAAAAAAGGGTTTCAATAGAGCAGTTGAGGTTGGATGCCCAACTGAAGTGGATTGAGAAGAAAGTGAGAACTCAGGAAATGGTGATGAGTATATGTAATTCTTTAAGAAATGTGATTCTCAAGGAGAGTAATGTATAAGAGCTGAAGGAGTTGTTGAAATAATGTTGTAAAGGATCCAGTTAATGAGATTAAAGAACAAGTAGGGGACTTCCCTGTTGGCACAGTGGTTAAGAATCCACCTGCCAATGCAGGGGATACAAGTTTGAGCCCTGGTCCAGGAAAATCCCACATGCAGAGGAACAACTAAGCCCGTGTGCCACAACTACTGAGCCCATGCGCCACAACTACTGAAGCCTGCGTGCCTAGAGCTCGTGCTCTGCAACAAGAGAAGCCACCACAATGAGAAAGCCACGCACCGCAATGAAGAGTAGCCCCCGCTCCCTGCAACTAGAGAAAGACTGTGCGCAGCAACGAAGACCCAACACAGGCAAAAATAAATAAATAAAATAATTAATTAAAAAAAAAAAAAGAACGAGTAGGGATAATGGAAAGTATAAGTTGCCTAAGAAGACTGGGTAAGATAGGATCTGAAACACTGGTGGAAGGATTGGCCTCAGAGTAAGAGAAATATTTCCTCTCGTGTATTAGTGGATGTATTCATGTATAGTTATATATTTGGTAGTGAGAAACTGGTGCCTCATTTAAGGGCTTCACTTTCTAAGTAACATGGTTGTCAATCATATGACCTGAGAATAAATTGGGAGATTTGACGATAGTGGCAATGGTTTGAAGTTATCAAGGGAAGAACCAGTTGACAGAGTGCCTTTGAAAGGTTGCTGAGCAGTGTAGAGGGTTCACTTTAAGTTGGTGATCAAAAATCTATACTATGTTGAATACACCTTGTTGGATAACCTTTCACAAAATGCTTAGAAGTTTGGAGGCAGGTGTGGAGAATGTAGATAGATGTGTCTTTATAGGCTATGGGTGCAATGAAAACAATCACAGATTCAAGGAAATTAATATTGATATTTTTGAAAAAAACAAAATTAAAAAGCATGGAATCTAATCTATCAAGAAGATAGAAGGCTGATAAATTGTAAAAAATAGAAAGGGTTCTTAGGCGATGAGTTTGAAGAATTGTTGCAGGGTGCTTGAATTAGTCATTATTCAGGTAGATCACATCCCTTCCTGGGGATGACAAGATCTAGACTATCACTGTGTGAGTACAAGGAGGCTATGCAATGGAGAAGGAAGTCAGTGGTGAGCAAGTGGTGCCTAAGCAGTCTCCTCAATTCCTGCAGTGCCAGCTGTCACTTTTTTAGTCAAATCTATGTATGACTCTGGCTACACAACCAAGTTTACTAAATTGTATTGTTTTCCTGCAGGTTTATCATTGTTTAGTTATTGTATAAATGATGACCTCTTGGAAAGCAGACATAGTTAGGAGTCAGGAGACTGAATTTTAATTTTGCTTTTGTCACTATTTAGCTATGGGTGATCTTGGACAAGTCATAGTTTCCTCATCTTTAGAGTTAATCCATGAAGAGCATCGTGTTATAAGACCTTTCTAGGCTAGAGCACTGTGATTCTTTTTAAGCTCTCTAATTTCCCATTACCTCAAGGATTTCCCGCCAATACATCAAACTCAGTATAACAAAAATGAACTAGTTTTATTTTCTTTAAAGAGTCAAAACTTCAGAATCAACTTTGTTTTCTTCATCTTCTTGAGCTGCCTCCAATTTGTTATTGATTGCCAAGCTCTGTCGATTTTCACTTTACAAATCCTCTTACATCTTTACCACTCTTACCCTGACCACTGAGATCCTGGCATGTCAGATTACTATTACCTAATTCCTGGACTACTGCAGTTCAAAACAAGTTTGTTTTCTTGAACCCAGTGTCTGTCTTTACAGCCACCATTCTCAATCTTCTTAAAGCACAAGTAAGACCCAATCTTCTTAAAGCAATGTTTTGAATCCTTCTATTCCATGCTCAAAAATGTTGAGCCCGTATTTCATTCAGGATAATTTTGAAAAGCAGCTTGATAATTAAGGTCCTCCATCATTTAATGCAATCTACAAATGTGATCATTTTTCTTTGAATTTTAGTAGTAGCTTTTACTAACTTTATGTAAGAAAAACGATAAATATACCAACAAAATGCTCCCTCTAACTGAGGCTACACTGACCATTATATTTCAAATTGAACCCACTGCCCCCCATCCGTGGATTTCCCTAGTCCCATTCCCTGTTTAATTTTTTCCTAAGCACTGAGTACCATCTAACATACTTTATATTTTACGTATTTATTCTCTTTATAT
This sequence comes from Phocoena sinus, assembly GCF_008692025.1. NCBI lineage: Eukaryota > Metazoa > Chordata > Mammalia > Artiodactyla > Phocoenidae > Phocoena > Phocoena sinus. Next base: position 83,091,748 of record NC_045771.1, read on the forward strand.
TCTTTATTTATTTTATCTGTCATTAGATTATAAATTACCTACAGGTAAGGATTTTTGTCTATTTTGTTTACTCTACCCCCAATGTTTTGTCAGTGTCTGGCAAGTAGTAGGTGCTCAATAAATTTTTGTTAAATAAATAAATGAATGAGTAAAAGAAACATTTTAATCTAAATTATGAATTATTTTGTTGAATCTAGTATAATGCTTTATATAACAAAATAAGTGGTCACAAAATTTTATGTTTAAAAAAATCTTGATTATTTTGAAAGTTTCATAATCCTCATACACATTGTTTCTCTGTAATCAGTTTTCTTCTTTTGGCCAATGTTCAACATACCTAGTTCAGGTTTACAATGATCCTTGATTTCCAAGTGTTTTTTATTGATGTTGATTTGAGAACTTGTTGGATCAGCTTTATGGGGAGTGTAGTAGGATGTGAACTTGACCTGCTGAGGTTAGCTTTATAACTTACAAATGGATTCTTCATATAGGCCAAGAGAGTCTTAATATAGTAAAATTGGGAAGGCATAAGCAACCAAGTAGAAAGCATATTATTTATGATGATGCTTTGTTTTACTAAAGAAAAATTGGTTAACTAAGATAAAGTAATTTATCATTACTACATTTCCAATTTTATCTGTAATAAAGGACCAAGTTTTCATGATTGACTCCAAGTGTGAATCCGGAAAAGGACGCTGCTCTTTCAACCCCAATGTGAACACAGTGTCTGTTATGATCAGTAAGTGGAAAATAAAAGAGGGAGGGGGAAATATTTTTTTAAAAAGGAAATTAAATTAATTAAAGAAAATAAATTCATGATACCATATGCCCATTTTGGATAGCTGCATGGATGATAGCACCTGAGTAAAATAATAGAAAGTTGTGAGAAATTTTAATTTCTCGTTTCCAAGAATATTCATGATTAAATGATAACCATGTATTTTTTCATCTAATATGACTGCTGTTATTTGTAGAGCAAGTCAACCATTTAAAAAGCGTATGTATGTATATATATATATATTAATAGGTATTGTGTAGGTGCATACATATATTAATATATATTATAAAGTAACTTTCAGTGTTTTCTGTAGTTGTTTTTCTAGTATTAATTATATTCACTTTTCCTCATGTTTTAGTAATCTTTTACAAATGATTAAAACTGGTATTTCTTTCATGCAAAATAATAACAAAGTGCATGTGTTAGCTAAGTACATTCTCTGTGGATTGTCTAGAAGTTGCTGTACTAAAAAAGATGTACTCATAAAATCACTTTTTTATTTTCTCATTTTTTATAAAATATATCAGTTAAAAAGCAGGCCCAGTTGATTGCTGCTACACACATTAACAAATCAATGTCCTTGAGTCTCAATCATCCAGTGCCTGTCTATACCTCACTTAGAAGACATTCTTTTCTGGCTAATTAAGACACTTCTAGAATATGTCTGACTTAACATTAGTTGACTGTGGGACAAATCTTGGATTTCAGCATGCCGATTATATAGTAAATGCTTTTCCCTTTTTGTTTCTCTATGTATTGCCAGTGGTAAAATTGCATCATTTGACAGTAGAACAGGTGGAAAAATAATTAATTTGTTCAAAACCCTTTGATTTGATTCATTTAAAAAGGCAACTCATCTTTCTTTCTCAGATCTGGAAACTAAATTAAGACAAATACATCCAGCACTGACTGAAATGTGAGCTTGGAAATTATCCAGTAAATTATTTCCCTATAGTCATTCAAATTGGGTAGGGAGGAAATGAAAATGTATCATTAGGACAGAAAAATTAGAAAGCTTTGAAACTTCAAGATATCCAATTAAGTCTGATGCAGAGTATTTTCAAATAAGTTTCTAAATATTATTTAATAGAAGCAGTGTCTCAGAAATTATTTTCTTCATGAGGAAGAAAATTTTATTCACCTTTAGAAACTGTAAGATTTGTATAGTACTAGATAAATATATAAAGTTTTTACTTATTTCAAGTTAAATGCTATGAAAATAAACTTCAAAATTCTAAATTATTGTTAACACATACTGGAGTTTTATCTCATCAAATATTATTTAGAACAAAAAAGGGTTAAAACAAGGCAGTATAAATTTTCCTGTTAAACTGTAGTAAGTCATGTAATAGTTTTGCGCTTTAGAGAATTGGATTCATTTATGAAATTAAAGTTGTTATTGCTCTTCATTTTTCAAGGACCTGAGACTTCAATTCCTAGGCTTATATTCCTATTCTACTTTTTAATATTTTGATTAACACTATAATTTTTACTCTCAAAGAAAATCATTAAACAGTTTGCTTAACTTGAAACCTGAAACTAAAAAGAGCAGGAAGCTTTATAACCTTATATTTATCATCTTATTTATTCTACTGATTATCCCTGTAATATTATCTCTAATATTTCATTTGTGTACTCATCTCACTTTGCTATTTGATGTATCATTTCTGTTCAATTGCAGTGCACTAAATAACACAAATTGGTTAAAATATTTCTATCTATTAAAGTGCCAAGAAGCGTTGAGCATTAGAATTTCAAATTACATAATATAGCGCGGCATCTGGCCCAACGTGCTAGTGTTCTTTTGCTATTTTTAGTAATTATTGTAGCACAACAAAGTCAGATGACATCTCTTAAAGAGCCTCTTCAAAACCTCATGAGATATTTTTTAGTCAGTGGAAGTACAACTGGAAAGCAAAATATTTTTGGATTAAAGTTTAAATTGAGCAAGTTTATCTTTGCATAAACCCTACAATGAAATTCTGAAAGAAAAGAATTTCTACTCTCAAATAAAATTCTTTCCAAAGTGACATTAATTAAATATTTCTTACACAAAATAAAGCAGAAACTTTATTATCCTTAACTTGCTATTAAAATTGCTGAGAATTTAAGACAGGAAATGAAGCCAATTAGCCATCTAACTCTTTTGTAATGTTTAAGACATAACTAATAAGGTGGTATACAGTAGGGTTAGAATCAGTCCTGTCTGCCATAAACCATCCTCTGAGTGTCCTTTTATTTTCCTTCCTGTAAACAGATGCTAATAAATCTATTGAATATCAGGAATTTATAACCTCCTCTTTTGGGCATAATTGGATATAACAAAGCTGTGAAATAATTAATTACAAAGTTTTCTCAATTTAACAATCATTGTATCTACAGAATACTTGTGTAGATGCTTCACAAATGTTCACAAAATTGTAAAGAAGCTAAATAGCTCAAAATTCTTTCAGGCACGTTTTGTTATCTCCTTATAATCTGTTCCCATGGACTTCAGATCTCTACCAGGAAGCAGAACTTGGCGACACAATGCCTGCCATACCCACTTGCTAACTGGTAGGGGTCCAGTTTGTGACCTGGTGAGCACATATTAAAAACATTCCATTCTCCATTCTATCCTAGGCCAACTGGTATTGCTTATTACTAAACAGTGAGCTTAGAGTGCTTTAAAATGTTTCAGTCCTGCCAAAATGACCACAATCTGAAGGTAGCCAGGAGAGTAATTCTAGAACATTAGTCAAAGAATGCAGCTGCATGGTAGTTCAGTGGGCCAAACCTGATCAATTTTATTATTTTTTAATAGATACTTAACTTTGTGCTCAAAGGTCATACATACCAATTTACTGCTTACTTCCCTTACTAGAATAAAAATTAATGTGGATCTTAACAAATAAGCAAAATGTCCAGTGTTGAGCACATACAGATTAACATATCTTATTTTGTCATTAATAATGATAATTTAATTTTCCAATATTTTTTTCTTATTTTTAAGTTTTATTTTATATGTGCTAATATGTTAAGCCACATATGGCTTATTAACATCATATTATATTGTTAACATAATGTTAACACGTTATGTGTTGCAATTGAAAAAGTAGCAGTTTGTTTACCTTAGAGAAACCTTCTAGCATAAAGGTCAAAACATATACATTTAATGATGAAATTGTTTTATCATTAATAGTACTTTGACAATTTGATGTGGCTCCATCTCATGAAATAATAAAAACTATTATTTTCAATCCATTTAGTAAAATCATAGAGTTTTTAATATGTACTGTGAACTTTTGATCATAATCCAATTCCCATAGAAGTTTGAGATTCAGGGTACTAAATGACTTATCCCTAATTCCCAGTTTAACTATGGCAAAAATTAGAAATCAAGATTTCTCTTACAGTATTTTTTATTTATTAAAGAAGTAATAATTGAGCCATTTCTTTGTTTTTATACCTATATTATTTCTGCCATTTCGGATGCACACTACACTATATAATCAAGTTTAGTTAAGTATTTAGTATAATTAAGTACAGGCAGAGGAATTTTTATCTCTATATCAGAAAGATTGTTTTGGTCATTATATGGGCAATAATGAGACCAAATTAAACTTTATCCAATTTTTTAATTTGGTGAACAATGGAAACCAATTAACAACTATAAATATTCTGTAATATGTGTCATGATCTAATAAGCAAATTCTCTTTGATTTTAAAAATAGCCTTAAAAACAGTTAAGATTTGCTTTTAATTTTGTTCACATTTTCTTTTTCATAGATGAGGAGCTTTTCTCTGCAATGTATATAGATTTCATGGGAACAGATGCAGCTATTTTTCGAAGTTTAACCAAGAGGAATGCAGTCAGAACTGATCAACACAATTCAAAATGGCTAAGTGGTAAAATAACAGTTTATCCATTTTCTGAGAATCATACTTTAAACTAATTTAATTTCATAATGAAAATTACATTAAAATGGTTAAAAAGTTAAAATATGAGTAACAACAATTCTGTACTCTGTGATTTTAAATATTTAGGCTAAATAAGTAAATGAAATGAGCCATATTTCATATTCTAACTGTTTATTAACAATCATAGAATTATCATAGGATATATGAATAAATAAAAGTCACAGTGATATTCATCATATGTACCTATAGACAAGAATCTTCTCCAGTTGTTTAATTGTTGCATGTTACAATTAAACGTCATTTATTTATTTGGTCTACTTGTATATTTTAATAATGCCAAATCTAAACATTTTCCTAAATTTATGACAGATATCACGAATAGGGCATATTTAGGAACTCCTATTTGTTTTATGCTTAGATTCTAAAATTATAAAGCTGGTATATATTATTTTTTCACAGTTTGACTAATAATGGAAATCATAAGTATGATAATTTTATGATTATCAGTGTTCAAATGTTTTCAATTTTGGGGGTCACATGGAATTCACATCATGAAAAGTGCTCATTTGACTTTAATGTACAATTCCAATCAGTTGCTGTTGTTTAGAGGAAGAAGAAACCACTAAGATCTTTGTCATTTCACCCTGGGGAAAATTTAAGCTGACCTTAGATTTGGCAATTCACTTAACATTAAACAGTTAAGCATGAATCACTACAGTTAAGCATCTTATTTCACTGACAGACCAGCACAAGAAAGCAGTGATTGTCCATTTACTTCTTCAAATTATTCCTCCAGTACATCTGGAAATAAAGTATTCTGAAAATTGTTTTGTTCTTGAAATAAGGAATCCCTCTATGTCTTCAAATGACTGCATTTTTTCCTTGAAAAGTTTCCCCTTCATTTCATATGCCGTATTTTAAGTGAAATGTGTTTTTCAGATCATGGACTCCCAACTCCTCATTCTGCTTCAGTGAATTTGAGTTTATATGCACTAGCCTGAAAACCACACGTTCAAAAACAAACTTTTTTTCTATGAAACGACTATCAGATCCCATGGGAAATAACTGGTAGAAAAGTTTTTCAATATTTTAAAACTCATCAGGCACAAAGAAGTTTTGCAATTAGTGTACTTCCAGAATGTATTGCAGACAGAGAAAAATAGTTGAAGCTTTATATCATAGCTCTACTTTATGGCACTTGACATTCCAAATGCGGTATGTTCAGTGAATACAATTGCTTGCTTTTAGACTTTTTGGCTATGAATATTGAATTGTTCCTTTATACCAAAGATGGGGAAGGCATGTGCCTGTGGTCTACTTGGATGGAGAGTAGATGGATTTTCATCATGAGTATATATATCGTCTTTGTATTTTTTTCTAGAACCTATGTTTGTGGATGCACATGTTATCCCAGATGGCACTGATCCAAATGATGCTAAGGTGTACTTCTTCTTCAAAGAGAAACTGACCGACAATAGCAGAAGCACAAAACAGATTCATTCCATGATTGCTAGAATATGTCCTGTAAGTATTAAAGTTGTTCTAATTTGATGAAAGACTAAGAAATTCAAATTATGTAAACATGTCTTCTTTTCCCAATAGTTTATCTTCCTACTTTTTAAATCTACGGTTACAAATTAATAAAATATTAAAAGGAGACATTTAGATTTAATGTTTATTCACATCAGTCATACAAGATAAACACACTATTTTGGAAAATAATTTAATCCAAGGAATATTTTGGTTATGGTTTTACACAAATAAACAGTTTTGATTAATTTTTGCTTTTTTCCACTTAATGCATTAGAATTAAAAAGAAATTGCTGAATTGTATATTATAAAAAGAAATAGAACAATTCTTATGGATAAAATACAGTAAAAGACAATTATTGAGGAACTGTCTATAATAGTGAGAATTAAGAAATGCTTTAGTAAAATACAGTTCTAATTACAAACTGATCAAAATATTCTTGTGTATCAAGAGTAAGTATACATAGAAACTCAAAAAAACTCATGATGTCTTCTCACATAAGAGTATTACAGGCATGTCCTGACTCATTTATGATTAGCATCTTCTGTGCAAAAGTATTTCTTAAAATATTTAGTGTTTAAAATAGTCTATTTTTAAACATTATAATATTCCACTGATTTTGGAGCTTATCTGCTTCTCAGTCATTTGGAACAAGGCAGTGAAGCCAGCTGATGATGTGAAAAGCTTCAGGAAGTACAGAAAAAATGTCATTCAATAGAGACTATTTGTAAATGATCCAAATACCATTTTCCTTGCCCTGACCAGAGAAATATGTATATAAAGCATCTGATTAGAAATATTAAGGATTAAATGGTAATGCAGAGAAATGAAGGAGAGAAAATAGAATTATTGGGGACTATTTGGTGTAAGTATAAACCCACTCTCCTGACCACGGTAGAATCTGCATGCTTCCCTGTATACAATCATTTATGTTTGTACTGGAGAAAATGAGTTATCAAGAAAAGGCAAATTAAATTATGTAGTCTCCATAACAGCTTACTCATATTTTCATCAGAAATTTAGAAAGTGTTATGGCATATATTTATTAAATTCATTTTGATACATTTTCAGTTGATATCATATAATAGGAGAATAACAGTATAACTAAGGCTATTTTTAAAAAATACTATAGATCTTAAATATTCCTCTTTAACTATTGATATGCAGATTTGGTTAACATTTCCATCTTTCAGATTATAACAAATCCCCAAGTAGTAAGAATCCAAGGTAAATTTTAAATACACTTCAATATTTATTTAAGCAATCTGAAATGTGTTTACAAAATGGTTTCAGAATGACACTGGTGGACTGCGTAGCCTTGTCAACAAGTGGACTACCTTCTTAAAAGCGAGGCTGGTATGCTCGGTAACTGATGAAGATGGCCCAGAAACACACTTTGATGAACTAGGTACATAAATGTGAGATTGAAAAATGTTCTTGAAAGAGAGTTTGTAAAGTTTACATATTTTAATAAACTCTCAAGAGGTTGTATTTTTCATGAATGTTTTCAGCATAAGTAAGTGCTGATTTGAATTAATGATCTGGATACTGTTCATGAATTTCCTGAGTATTTTTTAAATCTGTCTTGCCCCTAAGTGCACTGCTGAAACATTTAGTTCATTGAATCCACCATGATATATGAATTCGTGTGTTTTGTGTGTGTGTTTGTGTGTGTTTTAGAGAGAGAAGAGAGAGGTATTTATATAATTTATATATAAGTAATGATATGTTTGTGCTTTTCTAAAATAAATGTATATTTCATATATATTTGAATTCTGATATTCTGGTTTAAAATCAGTTTGTATGAGAATACAGCTATATATTTTTACTACAGTTAATGGACACAATAGAGGTTATATGGAAAAGTGTCAGAGTAGAAAGTAGACTTGTGCTCCAGTTTTAGTTCTTCTTGGTGACCCTGGGACTAAATATTCTCAGCATGTGTGACATGAGGAGGGTTATACTTTCCAGGTCAAATAAGGACTGAAAATCTGATTCCTTTCTGCCAAGGAACAGTTCTCTCTCTTTTTTTTTTTTTTGAATTTAATTTAATTTTTTATACAGCACGTTCTTATTAGTTATCTATTTTATACAAATTAGTGTATACATGTCAATCCCAATCTCCCAGTTCATCACACCACCACCCCGCCATCCACGCTTTTCCCCCTTGGTATCCATATGTTTCGAACAGTAGAATAACTTGGTACACATAATAGTATCGTGTTTACTAAGTGCCATTTAGAAATGACTTTTATTTTGCTTTAATCCATTAAAATATAAAATGCTAGTTAGTCTCAAATACTGAGGCAGGTGATGAGATAAGCAATAAAAATGTATTATAATATGGAAAAAATACTGGTTCTAGCAGCTACAATAATTGAAATAGACAGTTGGTCTCCTCAAAAAGCCATTATGTTGATCATAGAAACACAAGTTTTTATTTCAGCTTTTCTAGAAAAAACGTTCTAAGTATGATTTCATGTTATAACCTAGTTACTCATTATTTCCCCCCAAATTCTTTGCAAGTATATTTATGTTTCAGTGACTTAGAATGTTTCAGTCTTTCCCATTTTTAGGGAGAATAGACAGTGCCAGCCTTTTATGGAAAGACTAGTGATTATTAATTTATTGCTTAAGAGGTTCTAAATTTATTGTGAATAACAAAATACATCTTTCTTTGTATTGGTCAGCAAGAATCTTATTTGCAAAAAGGTCACTAAATCCAGATCTTTCTTGCATTCATAACAATTGGTTATTAATTGGAATTTCCTATCAGAAATTTACTTCCAGGTTCTGTTATGTATTACTGTACCTTACGATCTATACTTTTGCCTTTGCCTCAATATACTTTAAAATTCTTGTTGTTAGGGGAATTATTGATTAAATAAAAATATCACTAGCAATTTTGACTAAAAGACAAAAAAGTCTTATAAGTCACTGTGAAAAAGTTTTCTTCCATGTTCCAAATTCTAACCCTAGATTAAAAAGAAATTGAGATTTGTAATACTTTTTAAATTAAAAATGTAATTTATTATCATTAAGGATATTTAGAAAATTCAGGAAAAAAGAAGAAACAGGAAAGTTTCTGTAGCTTTGTTAACCAGAAACACTCACTGGTAATCTTCTTATTGTATTCTAATGTATAGTTTTACGGTTTACATGGTTCTGGTCCATATTAAATACCATTGTGTCTTTTCTATTTAATATTATTTCATCAGCATAGTTTCCATAAGTGTTTGTGTAACATTTTATTTAACTTACTTTACCATGTGCTTATCATTTAGTTGCTGTCAAATTATAATGATGCTGCAGGAATATCTTTCTGAATAATACTTTTTGTACTTGAAATTATTTCTTAGGATAAATTTTTTAAATATTTGGGAATCTTAAAAATTGATATTTCCCTTTTATAGAGGATGTGTTTCTGCTGGAAACTGATAACCCAAGGACAACACTAGTGTATGGCATTTTTACAACATCAAGGTAATATTAAACAATTACATTGTATGAGTTAAACAATAAACTTTATTAAGTAATAGTAATTATTATAAAAACATTCTTCTCAACTCTTTAATTTTACTTAACACTTAGGATGTAACTCTCTCATTTTATTACTTTTGCCTGATTACTAAAATATATTTAAGCTGAACTCAGAGTTTCAAAATAGTTTTGTATGGGGTATTTATAATGATTATATGCTATTTTTCTCAAAGAAAGGAAAATATAAACTACAATGCAGGGATAATGTATATAAGCTATTGTTTTAAGGAAATAATTTGAAGACTCATGATGCAAATAAAACTCTTAGCATTTCTATTACAATTTTTATTTCAATAGCAATCTAAAGTGATAGCTATGAACACACTAAACCAGTTTTCATGTTCCATGTGACAGTATTTTAGATATTTGAAAATAGCTTTGTTTTCTAATTTATCTGGAATGCCCAATCCCAATTATCATGTATTTCAAGACAGTCCAGCATATTCTCATCCTTTCCTGCGTGTATTCCTGCGTACTCATTTTACACCAGGAGTGTTACTCAGAATTCAGCACAATACTCCACTTGTGATATGGCCAATTCAGAATGTCCTTTTCATCAGACAGTCAACTACAAAATGAAAATCTAAAGATTTTACTATTCTTCTCTAGTGGGGGAAATGTGGTATAATTGTAAACTGTAATGATCTCTTCACAGTAAAAGAATATCACAGGGATATTGATTATAAATCATATTTACTTTGCCCTATAAGATATCTAAAAAGATGTCTTTCAGGATGAGTTTAACTCCTGTTTTAACAAAGGAAATAGTCTTGATTTAACTCACAAAGAATTGAACGAAGCAAAAAGAACCAGATTCTTAAGAAGAAAATGTTTGTCTCAAAAAAATATTTCCCTAGTTTCTGTGTTTCCCTAGTTCTGTGTTTCCCAACACCAATAACTTTAACATAGAAAAAATGTTGTCATTTCTGACTATTAATGCTAATGATTAATAATATATCTTGGTTTTCTCAGTGGGCATCTAAGTTTCCCATTAGGCATCTAATTTAAGAGAAATATGTGATTCAGGAAAATGTTGGTTTCAGTCAGTCTGCTTAGTGACAATGGAAATAGTTTTCAGTATGCATCCAAATAAATTTTATGAGAATTTATTGACTAAACATAACTTAAGGAATCTTTTTTGGACTCTATTGTTTACAGCAGAGTAGCAGGGAATGTTTACAACAATTTCTCCAACTACTATTTAGGACAGCATTGTAAGAATACTCTCACATTGAAATAATCTTAAGACAAAGAGATACAGTGTTCTCTTATTAATGAGATTTATTTCTGTGAGGTAAACTATGATAGGTTATGTTGATACTGATTTAGAATTCAAATCATATTTTTAATAAATCATCAATTCACTTTTTGTTTAATATCTTCTGCAAGATAAACCAGTTGGAAGTTTCTTTGACTTGTCCTATATTTAGGACAAGTACATTGAGTACTTTTCTATAACTTATTGTCTACTACCTCCATGGGTGAACTAAATGTTTTGATATCAATGGCTTATTTCAAAACAGTAGAAGTTTTTTAGTTTTTTACAATGTGTACCATAACATTCAACTTTTCCATGATGAATTACATTAAGTTTTTATCACAAATTTTACCTTTATTTTTAAAATTGTATTTAAATTTTAAAAATAAGAAAATTAATATCTTTCTATTTTCTTTTTTAGCTCAGTTTTTAAAGGATCAGCAGTGTGTGTGTATCATTTATCTGATATACAGACTGTGTTTAATGGGCCTTTTGCCCACAAAGAAGGGCCCAATCATCAGCTGATTTCCTACCAGGGTAGAATTCCTTATCCTCGCCCTGGAACTGTAAGTATCCAGGAAACTTTCTTTGTTATTTTACTTTTTTAAAAAATATAAGTTACTAAGAAATGAATATCATGCTGATGTTTATTAAATACAACTATAGACCTACTGGTATACTCATTATAATTTTTCAGCTCACAGGTTCTTAGATTTGGGATTTTAAAAATATATATATTACAGCATTCTGTACAATTTTTTCTAAGTGCTATTGATAATAAAATCTCATTTATATTTCAAGACAGCTGGATATGTTAGATAGGGAAGAGATATTTTCCTAATTTTACTGACATAAAAACCATAGCTTGGAAAGTGTTAACATTTTGAAGGCAGCCTAAGAATTTGAATGCTAGTTGCTTTTCACAATTCTTCCTTATATTAAGGAATCTCATCTACTTTAATGAAAGAATAATCATGTGAGAATTAGTTTAGAGATAAATCATGTGGAGATATTTCAATTTTAGGGATATATTTAGTTAAAAATTATACGTTGTATATATTTCTCAAAGAAATAAAATGGTATGTGTGAGCAAGTAATGACAATGAAAGTGATGTAATTCAGATAAAATATTTATAAAGTTTTAAGGCATACAAATATAACCATGTCTTGCAACATTGTAGAATTAAGGGGTACATTGTAAACTACCTTTTCCAGCTGAAGTTACAGACAGTGCACTGGCAGATTGGAACTGAGTTTTTCTAGGACAATGATCACAGTCTTACTATTTGTTTTTGATTTGGACAATAATAATGCTGCCTTGCATTCTAAAATATTGATTAGTTTCTGTCTCTGTAAAATGTCATACAACACACTGATTGAGAGGAGATGTTACACAATTGACCAAGAGGAATATAATCCTCTCATATCTTTGCATTACATCAAGTGAGGTTATATTTATAAATTGGGTTGGAGGGAAGTAAAGAATGATTTTTTTTAAATTGAAGGATATTTATTAAAATAATATTTACTTAAAATGTTTTTCTTTTTATTTGAATATGAAACCCCCTTTGTCAATATGCTTTCAGACATTCATTCCTCATAATTTTTACTGACTGTTGATTCACTTTAGTTTTGTGTTATTATTAGAGTTTCTTTGCAATGCATTATTTACTCCTTTGTTTTCTCATCATTAAAGTATACTGCTGTCAAATGTTTTAAAAATAGAAAAAAGTGTGCTAAGCCTCTAAAGAACATGTTTATTCAAAATTAAAAGGGCTCAGGTTTGGTTCCCTGGCTAGGAAGCTCAAAGATTAGTCATTGATATGTATTTTATTAGAACAATTCACTTTTAATTAATTTTGGAAAGATTATCAGAATTGCTACTTATCCAGGAAAGAATTGTTTTAAAAAGTTGTAGTTAATCATGGCTGGCAACAAAGTCTTAACCATATAATTACATTCTCCTTTTAAATGATTTCACTTTGATGCTTATAGCTCAACAGAAGATGGAAGAAACATTTATTTATTTGGTACCACACAAGGAAAAGAAGTCAACAGATATATCCATCTTAGGGTACCTCAAGTTGGAGTGTGTTGGATAAGAAGCAGGGTTTACATAAGAGAAGGGAAAGCAAGGGGAAGCTGAATAACTTTCAAATTCCATCATAACTGAAGACTCTCATTATTTCATTGAATGTAGTTCATGTATTTTCAAATGATTCACTGATAAAGTATCCAAAGATTTGTCATATTTTTGAGAATTGTTTGCTATTTGAATTTGACCAAGTCATTGCTTCATCTTAAATCAGCAAATTAAGAGGCGGTTGTGATTATATATGCTTTCATCAGTTATTCTTTTGAACAAAATATATATGGGATTAGTACAGGAGCAATTGATTTGTAAACTGAATAAAATTCCATTTCCCCTAAATAAAACTTTAAGAGAAACCTCTCAGATAGAGATAAAAGAGAGCCACACTCATTGAATCGGGGTTCAAGGCCTCAGAGCCTCAGTGAGTGTGTGCTGGAGTTAGCTTGTACCTGGCTGGCAAGAAGAGATTGTGTTCACCTCATCTCAATTGAGGAGGTCACAGTAGCAACTGGAAATCAGCCATGGTGGGATTACTACACCATGGAAATTGGCAGATGTTACAAATCAGGGTTTTTCCCCTAAAGAAAAGCGCTCTCCCTGGTCCCACAGTGCCTCATGACTCTCCACCCAATGGCAGCTCAAAAGGTCTCTGAGAAGAACACTCATGTTGAATAGCAATTATCCTACATAAAATGTGAGACTAGATAAATCATTTTTAGTAAAACAATATAAACCAACGCTAAATTAGAAAATTCTGCAAACAGTCCCACTTTTCACTATTTCTGAACTCCTAAGAATAAGCATTTTTTCCTGTTCCAAAGCAGTGTGAAATAAGCCAGGGCTTAGTGACACACATCTGGAGGAGACTCCATGAAAAAAGGGAGTGAGTAGTCAGTACTTGAGACATATTTCTATAATGTGGTTTCTTACATCTGGTGCTGAGACCAGAGTAACTCCCTTAAATTAAAAAAAAAATTGTCAGATGAGTAATCCTTAGGGAATAAAAGAGGCTGGGTGGAGGAATGACCTCTGGAACTGCTCCTGGAAAAGCATACCTCCCTGAAGATGTAGTTCCTCCACACTTCACTGAGCAAAACACCATGAAGTCAGCTCTCTGACTCAGAGTGGCCAGTATCTGTCTCTTTCTTGGGCTTCTAAGGTTTAATATCACCTTCATGTAGCCAGAAGACTTACAGCCAATTGACCCAAAGCATTCTTTTTCTCTAGGGTTAAGAATGTTGCCTCTGAAGCCTCCCAAGGTAGGATCAACTATGATCGCCATACTTTATTTCCCTATACAGTAGTCCAGTTGCAAGGTCAACCTCATAAATATATGACTGGAATCTTAAAGAAATGACACTGGCAGAAATCCTATACCCTCATTCTAATGTTCCTGGTAGGTGCTTCTTTTAAAGCAGCATTGATAGCTGTGTTAGCAAACTCCCAACTAGCAAGCCCAAGTCAGTAGGAAGAAGCCTGCCAATTGTGTCATAATGTTTTTCCATAAGTAATACAAGTTTGTGGAAGAAACAAGACACCTTTGGTATGTTGTAAAGGGCAGCCAAGGACTGCAGATTCTCTCTGTGGCTGAGCTAACATATTACATTATTCTGATACAACATGTTTAAGCTTCTGTAGAAGATTGTGTTTGCTTATACTATACTGTTAAAGCAGAACCTCACAAAAGTCTTCAGTTTTAACATCTGTTTATAACTGGACCAGAACCATCTGCTTCAATCACCGTGCTTTGAACAGGTCTACAACCTGGTACAGCAAAAGAACACAGAAAATTCATGATCCTGACAAAAGGGCCAGCAAAAAGGTTTCCCTTTTTCTTGGGACCACTAATTATATGGATCATGTTCAAAGCATCTTTTGGTTGTTCTTACATTAGAAGCATTTTTATTCCTCATAGACATTTTAAAACATAGCAAAGTTTACAAAAAAATTTAACACATGAGGCATATAGGCATGAAAAGTTAATTACATATTGTTTCACATAATTATTCAAGACATATGAATAAAGCAGACAATAAATATTATTGAAGTCTAGAGAAAAAGGAGGTCGACATGGGACAGCCCTGTTTGGAAAGGCATATAAAAATATATGAGATTGAGCTGGGCCTGAAGTGTAGTTGATGTGGATAATTTGGATAAGTAAGAAGGGATGTTTCAGGCAAAGGTTACTGCATACATTACAAAACAAAGACAGAAATTAATAAGTGAATCCTAGAAGCTCTGCATGGGCTAGTAGACTGGAACAAAGAGCTCTTTTAAGTCGTGGAGGATAAATACAAGGAAGATGAGGGCCAGCTGGTGCATAAATACAAGTCTTCAACTTTGTAATTCTTTGGGCTTTAAATAAAAGGCGTAGATTACCAAGGGTTTAAACGTAAGATCAATTTCTCTCCGAACACGAGTTTCAAAGACCAATGCTAGAAACTAGCCCCGATTCTAGAATATCATTTATTTATGTCCATTTATTTATCCATATACCACTTGTCCTTCAAGTGTTAGGTCAAGCTTCTTTTGAAACATGCCTGTCACTCCTTCTGTGAATAGTTTTGCATTTATTTTCTGTTATCTGTCTTTAGCCTCAACTTCTACCTCTTTCTTTCACTTTGTGCTCTGTGATTCAGGATTGCCCCAGGATTTATAGTTCCCTAAATATTCCAAACTCTTTTTATTTTTTTAAATCTCTAAACCTCTTCACTAATTCTGGCAGCCTTAAGTTCTCTACTATTCTAAATTCATTTTAAAAATATTGGCTCTTATTGATCATGAACCAAATTCTGTTATTTATTTTATATTTATATTAAATTATAATTATATGTCTCAATTGTTATTTTACTTTGAATATGTCCATCTTCCTTACTAGAACACTTGTGTCTAGAGGACAATGGTAGCTCCCGATTCTTAAGTCCCCAACTGGGCACATCAAAAAGCATTTTGAATAAAAGCTGTCCGAAGAATTGACATATGAATTAATATGTGAATATATTAATGCTGAAGACTAGTATAAATGGGTGAGTGGATTAGGAGCAGATGCTCAAGAATACCTGAGAATAGCAAAGAAATTTGGCATACTTCCTTCACATGGCATTCTTATTGTTCCTGTATTTCACTTAACACTTTAGTAATCAAAACACTTAAAATGTCTTTACTCAAAAAAGGAGTGCTTATCACCACTTGATAAACAGAAGCTAGAACTGGAGAAAAACAAACACTTAAAGGAGAAGTTTAACCAAAATAATGACTATTTGTAGAGCAAAATTATCCTTCTTAAGAATGAGACAACAGCCCAATTAATGGACAAAGGCTTTATTTTATGGTAGCACGTGGGTGTTATATTATCTTGAGGTTTCAGTACAGAGGCTTCCATATATCACAAGGTGAGGGATACGTTAATCACATCTTATTTATACTTGGCAGTTTTATACTGAGCAAACTCACAGTTCCAGATGGAAAGTCTGCAAAGGGTAATCAATTTTTGTTCTTGTCACCATCACTGTCACTCATTCTGTGTCTTATCTACAAGCTTTATGCCATGAATCAATGGAAAAATTAATTATTGTCAAAAAGAATTCTTCTGTAATTTTGAAAACAAACTTTTACTAGGAGACACTTATTTCTAAGTAAAAAGTTTATTGTGGATATAAAACAAAAGTCCCAAATGGAGAACATTTGAATGAATATAAAATAATTGATTTGACTTGATTTATTTGGGTTACATATTTAATAACTATGGTTTTGAGCAACTGAACATAATTTTTATCTAAATTTCAACTACTATTAAGTAAAACCCAGAAACTAGGCACTTATAATTTAATAAGCTTATCACTCATGAAAATAATTGCTAACTGGAAATTGTATAAATTGCCTAGTAATATATGCTAACTTTGGATCTTTCTGGAACTTACAAATGAGAACACTTGCAAATATTTAAGGAGACATCTCAGCTTAGCAGACCATCATTAGTGGTGTTTTACGAAGGACTGGAACTATTTAAATTGCCCATGCATTTGTTCTTTCCATGTTTTCATTCAGTGAGCAATGTATTTCCTGTTTTCCACTTCGTGTGAGGAATGAGGGTAGAAAAAAACCCATAATACTACACTTTTCAGAAGTATGGTACATACCCATAAGTTTAGAATACCCTCACATGGAATTTTTTGTCCTCATTTGGTCTTTTAGTGTAAGCAATTTATAAACATGCATAAATATAATACTTCTTCCTAAAAGAAAAGCATATGAACCCCAGATGAAAGTCTAGTTAATGGGATAATGAATGAGAAGCTTAGTTTTATTACTTGTCTCATTATCTCTCTTCAGTGAAGTCATTTAATTGCTCCTTATGCCTTTCTACAAAAAGAGAACTATATTTACTTGTCCTAGAAAAAAATTCTAGTAATGTTAACTGGTCAAAGTTAGTCTAAAAATTGCATTCAGGATGATACAGTTCAAATGATTGAGAGCACATTCATAATCTGCTGAGTCTTATTTGCAAATGCAGGACTGCCTGGCAACACTGGCCCAGAGGCAGTGACATTGTAGGTCAGCTGTTGCATGGATTTAACCCAGAAATTGCCATGTTTTGTTTGGTCCCTAAAGTTGTTTTTCTTTTTTTTTTTCATTGGGTCAACATTAAAATTTTGGCAGCTTTCACATAAAGTTCCACATTTCTATCTTCTGTTGGAATATGGCCACACTAGGCTTATATTCCTGCATAGGAGCAGTCAACTAGAAATAAATGTTCATTGCCACTGTCGAATGGGGTATAATTTTCCTTTTATTACTGTCCCCATCACATCTTGCTGTTCACCACAGACGCTGTACCCATTGCTGTTGAACACGAAGTTTGCTTTGTTGCTTTCCTTTCACTTTGTACCTCTCTAAAGAGGATAAATGAAATCTAGAACAGTAGTGCTTTTGTTTTAAAAAAAATGACCAAGTATTTTTTTTTGAAAGTAGAGGTATTGACAGTGTTTAATAGGGCTAGACAAATAATGTTTGTATGTGTTAAAAGCTTATATGTTGCTCATATAACTTAACACTCAGCTCCTATTAGTGAGTGTGTTTTAAGTTCCAAGCTTCAGCACCTCCCAGCCTACCCATGAGTTTGGCCTCAGATGCTCTGTAAATGGAATCCTCGTCTCAGAAGTCCTTGTCATGCTTCCTTTCCAGAACTGCTGAAACTGTCCAGCAGTCATTTTTAGATCTCATAATTGCTTTCTCTCTGCCCCTTTAAACTTGATGCTCTGAATCTTTCCTCTCCTCCCCAGAACTGAGGCGCCTGTTTCATACAGCCCCTGCACCAAAATTGGATGCCAGATATAACGGAGTAATTCACTCATTCAACTACTCTTTGTGGAATATTTAATATTCTTCAGCTTTATTATAGGTCTGAGGGTAAAATCATGAACAAAATTTACCCAGTTAAGACTAATTCACAGCTTACATCGTAGAGGAAGAAACAGACAATAAAGATATAAGCAACAAATACATTACACACAGGTAAATAGAGCTGTGATGAAAAATAAAGCAAACTAAGGAGATGGAGAGTGGAGATGGCGTTGGGGAGCTATTTTTGTTTGTGTCATCACCTTTAAGGAAGTAACTGTTGAACTGAGAACTGAATGAGGCAACAGAGAAAACCACGGAGCAAGTGCCAAGGTCCTAGAGCGGGAGCTGGCTTGGGACTCAGGAAGAGCAAGAACTATGGGAGGGGTAGATGCAGATGCAGGCCAGACATTCAGGGGCTTATAGCCAGGCTAAGCTGTTGGGATTTTATTCTGAGAGTAATGGAAATCACTGGAGTGTTTTCCAGAGGGAAATTATAAGGTCTAGTTTACCATATCCAATCCAAGCTCCAACTTCGGAGAGCCCTCTTTTGGGAGAGGGGATCAGATAGAATAAAACTCTCGCAGGTTAGAGTTCTGATTGAATTTGATAACAATAATCTAATTTATTTTAGCCGGTAGCAGCATTAGATTATATCCAGAAGGTTTTTTTTTTTATAACAACACTGGACCTGGCGCAGAATAAGAAACAGAAAAGTGAGAGAAGGGTGAAAATTTATACCGTATACCAAATGGTGTCAGCTCCTCTCTGAAAACAAACAGTGCAGGATAAGTGGACTTAGCCTATTTAAATGATCAAATTATACACCTTATTTTCTACAGATAGTAGTACTATGCATAGTCATGCAGTTTTCTCCTCACTCGGTAGCAAATACACTTAAAACAGCTTGAGCTTCTAAGTATTTTGAAAAATAGAGGTCTTCTGATTATTATTAAAATAAAGCCACTATTGTATTAACTTAGTCCTTTAAAATTTTTTTTAGTGCCCAGGAGGAGCATTTACACCCAATATGCGAACCACCAAGGAGTTCCCAGACGATGTTGTCACTTTTATTCGGAACCACCCTCTCATGTACAATTCCATCTACCCAATCCACAGAAGGCCTTTGATTGTTCGTACAGGCACTGACTATAAGTACACAAAAATAGCTGTGGATCGAGTGAATGCTGCTGATGGTAGATACCATGTTCTGTTTCTCGGAACAGGTAAGTATTTGAGCTCAAACTAGCTTAATGTGTAGTAAAAGAGCATACTTGCTACGGGCATGATATTGAAATCAGAAAAACTCCAGTGTTTACATGTGTCTGACTCTGAGGTGTTTTATGTCTTCATGCTTCAGTTTCTACATCTGTAAAATGCAGTTAAGATAAATTACTTTATAGGATTGTTGTGAGGAACAAATGGGTTAATATATATAAAGCACCTAGAACTATTCCTGGCATATATTGTGGTGAAATAAGGTAATGAGATGAATGAAGGGATGGGAAATTTTAAGCATGAGTGTTCTCTCAACTAAAACAAATACTGTGACCGCTTCATAAACACATGGAGCCATATATGCTTTCCTGCCATCTCCAGGACGTTTCTTTATCAATTATATTATTATATACTTTATTCTTGCATTTCATCCTCTACTGAATTCTTGGTTTAGAAACCTTACGCTAGCAAATGAAACTAGGCCTGTACCTTCACCTACTGCCACCTCTGCTATACTGCTGATTTCGCCAAGGTCTTCAGTGTTCCCATGACAAGAAAATCCAAAATCCTTTAACCACTGAAATGCCTCCACATCCTCTTTGCCTCATTTGGCGTTTTAGAATCACCCTACCTGTTGCTTCAGCCACAAGGCACATAATTTTCCTCTGTCTCTAGCAGTTCTCTCTCAGTTTCCTTCAGTAGCCTCGCTTTCTCCTCCCCATGAGTGTAGGTGTTTCCTGAGCTTCTCTGCATGGTCCTCTTATTTTTATGTATTCTTTGGCCATCTCATTCATTCATTTGGTTTTAATTAGTCTGTGCAAACAATCCCAAATGTGTATCTCTAGTCCTTGCCATTTTGTGAGCTCAGTGTTTGCATTTACAACTTATGATTAGGTAACACAAGTTGTATGACAGGTTAACATTTCAAACATCATGCTTCAAACTCAGTTTATTCACTTCTAAAACTCTTTAACCAGTGCTTAATCCAGTCTCCCATATTTGTATTCATTACCACACATTCCTTTCAAGGTGCCGTTTCTCCTTCATATGTCATTTCTCTCTGGGCATATCACAGTACCGGGTAACCTCAGTAAATATTTGTCAAGATGAACTGAAAATCATGACTATATCCACGGCAACACGTACAATGAAATGAATTCATAACTGATTGCAAAAGCTAATCTTCACTTGCATAAAACTGTGTTCTCCAAAGATGTTGCTTCCATATAAATAACTATAAAGAGTTTCTTTTAGCCTTGATTCTGATCATCCAGTGTGGAAATTGCTTTTGAAAAAAATTTTTTTTTCCTCAAGTGATGAGGTCATTTAGAGTCACACCTCTCTCTAATGTCTCATATTACTCAGAAAAAAATGACTGTTTTCTTATTTTCCTTTTGAAGGCTGTCTTAAATGTAGACTCTTTTCTTCCCCAGTTTTATTGAGATATAATTGACATACATTACTGTATAAATTTAAGGTACACAACATAACGGTTTGACATATATATTGTGAAATGCTTATTGCAATAAGTTTAGTTAACATCTATCATCTCATACAGATACGATAAAAAGAAAGAAAAAAAAATTTTTCCTTCTAATGAGAACTCTTAGAATTTATTCTGTTAATAGCTTTCATATATATCATACAGCAATGTAACTGTAGTACATCCCAAAACTATGGGGGTGTATGTTACATCCCTAGTACTTAGTATCTCCTAACTGGAAGTTTGTACCTTTTGATTGCCTTCATTTAATTCTCCCTCTCTCCACATCTGGTAGTGAATGTGGTTTTTCATTTTGTTTTTGTTTTTGTTTCTTTATATTACACATATAAGTGAGAGCATACAATACTTGTCTTATTCTGTATGACTTTTTTTCACCTAGCATAATGCCATCAATTTCGATCCACGTTGTCACAAATGGCAAGATTTCATTCTTTTAATGGCAGAGTAATATTTTAAACCACACTTGTTTTTCTATTCATTTGTCAACAGACACTTAGGTTATTTCCACATCTTGGCTATTGTGAATAATGCTGCAGTGAACACAGAGGTGCAGATATCTTCTCCGGTTAGTGTTTTTGTTTCTCAGAGGTGGACTCTGATATCACATTCAGGTTGTTTTTTCATGAAAGTCTACATAAAATATATAGGTTTCATGGATGGAATTTTTTAGTCTTTATAAACAGTTCAGCAGTGTTTATTTAGATAGAAGGCAGTAAGAAACATGCTTTTGCACAAATTCTTTGGCTTTTCTTACCACATAAGTAATCTGGCACCTTTACATACACTTTTTTTTTTTTTTTTTTTTTTTTTTTTTATGCGTTACGCGGGCCTCTCACTGTTGTGGCCTCTCCCGTTGCGGAGGACAGGCTCCGGACGTGCAGGCTCAGCGGCCATGGCTCACGGGCCCAGCCGCTCCGCGGCATGTGGGATCTTCCCAGACCGGGGCACGAACCCGTGTCCCCTGCATCGGCAGGCGGACTCCCAACCACTGCGCCACCAGGGAAGCCCTACATAGACTTTTTATGTTGGTATTTAAGAACTTGTATCATTTTGGAGACCTTCAAGATGGCGGAAGAGTAAGACGCGGAGATCACCTTCCTCCCCACAGATACATCAGAAATACATCCACATGTGGAACAACTCCTACAGAACACCTACTGAACGCTGGTAGAAGACCTCAGACTTCCCCAAAGGCATGAAACTCCCCACCTACCTGGGCAGGGCAAAAGAAAAAATGAAAAACAGAGTCAAAAGAATAGGTATGGGACCTGCACCAGTGGGAGGGAGCTGTGAAGGAGGAAAGGTTTCCACACACTAGGAAGCCCCTTTGTGGGCGGAGACTGCGGGTGGTGGAGGGGGGAAGCTTCGGAGCCGCGGAGGAGAGCGCAGCAACAGGGGTGTGGAAGGCAAAGCGGAGAGATTCCCGCACAGAAGATCGGTGCTGACCAGCACTCATCAGCCCGAGAGGCTCGTCTTCTCACCTGCCGGGGCAGCTGGAGGCTGGGAGCTGAGGCTCCGGCTTTGGTGGATCCCAAGGAGAGGCCTGGGGTTGGCTGCGGGAACACAGCCTGAAGGGGGCTAGTGCTCAATAGCTAGCCGGGAAGGAGTCCGGGAAAATGTCTGGAACTGCCTAAGAGGCAAGAGACCATTGTTTCGGGATGTGCAAGGAGAGGGGATTCAGAGCAACACCTCAATGAGCTCCAGAGATGGAGGCAAGCCGCAGCTATCATCACAGACCCCAGAGATGGGCATGAAATGCTAAGGCTACTGCTGCAGCCACCAAGAAGCCTGTGTGTGAGCACAGGTCACTATCCATACCTCCCCTCCCAGGAGGCTGTGTGTCCCACCACTGCCAGGGTCCCGTGATACAGGAACAACTTCCCCAGGCAAGCACACGGTGCGCCTCAGGCTGTTGCAACGTCATGCTGGCCTCTGATGCAGCAAGCTTGCCCTGCGTTCTGTACCCCTCCCTCCCCCAAGCCTGAGTGAGCCAGAGCCCCCTAATCAGCTACAATTTTAACCCTGTCCTGTCTGAGCAAAGAACAGATGCCCTCAGGTGACCTACACGCAGAGGCGGGGCCAAATCCAAAACTGAACCCCAGGAGCTGTGCGAACAAAGAAGAGAAAGGGAAATCTCTCCCAGCAGCCTCAGGAGCAGAGGATTAAATCTCCACAATCAACTTGGTGAACCCTGCATCTGTGGAATACCTGAAGAGACAACGAATCACCCCAAAATTGAGGCGGTGGACTTTGGGAGCAACAGCATATGTATTTTTTTGCTCTTTCTCTTTTTGTGAATGTGTATATATATGCTTCCTTGTGTGATTTTGTCTGTATAGCTTTGCTTTTACCATTTGTCCTAGGGTTCTCTCTGTTCAATTGTTTTTCTTTTTTTTTTTTAAGTATAGTTTTTAGCTCTTGTTATCATTGATGGATTTGTTTTTTAGTTTGGTTGCTCTCTTCTTTCTTTCTTTTTTTTTCTTTTTAATAATTATTTTTACTTTTTTATTTTAATTATTTTATTTTATATTATAGTTTTCTTTCTTCCTTTTTTTGTCCCTTTTCCTCTGAGCCGTGTAGCTGACAGTGTCTTTGTGGTCTGGCTGGGTGTCAGGCCTGTGCCTCTGAGGTGGGAGAGCCAAGTTTAGGGCATTGGTCCACCAGAGACCTCCCGGCTCCATGTAATATCAAATGGAGAAAGCTCTCCCAGAGATCTCCATCTCAACATTAAGACCCAGCTCCACTCAACAACCAGCAAGCTACAGTGCTGGACACCCTATGCCAAACAACTAGCAAGACAGGAACACAACCCCAATCATTAGCAGAGAGGCTGCCTAAAATCAGAATAAGGTCACAGACACCCCAATACACACCACTGAAGGTGGCATGACCCACCAGAAAGATAAGATCCAGCCTCATCCACCTGAACAAAGACACTAGTACCCTGCACCAGGAAGCCTACACAACCCACTGAACGAACCTTAGCCACTGGGGGCAGACACAAAAAACAATGGGAACTATGAACTGGCAGCCTGCAAAAAGGAGACCCCAAACACAATAAGTTAAGCAAAATGAGAAGACAGAGAAACACGCAGCAGGTAAAGGAGCAACGTAAAAACCCACTAGGCCAAACAAATGAAGAGGAAGTAGGCAGTCTACCTGAAAAAGAATTAGAGTAATGATAGTAAAGATGATCCAAAATCTTGGAAATAGAATGGAGAAACTACAAGAAACGTTTAACAAGGACCTAGAAGAACTAAAGAGCAAACAAACACTGATGAACAACACAATAAACGAAACTAAAAATTCTCTAGAAGGAATCAATTGCAGAATAATGGAGACAGAAGAACGGAAAGTGACCTGGAAGATAAAATAGTGGAAATAACTACTGCAGAGCAGAATAAAGAAAAAAGAATGAAAAGAATTGAGGACAGCCTTAGAGACCTCTGGTACAACATTAAATGCACCAACATTCGAATTATAGGGGTCCCAGAAGAAGAAGAGAAAAAGAAAGGGGCTGAGAAAATATTTGAAGAGATTATAGTTGCAAACTTCCCTAATATGGGAAAGGAAATACTTATTCAAGTCCAGGAAGCACAAAGAGTCCCATACAGGATAAATACAAGGAGAAACACACCAAGACACATATTAATCAAACTATCAAAAATTAAATACAAAGAAAAAATATTAAATGCAGCAAGGGAAAAAACAACAAATAACATACAAGGGAATCCCCATAAGGTTAACAGCTGATCATTCAGCAGAAACTCGGCAAGCCAGAAGGGAGTGGCAGGACATATTTAAAGTAATGAAAGGGAAAAACTTACAACCAAGATTACTCTACCCAGCAAAGATCTCATTCAGATTCAACGGAGGAATTAAAACCTTTACAGACAAGCAAAACTAAGAGAATTCAGCACCACCAAACCAGCTTTATAACAAATGCTAAAGGAACTTCTCTAGGCAGGAAACACAAGAGAAGGAAAAGGCCTACAATAACAAACCCACAACAATTAAGAAAATGGTAATAGGAACATACATATCGATAATTACCTTGAATGTAAATGAATTAAATGCTCCAACCAAAAGACATAGACTGGCTGAATGGATACAAAAACAAGACCCATATATATGCTGTCTACAAGAGACCCACTTCAGACCTAGGGACACGTATAGGCTGAAAGTGAGGGGATGGAAAAAGATATTCCATGCAAATGGAAATCAAAAGAAAGCTTGAGTAGCAATTCTCATATCAGAGAAAATAGACCTTAAAATAAACACCATTACAAGAGACAAAGAAGGACACTTCTTTGGAAGGGATCAATCCAAGAAAAAGATATAACAATTGTAAATATTTATGCACCTAACATAAGAGCACCTCAATACATAAGGCAAATGCTAACAGCCATAAAAGGGGAGATCAACAGTAACACAATCATAGTAGGGGGCTTTAACACACCACTTTCACAATGGACAGATCATCCAAATAAAAATAAATGAGTAAACACAAGCATTACATGATACATTAAACAAGATGGACTTAATTGATATTTATTGAACATTCCATCCAAAAACAACAGAATACACTTTCTTCTCAAGTGCTCATGGAACATTCTCCAGGATAGATCATATCCTGGGTCACAAATCAAGCCTTGGTAAATTTAAGAAAATTGAAATCATATCAAGTATCTTTCTGACCACAATGCTATGAGACTAGATATCAATTACAGGAAAATATCTGTAAAAAATACAAACACATAGAGGCTAAACAATACACTACTAAATAACCAAGAGATCCCTGAGGAAATCAAAGAGGAAATTAAAAAACACCTAGAAAAAAATGACAATGAAAACACGATGACCCAAAACCTATGGGAAGCAGCAAAAGCAGTTCTAAGAAGGAAGTTTATAGCAATACAGTCCTACCTCAAGAAACAAGAAAAATCTCAAATAAACCACCTCATATTACACCTAAAGCAATTAGAGAAAGGAGAAGAAAAAAAAACCCAAAGTTAGCAGAAGGAAAAAAATCATAAAGATCAGATCAGAAATAAATGAAAAAAAATGAAGGAAACCATAGCAAAGATCAATAAAACTAAAAGCTGGTTCTTGAGAAGATAAAAAAAATTGATAAACCATTAGCCAGACTCATCAAGAAGAAGGAGAAGACACAAATAAATAGAATTATAAATGAAAAAGTAGAAGTAACAACTGACACTGCAGAAATACAAAAGATCATGAGAGATTACTACAAGCAACTCTATACCAATAAAATGGACAACCTGGAAGAAATGGACAAATTCTTAGAAAAGCACTACCTTTCAAGACTGAACCAGGAAGAAATAGAAAATATAAACAGACCAATCACAAGCACTGATTTGAGATTGTGATTAAAAATCTTCCAACAAACAAAAGCCCAGGACCAGATGGCTACACAGGTGAATTCTATCAAACATTTAGAGAAGAGCTAACACCTATCCTTCTCAAACTCTACCAAAATATAGCAGAGGGAGGATTACTCCCAAACTCATTCTACAAGGCCACCATCACCCTGATACCAAAACCAGACAAGGATGTCACAAAGAAAGAAAACTACAGGCCAATATCACTGATGAACATAGATGCAAAAATCCTCAGCAAAGTATGGCAAACAGAATCCAGCAGTACATTTAAAGGATCCTACACCATGGTCAAGTGGGGTTTATCCCAGGAATGCAAGGATTCTTCAATACATGCAAATCAATCAATGTGATACACCATATTAACAAGTTGAAGGATACAAACCATATGATCATCTCAACAGATGCAGAGAAAGCTTTCAACAGATTTCAACACCATTTATGATAAAAACCCTCCAGAAAGTAGGCATAGAGGGAGCTTACCTCAACATAATAAAGGCCATACATGACAAGCCCACAGCCAACATCGTCCTCAATGGTGAAAAACTGAAACCATTTCCACTAAGATCAGGAAAAAGACAAGGTTGTCCACTCTCACCACTCTTATTCAACATAGTTTTGGAAGTTTTAGCCACAGCAGTCAGAGAAGAAAAAGAAATAAAAAGAATCCAAATTGGAAAACAAGTAAAACTGTCGCTGTTGGTAGATGACATGGTACTATACATAAAGATGCTACCAGAAAACTACTAGAGCTAATCAATGAATTTGGTAAAGTAGCAGGATACAAAATTAATGCACAGAAATCTCTTGCATTCCTATACACTAATGATGAACAATGTGAAAGAGAAATTAAGGAAACACTCCCATTTACGATGGCAACAAAAAAAGTAAAATACCTAGGAATAAACCTAACACCTGTATGCAGAAAACTATAAGATGAGATGAAAGAAATTAAAGATGATACCAACAGATGGAGAAATATACCATGTTCTTGGATTGGAAGAATCAACATTGTGAAAATGACTATACTACCCAAAGCAATGTACAGATTCAGTGCAATCCCTATCAAAGTACCAATGGCATTTTTCACAGAACTAGAACAAAAAATTTCACAATTTGTATGGAAACATAAAAGACCCCAAATAGCCAAAGTGATCTTGAGAAAGAAAAACGGAGCTGGAGGAATCAGACTCCCTGACTTCAGACTGTGCTGAAGTAATCAAGACAGTATGGTACTGGCACAAAAACAGAAATTTAGATCAATGGAACAGGACAGAAAGCCCAGAGATAAACCCACGCACATATGGTCACCTTATTTTTGATAAAGGAGGCAAGAATATGCCATGGAGAAAAGACAGCTTCTTCAATAAGTGGTGCTGGGAAAACTGGACAGCTACAAGTAAAAGAATGAAATTAGAACACTCCGTAACACCATACACAAAAATAAACTCAAAATGGATTAAAGACCTAAGTGTAAGGCCAGACACTATAAAACTGTTAGAAGAAAACGTAGGCAGAACACTCTATGACATAAATCACAGCAAGATCCTTTTTGACCCCCCTCCTAGAGAAATGGAAATAAAAACAAAAACAAACAGATGGGACCTAGTGAAACTTAAAAGCTTTTGCACAGCAAAGGAAACCATAAACAAGACGAAAAGACAACCCTCAGAATGGGAGAAAATATTTGCAAATGAAGCAACTGACACAGGATTAATCTCCAAACTTTACAAGCAGCTCATGCAGCTCAATATCAAAAAAACAAAAAACCCAATCCAGAAACGGGCAGAAGACCTAAATAGACATTTCTCCAAAGAAGGTATACAGATTGCCAACAAACACATGAAAGGATGCTCAACATCACTAATCATTAGAGAAATGCAACTCAAAACTACAATGAGGTATCACCTCACACCAGTTAGAATGGGCCTCATCAGAAAACCTACAAACAGCAAATGCTGGAGAGGGTGTGGAGAAAAGGGAAGCCTCCTGCACTGTTGATGGTAATGTGAATTGATACAGCCACTATGGAGAACAGTATGGAGGTTCCTTAAAAAACTAAAAATAGAACTACCATATGACCCAGCAATCCCACTCCTGGGCATATACCCTGAGAAAACCATAATTCAAAACGAGTCATGTACCACAATATTCACTGCAGCTCAATAACCAGGACATGGAAGCAACCTAAATGTCCATCAACAGATGAATGGATAATGGCACATATATACAATGGAATATTACTCAGCCTTAAAAAGAAACGAGATTGAGTTATTTGTAGTGAGGTGGATGGACCTAGAGTCTGTCATAGAGAGTGAAGTAAGTCAGAAAGAGAAAAACAAATACCGTATGGTAAAACATATATATGGAATCAAAAAAGAAAAAAAAGAAAAACGGTTATGAAGAACCTAAGGGCAGGTCAACAATAAAGGCACAGACGTAGAGAATGGAGTTGAGGACACGGGGAGGGGGAAGGGTAAGCTGGGACGAAGTGAGAGAGTGGCATGGACTTATATACACTACCAAATGTAAAATAGATAGCTAGTGGGAAGCAGCCGCATAGCACAGGGAGATCAGCTAGGTGCTTTGTGTCTACCTAGAGGGGTGGGATAGGGTGGGTGGCAGGGAGACGCAAGAGGGCCGAATTATGGGGATATATATATATATATATATACCCCCATAGAGCTGATTCACTTTGTTATACAGCAGAAACTAACACACCATTAGTAAAGTAAAGCAATTATACTGCAATAAAGATGTTAAAAGAAAAAAAGAAAAGAAAAAACTTGTATCATTTTCAAAAACAGTATTTAGGTATTTAGGCAGTATTTAGGCATCTGTTTTTAATTGTAGTGGGAAGCTTCACTGATGCTTGCTTACAAAGCCACATAAGTCTCTTGAAGACTGTATCCTATTTGGAAAGTGCATGTTATGACAGTGCCTCTGCCAACAGCACCTTTCTGAATAGATGGTAACTCACTTAACCGTTGAACCTTATCCTCATGGTTATATCAAACGACATTGTAATTTTTTTTTTTTTTCGGTACGCGGGGCTCTCACTGTTGTGGCCTCTCCCGCCGCGGAGCACAGGCTCCGGACGCGCAGGCCCAGCGGCCATGGCTCACGGGCCCAGCTGCTCCTCGGCATGTGGGATCCTCCCGGACCGGGGCACGAACCCGTGTCCCCTGCATCGGCAGGCGAACTGTCAGCCACTGCGCCACCAGGGAAGCCCCACATTGTAATTTTTAAAAGTGATTTCTACTTTCGTGAAACTCTAACAAACAGTATATCATGATGAAATATTTTCTGCCTGAGTAGATCTTGGATTTCTGGTGAAATTTCTTCAGAAGACAGTTGTCTGTGCTTGTTTGCTGCTAAAAGTGAATAAAATAGCCTTTTCTGAAATAGAACTTAGGAGAAACACAGGTCACTGTTCCCAGGATTTCTTAGCTTTGTGTATCTCAATGTCTTAGGAAGGATATAATATGTCTTGGGTGTCAAGTACAAAATAGCCCTTTAATTGTTATAAATAAATAATTATGCTTCAATTATTCCCACAATGAAGCAAGCTTCTCTCATGTCTTCCCTTTTCTCTGGACCTTCATGGAGAATTTAAGGAAATTTGATGAAGACATTGGTTGTCAAAAAATTTGCCATAGGAAAAACATGTGACAGGTCATTGCAATGCAAATACGTATCTTGTAACTGTATCCACTTTGACTAGTATGAATGATTTGTAGTTCACAGAATCTCCATGGTAGTTATGTGGGCTCAATGCCCAATAACTGTTACAGTTAGTCCATTACAGTGTAGTACTCTGGCTGAGCTTGAGAGGCTGGTAATCTGTCTTTTCACCCTTCTAGGACTGCCTCATTAGTTTTTGTGTGCTGTCAGCTGA
Source organism: Phocoena sinus (assembly GCF_008692025.1). NCBI lineage: Eukaryota > Metazoa > Chordata > Mammalia > Artiodactyla > Phocoenidae > Phocoena > Phocoena sinus. The sequence continues at coordinate 83,122,206 of NC_045771.1, forward strand.
CAAAATAAACAAACAAATAAATACATACATACCTACGTATGTGCATATGTACATTTATAAGTAAAAAAATAGAAGGAAGGGAGGGAGGGAGGGAGGGAGAGGAGAAAGAAAAGTAAGCTTTGTCCTGTCATCTTTTATTTCTTAGTTTGCATTATCAATGTCTAGTCTAGGGATCAGAAAACTACAACATGGGCCAGATCTAGCCCACTGCCCTCTGCAAGTATGGTCTGTAAACTAAGAATGTTTTGCATTTTTTAACGACTGTAAAAAAATTACAAGAAGAATGTTACATGAGCAGTGAAAATCATAAGATTTTTATATTTTAGTGCCCAGAAATAAAGTTTTATTAGACCACAGCCACGTTCATTCATTTACATTTTGTCTGTGGCTACTTTTGTGCTACTACAGCAGAGTTGAGTAGTTGCCAGAGACTGCTTAGCCCAAAGAGCCTAAATTATTTATTATTTGGGTTTTTACAGAAAAAAATTGCTGACTCCTGTTTTATTTAATAATTATATAATTTTAGAAAAGTTAAGACTTCTGAAAGAAGCTATTTTCTAATATGTAGCTATAATACAAGAATTTGTAATGTTGCTTCATATAAATACATCTTCTTTAATCTTGAGTAAAAAATGTCCTGCTCTTCTATTAAAACTTAAACTAGAAACCAAGTTTACTTAATTATTTTCCCATTCATTCCTACTACTACATCCCCTAAAAAGGAGCACAGGTTAAAAAAAAATGTAATTTATAATCAGTGCTTTCTAAAATTTGGTATTATTTGTTGATATTCTGTAGCATTTTTGGTTTTTCGTTTTTTTGTTTTTTAGTTTTTAGTATTTAGGGCGATGGGTATTTTTATGTTCCTTACTCTTTTTTTTTTTTTTTTAATTTTAGGAAGGTCTATAAAACAGCAGGCAAGGGTTCTCATAGGATTAACATTTCTATTTTAACTTTGCCACCTACTGCTTATGTCCAGGCTATTTGTTCAAAGCCAACTATAATGCACAGTGAAGAGATTTTTGCCTGTTTTCCTTTTGCCTCTGGAGTTATGAAAATATTTAAGTGTCTAGGTCAATTTCAGACACGTTGTGTCAAATTTACATTTTTAGCACTAAATATGAATCAGAATGCCATGTGCTTTCTGATGAAAGAGTGGGAGTATTCTTGTGAATGGTTGTTAGAGGTTTAGGATGATTTAATGCCATTATGATTTTTTAATGTAAGCTCAATACGTGTGCTACTCTGTGAAAATTCTTATATAGTGTGTAGTGTTTCATGCTCTTCTTAACGTCTGTTTAACTGGACGAGTACTAAGTTGGACTGTAGGCTCCAATAAGTCCTTTGAAAGTGTGGAGTTTTGAAGTATGTGCCCACATATGTGACTCAAACCTTAATACGTTTGCCTTGCAGCATTACAGGTTAACTGCCTTCATAGTAACTAACAAGTTCTGGCAGTCACAGCTCTTGGAATGGCACACTTAATGAACTGCAGAGGCAGGCATTTTGATTTTTAAGGAACTCCCTAAATTACTCAAGATGTAAAATTTGATAGCTGGAACAGTACGTTTGACTTCAGAAAAGACTATACTGTCAGTTGGAAGCTCCTTTGCTTAGGAGTAAGGAACAAATCCCCTTATAAGTCACTGGTTTTTAATAACATTGTGGTTCACTGCTTTCCAAAGCAGAATCTGGAAACTTCTGAGAGTTTACCAAGGATTCTACAGGGATTTTCACAGCAGGAAATAGTAATAGAACAGAGTGGAGTGATGGCTGAATTGACAGGAGAAAGATGATAAATCATGGTGTGATGACTGCTTGATCATGTGGAAGAGTAGCAAAAGGGATATGTGAAGAGAAAAAAATGCAAGAGAGCCCATATGGTGATTGTTAATCCAGAGACAAATGTTCTCATTTAAATTTTACTTTAAAAAGACAATTTGTTAAAAATAAATATATGGATAATTGCTGAAAAAAAGTTTTTTAAACATAATTCTTTTCCTTTAAGCTACTCTTCAGAGATACATTCTTTTAAAGCTAGCATAAAATCTCACATAATTTTTATACAAATTTTAGTGTAGCTAGTTTGCCTGAATTACCCATTTACTTATTTAGTATGCTACTTATTATGCAAATAAGTATACTTTTTCAAGTTTCTGAAATATTTTATTACTATTATAGTGATGCTAATTAAAGTTATTTACAGTGCTTATCTTTTTCCACATATGTTATTGAATCACCTCCAGCCCTTATAGCTACCCATTAAAGAACTGTGAGAATGTAGACTCCATAGAGAGCAAGGATATTTGTCTGATTTATTCATTGGTATATCCTCAGTACCTAGAATAGTGCATCACTCAAAGTTGTCACTCAATAGATATTATTTGAATGAATGAGTGAATGAGTTGCACTTATCCTCCATCGTGTTTGACAGAAGCTCAGATAAGTGAAGATCACATAGATATTGAGGGTATGATACAACCAGAATATCACCTCTTGCTGTCTGATTTCACATCCTGAGCATTTACCCTCTTCAAGTTAATTACCTCATCTACCATCACCACTTTACATATTTTCCTTTTATGAAGTTAAGGTAATTTAATTTATATTGTCTCATTTTACTATGAATTAAATGTTTCATCCACATATGTCAAGAAGATATTGCTGATGCGTTGACATTCAACATTAGCATCAGCATTGCTTTGTTTGAATGACATCACTCGCTTTTGCCCATCCACATGCTGTCACCACGTCTTACATGTGAACGAGATACCTCTCAAGGTGACAGAAAAGACTTGGAACAGACTGGATTTGTATGTGAATTAACCAATTAACCTGTGATTCTGATATCTTTTTATGTCAGTTGCCATATATTTAGGAGTGAAGGAGGTAATACTTTGGGGGGAGAGTAGAGTACAGAAATGGAATAGTACTTCATCTTACTTTTTGATATATCACTAAATCTTTGTGTGTTTTAAAACTTGTTTTGAAATGGGGCTTCTATCTGTGTCCAAAATGTCTTATGCACTCACCAAAACACATATATCTAATTTGCAGGTTTCTATTTACTTAAAATAGATTTTGCATATTCAGTAGATAGATATGGAGGATTTCAGAATATCACACAAGGAGATAGTGCTCTCAGCAGTAGAGCTGGCAACAATATGCTCTTTATCACTGGTTCTTTTACTATTTAATCACTAATATAAAGCAACTACAGTCAAACCTAATCCGTATGTTGCCTTCATTTAACCCCTTACTCTTATATGAATGTAAAGAAATTTTCTAGCCTAAAGACATTAATTTATGAAGTCTTCTGTCTGCATCTTAAGAAGAAATAACCACACTCTGTTCTTGTTCTTGATGCGCTGCCAAGCTTCGCTGAAGCAGACTTGGCAGCCTTTGTCCCCAGGAGAAAATCTCACAGCCCACTACCCAGCCAGGCCAGGCCCTCTCTATGTGACTACCCAAAGGAGGTGCATAGCCAGGTGTCAGTTGTGAGGGTGGTCTTTGTGGGAAGCCAGTTTTTTTAAAAAAAAGTTTTATGGAACTGAGAAAAGTTCAAATGGTCAAAAATGGAAAGAAAGGTTTCATTGTAGAATATGAAGTGTAGTGTGAATTGAACCAAAAAGATTTGAAACTGGATTTTCTGAGGTAAGTCATAAATGTTTTATTTAGTTTAGAGTCATAAATGTTTTACTTAGTTGTATGCTTATTTTTCTCTTCACTTATGTGGTAAGCAGAATAAGAGTCCCCCAAAGTCCTAATCCCTGGATCATGGTCTCTCTGCTCAGGGTCCCACAAAGCTGCAGTCAAAGTGTAAACCAGACTGCATTCCTTTCTGGAGTTTAAATTCTCTTCCAAACTCGCATGGTTTTGGGAAAAATTAAGTTCCTTCCTGATGCAAGAATGAGACACTGCAGTTCCCTGCCATTGGCCATTCAAAACATGATTGTTTGCTCCTTCAATCTGGTAACACGGCGTCTCATACAATGGAGCATAATCACGGGATTGACATACCATCAATTTAGCATTATTCTTTGGCCTAGAAGCAAATCACACAACCACTTGCACTCAAGGGGAGAAGTTATACAAGGGCATGACTTAGTAGGGTTCACCTTAGTGTAGGTCAGTCACTGCCCAGATACACTTAAATAGATCTGTTTGGTATTGGTGGGGAGGATACATTACAGACTGAGGAAAGAAGGCCAGTTAGGAGACTTTTGTTTTTTATAGACAAGAATTGATGAGAGCCTAAATTAAAACAGGTATTAGAAGTCAGAGATTGAGAGAGATTATCAAGAGATATTTAGGATGAGGAAAGGACCTGATGATAACAAATTGATGAGGGAAGGGTAGGCAGATGAAGAAAAGTGTCTAAAGTGTTTTGTAGATTTATGGTCTGGCAAAGGGGTGAAAAGAAGTACCATTCACTGATCAAGGGAATATAGAATCAGCAAGCAGATTTGGGAAGTAACGAATTCCTTCTGAAGAGCACACCTGTCTTCTCCTATGACCTGTTATGATTAGAAGCTGAATTTACCACCTAAAATACACTATCTCATTAAAACCTCATAGCATCCCAATGAGGTGGAATCATTATTCCCATTTTACAACTGTGTAAACTGAGCTTATGTTCGTGAAGCTATTAGAAACTAATTAAATTCCAACCCAGGTCTGTCTCACACTGAGTTAAAGATTTTGTGTACCATTCAGATGGATAAGTCAAAGAGGGTGTTGTTGTAGATACACTTCAGCAGAGAGGGCTGTGCTAGAGATGTAGATATAGGAGTCATGAGCAATGTAGGTGTTAGCTGAATCCATGACAATTCTTGAGGTCAGTCTAGGAACTATACAGATAAGGATTTAACTCTGGGGAGCTCATTTACACGGTAGGAGAATAGAGAGTATTTACCAAGAAAATGGAGAAAAAGTGACCATGAAAGTAACAGGAGAATAAGAGAAAATAATATGGTGATCTGGAGAGAAGAGAATAGCAGGCAGGAAAGAAGCCGTGGTCGAGATCATCAGATGTAGCACAGTTATGTCTGACTGCCCTTGCAATACGTTCCTTTCCTCATTAGCCTGTCTTCTTGAAGACCAGAGAAGTTTGAGAGGAAACAACCATTCCAGTGGAAAGAATGAGTTGTGAACAGGAGGCAGTAAGAAGGCGTTAGCATGAGCAAGTCCATGGTGGATTAAGAGATGACTAAATGAAGAGGGGAAAGCTCCTCTTTACCCAAGCACCCAGAAATATAGGTAAATGTTCCAAATCAGCTTTTGTATGTGCTTTAATTTTTGCAAATTAATGCAGAACAGCCTATCTTATGGTAAAAATGGTGCAGAAAATAAATTATTTAATGACCATAAAATTCATTAATCTCAGATGAGTAATTCTTTCCCCAAATGATAAAGGATTAAGTAGAAAGAGTTAGCTCCAGTTTTGCCTCTTTGGAAATTTAGTTATTTCATAGTGTAGAATCAGTAAAACTTTACATAGGACATGCACCTGCATGTAAGTCTGTTTAACTTGAGATGTAAATAAAACATTCATGATATAATGCAGTGAAGGATAATGAGACATGATATGTACCTTTTGGTAATTTACAAAATCCTAAAACATTAATTTTAGTGATTCCTGAGGCCCTATTTGAGTATTATTTTTAGCTGTATCACCAGGAAATAACTACAGTAAACCATATGCTGATGGATTATCCCTTGGTCTAATACTGTTAGATATTTTTCAAAATCATTACAGGAAAAATTAGCTTCTAGAACCAGAACTTATTACATTGTAACTTAATTAAACACATTTTGATACATTAGATATTTTTCATGAGGACAGAAACCTTAGTTGAATAAATAATTAAGTCAACTTTTTAAAATGGCACATTTTGCTGGATTCTGATTTTTTGGTAAGTCCCAACTAAGTCAAGGCTTATAATTTAGTCACTCCTTATAAAATTGCCAGTTTAGTAAGATTGTTGGCCTTAAAATTTTGCCCCAGAAGTCTACTTCTCGATTAGTTTATCTAGATATGTAACTCCCAAACTTTCTACAGCAGTAATGGATACAAGCGTGTGTGTGCTTACCTGTAAAATCCTAGGTCCAGTGTGAAATGGGAAATCCAGTGTGTAATGGGAAATTAAAATTTCCAGAGATATTCTCATAATGATCAATTCTAACTTTGTTTAGGATTTCTCCAAAACCTTGTTAAAAACAGAATAACTTGTTAGAATAGTTATAATAAGTTATTCTTGGATAAATTCTAGGCTAAGGCTTAGGGAACATGCTTTAACTTCAAAGGACGTATGTTTAAATTCTGCTCTGTATCATCTACCAGTTATATGACCTGAGCAAATTATATAACATCTCTAAGCCTGGTTTTCTTAACTGTACCTACTTTATGGATGTATTTTAAAGATTGAATGAGATGATGTGTATAAAACCTTGAATGTACTGCCTAGAAATTAGTAAGCACTCAACAGGTACATATACACAAGTATCTATACAGTAGATATATATTTATTGACATCAATCATACATATCTATGAATATAAATATGCATATATATAAGTATATTTGTGCATACATAAATATTTTTGAATTTCGATTGCAAATCCTGATACTATTCTATTCACCAAAAATAAGCAGTGAAAAAAATACACAAGTGTCTCACCTTTTATAAAGTTCATATTCTTGTGGGAGGAAACAGGCAATGAATAATATGTGCATAATTATTTTACAGCATTACTTAAATTTGAGTACACTGTATTAGGAAAAGCAGAAAGGAAACAAAACCTTTAATGACAGACCATAGATGAATTTGCCTTTAATAAATGAGAGGCATTTCTTCTGTTTGGAAATTATAGATAAAAGTAAAGCGCTGGTATATAAGAACAGTAAGTAATTTATGTAACAGGTAAAGTTACATAAACAGGACAATGAGGAATGACAATTTCAGAACACTAAGAGAAAAATTATAATCTCTGTAGAGTTTACAAAGAAGGTTCACATAGACTTTTGCCTTTGATCTTGAGCAGCCTTGTCAGGTATGTAAAGCAAATACTATATCCACATTTTATAGAGAAATAAAAAGGCTTACAGGAGGCAGATTTGCTCAAGTTTACACCATTTTCCAGTATAAAACCAGAATGGATAAGAATAGAGGACGCTATTGTAGGTTTGGGGAAATAGGTATTTTTTTTTTTCAGTAGTGGTGTGGGAACTGCCGTTCACTGGGCTGTTAATAAGCAATGCTTATCTACTCCTGAGAGCTAACTGCAAAAAGAGAACCGTCATAGAGCGCAGTTACAAGTGTACTCAGCGTTCAGCATATGGTGAAACAGTACTAATTTGTTGTATTCCTTCTAATGTAACTGTTGTTGGGCAGACTCAATAGCAGTGTCCTGAATTATACAGTAGCTTTAGTTTACTTCTGAATACTTACATTCTACTTTATCTTTTTAGTAATAACCAGAACATTATTTCGATCTATAGCTTTACTTAATTATATCTCTTAAATTATTATTTTTTTATTGCGTGAGCTAAATGTTTTTTAATCAAGGAAATAGATGAACAAAAAAAAGAAAAAGAAAAAGAAAAGAAAAAACAATCCTAGTTTGTATTCTGTAATTTGAAACCAAGTGTATTTCAGCATTAAGAAGTATGTGAATAGGGCAAGGTAATGTGTACATATATATTAGATAAAATGGCTTGTAGAACCTTGGATCACAGTGAAATGCACAGTACTATTTCTACAGTGAAACATAGAAATCTTCAAACCAAGTATAATAAATAAAGACCATAAATAGCCTTAAGTAAGTGCAGGTCAAATTTTGTGACCAAAGGAGTTCAAGTCAGGGCAGATTTTACCACCAAAGCACTTAAAAAAAAAAAAACTTTTGAAATTTAGAGTTGCAGAAAAAAGATTATAAGCCCATATTAAAAATTTAGTGTAACCCACTACTTATACAGAGGGATTATACTATATATACACTAATTATTTTTTTACCCTGTAAGATATCACAAATAGCTCTGCTTGGCATATTTGGGAGAGAAGAGAGGGATATTTTATTTCACTGTCACTTAAGATTCTCATAAATATTATTACTTACATTTTGTTACAGACTTATTGGTTCACAAAACTGAAAAACACAATTGTAGAGTGGTTTTACATGTTGTTTGACCAGGACCCCAGCTTCTTTCTTTGGAGTTTTTGGCTCTGTCCTCCTTAGCAAGGAGCAGAGATCAGCTTTGTTCTTAGGTTAACTTTTCTCATGTTTACAAATGGCTGCAGAAGTTCCAAAACATATCTACAAACCAATCAGCCCTAATGGAAAGAGGTCATATCTGATTCTCTTTATTCTTCCTATAAACCTGTTTCTATTTTGTATTATTTCCATTGACTAAAAGACATCCCTTAGCATTTCTTCAAATGAAGGGGGTCTGCAGGCAACAAAATTTCCCAGCTTTTATTTATCTAAAAAATGATTGATTTCATCTTACTATTTAAAGAATATTTTCAGTGGGTATAAGATTATGGGTTAACTCTTTTTTTCTTTCAGTATTTAAAAAAAGGTCACTCCATTATCTTCTGGCTCCCTTGTTTGTAATAAAAAGTCAGCAATAATTATATTCCTTGTTCTCATGACATAATGTGTATTTTTCTCTGGCTGCTTTCAAAGTTTTCTTTCTATAAGTTTTGTTTTCAGCGATTTAAATATAATGTGCCTGTGCATGGCTCTTTTTATATCTATTTAGCTAGGGTCTCACAGAATTCCTAGGTCTGCAACATATTATTTTTCACTAAATTTGGGAAATTTTCAGCCATTATTTCTTCATATAGTTTTTTTCTTCCCCAGTCTCTCCTTATTCTCCTTTCAGAACTCTAATTACACATATATTAGACCATTTAGTAATGTCAGCCATGCCCAAAAGACTCTGTTTATCTTCAATTTTTTTCTCTATGTTCTTGCAACTGGATAATTTCTATTGATCTGGCTTCAAGTTCACTGATTTTCTTCTTTCAACCCCAATCTGCTATTGTCTATAAAATTGACCTTTTATCTTAGTTATTATAGTTTAGTTCTAAGATATCCATTTGACTTTTTATAGTTTTTATTTCTTTGCTGAATTTTTCTTGTCTGTTCATTCGTTAAGACCATAACTTATTTTCATTTCTGATTTCCTTTTAATTTTTTGAACATAGTTATAATAGCTATAATAGCTGCTTTAAAGTTTCTACTTGCTAAGTTCAACATCTTGGATATTTTTAACTTCTTTTTCTTCCCGAAGACTAACCACTCATGTATTCATTCCTCTTCTCTCCCTCTCTCTCTCTCTCCCCACATACAATAATTTTTGTTGCTGTTGATACTGGACATTGTAGATAATAACTTGCCTTTAGGTTCAAGAAGTCAATTATTAGTTGATCACTTTGAATTTGTTTAGACTTGCTTTACTCTCTGTTAAAATTCTTGTGCTCAAGCATTCTACTTTAGCAGGACTCAAACTCCAAACTCTCTCCCTTGTAACTCTTGTCAGATCTTGGTTACAAGTTGTGTTAGGGCAGACCTAACGTAGTTCTTAACTCTAGAATGTGGCGCTTACTCTTATAGGGTCAACCTTCTTGTGTCAGCTGGATGTCAGGATTTTAAACAAGGTATTAATGCAATCTGTCTACTCTAATAGAGCCAGAGCTCCAATTAAACCAGGATTGCTCTTCTCCAGAGCTGCTGCACCCATAGTTTGTCTGTTCCATACTCCTAATAGGACTCGCAATCTGTTAAGCTTTGGGAGTGTCATCCTGCAAATGTATAGCCCAGGAATTAGCCATAGACCCACAGGGGATTTTCACATGGCCTTCTAGAACCCGTTTTCTGGACACCTCCCTTTCTCTGATACCATGTGCCAGAGAATTAATTTGCTTCTGCTGCCCTAAATTCTCATACCTGCCTTCTCATCGCAGTGGGACTACTCTGCACTACTTGGACACCTGCTCTCTGCACCTCTGTTGAGAAATTGTTCCCAGGCAGAAAGTGGGGTAATCATGAAGACCACCTTGTGAATTTTTTTCTTCTTTTAGTCTTGTACTGTCTGTTATCCATTACCTAGAAAGAATTGTCTCATATAACTCATCCAGTTTTATAGTTGTTTCTTACAAAAAGGATATTCTAGTATCAGTTACTGCATCATGACCAACTGCCATATTGCCCTCCAGAAAGATTTTTCAGAATGCATTTCTACCAAACGTGTATGAAAATATCTATTTCTTTATATCCATACCAGCTCTAGGTTTAACATTATTTTAATGTTTGGAGATTAAGTGGGTATTTTTGTAATTTCATATGTATATGTATATACACTTTTTAGATATATATACTTTTTCATACATGTGCACTTTTACATACAAATCATATACAGTATGATTTTCAAAATATCTGAAACTTTTTATTATAATTTTACTTGGGGACACTCCCAGAATATTTTAGTACATTCCAGATAAGTCATTAATTTTATATATTCAGAGAAAATATGTTATTTTAGCTGAACTTAGGCAGAAAAAAATTAAAAATCAATAGATATTTTAAAATGAATTTAGTAGCTTTTTCAGTACATGTTCATCTTTTGTGATTTTCAAATGTTTTAACAGATATATATTTATTTTGTAAAGCTTATTTAAAATTAGCACTTTTTTTTTTTGCGGTACGTGGGCCTCTCACCGTTGTGGCCTCTCCCGCCGCGGAGCACAGTCTCCGGACGCGCAGGCTCAGCGGCCATGGCTCACAGACCTAGCCGCTCCGCAGCATGTGGGATCTTCCCGGACCGGGGCACGAACCCGCGTCCCCTGCATCGGCAGGCAGACTCTCAACCACTGCACCACCAGGGAAGCCCTAAAATTAGCACTTTTAAAAATTATAAATCTGTGATCTGACGTGGGAATCAACATCAAAATTTTTTGGAAACTCCCTAATTTTTTTAATGAGGTGGACTGAACACAACCCTTTGAGAAACTATTTGTATAATAGAACATGGTATCTAAAAGAGCATGGGTGGTAGGTGCTTGGGAGTCAAATGAAATTAATGGTATCAGCAAATAAACTTGAAAGTCACTGAATACTATATTTTCCTCATAATGTGGAAAAGTATTTTATAGTTCTGAAAGGTTCTGTAGTAAAGAGAAAAGAAACCTATTTAACTTAGGTTAATCTAGTACTATCCAAATTTATTCAACCCTACCAACTTTTTTTTTTTTCCCTACAAACTTTTTAACATTATCACACTCAGGGAGAGGCTGAATAGATAGCATTTGTTGATACTGTCTTTCCAAGGACCTCCCTTCAAATAGAGATACTTGAGATGCCTTTGATGACCAACTTGGGCTCTAACTGCCCAAGGGCTGAAGCTGCAGGTGTCAACATCACAGCATTTAGATAACCTATTGAGTGTGAAAAGCTCTGCTAAGTGTGAGAAATTGTGCTAAATGACCTAGTTTAGAAATATATATACATATACATATGTACTATATATATATATAGTAAGGGGGGTCATACATGAATAGAATTGCCACCTCTTAAAGGTGTATTCAGTAAACTACTAATAAAGATTTTATAAATTTAAGATTCAGTTTTATTCTCAAATTTTAAAAAATATTATTAAAAGAATGTAGCAGCAGTTTGATAAACTAACAGGAAAAAGAAATCTATTATGAATATATATTTTAACTAACATGAACTAAAGCAGCCAATTGGTAAGGTCTAATTATAGAAACTAACAATGTAAGGTATCTAGTCATTTCATTCTTCCCTATATTGTCTATAAAGCTTTCATTTGCCAAGCAGAGCTTTTGCAGTTCTTTTTTGGCTTTATAATATATTTCTTAATTTTAATAAACAAATTGGTGCAGAAAACTATAATTAAAAAAGTATTGTTATTTAACAAATATAGTGATTTTATCTTAGATAATACTAATTTTAATTAATAAACACTAGAACTGATTTTCCTGCAATAATTAACCTCTGAAGTCATGCAAAGGGCTGCTTAGGTTGACATTTAGAGACACTATAGTGAAGATTGAGAAAAAGGAGGAAACAGTTAAGTATATGACTTTGGAATTTGTATGTTTGTCTTTACTAAATTGAATGAGGTCCCTCCTTAGCTGGTACAAATTGCTAGCTTTAATTACCAACACCTAGAATAAGATTGGCTACGTAATTTGCAGGGCCTTCTACAAAATGAAAATTCATGGCTTCTTGTTTAAAATTATTAAGAATTTCAAGGAGGTGACAACAGAGCATTAAACTAAATATGAACCCTTCTGACCACAGAAATATGTGTGACTGAACAAGTCTAACACCCATGAAGCCAACCCTGACTAGAATATTTTTAAAGAATAACAACCAGGGGTAAGGGACTGACTAAATCTGATTAAGGAGGCAGTGTTCTCCCAAATCCCCAGGCAGCCAGAAGCCCAAGGGCAAGCAGACAGCTTGGCAGAGCAGTTTCTAGGGAAACCTCTAAAGACTAGTTTAGAGACTCAGTAGACAGATACACATACACTGTTCAAATAACCTGCAGGTAATGAGTTATGTTTCATCACTTGTTTATACTGTGATATAAATGCAAGCTGTTCTCTCATCTGGAGACAGTGGTAAGGTTTAAGGATAGTATTGCTATGATCTGTTGTACTAGAAAGAAAAAGAGCACCTAGATGTTATAAAATATATAATACAGGAAAGAAGTTTGTCTGGGGAATTTTCTTTAAAGATTCAATGAAGTAGAAGAAAATTAAGAGCACTAATATGGGTTGGTGAGTCTACCATGCCATCGTTGTATATCAGTTTACATTATGCAAATCACTTGTAAGATGTGTCTTGCTTGATTCATGTCACAATGCTTTAATGTATTCAAGGCATGCCTATTATGTATATCTCATAGATAAGAAAATTGGGGTTCAGAAAAAATAGTGACTCCAATAATGTCAAAAGTTTAGTAAGTGGTCGAGCTACAAATGAAAAATAATTTGCACTTATTGAGGGTACTATGCACTAGACATCATACTAAGCAATTTGCATGTATTATTCATTTAGATTTATTAGAACTCTTTCAACTGAAAGTGACCATACGCTTTACTTAAACTAGTTAAAGAATAATAATTTTTTTTGTGTGTTCAACTGGGAAATGCAGGAGGCAGCCTCAGATATAGCTGAATTTGTGCTAATTGGATGTTTTCAGGAATTTATCTTACCAACTTTCAGCTTTGCCTTCCTCTTTATTCTCAAATGGAGTCTGTGCATGTGGTAGCAGGGATGGCCTCAGCACCTCCAAATTTACAAGTCTTTAACAGTCCTGATCTCAGAAAGAAAGAGGCTCCCACCTATCTAATTCCCAAGGAGGGCTAGGCCCTGACTTGTTTCTACGCCCACTCCTGCATGAATCATAGGGGCAAAGAGATGTTCTAATTGCACAGGCCTAAGTCATGGCATCTCCCTGGGGCTGAAAGAGAGATACTCCACTCCTTAACCATGTAGACTGAGAATGAGAGAGGTGTTGTTTCCAAAAGATGTCTCAGGGTGTTATTACCAAGAAAGGGGAAGTGATTCTAGGTAGACCTTAGTAACAGATATCCATTACAAAAGTTATAATTATTATTTACATTTGCACACAAGCAAACTGTAACTATATTGTAGGCAAGGTGCTTTTCCCAAGGAAATATAAGCTATATCCCAATTCTGCAGATCAAAAGCAAAAAGAATTTATGCTGCATATATTCAAGGAATGCCATTCTCACTACCGCCAGAAGGAAGGTATTTGATAACTATATATATTATCATCTTCAGGCTAAAGGGTTCAGAGATGGCTTTATGTAGACATAAGTAATTGGGAATTTTATGGACATTCCGGAATGCATATTTTTCAATGACTAACATTTATGGGAACACACTATTCAAAAAACCATAAAAAAAAACCCTGTAAATTCTAGACTGTGAACTCTTGAGTGCCATGCCCTTTTATCTTTGCATTCATACTGGTGATAGTGCCTGACATACTGAAGGTACTCAGTAATTTCTTGTTGAACCAATTAGTAAAAATGGGTGGAAGACAACCCAAGTCCTTTTATTTACTTAGTAGTGAATGGTTCATCCCAAGGATACCTCAAAAGTATTTTCTATATATGGAACTGAGGTTTTGTATGTTTAGAAAAGAAACCAAAGGTGTCTACCATGACTGCATTTTGAGAGAAATTTTCCCATTAACATGGGCCAATTTAAGGGGCAACCGTGGGTGATATATATATTGGCTCCTTCCTGGTGCCATAACTGATTGAAATGACCCATTAGCACTTGACAACTGATCTATCCACCAAGCCACAGTTTACAGTGTGCCTTCATCATGACTAGATTGGACCAAATTAAATCTGCCTCTTGAGAATCTGAACTGGAGATTGTGGGAGTCTGGCAGTTTGTAAGAGGAGCAGAAATATAAAGACATCTAGAGTAGAGCCTTGTAAATGTGTACACTACAGTTGGAATCTCTGTTTATGAGGGTCCAAGTGCTAGAGATCCTGACCAATCACCTAAGTCGTTGATCAACTAGAACTCCTGCTGTGTCTTTTAAATAGTCCCCTCAGGGCTTCCCTGGTGGCACAGTGGTCGAGAGTCCTCCTGCCGATGCAGGGAACACGGGTTCGTGCCCCGGTCCGGGAAGATCCCACATGCCGCGGAGCGGCTGGGCCCGTGAGCCATGGCCGCTGAGCCTGCGCGTCCGGAGCCTGTGCTCCGCAACGGGAGAGGCCACAACAGTGAGAAGCCCGTGTACCGCAAAAAAAAAAAAAAAAAAATCTTGACATAAGTAACATTTTCTATATATAATACATTTATTTGGGCGTCTCTGTTTTTGGCAATCTATAATTGAGAAATACAAGTAGGTTTTTTATTTGCTTAAGTTTATTCAACTCATGTAATTTTGAAATTTTCCCTATATTTTAAAAATACCCAAAGAAACATTCCCAACTGATAAAGATAATTGTGAAAATCATAGAATTATTCTATGAATAGGTGTCCACATCTGAAATAAAGCCATAGCTATGTTTCTGCTTTGAAAATTATTTTGAATTGTGAGTGAAATATTTTACCGTGTCTAAAATCTCTCACCGCTACAGGTCAAATGTCAATTTCTAGTACTAATGATTTATAATAAAATTATTATAAAAACTCATTCATAGTAATTTTTTCTCCGATATTCAAATCATTATGTGTCAATTTTAACAAAAATATGAGAGTGTCACTTTATAATGTTGGTTAGGAGGAGTAATATTCTTAAGGGCCAAACTTAAAGTTATGTATTACTATTTCAAGAATACACACTTGGTTCAGAAACAGAACTTTGAACTTCAAAAGACATTTGGACATTCCCTTCTTCTCTCATAATTATGACTATACCAAATATGTGCAAAATATAAGGTGTTCCTATTAATTCCTTTTGAATTTTACATAATCTCAATTTAAACATATGAGATTTATAATGAAATCAGAGTACTGCAAATGGTAATAGCTCAATGTATGTAATCTCTTTTTTGATGACTAAGTAATTACATAAACAATATTCTAAATTCTAAGCCAGTAGTAGTCTTATGTCTAAATATCTTTGTTTCCTACATCTCATTGTTTCTTTCTCTGATTTAGATCGAGGTACTGTGCAGAAGGTTGTTGTTCTTCCTTCTAACAGCTCTGCCAGCTGTGAGCTCATTCTGGAGGAGTTGGAAGTCTTTAAGGTTTGAACATCTATTCTATTAGCCCCAGCACACGCATGATAAATGCAACTCTTTAATCTTACAATCACTTGGGGAGGGGAAAAAAATTGATAAAAGATCAAATAAATGAATGTTATAAATTTTTGAATGTAGGAAACACCAGATAAAATGAGAAATAACAAATATTCTTCTAAAGTAATTTTTAACATTTTAAGTTATCTTAGCATAAAAGAATTAGTTTTTTAGCTATCATCACAACTTGAAGAATTTTGGTCATCATTATTTTTAAAAAATGAGTTCTTGTGGTCAAGGTCTAGAAGATTTGCCATGAAAGGGCTTTTATCATTTGCTTCACAAGCCACCGAGACCCAAATTCTTCCACATTATTGATTGTTAGATAAACTTTCTCATATTTTTTTAGCCAGGAACTTCAAGAAAAACTGCTGTTTTCTCTTATTTTATTGCTCTCAACTCAAATGTCACTCTAGTTAAATAAAACAAATGTTGTCTCTTAAAACTTCATGTTCTGTCTGAAATTGAGATTGCATTGTATTACTCTCTTTGTCCTTGAATTTGGGATAAAAAGAAAAAAGAAAAAGAAAACACAACAAAAAACAGGCACATAGAAGAAAATTCAGTCCTGTAAGATGTAACCTACTGAGGGCAGAGTGCCAATTCTTTATGTGTCTGTGAGCCTGGAGAGCTGGTACATTATGTCCTGCAAGCCCTTCTCTCCTTAAAGTATAGGTCATTGCAGTTTATGTGGTCCCTCTTACCTGATTTGGAAAGATGGGTAAAGCACAGCCAGAGGATTTCAAAGAAACTTTGGTATGGAATCAATCCTACATCAAACTTCTATTTCCAACTAAACCAATTAAGAAACAATGGCCAAGGACACCAAAAGACCAGAGTCAGCCTATACTGGAGTAAAAATAGCACTTCAAAGCCCCTGGGAGCAGACTATTGCTAGTCCAGTAAGTTGCCTTGCTTTGTTGAGTGGACTCAGAATGTATTAACTTAATATATATTCCCCCAGTCACTAAAAATATTGGATTTATAAGCACATAAGTGATCAAGATACAGTGATATTAGGTTTTACTAATACATTTTAAATATGAAGAACTATTTTTAAAAATCAAATCAAATACAGAAACTGTGGAATTCTGGCAATTTCCCAATATGTTATTAAGGTTACAATTTTTAATGCTAGACTAACTTTGGCAGAAGGTTCCTTGTGGTTAGTGCATTAAAATTATGCTCATAAAATATTAACTATGTGCACTTAAGTGCC
The DNA here is from genome assembly GCF_008692025.1 of Phocoena sinus. NCBI lineage: Eukaryota > Metazoa > Chordata > Mammalia > Artiodactyla > Phocoenidae > Phocoena > Phocoena sinus. The sequence goes on from NC_045771.1 coordinate 83,139,251, forward strand.
TTTTCTATGCCTTGCTTTGTAAAGAAATTGTTTGTTTCATTGGATTAACCAAAACTGCATTTTACATATAAAATATATATAATATATTTCTTCTCATTCAATTCAATAGGGACAACTTGGATGGCCAAAATAATATAAAGTACCTTATTCAGTAGTTTTCTTGAAAATAGCAAAAAGGCCGTATTGCAGCACTCCATTTTTAATTGTGAAATATATTTTTTTGATAATAAGAAACATTAATTAAGTGAGTTTGACACAAACATTAATTGAGTTTGATAATAAGGAAACATTAATTGAGTTTTACATGTGTTCTATGGAAAGGTCTTAGAAATGAGAGTTATTCTGATCATGTGCGGTGTTATATCATAAAGAATAAACTCTCAGTGGAAGAATGGAGTCAGTCAAAATGCATGTTGGGGGACATCAACCCAAGAGAGACTAAAGAAGTTTGAGCTTCCTTCTGGATGCGTGTGCCAGTGATTGATATGGCTAAATTGAGAGAAACAGTTACCAAATACAGTTACTGTCTTCAGCGTGGTGTTTGTGTCACATTTTCTGAGGTGAGGTGAAAATAATTGGGTGTGTATGATATACTGTGATGGGCACTTGAGGAAATAATACATTTAAACTGAAATAAATTCCTTAGCTAAGTGTTACACTGATATACTGCAGGAAACTCAATGTAAAAACCAGGCACTTTGTTTTTAAAGAGCACAGAACCATAATATATTTTTTAATCCTCTGTTCAGAATATTTTCTGAAAATATGTCCAACTTCCCTAAACTTAATTTGAATTGGAGGTACAACTATTAGTAGTTGCCTAGGTGGATGTAAATTGCAAAACTTGTTTTGTATGTGTGTATATTTCTGAATGAATGTCATGATCTGTTGCAACTGAGTATTTAAAGATATCACCATTTTCTTTTTAAAATGTTTGTAGGAACACACAACTCCAGAAAGTGAAATAATTATGGGCACAGTTGACTTTGACAGTGTGTTGCCACTTGACTTATTCAAGTAAAACTTCACACATCTTTATCAGGTTATCACGAGTCTAATTTTTAATCTTTAAAAGGAACTAATAATGTTTAAGAAGTAAAGTTAAGAATAGAGGAACTTTCAGAAAGGATGACTATTTCAGATAACTCTTAGGTTCTTTCACTAATTCACATTTATCAAAAGAGGACCTTACCTAACAATATTTCTTTGTATTCAACAAAGAGAATAAGTATGGCTCAGGCAAATACTTCTTGGCATAGCAACATTTGGCAGCTGAACAACAGTATCTTATGCAAAGTGCTGTGTTGAGGAGGGGTACCATTCCACAGCCCCCCACCCCAAGTACCCAGATCCAATCCTGAGTTATGCGCTGTGTTCGATATTCCAAGATACGGTTTTTTCAAGTCTCTGAAATTTCTCAAATTTTCATTTTTTTCTAATGACTATATTGATAGATGTGTTATAATTGCCACTTTTTAAAGTTTAGGCCTATTATTTGTGTAACAAATCTGCCCTTATTCCAAACAGAGGAAATGTACTTTATAGACAATTACTGCTAAACTTTGAAACTATATGTGCATATACAGAGAAATGATGATTTCTTGAATTTTAACAGAAACAAGGAAAGTTTTTGAATGTAAAATCTGTTTTAAGGATTATTTGAGCAACTAACAATGTTTTTCTAACTTTTTTAGAATCATGCTCCTATAACAACAATGAAAATTTCATCCAAGAAGGTAAAAACAACCCCATTTTTATTTTCTTTGTATTTAAAAATTTTACTATTGTGGAAGAATGTGTTTTATAATTTCTGAAAATTTAATTTTACTATTAGCAAAATTATTAATACTGTTCATAGTATACCACACACTTAATTTTGATATGGAATTTAGCTTTAGTGGAAGACAAAATAGGCTTATTTTTGTACAGAAGTTCATCAGAGTAGAATATATATATATTTATATATATATATATATGCAGCAAGATATTCCAACATTTGTATATCCCCTATTCTCAAATATTACAGTGTATGAAGCCAACCAAAATAAAAATAATGTTTCTGAAGGAAGAATTTAGCATAATGTTTGGGCTACTGTAGCATCACGAACCTTCTCAGGGACTTGGAATGAGTAATCAATACTCTTTTGAGTTCCTGTTGCTGTCACATGTTTGAAATATGCAGTGCATTCTTTTATGCTTATTTCTAAGGAAGTGCTATTTTATAGGGTTTACATGTCATTTAAAAAATCTGAACGTCTCAAATCTAAGCCATATCAGGGTTCAGGATCTGGGGAATAAATGTTTTACTATGATTATCAGAAATGTTTGATCTTCTAATTTGTGCCTTCACACGCAAATACACAATGACCATGGAGAGGAAAAGCCCAATTCCAATCTCTACATGTGCAAAACATGCACCTCTCCAGACCCCAAAGTTGCTATCTCTAAAACAAAAGTTCTAAGGGGCAGAGCAGTATAGTCAAAAATGGGGTAGGCTTCAGAATGGGACTGACATGCGTTTGAACCCCAACGTGACCTTAAATTATAAACAAATTATTTTACTTCACTGACCTAAATTTCTGCCTCTGCAAGGTAATGCTTTCTCACAAATGAGTTAACTTACATAAATGACCTAAAACAAAGTGGGTCTTCGGTAACTGCTGTTTGTAAGAGCCTAAGACTTATTTTTCTTGGAATATGGAAAAAAGGTTTTATGTGTTGGCATAACTGATGATATAACTTTAGTGTTCTTCACCATATTTGGTCTGTTACAGATAAAGAAGTACTCCACAGTTAGTCTCGTACTCTTTTCACTTGACTAAATTTTATGAAGAAAAATAAATAGGGTACAAGGGAGCTAAAGATCTCATCTGTAAAAATGTTTGTATGGTGCATAACAAACATTTTCCCAAGTAACAAGAAGCCATTTGTCATTTTCCCCAGTGTCCTAGGGAGCTGATCCCAAGTCAGAATTGTCTTTGAAGTCAGCATGGAATCCCTTTGTTTACAGTAGTTTAATGGAAGGAGAAAGTATCAGAGCAAGATTCAAAATGGACACAAAGCCATTTGTGTGACATAGTAGTACAGTATACAATATAGGTTTCAGCTCATAATTCAACTGGTGAACTTGTAATACACAATCCATTCCATTAAATTGCAGTGTACAGCACAAACATACACTGGAAAGACTGAGTATTAAATTTGTTTCAACATCTTATATTGTAGGTAATTTAAAATGTTTAATTAAAGCAATTAGATTCAGGGCAAGGTAATTGTTTGATTTGGGGGAGAATTCATTTACACAACTATGTATTGCATTATTTTTTCAGTGTGAAAGAGCTACAAATTGCCAATGGTATTTTATATATATTTAAATTCCACGAATTTAGTACCTTCTCTAATGCTCAAACTAAAAATTTTACTTTTCATTTTATGCTCCTTTATTCTCTAATTTATCCTTGCATTCCATATAGCAGAAAATAGATTAATAAAAAAGATAATTTCTAAAATGGAATTACCTGTATCCTTTCCTCAAATAAACAAGTTTCCTTGAAATATTTTAATGAGGTTGATGCATTCACTGTATTATTTATTAATGTACTCAATGAACATTTATTTCAAATATTTCTAGAGAAATGATTATCATCAAAACATGCAAAATGATATCGTCAAAACATTTCTTATAGCTTGAATGTCTCAAATGGGAATCAGTGATTTTCAGCCTATTTTCTGAAAAATTCATTGATCTGAATAAAATAATTATTTTATATTACGCGTGCTAGGCTGAGATGTGATTCAAATGATTAATTAGAATTGAAAATGTATAAATTGCTAGCTTGTTCATTGGTAGTTTACTAATACTATTGCTTAATATTCATTAAGCGTTTAGGTGCCAGAAACTATTCTAAGCATTTTATGTGGAGTTAGCCCTTATATTTAGTTCTTACATAAAATCTATGGAGTAAGTGCTATATTGTCTCAGTCTTACCAAAGAGGAAGCTGAGATTCAGAAAAGTTAACCAGCAAATTTGTGGTAGCTGGGATCTGAATCTCAGAGATGTGCCTCCAGAACCTGATAGACCAATGGTGCCCTCACTGATTTAATTTTAAATCTACATATAATTTTTAAATATTTTATATATAATTTATATATAATATTTAAATTTATATATAATTTCTAAATTTATATACATACAGACACACACACATACACACACATATGTGTGCACATGTGCATGTATTCAAGTTCCAGCTTAGAAATTCTATGTTAACTTGAATTACATATTATCAGTCCTTTGTAAAATAAGGACTGTGAATTAGAAACATCCCTTCAACTCCTGAGAACTGCTTTATGCACAGCTAAAAGAGTTGGAGAAATATCATAATAAGCTCCTGACACTGTACAAATGAAGGAGGATGAAATCTTTATTTATGACTTAGGCTGCTGAAGATCTTGGGATCATACAGAAAGTTTAAAACATGTCTAAATATAAATACTTACAGTCTTCTAAATAATTTTAAAATTGCTCTCAGTAATAAGTCACTTTCAAAGGCATGTGAAATTTTTTTAATCTAATATTTTTATCTAATATTTACCATCTATTTTTTCTAAACATAAAAGTGCCCTTTATTTTAGACTCTACTTTTTCAAATTTACAAGGTGATGGTTTGCCAGACTTGAAGAATAAGAAAGCTGTCTTGTGCTTTGCCAAGAGACAGCATTCAAAGAAAAAAGGCAAACATCATAATTTAAATCTGTAATACATTAGCTCAAATCTGAGAGAACAATGAATCCCAGTGTCTAAAATACATTACCATTCTACATGGTGCTCTGAACATTTTTTTTTAAACAGGAAAGTGGTAATGTTATAGGCATATTAACGTAGGAAAATTCTATTTATTTTGGCTTTATACCCTTCTGTGCTTTGCTTCTTGTTTTTAGTCTATTTCAAAATGAATCCAAGGGTTTGTGGGCATATATTATATTGTGTTCCTGCTGGAAGTCCACTTTTAACTTCCACATCTGAAATAAATCACCATTATTCTTCTAATAGCAACAGTTGTATGTGAGCTCCAATGAAGGACTTTCCCAAGTGTCTCTGCATCGCTGCCACATCTACGGTACAGCCTGTGCTGACTGCTGCCTGGCAAGAGACCCTTACTGCGCCTGGGATGGCCATGCTTGCTCTAGGTTCTATCCAACCGGGAAACGGTGAGTATTAATATTCAGCTGAAAATCAAAATTGACATCATCAGACAATTAAGCAGTGCTCCACATTATTAAAATAGTTCTATTGCAGTACTCTGTAAAATGATACTAAAAGTAGTAGCTAAGTTTAGTACCATATGTAGTCTTTGAATTAAGAAAATGGCCATTCATAGAAAACAAACATGGTTACCAAGGGAGACAGAGGGGTGGGGGTTGGGAGGAGATAAATTAGGAGTTTGGAATTAACCTATTAAAAAAAACAGCAACAACAAAACAGAAAATGGCCCTGCTTTATAACTTGAGATTCTCACAGACATATTAGAATGCAGTACTTTGGAAAAATTCCTTTCTCCTTTTAACATTCCTCTGCAACACAATCCCCACCTCAAATATTTCAAGCAGCATTTAACTCTCACATTACCTAATTTTTATCTTTTTTGTTTTATATGCTTCAGATATCCTTAAATCTAACTTTCCTAGGATTTCCCTGGCCGCTTAATTCCCCTGTAATCAAATGCTTGTCCTACTTCAGGCAACAGGAGCATCGCTCCAGAATGGGTACCATGAACACTTTCAAAACCTTGATGACCATGCTTTACCCCTTAGAATGGTGAGTGCATGATTGCTGGTTAGATTAAGAGGTTAAGGCAGTCTGAGGCATAGTGCCTTTTATCCAAGAGAAGACTTAGGCAGGAAACTCTGAACCAACTTGCACCAAGTTGGAAGGAAACACCAGTAGTGAAATTATAAAACAAAGAATAAGCAGAATTTAGGTTTAACCAAGGTCAGCTATTTTCAGTCAAAATTTGATATGGGTCATGATGGGTGACAGGAGGAAAACCTATAAAACACAGGTCATCAGGAGAGAGCAAATAGGACAAGCCTTGAGCACCAGTGATATTTCAAGTAAAATCACTGGGGTGATGGTGTTTTATAGCTCCTTTATTCTCTGTTAAAGATATAGGCCTGGGCTTCCCTGGTGGCGCAGTGGTTGAGAGTCCACCTGCCGATGCAGGGGACATGGATTTGTTCCCCGGTCTGGGAAGATCCCACATGCTGCGGAGCAGCTGGGCCCGTGAGCCATGGCTGCTGAGCCTGCACATCCAGAGCCTGTGCTCCTCAATGGGAGAGGCCACAACAGTGAGAGGCCCGCATACCACAAAACAAACAAACAACAAAAAAAAGATATAGGCCTTTAAGGACTTGACAGATTAAAACAACCCTAGCACTTCTGCATATCAAGATTATTCTGATCTTTTTATCTATTACTTCAATAAATTTGTATCATGAGACAATTATTTGCCAGGCAGTATTCTAGAGCTAGGCATATAACATGAAAAAAAATAACAACAAAAGGACAAAAATCTCTGCCTTGAGGGATCATAAGTTCTAGAGGGGGAATACAGACAATTAACAAATAAAGAAAGAAACCCTCCAGTATATCAAATGATGATAAGGCCTATAACTTTTAAAAGAGCAGGGAAAGGAGATAGGGCATATGGAAGCAGGGGATTGCATTGTTAAATGGGTGGGCAGGGGAGGCCTTACTGAAGGTATATTTGAACAAAGGCTTGAATGTGATGAGGAATGATACCATGAGGTGATACCACCATTATTCGGGAGAACAGCATTTCGGAGAGAGGGGCCAGAAATCCTTAAAGCTTAAGTGTGCCAGGATTGTCCAAAAAACAACACCAAGACTAATGGGGCAATACTGGAATGAGAAAAAAAAAGGGTAGGAAGAAAAGGGATCAGAATGCCAGATGACATAGGACGTAGTAAATCATTGAAGGTCCTTTATTTAGAGTTAAATGGGAAACTGCTGAGAGTATTTGAGCTCAGGAGTGATATTATTTGACTTTTGGTTTAAAAAGATCGTCTGGTTGTGTTTGGCTGTGATTGAGGTCTTGAGATGGGAAGAAGATGTGGGAAAGAAGAAATAGAAGCTGCAAGACAGTTGGGCTACTAACTAATGATCCAAGTGAGATACAATGTTGGCTTGCAAAGGGATGATAGAAGTGGAAGTAGCCAAAAGTGGTCTGATTCTGGATAGGGTTCAGGGGTTCACAGAATCTGCTGACATATTACATGTAGGGATGTTAGAGAAATAGAGGACTCAGAAATGAGCAAGTTTTCAGAACTGAGCATCGGAAGTATGTACATGTCATTTCCTGAGAAAGAGAAGACTGTGGAAGGAGCAGATTTGTGGGGAGAAAGATAATGTTAATGCTGCCTATGAGATATTCAAGTGGAGATGTTGTGTAGGCAATTAGAAATATGAATCTGGAGTAGGGAAAAGTGGCCTGGATAATTTCAAAGTCTACAGATTAAAGGTAACCCCTATCAAAATTCCAATGACATTTTTCACAGAAATAGAACACGCAATCCTAAAGTTTGTATGGAACCACAAAAGACCTTGAATATCCACAGGAATCTTGAGGAAGAAGAAAAAGCTGGTTGAATCATGCTCCCTGACTTTAGACTATACTACACAGCTAGAGTAATCAGAACAGTATGGCATTGGCATAAAAACAGAACATAGATCAAGAGAAGAGACAAGAGAGCCCAGAAACAAACCCAAGCATATATACTCAATTAATTTACAACCAAGGAGCCAAAAATATACAATGTGGAATGGACAGGCTCTTCAATAAATAGTATTGAGAAAACTGGACAGCCACATGCAAAAGAATGAAACTAGACTACTCTTGTACACCACACCCAAATATTTACTCAAAATGAACTGAAGACTTGAACATAAGACGTGAAACCACAAAACTCCTGAAAGAAAATGTAGGTGGTAAGCTCCTTGATATGTCTTGGTGATTAGTTCTTGGATTTGACTCCAAAAGCAAAAGTAACGAAAGCAAGAATAAACAAGTGGGACTATATCAAACTAAAATGCTTCTGCACAGCAAAGAAATCCATCAACAAAATGAAAAGGCAACCTTCTGAATGGGAGAAAATATTTGCAAAACATATATCCTATACGGGGTTATTATCCAAAATGTATAAAGAGGAGGCGGAGTCAAGATGGCCGTGTGGGAAGATGCAGAGTTAGTGTCTCCCCACAACTAGGGCACCTGCTGGCCACTGGTGGGGGACTGTGATGCTGAAGGAGACGGGAGGAACCCCAAAGTGAACCAGCAGGAGGTAGGGGGACTGAGGCGATAGGAGAAGTGGAAGCCAGATAGGATCTGCGCCCCTGAGGCCAGGGAGATCAGGAGAGGCAGGCAGGAGGGGCCCTCCCAGACCAGAGGAGCAGGAGATGAGAGGACGGCATTTCCCTGCCCACTCATGCCCAAGAAGCCTGCTGGGATCCCAGGTGAGGTCCCCCGCCCTCTGAGAACAGGGGTGGGGGGCATACCTGGGCCCCTTCTGTTCTATTGAGCCTAAGCCCCACACCCCCACAGCCCCCAGAGCCTTTTCCAGCCTTGGCTGTGGAAGGCAGGGCCTAAGCAAGGGCAAGGTTTGGCCCCACCCACCGCCCAAACTTCACCCTTGCTTAGGCCCTGCCTTCCACAGCCAAAGCCTTCCCCCCCCCTTTTCTCTTTTCCCTCCTCCTCTTTTTTACTATTGTGGTACTAATGTACCTTCCAGTTGTTGATTCATCTATATTTTTACTTTTATATTCTTCCTAACATATTTGTTAGTTTCCTAGTCTAATTTTATTTTTTACTTTGCTATTATTCTTTTTTTTTCTTTTTTTTTTTTTTTGCCACCCCAGGCGGTTTGCGGAATCTTGGTTCACAAACCCAGGGTTGGGCCAAAGCTCCTGCAGAGGGAGCTCTGAGTCTGAACAACTGGACTAACAGAGAACCTCAGATCCTAGGGAATATTCATCAGAGTGAGGTCTCGCAGAGTTCCTTGTCTCAGCACCAAGACCCAGCTCTACCCAATAGCCAAAAAACTCGAGTGTTGGAAGCCTCAGGCCAAACAACCAGTAAGACAGGAACACAATCCCACTCATAAAAAAAAAAAAAAAAAAAAAAAGACACAGCAAAAAATATGTCACAAATGAAGGAGCAAGGTAAAAACCTACAAGACCAAATAAATGAAGAGGAAATAGGCAATCTACCTGAAAAAGAATTCAGAGTAATGATAGTAAAGATAATCCAGAATCTCAGAAATAGAATGGAGGCACGGATTGAGAAAATACAAGCAAAGATCTAGAAGAACTAAAGAACAAACAAACAGAGATGAACAACACAATAACTGAATTGAAAAATGCACTAGAAGGAATCAATAACGGAATAACTGAGGCAGAAGAACGAATAAGTGAGCTGAAAGACAAAATTGTGGAAATAACTTCCAAGGAGCAGAATAAAGAAAAAAGAATGAAAAGAATTGAAGACAATCTCAGAGACCTCCAGGACAACACTAAACACACCAACATTCAAATTATAAGGGTCCCAGAAGAAGAAAAGAAAAAGAAAGTGTCTGAGAAAATATTTGAAGAGATTATAGTTGAAAACTTCCCTAACATGGGAAAGGTAATAGTCACCCAAGTCCAGGAAGCACAGAGACTCCCATACAGGATAAACCCTAGGAAAGATACACCAAGACACATATTAACCAAACTAACAAAAATTAAATTCAAAGAAAAAATATTAAAAGCAGCAAGGAAAAAACAAAAAAACAACATACAAAGGAATCCCCATAAGGTTATCAGCTCATTTTTCAGCAGAAGCTCTGCAGGACAGAAGGGAGTGGCAGTATATACTTAAAGTGATGAAAGAGAAAAACCTACAATCAGGATTACTCTACCCAGCAAGGATCTCCTTCAGATTTGATGGAGAAGTGAAAAGCTTTTCAGAAAAGCAAAAGCTAAGAGAATTCAGCACCACCAAACCAGCTTTACAACAAATGCTAAAGAAACTTCTCTAAGCAAGAAACACAAGAGAAGAAAAAGACCCACAAAAACAAACCCAAAACAATTAAGAAAATGGTCATAGGAACATATGTATCAATAATAACCTTGAATGTAAATGGATTAAATGACCCAACCAAAAGACACAGACTGGCTGAAAGGATACAAAAACATGACCTATATATATGCTGTCTACAAGAGCCCCACTTCAGACCTAGGGACATATACAGACTGAAAGTGAAGAGATGGAAAAAGATATTCCATGAAAATGGAAATCAAAAGAAAGCTGGAGTAGCAATACTCATATCAGATAAAATATACTTTAAAATAAAGACTGTTACAAGAGATAAGGAGGGACACTACATAATGATTAAAGGATCAATCTAAGAAGAAGATATAACAATTATAAATGTTTATGCACCCAACATAGGAGCACCTCAATACTTAAGGCAAATGCTTAACAACCATGAAAGGAGAAATCAACAGTAACACAATAATAGTAAGGGACTTTAACACCCCACTTACACCAATGGACAGATCATCCAAACAGAAAATAAATACGGAAATACAAGCTTTAAATGACACAATAGACCAGATAGATCTAGCTGATATTTATAGAACATTCCACCCAAAAGTGGAAGAATACACTTTCTTCTCAAGTGCACATAGAACATTGTCCAGGATAGATCACATCTTGGGTCTCAAATCCAGACTTGGAAAATTTAAGAAAATTGAAATCATATCAAGCATCTTTTCTGACCACAACGCTATGAGATTGGAAATCAATTACAGGAAAAAAATGTAAAAAACACAAATACATGGAGGCTAAACAGTGTGCTACTAAATAACCAAGAGATCACTGAAGAAATCAAAGAAGAAATAAAAAAATACATGGAAACAAATGATAATGAAAACGCGACAACCCAAAACCTATGGGCCACAGCAAAAGCAGTTCTAAGAGGGAAGTTTATAGCAATACAATCTCACCTCAAGAAACAAGAAAAATCTCAAATAAACAATCTAACCTTACAGTTAAAACAACTAGAGAAAGAAGAACAAAGAAAATCTAGTCAGTAGAAGGAAAGAAATCATAAAGATCAGATCAGAAATAAATGAAATAGAAATGAAGAAAACAATAGCAAAGATCAATAAAACTAAAAGCTGGTTCTCTGAGAAGATAAACAAAATTGATAAACCCTTAGCTAGACTCATCAAGAAAAAAATGGAGAGGAAGTAAGTCAATAAAAATAGAAGTGAAAAAGGAGAAATCACAACTGACACTGCAGAAATACAAAGGATTATAGAGACTACTACAAACAACTATATGCCAATAAAATGGACAACTACAAAGAAATGGACAAATTCTTGGAAAGGTACAATTTTCCAAGACTGAACCAGGAAGAATAAGAAAATATAAAAAGAACTATCACAAGTAATGAAATTGAAACCGTAATTAAAAATCTTCCAACAAACAAAAGTCCAGGACCAGATGGCTTCACAGGAGAATTCTATCAAACTTTTAGAGAAGAGCTAACACCTATCCTTCTCAAACTCTTCCAAAAAATTGCAGAGGGAGAAACACTCCCAAATTCATTCTATGAAGCCACCATCACCCTGATACAAAACCAGAAATAGATATCACAAAAAAAGAAAATTATAGACCAATATCACTGATGAACATAGATGCAAAAATCCTGGACAAAATACTAGAAAACAGAATCCAATAACACATTAAATGGATCATACACCATGATCAAGTGGTATTTATCACAGGGATGCAAGGATTCTTCAATATACGCAAATCAATCAATGTGATACACCACATTAACAAATTAAGGAATAAAAACCATATGATCATCTCAATAGATGCAGTAAAAGCTTTTGACAAAATTCAACATCATTTATGATAAATGCTCTCCAGAAAATGGGCATAGAGGGAACCTACCTCAACATAATAAAGGCCATATGTGACAAACCCACAGCAAACATCATACTCAATGGTGAAAAACTGAAAGCATATCCACTAAGATCAGGTATGAGATAAGGGTGTCCACTCTCGCCACTCTTATTCAACATAGTTTTGGAAGTCCCAGCCACAGCAATCAGAGAAGAAAAAGAAATAAAAGGAATACAAATTGGAAAAGAAGAAGTAAAACTGTTTGCTGATGACATGACACTATACATAGAAAATCCTAAAGATGCCACCAGAAAACTACTAGAACTAATCAGTGAATCTGCTAAGGTTGCAGGATACAAAATTAATGCACAGAAATCTCTGGCATTCTTATACACCAACAATGAAAAATCAGAAAGAGAAATTAAGGAAACAATCCCATTCATCATTGCAACAAAAAGAATAAAATACCTAGGAATAAACCTGCCTAAGGAGGCAAAAGACGTGTACTCAGAAAACTGTAAAACACTGAAGAAAGAAATCACAGATGACAAAAACAGATGGAGAAATATACCATGTTCTTGGATTGGAAGAATCAATATTATGAAAATGACTTTACTATCCAAAGCAATCTACAGATTCAATGCAATCCCTATCAAACTACCAATGGCATTCTTCACAGAATTAGAACAAAAATTTTTACAATTTGTATGGAAACAGAAAAGACCCTGAATAGCCAAAGTGATCTTGAGAAAGAAAAAGGGAGTTGGAAGAATCAGGCTCCCTGACTTCAAACTATACCATGAAGCTACAGTAATCAAGACAGTATGGTACTGGCACAAAAACAGAAACATAGATCAATGGAACAAGATAGAAAGCCCGGAGATAAACCCATGTACCTATGGTCAACTAGTCTATGACAAAGGAGGCAAGGATATACAATGGAGAAAAGACATTCTCTTCAATAAGTGGTGCTGGGAAAACTGGAAAGCTACATGTAAAAGAATGAAATTAGAACACTCCCTAACACCATACACAATAATAAACTCAAAATGGATTAAAGACTTAAATGTAAGACCAGATACTATAAATCTCTTAGGGAAAACATAGGAAAAACACTCTTTGACATAAACCACAGCAAGATCTTTTTTGACACACCTCCTAGTGTAACGGAAATAAAAACAAAAATAAACAAATGGGACCTAATGAAACTTAAAAGCTTTTGCACAGCAAAGGAAACTATAAACAAGACAAAAAGAGAACCCTCAGAATGGGAGAAAAATTTGCAAATGAAACAACAGACAAACGATTAATCTCCAAAATATACAAACAGCTCATGGAGCTCAATATCAAAAAACAAACAATCCAGTTAAAAAATTGGCGGAAGACCCAAATAGACGTTTCTCCAAGGAAGACATACAGATGGCCAAGAGGCACATGGAAAGATGTTCAACATCACTAATTATTAGAGAAGTGCAAATCAAAACTACAATGAGGTATCACCTCACACTGGTTAGAATAGGTATCATCAGAAAATCTACAAACAGCAAATGCTGGAGAGGGTATAGAGAAAAGGGAACCCTCCTGCACTGCTGGTGGGAATGTAAACTGATACAGCCACTATGGGGAACAGTATGGGGGTTCCTTAAAATACTAAAAATAGAACCACCATATGACCCAGCAATCCCACTACTGGGCATATACCCTGAGAAAACCATAATTCAAAAAGAGACATATGCCACAATGTTCATTGCAGCACTATTTACAATAGCCAGAACATGGAAGCAACCTACATGTCCATCCACAGATGAATGGATAAGAAGATGTGGCACATATATACAATGGAATATTACTCAGCCATAAAAAGAAATGAAATTGAATTATTTGTAGTGAGGTGGATGGACCTAGAGTCTGTCATATAAAGTAAAGCAAGTCAGAAAGAGAAAAACAAATACCTTATGTTAACATATATATATGGAGTCTAAAAAAAAAGAAAAATGGTACTGATGAACCTAGTTTCAGGGCAGAAATAAAGAGGTAGATATAGAAAATGGACTTAAGGACATGGGGTCAGAGGGCGAAGCTGGGGCGATGTGAGAGTAGCATCAACATATATACACTACCGAATGTGAAATAGTTGGCTGATGGGAAGCAGCAACATAGCACAAGGAGATGGGCTCAGTGCCTTGCAATGACCTAGAGGGGGTGGGATAGGGAAGAGGGGTGGGAGCCTCAAGAGGAAGGGGATATGGGCACATGTGTCTGCATATGGCTGATTCGCTTTGTTGTGCAACAGAAACTAACACAGTATTGTGAAGCAATTATACTCCAATAAAGATCTATTAAAAAAAGTATAAAGAATTCATACCACTCAATAGCAAAAATACAAATAATTTGATTAAAAATGGTCAGAAGATCTGAACAGACATTTTACAAGGAGACATACAGATAAACAAGGGGCACATGAAAAGATGTTCAGTATCACTAATCATTAGAGAAATGCAAATCAAAAACCACAGTGAGTTATAACCTCATACCTGTTAGAATGGCTAGCATCAAAAAGTCAAAAAATAACGAGTGTTACCGTGGATGTGGAAGAAAGGGAACCCTTGTGAACTGTTGATGTGAATGTAAATTGGTGCACCCACTATGGCAAAGTGTATAGGTTCCCGAAAAAAATAAAAATAGAACTACCATGCAATCCAACAATTCCACTTGTGGGTACTTATCCAAAGAAAACAAAAACACTAATTCAAAAAGATATATGCTCCCACATGCTTATTGCAACATTATTTTCAATAGCAAACACATGAAAACAACCCAAGTGTCCATCAGTGGATGAATGAATAAAGAAGATATGGTAGATAGATAGATAGATAGATTGATAGGTACATACTTACATACACACACACAATGGAATACTCTTCAGCCATAAAAAATGATGGAATCTTGCCATTTCTGACAACATGGTTGGACCTTGAGGGCATTATGCTAAGGAAAATAAGTCAGACAGAGAAAGACAAATACTGTATGATCTCACTTTTATGTGGAACTTTAAAAACAACAACAAAAGCGAGCTCATAGATACAGAGAACAGATTTGTGGTTGCCATAGGTAGGGGTGGTGGTGGTGGGAAAAATGGGCAAAAGGGGGTCAGAAGGTACAGACTTCCAGTTACAAAATAATTGTCACGGGTATGTAAGGTAAAGCATGGTGACTGCTTAATAATACTGTAGTGCACATTTGAAAGTTGCTAGGAGAGTAGATCTTAAAAGTCCTCATCATAGGAAAAAAAAACCCTTTTGTAATTGACTATGTAAAGTGACAGATGTTAACTAGACTTACTGTGGTGATCATTTTGCAATATACATAAATATGAAACTGTACACCTGAAACTAATATAATGTTATATGTCAATTATACCACAGTTTTTCAAGTACAGATAGAAAAAAAACATGTATCATGGGCTGAAAAAGAAACTAAGGATTTAAGGAGCTATCTTGATACCTCTAGCAGTGTCTTAATTCTATCACAGAGATCCAAAAAAATACTGTGTGTATATATATATATATGTATATATATATATATATCCATTCTAATAGGTGTGAGGTGATATCTCATTGTGGTTTTGACTTGTGTGTGTGTGTGTGTACATATACACACATATATAAGGTATTCCTTGGCCTACGCTTACCTGTCTTTGGCTAGCATACTGGGAGTTTCATTAAAACTATCTGTATGGGCTTCCCTGGTGGTGCAGTGGTTGAGAGTCCGCCTGCTGATGCAGGGGACACGGGTTCGTGCCCCGGTCCGGGAGGATCTCACATGCCGCGGAGTGGCTGGGCCCGTGAGCCATGGCCGCTGAGCCTGTGCGTCTGGAGCCTGTGCTCCACAACGGGAAAGGCCATAACAGTGAGAGGCCCACGTACCGCAAAACAAACAAACAAAAAAACTATCTATACTATTTAAATTCTCCAAATTATTCCCAAACTTTTTTAAGCATACAGTTATAGTGAATACAAAACATGTTTGCTGCATGAATTATTTCCCAAATTCCCATATGTAGCATTTGTTTTCTTTAGAGATTAAATAATAATATGAAAATGATCATTTGGAGTATTTTTCATTTTCTTTAATAGTGTTAACTTACCTGGTTTTATTTCGATTGCACTATCTAACTGGAATACAAGGATCATGTAGAGGAGTTCATAGGAATGAAAAACGAAAACATGTCCTTTGTATGGAAACAAAGAAGTACAGTTACGCTTGGAAGTCAATAGAGGTTATATTTTGACATAATAGAGTTGTTAAGTATCATTGGCTCCGTAGTTTCTCTTTTTTAAAAAAAGTTTTTTCATAGTAAACAACATAAGCATTTTTCCTCTTCACCCTCAACTACCTTTATTTGTGCATCTGTATCAAATATTACAATTTAATCTCAAATGTTATTTATTATGGATTCAGACATGAAGTTGGAAACGTTAAGACAAGATAATCAGTTCACCCTTAAAGTAAATATCTGCTTTTTACACAAGAAGTAGATGATTTCATTGTTTATCCAAAAGAATAGACTATAATGGCAGAAACATTGGCAACTTGAGCCACATCCCCAATCCTAAATGCAATATAATATGACTGTCTACCCTCATGCTTTCACAATGCTATACAAATGCCTGAAAGGGAATCTACACATATAGAAAGCTCAGATGGCTGCCTTGTTGTTTTCAACATTTAAAACAAGCCATAACAATGGTATTTGAATGGTATTTGAATGTCTGGAAGCTATGTGATACTGCAAATTCAGATCACCCAGCTTGGAGGTTCATGTACTTGAGTAAACCGTAACACAGTGCTGATCACAGGACAATAAGTTTAACCATTGTGAGTAATATTGCTTGTCTAGATGACTGAAAATGACCAGTTCAGCCATAAGAACTGTCATATGGTTCTCATATAATATACGCTCACAAGTTAGCTAGTAGTAAATAATGCTGTGACTTCAAAATATAGCAAATACAATGCAGTAAAAACCTGACATAGGATCTATTCTAAAATACAGTATTAATCATAATTTCTGAGACAAGAGTGATTTCCACTAGTTTGTGTGTGTGTGATTGTAAAGAAATATACAATTGAATAAGCATCATGTGGCTTTTTGGGAGAAACAGTACTTAAATGACACAAAAATTGTACTCATATTTTCATAAATAGATGTATATAATCCCTTGATTATTTTAACTATTTGCTGTAACCTTAAAATAAATTTTTTCATTATTGACTTTGAGGTTCATTTTGCTTTGCAAATTTTATAATCCCAGTGTGATTTTAATATTTCCCTTCTTCTTACTGAATTTTTTAATTTATCATTAAGGTTAAAAATATTAAGAGACTTAACTAACCCAATTAAGTGGTATGCTTATCCATATATACTTTTCAGCACTGATAATAAACAACTGATCTACCCCTGTACTTCCAATATTCGAAGAGTGTTCCCTTTCTTCTCTCTTATAACCATGTTCATGTCCACGATTCATTGCTAAGAGAATTTCAGTTGCTCTGTCTATTTTGATTTGTTGCACTATGTAATACAATTGAAGCTAATATGTAAGTGAATCTAAGACAAGAAATTAAATAGTTTGCAAGTAACTTTAATTTAAATAATGACCAACTTACAAAGGATGTAACTAAATTTTTGAAATGCTTAAGTTGGTGATATGTAACAAGTAAATACCCTGAGTGAACCTTGATTGGATCCTGAATAAACTTTAAAAACTTCATAAGGGATAGTTTGGGGACAAGTAGTGAAATTTTAATATAAAATGTGTATTATATAGTATTATTAAATAAATATTGATATCTTTAGTATAATAATGATATTGTTCTTATGTAGGGAAATTACTTATTCTTAGAAGACACATACATTTAAGGGTGTAAAATTATCATGTCTGCAACTTATTTTCTAAAGATTTTCATATATGTGCATACACAGTATATACATGACATATACTTGCGTATGAGAGAAAAAATAAATATGGCAAAACACGATTTATGAGTCTAGGTATACCATCATTCATTGTATTCATATATCCACTTTTCTGTAGTCTTGAAATTTTTCAAAATAAAAACGTGAAGGAAAATTCTTATTCTAGTAAATGAAAAATTTTGTTTAACTTTATACTAAAAATCCATGTTCTCTGTATCTCTTGTTCTGGAAACTTTTTAGTATCTCTGGAAATGGTTTGAAAGCATTGACTTTTGTAAGAGAATTGTACTTATTTAAGAAAAAATTATAAGGAGGAAGATGCTAGTGAGTTTATACTTTGGAGTTATCATCTTAGAAAATTTTCTATGAATGTCTCTAAAATAAAAATTTACAATATTAACTTGGAATCTAGCATTTACCCAGGATGTACACATAATAGGAGGTTCATCTATCACAAGAGGTAGATGGGGAGAGTCTGAATTAATTCAGATTGAAAACAAGGTTAAGTATCCACACTGTATTTGAAGCATTGAACAAAAAAATGCAGATAATCAGACCACCTTTCTTTATGAAAGCTTAGGCAATCAGAAGATTGCAAAATTTAAACTGAAGTCTTTTAAATGTGGTATAACTGGCAATGTTAATTCTAAGTCACTTGTATATACTTCTGTGCTTCATAGGAGGAGCCGACGACAAGATGTGAGACATGGAAATCCATTGACTCAATGCAGAGGATTTAATCTAAAAGGTAATTAAAAGTGGTCAAACTTGGTAAAGACTAGCAGTGCTCAGTATCACATTTCAGTAAGGGAAACCTTGTAATAGATTCAAGTATGTCATTTTAAAGAAAGATTCACTATAAAAATTAGTGGTATTCATATATGGTAATTAAAAATTAAATATTATTTGTATGTATACTAAGAATTTTGTAAAACAAAAGTCCGGGAACACAGATACCTTGGATATGTTAGTAGGTAAGTCTTTCACAAAGATAGTAATTATAGATTTTCCTAGACATTATTTTCTTTCTGAAGAAAAAAATTTACTTATTTTTTACTTATTTTTTTGTTTACCACGTTACCATGTTTATAACATCTTGTTTGTTTGTTTTTTACTGTGTTAAATTACATAACGAAATTTACTATTTTAACCATTTTACAGTGTACAGTTCTGTGGCATTAAGTACATTCACAGTGTTGTGCAACCAGCACCACAACTTTTTCATCATCCCAAAGTTAAACTCCATAACCATTAAACACTAACTCCCTATTCCCCCTTCCCCAGCTTCTGGCCACCACTGTTCTAATTTCTGTCTCTATGAATCTGAATACTCTAGATATCTCATATAAGTGGAATCATACAATATTTGTCCTTTTGTAAATGGCTTATTTCACTTAGCCTAATGTCTTCTTCAGGTTTCATTCATGTTGTAACATGTGTCAGAATATTTTTTTCCTGTTTAAGGTGAAAACATAATCCATTGTATGTATAATATATATCGCATTTTGTTTACCCACTCTTCCATCAATGAACACTTGCACTGCTTCCAAAAGTTGGCTATTATGAATTATCCTGCTCTGAACATGGGTGTACTTTAGTGCCTTGGTTTTACAGTTTACAACCATTCCATTTGCTTCTGGCAGTCCTGCCTTGTATCTTACAATTAATCTAACTCCTTTCTTCCCATCCTGACATGGATATTATGTTATTATACTTTTCCCACTGACCCCCTCCCTCCACCTCCACCCCACCAACAGAGGGACCTTCCTCCAGGCTCACCAAGGTGCTACAGAGGTACCGTTGTTAACTGTTAACACTGAGATTCCTGTTGCTAATCTTTTTGAGTCTGGGCATTTTTGTTTTTATTTAAAGAATGAAATTCTTGTCACTAACTACACTAACTACAAGAAGAAAATTGAGACACGTTTTGCTTAATTGTTCCATACATCTAATTGAGGGAATAAAGCCAGGTTACTATTTCTCTATTTGCTGAGTATTTTATAAATCCGAGTGTCAGTCATAGTGGTAAGAGTATTTGCAGCGGAGGTAATGATGAACAAACACCGATGTTGATTTTGTGTCAAAACCTGAGCTAAGTGCTTTTTCATGGATTATTTCAGTGCTCAAGAAATTATTCTTAAGTAAGGTCTATTCCTATTCCCACTTTATGAATGAGGATTCTGCCCATGTCTAAGCTACCACATGATTATACTAAATACTCTTCTAATTTAAGAATTTCAGTAAAGAATGTCTGAAAATGTTTGTTTTAGAACCAAGTAAAACTGAAGCACAGAGATATTAAATAACTTCTCTAAGGTTACATAGCCAGTAGTGATAAAGTCAAGATTTTACCTCGGGTAAAATCTGATTTCAAAGATCGTTTTCTCAACCATTACATCCCACTGTGGCCACACCTTGCTTTCTGCCTTTTCTGCCTTTCCGAATTTAATCTATACCACACTGAGTATGGAGTTTAAGGGTGGGATGAACTTGGCTTCAGTATTGCCTGGCACTTACTAATTCTTTAACTAGGATATGTTTCCTCATAACTCACAGCCTCAATTTGTTCAGCTATGAAAAGCTGAGAAAATTTAATTCACAAAGATGTTATAATAATTAAATGTTCAAGATGATATTAAGTGCATTCCTTCGTGTAAAGTAATTCTTGAATAAACATTGATTCCCTTATATCTTTCTCTCCTTCCCTTTAGGTTAAACAAACCAGGCAAACAATGTATAATAGTCTGCTTGTTAAATGATTAAGACTGCCTTTGGGGTTTGCCATAGTCGCTCACAATTTTATAGAGAAACGAACATTCAAATAATAGAATATGTTCCAAATTCCATTGTCATCCTCTCTCCTTTTATTTTTGCTCTTCAGCATATAGAAATGCAGCTGAAATTGTTCAGTATGGAGTAAAAAATAACACCACTTTCCTTGAGTGTGTGCCCAAGTCTCCACAGGCATCTATCAAGTGGTTGTTACAGAAAGACGAGGACAGGAGGAAAGAGGTGAGTAACTCAGCAGAGCAATCAGTCAGGGCTTTGGAAAGAGCATTAAATCACCATCCCTCAGTGACATTCAGATCAAATGAAAAAGGAAAGACATATGAACATCCTTTAATGTCTCTGGGATGACAAGTGCCTCTGTCTTTAAAATGCTTTGTCCATAGAGTTGACGGATTAATTAGAAATCCTTTCTTCCTGCTCACCTCGATAACACAGTGATTAAAACAAGAGCTTGTGCACTCAGATGGGGGTATTGATGTGAGGAAGCATTTGTAAAAGAAACAAGATGTGTGCAAATCCAGAAGCTAAGTTCTCATACAACAGCACCTTTGTGTGATTCACAAGATAAAAGGGGCTTTTAAAAAAGTTCAATTTTCCTCAGCAAGAAATGGTAAAGAGCATTTTTCTGCTGTGTGGTAATCTGTTTCCATTGCTTTATTATTCATAACTCCTGGGGTTTTGTTAGGTAATATGTGGAATCACTGTGTATGGGACCATTGCCTTTATTTACTGATATGTAAAAAAAACCCTCGATTTTCAAATAAAAGGACACTTATATTATTAACCTTTCACTGATTGTAAAGAGCTGCTTTAAAAGGAAAACATTGTAGGGCTTCCCTGGTGGCACAGTGGTTGAGAGTCTGCCTGTCGATGCTAGGGGACACGGATTTGTGCCGCGGTCTGGGAAGATCCCACATGCCGCGGAGCGGCTGGGCCCGTGAGCCATGGCCGCTGAGCCTGCGCATCTGGAGCCTGTGCTCCGCAACGGGAGAGGCCACAACAGTGAGAGGCCCGCGTACCGCAAAAAAAAAAAAAAAAAAAAGGAAAACATTGTAAAACAGCATAGAGTGAAATATTATAAATAATGAATTCCATAATATTGATATCACGTTGTCCTGACAAATGAGAGGATAAGAAGAAAAATATATTTGTATATATAAACCGTTAAAGTAGCCTAGACTGCAGTGGTACTAACAGTACATCATAAAGTCTGATGTAGCAAAGAGAAAATAGAGCCTTCTGCATTTGTGTGTGTTCTGTTGTAGGCAGTTTCCGTACTACATATTAGATTAATGAGGGCTATGTAGAATGGATACAATCCCAAGATGTACAACACAGGCATTGCATCAAAATTACTGAAACAGATGTTGGCTCTTTATAAGAAAATACTTCCCAATTCTCAGACCTGCCTATCCAAAGATGTTATGAGTTGTTTAGGAAATTTTGTGTCCCCTGTCACTGGAATATTAAACCATAGGCTGATGACCACTTGCATAAGATGAGACATAACTATCAAAGATGAGCTCCATGCACTTCAGGGCCCCTTCTTGCTCCATATTTCCATGATATTAAATTTTTTCTTTTTTAGTTTTTTCATTAATAAAAAATTATTGTTTGCGACCTATTTTCTTTGCTATCAAATCTATCATCAAATTAGTCTTGAATTGTCTGTAGTCTAATTAATTTAAAATTATTTTGAATGGATATGGAGCGTAAGAATAATTGCCTTGCAAAGTAATCTGGGGTAAAATTCATAAAGTACTATGATGATTATCATACAGAAATGGAATTCTTAGGTTAGAACATGACGTGTGGACATGAACCATCCTTCCAGAGAAAGTCCGTATGTGTGTATGTGAATTGGAAATCCAAAACTCAAACGGGGACTAACATAGATAACATGCTTTTCTTTTATTCAGTAGAAAGTTCAGTGGAATAATATATGAGTGAATGTAATTTCTATTATGTAAAATTGAAATAAATGAATATATACAGTCTTGAATACATGTCACAGGAATTATCAAATGAAATTTAAAAGGGAATGGATCATAAATTTTATCACTTTTATGGTATTTCTAATGTTCTATTTCAGAAGGTTCAAGAATGTGGAGACTCAAATATGACTATCTTGATTTTTCTTCCAATCTCAAAAAACAGAAGAATGCCATAATTTAAGACTATGAAAAAATTAACTCTAATGTAATTATGAAAATCTCTTCTGTCCAGAATTCAAGCAGATCACAATTCCACTCAGTCTCACTTTAGTTCAATAAACTATTAACATTTAATTAAATTTATCTTAATTCTTCCTTAGTAGTTTAGGCAAACATACACATATTTCTCATATTAATGGTGTGCAAATATTGAACTTTTATTTTGAAAAGTAAGACAAATGGTAAAAAAAGCTTGCAGAGAAAAATGCAAATAGTTCATATTGAATAGCATAAGTGAAAACTAAAAGCCCTCCTCTTCTCCACATCAATACTTATTCCCACTTCTCAGAGTATAAGGCTGCTAAGAATTATATATTCCTCCAAATAGTCTCCATAATCTTCCTATTTTCCTCTCTCTCTTTCTCTGTCTCTGTCTCTCTGATACATAGACACACACACACACTTCATATCAGTACATGTGGAGCTGCCTTATTTTTCTTGGCTGCATAGTATTCCACTGTATGAACATACCTTAAGTTTTCTAAAGCTATCTACTGGTTACATTATTTCTTGTTTTTCCTCTTATCAAAAACATCATGTAAATGAATATCTGCATACTTGTAAGAGTATATCTTCTATATAAATCCCTAGAAATAAAATGTCTGCACTGAATATTATATACACGCTAATAGATATTATCAAATTGGCCTCCAAAATTTTTCCCAATTTCACACAAATGGAAAAGGCTTTCTTTTCTTTTATTTCTGAATGCATTTCTACATTATTTAAAACTATTTTCAAGGCACATTTAAACTTTACAAATTAAATGAACATAAAAATTTTTGCTTTATATATTTCTGTCCTTACTTTTTCCTAATCTCTCTTTTCTACTTCTGTTCTATTTTTTGTATTTCAGTACTATATTTTGCCTTCCCTTATTTTTCTTTGGGTCAAATTTCCTTCTTCCCTCAATGAAAGAGCATTCCTGAGTATACATGTGAAGGAATTACTTACCACTTAGGTTTTTACATGTTCATTGACAATACTATAGCGGGAACTGTAAGGAAATGGATTTCAGCATTTAGTTTATATCTAGAAAATGATATTTTTTCCAGTATAAGCCTGTAAAATAATTAAATATTCACCTCATAGCTTCTTATTACTTTTCGTTGGAAAGTAAAACCACTTGGAGTACTTACAAGATAATGAGTTCCAGCTTATTTTTAGTCATTCTTTGTGTTAGATAACAGGAAAAAGCCCTTGATAATGTTCAAAATGCTGCCTCTGCTTATAAAATTTTTAGTTAAGGGAATATTCATTCATTCATTGAAAAAAAGGCAAAATTCAACCCTTTAATTGTGGCTTCATGTTTTTACTCAATAAGTGAGTATTTTTGTTACAATAAAAGGCAAGAACTACAGGATAAAATAGACATTTTAAACTATCTGTGAATTTCATTTATATATGTTGACTGTGATTTACATTCCAGAAACATCCCAAACTCTGGCTTATATGTGGAGAAACTACTTCTACACAAAGGGAATGCACTTTAAGCTATTTTGGGCAATATGAGTGATAACTTCACCCTCTCTTTAATAGATTCAGTACCACTGAGACTAGATTTCCTGAGCAAAAAAAAAACGAAAAAAGGCAATGGAACTTATCAAAAATCTGTGTCCACTAAGAAGGAAGTTAACACTCTGTATTGTTGGTCATATCTTTTTAGAAGATATATAGAGTTGGGTATTCAGAACTTTGATATCTCACTTTTAGGTCAAGCTGAATGAGCGAATCATAGCCACTTCACAAGGACTCCTGATCCGCTCTGTTCAGAATTCTGACCAAGGACTGTATCACTGCATTGCAACAGAAAACAGCTTCAAGCAGACCATAGCCAAGATCAACTTTAAAGTTTTAGATTCCGAAATGGTGGCTGTTGTTACAGACAAATGGTCTCCATGGACCTGGGCCAGCTCTGTGAGGGCTTTACCCTTCCACCCAAAGGACATCATGGGGGCGTTCAGCCACTCAGAAATGCAGATGATTAATCAGTACTGCAAAGATACTCGGCAGCAACATCAACACGGAGAAGAATCCCAGAAGATGAGAGGGGACTATGGCAAGTTAAAGGCTCTCATCAATAGCCGGAAAAGTAGAAATAGGAGGAATCAGCTGCCAGAGTCATAATGTTTTCTTAAATAGGGCTTACGC
This sequence comes from Phocoena sinus, assembly GCF_008692025.1. Classification (NCBI taxonomy): domain Eukaryota; kingdom Metazoa; phylum Chordata; class Mammalia; order Artiodactyla; family Phocoenidae; genus Phocoena; species Phocoena sinus. Next base: position 83,164,361 of record NC_045771.1, read on the forward strand.
TTCCATCAGTAAATGATCTGTCTTCAGTGCTTCCATCAGTAAATGATCTGTCTTCAGTGATCAACTTCTGAGCAAAGAATCTTGTGCTTTACCCATGGGAAATTCCTGAGAAAGGTGATTACTCACTCCTAAAGGTGAACGTTACATGAACTGAAATGAATATGCATTTTCTTGTATGATATTGACTAGCACTAGACATGTCATGGTCCTCATGGTGCATAGAAATATTTAACTTAACCTAGATTTTATTTATATCTTTATTTACCTTTTCTTCAAAACCAATATGGCGACTATAAAACTAGAATTCTTACATCCCTTAATTGAACTAGGGCCATAACCTGTGATCTTCCATCCTTGCTTTAAGGGTTTAGAGTTCTGTCAATCATTTGTATACAAGACCAAATGCCAAGTTCACAATTTTTACATAGTAAAAGTTATATAAATACATGTGACAGAGTAGTTGTCAAAAGAAATGTAGAATAGAAAAGAGACAAGGAAGAGGAAATCTAAAACACGAGCGATTTTCATAAAAAGATAACATGGAGTTTATGTGCTTCCAGTGAAATATAGTATTGGTTACTTTTAAGATTGCAAAAATTATCAGTTTTTGATATCTGTCTTTGATCTCTGTTCCCTTGTTTCAGGAAGATAAAAGGACACCTAACCATTAATATCTTTAATTGGAATTATGTCAGTGAAGCATTTACGTTTATATTGTTATGTAATCGTCTTCCAAACAAAAGCACTTTCTTTTTTGGAAGTTATTTAAGTTATTCTAGATTCAGAGAATATAATCTTACACAGTTTAATTGATAAATGTGTTTATTCTAATTTTCTAGTTTGTATGGCATTTTAAAAAATATAAGAAGAAATTTCTTTTGAAATATCAAACTTGTATATGAGGGCCGAAACCATCAAAATGGAAAAAAAATAGAAAAAAACAAGGTAGAAAATGCAATTTTATTGACAGAAGTTTATTAAAAATGTTACTAATTTTTAACTTCAATAATTAATTTCAATGATTAACTCACTTTTTTTTGTTTACCAACCTCAGATATCATACTGATTTTTAAGTCACTGATTCTTTTTTTTTTTTTAATACTCTTTCATGTATGCTGGAGAGATGCTCATTTTGTGCAGAAGTGAGAAAAATTCTAATTTGAACAAAAATAGACATACTTTATTTTAAAAGAATGTTGGTACATTATGTTCACTGGTATATAAATACAAATGTGGTAAGTTTGTGATGAATAAAATAACTATCTTCTAATTGTATGTTTGGATCCTTTTATTAGAGTAATTTAAAAGTGATTTTTTTTTTACTCCAGATAACAACTAGATGGGAGAAGTATGAAAATTTTCTTCATATCCTCACATTTCTTTTAAAAACACAACTTTTGCTCTTTCATTTTACTTAGTTTTAAAGACATTTTCATGTTTCTAGGTGCAAACAGAGCTTATATCATACCTAATCAAAATCTAATACGAAAGTTTTATTTGTAGTTAACAAGCCATGAAGAAGGTAATCAAGGTAGATATATTACCTTCCTAAGCACTACAATATAAAGCGTCAAGAACTAAAATCATTGTCAAAATGAATGTAATCACTGATCAAAATCTAGGAATAAAGTTTATTATTTAAATGGTGGTAAATTATGATATTATAAGAGGAAGCCTCAATGGGGCAAAAATAGCAGTTAACAAACACAACATAAATAATGTTTATTCAAAAAAAAGCTATTAAATAAAAGCTATTGTTCCAAATGTATATGATTCTAAAGTAGTCTCTAAAGCAGTTTGTTTTGCAAGTAGGTCATTATTTCTACTCTACTTGCACAAATAGAAATGTGCATAAAGCCAAAACCATCTTCTGTATTTATGGCCAATCTATTCTATGTACAGAGTCGAAAGTAAAATTGTTTTAGATGCAGAGGATAGGGTAAACTATACAGGTCCCCTTGCTTCATGTAAACCCAAACTGATAGACAATAGGGTGTTTAGTGTTGTAACATTATTTGTGCTATTTAATATCTTCTATTTTGAACATTATTAAATTGTATATACTTTTATTATTTTACTTTTAAAATTATAGAGCCCCTCTTGAACAAAACTGCCAAATGTAAAGAAAATTTTCTTTCTTAAAATATTGTTAACGTATACTGAATGTTGGTGGTTGATTGGTTGGTTTTATTTTGTGTAGTTTGACAGTTCGATGACTTGATATGTTTTCCATTTGTACATAAAATTTCCTAGAAATGCACTTTTTTTCACAGTGTAGGTTTGTGAATAGATTTTAGCATGATGAAACTGTCATTACAGTGAATGTTCACTCTGTTAGAAAATGTAGTTAGCACAGTATTATTTAATTGGATATTGAAGAAATCATGTGCCTGGCAAAATAAAACATGTTGAATTCCCCAAGGATGTCTTTAATTTTCCTTTTTAATGTTGGGTTTACAATTTCTTGTTGGCATGGTAGAATCTACTGACTCTCGTAATTGTTCTTTTTTTCCCTGTTTTATTTATTTATCCTTTTTTTGTGTGTGAAAGTAATGCATCTGGATTTCAAAATTCGAAACTTCCAGAAAGATATACTTGGAAATCTCTCCTTGCACTACTATCTCTCCTTTATGCAAGTCCTACCCCAGAAGGATCCAATGTTCTCAGTTTCTGTGTGTATTTCTATGATGTTTTATAAACAGCAAGCAAATTCATGTTTGTTTTCTCTTTAAGAGGCATGGTACATCCATTCATGTCTGTGGACAGTTATTCAGACTTGTGTCCACAGTGGGGAAAAAAAAAGTATAGTTTATAAATACTTGGGCTTTGGAGCCAGACTGCTAGGATTTGAATCCAATCCTACTGTCTTATCATGGGAAAGTTATCGAATCTCTCTCTGCCTCAGTTCTCTGCCCAAGTTCATCCCAGTAAAGTGTTAGGGCAGAACATATCATATAATAAGTATTAATAAATTTCTTAATATTTGTTTATTTAGAAAGATATTGCTAGAACAGGAAGGAATATTTAAGTTGTGTCCTTTGACAAGTTAAATGCCAATGGTCTAGGCTGGGGAGCCTGCGGTCAGTGGATCAGATAACACCTTACCAAGATAAATGAACCTTTATGAAAGTGAGGGAAAGGAAGCCACAGGAAAAGAAACAACAAAAAATAAAAGTAATCTCAACAAATCTTCCAACCTGATGATTCTGCACTACTCCCTAATTGTTTCATTTCTCAGTATCTCCCTTGCTTCTATTTGAACTTAACCTTAGTTTAAAATTTTTTAAATGCATTTCCTATAATTTTACTGCATTTCTGATGCTTTGTGTCTCCTACCTAAGTGAAAAACTTTTTTAAGGAAAGGATCACAGTTTCCTATATTTGCTCTCTGGCTAAAGTCAAGAGAGACACCGCAGCTTTGTTTTGCAGCACAGTCAAGTCCATTGAAAACTTCAGTCTAGACAAGGAAAAAGCAGACTAAGTAAAATGGTTACTTAACCCGTGGCATTGAGAATTTCTTTGAATTTTATGCATGGTGACAAAGTTGTGGAAGACTATTGTGAAAAATATTTTTTTTTCATAAGATTTATCCCACCATCATTTTATCCAATCACCTTTTGCACAAAAATACAAGCCCCTCTGCAAAATCAAAGCCAATTGCAACAAATTCTGTGTATGTGCCGTTCAGTGAACTTCACTGTCAATGAATTGTTTTTCCTAAGGGGCCTCTGGTATATATTTCAATTTTTATGATTTCATAACAACTTTACTTTCATAGTGCACAGGTATTGAGAATTGGAAGAACTACCTCCAAGATAAGAAAATGCCATCTTCACTCTAGTGACTAATGTATTTGTCTATGTACCTCACAAAATAATACTTTCCACACAGGTTGAATTGTATATTTCTCAGGGCTATTATGTTGCCATGCTTGAGTGTTACTTACATAAAGTGCTATTAAAGAATGACATTATAACAAACACATTAAAACTATTTATCCTATGTAAGTTTATCTCTCAACCCCCAAGTACAAAAGTGGGGTGAATTATATTCCTTAAGTGTTTTTTCCTCTGAATTATAAATATGCCATCCAAACATTTTATGAGATCAAAAACGTAATGATTTCTGCATTGTCAAATGGATATATGATGGAATTATTATAAAAATCAAAGCCATTCCTATTGTTTCTCTGGATATTTTTCAATATCTTGTTTAATTTTTTCCCTTTCACTGATTTGTGTGGGTTGGGGATGGAGAGGGTATGGTTAATAATCAACTTCCCTTCTCTGCTGCATCATGGCTCATCAAACAGAGAACTTGGACCTTCAAAGTATCTTTTGAGTTGATGAGAACTCACAGTTGTAAGCTGTGAATAGGAAAAGCAACCATGGGAAACAAAAAAACTGAGGAGGTACTACCCAAGCCACATCTGCCTGGGACATTCATTGGATTCCCAGTGATATTTTAATGGATGCAGTTGTATGTGCGTTGTATCCACAGATCATGCACATCGAGATCCACAAGCCAGCTATATTCAATTTTTTTATTAATTCAAAATGAGTCTCAGTTTCTGCTTTAAGTTCCCATTCCAACTTCTCCACTTAAAAATGATACAGCCTGGGGATGTTATGTTCCTCTTGATGAGATGTTGCTTTCTCTAAAATTGGAATTATAATAATATCTTTCACATGTAGTAGTTGTGAGAATTAAATGAGTTAATACATGTGGAATTCTTACAGTACCTGACGCATAGTAAAAGCTCAAAAGCATAAAAATCACTAAACAAAAAAAATCTTAAATGAAGATGTATATGAGATGGATGTAGCATGTTTTTCTTTCATTAATTAAATTACCTTGGATGAAACAAGATTGAACCAAAATGCTATTTCTAATTTTTGATTTTAGATATGAAAGTATGAGGAAATGTACTTACATAATTGGAGATGGAAGAAGTTTCATTATAGTGCTGCTATTCAAACACTTAAGTATCTTTTGAAGAATATGTCACATAATTATTATTAAAGTTTATTTTAATTAAAAACTGACAATTTCATTAGGTTCTCTTGCAATTTTATTTTTTTAAATGTTTGGAAACCATCTTTCTTCTCAATACTTGTACCTATAGTTCCAATCATGCCTTGATGGGTTGTGTGGCTCAATGGACCCATATCTGTGGATTTTCCAGGATAATCATCTGTAATGCAGACTCCCAGCAGCCAGTTGCTTACTGAGTGGCCTTGGGAAAGTTACTTAACCTCTTTGTACCTTGGGTGCCTCATCTGAAAAATGAGGATAATAATGATAGCAACTCACAGGGTTGTTGTGAAGGTTAGAATCGTATTTATACATAAAGTGTTCATAACATTCCTGCCACAGGATTATATATTATTATTAGTTGAGTTAATGCTCTTGTTACGTGCTGTTATAAGACCACTCCACTTCATTCAGAAGCTCCAGTGAGGATTTGTTATCTTTATTGTTGCTCCTATTTTCTTAGCCCCCTGCCACTGTCCAGCAGACATTCTGATGATCATTATCATGTTATGCACCTGTGGGTCTTCATGTTTGACCCTGAACTTCTATTTTCCCAATTCAAGAGTAGGGTCTTGACTCATTCTTTCCTCAAGTTGAATTTCTTCTCCATTCACCTTGTAACCTTGAGTTGCTGGGAGAAGCTGGCTCTCCTGGAGCTTAGATTTACTCACCCTGGATGTTAGCTGTCATCTACATTGTTACAAACTTGTCCTTTATCATAATCGTCCTCGGTATTCCCATTCTATAGCCTCCCGTCGGATCTCTCCTGGCAACGCTCCAGGCATGGTAAATCATGGCTGAATTCATATTGGTAAAGAACGTAAACTATGTGCTAGGCAACTCATAACAGTCAACAGCTATTGCACCAGAAAACTACCACAATTATCACCCTCTTAAAAATAACCATTTACTGAGCATTTTCTGTGAGCATTCCTATGTAAAGGTACACACTATACATAGTTATCTGCTTTCTTCATAGGATCTTCTGAAGGTATTAGTCTGTTTTGTAAATGGCAAAACTGAGAGTCTAATGCATTTAGATACTTGCCCTGAGTTAAATAACTTTCTAAAGGCCCCAAAGAGTCTAGCTCCAAACTTTAAGCATCTTCTATATTTCATTACTTAGAGTCTCACCAAGGAGGCTTTTCACTACAAAAACATTCATACACAGCAGCCTTCATAATATAATTTATAGGACTCTGGGTAACATCTAGCCCAGGCCATGGAGTCAGAATGCCTAGACTCAATTTTCTAGGTTACTACTACCTAACTTTACAGGTCTGACATCATTATGATAATATCAATCTCATGAGAAAGTGAAGATCTTGTGTAAAGTGCTCAAAACTTACCTGATATAAAATGAATATCAGGTAGTATTAACTATTTTATCACTATGTCTTTGCTACTGGAAATACCATTTATTAATTCTTTCACCAAGTATTTATTGAGCACTTAACTATGTGCCTGGCAGTATTTTAGGCATTAAGGATATAGCAGGTAACAAAGCAACATCCTTGCTGTTGTGAAATTTACTTCCTGGATGGAAAAGGTAAAACAAACACACGAATAGCTATGTAAAAGTCAGGCTGATGGTGGAGAAAAGGGAACCCTCTTGCGCTGTTGGTGGGAATGTAAATTGATACAGCCACTATGGAGAACAGGATGCAGATTCCTTAAAAAACTAAAAATAGAATTACCATATGACCCAGCAATCCCACTACTGGGCATATACCATGAGAAAACCATAATTCAAAAAGACACATGCACCCCAATGTTCACTGCAGCACTATTTTCAATAGCCAGGACATGGATGCAACCTAAATGTCCATTGACAGATGAATGGATAAAGAAGATGAGGTACATATATACAATGGAATATTAGCCATAAAAAGCAACGAAATTGGGTCATTTGTACAGGCGTGGATGGGTCTGTCATACAGAGTGAAGTAAGTCAGAAAGAGTAAAACAAATATTGTATATTAATGCATATATGTGGAATCTAGAAGAATGGTACAGATGAACCTATTTGCAGGGCAGGAATAGAGATGCAGACATAGAGAACGGACATGTGAACACAGGGAGTGGGGAAGTGGGGGTGGGATGAACTGGGGGATTGTGATTGGCTTATATACACTACTATGTGTAAAAAAGATAGCTAGTGGGTACCTGCTGTATAGCACAGGGAGCTCAGCTCTGTGCTCTGTGGTGACCTACCTAGATGGGTGGGAAGGGGGGGTGGGAGGGGGGAGGTCCAAGAGGGAGGGGATATAGATATACATATAGCTGATTCGCTTCGTTGTAACTAACGACAGAAACTAACACAACGTTGTAAAGCAACTATACCCTGATAAAAGAAAAAAAAAGTTAGGCTGAGATAAGTTCTATGAAGGAAATTAAAGACAGGTGAAAAAAATCTTGCAAAGATCAGGGGAAAAGAGCATTTCAGGCAGAGCGACAAACTAGTAAACGCTCTGGGGCAAAAATAATTCTGGCAGACTTGAGGCAAAGAAAAGAAAACCTGAGTGGCTTGATCTCAGTGAAAGAAGAGAAGACAAGGATGAGACTGTATTCCAAAGGCAGAGAAACAAAGTCACGTGGGTCCTGATGACCACGGGGAGAAGTTTAGATTTGATTCTAAGGAATACAAAAGTCATGGAGGTAATGACATCACATTAGTGATTTACATTCCATACAAAATATCTCTGGCTGTATTTCAGAGGACTTTTGAGAGCAAGGAATGCAAACAAAGAAAACAGAAAGAGCAACTAGGAGCCAAAGACATATTTTTAAAAGAGTACATAACCGGTAGATTTAAGTATTGACTTTCACTCACAAAGAGGTATAAACAATTGGTAATGGTTCCTCCTGGAGTGTACTTTTGAAATAAAAGGCAGGGGTGATATGAGATTACTCATCCCCTGAGGCTGAGCAAGAATTGTTGGAGTGGCCTGCCCCAGAAGGGAAAAAGGGACACCAAAAGAGGTCAAAGGTGGCTTGTAGAGAGCCCTAGGGGTGGTCCTGGAGCTAGAATATGCAGAAACTGTCAGAAAGAGGGATTTATTATGCAGTAATAGCCAGAGGAGGAAGTGGCTTAGGTTTCAATACTGAGAACTAAATCAGTCATGGATAAAAATCCAAGAGCCATTAATGACAGTGTTGTGTGAATGCTTTTAAGACAGTCTGGGGTCACATGGCCAGGGGCTGTAAATAACTGAGGATGCAAACAGCCTTTATGGTTGAGAGTCCACAATAACCTTAGTGAATATATAGTGCGACATGATTAAGAGACCAACAATTTGTAAAGACCGGCTGCCTTAACAATCCAGTTAATTAATCCTGATTTTATTTACTGGGCAAGTGATGCAGTTTCATCCTGCACTTAGAAACAAATTGTCAAGTGAGTGAGAACTACTTAGAAAATGGATTGTGGGGTAAAATATCCTTTTTCAGAAGGGTGAAATTACAATGCACGTTATATAGGACTTCAAATCTTTAATTAAGGCACTGGGGTCAGCCTTGAAGCAGTGATTCTGGAGCTCTTATAGCTCTTCATAATGGACCCTTCTCCACCCCAGATGACTGTTTCCTCTGTCATGTTAAAAAGGGAAACGAAGTGTTGCTAGGAAAGATGGTTTCTGGACTGACTCCCTTGAGACGGCTTCATCAGAAGCTGTCGTTGAGGCTTTGAAAATGAAGGGAAATCCAAGTGTCTTCTCAGGAACAGAGTAATTATGGACACTTGTGGATAAAAATATCTATGGAAGATGGATTTGAGGAAGGGAAAGAAGGAATAAAAGACCGATTCATTTCTGAATAAAGAGCATTAGCCTGTACCATGCCTACCACTACCACCACCAAAACCACTAGCTGGGTCAAGAAAAAAATATTTACAGCCAGAGAACAGCAGGAGAAGTGCTTAACATTTTCTGAGATTACCAGAATTTTTTTTTCTTTTCTTTTTTAAATTCATCAAGAAAAATCCTAAAAACCTTTTTGCAGACTTCCTTGTAACACTTTTTTTCAGGAAAAAAATTGCAGCTCTGTGAGGCTTTCTTCCACTTTCCCAGGTTGGTTTATCCCTCCTTGCTGTTCCACATGGCTTGTCCACATGTGTCATAGCATTAGCCCTGTTTATTAACATTTAATCTCTTATTTTTGTCTCTTGCCAGCTACAGTGTGTTTTTCATTTTAATCATTTTTTATTCTTAGTATCTAGGACATTGCTGACTATATAGTAGGTGCTTAATAAACACACAGCATCTTCCCTTTTAGATAGTATATAGTAAATCCTTTTAAACTCTAATATCTAATGAATAGGGAATTGATACTATATACTGTAATACAGACTTCAGAACGTGAACAGTTATTGGTTTGAAAATCCATTATGGTAACTAGAACACTCAAACTTATCATCAACCAACGATTTAAAATATTAATATACCATCTACCTTCATGTGAGAAATGAATAACCCCATCTCAATTGTACAAGAGAAAGCTAAGACAAATTTTAAATATCTGTTAGTAAAAGACAATAAACAACAATCAAATAATTTATATTACAAGGGCAACAAGAGAACGTGATTAAAATATCTACTTCGCTCTATGAGTGTTCTATTAGCTGTAAGTCCAATGTATTCAGTAGTTCACCTAATTACCACAGCAGCAATGATTTGGTAGGCATTGTTATATGAATTTTACAGATGGAAGAACAAACCCAGACATTCCCACCACGGCTAGCACATTAATGGACTGGGACTGAAAACCACGTTTACTTTTTGGCCCATACTGCCCAAGGAGTAAGAGTTGAGAAAACGGAGACTTTACTATAGTAATCGGGGAAGGTTCCTTGCTGCAGAAAGATCTTGAAATGGACTGTGGAGAATAGAATTCACATAGGTTGATGTGGAGGAAGAAGGACATTTCTGGAGCTTCAGAGGTGGGAAACATAATGGCCATGCAAAAAGGAACCCGCTGATTGATTTTGAGAGTTGAAATTATGGAAGAGCAAAGTTAAAGTTAGATGTGAGTGCAAGTGAATGGAGCAAATAATGAAATAAACGTGGTTTGCTCTTTGCTTTTGAGGATATATTTAAGAAGGGAGAAATGAGGGGCAAACATTTACTTTAATTGATTGATGGGTGCCCTGGCTGCTTCTCAAAGGAATCTGAAGTGAGAAAATACTATTAGGGGTCAATAAGGTTAATGTGGTAGAAGAGTAATGAACGCTTATCGTTTCTCAACTCAGTGGGCAACTGAGGCTAGGTTTGTATTGCATGTATGTGTCAAAACTAAGAAGGCCCTTGATATTTAGATGTGGGTTAAATATTGAATAATTGTTGAATGGATTAGAATATTACCCACCTTGTGCTTTATTTATGTATTTATAAGAGAAATACTACTACCACTACTACTTAAAATGACAATATAGCTAACATCAATGGGATGCTTACTAATTGCCAGGTAGTGTTGCTTATATGCATTATCTTGTTTAATTCTCATCTGCAAACCCAGGAAAAATACGCTACTATTATTTACCTTCTTACAGACGATGAAACCAAGGCACACAAATATTAAGAAATTTAACATTAATAAGAGAGTTAGTAAGTAGAATATTCTAATCTCTGATGCCCTGTTACATTATAATGAGTCATTCATAGGTGCTCTATGAGACTCAAGTGATCTGTAATGTCAGTGATAAATTTTGGTAGGAAATATTAGAGTAATGTCTATAAATGAGGGCTTCCAGCTTTGTCTTCCTATTTATAGATATTTGTCTCTGTAGATTATATGGTTTCAGCATATCAGAATTTCTAGTAACTACCAATTGTACCAACAACAATTGTAGTGTCTCAGGACATCACTTTATCACAAGAAAAATCAATGATTAAGATTAGGTTAAAATAACACCCATATGTAGAATTATACACAATACTGGTGCACAATTTAGTTGAGAAAATCTTTCTGACAAATTTAACAAATGTAAGGCTCAAGAATCCAAAAAATCTAAGGCAAGGGGAACACGCTGTCAGCACACACTGAAACAGCTAGAGCCAGAGGACAAATGTTCTTAGTAAATGGCTCTTCCAGATGAGAATACTCTGGGGTGAACAGTATAAAGCAGGTGGGAAGACAAGGGTGGTCCCAAGAGTTGTCACACACAACCATTTTACAGATGATGAAACTGACAGTCATAAAGAGGTCACATATTTTGTTACTAAGAAGTACATTTATTTCTCAATGTAGTGCTTTTTCCATATATATAAGTGACCTAGAGATATGGCTATATAGTGCAGAAAAGTGCACACGAGAACAAAAACATGATTCTTTTTGGCTGTCAGCATCAAATAAGTTAAAGCTTGACTTTCTGGGATTCTGTATTATTGCCTGGATGCTGTTCAATTGTGCTGTCTTACTAGAGCAGATTTTTGGGGTCAGTCTCATTTGGCTTTGCTCAGCTCAGTATAAAACAGGGCCAAAGTGAAAGAATATGCTTTTCCTTAATCCACATTTTCTGCCTGGTGAAAAAATGAAGAGCTTCGCCCTCAGGGTCACAACAACAACTTTCTCCAATTTTCTCAGCAGTAGTTGAGAATTATCTTGTCAGCCTCACTGTCTTTTTTAACAGGTGCTGGGAGGGGGGGACAAGCAACCACAGGTGTAGGGGATAGAAAACTCATCTGAAAAAAATGTTAAAAAAGCCAGTTTGTCCTCTGTTGTGCCTGCCTTTGTAGAGAATCCAGCGTACTATGGCCTGACAACCGAATGGATGTGCCTCTGGCCTAACCCCGCATCCCCTTACCCCCCATCAAAGCCCCTTCCTTTCCTTACCTCTCCCATGCTTCTGTCTCTTCGATTCCAATGTTTCTCAAGCATTAATATGTGTATGAATTACCTGTACCTTGTTAAGAGGTAGATTGTTCATTCAATAAGATTGCTCTGGAGGGTCTGCATTTCTAATAAGCTCCTAGGAGGTGTCCATGCTGCTGGTCTGCAGATCACACTATGAGTGGTAAGGTTCTATGTCTACTTTTGTAATTGATGGTTGAGAGGATGAAGGCAGATTTTGGAGGAAGAGAAAAGACAATTCCTTTCTCCTTTTCTCTCATCCTTCACAGTGAAACAATTGTTTCATTTCTCTGCAAACAATTAGAAACTATCTTCCTTGGGACAGCTGACACAGGCTTGAAAATATACAATTTATCTTTGCATGCAGTTACCTGTCTCTTTTGTAGTAATATCTGGAGAACATTTCTCCAAAAAACTTAACTTTGCTTATTTTTCATAGCCATAGCTCATTAAATTAATGTGATTTTTGTATGTTTATTTTAAAAACAAAGGGGGAAAAGTACAATTATTTTCACCAAGTCTTAACCTGAATTAGGATAGAATTAAGATCAGTGATGTTCTGGTAAACATTTTAACTAGGTCTCCAGAAGAAAAACCAAAGAAATTATACCCATTTCCATGGCATAAATGCCACCACCATGGTTACCAATATGAGATCACAAGATACAAAACCAGGAAGAGATTCGTGTAAGAGCCTTCAGAGCTGGTGCAGGAATCACTGAGGGGCTCTCCACAAACAGAGTTGAAGCTACAAGGAAGGAAGGCATCACTCAAGGAAAATTACAAAGGAAAAAGAATGATGACGATCATTTTCTGTAGAACTTTGTATTTATATTGTTTTCTATTACATTTATCTTTGTCTCATAGTTAATTTTGGATTCGTTTCCCCAGACATTAGATCATAAATCAGTGTTCTAAATGTCTTTGGTCCTTTATATTTATAGTAAATGGTTTATATTTATAGTAAATGGTTTTTAAAAATATATGTTGAATTGCAAAAGGAGGGGAGCATAAAATTGACTCCATTAGACTATTTTTGAAGCAAAAAAAGACTGAGTTTACAGGTACAATTTTTACTGAAAAAATAAGAGGATTGATAGAGTAAATCTCTATGGTGATCATCTGATTTTTAAGAACAGACAATATTTCCTAAATTATGGCTATTCTAAGGAAATTTCTATATTTCTGAGACTAAAGTAATTTCAGCTAAAGTTGTGACGCAGGTGTGAAGCAGCCTTCCAGATTTAAGTTGGAAGCAAGGTGAACCATAGAATCCTGAGAGAGGCTACAGGTAGTAATTGTCCGCTTATGAACAGAGATTAAATCTAGCTGAGGAAGCAGAGAACAGAGAGACAACGGAGCCTACATTTGGAGCTAAGGAATAGAGTCGTACAAGGATTTCCCTTCGCATAACTTAAGTTCACAGACAATTAAAACAAAGAATCAAGTGACTGTGAAGAAGTATTAAAAAAGTGGTATTTAAGTATAACTCAGAGACATGCATACCTGAAAATATGGAGTATAAATAGAAAGCTGCTGGGTAGAATAATTTTAAAATTAAACAACAAAATTATATATTAATTTTTTCTAAGCTGGATGTTTTATTGAAATGTAGACTTGTCAATGATCTACCTATGTATGAGTTTCCTACCTGCATAGACACAGACACACACAGTCTAATACTCATCATTTTAAGTGGCTTCTTGAGAATGTTGAGATTTGGCTGATTTATCACAGAGGATAATTGGAAATGTTATCTAATGTTGAGGTCAAGGTTATGATTAAAGAGTCTATTGGGGGTGCTTCCCTGGTGGCACAGTGGTTGAGAGTCCGCCTGCCAATGCAGGGGATGCGGGTTCATGCCCCGATCCGGGAAGATCCCACATGCTGTGGAGTGGCTGGGCCCGTGAGCCATGGCCGCTGAGCCTGCTAGTCCGGAGCCTGTGCTCCGCAATGGGAGAGGCCACAACAGTGAGAGCCCCGCGTACTGCAAAAAAAAAAAAAAAAAGTCTATAGGATAATATCTCTGCTTGTTTTTATCACAACATCCAAGCATATGCAGATGTCATTATTTTAGAATGTAAACTATAGTTTTGAACAGTCTGTTCTCTCTCATATTCTGCACCTCACTGGTCAGCACAGGATACAAGTGGAAAAATAGGTACATGACATTTTTTAGAAGCAGAATTATTTGCACTGCTATCATCATTGCGCTATACTTACAATTATATAGATTTGCGTATCTAACATCTGCTTCTGCAATAACAGTTACCCAGAGGTGCAGGCTTAGATCTTTCTTGAGATAAGTGGCTAAAATATTTTCTTAGCTAATGAATGGATAACGATGCTCTCAATTTTATCACTTGTGCAAATTTATCTTTGGACACTGTGTTCAGATTACCCTCAAATGTGCATTTAAGTATCGGATACCACATAAATGTCAGAGGGAGAAAAACTAGACGACTCTTGGCAGTCTGCAAGAGCGATGTTGTCAAAGGTCATCAACAAGTCTGACAAAACAGTCCTCATTAACAGTGTCTGTCAGCACCTCCATTTGGAAGTAATTTGGATATTTGCAGTGACCCCGTCAGTTCTGATTGGCTGGGCAGTGACCTTGACCAGGGTGAAACCTGTTCAGTGTAGCTCAGATAATGCACTGTAGGTGGAATCCAGGATGACAGATGGCAGTGGGGTCAGTGAAGAGGAACTTGTCCGTCATTGCTATTGAAGATGAAGCCACTCAACAGTGTAGTTCAACTGACACAGGAGCTGTGGTTTGCATATGCCACAAGAGAATTATCCAAGTTCCTTTATTTTTAAAGAAATGCTATAGTCTCATGATCTCAGAGTGCATGAGGCTGATGAATAAGTGGACAAGAAAGCCTAGCTGTTGGAGTTTAGCAATAGACTAGACATTTCAAAACTTGTCTTTGACTTAATAGCCAAGGTCTGAAAAGTCTTGCTGGCTGTATCTTTATTGTGGATAACTTCTGGACCAAAAACTAGTTCCTGTGATAGTTTTCTTCATTCTTATTCAAAACCTGGTTAGTGAGAGTAATAACCTTACTCTTCTAGTAGACACATCTGTTTCTTTTCCCTCCCTTGCATACCACAGAATCAATATGAAATATAACTTTGATAATAGAGTGTATTATACTTTCCAAATGCTAGAATAATAAGGCTATAAAAGCAATTATATTCTGGAAATAGTTAACCTTTGATAAAACAATCTGCATCTGTTCCTGTAGTTTCAGGGGCACTTTTTTTTTTTCAAATATAAAAAACTAGGACTGGATAGGATATTGAGTGACATATAGCACAGCGTTTTGATTCTGGGCTCTGAATCTCTATCATTCAAAAAATACAAGACCCAGGACTGATAGGCTAAGGACCTAATGAAAACATATCAACATCCAAGTAACACAACATGATGAAACAATACGAAAATACACCTAACCTTCAATTACTCATGGGATGTTTAACAATCTTGAAGAAAATCTCTTAAAGATCTTTCCTACACACTGACTGCCTGAGCTCAGGAGTTTTTACTAAATCTTCATCATTGGCTTCTTCCTTGCAACGTTTTTGGACCAAACAGCCAACCAAAAATGAAAAAAAAGTGAATAATTTCATAGAATAATAGAGTATTAAAACTACAAGAAAACCGACCAATGATGTAGTTAAAGTGATTCCCTGCCTTGTGGATTACTCAAGGTTCACATCTAGCATGTAGATGTGCCTCAGAGATGTTTAGGAAAAGATGAGCGTCCTTAATAAGAACCCACGGAACTCTGCTTAATAATTAGACATCATCCTTTCCCCTATTTATCCTAGTTTAAAAAGGAGCTCCCTGCCAGGCAAAATACTACCCTGCCCATCCAGACCCCCAATATACAGACATTCACGCTTTCCTTATCAATTTAATTTTTTCATTAGGTCATTTTATGCATAACAGATAACATCATCCAAATGGCTTTTAGGATAATGCATCATTTTCACTGAAACACTTTGCCTAACTGAATTTGAGATCCTCCCATTTGGGTAGAGCAGCTTTTATAAAAATTGCCTCAACCAGGATCATTCCAGCTAAATTTACACCACCTGTTTTAATGTGCATATTGTCATGACCCACAGAGACTGCATTAAGTAATTAAGAGACAGACCACATAGTGTCATTTGCTGTAAGTGAATCTGTGGATTCAATCAATAACCACCTGAAAGTGCCTAGGGCTACAGGATTAGGGCAAAACCTCCTGAGACAAGCCCTGGGGGTCCAAATGAGGGTGCATTAATTTGAGACACCATTATGCAGTTTTCAGTCCATTTTAATTAGTAATAAAACATAGTATAACCCACATTGTTAACAAAATCATCCAAGACAGATTCTGCTTTGCCTTAGTAAAGGCTCAAAACAGAGCCCAAGATAAAATTAAAGAGCCAGTTGAGCAGCAGAAGAAAAGATATTAAACTTATCTGCTTTTCTAAGGCGTGGTTTATCTCCTAAAGGAGAGCTGAACCCTGGGATTGCGGCAAGCTCTCTTATTTTCTGCAGACAAAAAAAAGAAAAAGCCATTTTTGAAGTGCTAATACTGCTGTAAACAAAATTTATTTTCTGCGACTTTTTATGGGTCTACTAGTGAAAGGGTTGAGCAGCTATTGTTTGCTAAACTGTCATTTGTTTGGTTAAAAGTTCATCATACTCATCCAGAGTATGGTCACTGCTTAGGAATCAGATGACCACACCAGAGCTACACTCTATATGGATCATATAATTTGTTTTGGATCAGCTTCCTTCCAGATGGTAAAATCTGGTGTGTTTGTTAAGAATTGGCTTAAGCCCTGATTCACTCTATAGAGTTCAGCTGAAACAGACTAATTAAATGGGACCCATCCCAACACACAGGTCTTCTCCAAGCTGAAAGTGATTTAGGGTTTTGATGACAGTTAGTGACCACTGGGTGGATTTGTATTCATTCTAGGCAGTCAGCAAGCGACAGTGTTTCCACCCTACGAGAAAACTTGAGGTGATTTTTTCCCAGGTGGCTTTTTCAGACAGAGGTCTCTTACAAAAGAAGAAAGGAACACTTTGACAAAGTCCAAAGAGCAGCTCATATTTAAGAATTTTTGATGGACACATTCAGGGGCCTTTTCAAACTCTACAGGGTGCTTTTGGAAGATGTTTGGAATGTAAACACGTACTTGAATTGCCCAGCTGCCACCTGGCTTAGAGTGTGACCTTTCATATCATTTTTGTATTTTAAAGCAAAAAAGGAATCTTGGTGATCATCGGGGTCAGACTGTTGCTTTACAGACAAGAAAAATGGGACTAAGGTGAATTAAGTAATTCACTCAGATGAACATGTTTTCCATCCAAGCCTCCACATTCTGTCCCATCCCAGAGCACATAGGTTCTGTGGCATGGGTGCCCCTCAGGAGAATGGCACTTATTGGTGACTTTCTCTCTCTCGCGCTTTTATTTATATTTTTTATAAATTTATTTATTTATTTATTTTGGCTGTGTTGGGTCTTCCTTGCTGTGTGCGGGCTTTCTCTGGTTGCAGTGAGTGGGGGCTACTCTTCGTTGCGGTGCGCGGGCTTCTCATTGCGGTGGCTTCTCTTGTAGTGGAGCACGGGCTCTAGGCACATGGGCTTCAGTAGCTGTGGCACACCGGCTTCAGTAGTTGTGGCTCGCGGGCTCTAGAGAGCAGGCTCAGTAGATGTGGTGCACGGGCTTAGTTGCTCCACAGCATGCGGGATCTTCCTGGACCAGGGCTCGAACCCATGTCCCCTGCATTGGCAGGTGGATTCTTAACCATTCCACCACCATGGAAGTCCCTCTCTTGCTTTTATATTCACCTCTCTCCTTTTCACTTCTGCTTCTTTTTCTTGCTTTTCCCCACATTACTCCTGCTCTCCCACTCCTTTTTTTTGCCATCTCTCTTTTTAAAAGCATCTCCCAATTCTATCTCTAAGTTTTAATTATAGTATAAATAAGAATAGCCTTCTGAAGCAAAACAAACAAAACAAAACAAAAAGTGCCTACTGAATAATTGCTCACATGATTTCCAACTTCTCTCAGGTTTCACCTGAGAGTGTTTATTGTCTATAGCATTTGTCTGAAAAATGCACTGCTTATGACATTTGGGGCTTGCTTGTTATATATTTAATTTTATTTTTTATGTATATATGCAAAAGCAAAGACCTCCAAGTATTTTGAATTCCTCCCAGGACCTAGTACAGAGCTAGACAATCTGATTATTCAAAGAGGTTGATTTTCTATCTGGATCTTTTAGATCAATGGCTTTGATTTACAAAATGTGTCTAATCAATCAAATGGTTGCTTACAACTAGTTTAGGGGGGAGGAAACACTTCTAAAATGCAGATTTACCTATGTATATTGAATGGGCCTGGAATTTGAATGCTCCATTTCATAGTGTCCTCAGATAATCCTGGTATTTAACTGAGGCATTATAAGGTTGTAGAGGTTTAACTTCCCTACGCGAATGAGAAGTTGTTTCAAAACTTTCATTAAATCTTTATTTCTACTACACACACACACCCCTATACCACTACAGCTGGAGTGCAAATGTACAACAGAAATAAGTTCATTTTAATCATAAAATTTCATTAACCTAATCTTTAGTGCTATATGTCCAGAACTTGTGCAATAACCACAACAAAAGAAATACTATGCTAGAATTACAGAAATATTTCATAATCCTGATCCTGTCAAATCCTGATTTATTAACCCTAACGGAGTCTATAAATTAAGGAAATGAGAGTAACCCAGGACAAAGAAAAGTCCTTGTGAAAGAGCAATAGAAAACTTTTACAATAAGACAGAGGCGGGGAAATGTGGCACGAGAAGTGCAAGGTTGACTCACAGAAGGTACGGTGGCCCGGAGCAGACCGAAGATGCGAGAATGAAGCCGAGCCCCTGGGGAAGGAGGCGCAGAGCGCGCTAGCACGAGGTGCGATGGCTCATGGGGGTGGAACGGCTGAAAGACCACGCAATGGAGCGAGTGACCAGTGTCAATCATCACTGATGACTAATGTGGGTCACAGGGACGAGAAGGTCAATGAGTGGCAAACCATAGTAGTTTGTACTATATAACTACACAGGTGCCAGAAGTGAGCTGTTAAAGGAGTGTGTGCGTGTCTGTCCGTGTGTGTGTTCAACTATGGCAGGATAGATTATGGAGATATTTTGCTCTCAGTGTGTTTGTTCTCATCTTATCTGCCCTTATACTTCAAAGCAAGTAACCCGGCACGGTAGTCCCTCGCTCCCGTGGAGATTTGTGTAGCTTGATTGAAAATCAAAATTGCCTTAGGAAAGTTGGCTCTTTATGATTCATTACAAGCTCTTCATATTATGTTAATTAACTATATAAATTAACTTTGTTTCCTAAATAATTGCATTTAAAAGTATGTTTAAGGTTTATATTTTTATTAATTTACTATTTTCCAGTTTTATTGAGATTTAATTGATCTATAGCTCTGTATAAATTTAAGGTGTACATACAGCATAATGGTTTGACCTATGTATATTGTGAAATGATTACCAAAATAAATTTGGTTAACATCATCATCTCATATAGATACAAAAAAGCAAAAATATTGTTTTTTTCCTTGTGATGAGAACTCAAGATTTACTCCAAACTTATATATATGTATAAAACACAGCAGTGTATGTATAGTAGTCATGTTGTACGTTACATCTCCAGTACTTACTTATAACTAGAAATGTGTACCTTTGACCACCGGCATCCAATTCCCCCTCTCCGCACATCTGCCTCTCATAACCACAGACAGATGTTCTCTTTTTTTCTATGAATTTGGTTTTTTCTTTCTTTTTGGATGGCAAGTAGGCAAAGAAAGGAGTTACCATTATCACTAGACGTGGTCCTGAATCCATAAGCAGGGGCTGCTGCAACAAAGTATGGGAAGACGGGTGTACTTAGAGATCCCTGTGGTTCCCTGGAGCATCTCTCGGTGTTTTCATGCCAACTGAGGAGTAAACCCTTTGGCAATATTGAAGCAAACGAAAGCTCCAAACCCTTAAGAAGTAAGTCATCTAGGGTGAAATTTTAGCTAATGGTGAGAAAAGTATAAAACTGGTGACAGAGGAACAGGAAAACAAATATCACCTTTACCTTTTTAACTAGTTGCAACAGCAGAGACAGTAAATTGTTTCAGTAACTTTTGCATATTAAGTCATTGTGTGTATCCTAGAAAAAATTTTGAAAAATAAATGTAGTACGGAGTAGTCAGCCAATGCGATCATTCATACATAGTTATAGTGAATGGGTTTACAATATGCAGGACATGGAAGCAGCCTAAATGTCCATCAATGGAGGAATGGATAAAGAAGATGTGATATATATATATACAGTGCAATATTACTCAGCCATAAAAAGGAATGGAATCGTATCATTTGCAGAGACATTGATAGACCTAGAGACTGTCATACAGAATGAAGTAAGTCAGAAAAAGAAAAACAAATATTGTATATTAACGCATATATGTGGAATCTAGAAAAATGGTAAAGATGATCTTATTTGCAAAGCAGAAATAGAGACATAGAGAACAAATGTATGGATACCAAGGGGGAAAGGGGGTGTGTGGGATGAATTGAGAGATTGGGATTGACTTATATACACTAATATGTATAAAATAGATAACTAATAAGAACCTGCTTTATTAAAAAAATAAAATAAAATTCAAAAAATAAAGAATATACTGTATAGCACAGGGAATTATAGCCATTACCTTGTAATAAACTCTAATGGAGTATTAAAAAACGTATAACACAAATGATTATAAAAATAATTAAAAGAGCCTCTAAAATTAACAGGGAAAAAATCTATGAACTAATCATAAAATAAGCAAATGATATTAACCAATCATTTACCAAAGAAGGAAATATAAATGTCTTTTAAATATGAAAAGATGCTCACCCTCAATCAAAACTTGAAATACCATAATATATAGATTTTAATTTATCTATCAAAATTTAAATTGTATCTGATCCATTACAATGCTATTTTTAATAACAAAAAATTGAAAACAACCTAAATGTCCATCAATAAATTATAGCTATACAATGATAGCTCTATATAATCTATGACACCATTTCCAAGATATGATAAATTTTAAAACATAAGGTTAAGAAAAAAGTATTTAAAAATCTGTAGATAAAATGGACATGTGTGTATAGTATATGTGTACATGCTTGTATGTGCATAGGTTATCTAGAGACATATATGTTATCTATAATTATGTTTACCTTTCAGGGGAAGTAAAATGGAGACTGAGGGGAGCTGATTACTTTTCACTATAAACCCTTTTGTGTTCTGAGAAGTTTTCAGGGCTGGCCTTGAAAGACATCAGTGAGGAAGAATCCTCCTGGCGGGCAGAACTCTTGCTGGTGGGCCTTGTCCATCAACTTGTATGGAAGGAGATTCCTCTGGAGATTAGTGCCTCCTGAATGCTGAGCCTTTGCGCCTCACTTACCTCACATTATCCTGGCCCTGCATGTTACTGCACCCCTCAGAACCAAGCAGGCTGATGGAGATGGATTGGCCTCTTAAAAGCATAGCTGAGGTGCCGGCTTGCAGAGGACACCCCGTGAGGATGGTGCCACCTTCCAGGGTGTCATGTACAGCCTAAATCAACTAGTATTGCCTGGAGCTATGTCCACAGCAGGGAGAATTCAGGGGCTTGGGAACCAAACTGTTGAAGTAGGAGTGGCCCTTATGACCTCCACTCTCAGTGATCCACTTGGAGGGAATTTGTGTTTTCCACCCGTACCGTTGTAGATTCCACAGATCTAGAGACTCTGGCTCCCCATAACAGTAGCACTGACATTTAGACTCCTGCTGCCACCTAGTCTTCCAGGATCCTCATGCCACCAGGCCAGCACGAAGAAGAGGAGCCGCCATCCCAGCAGCAGTGATGGAGCCCATCTTCAGGAGGAGGCAGGGCAAGGGCAGCTGCTACCCAGTGTGGGGAGGGATAAACATGTTTGGTCCTCAGGTGATCCACTGGGTTGTCCAGGGCACCGCCATGCCTGGTTTAAATGGTGTGTGGAGAAGCAGCTGCAGCCTGGAAATGGCACAGTCACCAGGGGCTCCGACCCTTCAGGAATGACGGTGTAGGTCATCCAAGGAGGTAAAATGCCTGGACCAGCAGAGGTGTTGGCTGAGGGGAGTCTAGAATGGGTGGTGGAGGAGAGAGATGGTGAGTATCAGTTGTAGTTCTGAGATCAGGCGTGGCAATGGGGGCTGTAGTTCATTCTACCAACCCTTCTCTCACAATTTTCCCCAGAAAGGCCAACCAGAATCCTGGCCAAGCCTTTCCCCGATGGGGAGAAACTGGCTAAGAAGCAAGTGATTGTGAGGCCCTCAGAGAAGAGATGTAGCAGATATTGTGGCTCCACCCAGATCCCTTCTGTAGGGCCAGTTACTCCATCCTCAGCCAAGAGTCACTGTCCCCATAGGCAGTTGTCCTCAGTTGCAGGGCACTGCCACGCACAGGCAGCCCAGGCCAGTGACTGTCTGATGTGGGGGTTAAAGGCCCAGCCCCCTTGTTTCAGTTGGAAGGATTCCTGTGCTCCCCTCAGGATCAACTGGGGCCTCAGCAGGAACTACTCTGTAGGTCACTTTCTCCAGCTGCTTAATCCTGCCCCTTCACTTCCTTACTAGTGTATCTCCTGACAGAATGTCCTCAAACTCCTTTAGTCCAGAATTCTCTGATCCCAGACTCTGTTTCCAGAGACCCAGTGTGAGGCCTGGGTCCGAAGGCAGGCTGCTGTAGGAGGGGAAGCGGGAGAGGCCGAAGCACAGACAGTACCAGGGGCAGCGCTTTCAATCTAGAGGAAAGAAACATGGTGGTAGCTGCAAGAAACTGGTGGGGTTGAGGGTTTTTCTTTTGTCGCTACTGGCTGTTTGTTTAAGATGGGAAAGCCTTCGCTTCCTTGTTGACGGAACAGAGAAGGAGAGGAGGAACATACAGTAAAAGATGAGGAAAATCAACAGAATGAATTTACACAGGTGAAAGGAAGGACGGGAATCAAAGGATTAAGTGGCAAGTTAAGAGTTAACCTTATTTTCGTGTACGGTACGACATAAATCTGACTTCATGTTTTGCAAATGGTTAGTTCATTCTTTTCCCACATATACATATTGCTTCTTTTATCACAAATTAAATCCGCATATATTCATGAGCATGTTTTTAGATGCTTCTATTTCATAACTTTATTCTTCATCCAATATTAAATTGATAAAATTACCATAGTTTTATATGACATTTTGATAACTGGTAGGACAAAACCTTTCTCCTCATTACTCGGCATTTTTTAAATTTCAAAATGTGTTTCATATATATCTTGTGCTTTATTTTGCTTTTTAGATTTCCAGGATGCTTTATCTTTTTGCTGTTATTCAGAATTTTTCCATTACATTTTCAATTTTTTGTTAGTTGAGATGTGAAGGGCCTTAGATTTTATTGTGTTGCTCTTTGAGGTTTTAATAGATTTTTGTGTATTGCTCTTTTATTGATCTTCTTATGGAATTTTTATGAGTTTTTGCAATTATTCATTTTCTTTAGGGTTTTTACTAGATAGCAGTTTTTATCTTTTTAATAATTTATATCTAATTTCTCTTTTGTTTTTCTTGTTAGCTAGAACCTGCTATATGGTGTTCTGAGATGGACATTTGACTGCAGGAAGATTTGGGGGTCGTGCCCTTGAAGGGTGAGGGAAGAGAAGGAAACGAGATTGGGCAGATAATAGAGAAGGTGGATTGTTATGCAATCAAAATATTCCTTTGTAACCCACATGGGGCTCTAAAGCTTACAAGATCCTTCAGAGTTTTGGCAGGGACCCCGGATGTCCAGTCACTGGTTGCTGGCTGTTCCTGAAGGGGGCAGGGGCTTAGGCCAGGTGACTCACATCAAATGATGCAGTTCCTGAAGGGAGCTGAGCGCTGAGGGCTGTTGACCAGGCGGTGCTCCCGGCACCCTCACCAGCAGCGAGGAAGTACGTGTACCCGTCCTGAAGGGGGATCTGGGTATCACGTTACAGAATTCACTACACAACTTCCATGAAAGACGAGGACATTTTTGCGTTATGGTTTGAATATGATCAGGGATTAACTGATTTATGTAGTTTGGGACAAACTACTACTAAAACTTACCTGACATTTGTGCTACCTTACGTGTTGGGAGTTAGCACGATTTCCCCTCGTCTACTTCCCACCCCCGCCCCTCTCCACGGCCGCCCCGGGCTGTCTCCACCCAGTGTAACAGCCTGGGAACTACCTGGGCCAGATTCTCTCCCAGGAGGTTCCAATTTAGGTTCCACTAATCAGAAGCACCTGCTTGAGGTTTGAAAAAGCCGCGGACGCCATTGTCTTGTTCTTCGGGCAGCGGGAGGCGGAGGTACGAGTTTCAGCAGAGAAATTGCCGCAGCCTCTGGCCATTTTCCCGTGACTCTTCTGCCTCAGTTTGCACAGCACGGTGTCGCCCAGCGGTTCGCAATGTGTCAGCGTCACCCGGGAGCCTGAAACAGTGCAAATTCTTGGACTTACTTCAGACCTACCCGCTCAGAAGCTCTGGAGGTAAGTGTTTTCCTGAGTCCCCTGGCTGATTGTGTAAAGCAGAGTTGAGAACCGCTGAATCCTGTTTTAATACAACAGATCACGGTGTAGTTTTCAAAGTGGGTTGGTTTTCAGAATTACCAGGAATGATTCTGAAAACTACAGATTTCTGGGTCCCATCAGTATCTCCCTATAAATAACATTCTCCAGGCAAAGGTCCCATGAATCTGTAGTCGCACAAGTATCCCAGGTGATTCTGATTGTCAAGAATTTGATCGAGTATTGCTCTGTGGTCTCCCCAGTTTCTTGTTTAAACAGCATTCCCTTTTCCTTATAGTTGTAAAGGTAAGGAAAAGCAATTACAGTTTAATGAAAAAGCTGTGACTTGTTTGGAAAACTGTGCTCACTCAGCATCCCTTTTTAAAACTTTTGCATTCTGCAGTTTTGTTTTTCTCAGCACTAATTCAGGATGACTTCATCACAGTCATAGTGATCTCATCACAATCACAAAATCGCAGATACCTGGGCTCCATTTAGACATATTGAACTTGATCTCAGGGCATGGGGCCTGTCCATCAAACACACCAGCACATGAAAATTTGAGAGCCACTAAGCAAGTTTTCCCTAGTTTATACTAGATCACAGGAGGAAGTATCACCAGATGTGCTATGTATACTACAAGCAAATATGAGAAAGGGTTACGTACAAAGAGTCCTGCTATTAGCTCTGGGCTTCAGTTTCTTCATGGGTAGATGAGGGTGTCAGAATAGATTATCTCTAATTCCTCTTCCTTCTTCTAAAGTGCTAAATTGTGTGTTTATCAAACAGTACCCATAGCCACTTCCAAGAATCATAAATAATGTTATATGGTTTTCCTTGGGCTTCCTGCTTGACCACATTATTTACTGCATTGGCTAGAGGCAAGTATTTCAACTTTATCACGCCTGTTGGTGCATAATAAAGGGGAAAGAGGCAAATGCTGTAAATATTTTCTTCACATTTTGATCCATTTCTTCCAAATTTTTTTTTACTCAAAATATTCAAAATGATGATCATATTCTTGGACAATCTTACAAGGTAACTGAATTAGATTTTACTTCCAAATGAAAATATTAAATACTTAAAACATCAAAAAGTCAATAATATCCAAAACATTCCATTTTATCTCAGTATCTAATTTTAGTCAAGTATTCTTTATTGTAAAAATACAGTCTATATTAATATTCTTTTAATGGCTTATGGGACTACATATCTAACCATTCAGGCTTTTTATGATTGTTTTTAGCTAAATGTGTCTTTTGAGGCTATGAATAAGTGATGATAAGCAATCTGTATGCTTAAAGAGAAACTAAACCTGTGTTGAGAAGCGTTAGCACCATGTCTTGCATTAGCACTTAGTAAATGTTTCTTGAATGGTGATGAATTACTCCACAAATTATTTCTGACACAAACAATGATTTTTAAAAACACCTTTGCATGATTTGAACAATAAAGAGTAAATCCATCCATGGGCTTATAAGATGCTTCAGGTCTTTTTGTCTAGAATTGTAATGTATCTTAAAATAATTTCCCATTGCCCTGAAATGCTAAAATTGCTCTGGATAAATTGAGTTCCCAAGGGCATGGAAGCGACAAAAGTGAGATTGCAGCAGAAACCATGTTGTTTCTTTTGTAATGGCATTTTGGTGTGTGCAGGGACCATCTTATTGAATACAGGTGTATCGGGAAATATTTGGATAAAATCCAGCAACCATCCAAAATTGATTAAAAGTTCTCATGTTGTTTGATGACTTAATCTAGAATGATAAGTAAATAGAAAGTGTTTGTTGGCTTTTCCTGTCAGTTTTTAAAATGCTCCCCAAAGCCAATTTAATAGTCACTTATTTCTGGAATATTCCACTCTGGTAAAGTGTTCTGAGTTAAGGACAAGGACAGTCCAGACCCATGGCTTGCGTCTCAGTAAAGCCAAGTACAGTAAAGCCAACTCTATTCTCCTTCAGGGCTCAGTTCAGAATCCATCTGTTTAGCCAGATTTTTTTTTTCCTAATTGAGAAAAAGTCAGCCAGTTCCTTAATTTCAAAATTGCATCATTTCATTTTATTTTGATGGTTTTTTTTTATATCCATAGTTTTGGTGATATTTGATACTCGTACATTTTTAGAAATAAAAGTCTATGGTGATTAGTATGTTTTTGGCCTTTGAATAGGTTTCATTTTGTTACTGTTAAAAATAATACTGGTGTACATATTAACAAACTGAAAAATAAAAACCATATGATCATCTCAATAAATGCAGAAAAAGCTTTTGGCAAAATTCAACATTTGTGATTAAAAACTCTCCAAAAAGTGAGCATAGAGGGAACCTACGTCAACATAATAAAGGCCATATACGACAAACCCACAGCAGACATCATTCTCAATGGTGAAAAATTGAAAGCATTTCCTCTACATTCAGGAACAAGACAAGGATGTCCACTCTCACCACTATTATTCAACATAGTTTTGGAAGTCCCAGCCATGGCAATCAGAGAAGAAAAAGAAATAAAAGAATACAAATTGGAAAAGAAGAAAAACCATCACTGTTTGCAGATGACATGATACTATACATAGAGAATCCTAAAGATGCCACCAGAAAACTACTAGAGCTAGTCAGTGAATTTGGTAAAGTTGTAGGATATAAAATTAATGCACAGAAATCTCTTGCATTCCTATACACTAACAATGAAAGATCAGAAAGAGAAATTAAGGAAAAAATCCCATTCGTCATTGCAACAAAAAGAATAAAATACCTAGGAATAAACCTACCTCAGGAGGTAAAAGACCTGTACTCAGAAAACTATAAGACACTGATGAAAGAAATCAAAGATGACACAAACAGATGGACAGATATACCATGTTCTTGGATTGGAAGAATAACATTGTGAAAATGACTATACTACCCAAAGAAATATACAGATTCAATGCAATCCCTATCAAATTACCAGTGGCATTTTTTACAGAACTAGAACAAAGAATCTTAAAATCTGTGCAGAGGGCTTCCCTGGTGGCGCAGTGGTTGAGAGTTCACCTGCCGACGCAGGGGACGCAGGTTTGTGCCCCGGTCCAGGAAGATCCCACGTGCCGTGGGGCGGCTGGGCCCGTGAGCCATGGCCGCTGGGCCTGCACGTCCGGAGCCTGTGCTCTGCAATGGGAGAGGCCACAACAGTGAGAGGCCCACATACTGCCAAAAAAAAAAAAATCTGTACAGAGACACAAAAGACCCTGAATAGCCAAAGCAGTCTTGAGGGAAAAGAATGGAGCTGGAGAAATCATACTCCCTGACTTCAAACTATACTATAAAGCTACAGTAATCAAGACAGTATGGTGCTGGCACAAAAACAGAAATACAGATCAATGGAACAGGATACAAAGCCCAGAGATAAGCCCATGCAGCTATGGTCAGCTAATCTATGACAAAGGAGACAAGGATATAAAATGGAGAAAAGACAGTCTCTTCAATAAGTGGTGCTGGGAAAACTGGACAGCTACATGTAAAAGAATGAAATTAGAACACTCCCTCACACCATACACAAAAATAAACTCAAAATGGATTAGAGACCTAAATATAAGACTGGACACTCTAAAACTCTTAGAGGAAAACAGGAAGAACACTCTTTGACATAAATGCCAGCAAGATTTTTTTTTGATCCACCTCCTAGAGTAATGGAAATAAAAAGAAAAATAAACAAATGGGACCTAATGAAACTTAAAAGCTTTTGCACAGCAAAGGAAACCATAAACAAGATGAAAAGACAACCCTCAGAATGGGAGAAAATATTTGCATCAACGGACAAAGGATTAATCTCCAAAATATATAAACAGCTCATGCAGCTCAATATTAAAAAAAAAAAAAAACCCAATCCAAAAATGGGCAGAAGACCTAAATAGACATTTCTCCAAAGAAGACATACAGATGGCCAAGAGGCACATAGAAAGCTGCTCAGTATCACTAATTATTAGAGAAATGCAAATCAAAACTACAACAAGGTATCACCTCACACCAATCAGAATGGGCATCATCAGAAAATCTACACACAGCAAATGCTGGAGAGGGTGTGGAGAAAAGGGAACCCTCTTGCACTGTTGGTGGGAATGTAAAGTGATACAGCCACTATGGAAAACAGTGTGGAGGTTCCTTAAAAAACTAAAAATAGAATTACCATATGATGACCCAGCAATCCCACTACTGAGCATATACCCAGAGCAAACCATAATTTAAAACACACATGCACCCCAGTGTTCACTAAAGCAGTCTTTACAATAGCCAGGTCATGGAAGCAACCTAAATACCCATTGACAGATGAATGGACAAAGAAGATGTGGTACATATATACAATGGAATATTACTCAGCCATAAAGAGGAATGAAATTGGGTCATTTGTAGAGATATGGATGGGCCTAGAGACTGCCATACAGAGTGAAGTAAGAAAGACAAATATATATTGACGCATATATGTGGAATCTAGAAAAGTGGTACAGATGAACCAGTTTGCAAGGCAGAAATAGAGACACAGATGTAGAGAACAAATGTATGGCACCAAGCTAGGCAAGTGGCAGGGGTGGTGGTGGTGGTATGAATTGGGAGATTGGGATTGACATATATACACTAATATGTATAAAATAGATAACTAGGGCTTCCCTGGTGGTGCAGTGATTAAGAGTCCGCCTGCCGATGCAGGGGACGCGGGTTCGTGCCCCGGTTCCAGGAGGATCCCACATGCTGCAGAGCGGCTGGGCCCGTGGGCCATGGCTGCTGAGCCTGCATGTCTGGAGCCTGTGCTCCGCAACGGGAGAGGCCACAGCAGTGAGAGGCCCGCATACCGCAAAAAAACAAAAAACAAAAAACAAATAAGAACCTGCTGTGTAAAATAAAATTAAAAAAAAAATACTGGTGTATAGTTGGTACAAAACATGCGAAACATTTTAAAACATGTAATTACTGTAAATTATTCATTAAGAAAATTCCTTGGGCTTCCCTGGTGGCGCAGTGGTTGAGAATCTGCCTGCCAGTGCAGGGGACACTGGTTTGGGCCCTGGTCTGGGAAGATCCCACATGCCGTGGAGCAACTAGCCCTGTGAGCCACAATTATTGAGCCTGTGCGTCTAGAGCCTGTGCTCTGCAACAAGAGAGGCCACGATAGTGAGAGGCCCGCACACCGCGATGAGGAGTGGCCCCCACTTGCCGCAACTAGAGAAAGCCCTTGGTAGAGAAACGAAGACCCAACACAGCCAAAAATAAATAAATAATTTTTTTTTAAAAAAAGGCAAAATACCTTTAAAAAAAGAAAAAGAAAATTCCTTGGTATCCATAAGATTTTACTCACCAGTTGGCATAAGAAATGTCAATGTGCTAAGCAGAAAAATATTATTAAGAATTTTGACATTGTGGAAGTCATTATTTTAAATAAGGAAAGGTATTTTATATAAAAAGCCATTAAATTCCTGACCTAAGTTACATTTGTTGTTATTAAACCATGCAGTTAAAGTAAAAGTAGCTTTTACTTTTAATAAGAACTTTGGAATGATTTGTGTACATTTGAGAAACACATCAGGCTTGACTATAAAATCAAAATTTCTTTGGTAATATTTTTCTGGAAGAAAAAGTGCCTTTTGTAAACTAACCAAGGTTCCTAAAGAATTGAAAGAACAATGATTGATGTCACATCAATAATAATGAATCAGCATGATCAGAATTATGAGATAGCCAACCAGCCCCAGGTACTGGGTTGTCATAAATTGCAGACTTATTTTAGACAGAAACATAGGTCAGTCATGATTATGGTGGACAAGCTTTTTCTAAATCATGAACAATAGTGAACCATCAGATTATTATGTATTTTCTCATTGTATATGCCTCATTCTAAAATTTTCAAAAAGCAGAAGAATCAGCACAGATTGTATTTTGAGGAAACTCTTTAAGGCTCTATTTACTTGTCACATTTGTAGTAAAATCCTACCATAGTTTCTTCATCTTTGTTTCCACTTTGGTGTTTTTCTAGCACACAAGGTGTGAAACTAAAAAGACTCTACATATCTAAATGAATAAAAGAATAAGAAAAGTTAGTTCCTCCAGCAAAAAATAAATCATATTTTAATTTTTTTACAATGAAAACTAATATGACTTTATTTTGTAAGACTAAATTCTCTAATAATTTATTGTTTTAATTAAAAGTTTTGGGGGGGAGGGTATAGTTGTTTTACAATGTTGAGTTAGTTTCTACTGTACAGCGAAGTGGAGTTCCCTGTGCTATACAACAGGTTATTAGTTATCTATTTTATACATATTAGTGTATATGTGTCAATCCCAATCTCCCAGTTCATCCCACCCTCCCACCCCCACTTGGTAAAATTCTCATTTCCAAAATGATTGCCTTAGACTAGTGGTTCTTGAAGCCTGGTTTCTGCACCAGCAGCAGAAGCAGAGCCTTAGTACTTGTTATAAATGTAAGTTCTCAGGTCCCACACAAACCTACTAAATCGGAGACGCTGACGGGGCCCCATCAGAGTTTCGACAAGCTCCCCATGGAATTCTGATGCCTACTAAAGTTTGAGAACAACTGCCTTAGAGTCTGGAACATAAATTAATAAAGCTGGAATAGATAGGCCTGAATTTCTGGGTAGACTCATTGGTTCTCGTTGGATCTCAGTCCTGCCTACTCATCCCTCTTGGGGATGTTTTTAAGACCCCCAACTCAGGTCAATTAAATCAGAATCTCTGCCTTAGCATCAGCATTTTAAAAGTGCTCTGGTGGTTCTGATGAGCAGCAGGATGGAGAGACACTGTTGTAGGTCATCCACTTGCTGCGTGTTCAGCACAGACTAACCTGTGGTTGTTCCTGTTGTCCTTTTCTGTTGATCCCGCTTCCCCGCTTTTCCTCATTATCCCATTGGCTGAAGTACACAGAGCCAAACAGGGTGTGGACCAGCTGCCAGAATAGCTTAGATATGACATGCTGCCATTTTGTAAAGTTTTACATTCAATTTAAAAATCAGCCCACTACCCCTTGGCTTATTAAACAGACTTTACTACTGCTTTTCTTGCTCTTCAACTTATCCCTTTCCAATCTGTTCTCCACATTGTAGTCAGTGTTATTTTTTTTTAAAATATTGTATTGAAGCATACTTGATTTACAATACTGTGTTCTGCTGTACAGCAAAGTGATTCAGTTATACATATATTTACATTGTTTTTCATATTCTTTTCCATTATGGTTTATCACAGGATATTGATTATAGTTCCCTGTGCTATACAGTAGGGCCTTGTTGTTTATCTATTCTCTATATAATAGTTTGCATCTGCTAATCCCAAACTCCCAGTACTTCCCTCCCCTGCCCCCACCAAGGGCAACCACAAGTCTGTTCTCTATGTCTGTGAGTCTGTTTCAATTTCATAGATATGTTCATTTGTGTTGTATTTTAGATTCCACATATAAGGGATATCATATGGTATTTGTCTTTCTCTTTCTGACTGACTTCTTTTAGTATAATCTCTAGGTCCATCCATGTTGCTGTAAATGACATTATTTTGTTATTTTTTATGACTGAGTATTATGCCATTGTATATATATAACACATCTTCTTTATCCATTCAACTGTCAACAGACATTTAGGTTGTTTCCATGTCTTGGCTATTGTAAATAGTGCTGCTATGAACATAGGGGTGCATGTATCTTTTCGAATTATAGTTTTGTTTGGGTATATGCCCAGGAGTGGGATTGCTAGATCATATGGCAACTCTATCTTTAGTTTTTTGAGGAACCTCCATACTGTTTTCCATAGTGGCTGCACCAATTTACATTCCCACCAACAGTGTAAAAGTGTTCCCTTTTCTCCACACCCTTTCCAGCATTTATTATTTGTAGACTTTTTAATGATGGCCATTCTGACTGATGTGAGGTGCTACCTCATTGTAGTTTCAGTTGCATTTCTCTGATAATTAGCAATGATGAGCATCTTTTCATGTGCCTGTTGGCCATCTATATGTCTTCTTTGGAGAAACGTCTATTTAGGTCTTCTGACCATTTTTGGATTGGATTTTTTAATTGAATTGTATGAGATGGTTGTATATTTTGGAAATTAAGCCCTTGTCAGTCACATCGTTTGCAGATATTTTCTCCCAGTCTATAGGTTGTCTTTTCATTTTGTGCAAAAGCGTGTGAGTTTGATTAGGTCCCATTTGTTTATTTTTCCTTTTACTTCTATTGTCTTGGGAGACTGACCTAAGGAAACATTGGTATGATTTGTGTCAGAGAATGTTTTGCCTATGTTCTCTTCTAGGAGTTTTATGGTGTCATATCTTTAAGTCTTTAAGCCATTTTGAGTTTAGTTTTGTGTATGGTGTGAGGAAGTGTTCTAACTTCATTGATTTGCATGTGGTTGTCCACCTTTCCCAACACCACTTGCTGAAGAGACTGTCTTTTCCCATTGTATATTCTCCCCTCCTTTGTCAAAGATTAATTGACTGTAGGTGTATGGGCTTATTTCTGGGCTCTCTGTTCCATTGATCCATATGTCTGTTTTTATGCCAGTAGCACACTGTTTTGATTACTGTAGCTTTGTAGTATTATTTGAATTTGGGAGGGTTATGCCTCTTGTTTTGTTCTTTTTCCTTAGGATTGCTTTGGCAATTCTGGATCTTTCATGGTTCCATATAAATTTTAGGACTCTTTGTTCTAGTTCTGTGAAAAATGTCATGGGTAATTTGATAGGGATCACATTAATTCTGAGGATTGCTTTGGGTAGTATGGATATTTTAACAATATTAATTCTTCCAATCCAAGAGCATGGGATATCTTTCCATTTCTTTGAATCATCTTCAGTTTCCGTTATTAATATTTTATAGTTCTCAACATATGTCCTTCACATCCTTGGTGAGGTATATTCCTAAGTATTTTATTTTTTGAGTTGTGATTTTAAAAGGTATTGCTTTTTTACATTCCCTTTCTGATATTTCATTGTTTGTGTAAAGAAATGCAACTGATTTCTGTATGTTAATCTTGTATCCTGCTACCTTGCTGAACTCGTTTATCAGTTATAGTAATTTTTGTGTGGAGTCTTTAGGGTTTTCTATATGTAGAATCATGTCGGCTGCATATAATGACAATTTTACAACTTCCCTTCCAGTTTGGATACCTTTTATTTCTTTTTCTTGTCTGATTACTGTGGCTAGAACTTCCAATACTATGTTGACTAGAAGTGGTAAAAGTGGGCATCCTTGTATTGTTCCAGATTTTAGTGGGAAGACTTTCAGCTTTTCACCATTGAGTATTATATTGATTGTCTGTCATAACTAGCTTTTATTATTTTGAGGTATGTTCCCTCTGTACCCACTTCCATAAGGGTTGTTATCATGAATAGATGTTGAATTTTATCAAATGATTTTTTTGCCTCTATTGAGATGATCATGTGGTATTTGTCTTTTGTTGATGTTGTGTATCACATTGATTGATCTGCGTATGTTGAACCATCCTTTTGTACTTGGGGTGAATCCCACTTGGTCCGTGGTGTATGATCTTTTCATGTGTTGTTGAATTCAGTTTGCTAATATTTTGTTGAGAACTTTTGCATCTATATTCATCAAAGATACTGGCCTGTAATTTTCCTTTTTGGTAGTGTGTCTGTCTGGTTTTGGTATCAGGGTGATGGTGGCTTTATAGAATGTCTTTAGGAGTGCTCCTTCCTCCTCAGTCTTTTGGAAGAGTTTGCAAAGGATTGGTATATGTTCTTCTTTGTATGTTTGGTAGAATACGCCTGTGAACCCATCAGGTCCTGGACTTTTGTTTGTAGGTAGTTTTTAAAAATTACAGATTCTATTTTACCTCTAGTGATCAGTCCATTTAAGTTATCTACTTTTTTCTTGATTCAGTTTTGGTGGGCTGTACGTTTCTAGAAAGTTGTCCATTTCTTCTAGGTTGTCAAACTTATTGGCATATAATTGTTCATAGTGTTCGTTTATGGTTTTTTGTATTTCTGCACTATCAGTTGCGATTTTTTCTCTTTCATGTCTTATTTTGTTTATTTGGGTCCTTTCTCTTTTCTTCTTGGTGAGCCTGGCCAGAGGTTTGTCAATTTTGTTTACCGTTTCAAAGAACCAGCTCTTGGTTTTATTGATTTTTTAAAACTGTTTTTTAAATCTCAATTTATTTTCTCTCTGATCTTTATTATCTCCTTCCTTCCACTGACTTTAGGTTTTCTTTGCTGCTTCTTTTCCTAATTCTTTTAGATGGTGGGTTAGGTTGTTTGAGATTTTTCTTGTTTCTTAAAAAAGGTCTGTATCACTGAACTTCCCTCTAAGAGCTGCTGTTGCAGCATCCCATAGAATTTTGTATGGTTGTGTTTTCATTGTCATTTGCCTCAAGGCATTTTTAAAATTTCTTCTTTGATTTCATTGTTGACCCATTGGTTTTTTAATAGCAGGTTGTCTGGTCTCCATGTAATTGTTTTTTTTTTTTCTTGTTTTTTTTTCTGTGGTTGATTTCTAGTTTTGTGCCATTGTGGTCAGAAAAGATACTTAAAATAATTTCTATAATCTTAAATTTGTTGAGGCTTGTTTTGTGCCCTAGTATGTCATAAATCCTAGAGAATGTTCCATGTGCACTTGAAAAGAATGTTCCATGTGCACTTTAAAGAATGTGTATTTTGCTTGTTTTGGATGTAATGTCCTGAAAATATCAATAAAGTCTAATTGTTCTATTGTATTACTTTGGATCTCTTTTGCCTTATTGATTTTCTGTCTCAAAGATCTGTCCATTGATCTGTCCATTGTCTGTGAGGTGTTAAAGTCTCTTACCATTATTGTATTCCCGTCAGTTTCTCCTTTTATGTCAGGTAGTATTTGTTTTATGTGTTTGATTGCTCCTTTACTGGGTGCATTTATGTTGACAAATGTAATATCCTTTCTTTGTATTGATCCTTTTATCATTATATAGTGTCATTCTTTATCTTTCTTTATAGCCTTTGTTTTAAAGGCTATTTTGTCTGGTATGAGTATTGTGACTCCCACTTTCTTGTCATTTCCATTTGCATGAAATATCTTTTTCCATTCCCTCATTTTCAATCTATGTGTGTCCTTTGCCCTAAAGTGGATCTCTTTTAGGCAGCATATTGTAAGCTCTTGTTTTTTTAATCCAATCTGCCACTCTGTGTCTTTCAATTGGAGCATTTAGTCTGTTGACATTTAAGGTAATTATTGATGACTATGTATTTATTGCCATTTTAAACCTTATTTTCCCATTGATTTTATATTTCTTCTTTTTCCCTCTCTTTTTCTTTTTTTCCTTGTGTGGTTTGATGATTTTTTTTTTTTGTATTATGCTTGTATTCTCTTCTTTTTGTTTTTTGTTAATCTATTGTATGTTTTTGATTTGTGGCTACCCTGTTTTTAAAGTATGTTAACCATTTACTATATCTACTTGCTTTAGACTGGTAGTCATATAGACTCAAACACATTCTAGAAAAAAAAGTCTACATTTTCTTACTCTCCTCTCATGTTTTATGATTTTGATATCCTGTTTTACATCTTTATATTCATCCTTTTGCTGTTCATTGTGGTTATCATCGCTTTCACAGAAATGTTTTGATTTTTTAAAAAAAAATCTGTGTACTGGCTTATTTAAATAATTTACTTTCCAACTGTGATTTTTCTCTTTCCTATAGATTCTTACTTTTCTATTTAGAGAAGACCTTTCAATATTTCCTTTAGGATAGGTTTAGTATTGCTGTATTCTTTTTTTGCTTGTCTGAGAAGTTCTTTTTCTCCTTCTATTCTAATTGATAATCTTGCTGTGTATCCTAGGTTGCAGGTTTTTTCCCTTTCAGGACTCTGAATATATCTTGCCACTCTCTTCTGGCCTGCAACATTTCTGTAGAGAAATCAGCTGATAGCATTATGGGGGTTCCCTTGTAATTGACTCTTTGTTTTTCTCTTGCTGCCTTTAGAATCCTCTCTTTAACTTTAACCATTTTAATTAAAATTTGTCTTGGTGTAGGTCTGTTTGGGTTCATCTTGTTTGGGACCCTCTGTGCTTCCTGTACTTGGATATCTGTTTCCTTCTTTAGGTCTGGGAAGGTGTCAGCCATAATTTCTTTAAATACATTTTCAATCCTCTTTTCTCTTTCTTCTCTTTCTGGGATCCCTATTCTGTGTAGATTGACATGCTTTACATTATCCCATTGGTCTCTCATTTGGCTTTCTGTCTGCTGTTCTGATTTGCTAACATCCAGTCATTTTATCTTCCAGATTGCTTATTCATTCTTCTGCATCATTCATTCTGCTATTCATTGCCTTTAGCTCAGTTTTAATTTCTGTGAATCAGTTCTCTAATTTTTCTTAGTTCCTTTTCATAGTTTCTCATTCCTTTTTACAGCAGTCTGCATTTCTATCAATAGCCCTTCTTAATTCCTTCAGTATTTTCATTATGTCCTTTTTGAACTTGGTGTCTATAAGACTGAAGAGGTCTGTTTTATTGTTTGTTCTTTCAGGGGAATTCTCTTAATCTTTCAGTTGGGAGTGATTCCTCTGCTTCTTCATTTTACTTATATTTCTCTTGCTGTATGAGTTTAGGAGATACAGTTATCTACTGCGGTCTTGGAATGCTATTTTTATGTGAGAGTGTCCACATGTAGCCTGTGTGGTTTTAATATTTTTGGTGTGAGGGCTGTTTTTAGTATGGATGTCTGCCACCTCTTTCCTCAGTGTATGCTAGCCATTATCCCCTTGATAGGAGGTGTGACTGGTGTTGGGGTGACCAGAGCCTGCCCTGGATATTGACCAGGGCCTCCTCTTTGCTCTGTGGTTGTCACTGTGCTGTGAGGGGCAGGGTTTCCTCCCTAGTTGTTGGAGTACAAGCCCCCAGATTTGTTTCTGAGCTGCAGTATGAGGTAGGCAGGATAGAAATGTTCCTCCCTGGGAGAGGAGCCACTGAGTATTCCTTTGGCACAGCTGTCCACCGCTGAGTGCACTCTGTTGTGTCACCTGTCACCCATTGTGCAGGCTTATAAAATACACTGTTTTTGTCACTGCCTTAGGCCCTGCTTCAACCCGCTTCAACCGTGGGAATGCCAGCAGTCAGCCATGGTGTCCCTCAGGCATTGTTTTTACAAGGCTACTAGTACAGATCCACCGAAGTCAGGTTTGAGGACTACAGTAGCTATGTACCTGGACCCACTCACTGTGGGAGTATGGAGACAGCGCAGACCCTGGCCCAGCAGACCCAGCCCCTGAGTGCGTGCACCCACAAAGCCCACTGCTGCTGAGGCCACACCAGTCCCTGCAGCAGGAGCACCTGTTATTCACTCAAATGTCCCGAGCAGGTGCTGAATTTACAAAGCCACCAGCGGAGGTGTAAATCCATGGCTCATGCAGATGCAGGGAGAGATTTCAGCCCACTTCCTAAATTGTAAGGCCCCTGGGCCTCAGCTATGATTTCAGCCTCCCCCCCAAACCCCTGTGGGTGGGCAACCCGCTGGCCTCTGCTCCCAGAGCCTGCAGAGGCGGTAGCTGAGATGCGGGAGCCCGCCAAGGCGGCAGCTGGGGTGTACACTCCCATAGCCCATGGAGATGGGGCTGGTGTGCAGAGAAAGAGGCTGCTATGGCGGCCCTGGCCCTCCCGTCACCAGCCACTTAACATCGGTGATTTGCTTCTTTGGTGGACCCAGGCTTCTTCTGTGAACATTCTTGGTTGTGGACATGCCACACTCCAGCCCCTTCAGGCTTTCTCTGCACAGCCAACACCAGTCTTCTCCCCTCCTCAGGTCTGTCCTCTAAACCCCGAGCTTCAGCACCCAGGCCCCACTCGTACCAGCGGACAGGTGTCTTAGGCTGGGTTGTGCAGGGCAGTGGCACTGACTGTCTGTGCAGTTCTCTCTCTGTTCTGCTTGCTGCAGGCCGGTTGTTGTGCTCTCCTCTGAGCCTTTAAGGCTCCTTTTCTGTCCTGGCTTATCTGTCCACCAGTGAGAGGTGTGGTAACCTTTTCCCTTTTACAGCTCCTTCCCAGGGGGTAGGTCCCATCTGCTTCCTCTTTTTCTTTTTTTTACTTTCATCGTACCCATTTATGTGGAGATCTTTCTTGTCCTTTCAGGTTTTTGAGGTCTTCTGCTAGTGATCAGTAGGTATTCTGTGAGAATTGTTCCATTTGTTATTGTTATTTTGAATTGTTATTTTTGATGTATTTGTGGGAGGAGGCGAGTTCCATGTCCTTCTACTCTGCCAGCTTGATTGGAGCCCCCCCACCCCGGTGCTGTCTTTCTAAAATGCAAATCTGATCATGTCCAAACTGTTGAAAATGACTTGCAAGGTTGTTCATAAGCTCCAGCTTCATCCATTCACTATACTCTCCCCAAATTCCTTCTATGCTGTAGCAATACTGATGTTTAGTTTAGTGTATTATTTTGAACCCAGTGTTTTCTCTCTCCTCCTATCAGCAGAACACGTTATTCTCTCTGTTTGGAACACTGCTTCCTGACAGTTCGTCACCTCACCATTACTCATTCATCAATTACTTACCTGAAATTCCCAGTGGACTAGAAAATTAAAGAAGGTATTGTCTATATATTCATTGTAAATTTTTCATTCCTAGATATAGCACAGAGCCTATGCATAATATGTTTTCAATAAAATTTTATTGAGTAAATGAAAGGATGAATTTAAGATAACCTCGAAACAGGAAACATATCCAAATAGGAAATTAAAGGTAAACAAGTAATGAACCAAAGAAAAAAACAATAATGTAATATAAAGTCAGGAGTGAAAGTAGTGCATTCAATGTGCTCTGATAGGCATAGGACCCAGATGACTGATCTCCCAGTTAAATGGGCTTTTTCTTAAACCATCCTGACACTTTAATCCTTTTATTTCCATCTTGTGTGAAGTAACTGTTGTTGACCTGAAATAAGTAGAATGCTAGATATTTTTCCAGCAAAGATGGGTTTATTCAGGATCAGCAGGGAATTGCAATTTGGGGTCTGCAATCATAGCGAGCTATGTGTAATTTTCCCACACAGCAAGGAGAGAACACTTTTATAGGGGAAAAAGAAAGCTGGAAGAGCTGTAGTAAATAAAGGATCCATGGCTTTTCATTGGCTGAGATTTTGCCCAAAAAGAAGAGGGTTCTTTCTTCTTCCTGTTGGGCTCTACTATCACGGCAGGATATGAGAGCTTCCCATGCTGGTCTCCAGACTCTATTTAATTGAGGTTTCTGTTGATTAATTTTTTACATTTCCCCATCTTGATCAAGATCTTTCTCTGAAAGCATTGCTGATCAAGAATCAGGTTTTCTAGTTTCAGTGCCTTTTTTCCCCTCAGTGTCAGGAAGGAGCTTTACTGGGTGCAGCGTCTCATGTCCAAGTGCACATGTACATATTGCAAGCCTATTGATGTCACGTGAGAGTAACAAAGAGGGGTAAAAGGGAGAACTCTCAGGCACTTTTTATCTAAAGTCCATATGTTATTAAGATTATAAACATTGGAGATCATCTGAAGCATTATGTCATCATGAAAGGTTTGGTGACAAAATTCCAACAGTCATGGTCTGGATATTTTGGGAAAGCTGTCTTATCAGATGCTGTCTACTTCAATTACAGGAAATCTTTACTTTCAGGTCACTAGATGATGTGCAGGACCAGTTGGGGTTCCATGCTTTCTATAAGCGTGTCACATGAAGCCAAGGGTCTATTCCTTGGAGTTTGTTGGCATGAGGGTTGGTTAGCAGTACCTGATAGGGACCTCTCCAGTAAGGTTGAAGAGAATTCTTCTGGAGGTGTTTTTTCCAATAGACAAAGTCCCCAGTTTTCAAAGTGTGATTCTTAAGGTCTTCGTCTCTCAAGAGCGCACAGAGAGAAGATTGCTCTACCCAAACGTGACTGTATTTAGAAAGTAATTAGGTTTTTGCAATATTGGAGTGTCTCTCCTTTTATCAGTTATGAGTCAAAAGAAGAAGGAAGCAAGTGCATTTGGCATCCTGTGACTCTCTCAAATGGTGAGAGTTTCTGAGTTCCAAAAGTGATAGATCTAGGATTTAGAAGGAGTAAGTGTAAAGGTAGTTGGAGGACCTCTACAGATTTTTCCAAATGAGTCTTAATAAGTCTGTTAGTGTGTTTGACTAAATCAGAGATTTGACGGTGGTAAGCACAGTGAAAGTGTTGCCAAATAGTGCAGATTTGTCAAAATTTCTGACCAGTAAAATGGGTTCCTCTGTCACTGTAAAGTTCAAGAGAAGTTCCGCAGGTAAAGATGGCCTTTTCCAAAATGACTTTAACCATAGAAGAGGCAGTAGCCTGTCTACACAGGAAGGCTTCAGTCCAGTGTGAAAACATACAGACTATGACTAACATGTATTTACATCCATGAGATGGAGAAAGTTGTGTGAAATCCATTTTCCAGACCTTGAGTGGTCCATTTGGCAGTTTAAAATGTCTGGGAGCAGTACAGACAGGCTTCCCTGGGTTGTACTTTGGACAAGCTGGACAAATGATGTAGGTACTTTCTGCACTCTTGTTAATGTTTTCCCATCAATATTGATTCATGCAGGCTATTATTTTGTCAGAAGACCAATAGTTTAATGAATGTATGGTGGGGAGGAGTGAGAGTTTTAGAGTCTCTAGTAGGACTGGATTGTTATTTGGTCTAAACCAGAGCTCTCTCTTTTTGTCAAACCAACAATTGTTGAATTTCCAATCCTAGCACAATATTTGCCATTGTCACCTTTTAAATCAATGAACCATTAGAAGTCAGTGTTACCCAAAGGTGATCTACCTTTTAGATCATCCCAAGGAGTCTGGAGGTGATCTGTCAGTATTCAGCAGTCATGAGGGACTTCATTGGTGACAGAGAGGAGAAGAGTAGCAGAGTAATGTTATTATAAAAGTTATGTGAGGAGCAGATAAAAAAAAGGACTTCATAGGAGGTGAAGCAGTTGACAGAGAAATGTTTTGTGTGATTGAGAATCCAGGAGAGCTACTACTGCATGAAGTGCAAAAATAATGATTTTCACAGTGGTCTTAACCAGAAGGGCAGTGGCTGTAATGGCACAGGCAAGAGGGGTAGCCCTGTGTCACAGGGTCCAGTTGCTGTCTATAATACCCTATGGGTTGATGGTGGTCCCATGTTTTGGGGTGAGTTCCCCAAGAACATTCCCTTCCTTATCACATACAAAAAGGTAAAAGAGATCTGATAATTGGGATGCCCAAGAGCAGGTGGGTTCATCAAACTCTCCTTTAAGGTCTTGAAAGCTATGTTGTCCAGTTCTTCCCATAAAATTGGGTCTGGATGTTATTTTTAGTAAAACATACAGAGGTCTGGCCTTGAGAGTAATTTAGAATTTAATTTCAGCAATAACAACTAGCCTGAGAATACTTCTCAGCTTAGTTTTGGGTTTGGGAAACTTAGGACACCATGAAGTCTCTCTGGATCTAGGTGTAACTCTTGTTCTAATATCGTATGCCCTAAATATTTAACTGGGTTTGGGCAAACTGAAATTGTTCTTTTGTTTCCTTATGACACTTTAATGCTAAAAGCTTTAGCAATTGGATGCTGTCTTCAAAGTAGAATCTCTAGGGAACTTTACATCACCCACATCAGCCTTCAGAATTTGCAAGAATAAGAAGGACTCTGAATAAAACCCTGAGGCATTGTAGTCCAAGTGAGTTGTTTTTATTCTCAAGTGAAGGCAAAAAGGTATTGGCTAGCTTTATCAACTAGAACACTAAAGAATGCACTGCACAAACCACTTACTGTAGAGAATTTGCTTCCAGTGGGAACGGATTTTAGTGTATGAGGGTTAGGAACAACAGGGTGTAGAGGGATAACAATGTTGCTTATTGCTCAGGGTCTTGGACAAACCTCCAGCCTTGGCCCTTAGGTTTTCTCACTGGTAAAATAGGAGTATTAAGGGACTGGCCAAGGGGCCTTGAGCCTTGTAATTTTCTATTAGGGGCTTGATGCCTTGAAGGGCTTCTTTACTTATAGGGTGTTGATTATTTCTGGGAAGAGGTTTTGAGGGATCTGTATGAATCTTGATGGGAGGTGCCTTGTGAATTTTGCCAGTATCAGTTGGAGATTTTGCCCATAAGGAGGATGGGAGCTGATTCAATAGGGACAAATGATCAGTGTTTCCAGAATCAAATCTAGTACAATCAGAGATGCAAGGGTCATTTAATTCACCTAGTTGATTACGTTGATGACTACTGTCAAATTCTAGAATGATTTCCCCCTTTTAGGAGAAAGAAATTCTGGCATGATATTTCTCTAAGAAGTTTCAGCCTAATAAACTGGAAGGGGCAGAGGAACTAAAGAGAAAAGGATGTGTTTCTCTAAAGGGCCTAAACAAAAGGGAGTGGGTTCAGAGACAGGAACCTCTTGAGGTTCATTAGTGATCCCTACTATTTGAGCTGTTTTAGTACTATTCTGAGGAGGGGGCTGTTTTATAGTAGTAGGGTTGAGAACTGAGAGTGGTGTTCTGGTGTCAACTAGGACTGAAAGAGATTCATCACCAATCCAGAGAAATGTTTCTCCAAGCCAGTTAAGAGGGAGGACTGGAAAGAGCCTCTGTAGTTCTTGGAGCTCCATCATTGAGAACAGGGAGAATGCTGGGAAGGCTGGTTAGAGGGCTGTAGGCACCTAGTGCACTTAAATTTGTAACAATTTCTTTTGCAGTGTCTTGAATAATAACTAGGAGTGCTCTGGTTTCACTTAGGAGCCTTCATTTGCTGGAGTTGAAGATTAAGAATTTTGGCAGTCTTCCTTCTGGGTGATTCATTTAGAGTGAGAAAGCTTGTTTGCCAGATTGACTAAATCTGGAGTGGAATGGGACAAGTTTCTCATTCCATCCTGGTACTTTTACTAGAAGTGAAAGGTCGCAGTTCAGCCCATTAGTAAACATAAAGTTTAAAAACTACCTGGTGGAATCAATATCTGAAGGAAGATGAGAGTTTTCTTTAAAAACACTCTGAAATCAATTGCAGTAGTCATGAAAAGGGTCATCAAATTTTTGTGTGCAAGCCTGAATTTTGTAACATTCAACAGACTTTGGAAAAGCCCTAGGAATTACTTGATGATGTTGCCTAGTGATTGCCAGAGCCTGTCATACAATGAATTAGTTAGTG
The DNA here is from genome assembly GCF_008692025.1 of Phocoena sinus. Classification (NCBI taxonomy): domain Eukaryota; kingdom Metazoa; phylum Chordata; class Mammalia; order Artiodactyla; family Phocoenidae; genus Phocoena; species Phocoena sinus. The sequence continues at coordinate 83,207,974 of NC_045771.1, forward strand.
GGCTGGTCTCCTGGTTGTAAACATGGAGACATTTCAGGGTTTTTCCCAGTTAGCGGTTTTCATACAACGCTGGGCCTGGCCTTTACTGACAAGCATATGAACTAGCTGATATAAGTCAGAGAAACCAGGTGATAAGTTTGAATGACTATATTAAATTCCTCAGCAAATCTGTGTGGATCTTCAGCTACTTTGGGAAAATCTTTGTCTGTGGCTCACAGCTTTTGTCCATGCGCTATAAGAAATTAATGGTTTAGTCTCTGGACCCTCAGAAGGCTTGATTTTAAAGAAGTAGTTTCTGATGAGTTCAGAGGAAAAAGGAGTGAGGAGAGTGACAAAGAAAAGAAGTTTGTCAAGAGAATTTATGTGGGTGACTTGAGGGTATAGAGGAGGTAGAGGGAGCATAGAAGGAAAGGAGGAAAATGGCACCGGAGGTGGAGTCTGACCATGAGAAGCTTAGGGAGGGAGAAAAAATGGTACCAGAGCAGAGCCTGAGACAAAGAAACAAGGAGGAGAGAGCCTGAGGCTTTAGGAGCCATTTAATCTTACTTTAAACCTTTGTTTGCTTCAGTTAATCTTAAAATTTAATTTTGCAGGGAGACAATTTTAGACTCCTGATCATGCCTGGAAGCCTCAAAATCCCAGTCAAAATAGGCATACCATTCAGTTCCGGAAATTTTTGAGCAATTGTAGTACTAAGTTTTAAGGAAATTAAGTTTGGGGCTTTCAAAAATTTCCCATAATGGCCATTGGTATTCTACATCGCCTTTAGTCAGATCAGTCCATTTATTGAGAAATGTACCTGAGAAAGGACAATGGTTTATAAAGGTAAAATTGGCTAAAGTTCCTGTATGGGGGGGGGATGTCTTCAAAATACATAGATAACTAGGATCCCATTTCTCAGAGGTTTTTCTCTAGAGTAAAAACAATTCTCAAACAGTTTTAACAGGTTACAGCAAAAAACAGCTCAATTCAAACAGCTTTCAAGCTAATACTAGCCAGTTCTACAGTGATAGCTTGGTCCAGGAGGAGCCAGGCCAAAGGCTTTTTCAGCCAGTTTATAGAGAACAGCCCCTATTCCACAGGAGTGGACCAAAAGCTTTCCTGTGACTGCCCCAGCACGTGCCACAGCCTGGGCCAAATGTCCATTCCAGCCCTGCTTGCTTCATGACTTAGCTGCGCATGAGGACAAGGGCTGCTGTGGCCAAGGAGAGAGCTGGGCTGTGAGACACAGAGATGGCTCAGACCCAAAATGGTGTCTGAGTCGGGCAGGGGCAGCCATTCTGGTGCTTTCACAGGCAGCCCATCAGAAGCAGTCCCAATCTCTGCAGCCAGATGAACACGCCCCATGCCCCAAACCATGCTGAGCACCTGCACTGGCCTCACCTGCCCTGTGTCATGGCTCCACACCAAGGCAATGGCAGCAGAGGCCAAAGGAAGATCTCAGCTATGAGGAACAAAGGAGGTTCAGACCCGAAGCAGTGTCTGAGCAGGGTGGGGACAGCCATTTCTGGTGCTTACAGAGGCAGTGTATTGGAAGCAGTCTGGGTCTGTGACCCCAGCTGGACTGCTGCAGGCCGTGCCCTGACCCACGCCAAGTGCTCATTGCCAGCTCCCTTTGTCCCAGCACTGCTCCCCTCTGGGGCAAGAGTGCCAGTGCTCAGAGAGGGGACAAAACACACTTAAAAGGAACAGAGCAGCATGGACCCAAACCTCAGGGCTTCGGCTCCAGCAACTTGAGACCAATCCACACCCCCTAGAGGGTGGTGACAGCCAATGAGCAGAGGAGAAGCCCTGGTTCACACTTGGCTCTGGCCCCAGCACCTCCATCTCCAGCCCTACCTCCTACCAAGGTGATAGCTGCCAGTACACCCTGAGGAAAGACATGACTTGTATTCATGTCCGGTCCAGTCTCCCACCAAAGCACTGGACATACCTAGACTGTATAGGGATGCTCCTACACAAGGACACTACTTCAAGACCACAGTAGACAGCTATTTCACCTAATTTCACAGAGACAGAGAAAGTTAAGCAAAATTAGAAGACAGAAAAAAATTTTTTAAAGAGCAAAAGGAAACCCTAGAATAATTAATGAAACAGAAATAGTTTACCAGATAAAGAGTTCAAAGCATTAGTAATAAATATGCTAATTGAATTAGGGAAGAGAATAGATGAACACAGCCAGAATTTTAACGAAGAACTAGAAAATATAAAAAAGAATTAGAATACAATACCTGAAATGAGAAACACACTAAAAGGAATAAACAGCAGACTAGGTGATACAGAAAAACACATAAGTGGTCTGAAAGAAAGAATAATGGAAATTACCCAATCAGAATAGCAAAAAGAAAAACAAATTTAAAAAAATGACAACAGTTTAAGGGATCTCTAGGACAATATCAACATTTTCATTATAGGAGTCCCAGAAGGAGAAGAGACAGAGAGAAGAGGGTCAAAAATGTATGTGATGAAATTCAGTAGAAAATTTCCCAAATGTGAAGAAAGAATGAGATATCCAGGTCCAGGAAGCACAGAGCGTCCCAAACAAGATGAATCCAGACAGATCCAGAACAAGACATATCATAATTAAAATGGCAAAATTTAAAGATAAAGAATTCTAAAGGCAGCAAAAGAAAAACAAAGAGCCATGTAGAAAGGAAACCATTATAAGGATATCATCTGATTTTTCTGCAGAAAATTTGTAGGCCGGAAGGGACTGGCATGATATATTTAAAGTGCTGAAAGGGGAAAACCTGCGAACTAGGATTCTCTACCTAGTAAGAATATAATTTAGAAGAGGAGAGAGAGACAATTTCTCAGACAAGCAAAAACTGAAAGTTCATCAATACTAAACCACTGCTAAAAGAAATGTGAAAGGGGTCTTCTCTAAGTGGAAAAGAAAACATTATAACAAGAAGTAATAATCTATAGAAAAGGAAAAATCCCACTAGTAAAGACAAAGGATCAATCATTTAAAGAAGCTAGTATGAAGATTAAAAGACAAAAAAGTAAAATCAACTATAACAATAACAAAAGACAACTATAACAAAAGACAAAAACGTAAAATCAACTATAACAATAATAATTAGTAAAGGGATGAACATAAAGTCCCCTAAATAGGACTAGTTTAGAGTGGCCTAGTGGACATGTGTGTGTGTGCGTGTGTGTGCGTGTGTGTGCACGAACGCATTCATGCTTTATCACTACTGTTTCCATTGGGGAATGTTCCTCTTCCATTCAGTGTGGTTCTGAGGGGACCTGTCAATCACATAGTGCCACCATCTCCTAGCAAAAAGGCTGGGCTCCACATCTGGCCTGGCTCATCAGGATAATCTACTCCCTAATCAGTGAGTGCGATAGTTCAAGGAGTAGACGTGCGACCCAAGCAGGACCTACCTGAGTCCATGAGATTGGATAGACACTGGGAAAGAGAGAGGCTCTCATTGTCTTTTGGTTCATAAACTATGGAGATACTGACCTGAGGCTGACAGCAGCCATTTTTGCTACCTTGTGGAAAAGCTCGCATAAGAAGGAAGTCATCAAATAGAGGCAAGCAGAGCCCAGAGATAGAGAACTGAGTGTGACAGCTTTTTCAGAAACCCTGGATCTAAATGTGCTCAATGTCTACCACGTGCTTAGACTTTCCAGGTGTATGAGTCAATACTTCACTCATTTACTTGCTCATTTGATTACTTACTTATATCAGCTTGAATTTGCATTTGGTTTCTTTTGGAGAAAGGTTTCCACTAACGGATAGGCCATCCTTTCTAAGAAGGAGGAAAGGAATGGATGAGGCCACTGGCTGAAAACATCAGGATCTTGGGGAGCATGGCACTAGGGATTCAGGAAGAGGTGATTGATGTTTAGGTGAGCCACAGACTTGAAAAGTTGCTAGGGCTTCCAGCAAAGTTAGCAGTGACATTTTATGTCCAGTTGCATCACTGGGAGGAACAGCAATCAGTCACTGTCAATGGCACATGGGCCACGGGCAACTGATGGAAGAAAGAGATTTAGAAATGGAGTTCGACCTCTGGGGGCTTTATTTGAGGTATTCCTACCTTGGAGTCTGAAGGGTAAGACCAGTGACAAATATTTTATAATTCACTGTAAGCAAATGTTGGAAATTTATAGAAAACGGTAGTCCTTACAAATACTGGAATTTCTATAAGCAAGGTTTGTACAGACTTACAGTTATTATGATTTAAGGTACAGTTTTAAGTGTAACCTCAGACTAATTATACTGAGAAAGAATTGAGGAGAGGTTATTCCAGAGAGAGGAAAATATTGACAATTAAACTTTGGCATATTCATAAGGTTTTGAGAAGACCAGGTTGATAAGACAAGGTGAACTTTTGGACGAGGTTGTGAGAAATAAGCCTGGCTAATTATAAGAAGGCTGGATTTGGGTGAAGTTTGCCAGAGAAGTTTAAATTGGGGTTAGTATGAAATAGGTAAAAGGAGGGGTCTTATATCAGCAGTTAATATGAATTTGGTATCACCTGTTTAACTTGTTTGCAATGTAAATAGTCACACTTTTATTTTCCAGTTAGTTGTTTGAGTTTTCAAGTTTCCTTATATAGTGAAATGTCCTCTATTTCCCTTTTCAAGATGTCCCCCTACATTCCCATCCCAATCCCACACTGAATTGTCTAAGAACAAAGGGGCTTACTGACTACCAAGGAGATTAGTTCTGCTTCCAAATACCAGACAGGAAGAGAGGACTGTAAGGTCAGATTAATCCACATCCACCATTGGTTTGCTCATGGGCATTTCACAGAGTCAGATGATGTTTCTCCCCTCCTGCAGGGGTACCCTTGTCACTTCTGATAACTGATCAGGATAGAGTTGTGACCATCTTTCAGCTTCAGGAATACATATCTTAGATAAATATTTTCTCAGACATTGTTTCCTAAAACAGGACACCATACCACACTGGCTGGGTCTCAACTCATGCTGACTCACAAGGAGCAAGACCGCAGAGATGTTCTTAGAGGGTGAGCTCAAAATTCCACAGGCTCTGCCTCCTGGCAGCTGATCATGGAGTAAACTTTGCTGCCCTGCTGCAAATTGGCTTCAAGTTTAACAATACCAAGTGCTCTTGAGGATGTGAGTAATCTGTAAGCTTTAGAGAATGCTGGTAGGAGTACAAATTGCTTACACACCCACCTTGAAAAACAATTTAACATCTAGCAATGTTCAAGATGTGAACTTGCTTATACTTACTAATTCCACTTCTTAAGTATATGCTCAAGAAAGCGTGTTCGTGGCAGTATTGGCAAAAGAAGGGGAACTGGTCGAAATATCCAGCAATGGAGAATGACTACATAAATTATGATACGGTCATGGAATGGATTAAAATTCAGCAGTGAAAATAAATGAACAAGAGCTACTCGTGCCAACATGGATAAATCTCACAAAAGATGTTGAACAACAACAAAGGCAAGTCACAGAAGAACACATGCAGTTTGAGGCCATATATCATTTCAGAAATATGAAAATTTAAACTATATTAAAGGATATGTACATGTATGGTAAAGTAATAAAGAAATACAAATAATAAACACAAATTTCTGGATCCTAGTTAGCTTTTGAGGGGATGGAGTGAACTGTGACCAGAGACAGGCATATGGGAGGGTCCACAGATATTGTGAACTTATATAGTATAGAGAACAAAGTGTTTATTTTATTCCCCTTTAACCCGAACATATTCATTATTTGTTTTGTGCACAGCCATTTACATAAAAACACATACATAATTTCATAATTTAAAAAATTTTAAAGACTCATTTAAGTGGGTTCTTTAGTTATATGTGCAAGTCTAGTCAGAAAATCTTCATGGCTCTCTATTGACTCCCTGGATTGCAAAACTCTAGGGAGGTGAAGAACCATTTGCATAAGAATCTCAGGAACTTTCTGAGAGAGGAAAGACCAAAATATCACCACCTCCCTCCTCTCTGCAAACAACCACAGATATTTGTGACCATGTCGTCACATGCTGGGAGAGCTTCCTCACGCGAAAGGCTTCCTGTGGATCATGAGCCGCCCACATCTTCTTCCAGCAGTTTTACCTCCAAGTCTCTACTCTCCAGGCAACCGTGTCTCTTGTTTACTCATCAACTCCATATTTCTTGAACATTTCTACTCTTCTTTTCTCCTCCTTTCTTTACTTACTTCCCTATTTTTTAGAGCTTCATTATCTACTTTCCAAATTCTTAAAGCTCAAAGTAGTAGAGAAGAGATGGGGTGGGAAGAAGAGAAAAAGAAAGAAGTGCTTCCAAAAGTAGTTCTAAATAGACTCATTGTGTTCCTGTAGGTCTTTGAGAGGGACAGAGTCTTCCTTATCAATTAAATACAGCAAATGTTGTAAAAAATGTTTTGTTTTGCTGTATAGTATGCTGTTTTTTTCCCATTTTTTGGACAAAAATTTCCCTGTTTCCCAAATGCTTATCTTGGATAATACTATATTTAGTGTAAACATTATGGGAAATACTGACTTTGAATTATGGGAAATACTGACTTTGAATTATGACCAAGAATGTTCTCATAGTAAAAGGAGAAGGAGGTAAATGTTATACTTTTTTTACATTAAATATTGGTAATAAAATATTTTAATCAAATATTCCTACTTTCTACAAGGAACTCTTTGTTTAAATGGATATAATAAATTCTCCATGATAAATATTGTGGTTTAATGAATGCTCTCTCAACGTATTCACCTTTAAACATTTTTTTACTTTGTGCTTTCTCCCCTAAACCAGATGAATGTCTGCTCTATTTTAGGTACTATCTTAGTGTGAGGGACACAATAGTGAACAATATAGATATAATTACGGTAAGAAAAAAATCATTAGAAATTGGTCAAGTGGCCATTAAATGTAGTAAATATAGTAATAAAATAAAGAACAAAAATTTAAGGCAAATTTAATGTGATTTTTTTCCCCCAATGTTTACAACTCTGTTTAAGTAAAAGTCTGAATTGGTTACCTGGGTATTCATTGTTTTAGCTCTCCATAGTAAAGAATATTGCATAGGGAAGAAAAAGTCATCATATGATGAAAAATTCATTTAGAGCTTTCAATTCAGTTAGTCCCTGCTCAAACATCCTTCTTCTGTTAATAGGACTACATCGTGTCACCATGACAGCAATATCCTTGCCCATCCAGGCTTTTAATTATTTTATTTGTATTTTATGACCTGATGTTCTATGCAAATATGTTTCAGATCAACTTTGAAGTAAATTTACCAATGTTATTGAGAATATAAGATATAACGCAGTTGATGAAAATAATGTTGGAAAAATATTGTAATCAAACCAATAAAGAAATGAAAATCTGATAGAATAAGAATTGTTAACAAAGAAAAATGTTTATAACATTGGTAACAAAATAGATTATTCAAAAGTGAATAATTGTGAGGTGCTTGAGAAATTTGGTATGCCCTCAAATATATTTTCAGAAATGCCTCTTTAAGATCGTTCCATAGAAGCCAAATATAAATGCAGTCATACTCTATCACATTAAAAAAATATTATACCAAAAGAGTCAACTTACTTTAATCTTTATTCAACACATTAGACCACAATTGAAATGTAATGCGTTTTGTTCAGCATATGTATTTTTAAATTTTTCAATTTTATTTGTCAAGAAAACATCCAGTCATTCTTGGTTATCATTAATTATTATGGACCCCCCACCCCCACCCCTTTATAAAGGGATTCACCTTAAAAGCCTTTTATTTAATTATTCTCAGATAATGAAGATTTCCTACATTGGTATTCTCCTAGTTTAAACATACATGTAGAAGTCATATTGAAGTTTGGAGCCCTATTTTCTTAGTAAATGTGTTCCTGATTCTGGTGTTGGCAATTGTAGCTAACTGACTTAGTCATGTGCCTGAGATTGTTAAAATATTGTACCTTTCATCTTCAATAGAATGGTATTTGGTTCCAAGTGCTGTGCTCTTGACACCAGAACAATGAAAACAGTGGCTCTCACTGTAGGCTGAATAATGGGTCCCTAAAGATGTCTATGTTCTAATCCTTGGAAGCGGTGGATATATTGCTTGACATGGTGAAAAGAACTTTGCAGATGTAATTACATGAAGGATCTTAAAATGCAGGAGAGGATCCTATATTATCCAGGTGGGGCCCCATGTAATCACAAAGGTCCTCAGAAGAGGGAGGCAGGAGGATTCTAACATTTATGGAAAATGTAAGGGTGGAAGCTGAATTCAGAGAGAAGAGATTAGGCTGCAGGTCTTGAAGGTGGAGGAAGGGGCCACGGGGCAAGGAACGCAGGCAACCTCTAGAAACTGGAAAAGGCAAGGAAACAGAGTCTCCCCGGAAGCCTCCCAATGACATGCAGGCCTGTGGACCCATTTTAGACTTCTGACCTCCTGAATTGTAGGAGAGGCTATTTGCATTGCTTTAAGGCACTAATTTAGTGTTCATTGCTACAGTAGCAAGAAGAGATCAAAATAGTCTCATTTAGAATTTTCTGCTTTCTGCTTTGCTGAAAACTCAAGGAAAACTTAGCCTTCCCCTGCCCATTTCCTTTTCAGGGGGAGCTTGGCAAGGAACAGAAATGGCTTTCCTAGTCTAACCATTCCTTTTATGGATCAGGTCAAAAGTCTTTTCCTCCTTGAGGCTTTAAGTTCATCCCCTGGCCTCTTGTGTCAAGTGTGTTTTACTTACTTTATTTCATCCCATTGCACCAATTCTGAATAAAATTAGTAATTATGCTAGAACGGGGATAAACTGGATCATTGCTGGGACAGATGGTCACCCTATTTATATTTCTACACATTTTGTTTTGGTTTTGTATTACAATTAAATACTTTCTCTCCATTTTCTTCCTCCTTTCAGAGGTAAGAGAAGTTTTCCTTTTTATCTCCATTCTCCATAATATATCCATCATCATCATTGCCTGCTACATCATTGTCACCATCACCATCATGATCATTATAATAGCTGAATCTACCATCACACTTAAATGTTGGGTACATGGTCACATTATGTGTAATAACTCAGTTAATCCTTGCAACAACTATAGGAGGATGGCACCATGTTATCTTCATTTTAGAGAAAAATTATTTGATGCTTGGAGAGGCTAACTAACATGCTTAGGTCCGCACAATGGGAGGACCAGGATTCACTTTCAGACACTTTGGCCTCTTTATCACTATTGCCCCCAATATTTACCCTTTTCACAGAGAAGGACAAATATTCATATGAAAAGTAAAGGACACCTAGATTCACATGTTTATATCTCTAATTCTGAATACTGATAGAAAAAAGGGTTTAGAAAATAAACAATAATTTCAGTATAATTTTTTCTCTCTAAACCTTTATGCCAAATTTTAAAAAACTATCCACACACAATGTTGTACTTGGTCTTTTGAAACTTAAATTATAATTATTAGAATTGATTTGGGGAAATAAGAATCATTAAAAGGAACATATGCATTATTTTATTTTTCTAATTTTTTCTGTACACGTGTCAACGATGTGTATAGTTGACATAGAGCACTGTATAAGTTTAAGGTGTACAACATAATGATCTGATTTATACTTTGTAAAATGATCACCACAATAAATTTAGTTAACATCTCTCATCTCATATTGATAATAAAATAAAGGTTTATCTTCCTTGTGATGAGAATCTTAGGATCTACTGTCTTAACAATTATCATATATATGATGTATGTATATATCAACTATACCATACTACAGTGTCAACTATAGTAATCATGTTGTACATTGCATATCTATTAATTCTTTATCTTACAACTGGAAGTCTTTACCTGTTCACCATCTTCATCCAATTCCCCCTCCTCTCGTCCCCTTTCTGGTAACAACAAATCTTGATAACCACAAATCTGATCTCCTTTTCTTTTTTTACATTCCACATGTAAGTGAAATCATACAATATTTGTCTTTCTCTGTCTGACTTATTTAACTTAGCGCAATGCCCTCAAGGTCCATCCATTTTATCACAGTTGGCAGTATTTCCTTCCTTCTATGGCTGAATAATATTCCATTATATATATTTACTACATCTTCTTTATCCATTCATCTATCAATGGACATTTAGGTGGTTTCCATGTCTTGGCCATTGTAAATTATGCTGCTATGAACATGGTGGTACAGATATCTCTTCCACATAATATGTTTATTTCCTTTGGTTATATTCTGAAAAGTGGAATTGCTGGATCATATGGCAGTTCTATTTTTAATTCTTTGAGGAACCTCCATACTGTTTACTGTAGTGGCTGCACGAATATACATTCCTGCCACCCATGTACAAGGGTTCCCTTTCCTTCCTCTTCTCCCCAGCATTTATCTCTTTTTGATGGTGGCCATTCTAACAGGTATGAAGTGATATCTCATTGTAGTTTTGATATGCATTTCCCTGAATTAGTAATGTTAAGCACCTTTTCATGTACCTATTGGCCATTCATATTTCTACTTTGTAAAAAGGCCTATTCAGGTCCTTTCCCTATTTTTTAATTGGATTCTTTAGTTATTTTATTATTGAGTTGTATGAGTTTCTATATATTTTGAATATTAGCCCCTTATCACATATATTGTTTGCACATTTTTTCCCAGTCTGTAGGTTGTGTTTTCATTTTGCTGATGGTTTCTTTTGCTGTGCAGAAGTTTTTTAGTTTAGTGTAGTCCCACTTGCTTATTTTTTTATTTTTTTGCTTGTGCTTTAGCTGTCATATTCAAAAAACCATCACCAAGACCCAGGTCAAAGATATTTTTTTCTGGGTTTCCTTCTAGGAGTTTCATTGTTTCCAGTCTTACATTGAAGTCTTTAATACATTTTGAGTTGATTTTTGTGTATAGGAAAGTCCAGTTTCATGCTTTTGCATGTAAGCTGTCCAGTTTTCCTAATACCATTCATTGAAGGAACTATCCTCTCTGCAGTGTATATTCTTGACTCCTTTGTCATAAAGAAATTGACCATATGTGTGTGGGTTTATTTCTTGGCCCTGTTCCATTGATCTATGTGTCTGTTTTTATGCCAGTACTATACTGTTTTAATTACTATAGCTTTGTAATATAGTTGGAAATCAAAGCATGGATGCCACCAGCTTTATTGTTCTTCCTCAAGATTGCTTTGGCTATTTGAGGTCTTTTGCAGTTCCATACAAATTTTAGGATTGTTTGTTCTACTCTGTGAAAAATGCCATTTGAATTTTGATAGAGATTGTTTTGATCTGTAGATTATGATGATTAGTATGGAAATTTTAACAATATTAATTCCCCCAGTCCATGAGCATGGAATATTTTTCCATTTCTTCCTGTCATGTTCAATTTCTTTCATCAATGTCTTACAGTTTTCAGTGTACAGGTCTTTTAGCTCCTTGGTTAAAATTATTCCTACATGTTTTACTCTTTTTAATGCAATTGTAAATGGGATTGTTTTCTTAATTTCTCTTTCTGCTAGTTCATTATTAGTGTATAGAAACACAACAGATTTTTATGTATTGATTTTGTATCCTGCAAATTTATTGAATTTGTTCTAACAGTTTTTGGTAGAGTCTTTAGGGTTTTCTGTATATGAGATCATCTGCAAACAGTGACAGTTTTATTTCTTCCTTTCCAATTTGGATGCCTTTTATTTCTTTTTTCTTGCCTAATTGCTCTGGGTAGGACTTCCAATACAATGTTGAATAAAAGTGAAGAAGGTGAAAATCCTTGTCTTGTTCCTGATCTTAGAGGAAAAAGCTTTCAGCTTTCCATCATTGAGTATGATAATAAGTGTGAGCTTCTCATACATGGCCTTTATTATGTTGAGGTACATTCCTTCTATGGCTGATTTGTTAAGAAGTTTTTATCATGAACAGATGTTGAATTTAGTCAGTTCTTTTTCTGCATCTATTGAGATGATTCTATGATTTTTTCTTTCATTCTCTTTATGTGAGGTATCACATTAATTGATTTCTGTATGGTAACTGTCCTTGCCTCTCAAGTATAAATCCAACATGATCATGTTGAATGATCTTTTTGATGTGCTGCTGAATTCACTTTGCTAGTATTTTACTAAGAATTTTTGTATCTGTGTTAATCAGGGATATTGGCCTGTTGTTTTCTTTTCTTGTAGTGTCCTTTTACTGGATTTGGTATCAGGGGAATGCTGGCCTTGTTAAACAAGTTTGGGATTGTCCCTTACTCTGATGTTTTTTGGAAGAGTTTTAAAAGAATTGGCATTAATTCTTTAAACATTTGGTAAAATTCACCAATGAAGTCATCTGGTTCTGAGCTTTTCTTTATTGGGAGATTTTTGATTACTGATTCAATATTTAAAAAAAAAATTTTTTTTAATTCTTTTTGGTATTCTCTTCCATTATGGTTTATCACAGGATATTGGATATACTTCCCTGTGCTATACAGAGGACCTTGTTGTTTATCCATTCTCTATATAATAGTTTGCATCTGCTAACCCCAAACTCCCAATCCATCCCTCTCCCATCTCCCTCCCCCTTGGCAACCACCAGTCTATTCTGTATGTCCCTGATTCTGTTTCTGTTTCATAGATAGGTTCATTTGTGTCATATTTTAGATTCCACATATAAGTAATATCATATGGTATTTGTCTTTCTCTTTCTTACTTCACTTAGTATGATAATCTCATGTTGCTGCAAATGGTATTATTTCATTTATGGCTGAGAAGTATTCCATTGTATATATGTACCACATCTTCTTTATCCATTCATCTGTTGATGGACATTTAGCTTGTTTCCATGTCTTCGCTATTGTGAATAGTGCTGCATATATCTTTTTGAATTAGAGTTTTCTCTGGATATATGCCCAGGAGTGGGATTGCAGGATCATATGGTAATTCTATTTTTAGTTTTCTGAGGAACCTCCATACTGTTTTCCAAGTGGTGGCACCAGCTTACATTCCCACCAACAGTGTAGGAGGGTTCCCTTTTCTCCACGCACTCTCCAGCATTTGTTATTTGTAGACTTTTTAATAATGTCCATTCTGACTGGTATAAGGTGGTACCTCATTGTACTTTTGATTTGCATTTCTCTGATAATTAGTGACGTTGAGGAGCTTTTCATGTGCCTATTGCCCATCTGTATGTCTTCTTTGGAGAAATGTCTGTTTAGGTCTTCTGCCCATTTTTCAGTTGGGTTGTTTGTTTTTTTGTTGTCAAGTTGTATGAACTGTTTGTATATTTTGGAAATTAATCCCTTGTTGGTTGCATCCTTTGCAAATATTTTCTCCCACTCTGTAGGTTGTCTTTTCATTTTGTTTATGGTTTTCTTTAGTGTGTGAGAGCTTGTATGTTTTTTATTAGGTCCCATTTGTTTATTTTCATTTTCATAACTCTGGGAGACGGATCCAAAAAATTACTGCTGTGATTTATGTCACAGAGTGTTCTGCCTATATTTTCCTCTAGGAGTCTTATGGTATCCAATTTTAATTTTAATTTTAATTTTTTTATATCCATTTTGAGTTTATTTTTGCATATGGTATGAGAGAGTGTTCTAGTTTCATTGATTCACATGAGGCTGTCCAGCTTTCCCAGCACAACTTGCTGAAGAGACTGTCTTTTCTCCATTGTATATTCTTGCCTCCTTTGTTTAAGATTAATTGACTGTAGGTGTGTGGGTTTTTTTCTGGGCCCTCTATTCTGTTCCATTGATCCATATGTCTGCTTTTGTGCCAGTCCCACACTGTTTTGATTACTGTAGCTTTGTAGTATTGTCTGAAGTCTGAGAGGGTTATGCCTCCTGCTTTGTTCTTTTTCTTCAGGATTACTTTGGAAATTCTGGGTCTTTTATGGTTCCATATAAATTTTAAGATTCTTTGTTCCAGTTCTGTGAAAAATGTCATGGGTAATTTGATAGGGATCCCATTAAATCTGTAGCTTGCTTTGGGTAGGCAGGCATTTTAACAATATTAATTCTTCTAATCCAAGAGCATGGGATATCTTTCCATTTCTTGGAATAATCTTTAATGTCATTTATTAATGTTTTATAGTTCTCAGAGTATAAGTCTTTCACCTCCTTGGTGAGGTTTATTCCTAAGTATTTTATTTTTTGAGTTGTGATTTTAAAAGGTATTGCTCTTTTACACTCCCTTTCTGATATTTCATTGTTGGTGTAAAGAAATGCAACCAATTTCTGTATGTTAATCTTGTATCCTGCTACCTTGCTGAATTTGTTTATCAGTTCTAGTAGTTTTTGTGTGGAATCTTTAGAGTGTTTTATATATATTATCATATCATCTGCATATAATGACAGTTTTACATTTTCACTTCCAGTTTGGATACATTTTATTTTTCTTGTCTGATTGCTGTGGCTAGGACTTCCAATACTATGTTGACTAGAAGAGGTGAGAGTGGGCATTCTCATCTTGCTCCAGATTTTATCAGGAAGGCTTTCAACTTTTCACCATTGAGTATTATATTGGCTGTGGGTTTGTCTTAAATAGCTTTTAATATTTTGAGGTATGTTCCCTCTGTACCCACTTTGGTAAGAGTTTTTGTCATGAATGGATGTTGAAGTTTGTCAAATGCTTTTTCTGCATCTATTGAGATAATCATGTGGGTTTTGTCTTTTCTTTTGTTGATGTTGTTTATCACTTTGATTTGCATATGCTGAACCATCCTTGTGAACTTGGGATGAAACCCACTTGGTCATGGTGTGTGATCTTTTTCATGTGCTGTTGGATTTGGTTTGCTAGTATTTTGTTGAGTATTTTGATTCAGTATTCTTAATAGTAATTGATACGTTTAGATTTTCTGTTTCTTCCTGATTCAGTTTTAGTAGGTTGTACATTTCCAAGCATTTTTGCATTTTTTCCTAGGTTGTCCAGTTTGTTGGCTTATAGTTGTTTATAGTAGCCTCTTATAAGCCTTTGTTTTTCTGTGGTATCAGTTCCAATGTCTCTTTTTTGATTTATAATCCTCTCTATTTGCATCCTCTCTATTTTTTACTTGGTTATTCTAGCTAAGGTTTTGTCAATTTTGTTTACCTTTTCAAAAAAGCAACTCTTAGTTTTGTTAATTTTTCTGTTTTCCTGTTCTCAATTTTATTTATTTATAGCTAATATTTATTATTTTCTTCTTCTACTAACTTTTGGCTAAGTTTGTTTTTTTTTTATTATTCCTGGAAACATACAGGTGAATTGTTTGAGAGCTTTCTTTTTCCTTAATGTGTTTATTGCTATGAACTTACCTCCTAGAACTGCTTTTTCTGCATCCCTTAAGTTTTGATATGTTGTGTTCCTATTTTAATTTATATCATAATACTTTTTAATTTCTTCTTTGGTCCATTGGTTATTCAGGAGAGTGTTGTTTAATTTCCATGTATGCATGAGTTTTCCTCATTACTGATTTCTAGTTTCATAACATTGTGGTAAGAGAAAATACTTGCTATCATTTCAGTCTTTTTGAATTTGCTAAGGATTGTTTTAACCTAACATATGGTATATCATAGAAAATGTTCTATGTATACTTGAGAAGAATGTGTATTCTGTTGTTGGATAGGATGGTTTATGAATGCTTGTTAGGTCCATTTGGTCTATAGTGTTCAAATCTGCTGTTTCCTTATTGATTGTCCCGTTGCTCTATCCATTGTTGAGACTGGGGTCCCCAACTACTGTTGTATAGCTATTTATTTCTACTTTTAGCTCTGTTAGCTTTTGCTTTATATATTTAGGTGTTCTACTGTTGGGTGCATATATTTGTACAATTGTTACATCTTCTTGAAGAACTGAATGCTTTATCATTAGAAAATGACCTTCTTTGCCCTTTTTACCATTTTTAGTTTAAAGTCTGTTTTGTCTGAGTAGAGCAACTCATTTTTTTTTTTTTTTTTGGTTACCATTTGTTTGAAATATCTTTTTCATCCCTTCACTCTCAGTATATTTGTGTCTTTAAGACTAAAGTGGGTCTCTTTTAGGCAGCATATGGTTAGATCTTGTTGGGGATTTTTTTTGTTTGTTTGTTTTTTCATTCAACCATTCTGTCTTTTGATTGGAGAATTTAATACATTTTTGTTTAAAGTAATTATTGATAGGTAAGGATTTACTATTGCCATTTTATTAATTGTTTTCTCACTGTTTTGCAGACCCACTGTTTTTATTTTTTATTCTGTTGTCTTTGTGTTTTGATGTCTTTTGGTATCAGTGTTCTTTGACTTTTTATGATGTTAATAAGCCTTCTTTTACTTCCACTCAGAGAATCTTGTAAGTCAGGTCTACTGGTGATGAGTTCCGTCAGGTTTTGTTTGTTAGGGCAAGTCTATTTCTTCTTCCTTTCTGAAGAACAGCTTTGCTGGGAATGGAATTCCTGGTTGACAGGGTTTTTTTCTTTTTTCCTTTTCTTTTTTTTTTGCGGTATGTGGGCCTCTCACTGTTGCGGCCTCTCCCGTTGCAAAGCACAGGCTCCAGACACGCAGGCTCAGTGGCCATGGCTCACGGCCCCAGCTGCTCCGCAGCATGTGGGATCTTCCCAGACTGGGGCACGAACCTGTGTCCCCTGCATCAGCAGGCGGACTCTCAACCACTGCGCCACCAGGGAAGCCCGGGTTGTTTTTCTTTGATATTTTGAATATGTCATCCTGTTTTCTCCTGGCTTGAAAAGCTTCTGTTGAGAAATCTGCTGAATGTCTTATGGTGGTTCCCTTATATGTAACTTCTCTCTTTTCTCTTGCTACTTTCAAAATTCTTTCTTTTTCTGTACTTTTGTCAATGTAATAATTATGTGTATCAGTACAGTGCTATCTAGGTTCAAACTCTTTGGGGGTCCTGTGGGACTCATGGATCTGGATGTCCATTTCTCCTCCCAAGTTTGGGAAGTTTTCAGTTATTAATGCTTTAAATAATACGTTCCCTCCTCCTTCTTCTCCTTCTGTAATTCCTACAGTGGAGCTGTTTTTTGTTTTGTTTTGTTTTTGATTACGTTCCATAAGTCCTGTAGGCTTTCTTCATTCTTTTTTCTTTTCTGACTGGGTACTATCAAATGTTCTGTCTTTGAGGTTACTAATTTCTTTTTCTTCATAGTTGAGTCTGCTTTCAAAGCTCTCTGTTGAGTTCTTCAGTCATTGTATTTTTTTCAGCTTTAGGGTTTCTGATTTTTTTTTTAATGGTTTCTATTTGCTGTACTTATTGTTTTGGTCATGCATTGTTTTCCTAATTTTGTTTAGTTGCCTGTGTGTTCTTTTAGTTCACTAAGCTTCTTTAAGAGGATTATTCTGAATTCTTTATCTGATAGTTTATAGATCTCCATTTCTTTCTGGTCAGTTATTGGAGCTTTATTAGTTTCCTTTGATAGTGTCACATTTACCTGATTTATTATAATTCTTGGTTCCTCACTTTGGTATCTGTTCATTTGAGTCCTTGGTCTTCTTTTCCAAACTTTATGGTTTAGTTTTCTGGACATGTCTGCTGGTAATGTCCTTGGACAGGTGGGGCTTACTATTGAGGTCTACATCTGGGCAAGGCCATTGCCCAAGCTCTAAGGTCGTGAGTGGGAGTGGGGGATGCTGCTTGTTAAGAACAGTTGAATAGGACTGTTGAATTGGTTCCCTGTCCAAGTAAGGCTGTAGGAGGGGCTCTGTGGTTGCCTGGCTTTTCTAGATAATCAGATTCTTCTCTAGATTATCTAGGCTTACTAGATAATCAGACTTGGTACTATACTCAGCCATAGGTGGGGCTATAAATTAGCTGTTCTGCTCTGGGCATGGTGGTGGGGGGACTCAACAGAATGGACACCAGAGTGTGTTTACATGGCTCATTGTTCAGGGACCCAAATCAAGCAAGATTATGCACCGAGGTCCCTGGCCAGACAGGTCACCAATTTTGTTCTGCAAATGGGGAAAGTGATGGGCTGTACTTTCTGTTCAAGTGCCTCTGTAAGCAGGGCTGTTGGATGTGCTATGCAGTTTCCCATGTGCTCCTTGTCAGAGGGGTTGAAAACTGTATTTAGTGATAGCTGGGGCTACAAATTAGTTTCCCTGCTTGGGCAGAGTGGAGAAACCATCTTCAAGCTCAACAAGGCTCTTTGTGGTCCTGACTCAAGCCAACCCACTCCTCAAGTTCCCTGGCTGAACGGTGTACTGGCTTTGCTCTGAGAACAATCAGCTCTGCCTATGAGACTATGTGCTCAAGCGTTGCTCACCTAGGTAACTTTCATGTGTCCCCAACATGCTTTCTGGTCAGGAAGGGCTAGGAGCTCTACAGTACTCAGCAGTGTGTTGGGCTAAGATTCAGCTCCCCTGCCTGGGCAGGGGCACATCAGGCTCCAGGATTGGCAAAGTTCTTTATTTGAGGACCTGAATCAGGCAGACCTTCACCCTGCTGAGTTCCCTGGTCAGACTGTACCACTGTCTTGGCTCCACAGATGAGCAAAGCTACTGGTTGGGAGTACACCATGTGCCCTGCAGGTAGGAACTTGGTCTGCCACCATCCAAGTACTAGTTATTGCAAGCCCCTCATGACTTCTCCATAATAATCAGATTTCCAGGCGTCAAGTCCTAGAGAAATCCCCCACAGTTCTTAAGGGGCAAGACTGGAGTGGGAGCTCCCAAGAAGCGGCCCACAATTCTGGGAGAGCTGATTTCCGCCCTAGGCTCTCTTTTCCAACTGGAGGTACCGTAGGCTCAGGGGTGATCTCTTAGCATGGTGCTGTACTAGCCTGGAGGAGGGGCAATGTAGTCAGTGTGTAGCCATTCCTTTTATTCTTCTGATGTGGTCTATGTTGTAGTGTGGGATGGTACTTCAGCCTCAGCCTCATGTTCTAGGATTCTCAGTGGTGCTTTATATATGAATAGTTGTTAGTTCTTTTTATGAGGGGGAACAAAGTCAAGAAGGGCTTAACGTTGTTCTTGTGGTGATGTTACTCCTAATTTATATTTTTATCTAATGTTTTCTCATAAATATTTCATATAGTAAATATATTAAATTGTTTATAATATGTTATGTAGTAAATATATGATATAGATATATTAATTTATATTATATGAATTATATAAAGAATCTGTCAATATATTAATATTTAGTATATTACTATAGCTAATAGTATTCACATTGTTGTTCCCATCAGTTGTCTGGGTAATAAAATCACCCTCAATGATTGTTGAGTTTGAGAGCTTTCATTCCTCATCTCTTTTATATTATGTCCTCTAAATTTGGAAGGAGAAAATTGGATCCTTTGCTTGCTGGGCTCTAAGAAGCTGTTGATGCCCTTGTCAATCTGTAACAGTAGATGCTGTTTTGAGGCACATGGTTAAATAACCCCAATGCTCGGAGTCTAGCAACTCATTAGTATCAGGACACCAGGTCCTGAAATAGGGGTACCCATAAGTCCCAAGATAACACTGTTCCTCAAATATGAGATGAGCAGAACACTGTCAAAATTATTTTTAAAACCTTTGGCTCATGTGATACCCTTCTTTCTAAGAATTCAAAACCTTTTCACACATAGATAAGAGAACCTGATATTCTGTTTCAGAACACAATACACCCCTGGGAGAAAAGAAGGGCAGATTTTTCCCTCAGCTTCGCTCCCCCACCACTCTGCCCCTTACCACAAGAATAGCAATAGAGTCTGTTCACCTTTGTGGCTCTCTAAGATGAATCATACTCAGCTATGTTACTGAAAGAAGGTAGTTTACCATGATCTCATTTTGTGCTTTCAACATTCCTCAAAGTATCAGCTGGTTCTGGAAATACATACAGAAAATCTGGTCACTAGATGAGGAATACCAGCTTTTTATTTTTATTTTTTAAAGGATACTATACCTGCTTGGACATAACT
Source organism: Phocoena sinus (assembly GCF_008692025.1). Taxonomy (NCBI): domain Eukaryota; kingdom Metazoa; phylum Chordata; class Mammalia; order Artiodactyla; family Phocoenidae; genus Phocoena; species Phocoena sinus. The sequence goes on from NC_045771.1 coordinate 83,227,753, forward strand.
TCTTTTTCAAATTTCCTATTTATATGGACTCGTGAAGGGTAATAAGTTGCTAAAGTGTGAGGTAGGGCCAAGGAGATGGTTAACTTTGCTTTACTTTCAATTTGGATAGAAACTGCAAGCAGAGGGACTTCCCTGGTGGCGCAGTGGTTCACAATCCACCTGCCAATGCAGGCGACACGGGTTCGATCCCTGGTCCGGGAAGATCCCACATGCCGTGGAGCAACTAAGCCCATGCGCCACAGCTGCTGAGCCTGCACTCTGGAGCCCGCAAGCCACAGCTACTGAGTCTGTGTGTCACAACTACTGAAGCTCACATGCCTAGAGCCCATGCTCCGCAACAAGAGAAGCCACGACAATGAGAAGCCTGCGCACCGCAATGAAGTATAGCCCCCGCTCACTCCAACTAGAGAAAGCCTGTGCGCAGCAACGAAGACCCGACGCAGCCATAAATAAATTAATTAATTAATTTAAAAGGAAAAAAAAGAAGAAAAAGAAACTGCAAGTAGACATTTATATTAGCATATTTAGGTGATTGATGCCTTTGGTACCCGTGACCTAATGCAGTCAGTCAACTACAGTTAATCCTTGAACAATGAAGCAGTTAGGGTCACCAATTCCCTGCACAGTCAAAAGTCCATGTCTAACTTTACAGTCAGCCCTCCACATCTGCTGTTCCACATCAGTGTATTCAGCCACTCTACCTTGGATCGTGTAGTACTGTTGTATGTATTTTTTTTTAAAAATTTGTGTAAAAATGGACCCGCACAGTTCAAACCTGTGTTTAAGGTCAACTGTACTTAAGTTTTCTATTCTACAAGAGAGCACAAGAACACCCGAGAGAGGTTCAGAAGATGGTCCTCCCCAGTGTTGGAGCTAAAGCAAATTAAAAAACATGGGTGAATTGATATCTCATGCATATGCATGACCTGTGTGAGCCTGTCAGTAGTGATGCCCTTATAGGAGCATCTTTTCCTAACCATGCTCTGTGGAATACTAATCCTCCCCCACTGCAGGCAGCTCCAGCAAGCAATGCTGCACACTGCATTCCTGTCTTCTTAAATATTCATACTTCACTAATATTTAACAGCTGAAGAATTCCGCAGTAAAGCAACCTGTTTAATTTTGTATACTCCATCCAGCTTTGCTCAGAGTTACTCTCACAGCCTGTTCCTCCTTTTTTTTCTTTGAGTACATAGCATCAACCTTCTTTGGGAACAGTATTCCAAGATCATGTTTTGGAGAACACTGCTCTCGACCATTTAAAAGTGAGTTATGTCCAAAGCAAAATAGGCCTTGCCAAGGTAGAAAGCTTGTATATTGCTTTAAAATTATTTTACCTTGGCTTTTAATCCTCTAACAAGATAAAGTTCTTTAAATTATATTGTTTTATTAACTGCATTTTCCAATAGTTAGAATAAAGAAGAAAATGGGAGTATCGTAGTGAAGTAGAATGAGGGATAAAAATTAAGAAATCTAAATCCTGTCTGTGTGCTGAAGGAGGCTTAACCTTTGCTTAGGGCTTTAAGACTTGGTCAGCTATCAGGCTGGACATGCTTAGTCCATGGCACTCCTCAGTTCATAGAAACTGAAAGCATGGTAGTCTAACCCAAATGTTAATCCCAATTGTCAGTAAGAAATATCCAGGAATTCTGGGCCTGACTCCTGATTCTCCAAGTCCCTTGCCAGATGCAAGACCACAGGGGACTAGTGACTCAAGAAGATGGTGAAGAAGTTGGCAGTATCACATGTAAGTCAGGAGGAGAAAGGGTCCAGGTGGGTGTGCCTGACAACGAGATGTGCAGTGTGCTGTGTATGAGGGTCTCTGTGTGAGTAGAGAGCCAAAGGGTACCCCAGGGACTCTGAGACGCCAAACTGAGTCAATTACATATACAAGAAGAGGACAGTTAGGTCATGGGAGAATTTAGTTGTAGGCTGGAGTTGCTTGGTAGTAATAAATACATAAATTTATAACAGACATGACAGCAGTATTTATAACACTTCCAGTGTTTGGAAACGTTTGCTATTAGCATAAAAATTACAGCTTTGACCAGAAATTACCACTATTTGCATATGATGCAGTTATTAAAGTTGTAGTCTTGTAAACTTCCCATTTTATTGTCATCTTCTTTGGCATGCAGTTAGAAAACCTCCTCGTTCTAATTCTCCAAAGTTATTTAGGCACTTAAGCTAAGTGATCCCTTTTACATACCACACTACCCCAGTCACTACAGGATCTAATCTTTGATTAGTCATGGGTAGAAGAGAAAGGCAAAAGGTTTAGGAACTGCAGCCTCAGTTGGGTGAACAGGAGAGGGACACATACAGGAACGTGCACCTCTACATTAGGGTTGAGTTGAACTTTATAGGCTTTCTAAAGCTCATCAAGACAATCTGCTTGCAGAGAAGACAATGTGCTCACTGAGCTGCAGCAAAAGAGGCACAATCTGGCAGTTTTAACACATGTCACAACATTCTTGCTACCTCCTTTTAGTTTTTTGATTAATGTATATGATGAGATTCAGTTATTGACCTCTTTTTCTCAGCTAGAACTCTTGAAAGAGTTACATACATGTTTTTTAATAACTCCTAACACTTCACTCACTCTCGGGCAATCTGGTTTCCACCACGGTTTTGCCCCTGCTCCCCTCCAAGGTTCAGCTTAAGGATGGGGGCTGCTAATCACTGATGCTTCCTTCCTAAAGCACAGTCTTTTCTTGGCTTCCATGGTGGTTCTCCTTCTACCATTCCTGGCATTCCTGTTAGGTTTCTTTGGGAAGGCTTCCTCTCCCAGCCAATCCTTTAAAGTTAGTGCTTCTTGGGATTTTGTTTAGGCTTGTGTTTTTACTTTATACACTTCCTCTGGATGAATTCAGTCACTTCCATGGCTTTAATTAAAGCTCTGTCTAGCTCCATTTCTTGAGTTCCACTTATTTATCCCATATGCAACTGAAAAAATAGCACTTCTACGGCTGAGCACATCACTTCACCCCAGCAAAACCATACCTACTTTTGTGTTACCTATGTCAGAGATTGGCATATCCATCCATCATGTTGCCCAGCCATTTAAATTAAGTCCTCTTGTAGCCCACAAATTAATCAACAGATCCTGTCAATTCCATTCCCTTAATATTTCTTGACTACTTTCCACATTCATTTCAAACTTGAACTACCTTGGTTCAAGTCACTAATATCTTTCATTAAGTTTGTTATAACATCCTTCAATTGACTCTCTACACTGTAGCCACAATGATCTTCCTAAAATACTATCTGGTCATGTCACTCTCTTACCTAAAACCCTCAGTGTCTCTAACTTGTCCTCAGTATGTCCAGTACTCCTTAACTTGCTTCACAGATTCTTTACTGTTCGTCTCTCAGCCCCACTCTTGCCAATCCCTAGCTTGCCCTTGAAACTGTAGACACATGGAACTTGTTTTTGCTTCTGCGGGTGAATCTTCCTTCTCTGTAAATCTTTTCATGTGATGTTAATTCTGCTTAGAACTCTCCCTGTTTTGATTTCATTAACAATTTGTTTTCTGATCCTTCTTGGGTTTTTTTTTTTTTTCCATTTCTCTCAGTCTGATTGGCCCATAGCCTACTGTCCTGACCTGATTATAACAGTAAACAGTGTTATTACAATTTTCTATTTACTTATTTGTGTCCCCACTAAATTGAAAGCAACTTAGTTGATCTTCTTTATAGTGGGCTAAGTGATGGAGTCATTCATTAATATAGGGAATAAAGGAAAAGGATAGGATAGGAAAGTGTACTTAGTTTAACACATTTCTGATTTCTCTAATCTCTCCATTGTGCATCCAGTGTATTTTTTTCTGATTTTGCATTTATATTAACTTCTCATTATATATAAAACTAAAAACAGTGCAATTTTTGTCGAGAGAAATTAGCAAGTTGAACTTCAAAGCCTACAAAAATAAGCAATAATTGTTTGGAATTGGAGTTATGAATTTCAGGGAGAAGGATAGCAAGAAATTTTCATATATTACATGATGGCCTGAATTAAATTTGATATAGCATTTTTCCATAGGTCACTAGAAAAATTTTTAAAGTGTTGAGGCCTTAAAATACCAGGGAGAAATCTGTAAATATCCTTTAGATACAAAGTTAAAAGAGGAAAATCAATCAGTGAGTGTGTTTATTGTTAGATCCCAAAGGAGACCACTTCTGTTTTTCTTAATTAGGAAATTCAATAGAGAGTTCTTAATTTTTATAATTGTGGTATTAGTAAAATGTATAAATATAAGTTATTCCTCTTATGTTTCAGCTCAGTATAGCTCATATTCCTAAATCTTAAATGCCCCACCTTTGAAAAATAGTTTTGAACAAAGCATTGGTCACTTACTTACATGGGTTATTTCCTGCTGTGTTTCATTAGATCTTAATATGCTCAAATAAGCCATTTATCTCCTCTATTAAATTTATTTTGTGTTTACATCTTATGTCACTAATTAGATAATTACTTGTTTGAAGGCTTCCTTATATTTCTCTCATTTCTCCCATAGCAAATAAGATAGTTCAGGCACATAGCAGATGTTCAATAAATATGCTTTAATTGAGTACATTTGGATCTTCTGTTTAATGTTTGCTGTGTTAATCACCATCTGTGGCTCCATGTAATCATTTGTGTATAATTGTATCAAAAATAAGCTTGCTACCTTTGGTGATGCTCTCCTCTAGGTCTCTGCCTCTTTAAAATTCACCCAGATTTGTAGGTCAGCTTGGCTAAGACAACCTTGTACACACACACACACGCACACACACACACACAGAGTTATTGGGCGGGTGTGTGTGTGTGAAGGTGGAGGGTAACACTGATGTTGTTTTCTTTAGGAGTAATATATTGCTCCTTCCACATCTGGTGCTGTCCCTAATTCCTCTCTTCCTACAAGTGTTCTGCTCAGAGTTACCATATGTGCATGGGTTTTAAATGTTTATCCTTTCAACAAACTTTTTTTTTTAAAATAACTTTTATACTGCCTACCCCCAGAGACTCTTGTAGGGGACACAGGCAATTATACTCATTTGTGATAAATGCCATATGAAAGTGAAATAAAGGATTCTGGAGAGCACATAGGAGGAATAGTTACCTTATACCTGGGTGGGAGAAATGGGGAAAGAAAGTGCAGAAAATTCTTCTCTGCAGAAATAATTGGCAGAAGCCTGAAAGATTAATAAGAGTCACCAGTGTTCTGGTTTTCCATTACTGAATGTCAAATTATCCCTAATTTAGTGGCACAAAACAGCAATAGTCATTTGTTACTACTATCATCGCTCATGGTTCTGGTGTGAGCCAGCCTGAGGCAGGCATTTTAGAATAGGATCTCTGTTATGGACTGAATGTTTTTGTCCCCTCAAAATTCATATGTTGAAGCCTTATCCAATGATGTGATAGTATGTGGAGATGGGGCCTTTGGGAGGTAATTAGGAGCAGATTAGGTCATGAGGGTGGAGCTCTCATGATGAGATTAGTGCCCTTATAAGAAGAGACATCAGAGAGCTTGCACTCTCTCTCCCCACACTATGTGAGGACACAGCGAGAAGGTGGCTGTCTACAAACAAGAAAGAGAGCGCTCACCAAAACCCAACAATGCTGATAGCCTAATCTCAGATTTCCAGCCTCGAGACTGTGAGGAAATAAATTTCTTCATTTTAGCCACCTAGTCTATGGTATTTTGTTATAGTAGCCTGAGCTGATTGATCAAGGTCTCTATTGTTAGAGTCAGATGGTATTTGACACTGGAGTCGTCCTCAAAGCTTCCTCACTCCCATGTTGGAGTGGGTTAAGAAGAGTCATACAGCTTGAGACTGGAAGCACTGGGGCTGCATAGGTGTTTCTCTGTCTCTCTGTGTTTTCTCATCCTGGTCTCTCCAGTATTGTGGTTTCAGAGTGTCCAGCCTTATTACACGGTGGCCCAGTGCTCCAAAGGGACATGTTTGAATAGAGAGACAAAGCCATGCAGAAGCTGCATCACCTTGTAGGACTTAGCCTTGGTAGCCATGCAGCATCAAGTCCGCCACATTCTACTGGTTAGAAGTGAGTCACTAAAGCCAACCCATATTCAAAGGGAGGAGAATTTGACTCTACCCCTTCACTGAAGAAATATGAAAGAATTTGTGGGTATGTTTTAAAGTCATCACACCCAGTGAAGAAGTATCTGCATGCTTTGTGTGTATGCTGTGTGAATTTATATTATGTGTCCTGGTCAGAAGAGAAGAGGGAAGAGGAGGCTTGTTTGGTGGGAAGAAGCAGGGTGCAAGAGTGATCAAAGAACACTTGTAGATATATCAAATTTACTCTCACAGAGTTCTTCAAGCCACCATATCCAATAGAATGGTCTTTAGTCTTTATCTTCTTTGATACTACTGACTGTTCCCCACTCCAGGAAGAGTTCATTCTTTGCCTCTCATTACGTCCTCACTCTCCTGGCTTTTTTTTTAACATCTTTATTGCAGTATAATTGCTTTACAATGGTGTGTTAATTTCTGCTTTATGACAAAGTGAATCAGTTATACATACACATATATCACCATATGTCTTCGCTCTTACATCTCCCTCCCTCCCACCCTCCCTATCCCACCCCTCTGGGCGGTCACAAAGCACCGAGCTGATCTCTCTGTGCTATGTGGCTGCTTCCCACTAGCTATCTATTTTACATTTGGTGGTGTATATATGTCCATGCCACGCTGTCACTTTGTCCCAGCTCACCCTTCCCCCTCCCTGTGTCCTCAAGTCCATTCTCTGGTAGGTCTGTGTCTTTATTCCCATCTTGCCCCTAGGTTCTTCATGACCTTTTTTTTTTTTTTAGATTCCATATATATGTGTTAGAATATGGTATTTGTTTTCCTCTTTCTGACTTACTTCACTCTGTATGACAGTCTCTAGGTCCATCCACCTTACTACAAATAACTCAATTTTGTTTCTTTTTATGGCTGAGTAATATTCCATTGTATATATATGCCACATCTTCTTTTTCCATTCATCTGTCGATGGGCACTTAGGTTGCTTCCATGTCCTGGCTATTGTAAATAGAGCTGCAATGAACATTGTGGTACATGACTCTTTTTGAATTATGGTTTTCTCAGGGTATATGCCCAGGAGTGGGATTGCCGGGTCATATGGTAGTTCTATTTTTAGTTTTTTAAGGAACCTCCATACTGTTCTCCATAGTGGCTGTATCAATTGACATTTCCACCAATAGTGCAAGAGGGTTCCCTTTTCTCCACATCCTCTCCAGCATTTATTGTTTGTAGATTTTTTGATGATGACCATTCTGACCAGTGTGAGATGATATCTCATTATAGTTTTGATTTGCATTTCTCTAATGATTAATGATGTTGAGCATCCTTTCATGTGTTTGTTGGCAATCTGTATATCTTCTTCGGAGAAATGTCTATTTAGGTCCTCTGCCCATTTTTGGATTGGGTTGTTTGTTTTTTTGATATTGAGCTTCATGAGCTGCTTGTAAATTTTGGAGATTAATCCTTTGTCAGTTGCTTCATTTGCAAATATTTTCTCCCATTCTGAGGGTTGTCTTTTGGTCTTGTTTATGGTTTCCTTTGCTGTGCAAAAGCTTTGAAGTTTCATTAGGTCCCATTTGTTTATTTTTGTTTTTATTTCCATTTCTCTAGGAGGTGGGTGAAAAAGGATCTTGCTGTGATTTATGTCATAGAGTGTTCTGCCTATGTTTTCCTCTAAAAGTTTGATAGTTTCTGGCCTTACATTTAGGTCTTTAATCAATTTTGAGCTTATTTTTGTGTTGGTGTTAGGGAGTGATCTAATCTGATACTTTTACATGTACCTGTCCAGTTTTCCCAGCACCACTTATTGAAGAGGCTGTCCTTTCTCCACTGTACATTTCTGCCTCCTTTATCACAGATAAGGTGACCATATGTGCATGGGTTTATCTCTGGGCTTTCTATCCTGTTCCATTGATCTATCTTTCTGTTTTTGTGCCAGTACCATACTGTCTTGATTACTGTAGCTTTGTAGGATAGTCTGAAGTCAGGGAGCCTGATTCCTTCAGCTCCGTTTTTCGTTCTCAAGATTGCTTTGGCTATTCGGGGTCTTTGTGTTTCCACACAAATTATGAAATTTTTTGTTCTAGTCCTCTGAAAAATGCCAGTGGTAGTTTGATAGGGATTGCATTGAATCTGTAGATTGCTTTGGGTAGAATAGTCATTTTCACAATGTTGATTCTTCCAATCCAAGAACATGGTATATCTCTCCATCTATTTATATCATCTTTAATTTCTTTCATCAGTGTCTTATAATTTTCTGCATACAGGTCTTTCGTCTCCTTAGGTAGGTTTATTCCTAGATATTTTATTCTTTTTGTTGCAATGGTAAATGGGAATATTTTCTTAATTTCACTTTCAGACTTTTCATCATTAGTGTGTAGGAATGCCAGAGATTTCTGTGCATTAATTTTGTATCCTGCTACTCTACCAAATTCATTGATTAGCTCTAGTAGTTTTCTGGTAGCATCTTTAGGATTCTCTATGTATAGTATCATGTCATCTGCAAACAGTGACAGCTTTACTTCTTTTTTTCAGATTTGGATTCCTTTTTTCCCCTTTTCTTCTCTGATTGCTGTGGCTAAAACTTCCAAAACTATGTTGAATAAGAGTGGTGAGAGTGGACAACCTTGTCTTTTTCCTGATCTTAGTGGAAATGGTTTCTGTTTTTCACCATTGAGGACGATGTTCACTGTGGGTTTGTCATATATGGCCTTTATTATGTTGAGGTAATTCCCTCTATGCCTACTTTCTGGAGGGTTTTTATCATAAATGGGTGTTGAATTTTGTCAGAAGCTTTCTCTGCATCTATTGAGATGATCATATGGTTTTTCTCCTTCAGTTTGTTAATATGGTGGACCATGTTGATTGATTTGCCTATATTGAAGAATCCTTGCATTCCTGTGGTAAACCCCAGTTGATCATGGTGTATGATCCTTTTAATGTGCTGTTGGATTCTGTTTGCTAGTATTTTGTTGAGGATTTTTGCATCTATGTTCATCAGTGATATTGGCCTGTAGTTTTCTTTCTTTGTGACATCTTTGTTGGGTTTTGGTATCAGAGTGATGGTAGCCTTGTAGAATGAGTTTGGGAGTGTTCCTCCCTCTGCTATATTTTGTAAGAGTTTAAGAAGGATAGGTGTTAGCTGTTCTCTAAATGTTTAATAGAATTCACCTGTGAAGCCATCTGATCCTGGGCTTTTGTTTGTTGGAACGTTTTAAATCACAGTTTCAATTTCTGTGCTTGGGATTGGTGTGTTCCTATTTTCTATTTCTTCCTGATTCGGTGTTGGAAAGTTGTGCATTTCAAAGAATTTGTCCATTTCTTCCAGGTTGTCCATTATATTTGCATATAGTTGCTTGTAGTAATCTCTCATGATCCTTTGTATTACTGCAGTGTCAGTTGTTACTTCTTCTTTTTCATGTCTAATTCTATTGATATGAGTCTTCTCCTTTTATTTCTTAATAAGTGTGGCTAATGGTTTATCAATTTTGTTTATCTTCTCAAACAACCAACTTTTAGTTTTATTGATTTTTACTATCATTCCCTTTATTTATTTTCATTTATTTCTGATCTGATCTTTATGATTTCTTTCCTTCTGCTAACTTTGGGTTTTTTTGTTCTTTTTTCTCTAATTGCTTTAGGTGTAGGGATAGGTTGTTAATTTAAGATGTTTCTTAAGGTACAATTGTATTGCTGTAAACTTCCTTCTTAGAATTTCTTTTGCTGCATCCCATAGGTTTTGGGTTGTTGTGTTTTCATTGTCTTTTTCTTCTAGGTATTTTTTAATTTTCTCTTTGATTTCTTCAGTGATCTCTTGGTTATTAAGTAGTGTATTGTTTAGTCTCCATGTGTTTGTATTTTTTACAGATTTTTTCCCTGTAATTTATATTTAGTCTCATAGTGTTGTGGTCAGAAAAGATACTTGATATGATTTCCATTTTCTTAAATTTACCAAGGCTTGATTTGTGACCCAAGATATGATCTATCCTGGAGAATGTTCCATGAGAACTTGAGAAGAAAATGTATTCTGTTGTTTTTGGATGGAATGTCCTATAAATATCAATTAAGTCCATCTTGTTTAATGTATCATTTAAAGCTCGTGTTTCCTTATTTATTTTCATTTTGGATGATCTGTCCATTGGTGAAAGTGGGGTGTTAAAGTTCCCTACTATGATTGTGTTACTGTCAATTTCCCCTTTTACGGCTGTTAGCATCTGCCTTATGTACTGAGGTGCTCCCATGTTGGATGCATAAATATTTACAATTGTTGTATCTTCTTCTTCGATTGATCCCTTGATCATTATGTAGTGTCCTTCTTTGTCTCTTGTAATAGTCTTTGTTTTAAAGTCTATTTTGTCTTATATGAGAATTGCTACTCCAGCCATCTTTTGATTTCCATTTGCATGCAATATCTTTTTCCATCCCCTCACTTTCAGTCTGTATGTGTCCCTAGGTCTGATGTCGGTCTTTTGTAGACAACATATATATGGGTCTTGTTTTTGTATCCATTCAGCCAGTCTGTGTCTTTTGGTTGGAGCATTTAATCCATTTACATTTAAGGTAATTATCGATATGTATGTTCCTATTCCCATTTTCTTAATTGTTTTGGGTTTGTTATTGTAAGTCTTTTCTTTCTCTTGTGTTTCCTGCCTAGAGAAGTTCCTTTAACATTTGTTGTAAAGCTGGTTTTGTGGTGCTGAATTCTCTTAGCTTTTGCTTGTCTGTAAAGTTCTTAATTTCTCCATCAAATCTGAATGAGATCCTTGCTGGGTAGAGTAATCTTGGTTGTATTTTTTTCCCTTTCATCACTTTAAATATGTCCTGCCAGTCCCTTCTGGCTTGCAGATTTTCTGCTGAAAGATCAGCTGTTAACCTTTTGGGGATTCTCTTGTATGTTATTTGTTGTTTTTCCCTTGCTGCTTTTTTTTTTTTTTTTTTTTTGCGGTACGCGGGCCTCTCACTGTTGTGGCCTCTCCCGTTGCGGAGCACAGGCTCCAGACGCGCAGGCCCAGCGGCCATGGCTCACGGGCCCAGCCGCTCCGCGGCATGTGGGATCCTCCCAGACCGGGGCACGAACCCATGTCCCCTGCATCGGCAGGCGGACTCCCAACCACTGCGCCACCAGGGAAGCCCTCCCTTGCTGCTTTTAATATTTTTTCTTTGTATTTAATTTTTGATAGTTTGATTAATATGTGTCTTGGTGTGTTTCTCCTTGGATTTATCCTGTATGGGACTCTCTGTGCTTCCTGGACTTGATTAACTATTTCCTTCCCCATATTAGGGAAGTTTTCAACTATAATCTCTTCACATATTTTCTCAATACCTTTCTTTTTCTCTTCTTCTTCTGGGACCACGATAATTCGAATGTTGGTGCATTTAATGTTGTCCCAGAGGTCTCTGAGACTGTCCTCATTTCTTTTCACTCTTTTTACTTTATTCTTCTCTGCAGTAGTCATTTCCACTATATTATCTTCCAGGTCACTTATCCCTTCTTCTCTCTCAGTTATTCTGCTATTGATCCCTTCTAGAGAGTTTTAAATTTCATTTATTGTGTTGTTCATCAGTGTTTGTTTTCTCTTTAGTGCTTCTAGGTCCTTCTTAAATGTTTCTTGTATATTCCCCATTCTATTTCCATGATTTTGGATCATCTTTACTATCATTATTCTGAATTCTTTTTCAGGTAAACTGCCTGTTTCCTCTTCATTTGTTAGGTCTGTTGGGTTTTTACCTTGCTCCTTCATCTGCTGTGTGTTTCTCTGTTTTCTCATTTTGCTTAACTTGCTGAGTTTGGGGTCTCCTTTTCACAGGCTGCTGGTTCGTAGTTCCCATTGTTTTTGGTGTCTGCCCCCAGTGGCTGAAGTTGGTTCAGTGGGTTGTGTAGGCTTCCTGGTGGAGGGGACTAGTGCCTGTGTTCTGGTGGATGAGGCTGGATCTTGTCTTTCTGGTGTCAGGTCCATGTCTGGTGATGTGTTTTGGGGTGTCTGTGAGCTTATTATGATTTTAGGCAGCCTCTCTGCTAATGGGTGGGTTGTTTTCCTGTCCTGCTAGTTGTTTGGCATAGGGTGTCCAGCACTGCAGCTTGCTGGTCGTTGAGTTGGACTGGATCTTGGTGTTGAGATGGAGATCTCTGGGAGATTTTCACCATTTGATATAACGTGGAGCTGGGAGTTCTCTGGTGGACCAATGTCCTGAACTTGGCTCTCCCATCTCAGAGGCACAGCCCTGACGCCTGGGTGGAGCACCAAGAGCCTGTCATCCACACAGCTTTTGTGCCGCTCTAGTCTCGAAGTTCCCACCCCTGCTCCTGAGGCCTGGGGCCCCATGGTAGGTGGACCTGTGTGCTGACACTCTCCTGGCTTTTTTGTTTGCCTCTTCTCCTTTGACAGCTCATTCTCATCTAACAAGCCATTTCCAGTCACTCACCAATCCTGACATTTCTGTCTCCTACTTGTTGCTCAAACCTATCTACTCCTCTCCACCATAATTACCTGCTCTCTTAGTCCATACCGAGATGACCATTTCTTTTGTTTTACATATATTTCCTGAGCAAAAATGAAGGGACTAGGAATGGTATGTAAAATTAAATAGTGTGATTAGGGAAGGTCTCTTGGAAAGGTGACTTTTAAGCAACAAGGTTGAATGGGTTATGGGTTAAGTCATTGAGGCTAGAACTGAGTGACATAGGGAGAGAGGAACAGAAGGTAAAGTCAGAGAGTTAAAGGTGGATGGTGGACTGATCACCTGGGATCTTGAAGGATAGATATGTTTGGAAAGGTGTAAGAGTCTGGGCTCATTGAAATCATTCCTTTGATATGTACCTTAACTATTTAGGGCCAGTATCCTGTTTTCTCCATCCTGAATCCCCTCAGGGTGCACCATCTGGGGACACCTGTGGTAGCTGATGTCTTGATGGCGACAGCATCCTTTGTTTATGGATATGGCAGGTGACATTCTTTGCTCACAGTGCATCCTCTTGGTGATAAATTCAACTAACATTTGGGAGGCGTTTCATGACCAGTTTTGTCCTATAGCACTTAGGAAGGCTCATTCCTAGATCAGCAAAGATTCTCTTGATAGGCCACTCAATGTGTTAATTTTTGGATTAGGCCCTGTTGATAATCTAAAATTCTCTGGATCGCCTGTCTTTACCAGTCTGTTATGATACAGGAGATGTTTTCCCTTGTTCCTCTTCCCATATCTAGAGTTGCTCTTTATTAACTTGTTGATGCATACTTAAGTATGTATCAACCCATACATGCTTATACCATTCATGTAGCCTCTTTCAAGTCAAATCATTCCAAACATAACCTTCCAGTTTTTTACAACTCTATCTAGTCATTTGTCTCTATTTCATAAGAAAAAGACAGAAACTTAATGCATTATATACACCAGTAAAAGATGCTAGGAGGCCTCAGTCTAATGCATTTCTTTTTTTAAGGGCCTTAGAAACCAGTTAAAATCCCAACCATTCTTCCTGCTTCGTTCTTTTCTGATTCCTTTGAGATGTGAAAAGCTTTGGAAGGAGTGTTTAATTTAATCTGAACCTACCAGATATTTATCATCCTGTGTAAATGCAGCTCTGAGAGGTAGAATTCGATGTGTATAAAACGGAAAAGCGTAAATGTAGGGACATTATTGGAAATTGGGAGAGGCATGTGACCAGAGAGGAATCACAGTGGATCAACAGCACCTCCTTCACAAATGAGGACAAGCTTATCTTGATAATGACATTAACAGTGAGGCGTTAAACTGTTACTGTGAAAAATTATTAACGAAATGGATGGAGGAAAAGTTTTCATGATAGAACACATCTTTCAAATAGCCTGTAAATTTCAGATAAATGTTTCATTATTTGAAATTTAGAGTTTATTGCTTAGAAGTTTTGCAGACTATTCAAAGACTCCCGCTATTCCTGCAGGCACTGGCTAGATCGCCTTCTGATTCATGCACTTGGGTCACACTTAACAAGACTTAGCCACAACCTTTTTTGGAGAATGTTCTACAACATATTGTGCTAACCAGCTACAGATCTGACGAGAAACATTCCCTCTCACATACGGGAGAGCACAATTGTCTTCACATTTTTCCTGCTTAGTTAGAACTCTGGGTCATAGTCCATGTCTCCTCAGACTGTGGTAATTAATTTGAATCTGAAACTAAGCTTTATTGTAGGGATATTGTTTGCAAGTGTGAATCTATGGTTTTCTTGGGGATAGAGAGAGTGGGGGAAATTACTGAGTCTGAATGACTAGAGTGTAGACAGTACCAGCAGGGAAGCAATGCCTCTACAGAAAGGCTACTAAAAGGCAGAGGGAAGTGTGAGGGGACAAGTGTGACACCATTTGGCTTCTGTTCCATAGATTTGAAAATTAAATGACTCTAGCAATGTGACTTTGAATCAGTTTCCTGTTTTTCTCTCATGAGAGCCAAGTAAGGGCTTTAACTCATAGAGCAAGCATCCTTGTGATATACAGTATGAGAACCAGTAGAATGTTTTACCTGGAGTAGAGAAACTTGAGAATATCCATAGAAATCTGGAATCAAATAGATAAAAGCCACCGGAGCTTGAGGGCACTGAGGGTGCTTCCCACAGGGGATGTGGGGGTTGGTTAAGGGGAGCCTACATGACTTGAGGTCCTCAGCCCCACCATTTGAATCACAAAAGGGGGGAAAAAGCTTTGAAGTAACAGTAATCAAAACTTGCTTAGTGCTTTATAGTTTACAAAGCGATCTTCCATACAACCCCCCAAACCCCTCTAATTTAGGTAGTGCTTTAGTATTTATTATTTCCAACTTATGGGTAAAACAATGAGATTGAGAGAAGATAATACAGTTCCTCAAAACTTTTACTAGGACCCAGGCCTCTTTTTATACACTTTCCACTATACCCTTCTCTGTATAGCCATGCCATTGGTTCAGTGTTAGACTAACGTATAGAAAGTGTTTCATATGAAGTATATCTCTGTAGATTAGTGATAGGAGTCTATTAATAAATTGAATAAACATGTCAAAGTCAGAAGCTCATTCTTTGAAAAAAGAAATATTTGGTTGTCCATCTGCCCCCCCACGCCCCGCCGTCCACCTTCAAGCTCACTATATTTAACACTGGATTTCATCTGCCATCTAGTGGAATTTTGATAAACCACATGTAAAAACTAAGGAGTCATTCCCTCCAGTAGACTGTCCAATGTACTTCTGAAATTTCATCAAATTTTTTATGTTCACCTTACACTTTTAAAGCACTTGTATGTGAAGATTATTTCCTATATCAAAAATTAGTAAGTGTTCTCTCACCTTGAATTTTTGTACAACCTAGTTCTTGACTACTAATATCTTATGTGACCTAGGATAATTATCTCTCTCCTTACTTTATTTAACTTTTTTTTTGACTCTCCATTTACTCTTCTACAAAATGAGGTTAAAATCCCTGTCAGCTATAAAATTCAATGGCACTATGCTACATTTTGACTTAATAACAGTAAAAAATCAGTATGTTTTTAAAAAATTTGTTGATACTCTTCCCCTATTCCCATACCTAACTCTACCCTACCTTTACTCAGATAATTCCTACAGATCAGTGAGCTATTAGAAGACCAGAATTATGTGGAAAATCAACAAGTGATGTTTTAAAAGATGGTTAATGTATGTCACATAGGTCATGGGAAAGAGGAAAACAATACCCACTGAGAGAACCATTGAACCTACATAATTAACTTACATAGATAAAATCTTTTAAAATTTTATTTAATCATTACATAAAATTTCATTTTATCTTCACAACAGCTCTGTGAGGACTTTGGAAATGGTATTGTTATCATTCTTTGCCAATGAATAAACAAAGGAACAGAAATATTTAGACGATCAATCTCACAAAGGCAGGCGGTTGTAGAAAATGAATTAAACTCAAATCTGTGCTACTCCCTGCAGAGTAGCAGCTTCAAGATCACCTGGGAGAACTTCCCTGGTGTCACAATGGTTAGGCATCTGCCTGCCAATGCAGGGGACACGTGTTCAAGCCCTGGTCCAGGAAGATCCCACGTGCTGCAGAGCAACTAAGCCTGTGTGCCACAACTACTGAGCCTGTTCTCTAGAGCCCGTGAGCTACAACTACTGAGCCCACATGCTGCAACTACTGAAGCACAGGTGCTGTGCTCCACACCAAGGGAACCCACTGCAATGAGAAGCCCGCGTACCACAATGAAGAGTAGCTCCTGCTCACCACAACTAGAGAAAGCCCGCACGCAGCAACAAAGAACCAATACAGCCAAAAAAAGAGATCACCTGGGAGCTTGTGAGAAATGCAGACTCTGAACCCACATCCTAGACCTAAAGAATCAGAATCTGCATCCTCCCAAGATCCCTAGGTGATGTGATGCTCATTAAAGTTTGAGAAACACCAAACTAACCCATGAACCATTTATCAGACCAAGATGTCTTTCCAGGGCATGTAAGGAAGCCATGTGGTCTTTGAGGACTATTTGAATCAGTTTTAGTCTGGACAAAAGCTTAAATATGGGAAAATACTGTCTCGAGTGAGAGGGCAAATTTCAAAATAGTCAAATCTCATCAGATATGTAAAATAATAAAATGCTTTGAATTATTTGGTTTTTTATTATTAAAAATATTTTATTGGGCTTCCCTGGTGGCGCAGTGGTTGAGAGTCCACCTGCCGACGCAGGGGACACGGGTTCGTGCACTGGTCCGGGAAGATCCCACATGCCGCGGAGCGGCTAGGCCCGTGAGCCATGGCCACTGACCCTGCGCGTCCGGAGCCTGTGCTCCGCAATGGGAGAGGCCACAACAGTGAGAGGCCCGCGTACTGCAAAAAAAAAAAAAAAAATTATTGAAGTATAGTTGATGTACAGTTTTACATAATTTATAGGTGTACAATATAGTGATTCACAGTTTCTGAAGGCTATATTCCATTTATAGTTATTATAAAGTATTGGCTATATTCCCTGTGTTGTACAATATGTCCTTGTAGCTTATTTTATACATAATACTTTGTACCTCTTACTCTCCTACCCCTATATTGACCCTCCCCGCTCCCTCACCCCACTGGTAACCACCAGTTTATTCTCTATATCTGTGGGTCTGCTTCTTTTTTTTGGTTATATTTCTTAGTCTGTTGTATTATTTGGATTCCACATATAAGTGATATTGTACAGTATTTGTCTTTCTCTGTCTGACTTATTTCACTTAGCCTAATGTCCTCCAAGTCCATCCATGTTGCTCCAAATGGAAAAATTCCATTCTTTTTCCTGGCTGAGTATCTTTTCGAATTAGTGGTCTTGTTATTTTTGGGTATATACCCAGGAGTGGAATTGCTGGGTTATATGGTAGTACTATTTTTAATTTTTTGAGAAGGTTCCATAATGTTTTCCACAGGGGCTGTACCAATTTACATTCACACCAACAGTGCACTAAGGTTCCCTTTTCTCTGCATCCTTGCCAACATCTGTTATTTGTGTTCTTTTTGATGATAGCTGTTCTGAGAGGTGTGAGGTGTTATCTCATTGTGGCTTTAATTTGCATTTCCCTGATGGTTATCAATGTCAAGTATCTTTTCATATGTGCCTGTTGGCCATTTGCGTATCCTCTTTGGAAAAATGTCTATTCATGTCTTCTGCCCATTTTTAATTGAGTTATTTGGTATTTTTTGGATGCTGAATTGTATTAGCTATTGATATATTTTTGATATTAACCCCTTGTCAGTCATATGATTTGCAAATTTTTCTCCCATTTGTTGTAGGTTGCCTTTTTGTTTTGTCTGTGGTTACCTTTGCTGTGCAAAAGCTTTTAAGTTTAATTAGGTGCCATTTGTTCATTTTTGCTTTTATTTCCTTGGTATTAGGAGACAGATCCAAAAAAATATTAGTATGATTTATGTCAAAGAGTGTTCTGCCTATGTTTTCCTCTAGAAGTTTTATGGTTTCTGACCTTTATTTTAGGTCTTTAATGCATTTTTAGTTTTATTTTTGTTTATGGAGTTAGAGAATGTTCTAATTTCATTCTTTTATGTTTAGCTGTCTGGTTTTCTCAACAACACTTATTGAACAGACTGTCTTTTCTCCATTGTATATTTTTGCCTCCTTTGTCATACATTAATTGCCCATAAGTACCCACATTTGTTTCTGGTTTCTCTGTTCCATTCCATTGATCTGTGTCTGTTTTTGTGCCATAACATGTTTTGATTACTGTAGCTTTGTAGTATTGTCTGAAGTCTAGAAGGGGTATGCTTCCAGCTTTGTTCCTTATCCTTAAGATTGCTTTGGCAATTCTTGGCCTTCTATGTTTTCATACACATTTTAAAATTATTTTTTCTAGTTATGTGAAAATGCCGTTAGTATTTTGGTAGAGATTGCATTGAATCTGTAGACTCCCTTGGGTAATACAGTTATTTTTCCAATCCAAGAACACAGTATATCTTTCCATCTGTTTGTTCATCAGTGTCTTACAGTTTTCAGGGTACAGGTCTTTTGCCTCCTTAGGTACAGTTATTCCTAGGTATTTTATTCTTTTTGATGTGATGGTAAATTGGATTGTTTTCCTAATTTCTCTTTCTGATAGTTCATTGTTAGTGTATAGAAATGCAACAGATTTATATATATTAATTTTGCATCCTGCAACTTTACCAAATTCATTGATGAGCTCTTATAGTTTTCTGGTAGTATCTTTAGGATTTTTTAATATATAGTATCATATCATCTGCAGATAGTTATAGTTTTACTTCTTCCTTTCCAGTGTGCATTTCTTTTTATTTCTTTTTCTTGTCTGATTACTGTGGGTAGAACTTCCAATACTCTGTTGAATAAAAGTGGTGAAAGTGTGTATCCTTGTCTTCTTCCTAATTCTAGAGGAAATGCTTTCAGTTTTTCACTGTTGAGTATGATGTTAGTGTGGGTTTGTTATATATGGCCTTTGTTATGTTAAGGTATGTTTCTTCTATGCCCACGTTCTGGAGAATTTTAACCATAAATGGATGTTGAACTTTGTCTAAAGTTTTTTCTGCATCTGTTGAGATGATCATATGGTTTTTATTTTTCAATTTGTTAATGTGGTATATCACCTTGACTGATTTGTTGATATTGAAAAAGCCTTGCGTCCTTGGGATAAATCCCACTGCATCACAGTGTATGATCCTTCAGTGGATTTGATTTGCCAGTATTTTGTTAAGGATTTTTGCATCTTTGTTCATCAGTGATATTGGCCTGTAATTTTGTTTTTTTGTAATACCTTTGTGTGGTTTTGATGTCAGGGTGATTCTGACCTTCTAGAATGAGTTCACAAGTGTTCCTCCTCTGCACTAATTTTGGAATCATTTCAGAAGGACAGCTGCTAACTTTTCTCTAAATGTTTGATAGAATTTACCTGTGAAGCTCTCTGGTCCTGGACTTTTGATTGTTGGGAGTTTTTAAATTACTGATTCAATTTTATTACTGGTAATTGGTCTTTTCATATTTTCTATTTCTTCCTGGTTCAGTCTTGGGAGAATGTATCTTTCTAAGAATTTGTCCATTTCTTCTAGGTTATCCATTTTATTGGCATATAATTGTTCATAGTAGTCTCTTATGATCCTTTGTATTTCCTTTTTAAGATTTTTTTGATGCAGACCATTTTTTAAGTCTTTATTGAATTTGTTACAGTATTGCTTCTGTTTTATGTTTTTTGTTTTTTTGGCCATGAGGCATGTGGGATCTTAGCTCCCCAACCAGAGATTGAACCTTCACCCCCTGCATTGGAAGGCAAAGTCTTAACCACTGGACCACCAGGGAAGTCCTGATCCTTTGTATCTCTATGGTGTCAGTTGTAACTTCTTTTTCATTTCTGATTTTATGGATTTGGGCCCTCTCTCTTTTTTTTTTTCCTTGATGAGTCTGGCTAAAGGTTTATCAATGTTGTTTATCTTTTCAAAGAACCAGCTTTTAGTTCAATTGATCTTTTGTATTTTTTTTTAGTCTCTATTTCATTTATTTCTGCTCTTTATGATTTCTTTCCTTCTACTAACCTTGTGGTTTTTTTGTTCTTCTTTCTCTAATTCCTTTAGGTGTAAATTTTTCAGATTCTTTTCCCATATAGGTTATTACAGAATATTGACTGTAGTGCCCTGTGCTATACAGTAGGTCCTTGTTGATTATTGATTTTATATATAGTAGTATGTATATGTTAATCCCAAACTGCTAATTTATTCCTCCCCCCACCATTCCCCTTTGGTAACTATAAGTTTGTTTTTGAACTCTGTGAGTCTGTTTCTGTTTTGTAAATAAGTTCATTTGTATCATTTTTTTTAGATTCCACATATAAGGGATATCATATGATATTTATCTCTGTCTGACTTACTTCACTTAGTAAAATAATCTCTAGGGGGCTTCCCTGGTGGCGCAGTGGTTGAGAGTCCGCCTGCCGATGCAGGGGACGCGGGTTCGTGCCCCGGTCCGGGAGGATCCCGCATGCCGTGGAGCGGCTGGGCCCGTGAGCCATGGCCGCTGAGCCTGCGCGTCCGGAGCCTGTGCTCGGCAACGGGAGAGGCCACAACAGTGAGAGGCCCGTGTACAGCATAAAAAAAAAAAAAAGAAAAAAAAAAAAAAGAATCTCTAGGTTCAACCATGTTGCTGCAAATGGCATTATTTCATTCTTTTTATGGCTGAGTATTACTCCTTTGTATATATGTACAATGTTTTCTTTATCCATTCTTCTGTTGATGGATATTTAGTTTGCTTCCTTGTCTTGAGTATTGTAAATAGTGCTGCAGTGAACACAGGGGTGCATATATCTTTTTGAATTAGACTTTTCTCTGGATATATGTCCCGGAGTGGGATTACTGGATTTTATGGTAGTTCTAGTTTTAATTTTTTAAGAAACCTCCATACTGTTCTCCATAATGGTTGTACCAATTTACATTCCCACCAGCAGTGCAGGAGTGTTCCGTTTTCTCCATACTCTCTCCAGCAATTATTTTTTGTAGACATTTAGATGATGGCCATTCTGACCAGTGTGAGATGACACATCATTGTGGTTTTGATTTGTATTTCTCTAATCATTAGTGATGTTGAGCATCTTTTCACATGCTTTTTGGCCATCTGTATGTCTTTTTTGGAGAAATGTCTATTTAGATCTTCTGCCCATTTTTTGATTGGGTTGTTTGTTTTTTATGTGATATTGAGCGGCATGAGCTGTTTGTATATTTTGGAAATTAATCCCTTGTCGATCACTTTGTTTGCAAATATTTTTTTCTGTTCTGTCTGTTGTCTTCTTGTTTTGTTTATGGTTTCCTTTGCTGTGCAAATCTTTTAAGTTTAATTAGGTCCCATTTGTTTATTTTTGTTTTTATTTTTATTACTCTAGGAGACAATTCAGAAAAGACATTGCTATGATTTACATCAAAGAGTGATCTGCCTATGTTTTTCTCTAAGAGTTTTATAGTATCTAGTCTTACATTTAGGCCTTTAATCCATTTTGATTTTATTTTTGTGTATGGTGTTAGAGAATGTTCTAGTTTCATTCTTTTACATGTACCTGTCCTGTTTTCTCAGCACCAGTTATTGAAGAGACTGTCTTTTCTCCATTGTGTATTCTTGCATCCTTTGTTGTAGATTAATTGACCATAGTTGTGTGGTGTTGTTTCTGGGCTTTCTGTCCTGTTCCATTGATCTGTATTTCTGTTTTTGTGCCAGTACCATACTGTTTTGATGACTGTAACTTTGTAGTACAGTCTGAAGTCAGGGAGCCTGATTCCTCCAGGTCCTTTTTTTTCCCCCTCAGGATTGGTTTGGGTATTCAGGGTGTTTTGTGTTCCCATGCAAATTTAAGAGTTTTTGCTCTAGTTCTGTGAAAAATGTCATTGTAATTTAATAGGGATTGCATTGAATCTGTAGATTGCCTTGAGTAATTTAGTCATTTTGACAATATTGATTTTTCGAAC
This sequence comes from Phocoena sinus, assembly GCF_008692025.1. Taxonomy (NCBI): domain Eukaryota; kingdom Metazoa; phylum Chordata; class Mammalia; order Artiodactyla; family Phocoenidae; genus Phocoena; species Phocoena sinus. Next base: position 83,249,708 of record NC_045771.1, read on the forward strand.
CAAAGAACATGGTATATGTTTCCATCTGTTTGTGTCATCTTCAAGTTCTTTCATCAGTATCTTATAGTGTTCAGAGTACAGGTCTTTTGCCTCCTTAGGTAGGTTTATTTCTAGGTATTTTATTCTTTTGATGCCGTGGTAAATGGGGTTGTTTCCTTAATTTCTCTTTCTGATCTTTCCTTGTTAGTGTATACAAATGCAAGAGATTTCTGTGTTTTAATTCTGTATCCTTCAACTTTATCGATTTTCTGGATGAGTTCTAGTAGTTTTCTGGTAGCATGTTTAGGATTTTCTGTGTATAGTATCATGTCATCTGGAAACAGTGACAGTTTTAGATTCCTTTTATTTCTTTTTCTTCTCTGATTGCCACGGCTAGGACTTCCAAAACTATGTTGAATAAAAGTGGTGAGAGTAGACCTCTTTGTCTTGTTCCTGAACTTAGAGGAAATGCTTTCATCTTTTCACCATTGAGTATGTTGTTAACTGTATTTTTGATGTATATGGCTTTTATTATGTTGAGGTAGGTTCCCTCTATGCCCACTTTCTGGAGACTTTTTCTCATAAATGGGTGTTGAATTTTGTCAAAAGCTTTTTCTGCATCTGTTGAGATGATCATATGGTTTTTATTCTTCAATTTGTTAATGTGGTATATCACACTGATTGATTTGTGGATATTGAAAAATCCTTGCATGCCTGGGATAAATCCCACTTGGTCATGGTGTATTATCCTTTTAATGTGCTGTTGGACTCAGTTTGCTAGTATTTTGTTCAGGATTTTTGCATCTATGTTCATCAGTGATATTGACCTGTAATTTTCTTTTTTTGTAGTATCTTTGTCTGATTTTGGTATTGGGGTGATGATGGCTTCATAGCATGAGTTTGAGAATATTTCTTCCTTTGCAATTTTTTGGAATAGTTTCAGAAGGATAGGTATTAATTCTTCTTTAAATGTTTGATGGGCAAGTCTTAATTAACATTTGAGTGGTTGCTCTCTTTCATTTACTGTGGAAATGACTTTATATGCACTAACTTGTTTACTACTCAAAGGCATTCCATGATGGAGGTGCCAGTATCTTCATTTTACAGATGAGGAAACTAAGACACAGAGGAGTTAATTTTCTCAAGGTCGCACAGTATGTGGTAGGCCTGGAATTCAAACCTAGGTGTCAGAACCAGATTTCTATCCATCACATAAAGAGAAAGGAGATATAGGAATTTTAAATTTATTCACAGTAGAAACCAGAACAGTTGTTACAAAAATAATAATAAAAGATCTCATTGAAGAAAGATTTTTTGAAATATTAAAAACTTGAATTTGTAAATTTCTACCCATTAAAAGAAAAGCAAATCAAAATTTAATTGTCCAACAAGTGTAAGGAATACCTGAGAAGAGAGCAAATGAGTTTTGAACTAAAGGAGAGGGCCCTACTGATTGAAGATATGGTTAACACTTTTTATTTAATCATTCAGATCATATCAAGCAGAGCAGCCCCATTCAGATGGTAACATGGGCCTCTAATCCCCAAAGTCCAGAGTTCATTGTTGGTGTGGCAAAGCAATTCAGTCAGCTGAAGAATAGCTGTTTTATGTAGTCCGAATTCAACATAACATATACTTTACAGAGCTGTGATTGGTTAGCATAATTGTAGTATTGTAGGAAACTTTCAGGTTAACCAAGCCACTCAAAATGATTACTCGTGATACCAAGAGCTACAAAATTGAAGCACCTTCTGCTACAGGGGTCAACAAACTGGCATGTGGGCCAATTCTAGTTCACCCTTTGTTTTGTGAATAAATTTTTATTGTGACACAGTCACACCCAGTTGTTGGGTATTGTCTATGACTGCTTTGTGCTACAATGACAGAGCTGAGTAGGGGCAACTGCCACAGAGGCCATATGACCTGCAAAACCTGCAATATTTCCTATCGGGTCCTTTACAGAAAAAGTTCGCTGGCTCCTGTTTTAGTCCTTTAAGCACATTTTCATCAATAATAAATATCTTCTCCAGCAGGTATATAAAAGTGAGTCAAACATGCAGCTTTAATGTCTAAAAGTGAACCTTACTATTAGTATATGCTGAACTTTGAGAATTTTTATTTGTAAATATTTCTACAGTGTGACAGTGAATTAAATTATTTGACCATAAATGTTTATCTCATTTACTGATGTCAGTGGTTAAACCTACACATTAACTTGCCCATTTCATAGTTACCTTTAGGGACTTTTCCTTTCCCTAGAGGTCCAGGGATTTTTCTCTTAACATTTCTCATGATAGAGCTTGCTGTCTGTTCGTGGCCTTTGGTCTACACAGATCTTGAACTGTCTATTTATCTTTCTCAGCCAGTTTCAGTCTTTCTCAACCAAATGATTTCAGGCAACTACAATCAAACCATTGCTAAAAGAAACTTATTTGCCATCTGGGCTTTATACTGCATACACTATTTGTAATTTTTGTTTATTTAGCAAGTGTGTTGAATATTTTCCTTGTATTTTGCATGCTGGCTTACTCTAAATAAACAGAAATTTGTTTTTGATCCCAACATAACTATAGAGTTGGGTAGGAAATTACTTTGACACAGTAGTGGCCTCCAAATACACTTTGAGGCACTTTCCCAGAGGTCTTAGAACAAAAAATCTCAGAGAACTTTAAATAGTTGAATACCGTAATTTTAAAATCAGTTTAAAATACATAGTGAGAAATTAGGAGAGAGAGATGGGGTAAGTTTCCAAACTTTGGACAGGGTGCAAGCAAGGCAGAAGACTCACTACACCTGAATCCTGAGGCACATGATTCAAGAGCAGGGGAGTCTAAAATACAGAAGGTGCTTGGTGTCTAATTCTACCCTTGTTGTGTTGGAGAGACACAGGAGCAAGTATTGCCACAGCAGCAGACAACCAGTGACCTGATGGACAGCATAGTTTTTACTTTTTTTTTTCCCCTGTGTGATACGGACAGGGGACAAATAGGATACCTCTGTGTCTCCTACAAATGTAATGTCTTACAGATTTATTGACTCTTGTGTACTTGACATTTCCACCCCTTGCTTTTTTCAAAAAATGCTAAACTTTATATCTAATGAGTCACACTAGCTTCTTCCTTTCACACTTAGTTTCATCTATTCTTGTTATTTGTTACTCTTGTTAGCATAGCTGAATACACTTTTAAAAACTTGTGTAATTGAAGACAGTCCCTGCTCCATATCCACAGGCTTCCCACCCACAGATTCAATCAGACTTGGAGTTCAGTCTGTGGTTGGTTGAATCTGGGGGTGTGGACGGTGGACATAGAGGATCAACTGTACTATATACCATTTTATATATAAGGGACTTGAGCATCCCTGAATTTTGGTGTCTGTGGGTGTCCTGGACCAGTCCCCTGCAGATACCTAAGGATGACTGTCTAACATTACCTTAGTTTCGGGTGTATAACATAATGATTTGATATTTGTATATGCTGCAAAATGATCACCACAATCAGTCTAGTTAACAGCTATCACTGTAAATGGTTACAAATATTTTTTCTTATGATAGACTTTAAGATTTACTATATTAGCAGCTTTCAAATATGCAATACATTATTATTAACTAGAGTCGTAATGTTGTACATTACATGCTCAGAATTTATTTATTTTATAACTGGAGGTTTGTACCTTTAGACTCCCTTCACACATTTCCCCCACACCCATCCCTTGCCTCTGACAGCCACTGACGTGTTTTCTGTACTCATGAATTTGTTGTTTTCTTTTTTCTTTTGGATTCCACATGTAAGTGAGAGCATATGGTATTTGTCATTCTCTGTTTGACTTATTTCATTTAGCATAATGCCCTCAAGGTCCATCTGTGTTATCATAAATGGCAGGATTTCAGGTTTCACGGCTGAATAATATTCCATTCTGTGTGTGTGTGTGTGTGTGTGTGTGTGTGTGTGTATCAGATTCTTTATCCATTCATTCACTGATGAAGGCTTAGGTTATTTCCAGATTTTGGCTTTTGTATGTAATGTTGCAATGAGCATGAGGAGTGCATATATCTTTCAAATCAGTGTTTTTGTTTTCCCTGGATAAATAGCCAGAAATGGAATTGCTGGATAGTATGGTAGCTCTATTTTTAATTTTTTTAGGAACCTCCAACCATTTCTCAAGTGGCTACACAATTTACATTTCCAAAAACAGGACACAGGAGTTCCCTTTTGTCCATATTCGTGCCAACACTTGTTGTCTCTTGTCATTTTCGTGGTTGGTATTCTAACAGGTGTGAGGTGAGATCTCACTGTAGTTTTGATTTGCATTTCCCTTATGGTTAGTGATGTTTGAGCATCTTTGCATGTACCTGTTGGCTATCCTTATGTCTTCTTTTGAAAAATGTCTATTCAGCTCTTCTGCCTACTTTTAAATCAGGTTGCTTTTTTGGCTATTCAGTTTCATGAGTTCTGTATATATTTTGGGTATTAATCCCTTGTTACATATATGGTTTGCAAATATGTTCTCCCATTATGAGGGCTGCCTTTTAATTTTATTGGTTTCCTTTGCCTTGCAGAAGATGTAGAGTTTGATATAGTTCTATTTGTTTGTTTTGGCTTTTGTTGCCTTTGTTTTTGTTGCCAAATTAAATCTTCACCAAGAATGATGATAAGGAGTTTATAGCCTATGTTTTCTTCAAGGAGTTTTATGGTTTCAGGGCTTACATTCAAGTTTTTAATCCATTTTAAGTTAATTTTTGTATATGCTGTAAGATGGTGGGCTAATTTGATTCATTTGCATGTGGCTCTCCAATTTTTCTAGCACTATTTACTGAGGAGACTCTCCTTTCCCCATTGTATATTTTTGTCTCCTTTGTTGTAAATTAGACAATCATATATGCATGAGTTAATTGCTGGGCTCTCTATTTTGTTCCATTGATATATGTGTCTGTTTTATGCTAATACCATATTGCATTGATTACTATAACTTTGTAATATAGTTTGAAATCAGGGTTCATTATATCTCCAGCTTTGCTCTTATTTCTCAAAATTGCTTTGGCTATTCAGGATCTTTTATGGTTCCATACAAATTTTAGGATTATTTGCTTTATTGCTGTGAAAAATGCCATTGGAATTTTGATAGGGATTGTGTTGAATCTGTAGTTTGCTTTGGGTACTACAGACATTATAACAATATTAATTCTTCCAATTCATGAGGATGGAATATCTTTCCATTTCTTTCTGCCTTCTTCAATTTCATTCTTCATTGTCTTACAGTTTTCAGTGTGCAGGTTTTTCACCTCGTTTTTGCACCTTTTATTTCTTGTCTGATTGCTGTGGCTAAGACTTTGAATACTATGTTGAATAAAAGAGGTAAGAGTTGGCACCCTAGTCTTATTCCCAGACTTAGAGGAAAGGCTTTTATGTTTACACTATTGAGTTTCATTTCAGCTGTGGGCTTGTCATATATGGCAACATATGTCATTATGTTGAGGTAAGTTCCCTCTAACTTTAAGAGATTTTATCATACATGGATGTTGACTTTTGTGAATGTTTTTCAGTATCTATTGAGATGGTGATATGATTTTTATCTTTCATTTTGTCAGTGTGGTATATCACAGGGTTTGATTTGAATATTTTGAACCATCCTTGGACCCCTGGAATAAATACCACTGAACATGGTGTATGATCCTTTTAGTGTGTTGTTGAATTTGCTATGCTAATATTTTATTGAGGATTTTTTCATCTATGTTCATCAGGGATATTGACCTGTAATTTTCTTTTGTTGTGGCTTCCTTATCTAGTATTGGTATCATGGTAATGCTGGCCTCATAAAATGAGCTTGGAGTGTTCCCTCTTCTTCTATTTTTTGAAAAAATCTTAGAAGGATTGGTGTCATTTCTTCTTTCAGTGTTTGGTGTTAATCACCAATGAAGTTGTCAGGTCCTGAACTTTTGTTTGGCGAGAGGTCTTAGATTACTGATTCAATCTCTTTACTAGTAATTGGTCTATTAAGTTTTTCTGTTTCTTCATTATTCAGTCTTAGCAGTTTGTACGTTTCTAGGAGTTTATCCATTTCTTCTCGGTTTTCAAATTTCTTGACATATGATCGTCAATAGTTGCCTCTTAGGAACATTTGTATTTCTGTGGTATCAGCTGTAATGTCTTCTCTTTCATTTCTAGTTTTTTTTTTTTTTTTGGATCCTCTTTTTTTCTTGGTGTATGTAGCTAAATATTCGTCAATTTTATTTCTCTTTTCAGAAAATCAGCTCTTAGTTTCATTGAACTTTTCTATTTTCTTTTAGTCTCCATTTATTTCTGCTCTGATTTTATTTCCTTCCTTCTACTAACTTAAGAGTTCATTTTTTTTCCTTTTTTTAGTTCCTTGAAGTGTGAGGGTAGGTTGTTTGAGATTTTTCTTGTTTCTTGAGGTAGAAATTTATCACTGTGAACTCCCTCTTAAAACTGCTTTTGCTGTCCAATAAATTTTGGTATTTTGTACATATTTTGAAACATATTCTCATTTGCCTCAAGATATTTTTTGATTTCTCTTTTGATTTCTTCTTTGACTCATTGGTTGTTCATTGGGATAGTAGCATGTTGTGGAATCTGAACATATTTGTGAATTTCCCAGTTTAGTTCTTGAAATTGATTTCTAGTTTCATACCATTGTGATCAGAAAAGATGCTTGATATTATTTTAATCTTCTTAAAGTATTATTAAATTTATTAAAAGTTGTTTTGTGGTTTAACATATGATCTATCCTGGAGATCCATGTACACTTGAGAAGAATGTGTATTCTGCTTTTGGACGGAATGTTCTATCTACATCTATCTATATCTATATGTATATCCATATCCATATCTATATCCATATATAAGTCCATCTTGCCTGACTTAGCACTTAAGCCCAATGTTTCCTTATTGATTTTCTGTCTGGATGATCTATACATTGATGTAACTAGGATATTAAATTCTCCTACTAGTATTGTATACCTGACTATTTCTCCACTTACTTTTGTTAATATTTAGTTTATGTATTTAGGTGTTCCTGTATTGGATGCATAAATATTTACAATGCTTCATCCTTTTTAGATTGACCCCTTTATTATTATGTAATGCTCTCCTTTGTCTCTATCAGTCTTTGTTTTAAAGTCTCTTTTGTCTGCTATAAGCATAACTACCCCAGCTTTCTTTTGCTTTCCAGTTGCATGAAATATGTTTTTCTATTCCTTCACTTTTAGTCTGTATACATTCTTATGTTTGAAGTAAGTTTTTTGCTCGCAGCATATGGATGAACCTTTTTCTTTTTAATCCATTTAGCCACTCTTTGCTTTTGATTGGAGAATTTAGTCTATTTAAATTTATAGTAATTATTGATAGATATGTATTTACTGTCACTTTGTAAATTGTTTTCTGACTATTTTGTAGTTTCTCTCTCTTCTCTTGTTCCCTTCCTTTTTGTTCTAATGACATTTTTAGTGGTAAGCTTAGCTTTTTTTCTCTTTCTCTTGTCCATCTATTATAGGTTTTTGCTTTGTGGTTCCCATGAGGCTTACATATAACAACTTATGTTTATATTGGTCTATTTTATCTTGATAACTACTTAAGTTTGAACACATCCTACAGGTCTACATTTTCACTCTCCCCCTAATATTTTGTTTTTGATGTCACATTTTACATGTTTTTATCTTATATATCCATTAAGTAATTATTGTAGTTATGGTTATTTTTACTACTTTAGACTTTTAAACTTCATACTAGCTTTACCATATATAATGTTTACCTTTGCCAGTGAGATTTATACTTTCATATGTTTACCTGTTACTAATTAGCACCCTTCTTTCATCTTAAAAGGTCCCTTTATCATTTCTTGTAAGGCTGGTTCAAAGGTAATTTCTTCCTTTAGCTTTTGCTTGCCTGGAAATTTTAAATCTCTCTTTCAATTCTGAATAATAACTTTGCCAGGTAGAGTATTCTTGTTTGGAAGATTTTTTTTTTTCTTTCTGCACTTTGAATATATTATGCCTCTCCCATCAGTACTGCAAAGTTTCTGCTGAAAGTTCTGCTGATGGTCTTATGGGGATTCTGTTGTATGGAACAAGGTGTTTCTCTCTTAATGCTTTTAAGATTCTCTCCTTGTCTTTTACTTTTGATGTTTTATAATGTGTGTTTGTGTGGGTCTGTTTGGGTTCATCTTATTTGGAACTCTGTGTGCTCCTGGATCTGGATGTCTCTTTCCTTCCCCTAGTTAAGAAAGTTTTCATTCACTATTTCTTCAAATAAAGTCTCTGCGCCTTTCTCTCTTCTCCTTCTGGGACCACTATAATGCACCTGTTAGTCCACTTGATATTGCTCCATAAGTCCCTTAAACTATCTTCAGTTTTTTCATTGTTTTTTCTTTTTGGTGTTCTGACTGGATGAGTTCCACTGCCCTGTCTTTGAGTTCATTGATTCTTTCTTCTGCTTCATTTACTATAATATTTAAGACATCTAGTGTATTTTTCTGTTCAGTTATTGTATTCTGCAGCTCTGTGACTGCTATTTCATACTTTCTTACATTTTCTCTCTCTGTGTTGAAGTTCTCATTGTGTTCTCCTGAGTTCGGTGAGCATCTTTACAACCATTACCTTGAACTCTTTATCAGGTAAATTACTTATCTCCATTTCATTAAGATTTTTTTTCCTGAGGTTTTATCTTGTTCTTTTTGTGAAACATAGTCCTTTAATTCTTTATTTTGCTTGACTCTCTGTGCTGGTTTATGTGCATTAGATGAAATAGCCACCTCTTCCAGTCTTGAAGGAGTGATCTTGTGCAGGAAATGAACCATATCACTCATTCGTGCCCTAGCTCTTGTTTGTCTCTCACATATCTGTGATTGTCCAAGCAGCCTGTTTTATTTTTAATGGCTGCAAGTATTTGAGGGTGTACAAGACCTATAGTGTCCCAAAGAAGAGGAGTTCAGTGAGCACCTAGATTCAAGCTGACTGGAAGCCAGACCTCAGGCTGCAGCTTTTAAAATATGCAAATTCATACTATCCTGTGGGACCACAATTGTAAGCACCATTGGCTACCAAAGACAGATATTCCAGAAGTGTTCCCCTGGGTGGCGGTTGCAAAAATCAGGGCTTCAGCCAAGTGAATAAGCTCCTTTCTGGGAGATACCAGTGAGCTGTGGTGAGACAAAGAGAACTGAGCTGGCATTCACCAGCCTATGTTCCATGAGAGTATTTCCGTAGACCTCTAAATGTGTGCCATTCCTGAAGTCTGCCCCTCAGCAAAGCTCCAGGATAAACAAATAGGCCTCTGTCACAGAAAGAATGGGGGTGTTTCAGTCTGTTTTCTGTGCAGTGGCCTGGGGGTGGTAGTCAACCAAGAACTGTCTCTCTAATTTGTCACAGTCCCATGAGACTTGGGAACACAAGGCCATCTGGCCTCTAGAGTCAGGCAGTTAAGGGGTATGCCCTGGGAAGTAGCCTTCAAAATCACGGCACCACATATAAGAGCAGAATCACCAAATTCATGTAAATTTGCTCCCCTCTCTGAGATACAGGTTCTCCTTAGCACTGCAGAGGGAGAATGTGAAATTGGCATCTGCTGGCTGGAGTGAGGCAGAGGGAGAGCATAAGCATGGTGTCCACGGTGGGGGTAGGGAACAAGGAAGAGGAAGAGTGTGAAGATGGTGTCACCAGCCCCTGTCCCAGAAAGTATCCCAGCAGGCCCCTGTATGTGTGTTAAGTGAGATGCCTGCCCCTCAGTCTGACATTTTAAGGTTAGCAAATGATCCTCTTTCATATACAATCTGGGTGTCTCTTGTTCTGCTACTTTTGTACCTGCTCCTGGGGCAGGTGAATCTGAGCGTGTGAGCCCTTTAAGAGTCATTTCTCAGTTTGTTATACCCTTGTGGGTCTCGTGGATGCAAGACCTGTTGGCTTAGAAAGCTGGATGTTCTGGGGGCTCATCTTTCAGTTGCAGATATTAAAAGTTAAGGTGCTCAATGTAGGGTTCAAACTCTTTGCTCCTCTGGGAAGAGATACGGGTTTTAAGTCTCCTCCTGAATGTTGGTTGCCATGCTGGGGGTGGGATTTTTGACAAGATTGTGTCTCAGCCTCTCCTGCCTGCTTTGATGTGGATTTTTCTCACTTGCTCTATGTGCAGGAATTGCTCAGCTAGCGTTTAGTTTATTCAGAGAAAATTGTTTCTTATATAGTTGTAGATCTGAAGTGTCCGTGAGTTAAGGTGAGTTCAGGATCTTCCTATGTTGCCATCTTCAACTGGAACCAGAGCTAAATATTCAGTAAAAACACAACAAATATAAATAATACAGAAAAATAACACATTTCAGCAAGAAATTATTTGTAGAAGAAATTTCTGAATCCTAATGACTCAACTGCCCATTCAGTTGGTTACTCCTCTGATACCCCTCCCTATACTTCTAGAAACATGCTACATGTGTGCTGGTGGCAGGCTTTGGTGGGAAGGGAATGGGGATGGGCAAAAGGAAGTGGCTGACTATCAATACAGATAATTCTCACAATCTTATAGGACCTTTAATTTTAAATGATTATTCAGATATCTATGGAAAAATGTGCAACATTAACGTATGTTAATATTTCCAAAAAGTTTCAGAAATAAGAAAATTTTTAGAATCATGCTCCCTGGTCTCTATCAAAATCTGAAGATATTTAATACTTTCTCACAATCCAGATTTCTATTTTAAGATGGTTCCTCAAAGCCTCCAATAACTAAATTCTCCTCTTTAATATTTAGGAGGTGGAGTTTATAAAACGACCCACCACTTATTTCCTATCCTTTCATGTAGACCCATCTTTTCATAATGACCGTGGTCCTCAACTATGTAGACTGAGGGTAGGATTAGAGAAGAACAGTAGCTGTCAACTTGGCTCTTTGAGCCTAGATAGTTCTCTCCTCCACACTGGCCTTATTTATTCTTCTATAACTGTATAGATACTCATTCTTCTCTAGAAATAAGCCTTCATCTTTGTATGCGTCTCCTTTTCTCCCGCTCCTTATCCCACTCTAGACATCCTCCAAACTAGCAATCCAGACCATTATCTTGCCCAGAGTAAAGCTCCATAGCTGTTAATATATTCCTTATAACTTATATGATATGTAAAACTCCTGGATGCTGAAGAGTCCCTTTATTCCAGTGGATAATTTCCATCTCAGATAAATTCTGGGGACTATCTCCAGTGTTAGGTCAGAGGCAGGTAAGAGATACTATCTCCTACTTTACATGCAGTCAGTATGAATATTTGTCATAAATATTGTCAAGCAGATCAAATAACATATTCCAGAAAATTGAGACAATAAAGTTAGTAGCACTTCATCTTCTACCCTGCCATATAGATTAGCTCTAATACTATCTGAAAATACCATTTACAGGCTCAACAAGGCAAACGACAAAACTTAGTGGAATATTTATAGCAGATTTTCAAGTCTGATGGGTTTCCTTTTGTCTCAGTAGGCTTATATAGCTTTGCTCTCTTAAGTCCTTGATAAATCAAAGTAATAGCAGCAACAAGTCAAGTAAAGCGGTTACATAGGTGGTCCAATTTCTGTATGACTTAAAATCAGGACTTTTCCAATTTTTTTTTGTATATGTGAATCACTTGAGGATCCTATTAAACTACAGATTCTGATTCAGTAGGTCTGGGTTAGCATCTGAGATTCTGTTTTTAAAAAAGTTCTCAGGTGTTCTGAGGCTGCTGACTCAGATTTCACAGAATTAAAGAAACAAAACTTTAAAACATTTATGTTTTCCTAGCTATGTCACAATTCCTCTTCATGAGTGTGTAGAACAGAGCATTTCTGAAATATGCACACATAAGCTTACTAGCATCTGAGAACAGTTGGGAAAAGAAAATTGGAGTTAATATGTCAATAATTCATGCATAGACAAAAGCAGCTAATATAGAATTATAGTAGCAATATCAAACAACTTTGAAGTCAAACACATTCAAAAATTATAAAGGAAAAATAAATCATTATTCTAATCATGGAAGTCTTTATGTCCACAAATATTTAAAAATGCAGCTAACTTTGAGTCAGGAAAGGAGAAAGCAGAGTATGCCTATATGTATTTCATAACAATATTCAACGCTAATTCATTTTTAGTTCATTAGCTCAGCTCACTGCAAATAACTCAGAAAAACAATCATAGGTAGTTTTGTTAGTGTATGCAGAAAAGGTAAGTGACAGTGATCATTTAAGTGGAGTGAGTGGAGTGGTTATTTAGAGTTGTAGACGGGCCAGAAGAGGCAGAAAAAGAGAGAGCAGCCACAATGTCTCTCCTACATTGAACTTCAACCGGAAATACTGAACTGAGAGTTGTAACACACCTGCAACAAACTGAAGCTCCAAAGATAATTAATGTGTAGATCAGACATTGATAATGGGACAGATTATATCTAAACACAAATATCCAGCACCTTCACAAGTGTAAAATTTCAGGGATAGCTAGTTTGCCTATAGCTACATTTTTTTCCTGAAATGAAATCCTCTTTTTTTCTGAGAACTGAAAGCTGTGTACATTGTTCTCTTTCTTCATGTAGTTGTCAGCAAGAGTAAACATTAACCCATTTAAATATGCTATAGATTCTCTAATTTGTGTTAACGCCTTTGCAGATGCTATATTACACTTTCTGTAGGGCAAACTACAAGTCATGCATTGAACGCATTTCCAAAAGTGCCTCATCCCATCTCAGTGCGTACACACACACACACACACACACACACTCACTCACATGCACACACGTCCAAATATATTTTTCATTAAAAAATCTATCATTTTTTAAAGAAAGTGTCATATTTTCTACTGGGTGTTTTTAATGTATTTCACTAATGTTTGTGTATGGATTTTCTTTCATCTTGTTCATAATTTATAGAGTTTAAAGAAAATATGGTGAGGAATGATGAAGATTAGAGTATACATATATTTAGTTAAATATACTAAAGACACATAAGTCAAAATCTTTTTCCTGATGTATAAATACTATGAGATTCATTTCTGTATGAAGATTTAAAAATCTGAGTCATTGATTGGTTATATGGTTCTACCATGAGGTGGATATGCAATTTCTCACTCCTTTTGAAGAGTTTCTACTTTACATCATTCAGCCCTACTTATTTTAAGAATTTAAAAAGTATCCTTTATATTCCTGCTAGATCAACATGTCCACAAATATCCTAATGCAAAGGGAGTAGACTTTCAAGTATCAGAAGAGGATGTCTAGGATCTCACATGTCCATATCTTAGGAGGATACTTTTTTTCCCCTCCCAGTTAAATGAAAGGACACTATATCAGTATATTTTGAGTATCTTCAGATTTTCCAAAGATCCTTCAGAAATGGTGGTATCTTGGTTTGGGGTTTTCAGTATTTAATGTGACACCTAATATGAGGAGACTGAATTATTCTTGATTTTAGTAGCCAAACAAATCAGTTACAAATACTTTGTCCTATAAATTTCTGTTTGTAAAACATAAGACAGAATGTGGTCCATCTTCCCTTTCTATGGGGAGCTTTTTAGGAGAATTCGTGCTCTCTGCCAAAAGTGAACCCCTGCTGAAGAAAGTAGGGTTATCCTTCACAGTCTAGAGCTTAAGTCCTGCTGCTGAAAAGGGTGAAACCAAGGAATAAAAGATACTTGGTCAGTAAGCTGTAACCAAGTATCTTTTATTCCTTTCCCCCCAACTTGCTTTAAAAATTAGCTTAGTGGTCAAGATTGAATTTAGAAAGAATGTTTCAGAAGAAAATGTTTCAGAAAGGAATATAGATGCATAAAGAAATAAAAGTTCAAATAGACTACTTCAGACATAAAATTAGACTGTTTTGTGACATAACAGGAACTAGGCAAAGCACTGATGGGATTTAAGGGATTTAAGAAAAGACATCTTTTAATGGTTGAAACCAGTCTTTCTGCAGTTACTATGAAAGCAAGAAATATTACAACAAATAACTATGAATGCACATTCTACACTTTGTACTCTTCCACACAATAATTTCTTTATTATCATTTATATCTCTTAATACTAGCACAGCATTCTGAAGTTGCCAAGCATAAGTTGTATGCAACTGAGTGAAAAGATCAAAATCTACTCAGTTTTCCAGAAGAGCTGCAGAACATGGAAAATGACAAAGTCCTTATACATGTCCATTTGCAGAATCGTTGACAAAAATATAAGCCATATTCTTGTAAAGAGCATGGTTATAGTGCCTACTGATGCTGTACAAAGGATTCCATAGAGAAGGAAACTTAAGTAATGTATAATAAATGGTTCATAGGCCAAACATTTGGTTACCATTCTTAAATGTCTTTCAAAATAGTTGATGCTTGTGAAATGCAATGTCCTGACAGTCCTGGGGTCTGTGTGTTGCAGGGGCACTGATGAAGGTAATGGTATTTCCTCTTTGATGAGGAAGACAAGAGTTCAGGGTCCAGGATTTGTTTATATTGCCTACTCCTCTGTCAAATTTGCCACCAGGGAATTAATTAGTGAATCAATACCAAGTAAAAATAATGGGATCATGAATAAGTGAAGTCTATAGCAACTTAAATCAATTCAGTTGTGTGTACCTGTTGAATTTTAAAAGGTACCTATTTTTGTTCAAAGTATGGACTTCACTGGCACCCTAATAATCCTTTAGAAATGTGCTGATGCTCAGTGCAAAAAAAGTGCCCCCAGTTCTTCAACTGTAAGATAAGGTGTGTTTTGCAAAAATAAAACATACAAATCTTCATTTTGTAGGTCGATATTAAGAATGGTCCTGACGTATTTGGTGCATGAATGTAAAGACTCATTTGCTTCCTGGAAAGTAGAAGAGAGGTAAGTACTTAGTACTTATCAGAAAGTTGTGAAAAAATAAAACAGGTAATACTCAAATTCTATACATAGATAAGATATCATATTTTCTATAAGTTAGCCCAGTTTCTCAAGCTACAGAGAAAAATTCTGATGAACTTCATGGATAAGGCAGTTATTTTCCCATTCCAGGATACATGGAAGGCTGCTTCCCAGCTCTCAAGAGCTGCACATGGCCAGATAAGGAGGGGTAGCTCGTTATATCTGCTCTGGATGAGCATTTCCGCTCTTTTCTGTCCCTTCAGACCATTCTCCATTTAGCAGTGTATATACTGCTACTTTTGAAAGGACTATTGGCTTACTCTCTTTGTGATTCATTGAGTAAAAGCACACCTTAGCTCCACTATCTTTGCTTTATTTCCTCTTGTACACCCATTTCCTTATTTTTTCAATTGTGTGAAAGTCTGCCCAAAGGCACAATTATAATAATACTAAAACTGAGGCTTGTTTAAGGAAATCTATACCTGTGATTCTTCTAAATCTAGTAAATCATGTAATCTACAGAGAACAGTGTTCTTCTCTATTTGTAAAGAAAAAAAGAGACAAATCATTGTGTAAAGAGCAGTAACTTTTCTTTGTAACTGTCAAATGTTTAAGCCAAGTCAATATACTTGTTGACAAAGACACTCTAGAAAGTTTTCAATCTTTCACCTTAATTTAGCCACATAGAGACCCAAGATACTGGACATTCAGGGCTCATTAAGCACTGATGAAATAGATCATATAATTTTAGTAGAGAATAGTATCAGAAAATGTTTACAACTACTATACTTCATTTTGAAAAACATATTTTCCCACTAGAACAAGGTTTTTTTGTAATTTGGCTTTTAAGTGGATAATCTTTTCTATCTATTATATAAGCAGTCATATGAATTACTTTGTTTAATCATAACTTATCTGTTAATTGACTAATGACAGGTTTTAAAGGTGATGCAGTATTTCCTTCATTATAATGTGAATATATTAGATTAGCATTTTGAATATATTCTGTTCAAAGGATTGTAGGCAGAATTGTTCAGTCCTTATTTTAGTGAATAAATATAGGCAGAAAGCATCAGAACAAAAGATTGAGTTGCCTTCCTAGGCCCAAGCTCTCAGTCTCACATACTCACAAATATTGTTCCAAATGTTCCACTTTATTTTTTTAATATTAGATTAGATTCACATTTTGAAAATGGACAGTTTTTCACTGTTAAAATTTTAAATTTTCTGGAATGTCTCAAATAGAATGGTTGCTGATGAATCCCTGGCTATTGGAAACATAAAATTTTATTAGAGATTAGTTGTGATAATTCATGTAAAATAGCATAATTTTGGTGCATAAAAGAAGGTCAGTAATTATCAGTGGCAGCTCCAGAATTTCTGTATAAGACAGCTTACAGTCAGCAATCTGATTGGAAGTAGGGTAAGACTTGTTTTGAAGTTGTGATTTTCATACTAAGTATATTGCTTTTATTTTGATTGTATATATATATATATTTTTTTTTCTTTTTGTATATATTTTTTGAGGTTCCTAGGAAGGGAGGGAGGATGGAAACTATGGTTAAGTGGAAAATTACCCCCAGCAGGCCATACTTATTCAACGTATGTTTATTAAAGAAAGGCTTCCATTTAGGGGAGATAAGGTCAGACAGTCATTCCTCTATGTACAAGGGGCCACAGGCAGTAATGTCTAAAACACAGAGGCCTGAACCGCCTCTACAGTTTTGCTAAAACTCCTACTGTCCACAGTTACCTGATTTTTTCCTGTAAACTCTGAGTAATTCAGTTTTCCTGCGTTGAACATTGTTTTTCTTCTATTTTCTTGTACTGTTGTATTCAGTTTTAGTTCATGAATTGTAATCATTTGTCAGGGCATCCACATTTAAACATATAGGGTGCACGCCGTGATTTTGGACAGCATGTCTATATGCTAAAATCTTGTTTCTGTATTAATATGTTATCTTCATTTTAAAATAGCATATTTATCCTATTTTATCTCTATCATTTACTGAGTTTTTATTTCTCATTAATTTCTAGGTTATTTAATTTTGCTTTTTATTTTCTTTTCTCTTGTAAATTTCAGTCTCCCGAAATAGCTACCATTTTCATTTTTACATAACCTTTCCTAGTCAGTGACATAATAAATTGTTTGTGATTTCTAAAATAATTAGCTAGAAATAATCAAGAAATGAAAAGTTAGCACATATATAGCTTTTGTGCAACATTCTAACTTTTCAAGGGAGACAATTTCATATTTTAGCCCATTCCTCCCAGAATAAACATGTAATCTAGTGATGTGCTTGATATTAATAGGCCTTATTACTCATTCAGCCTTCATTTATATTTTAACTTATATTAAGCATCTCAAAACTTCAAGGATGTATTAAAAACATTAGTTGACCAGATATGTTCAGAAATATTTGCAGCCTAATTTATAACCTCTTTTTGATAAAATGAAAACAGCTAATATATAAACTAATGTTATTGAAGCTCTATAAAATTTTTGTTATATACTTATTTTACTTTGATCTTCATGCACAGTATAAAATCGTAAAAGCAGTTAACATCACCACACCAACACTCATTAAGATCATTTCTACCAGACCAAGGAGGTTTATTTTTCCAGTCACTTGATTTATGAACATTGCTCTCTTCTTATCACCAAATGGTGCCAGTCTGTAATCAAGTTATAATTTTTAGCATTATTTGGGTAGTTTAGTGGAGCAAAATAGTCAAAACCCTCCACTTACGTATCAGTCTTTTTTCAAAACACTGCATACATTTTAGTCGTCTTTATCTGTAAGACAAACCAATGGAAGTCCTTTTGCATGTCAAACAAGGTAATAAATGCCAAGGTGGAATATTTAGAGAGAGAAATATAATCCTCTTCCCTTTAAACATGTTATATAGCAGTTTTCAATACACTGGCTTCACTGATCAATACAATGGTCTTACAGAAATATTTTCCAGTTTTCCAAATGATGTTTCCTAGTGACAGAGGGAAATGGCAAATATCAACAGTTTCCTTCCTCTAAAGGCTTATGAAATGCATTTCCTAATTCTGTGCCTAATCAGTTCCATGATTCACACTAAAAATATCTTGTCAGGTAATAGATAAACTGCCTATACCTACTCAGACCTGGTCTTTATAAACTTGGTTGGCTTTTATTAGCAGTTCAGAATTCACATTGAGTTATTTGGAGTTTCACATTTGCCTGACTCTTTCCCACCACAGGCAGTATGACAAGAAATAGTGTTTAATAGATGCATTATGAAAATAATCTTAAGTGATAGGAAGTACTTTGTCTTTCTAAAATAAAAACACTGAAATCTAACATAATCCTGACATTTCTGTGTGTCTTGGTTCTCTCAAAATAATTAATTATATAATTAATAATATATGAACTTGTCCATATGGGTAATGGAAACTCATACAACTTCAAATACTATACATATTTATTCAATTTTCAAACATCAAAAGCTTTTTCTATGTACAAAGAAGTTTACTGTTTTTAGTGACTAATAGATTAAAAAATACCTCATTAAGCCAAAGAATAGGCATCATATAGTCTGTGTCAGACCCCTTAATGCTCTATTATATACATTGAAAATAATTATGAAAATTTATACTAATACTTTACACATGTATAACAGAAATGTTAGTAATTACTAGTGTAAATGACTGTTCAGAAATTAGTTATTCTTGCAACTAATTTTTGTTCCCTGTAATAAATCATTTAAATTTTAATATGGATGTTTCTCAGACATCTTTCACTCTTATAAATCTTTCTAATACAGATTTCTAATTAGATTAACTCTTTCTAAGCATATATTTTCCCTTTCACAAATTATGCCCAGGAAACTAAAATATGAATTCTAGAAACTATTGTCATGGAAATATTTGGACAGCTAGCAAAATGAGCAATGCCACCATATACTCATTCCAAAATGTGTGTAAATACCAGTTCAATAGAAAATATATATAATTCTAAATTACAAATGAAAGTTACAAGCATTTCATAATTATTTAATGACATTAAGCCAAAGAGAAGTTGACACTTTATATTCTTTCCCCTTCCTTTCATAGATATACTCATATTCTTACAAGAAAATACTAAAAATCATAATGAAGCTCATTCAAGAGACTCACTCAATTTTTCTTGCTGGCTTAACCAGTATATTGATCTGCAGCTGTTTTTTAAATCATAAAGTAAATCCAGATACCTAAAAAGAGAACAAACTAAAATAATTACCAACTTCCTTTAAAAAAAAATGTCTTTTATAAATCCAAAATTTATTTTTACTGTTATGTAGAACCTAAGGTGAAACTGTACTACTTGAAACTTATGAAATTTATTAAATAATTAATTGAACATATTAAATATCACATACATAACTCTCCATAATTAAATTTTATTTGTATATGCCTGTACATATACAGATGTATACGCATATGCGTATACATGCACACACACACAATTCCTTTTCCCAGCCTCGTGTCTAAGCTTTCGTTAGATTTGTGATATTTTTCTGATCTGGTTTTGGAGGATCAACAACAACAACAACAATACTGATACCTAGAACTCATACAGTCAATTTAAATCCTGAGCTATGCATGTTCAACTATATATCAGCCAGAACCTGTGTATCATCAGTATAATTATAATACTACTTCTATCATTATTTAAACTGAAACATGCCTGCTAAAATTCTGGCATGTCATTTAAATTTTGAAAAGGAGAATATTAAAATAAATTAAAAGGTGAAACTGTTACACTATAGGAAATTTAATAGATGTTTTCCTGACGCTAAGTATAATAGATCTTGCCTCAAATACACATATACCCATAAAATCTCTTATAATCCTTTGTAATCTACAGTGTCAATTCATAAAAGCAATGCTTGTAGTTAAGTATAAAATGAGCATAAAATTGTAATTTATACCAAATTGTTTTAAGCCAGTTAGAATCATTCCATCATTGCTCTCCCTGACCTGTGAACAATTAAAAAGTCTATAAAATTCCACATGCTAAAAAACTAGAATAGAATTACTGTGACATTTCATAAGCAACAATAGGAAGAGATCAATGTAATTTTCATTGAGGTAAAAGTAAGTAATTTATCAAGATTTTGATGTAATAAATATGATCAATAAATGTGATTGAGAAAATGGAGATAATATAATTTTCCCTTCATTTTTAGAAAACAATATTAAACCAATCAGATCAATTATGTAGTTGCTTACAGGTTCAGCATCTAAGTACCTGCTATGTTCTTCTTCATTTGGACTTAAGTCTTCAAAAGGTTCTGTAATTTCAGGACTTGCATGTAGAAAATGAGGAAGTGAAATGTACACGGGTTTTCCTGAAAACAAGTTTTAACAGACAATCGGGATAAATCATTTTCCTCATTACACATACCTCTCAGAAAAGATTTCCTTGAAAATAAAGCTTTTTAAGTTAAAAAAGAAGTGCAAATTTGGCTTTGAATACTAATTGGAGGGTCAGGGTAAGGGAAGATTATAACATCTAATCACTTTTGAACAAAAATAAAGTTTAAACTTCTCCTAGTAACCAGTCAATTGGTGTCTGTTGTTCATCACTTTGGTGTTTATTTTAAATATGTAAAGCTTAGCTGTTGAACACAAAGTTACAACCATATACCTTCATGTTTCAGGCAGTAATATGTCTATGGACTGAGAATTTATTGAAGAGGTTTTTCTCTCTTTAGTCACACTAACTCCAACATGAAGTAGGTGAGCAAAATAAGGTAGACTCCAAATTTCGTGTTTGAGTCAATTCTTCTTTCAGAGACATCCTGAAATATACTTATTTTTATTTACCATTTTCTAGGGTAGAAAAAATTAGAAAAATGTCAGCTGGATAAGTTGGGATGCACAAAGTATTCTGGGAACTATTTTCATTTTACCCTAAATCTAAAAGGAGCACAGGGTTTCTGCACAGCAAAGGAAACCACCAAAAATGAAAAGGCTACCTATGGGATGGGACAAAATATTTGCAAACCACATATCCCATTAGTGATTAACATCCAAAATATACAAGGCATTCACACAACTCAAAAAAATAAATAATCCAATTAAAAAATGCATGAAGGACCTAAAGTTATATTATCCAAAGTAGCACAGGGAAATATCAGTATGGTTTTACCTAACAGTAACTAAGTTTTGCAACACTGAAACAACTGGGAGCTTGAAAGCGGTACAAAAATCAGAACAAAAATATCCTACCATCACCCTAACTTTCTGCCCTTATTGCTTTCTCACTTTAAATTTCTAGTGGAAAGGAATCTCGGGTGAAGTTTACATTTTAAAGAATAATGCAAATTATGCCATGGATAGTGACACTGAGAACTTGTACTCACCTTCTTTGCATTTGCTAACATCTAGCACACGATATAAGGTATAGTCTTTGGAGGTAATTTTTTCTGTGCAGAAACAATGGTTGCCTGGATTTTGAAGTGGAGATGCAAAAGCCCTGGATGGAAAAATGAATCTACACACAGGGATTCCTATCAGATCAATTTTGCCTTCAAACACAGCATAGAATGACCTAAACACAGATAAGAAAGAGCTTCATTCTGGGAAACTGAACTTCATTCTGGAGATCCATTTTTTTCTATTTTTAAATTTATATTATTGCTTTAACTTACAAAAATTAGATATAATCTTGTTAGAATTCATGCTTAAGTCTTAGGGAAAAAAATCTTGGGAAATTTTAAGGCTTAGCAGAACTCTACTTGAGTATGAGCTATTCTTATCTTTGTTTTCAAAAGCTTCTCAGATTATTTTTTGCTTATGAACTACCAGAGTATTTATATTGAAGACATTTCTCATAGTTAGTTTCCTCTATGGACTAAATATTTATATGACTCCCTCAAATCCTTTATTTGTGCCCAGTTTAAATGAAATAAACATAAAGTTTCAATCTTCCAAGGCTTAATCCTGGAGTGAAAGGCTGCTTACTTGCTGGGGTCCGTGCATGTGGGTGTTTATTGTATGTCTCCTATGCTCCATTGTTTGCTACGTGTCCACCATAACCCCTAAGTTTGTTGTCTAAGCTGTGAGTCTGTTTCTGTTTTGTAAATAAGTTCATTTGTATCATTTTTTTTAGAGTCTACATATAAGCAATATCACATGGTATTTGTCTTTATCTGTCTGACTTACTTCACTTAGTATGATATCTCCAAGTCCATCCATGTTGCTGCAAATGTCATTATTTCATACTTTCTAATGGCCGAGTAATATTCCACTGTATATATGTACCACATCTTTATCCATTCATCTGTCCATGGACATTTAGGTTGCTTCCATGTCTTGGCTATTGTCAACAGCGCTGCAATGAATATTGGGGTTCATGTATCCTTTTGAACCACGTTTTTCTCCGGATATATGCCCAGGAGTGGGATTGCTGGATCACATGGTGGCTTTATTTTTATTTTCTTAAGGAACCTCCATACTGTTCTCCATTGTGACTGTACCAGTTTACATTCCAACCAAGAGTGTAGGAAGATTTCCTTTTCTCCACAACCTTCCCAGGCTTTATTTGTGGATTTTTTGATGATGGCCATTCCTATCAGTGTGAGGTGATATCTCATTGTAGTTTTGATTTGCATTTCTCTGATAGTTGACGATGTTGAACATCTTTTGATGTGCCTCTTGGCCATCTGTTTGTCTTCTTTGGAGAAATGTCTATTTAGATCTTCTGCCCAATTTTTGATTGGGTTGTTTGTTTTTTTGATATTTAATGATTTTTTTTTTTTTTTGGTACGCGGGCCTCTCACTGTTGTGGCCTCTCCCGTTGCCGAGCACAGGCTCCGGACGCACAGGCTCAGCAGCCATGGCTCACGGGCCCAGCCCCTCCGTGGCATGTGGGATCTTCCCGGACCAGGGCACGAACCCGTGTCCCCTGCATCGGCAGGCGGACTCTCAACCACTGCGCCACCAGGGAAGCCCTGTTTTTTTGATATTGAGCTGCATGAGCTGTTGAAGATTTTGGACATTAATCCCTTGGTGGTTGCATTATTTGCAAATATCTTCTCCCATTCTGTGAGTTGTCTTTTCGTTTTGTTTATGGTTTACTTTGCTGTGCAAAAGCTTCAGAGTTCAGTTAGGATTTATTTATTTTTCTTGTGATTTCCATTACTGTAGGAGATGGCTCAGAAAAGATATTGCTGTAATTTACATCAGAGAGTGTTCTGCCTATGTTTTCCTCTGAGAGTTTTATAGTATCCGGTCTTACATTTAGGTCTTTAATCCATTTTGAGTTTATTTTTGTCTATGGTGTTAAAAGATGCTCTAATTTCATTTTTTTTTAACATGTAGCTGTCCAGTTTTCCTAGCACTATTTATTGAAGATACTGTCTTTTCTCCATTGTGCAGTCTTGCTTCCTTTGTCATAGATTAATTGACCACAGGTCTGTGGGTTTATTTCTGGGCTTTCTAGCCTGTTCCATTGATCTATATTTCTGTTTTTGTGCCAGTACCATACTGTTTTGTTGACTATAGCTTTGTAGTATAGTCTGAAGTCAGGGGGCCTGATCCTCCAGCTTCGTTTTTCTTTCTCAAGATTGCTTTAGCTACTCAGGGTCTTTGTGTCTCCATACACATTTTGAAATTTTTGTCCTAGTTCTGTGAAAAATGCCATTGGTAATTTGATAGGGATTGCATTGAATCTGTAGATTGCCTTATGTAGTATAGTCATTTTGACAATATTGGTTCTTTGAATACAAGAACATGGTATATCTTTCCATCAGTTTGTGTCATCTTCAATTTCTTTCATCAACATGTCATAGTTTCAGAGTATAGGTCTTTTGTCTCCTTCAGTAGGTTTATTCCTAGGTATTTTATTCTTTTTGATGAAATGGTAAATGGTGTTGTTTCCTTAATTTCTCTTTCTGAGCTTTCCTTGTTGGTGTATACAAATGCAAGAGATTTCTGTGTATTAATTTTGTATCTTGCAACTTTACCAGATTCATTGATGAGCTCTAGTAGTTTTCTGGTAGCATCTTTAGGATTTTTTATGTGTAGTGTCATGTCATCTGCAAACAGTGACAGTTTTACTTCTTCTTTTCCAATTTGGATTCCTTTTATTTATTTTTCTTCTCTGATTGCCATGACTAGGCCTTCCACAACTATGTTGAATAATAGTGGCAAGAGTGGACATCCTTGTCTTGTTCCTGATCTTAGAGGAAATGCATTCATCTTTTCACCATCGAGTATGATGTTAACTGTATTTTTGTCATATATAGTCTTTATTATGTTCAGATAGGTTACCTCTATAGCCACTTCCTGGAGAGTTTTTCTTTTTTATCATAAGTGGATGTTGAATTTTGTCAAAAGCTTTTTCTGCATCTGTTGAGATGATCATATAGTTTTTATTCTTCCATTTGTTAACATGGTGTATCACACAGATTGATTTGCGGATATTGAAAAATCCTTGCATCCCTGGGATAAATCCCACTTTAGCATGTTGTGTTGTCCTTTTAATGTATTGTTGGATTTGGTTTGCTTGAATTTTGTTTAGGAATTTTGTGTCTATGTTCATCAGTGATATTGGCTTGTAATTTTCTTTTTTTGTGGTGTCTTTGTCTGGTTTTAGTATCAGGGTGATGGTATCCTCGTAGAATGAGTTTGGGAGTATTCCTTCCTCTGCAACTTTCTGAATAGTTTGAGAAGGAGAGGTGTTAACTCTTCTCTAAACGTTTGATAGAATTCACTTGTGAAGTCATCTGATCCCAGACTTTTGTTTCCTGCGAGTTTTTAATCAGTTTCAATTTCAGTACTTGTGATTGGTCTTTTCATATTTTCTATTTCTTTTTGGTGCAGTCTTGGGAGACTGTACCCTTCTAAGAATTTGTCCATTTCTTCCAGATTGTCCAGTTAGTGACATATATTTGCTTGTAGTTGTCTCTTACAATTCTTTGTATTTCTGTGATGTTTGTTGTAACTTTTCTCCTTTTTCACTTCTAATTTTATTGATTTGAGCCCGCTCCCTTTTTTTACTTTATGAGTCTGGCTAAAGGTTTATCAATTTTGTTTACCTTTTCAAAGAAGCAACTTTTAGTTTTATTGATCTTTTCTATTGTTTTCTTCATTTCTATTTCATTTATTTCTGCTCTGATTTTTATGATTTCTTTCCTTTTACTAACTTCAGGTTTTGTTTATTCTTCTTTCTCCAATTGCTTTAGGTGTAAGGTTAGGTTGTTTATTTGACATTTTTCTTGTTTCCTGAGGTAAGATTGTATTGCTATAAACTTCCCTCTTAGAACTGCTTTTGCTGCTTACCATAGCTTTTGGATTGTCAGGTTTTCATTTACATTTGTCTCTAGGTATTTTTTTATTTCCTCTTTGATTTCTTCAGTGATCCATTGGTTGTTTAGTAGCATGTTGTTTAGCCTCAAACTGTGTTTTTTTTAGTTTTTTTTTTTTTATTATAGTTGATTTCTAATCTCATAGCATTGTGGCTGGAAAAGATGCTTGATATAATATCAGTTTTCTTAAGTTTACCGAGGCTCATTTTGTGGCCCAATGTGTGATCAATCCTGGAAAATGTTCCATGTGCACTTGGAACAGTATATTCTGCTGCTTTGGGATGGAATGCTCTCTAAATATCAATTAAGTCCATCTGGTCTAATTTGTGTTTTAAAGCCTGTGTTTCTTTTGGTCTTCTTTCTGGATGATTTGTCCATTGATGAATGTGGGGTATTAAAGTCAGCCACTATTATTGTGTTACTGTTGATTTCTCCTTTTATGGCTATTAGTATTTGCCTTATATATTAGGGTGCTCCTATTTTGGGTGCATATATATTTACAATTGTTTTATCTTTTTGGATTGATCCCTTGATCATTATGTAGTGTCCTTCCTTGTCTCTTGTAACAGTCTTTAATGTCTATTTTGTCTGATATGAGTATTGCTACTCCAGCCTGAAGTGGGTCTCTTGTAGACAGCATATATATGGGTCTTGTTTTTGTATCCATTCAGCAAGCCTGTGTCTTTTGGTTGGAGCATTTAATCCATTCACATTTAAGGTAATTATTGATATGTATGTTCATATGACCATTTTCTTAATTGTTTTGGGTTTGTTTTTGTAGGTGCTTTTCTTCTCTTGTGTTTCCCACTTAGAGAAGTTCCTTTAGCATTTGTTGCAAAGCTGGTCTGGTGATGCTGAATTCTCTTAGCTTTTGCTTGTCTGTAAAGCTTTTGATTTCTCTCTTGCATCTGAATGTGAGCCTTGCTGGGTAGAGTATTCTTCGTTGTAGGTTCTTCCTTTTTATCACTTTAAATATGTCATGCCACTCCTTTCTGGCCTGCAGAGAAATCAGCTGAATCAGTTTCTGCTGAGAAATCAGCTGATAATCTTATGGGAGTTACCTTGTATGTTATGTGTTGTTCTCCTCTTGCTGCTTTTAATATTTTTTCTTTGTCTTTAATTTTTGTCAATTTGATTACTATGTGTCTCAGTGTGTTCCTCCTTGGGTTTATCCTGCCTTGGACTCTGTGCTTCCTGTACTTGGGTGACTGTTTCCTTTCCCATGTCAGGGAAGTTTCCAGCTATTATCTCTTCCAGTAATTTTTTGGGTCCTTTCTCTCTCTATTCTCCTTCTGAGACCACTATAATGCAAACGTTGGTGTGTTTAATGGTGTCCCAGAGGTCTCTTAGACTGTCTTCATTTCTTTTCATTCTTTTATCTTTATTCTGTTCTGCAGCAGTGATTTCCACCATTCCGGCTTTCACTTATCCGTTCTTCTCCCTCAGTTACTCTGCTATTCATTCCATCTAGTGTAATTTTCATTTCAGTTATTGTATTGTTCAGCTCTGTTTGTTTGTTCTTTAGTTCTTCTAGTTCTTTGTTAAACATTTCTTGCATCTTCTTGATCTGTGCCTTCATTCTTTTTCCAAGATATTGGATCATGTTCACTGTTGCTACTCTGAATTCTTTTTTGGGTAGATTGCCTATCTCCATTTCACTTAGTTGTTCTTCTGGGGTTTTATCTTGTCCCTTCATCTGGGACATACTTCTCTGCCATTTCATTTGTCTAATTTTCTGTGATTGCAATTTCCATTCTGCAGGATTGTAGTTCTTGCTTCTGCTCTCTGCCCCTTGGTGTATGAGGCTGTCTAAGCTGCTTATGCAGGCTTCCTGGTGGAAGGGTCTTGTTCCTGCCCACTGGTGGGTTGAGCTGGGTTTTGTCCCTCTGGTGGGCAGGGCCATGCTCATGAAGACGTTAAGCAGCCCGTTGGCTGATGGTTGTGGCTGTGCTCCTGCCTTCTTCATTGTTTTGCTTGAGGTGTCCCAGCATTGGAGCTTACAGGCTGTTGGGTCAGGTTAGGCCTTGGGGAGGAAATGGCGGCCTCCAGGAGGGTTCATGCCAATGAGTACTCACCAGAATTGCCACTGCCAGTGTCTTTGTTTCCACCATGAGCCACAGCTGCCCCCCACCTCAGCAGGAGGCCCTCCAATACTAACAGGTAGATCTGGCCCAGAGTCATATGATGTCACTGCTTTTTTCTGTAAGTCCTGGTGTGCCTGGGACCTTGTGTGTGCCCTCCAAGAGTGGAGCTTCTGTTTCCCCCAGTCCTGTGGAATTCCTGCAATCAAACACCATGGCCCTTCAAAGCCAAATTCTCTGGGGGCTCCTCCTCCCTTTGCCAGACCCCCAGGCTGGGAAGCCTGGCATGGGGCTCAGGACTTTCAATCCTGAGGGAGAAATTCTCTGGTATTATTATTTTCCAGTTTGTGGGTTGCCCACCTGACAGGTATGGGATTTAGTTTTGTAGCAGTTGTGCCCCTCCTACTGTCTTGTTGTGGCTTCTTCTTTGTCTGTGGATGTAGGGTATCTTTTTTGGAAGTTTCTAGTGTTTTTTTGTTTTGTTTTTGTTTTGGTTGATGGTTGTTCAGCAGTTAGTTGTGATTTGGGTGTTTTTGAAAGAAGGGATGAGCTCACGTCCTTCTATCCTGCAATCTTACCAGCCGATCAATCCAGAAATTTGTATACATGTAATTTTTAAATCCTCCAGTAGCCACATTTAAAACTGATAAAAATATCAGTTATATTTTATTTAACCCAGTATATCCAAAATAATATCATTTTAATGTATAATCCATATAAAAATTAACAAAATCTAAAGATCCACTGTGTACTTTATACTTATAGCACATTTCAGTTTGTACCAGTCACATTTCAGGTGCTTAATAGTAACAGGTTACTAGCTGCTACCATATTCAACAAGTCTGTATACTATACATATTCAATGGTATTCAATTTTGTATTAAAATTTCCCACTCCTTAAAAATAAATGAAAGTTTAAAAAAAAACAATGGCAAAATCACATGTTGTTAAAACTGTGATTGTGTTTTTCTACCCAATCAGTACAGTGGCAATTTCCTTACCTTGAGCTTCCTTTACAAGTTCTTTTGGTAAACGTTCTTACTGTCAATTGTGATTCATTCGCCTAACCTTATGGCTGATTAATGTTTTTTAAATCATTTATTGAAGTTCTCTCACTAAACAGAATTTCATGCAAATAGTTTGAAAATGTATACATCAAAATACAAAGGGCATTTGTTGAGTTTATTGAACGTCTACAATTGTTAAGATCCATGGCACACACTGGATATAAGAAGAAATAACTAGATAATACCTTCATTTACTCCACAAATGAATATCAGTAAAATGAGCCACTACTGAATGTGTTTGTTCAAAACAGTAAGACCCATCCTTCAGTTATGAATACCATGCTCTTTTTCTTGTAACTGCACGTTGGAATCTTCTTACATTTCACTTATACTCTTGTCTTAAGTGAAATATAACAGAATATCACAGTGAACTTGATCCTGAGATTGAGATAATGGGATACTGAAGGTTAACTTATACTCCCCAGATAGGTCCCTAAATGGGCATTGTCTACAACTGCCTTCCCAACCCTTAGCCATTAAAGGAAAATAATACATCAAAAAGCCTTAAAAATCATCTGAAGTATCATCAAAGATTATGTCATAATGACACCGTAAAGGTCATGACCCTAGGATAGTGGACAGTAGCAGGACTCTTTTTTTTTAAAATACATTCAAATGTAAATCAATATTTTCATTTTATATCTCTTTAAGCTTATTAAAGAAGGTATAGGAAGTACTTCTAAATCATGATAAAAATGTTGGAATTTTTCCATTTTATCAGTCTATTTTCCTAGTGCTATAACCAACAGTCTCTCTCACACAGATTCTGTCTGAGTCCCTGGCCTGTCCAAACTACCCCTGCTCCTTGTTTGTTTTACTTCTATTTTCCTCTTAGATACTTTTAACTTCATGCCTGATGCTCATGTATTTATATTATGGTCATTAATGAATCCTCCAATTCCTGTTTTAAAACTTCACTACTTCTTAGTTTTGGACAAAGTTTTTAAATACATTTTTTAAACTCATAATAAATACTATTTAAAAGAAGCACAGTATATTTTTCTCTGTATTGAAGGATTGAAGTTTATTCTTAGAAAATTACTAAAGTTTGTGGTATTGGGACACCTTTATTGGTATTGGGACATTATTCACAGAAATGCATCACTTGGAAAGGAATTTCTTCACCCATCCCCATGGCTCAAAGCTCTGCAAATCAATCAATCAGTGTTTTTGCCTTTTTTTTTTCCTAGAAGAGTGTTAACAAAATTAAACATGCAAAACTCAGCAATACCTTTGTGAAAATGAACATTCCCTGTGTTTCCTTTTTATTCCCTACCTTTTACATAACTTTAACATTTTTCATCTTCATTATATATTTTCCTATAAAGTATTGCCTCACCAGCTTTGTAAACATTATGCTCTGCTTCTGTTGATATTTCTTAGCTGAAAGCTCGCCTCTGATTTTAATTACCTCATTTTGATTCCCCTTGCTTTTTAAACCTTAATTCTTAAACTAATAGTCATATGTGTACTTTGCTTTCCTTCAAGGAGAATAATAAGTTGGATCTAACTATACTTTAAATCTAAGTTCATAGCACCTTCTTTCTTCCCAACTCTAACTCAGAATGTTCATTTGTGCATACATTTTTCATGGTTAGTACCTTGGTTAGTACATATGTAACCTTGTTTTTGTTGCTTCTGTTGTTCTTTTCTCCGTAATTTTGATCATCTTATTCAAAATAGATGGCTCTACTTGCAAATTCACTGATTCTACTTCATATTGAAACCTCCCCTTGGATGTATGTTTACCTTTTGTAATTATATTGATTTTTAAATTATTTCAGTTTTAAATTATTATCTCTACAGTATATACAAAACATGTGAACAGTAACTACTACTCTAAGTTTTTCTAACCCCTTACTTCTGCGGCCAGGAAGGCAGTTAATTAAGTAAAGTTTTTACAAAGCAAACATTTCCCTAGGAATGCAGTAAAGGTTTATCCTCAGTGGTTAATCTTGAGAAATTCAGTCACGTTAGACAGACATTTACTAAGCCTGTATAAGAACAGAGATTCTGAATTATGTTGTAGGGATATAAAGACAGGTAAATGCATACCCCTCCAGAACATTGTAGGTACGATGGTGGATTTATGGGAGAAAGGAGGTGATTTCACTGTGATTATTACCACAAAACAAATGCCCTTACCTGTACCATTAATCATGTCACAATCGCTTGCCCACTAAGAGACATGCCTAAGGAATAAAAAATTTAAAAAAAAAGGAAATGAACATTGTCATTCCAAGAACACCATCTCACATTACTTTGTCTATTATGATTCAGTACTTCTGCTAAAATAATAAATATTGATTAGACTAGATGTGACAAATGCTAAGTTTAAGAAATATTCTAAATCATTTGGTCTATGTTTTGTTTGAAGTTTTCATCTTGTTGAGATAAATGAAGTGCCTGTTACCATTAAGTGGCCAGATTAAAAAATAAAAACTGCCAAATGTTGTTAGTGAGAAACAATTTGGAGCAGCCAAAGTTCTTCAGAAAAGGTTGAGAAATATTTATCAGAAATTTAGATCTCTTCTTAGGGTTAGGTGCTTTTGTTGGAATGGGAGAAGTGTATTGTATCATAGTATGTTGAGTGTTCAGCTGAATAGGAGGAAAATATTAAGTGGATAACTGATGCAAACTCAGTATGAGGGAGAAGAGGGCAGTGTGGAGGAGGACAGAAAGAAGCAGATGTTTGATCAATAGCGATTGGAAACATGCAGATAATCAATTTATACTTTTCCCCTCTTTTAACTCTTGCATGAACTGACATTAAAGTAGGACAAAGTTTATTAATTTATACTCTGGTATCTATTTAAGATGTTTGTATTGTTTCCTGGTATATATACATATAACAGTAGAGATAGTTTGCCACTTTTTGATGATGGAAAACAGGTTTTTCAAACTCCTAACATAACATCCAGTAAGATGTCAAGGCAAGCTGCTGCTTCTTTTTTAAACAGAGTAAGCTATTAATCATGTTCAGTCTTGCCGTGGTCAGTTAAATTAACCTTATCATAATCTTAAACTCATGTGAAATTCTTACTCCAATTAGGAGCATATAGTAACTCTACTCAAAACCTCTCTGTGATATTGAAATGGAAGAAATGCTCACTTTTGTCAGTGTACAAACACTATGTGATATCCTCTAAAATGAACATTTAGAAGTGTTTGTTTTCCTCCATTAGACTTTTCTATAAAAAAAAATGTGACTATGGACTCAGTAGAAGAAAAAGGGTTACATGGGTTAGTATTTAACTGTTTTATGCAAATTTTAGATAGGAACCCAGTGTGAGGTAATGGTTACTTAATAAAAAGATTTCATCTCTTTTGATTTTGATCACTTTATTCTTCGTCAGGAAATCACTGATGTAAAACTCATTTTAACTTTGAGGAGAAAAGGCTTTTTCCTTGATATTTATTGGGATTCTTCCTATTTTAGACATATGAATTAGGTGTCTCCAGATAAACAGTCAGGAGCTAGGGAAAAGTAGGAAATCATGGCTATATGAACATATCCCATTCTACTGTTACTTCACAGGAGGCGTGCTCTTTATCAAGTTTAATATGTCAATGTTAGAGCAGGAAATAGTAATTCCATTTTCGTATTGATAAAGTTTTAAAAATCTGAGTTATCAGTATATAAAATTATTTCGAGAAAAATTTGAAGGGGAAAGTCATGAAAGCATTGGCATGGATTCATTTACCTTCCATTTTTATAGACATATTTAGTCATGTCCCTGGAATGAACAATTTTTATATTTCATGTTTAGTAAAGAAATAAAACAACAGTAAGATATATTTTCCTACCTGTTGGATGATAAGTTGACATATTGACTTTCTTCCTTTTCATTTGCGGTTATGTAATTGTATGAGTGCACGATAACGCTGGTTATGCAGCAGAGATGGAAGTAGTCCCTTTAGATTTCTTTAGTAAGAGACCCTGTTCATAAACGTCAACCCTCAAGTGGGGCTGATACT
The DNA here is from genome assembly GCF_008692025.1 of Phocoena sinus. Classification (NCBI taxonomy): domain Eukaryota; kingdom Metazoa; phylum Chordata; class Mammalia; order Artiodactyla; family Phocoenidae; genus Phocoena; species Phocoena sinus. The sequence goes on from NC_045771.1 coordinate 83,281,989, forward strand.
CAGCACCTATGCACTAGTGTGACCAGTCATCACAACTAAAGGGTTAACACCTGGCAGAACAGGAGTTTCTAGGGCTGAGATACAGGCAGGTCTGTTCCATAGGTTGGTGCCTGTGCATTACCAGTTGTTAAATAAGTTTCTTACCTGCCTTAGAGTATCCTAGTGACACACACACACACATACACATACACACTTTGCCTGGATACTTACTTTTTGCCTTTATATGTGTCAATTATGGCAACTTTGCTTATGTCATCTTTTCCATTGAAAACTTTATAAACTCCATCTGCAGTATTGTGGTCTGAAAAGATATGTACAAGAAAAAATTACTTCTAGAACAAGCCATATTTTCCAAGTTATAAAATATGTAATTAACTCACTTTTGCATTTCTCAAACACTGGTTGTTCATAATTATTTTATGTGATTTGAAAGATATATGCAATAAAGTTTTTAAATTATTGGTCTTTCACATTTTAAAAAGACAGAATGTAAAATGTGCCTAGAAATAGCTGTAGATGCTGAGACAAAGGTAGAAAACAAATATCAGAATCTGACGTGATCGAACTCCAGCACTCTTTGTCGTAATTAAGCCAGAAAGGCCATTGTGATCACTACTCCTATTATATTGAGGTGAGGGGATAGTGAACAAAACCTATGAGAACAATGACAGATTTCTAGAAATTTTCTCAATGTTATGATCTCTAATAAGTGGTTACTAAAGATTAGGTACATAGAATTAAAAAGAATTAGCCAAGGAAAGAAGAGTATTTGAGTTAAATAATAGTAACTGAATTCATTATTCCTCAAGCCTTTCTATACTTATATTTAATTGATATATAAGCTTGCAATCCTAAAAACCATCTAAAATAGAATAACAGCAATGAATTAGAAAATATAACAAATATCTCATATAGTGACAAGTGAATCATACTCAGTTTTTCAGTTCAATAGTCGTCTTGTTCTATTCGTGACTCAAAATGTTAAGCTATAACTAAAAACATCACCAAGTTCACATTTTTAAAAATCTCCTAACTGCCATTTCATGACATTTGTAGATTACTAGGAGTTCATATCAACTAATTTTATAAACATATGACATTGCTGAGTTATCATTCTCATGTAAATTTTGGGTAACTTTTAAGTTTACATTAAAACAAATTTGTAAGAGGTCTAGAGAAGGAGGAATGATATGATAAATACATTTAACACAAATATATGGCATTAAGCTTGATTATTTATAGATAGGAAATCAAAGCCAAAACTGTATTCAAAGCCTTACCAGCTTACAATCTAATTTTAGACAATTTATGTATTTGTCAAAGAATGGAAACTTGATTAAATGTCAGCTTCTTAATTTTAATTGTTAAATTCAGATACGTAAATTTCCCCAACTAGTATAGCTGAGTTCATGTGAGATAGAGACTTTTAAGTAATTAGAATATGTATTCCCAGATCAGAAATACACACTAAATAATAAAATTATGAATTGCCAATGCCACCATTTTTATCCAGTTAAAGTCTAACAATATCGACATTCATATTTGGTACTCACAGGATAAAACACACCAACTGTAGTAGTAATAGGGTGTGGAATCGAGCTCAAGAATGGATCCTTATAGCCCCACAATAGTTCTTTCAAAGTTCTCTTTTGAAACATAGAAGAGCTTGATCTTTTGATAAGTAAATTGAGTACTCCTTGAATAAATACATTTGGATAGACATGGGGTGCAGTCTCCAAAAAAGAAATCACGGTTTAAGACACCAGTTGCAGTATCAGATTTTTAACAAATAAATGGAAAATACTAGAATTTAGCTTAACAAAAGAAAGGGCCATAATTCAAAATAATGCCATAAGAACACATTTTCATAAAAATGACAAAATAAATAATATCTAATGATAGTTCTAATCATGAGATTAATTACAGTGGATTCTAGAGATTTCAAAACCAGTAATTTTGCTGTTTGTCTACTCACTGCTACAGCCAGATTGAGAACAGTGAAAGTGTCATTTTTGGTTCCAACTGATAGTGAGGGTTCAAAGATGGTACCATTGGGCTGCAGAAAAGAGACTGTGTGGGTCTCGGAGTCCCACGTTATATTTTCCTTGGCTAGATAACAAACTCTGAAAAACAAAAGTAAATAAAATTCAAAATAATTGTTGCAAGTGAACATTAAGTCTCAAATGCTGTTTATTCATGCAACAAATAATTTTTGAGTGCATAGACTATGTCAGAAATTAGGCTAAACAAGTAGGTTAAAATGATCAGTAGGCCAATGCTGAGCCTCTAGCAAAGTTGAGAAGAGGAACCTTAGATGTGCATAGTAGAGGAGAAGGAATACGTGTTATTATAGTGGGTTACACAGATTCTGTGGGAAAACACAGAACAGGAGCAAACCCAGGCTTGGGTTGGTTGTAGTGGGGATAATGGACAAGATAGGAGACTGGGATTGACATGTATGCATTATTGATACTATGTATAAAATAGACAGCTGATAGGAACTTACTGTACAGCACAAGGAACTCTACCTAATGCACTGTGGTAACCTAAATGGGAGGGAAGTACAAAAGGGAGGGTATCTGTATGTGTATGGTTGATTCATTTTGTTGTGCAGTGGAGGCTAACACAGCATTGTAAAGCAGCCATACTCCAATAAAAATAAAAATAAAAAAGATACAATTCCACATAAGTGGTCTGCATGACAAAGAGAAGTTTAGTTGGGTAAAATAGCGTAGAAAATAGCATGTATTAGGTAAGAAGTAGGACCCAGGTGTAATTTTAGAAATGCAGATGTTTCAATATAGTTGGTTTAAGGAGTAAGGAGAGTGGTGGAAATAAAACGACTGTAATAGGCAACATCTGGAACGTAAAAGGGTTGCATCCCATACTTAAATGTTTAGCTTTTATCCTGAGAGTCAGGAGGAGACAGCAGAGAGGTTTAAACAGGGGAACAGTAAGAGCACGTTTTCTTAGAAAGACTGTTCAAAGTGCACAGACTTTCCTGTACTGGCTTTTCCATAATTTCCAGTATTTTAATGAGAATTAAAGATAGCTAATGGAATACAATTTCCACTTTGGAGATCAGTTCCTCTCCATCCCTGCCCCATATACTGTATACTCATTAGTTCTAAGCTCCTGGAAAATACCAACTACTTTTTAGGAATGAGGTGAAGGGTGATTATTATGGAAAAAAATCTTTTGCAAGTACAAGATATTTACTGAGATGAAATAGGGTATTCATTGCTCTATCATATATTTGAATGTCTATTATGTGAGGTTCTAATAGTTATCTGTTGTTATCTAACTAAGGTAAAGACTGAAAAAACATGAAACTGAGGTGTAAAAACCAAAGCAAACCAAAGAAAACCTGACCTGATTTCAATCAGGTATAATAAAAAGGTAAATTCCTATAGGATAGGTATTATGTGTGTTTTGTATCCCCAAGCAGTGTCTGGTATATGGTAAGTACTTGGTAAATATTTTTGAATAAATAATTAATTGTTCATATTCTTTAAAAAGGGAATTCACAAAAAGATAGAAAGATCTTATTTCTAATATAAGTTCATCAAAGCTTTATTATTTACTGTTCTTGGAATACTATAGACATACAAAGAATATAAAAATCTGAAACAGCAGCCAGGACAGTCTATTAGTAGTCAGTTACTCTTTTCTCTTAGATAATTGTATTTTAAACTTAGGTTACATATTATTAACATTTAAAATTAAAATACTTTAATTTTCAGGAAGATTGATATATATGTAGTAGTTGAAATAATAGCAAAAATAATTGTGGCCCAAATTCTAGTTTACTTGGTTGTACTTACAATGCTATACCAGTAGATGGCACTCACTAAGGGAAAAATCCTTCAAACTGAGGCCTGTGCTTAGAATGTACTTTTAAAGAGAGAACATCATCACTCAATTTTTGGGTTAAAAATGAGAATATATACAGCTTTTAGAAAGTGTTGGTTAATAAGGTCAAAGGGAGGAATTTGCCTCAGATTTAGCCCAGTATTGCTTTCTATGTACTCCTGTCAAAGCAAAGTAACTTAAATTATTATTATTTTTTATGTTGGATCTGAGAATATTCTGAAGGAGGTACCAGGTCTTCACAGAAATGGTATAGGTTGGAATATATATCATTAAGATCTCAATCCAGGCAATTTTATGCTTTGACCCATGTCACATCTTTTCAATCAAAGTTTCATCAAGCTCACTTTAGCAGCAGAAAGCCAAATAAAGCCTGTGGTTCTGTTTGAGGAGAGACATCCTCCTCCACTTAGAACTTCAGCTGAGTTCAGGGTGTAACTGATGGAGAGGCAGGATCACCTCAACACGTGGAAGACTCTCAAACTCTTAACGTTTTCTGAAAAGTAAACAGTTGTTTTCCCATTATTTAAGGCATCCAAGCAGACACTAAGGACTCTGTTTTGTTGACATCATGAGACAAGATGACTCATAGTTGATCATAATTTCCTTTAACATTGTCATGTAAATAGGAGTTTATTGTTTATGTACTTTAGCTGCAAATCCAACTTCTCTAACCCTCACTTCATTGCTTCTCCAAGTAAATCAATTATATCTAACCCACCCTGCTTTCATCCCAGATAGAGATAGGTTAAAGCCTCTAAGAATAAAATTTATATAACCTATCAAGCAAGACTAGGACAGGATTCAATATTATGTTTATGTTTTCCCATACTCCAATTAATATCCTTAAAGGTAAAATCATAACCCCTCCAAACAAACAAAAAATTAAACAAAAACTGTGATGAGTTCTCAAATTCTAGAAACTATTCTCTTTTCTTGCATGTGGTCAGTTCACAGAGTTGTGATTTTTTTAAACAGTTATGCTTAGATTCTTATTAGGTCATATGTGAATTCTAGATTTTCATAGGTACACATCGTAGCTACAACATTTTTTGAACAAGATATTCATATAGGCTTTTGATAATGACATAGAACCATAAGACCCTGAAAAAATAGAAATATTTTTGAAGGTAAGATTTTTTTCTGTAACAATGAAAACCAAGTCTTCTTTGACAGAGTTGTGAATAGTCGCAGACCTGCGCCTGAAGACAAGGAGATGTGGGGATAATTACTAGACCAGAATAGGTACCAAGGTGCTCTGCAGCTTATATATCGTGTGCTGCGGCAGCAGACATCACCCTTCCAACTACTGTTATTTCATTATATTTGAGTGTGAGTTGTCAATCTAGAAACATATTAATGCATGGAGAGGAAAGAAATTATATAATTGTAGAATATCTGAAACAGATAAGAAAGTTAAACTATGAATTAGAAGAAACCATTATAAATATGAAATTTTGTAATAATGCTTGATCATAGTGTATAACTAGTTGTAGTTATTCTTGAGGAAAAAAATCACACATTTGTATAACAAATGATATAGCAGGACTTAACTCTGTTCCCATATGGGCACCATAAATGTATTCCTAATCCTTGGGTAGGTTTAGTGTTTTTAGCACCTCAATCTTTCCTTTCCTTACTTTGATAGTTAGAAAAGGCACATAGTCTAAAATTTAGATAGAAGAAAATGTACTCAACAGTCTAAGAGATATCAGTCCTAAGTTTGTATAAATATGGTATATCACTTCAAATCCCCTGGTATCAGTTTTTTAAATTTACAATTGAAAAGTTCTGGCTAATTATTTTCCCTTAGTTCTTATAGTTTAAGAATGAGTTCAAAAGTCTATTAAACTGTTAAGGCATGTAAGATAAAGGTATAGCTTATTTAGTCTCAGTACTGAAGAAAATATAAGAATGAAACTATTGAATAAATACAAATACCCTTAAGACCTGGAAAATAGTTTGAATAGAAGTCCTTAGCAGATATTGTAGTTAGGTAGAATCAGTTTAATGCTGTGGTTCTCAGAACTGAGTGTGTATTGAAATCCCCCGGAGTATTTGTAAAACTCATTGCTGAGCTCCAAACCAAGAGTCTCTGATTCATTTGGTCTAAGGTGGGGCCTGAGAATTCACATTTCTACTTAGTTCCCAGGAGATGCTGATGTGGCTGGTTCAGGAGCCACCCTTGGAGAACCACTCATATAACCTACGCTTTCAATTTTAGGATTTTAAAGTGCTCTGGTTTTAAAATTGTGATAGATGTTTTTCTATTTAGCATGCATATTTTAGACTTGTTGAGAATACATGCCACAAGTGTAAAACTCCTGTGACTTCCTAAATGTAGGGCAGTTAATTGATGCTGATAAATTCATAATAAAATATATATTTCGTATCATCATTAAATCCTTAGATTAGGGTTTTATATAGGCAGAAACAAAAATTTCAGTGTATATTAATGGCAAGAAAATAACAAGTATATTCCAATACAATGGCAGTTGTCAAGTGGAAGCTTTTTCAGAAATACATATGGTCAAGGAAAGAGTGCCACTTATTATGGGGACTCATTCACCTGTACGTGTAAGGACCTGTGCTTAACTTTAATTTTGCTGCTGTTAACTGCCACTCCCTCTGGATTCTGCACATCAAAGATTCAGAACTGTCTGTAAACTTCTGTGCCTGTTTTAACCCAATTTTTAAAAGCAATTGTACCTTCATCAAGGACAGCTTCCTATGAAAAAGAAAACAAGTTTGGGTTATTTCTTTGTAGTAGGTACGGGCAGTTGTTGGAGTTTAAAACCTTTAATTATTCAATAAAAGGACTAAGCTCAAGTATCTTGCTCGTGAGAACCTTTGTAACCTGCCATATGTTTGCAACAGAAATGTTTTCAACAAATTATGATAGCAATCTCTTTTAGTTAATCTTTTACAAAGGGAATCTGTGTGTAATATTGCAGACATGTCTGTTGATTGTAAGGCCAACCGTTGGCAAGCTTTAGAGTGACTTTATGTGAGAGTTCACAATTTACTAAGGAAATTTTATTAAACCTTTTCCAAAAAGTTCTTATCAGGTTGAACATTAACTTCTCTTCTGCCCTCAGTGAGTTGGACTGAGAAGGAAAAACAGAGAAAAATCTAGTGGTATTGGAAGCTTTTTCTCTTTTTTCAAAAGTTGGATACTTCAGGGGGAAGTCACTTAACGTTTGTTAGATTAAGAAAAACACAAATTTGACTTTTCTCCTTCAAAATCCTGCTCAGTGTGGCTTCTCTAATTCTCAATATATTTACAGCAACCTGTTAGTACATGTTTCCAAAAATTACAACAGTCTAATTCATTACAATTAGGTTACTACTTTTTAGATAAAAGGATGAAGGAAGTTTTCCTTTTATTCTTTTGTGAAATCCATTCAAATAATTGATGCCCCTCATAGTAATGATAGAAAAAACAGGAAAAAAATACCAATGACAGAATCAGAAAACCCTACATTAGAAATCTCTCCTGTGCTTCAGGAGCTGGGACTGAGTAGAAAGTCACCAAACCCCTTGGGTCAATTTCAGTATCTGTAAAACGAGGGAGTTATCGTAGATGCTCTCCTGGATTCCTTGCAAGGCTTTCACTCTCTGGGCAGGAAGCCTCTGTAGCTCTAGTAGCTAACGCAGACAAAGGTGACTTTGTAGCAGGCAGTGTTTCCAAGTAAGTACCTTGGGAGGGATGCCCAGGTGTAAAGTTCCAACTTACTTTAGTGCTAGAGGAAGAGGGAGGAAGTATTTCACACAAAATGAGCCTAACCAGACCCATGAATACAGGGACAATCTGATTTCTTTGTTTCCTTCACCTGCAAGCATCAATTCATAGAATGATGGATCAGGAAAGGACATTGGACATTAGCACATTTTCTAGGAGAGCGTGCTGAGGCTCTGAGAAACCAGGTGTCTGGCCCAAGGGTAACCAGGCAAATACCTAGAAGTAGAATCATGACGAGGATCCTAGTCTCTGACCCTTAGGCTGGTCCTCTTTTACACCGTGTTTTTACTAATTTTTTTGTTTCTGTCATCTCTGCACTTAGTTGGTAGAACTCAAATTGAGTTAGCTGTCTTCAGGATACTTTACTTATTGCTTAATGTAGAAAATAAGGGGAATCCTTAGAGAAGAACAGGACATTGGGTATAATGCCTTTATGAAACCCTGTGCTGTTGCGATCCTTTTACACTGGGTACATTGGAGCTGCTAAAGCAATGTGAGACCTTCTTAATTTTTACAAGCAATTGTCCTTGGAAATCTTTTTATTTGCTCCTAAAATGTCTTATTTCCATAGCAAGCCCAAAATTAAGACAGAATTGCACATAGATAAAGTATTATTGCTATTCCTCTAAATGTAAAGATGTTTACCCTAAATGATCAGAGTGTTATAGCTGAAATCTATATGGAAGCTGAAAACTATGTTAATTTACCCATTTCAAGAGACTTTATGAGGGGAAAACACACATGAGCATACACACATACACATGATTACTCTCACACTATAGAATCTTAAGGACTAATACAATATTAAGTGTTTATCATGTACCTCTGAAGGTACATATTTATTTCAGTTTTTAATGAGAGGAACACAATATATGTTTATATTGAAAAGGCACTGTGATAGAATGTACTTGGCAGGACAGAAAACTCCCTAACTATCATGCTTGTACATTTAATATCAAAAGGCATCATAAGTGTATCATGCTTTTTCTTCTAAGTGCCATGAATCATTTTGCCTTGTTTGTTCATCTGGAGACATAGAGAGATAGATTTTTTTTTTTTAAATGGGAAAGTTGAAACACAAAGAGTTGAAATCAGTGCATGAATTATCAGCTGTTAGAGATAGGGTCATCTAACCCCATCCATTTTTTTTTACAGGTAGAAGTGGGTTCTAGAGAAACAGATGTCTGATTCAGTGTTGTATGACAATTTAGTAGTAGGTAATGGAGAATCAGGCCTTTTACTCCAATCTTGTGTAGTTTCCATAATACCATGATTTGTTCAGAGACAAAGAAAAAAATATTGAAGCAGTCAGAACAGAAATAAATTTCTTCTGATCGTAACGCTACCGTATGTATTAGAAAATTGTATTGGCCTACTTGAGTACTAAGACTAATTTTAGCTCCAGTTCCTTTAGTTTTAAAAGGAGGAAAAGTTTTTATGTCCTTTGTGAATTTAAGAGGCCTTGGTTTTAAATTGACCTTGGACTATCTGGTCTATTTTGCACATCTTTCACTAAATTTGAAGTACAAAGGTGATAAATATGTGTACAGAAGAAGTAATATAGTTTAAGATCCTCTCACTTGTCTGAGAAGTACATCAGTATGTGTCCCTGACTTTAAATGTTCAGATTATCCAGCCCTAGTAATAACTGGATTCCAGCCTGATGACTCTTACATGGCATGGTCTGCAGCTGCATTGAAAGCCATTTACCTTGAGACTTCTCTTTGCTACATTAATTTGAAAGCAGATGTTTGGGAGAATAGTATCTTCTATCTAGTCACATGGTCGCTTCATTATTGCTGTTACAGGAAAACAGTACTCATCAACATGATGGTCAACTTTAGTGTAACTATTAAATTTAATATCTTCTTATGCATGAAGTGTTTAGAATACATTTGTAAAAAAATATATATATCCCATTTCTCAAGGGTATTATAGAGTTCCAAGAAACAGAATCATACACAGCAGATTTTAATCTTTGAGTAGATTTCCTTGTCCTAGTCCCAGCCTGATCGAATACATTGGCTTCTTTACTCAAAGCCTAGAGTGAAGTGGTTAACAATGAAACTAGATGCTATGAGTTTGATCCCCAATTTGGTCACATGCTAACCATTTAAACTTGGGCAGGTTATTTAATTTCTTTGTACCTCTGTTTCCTTATCTGTGCAATGGGGATAATAAAAATATTAATATTAGGTTGAACTGTATAAAATTAGTATTTTTGAAAGTCAAAATAAGCAGAATATGGAGTAATTAAATATTTATCCTCATAGGTTGTTATAAGAATTAGTAAATGTGAGCACTGAGAATAGTGTTAGCATATAATAAGCATTCAATAAACATTGGCTACTATTATTATACAAATTCTATCCACCCTTTCTAGGGAGAACTCTCATCTCATTTACTTCCCAGATTGCTTTCACTACTTTGTTCTTAACATTACTGTCTAAACCAGTCCTGTGGAAATAACTCATGTAAAATCTTATGACACTTCTTTTTCTGTTATTTAATCATTTTAATATTTACTCCCCATCTAGTGAAATCAAAACTTCCTTAAAAAAAAGTAGAAACATACTGAAAACAGTGTTCATCCTCTCCTCTCACTACTAAAATTTGTTCTGATTTGGACGAATTACAAGCAGTTCTCCCATGTTCAAAAAATTTTCTCGTGTGTGAATTATGTATATGTATGTCTGTGCATGTTGCGAGAAAGAAATCTTTAGTTCCCTTCTTTGTCCTTTTTCTGAAGTCCTTTGGTAGTTTCTACTTTCCACATTCGTGATAGCTCATACCATTGACTTCTAGTCTATCTAGCAAGATTGCATAAACCTGCTGGGTCCATACAAATCTAGTAGGAATCATAGTCTAAAATACTGGTAAAGAAATTTTCACATACAATGCATAAAAAGCACGAAGTCCCTAAAAAAACACTCCTTGGAAATAAAGAGTAAAGAAATACATATATATATGAAGTAAAATATATGGACCATTTTAGGCTATTCCAACGGCCAGTGTCAAGGTGCCATCTTTTAGAATGAGAGGGCATCATAGAGTCCCAACTCTATACTTTAAAAATTAGGTAACAGGGCTTCCCTGGTGGCGCAGTGGTTGAGAGTCCGCCTGCCGATGCAGGGGACGCGGGTTCGTGCCCCGGTCTGGGAGGATCCCACATGCCGCGGAGCGGCTGGGCCCGTGAGCCATGGCCGCTGAGCCTGCGCGTCCGGAGCCTGTCCTCCGCAGCGGGAGAGGCCACAACAGTGAGAGGCCCGCGTAACGCATAAAAAAAAAAAAAAAAAAAAAAAAAAAAAAAAATTAGGTAACAACATGAGATGATCTTCTGATCTTTTAAAATTAAGCAATTTAATTCTTCTTTTTTTAATGGCACATTTATACAGGTAATAACGTTCTCAGTTTGGTATTAGTCCATAAAATGAAGCAAGTAATCTGCATTGATTTCAGTGGTAAACAAAATCTGATCTGATTTTACAAAATACATTTGTAAAAATAACAGCAGTAACCTAAGTGGTCCTGAGGCAGGGGTAAGATGCTTTGCTCTCTGGGATTACACATAACTCAGAGATGTGTGCCAATTTCTCGGTCCTTTGTCTCTACATTCAGACTCTCTAGAAAGCAAATCTACTGTTTAGTTTTATCTGTAACCTCTATAGTAAAGATTAAATCTGAGCTCTGATGTTTGATATATACACTGATGTTCATATCAAATCATTTATAAAACCTCTCTCTTTTTCTCCTAAGGTATACATTTCTATCAGTAACTCAGTTGGACATTTTGCAGTTTGTTCTTTTTTACTCCTCTCTCTCCCTGTTTAGTCCCTCTATCCCGCTGCATCCCATCACCCATCAGTTCTATGTACTCCACCACACTAGACCAGGGTGCCTTTTGTTATGTGCAGACTGTGCAAAGATCTTTCTAAAGAGAGTCTTAAATTCTCCTTGGAAGTGGTCATGTCCTATATTGTTGTTTCCTGTTTTTGGTCTCCTCACTTTCCAACACTTACTATTGTAGAATTACAGAGTACAAAGCTGTGTAAATCAGCAAGTCCCTCCTTTCATGTTGCCTAGGTTTGGAAACTGACTCGTCCTCTTTTTGGCTAGGTGAGTTGGCAAGTTGATTTAAGGTTGTGTGACTATAAAATGGGTAAAATAATAGTACCTTCTCATAGATACTTGTGAAGATTAAATGAATTTGTATATATGAAGCTCTTAGTAACATTAAATAACACTAAATTAATTATTTAGTATATTAGTATATAGTATATTTGATATCAATCTCTAAATGCAGATTTTGTTATATCTAACCCCTACCAGAAGACATACACCAACTACTATTGCCTATCATGTCATTAATTAAAGTCTTCTGCGTAATGTTCAAAACTTCCTAAATCTTACCACATGTTGTCTTTCTAATCATCTCTCTTGTTAATCCTATATTTCTGGCACATTTTCTACATTGTTCCCTCCCTCATCACATTTAGTTGCATTTCCACAACTTTATCCATCGTATTAACCAGTTCTTTGACACCTTTACTGCAGTCTACTTTGGACACTCAAAGTTTTATACTTCAAAATGCAACTCAAGTCTCTCCTTCTTCCTGAAGTTATTGAGTACTCTGAGAAAGTTCTTTTTCTAGATAACATTTATTTTTCCATATTCTATACTTTAGAATTCAATTATAGAGTTTCACAGGTCTCTACATTTTTTATAATTTGCTTTTCCCCAGTTAAAACTTACATTTCTTGAGATAAATATTTATTTTATTCTCTTTTAGCCTCTATACAAAAGCAAATTTCTGATGTCTGAAAACTCTTATTTCCTCAGGATTAACCATTGTGAATTTAGAGATACGTATTAAACAATTAAAATAGATGCTAGCACCTCTCCTGCCATCTAACAGAATCTATATGTATAATATTGTTTAATAATAATATATAGTTGTTCACTATTCAGCTATTGATCATCAATTATGTATCAGAAAAAAATAGTCTTAATGTAAAATGCTATGCACTGGAAGATTGTTGTGACTTTTCTATTCTGAAAACTTTTCCATAATATAAGTTATAGTCTGTGTGTTAGAACTGACCCTGTTCTCTCTACACAGAAAATTCAGAAGGGAAGCACAGTTTATAGAATAAGAAGTGTGTTGAGCAATGACAATTCTCTGTCACACCATTAGATAACTGTCACCTCACCATCACCTGTATGTCTCTGTTGAACTGTATAAAAAATGGTATCAAGAAATCTGGCAATTCCAAGGAAGGAGATGGCATTCAACTTATAATATTTTTTTCAATTAAATGTATGCAGTTGAAGATAGGCAATCTGTTAGTAACAGAAAAGATAGAAATTACTATATTATTACTAAGCCAATATAGCAGGCAAGTATAGAAAGTGTACCTTAAAATGTCCTATTTTTCTGTCTTTTATACTGAGACAACAGCTGTAATGGTACAATGAGACAATTTATTTAAACTGTAAAACATAAGCATTTTAGCTAAGCAACAAAAACAAAGCATTGGAAAATAATAACTTCTTGTCCTAAGAAACTTGATTTGAAATTAAATCTACGTATTTATTTGTCAAACATGGATGAGACAGATAATGGTCTTGGCAGGAACAGAAATTGCAGTGTGAGTTGGTAGTCTAGCCCATTTTATGAACCAGTTCTTGTTCTCCAGTGTGCACTGTGCTTACTAACATCTAGACCACTGACATCTGAACCACGCTGAGAGCTGAGGCAAGCACTCAGATATGTTTTATTTGGTCAACATTAGGTTTAGAAAATGAACACACATGCCTTTAGGCAGAGCACACACTTTTAAATTCCAGTAGTCCCTCTCTTCACTTTATCTTATTCTTGGCATCTTAAAAATTTTTTGTTAAGTTTGTCTTCAAACCCTTGAAGCCACTTGAAATTTGACTTTTCCATCCCTGGTTTAGGACTTCAGCAGATCTGCTACTCCTTATCCTAGTTTTCTGTCTCTTTATCAATTAAAGTTGGTGAGTGTGAAGCTGAATTAGAAAGAGCTAGGATTGAGATAAATTTTGGCTTGTTGTGCAAAGTCTATATACCAAGTCATTTTATTTTTAGTTAAAACTATAGTCAACTTATTATGCATATACTGGGGTATATCCTATATATCATTTCTGAAAATATTTTTTAAGAGTCAAGTATAAAACTTCATCAATAGGAAATATCAATATTTATAAGACAATCATATATTATTACACATATTTTAAAAAGAAGTTAAGCAAACAAAAAATTATTTTTTACCAGTTTTGCCAAATATTCCTGTATCAGTATTAAACACAATTATGTTTAAGTTATGTATAAGAAATATCATTTTACTTTTCTGCATATTAACCAGAGTGCAACTACTTCTGTAAATATACTCTCACAAAATACAGTTACTTATTTCTTATTCAAAAGCATATCAATATATGGTTTGGACATAATTAAAAACAATAATAAGCAGTTAAGGAATACAAAAAATAACTAGATTAAAATATAATTATCAAAAAGTCATCACGAGAGGAGGAGAGTACAAATGCAGGTTTTTAAAAATGCATTTGAAATTGAGATCAACAACTTAAAGCAGTCATACATGTATATATAGACTGCTATACAAAAACCACATGGTAACCACAAATCAAAAGTCTATAATACATATACACACAAAAAAGAAAACAGAATAACTCATAACACTAAAGATAGCCATCAAATTACAAGAGAAGAGAACAAAAGAGGAAGGGAAGGAAAAAGACCTACAAAAATGAATCCAAAAATATTAATAAAATGGCAATAAGAACATAAATATCAATATAAATAAATATCAATAATTACATGAAATGTAAATGGACTAAATGCTCCAACCAAAAGGCAGAATGGCTGAATGGATACAAAAACAGACCCATATATATGCTGTGAGCAAGAGACTCACTTCAGATCTAAAGACACAGACTGAAAGCAAGGGGTGGAAAAAGGTATTCCATGCAAAAGGAATTCAGAAGAAAGCCAGAGTAGCAATACTTATATAAGACAAAATAGATTTTAAAATAAAAACAGTTATAAGAGACAGAGAAAGACACTCCATAATGATCAAGAGATCAAACCAAGAAGAAGATATAGTACTTGTAAATATATATGCACCCAAAATAGGAGCACCTAAACATATAAGGCACATAATAATGGACATAAAAGGAGAAATTGACAATAACACAATAATAGTAGAGGATTTTTAACACCCCTCTTACATCATATAGATCATCCACATATAAAATCAGTAAGGAAACACTGGCCTTAAGTGACACATTAGGCCAAATGGATTTAATTGATTATATGGAACATTCCACTTGAGAGCAGCAGAATACACATTCATTCCAAGTGCACCTGGAACATTCTCCAGGACAGATCACATGCTAGGCCACAAAAGAAGCCTTGGTAAATTTAAGAAAATTGAAATTATATTAAGCACCTTTTCTGACCACAGTGCAATGAGACTTGAAATAAACTGCAAGAAAAAAACTGCAACAAAACAAAACAAAACACGTGGAGGCTAAACAATATGTTACTAAACAACCAATGGATCACTAAAGAAATCAAAGAGGAAATCAAAAATTACCTAGAGAGAAATGAAAATGAAACATGATGATCCAAAACCAGTGTTTTGCAGCAAAGGCAGTTCTAAGAGAGAAGTTTACTGTAATACAAGTTTACCTCAGGAAACAAGAAAAATCTCAGTTAAACAATCTTAACTTACACTTAAAGGAACTAGAGAAAGAAGAACAAAAAGAAACCTGCAGTTAGTAGAAAGAAATCATAAACATCAGAGCAGACAAAAATGAAATAGAAACTAAAAAAAAAAAAATCAATAAAACTAAAAGCTGGTTCTTTGAAAAGATAAACAGGGCTTCCCTGGTGGCGCAGTGGTTGAGAGTCCGCCTGCCGATGCAGGGGACACGGGTTCGTGCCCCGGTCTGGGAGGATCCCACATGCCGCGGAGCGGCTGGGCCCGTGAGCCATGGCCGCTGAGCCTGCGCGTCCGGAGCCTGTCCTCCGCAACGGGAGAGGCCACAACAGTGAGAGGCCCGCGTAACGCATAAAAAAAAAAAAAAAAAAAAAAAAAAAAAAAAAAAAAAAAGATAAACAAACTTGATAAAGCTTTAGCCAGACTCATCAAGAAAAAAAAGAAATAGCCCAAATCAGTAAAATCAGAAATGAAAAAGCATAAGTTATAACTGACACCACAGACGTACAAAAGATCATAAGAGACTACTATGAACAACTGTGTGCCAGTAAAATGGACAAGCTAGACTAAGAAATGGACAAGTTCTAAGATACAGTCTCCCAAGACTGAACCAGGAAGAAATAGAAAATATGAACAGACCAATTACGAGTAATGAAATTCAATCAGTAATTTAAAAACTCCGAATAAATAAAAGTACAGGATCAGATGGCTTTACAGGTGAATTCTACTAAATATTTAGAGAATAATTGACACCTATCCTTCTGAAACTATTCCAGAAAATTGCAGAGGAAGGAATACTTTCGAACTCATTCTGTGAGGCCAGTGTCATCCTGATACCAAAACCAGACATAGTACAGAAAAAGAAAACTAAAAGCCAATATCACTGATGAACATAGATGCAAAAATTCTTAACAATATGTTAGCAAACCAAATCCAACAATATGTTAAAAGGATCATATATCATGATCAAGTGGGATTTATTCCAGGGATGGAAGGATTTTTCAGTATCTGCAAATCAAACAGTGTGATACACCACATTAACAAAATGAAGAAAGAAACCATATGATCATCTTAATAGATGCAGAAAAAGCTTTTGATAAAACTCAACATCCATTTATGATAAAAATTCTCCAGGAGGTGGGCACAGAGGTAACCTACCTCAACATAATGAAGGCCATGCATAACAAACCACAGCTAACATCATACTCAATGGTGAGAAGCTGAAAGTATTTCCTCTAAGATAAGGAACAAGACAAGAATGTACACTCTTTCCACTTTTCTTCAACATGGTTTTGGAAGTCCTAGCCTCACCAGTCAGAGAAGAAAAAGAAATAAAAAGAATCTAATTTGGAAAGGAAGAAGTAAAACTGTCACTGTTTGCAAATGACATATATTATACATAGAAAATCCTAAATATGCCCCCAGAAAACTACTAAAGTTCATCAATGAATTCAGTAAACTTGCAGGATACAAAATTAATATAGACATCTGTTGCATTTCTATACACTAACAGGGAACTATCAGAAAGAGAAATTAAGGAAACAATCCCATTTACCACTGCATCAAAAAGAATGTAATACCTAGAAATAAACCAACCTAGGAGGTAACAGACCTGTACTTGGAAAACTATACGACACTGATGAAAGAAATTAAAGACAACACAAACAGATGCAAAGATATACTGTGTTCATGGATTGGATGAATTAATATTATTAAAATAATACCACCTAAGGCAAACTAGAGATTTGGTGCAATCCCTATCAAAATACCAATGGCATTTTCCACAAACTAGAATAAATAATTTAAAAATCTCTATGGAAACACAAAAGACACCAAATAACCAAAACAAACATGAGAAAAAAAAATGGAGCTAGAGGAATCAAGCTTCCTGATTTCAGAGAATTATACAAAGTTACAGTAATCAAAACAGTATTGTATTAGCACAAAAACAGATACATAGATCAATGGAGCAGAATAGGGAGCCCAGAAATAAACCCATACCTATGATCAATTAAACTTCAACAAAGGAGACAAGAACATACAATGGAGAAAAGACATTCTCTTCAGCAAGTTGTGTTGCAAAAGCTGGGCAACCTCATGAGAATCAATGAAACTAAACACTCCCTCATACCATATACAAAAATATACTCAAAATGGATTAAAGACCTAAATTTAAAACTGGATATCATAAAACCCCTAGAGGAAAACATAGGCAGAACGCTCTGTGACATAAATCACAGCAATATTTTTTTAGCTCTGTCTCAAAAAGCAAAGGAAATAAAAGCAAAAATAAACATGGGACCTAATGAAACTTAAAAGTTTTTGCAGAACAAAGGAAAGATTGACAACACAAAAACACAACTTACTGAATGGAAGAAAATATTTGTAAATGCTATGACCATGGATAAGAGGTTAATATCAAAAATATATAAACATCTCATACAATTCAACATCAAAAGAAAACCGAACAACCTATTTTAAAAATGGGCAGAAGAACTTACTAGACATTTTTAAAAGAGAATATCAGATGGCCAATGGGCACATGACAAGATATACAACATTGCTAATCATTAGGAAAATACAAATCAAAACCACAATGAGATATCACTCACACCTGTCAGAATGGCTATCATTAAAAACATGACAAATAAGAAATGTTGGTGAGGATGTGGAGAAAAGGGAACCCTGATTCATTGTTGGTAGTAATGTAAATTGGTGCAGCCACTGTGGAAAATAGTGTGGAGGTTTCTCAAAAAAACTGAAAATAGAACTACCATATGACTCAGAAATTCCACTCCTGGCTATATATGTGAAAAAAACAAAAACACTAATGTGAAAAGATACGTGCACCCTAGTATTCATAGCTGCGTTATTTTCAGTTGCCAAGATACGGAAGTATCTTCAGTGTCCATCAACAGATGAATGGATAAAGAAGTGGTATATTTTCACAAAGGAATGAATACTCAGCCATGAGAATTTTTTTAGCTATTTGCAGCAACATAGATGGACTTGGAGGGCATTGTGTTAAGTGAAATAAGACAGACGGAAAAGGCAAATACTATATGATATGACTTATATGTGGAATCTAAAATATACAACAAAGTAGTGGAAAAAAAAAAAAGCAGCAGGCTCATAGATATAGACAACAAACTAGTGGTTACCAGTGAGGAGAGGAGAGGAAGGAGGGACAATATAGGCATAGTGGATAAATGGTGAAGAAAATATTTAAGGTAGTGGATGCCTAGTTTCTGTGATAGGTCTTGTTTTCTTACTAGCCTCAAATATATATATTTTAACATATTCTAGTGCAGTATTGTTCATTTTGTCATGGACAACTGATTAATGACAATTCTGTTAAAATCAACCAGATGGTGTCAGTATGTATTTCACCTAGTCAATCTTATCCTTGGTATCTTTATATGATATATGCTTATTTCATAAAGATGGCAAGAAAACTCTTAGTGGAATGAGTAGATCCTATTGTAACAAAGAATTTATTACTCTAATATTTGAAAATATAGTCAGTTGAGCTATTTTGGTTGCAACAGGATTTTTTTTAAATGGAGTTGACCTGACATTGATAAGCAGATCGTGCTTTGTAGCTTTTAATCAAATATTCCCTACTTCAAAATGCCCCTGGCCAGGAAAAACAAAAATGCCAACAGAATGGAGGCTATAGACAAAAAAGAGGCACACATGATATTTTTGTCAACCTTGTAAATATAGTAATAAAAATTATATTTTGTTATGGTCTCAGATTTTCCCTCCATAGCTTTGTTGTGGTAGAAACACCACTCTTATGAATTTATTAGTATCTCTTTCCACTTTAGGAACCACTTAGTTTTTCAGAATTACTACCAGCATAGCTAAGAAAATAAGGGAAATTAGAGTTTCCCCAAAATGCAGAAAGACAAATGTTATAAAAAATTTTCATGGCAATTTATTAATATTTTACTCTTTTTATCTATTAGGATTTCCCTTTACCTGTTTCACTGTAAGTCAGGATAAACAAACTGATTCACACTGAGGTCCTGGTGGCTGAGAAGCTTGAATAGTCATGAGTGTCACATGTTTTTTTTTTTTTTTCCATTGTAAGTGAAAAACTCACAAGCCTAAACAAGTGACTTATTTTTCCTGTGGAATTTTATGTGTCACTGAGCAAGTAGGGTGGGCTTTTTATTAATTGCTTGGGGGTGGAGGGTGAAGAATAACAGGCTACCTCCTATGGCTTTGGCCAGGGTTGTCATAATGCGATGGAACAAGTTATGTAAACCTGATAATAATGACTAGATATTCTCAGGTAGATAATTGTACAGCACCTGAAAATTTTCGTGGAACATAATCTTTTAAACAATCATTGTAATTGCTAAGTAGAGAATGTCACCCAGGTGTCCTGTACTGTATACAAGTGATCATATTCAGGGGAGCTTATCAAGTAATATTTTACTGAATGCCCATTTCATAGAACATTCCCCACTTTTCATCTGCAAGTTGTACCTAAGGTGGTCATTAAAATAAAGGGATCCAACCTGGTGTAATTGAGACTGGTAGACTGAAAATGAAACCAAAGCCTGATATGCTGCCACTTAATGGCTGTATACCTCAAATTCCTCGTGTGTAACACAAGATGCTAAGATGAGATCTGTAGTTTTTAATTTAAGCAGCTGAACTGGCTCTTCACTCAAATTCTTACACAGAAGACCAAGCAGAGTGACTATGATTATAACAGTGGTGGCAACCCTGAGACCCCGATGTCCTTTGCAGTTCTGACAGATGGAATATAAAATGATTTAAAAATTATAATTTGGTTGTTGCTAAAATGGATATACGTGTGTTTATTTGCTACTTTTCGGATTCTATGCCATCACCTAGTTGACAATCTATTTGACCTTTACCAGAATCATTCTCCTTTATTCAAGCATCCCCATGGACTGTAGGGAAGAGTCCCAAGGGGCAAAGAGTCCCAAGAAAGTCCACTGGAGAACCCAGGGGGCAGCACGTTCTTCAGTGCCTCCCTCTTTAAACCTGAAAACTCATTATTATGACTTATAAGAACCCTGAGCTGAGAGACATCAAATCATGGGCAGACCTGCATACTGCCTAGACTCTGTCTGCTTTAAAGTTAAAACTAAAGTGACATAGTGTACACAGCCCACTGCTGTTGAGTCAAGTTCATCAGAAAACAGAAGTGTCAATAATTTATTGTGTTGAATCGCATGGTTAGGCAGTTCCTAGTCTAACTCTGGATAATGCATAAGCAATGATACCAGAGTTACTCTAACATTCCTGCACATGTGTACTGATATTTTCAGCAGAAAAAGATTGAGTTTATCTACTTTTTCAAATTTTTAACTGCGTGACTCACTTTTGTTACCTTGATGTAAGTTTCCATTTTTTTCCCTCTAAGAATAGGGAAGATATTTCACATGAGTGTAGTCCTGCTTTATCAGCAGCTTTGCTTTCTGTGGTTTCAGTTACCCACAGTCACATAAGGTCAACTGAGGGCAACTAAAACTGTCCAAAGCAAAATCTTGAATAAGGGGTATTGCTTAGGATTTGGTGCTGTCCATGGTTTCAGGGCCATGCTGAAAGTCTTGGAAGGTACCCCAAGACATCCATGGATAAGGGAGTGATTACCGTACTTGGGTACATTTATTATGCTTCAGTGCCTTGTCACCATGAATAAGTATTGCTATCATAATCATACTTTAACCTTATGCTTCATACTACAAAATTATAAATACAGTTGACCCTTGAATAACACAGAGGGGTTATAGGCACAGACCCTTTTCACAGTGGAAAAACCACATTATAACTATATAGTCAGCCTTCCTTATCTGTGGTTCTGCATGGATTCAACCAATGACCCATTGTGGATTGGGCAGTGCTGTAGTTTTTATTGAAAAAAATCTGCATAAAAGTGGACCCTTGAAGTTTCAACCTGTTTTGTTCAAGGGTCACCTGTAGTTTTATTCACCTGAAGCAAAAGAGGGACAAACCCATTATGTAAGGCATACACTGAGTACATAAGAAGAAAGTTCAGGTTACTCAGCACATCCTATTCAACAGCTTCCCCACTTTTCTCTCAAATGCAGTTATTTATAGCAAGTAAAATTTTTTCTTGCTTACTTGGTTTTCTTAACAATGCAGCATCTTACATATTAAAATTTATTTTATTTGCTAATTTTAGATTAAACTTTTTTCTTTATTGTTTCTTCTTCATAGAAATAGACAAGATATTGATGTCTGTAGTAATTTACTGCTTGTTTAAAGTACTTAAATTTAGAAAACAAAGGTGCTGGAAAGAAAATTAATTATTAAGACTTATGTCAAGTAGAGAAAGTAAAAAGTATGTTTTAAGATATCACTAATCACATACTTTTCTTGAGTCTGTAGGGATATCAGCTGTATCCTATCAGTTCATAGATCATAAATTCTATTTCTTTTGTAGAATTCGTGAGTATATCTACATGTGGGCTTTCTTTGAAAGAAGGAAGAATAGAATTTTTCTGTTTCTTTTTTTGTTGTCATATCTACATAGTGTTTCTAGAATGAGCAGTATGCCTTTGCACTATGTTGCACTGGTGGTAGGAACTGAGGCTGAGCTCTAAAAAGCATCTGCAATACGTAGTTCAGAACAACAAAGTTCCCAGGGAATCTGTAATTATTCCCATGTGTGGATAGAGCTGTGTTCCCTGGGAAACTCCACCTAGAAAAGGCATCACCCAGGGACTTCCCTGATGGCTCTTTGGTTAAGAATCTGCCTGCCAATGCAGGGGACACGGGTTCGATCCCTGGTCCGGGAAGATCACACATGCCACGGAGCAACTAAGCCCATGCGCTACAACTACTGAGCCCGTGCGCCACAGCTACTGAAGCCTGTGCACCTAGAGCCCAGGCTCCACAACAAGAGAAGCCACCGCAATGAGAAGCCTGTGCACCACAATGAAAAGTAGCCCCCGCTCGCTGCAACTAGAGAAACCTGCATGCAGCAATGAAGACCCAAAACAGCCAAAAATAAAGTAATTAAAAAAAAATAAAAATAAATAAAAGCCATCACCCAGAGGTAAAATTTCCTGGGATGTGAACTACGAAACTTTAAAACAGTTTCAGATTACAAGAATATATACTTGTACCATAAATGAATGCCAGGACTTGGATGACATTTTCTAACTCATGAGTGAGTATCACAAATTTCCTATTCTATCCATAAGTCTTCTTTCCATTTTTCCTTAGAATAGGGAACCAGATCAGACACCTGTGTTTTCCACTAGACACACACTATTATTCTTTTGATACTCAATCTTCCTCACCTAATAAATACAGTATCTGCCCATAAAACTCAGTTTTAGAGTTTTGAGTGTAATTAACACAACAACAGGTTGAATATGAGTGGTGAAATTTAGCTTTCAAAATTAATTAAGTTCCTTTTCACACTCTTACTTTACACAATATCTAGGTGTGTTTACAAAGCCATGATTCCCTAGACATGAGTAAAATGCAGATACACATCCAAGCTAGTTAAACCAGTCATTTAAATCTGGTTGTTTCATCATGTGGAAACAGAAGGTCATTAGACTAGTACGTATTTTACATGCGATCCCAATATGTAAAGATAGTTAAAAGAACAGCTATTCTGGTCAAAGTGGGAACTATGGCCCATTCCCCTTCCAGTCACATCTCATTTGGGCTCTGAGTCATCCCCACAGAACCCAAGGGCTCTGTGGAAAATGTTTAAATAACTAGATTAGGAGATCTCCAACACATTTTTTTCTTGAACTTACCATAATCCTTTTAATATACTTGTGCATTTCCATCCTATCAGAATATATGGAGGTAAAAATATGTAATAGAAAAAAGTTTATAGATATCTATAATGTAAAACAATAATATACATCACTAAATTATGTTTTTCAAATATAACAACTTAAAAGTTGTTTTGGATGGGGCCTGAACCAAGATGGCGGAGTAGAAGGATGTGCTCTCACTCCCTCTTGTGAGAACACCAGAATCACAACTAGCTGCTGGACAGTAATCAACAGGAAGACACGGGAACTCACCAAAAAAGATACCCCACAGCCAAAGACAAAGGAGAAGCCACAATGAGATGGTAGGAGGGGTGCAATCACAGTAAATCAAATCCCATAACTGCTGGGTGGGTGACTCACAGACTGGAGAACACTTATACCACAGAAGTCCACCCACTGGAGGGAAGGTTCTGAGCCCCACGTCAGGCTTCCAAACCTAGGGATCCGGCAACTGGAGGAGGAATTCCTAGAGAATCAGACTTTGAAGGCTAGTGGGATTTGACTGCAGGACTTTGACAGGACTGGGGGAAACAAAGTCCACTCTTAGAGGGCACACACAAAGTGTGTGCATCGAGACCCATGGGAAGGAGCAGTGACCCCAGGGGAGAATGAACCAGACCTACCTGCTAGTATTGGAGGGTGTCCTGCAGAGGCAGGAGGTGGCTGTGGCTCACCGTGGGGACAAGGACACTGGCAGCAGAAGTTCTGACAAGTACTTCTTGGCATGAGCCCTCCCAGAGTCTGTCATTATACCTAACAAAGAGCCCAGGTAGACTCCAGTGTTGGGTTGCCTCAGGCCAAACAACCAACAGGGAGGGAACCCAGCCCCATCTATCAGTAGACAAGTGGATTAAAGTTTAACTGAGCTCTGCCCACCAGAGCAAGAGTCAGCTCTACCCACCACCCGTCCCTCCCATAAGGAAACTTGCGCAAACCTCTTAGATAGCCTCATCCACCAGAGGGCAGACAGCAGAAGCAAGAAGAACTACAATCCTGCAGCCTGTGGAACAGAAACCACATTCACAGAAAGACAGACAATATGAAATGGCAGAGGGCTATGTACCAGATGAAGGAACAAGATAAAACCCCAGAAAAACAACAAAATGAAGGGAATATAGGCAACCTTCCAGAAAAAGAATTCAGAATAAAGATAGTGAAGATGATCCAGGACCTCAAAAAAAGAATGGAGGCAAAGATCGAGAAGATGCAAGAAGTGTTTTAATAAAGACCCAGAAGAATTAAGTAACAAACGAACAGAGATGTACAATACAATAACTGAAATGAAAACTATACTAGAAGAAATCAATAGCAGAATACCTGAGGCAGAAGAACGGCTAAGTGACCTGGAAGACAGAATGGTGGAACTCACTGCTGCGGAACAGAATAAAGAAATAAGCATGAAAAGAAATGAAGACAGCCTAAGAAACTTCTGGGACAATATTAAACACAACAACATTCTCATTATAGGGGTCCCAGAAGGAGAAGAGACAGAGAAAGGACCAGAGAAAATATTTGAAGAGATTATAGTCAGAAACTTCCCTAACATGGGAAAGGAAATAGCCAACCAAGCTCAGGAAGCACAGCGAGTCCCATACAAGGTAAACACAAGTAGAAACACGCCGAGACACATAGTAATCAAATTGGCAAAAATTAAAGACAAAGAAAAATTATTGAAAGCAGCAAGGGAAGAATGACAAATAACACACAAGGAAACTCCCATAAGGTTAACAGCTGATTTGTCAGCAGAAATGCTACAAGCCAGAAGGGAGTGACATGATACACTTAAAGTGATGAAAGGGAAGGACCTACAACCAAGAGTACTCTACCCCAGCAAGGATCTCATTCAGATTCAAGGGATCAAAAGCTTTACAGACAAAAGCTAAAGAAAAGCTAAAAGAATTTAGCACCACTAAACCAGCTCTACAACAAATGCTAAAGGAACTTCTCTAGGCAAGAAACACAAGAGAAGAAAAGGACCTACAAAAACAAACCCAAAACAATTAAGAAAATGGTCATAGGAACATACATATTGATAATTACCTTAAATGTGAATGGATTAAATGCTCCAACCAAAAGACACAGGCTTGCTGAATGGACACAAAAAGAAGACCCATATATATGCTGTCTACAAGAGACCCAGTTCAGACCTAGGGACACGTACAGAGTGAAAGTGAGGGTATGGAAAAAGATATTCCATGCAAATAGAAATCAAAAGAAAGCTGGAGTAGCAATACTCGTATCAGATAAAATAGACTTTAAAATAAAGAATGTTACAAGAGACAAGGAAGGACATGACACAATGATCAAGGGATCAATCCAAGAAGAAGATACAACAATTATAAATGTATATGTACCCAAAATAGGAGGACCTCAATACATAAGGCAACTGCAAACAGTTGTAAAAGAGGAAATCAACAGTAACACAGTAATAGTGGGGGACTTTACACCTTACTTACACCAATGGACAGATCATCCAAAATGAACATAAATAAGGAAACAGAAGCTCTAAATGACACAATAGACCAGATAGATTGAATTGATATTTCTGAATTTATTTGAATTGATATTTCTGTATTTATTCTGACCAGCTGAATAAATACCTCTAAGTCAGCCTTGAAAGACAACCTAACAGTAATAGGCAGAAATACATTTAGTTCATTAGGTCGTATTTAAACCAGTCCTCATTGGATTGCTTGTGCTGTCCCTTCTGGGCATGTGTTGGATCTTCATTTGCTAGCTGTGCAATACAACTGGAAAGGAATCCAAAGCACTCTTCTTCCTCAAGTGTTGCATTATTTTTCCAGAGTATTTTGACTGACAAATTTATTGTAAAATTAATAAGTTATAAAAAAATTTTAGGTATATTGAGATTCTTTTTTCCAATGTCAGACCATTTAATTACGATAAAGTAGAAATGACCTGTGTGATCTCATTATGCTTTTCATTTAAGAAGAGTAACTTATGGACATTTTAGGTAATCTAAAAAGATGATTTCCTTATATCTGTGAACTTTTATCTTTGTTGTATTAGTAAAAAAGGTAGTATAAAGGCTAATTTAATATTTTGATTAAGAATGTCTATTTTAGGGCTTCCCTGGTGGCGCAGTGGTTGAGAGTCCGCCTGCCGATGCAGGGGAGGCGGGTTCGTGCCCCGGTGCGGGAGGATCCCGCGTGCCGCGGAGCGGCTGGGCCCGTGAGCCGTGGCCGCTGAGCCTGCGCGTCCGGAGCTTGTGCTCCGCAACGGGAGAGGCCACAGCAGTAAGAGGCCCGCGTACCACCAAAAAAAAAAAAAAAAAAAAAAAAAAAAAAAAAGAATGTCTATTTTATTGTATTTAATCTGCTTTGATACATTTCCTTCTCAGCCTTAATTCTCACAAATACACATATGCAGACCCTCCAGTGTGACAATTCAGAAATAGCCCACCAACACAGGAGTTCAGATGCCATTTTAAACAGCATATCTTAAACATATTGAAAGGATAGTTAAATGATAATGAAAATATGAAGACTATTAGAGAAAGGTGATTCAGAAGAAAATACATGTAAAATAGATGCATAAGTTGACACTGAATTTACTTGGATCACTATTTAATCAATGGCCTAATGCCATCCAGTCCTCTGTCTCTGAAGAGGAAAATGTCACACCCTCCCATGAGCAGCCCAAAGAATCAAATTTACATTCCCAAAGGCAGCTGTTAAGTGTTCAGCCCCATAGACAACAGTTCCTTAGTAGCTTAGCACACAAGACCCAGAAAATGCAAGCTATGTGTAGTCTGCAACCATATATTTACATTTTGAGCAAAACATTCAGCTTGAGCAATAAGGCAGAAAAATACTGTACCCATTTCTAATGCATGTTGGGGTTTCCACTTTAAAACGATTGTGTATGTGCAATATTTTGAAAGGATATTTTTTATGAGGGTATACCTTGCCTTATGTAAATCCACTAGAGCACTAGACAAATTCAGTGGAGTGAAAGTTAAAACTGTCAACGTGCTAAAGTCAGCTTAGGCACAGTGCTTCGGGAGCTCTTCTTTTTTTTCTGAAAGACCCCTTAGAATTTGGAAACAGACAGACATAAGTGACTCCTGATGTTACCAACACTAGTTATATTGATTGGGGATTAGGAGTTAAATAACTACTTATTCATATTTTCTTAATCAGAAAATGGAGAAAACTAAATAAGAGAATCATAATAGGAATTAATTGAGGCGAGCTGTGTGCAACACTTGACAGGGGCCTGATGATGAGGCAACAAAGTGCTTCCCTTTCCATAGGTCCCTTTCCCCTTTTCTCTCTTTGCTCTAGCTCCTGGAGATTACGTCTCTCTATCAGACATATATTTGACCTATTTTTTTGTCCTGTCTCTGCATCTACTAGAATGTTGGCTTCATGGGAGGGGAGATAGTTTTATCTGTTTAGAGGTATAAAATGAGAAGTCTTGTTCAACCACCAGTTCTGTTCCTCAGAAGTGACCAATGTCAGGTGTGTCCTCATACCCTCCATTAATTTTAAGAATTTTAAACTTATATACATATGTGTATGGACTATTACATACACTGAATCATACTTTCTGCAACTTGCCTCTTTTAATATCAAGTACCTTGGGGATATTCTCATATCATTGATAGTGTTAACTCTATTTTTTTCCATTATTAAAAAATGGTCCATAATAAATGTAGTATTGTCTTTTAAATGACCAGTATTATTTTTAATGAAACTTTTGATTTTTCTAGTTCTCTGATCTTACAAAAACAATGCTAAAAATTCATGCCTGTATAGTTTTGTTTATGTGCTTGGGCACTAGTAAACAGAAAGTGAAATTTCTGGGTTGAAAGTACATACTTTTGTTTTGATAGGGAGAGTTTTACCAAATTTCAGTTCATACAGGTAAATAACAATGTGTGAAAATGCCTCTCTCCATACATCACTCACACTGGTTTATATTGTACTTTAAGTTTTTAGCATTTACTGGTAAATATTTAATTAAGTGAACTTTAACGTATTTTCTTAATTATATTGGCATTTACATTTTAAAATATTAATGATAATATCTTTTTTTCCCCTTGTGGGTTTGTCCCTTCCTTATTAATTAGTAAGGAAGTAGCTAGCCTTCTTACAGTTGACAATTAAAAATTTTTTTGACTATTTCAAAGTTTATTTTTATTGTATTTTTATAAATTACTGAAATTTTTAACTTTTATGCCATTAATTTTCACAGTAATTCCTTTTAAGTATTGTGTCATGTTTTGAAAGGCTTTCTCCAACAATATGAAAAATAGTGAACAAACTTTCGTCTAGCATTTGTATGGTTTCAGAAAATCCTTTATAACAGTATTTCTAGATAAGCTGATTCATGGAATTTAACACTTGTGAAGTAAAGGAGGTAAAAGAGTAAGTTGAGTAATTGTAAATATCCCAACATATTTGAGTAGCAGATGACGGATGCATAATAAGAGTTCTAGAAGAAGAATCACATGGCCCAAGTTCTGACCACAGCTTTATTAATAATAATGGGTTTTGTGAACTGGGCAACACACAGTCATCATATTCCTGATTTCCTCTTTTGTCAAAGAGAATAACTACAAGCCTTAAGCTGAAAACAAAGTCATATGGTAGATTTAAATTTTAAAACATAAACCTATATGTATTGGGTTGGCCCAAAAGTTCGTTCGGGTTTTTCCATAACATCTTTTTTTTTTTAAACATCTTTATTGGAGTGTAATTGCTTTACAATGGTGTGTTAGTTTCTGCCTTATAACAAAGTGAATCAGTTATACATATATATATGTTCCCATATCTCTTCCCTCTTGTGTCTCCCTCCCTCCCATCCTTGCTATCCCACTCCTCTAGGTGGTCACAAAGCACTGAGCTGATCTCCCTGTGCTATGTGGCTGCTTCCCATTAGCTATGTATTTTAGGTTTGGTAGTGTATATAAGTCCATGCCACTCTCTCACTTTGTCCCAGCGTACCCTTCCCCCTCCCCATATCCTCAAGTCCATTCTCTAGTAGGTCTGTGTCTTTATTCCCATCTTGCCCCTACGTTCTTCATGACCTTTTTTTTTTTTAGATTCTATATATATGTGTTAGCATACGGTATTTATTTTTCTCTTTCTGACTTACTTCACTCTGTATGACAGACTCTAGGTCCATCCACATCACTACAAATAACTCAATTTCGTTTCTTTTTATGGCTGAGTAATATTCCATTGTATATATGTGCCACATCTTCTTTATCCATTCATCCGATGTTGGACACTTAGGTTGCTTCCATGTCCTGGCTATTGTAAATAGAGCTGCAATGAACATTTTGGTACATGACTCTTTTTGAATTTTGGTTTTCTCAGGGTATATGCCCAGGAGTGGGATTGCTGGGTCGTATGGTAGTTCTATTTTTAGTTTTTTAAGGAACCTCCATACTGTTCTCCATAGTGGCTGTATCAATTTACATTCCCATCAACAGTGCAAAAGGGTTCCCTTTTCTCCACACCCTCTCCAGCATTTATTGTTTCTAGATTTTTTGATGATGGCCATTCTGACCAGTGTGAGATGATATCTCATTGTAGTTATGATTTGTATTTCTCTAATGATTACTGATGTTGAGCATTCTTTCATGTGTTTGTTGGCAATCTGTATATCTTCTTTGGAGAAATGTCTATTTAGGTCTTCTGCCCATTTTTGGATTGGGTTGTTTGTTTTTTTGATATTGAGCTGCATGAGCTGCTTGTAAATTTTGGAGATTAATTCTTTGTCAGTTGCTTCATTTGCAAATATTTTCTCCCATTCTGAGGGTTGTCTTTTGGTCTTGTTTATGGTTTCCTTTGCTGTGCAAAAGCTTTGAAGTTTCATTAGGTCCCATTTGTTTATTTTTGTTTTTATTTCCATTTCTCTAGGAGGTGGATCAAAAAGGATCTTGCTGTGATTTATGTCATAGAGTGCTCTGTTTATTTTTTTCCATACATCTTACAGAGAAACCCGAATGAACTTTTGGGCCAACCCAATAGATTCTTTGTAGTAGATAGAGTCTATAAAGAGATTCATTTCTTTTTTTACAGTCCAGCAAATGAAAAGAATTTTAATATTATATGCATTGCAATTCTAACAAAGACCTATGAATTACATGGGTAAGCAAAGACCTATAAATTACAGTGATAATACAGTAACAGAGTGAATATGTATTGGGACCTTACTATCTGCCATTTGTCCAAATAAGTGTTTCACATATGTTATCTCATTGACCTATCATACCACTTACTATGTTCTTTAGAGAACTAGTTGAGGTCACACAGCTAATATTTGCAAAAGAAGGACTGAAACCCAGATAGACTGACTGAGGAACCTATACTCTATTCTAAAAGAAAAAAAAAAAATATATATATATATAAACGAGTTCTTGATCAATACCAATTTTACATATTCTTTTCAAGACATTTGTACACATTGAATAACAATTTTAAATAACCTGATATTAGAAAAGAAAATGATATCTATATACAACAAAGAAGGAATGAACAATGACAGTATTCTGTAAGTGGCAAGTAATAGAATTATTTTGAGATTAAATAAAACAAATAAAATTCATTCTAAAGACCTGTAACACATACACTGTACACATACACTGTAAAGTATCTCAAAACATTAGTTACCAGTGTAAAACCATAAGGTAAAATAAGTTTCATCACTTTAATCCTTTGGGTAACTAACCATAGAGATTTACACACCGGTATTTATGCACATACACAATACACATGATTGTGTGTCTGTGTGCATATATACATAAGCAAACGTATTTCTTCAATCGCTGCTTTGTTCATTAATAGAAATATTAAACCAATGGGAGGTTATACCTGCTTTATATCGTGAGCAGGGTCTTCACATGCAAGGGTAAAAATAAAAACATATGTACATAATTTAAGAAGAGAATATTGAATGCACAAACATAGCAGGGTATGGTAATGCCAGCGAAAGCTTGAGTGATTAAAATGGAGGTTACTGATATCACCTTTAAAAGAAAATTTAAAGGACACCATTAAAGATGAAATGTAGACTATCAGGGTCATTAAAATTTAGACTTAAACGATGCAGTTTAATGAATCAAACCACAGAATGAAAGTAAGCCTACTGCATTAAAGATATAAAATAAACTTATCCACATGTTTTATAGAAGCCGCAGTAGGAGCTGTGTGTAAAAGACAGATTAAAGAGAGAGCACTTTTGTATATCTGGATAGCTCTCATGTGGGCAGGGCCAGATTAGTATGTAAATTTCATGGGCCTGCTGAAAATGTTGGCAGACCTAATCTTGACTTGAACTTTTGCAAAGCTGACTTAACTCTCTACAAGAAGGGGGAAGAAGTCATTTTTATGATCTTATCTATATACACATACCTATGTAAACTCACACTCATATGTATCCTTGTATGTACATATGCACGTGTATTCATGCACATGTGTGTTCTTGTGTGTTGCACCTTGTACTTCCCTTTGCTCACCTGCTTCAAAATTTTATATGTAACAGGAAATTTTTGTCATGACTAGGAAGTTAAGGTTCAGGTGCCTTAGGCACTCCCACAAATAATCTATTCTAGTTTGGAACTTGACTGCTGCCAGCAGAAGTTGAGGGTTGTCCTCATTAATTTCCATCCAAGCATTTTCTTAGGGAGTAAAGAGGGTTCTTTTTTGAGCCAACATGTATCTTCTTTATCTTCCTTATATTGTACCCATTTATCTGGAGCTCCTGAAATATACGAAAGATGCATAGTCCCTCTATCACTTAGCAGCCCTGTTGAAAAGAAGTACTAAACATTTCCTCATGCTGGCTTTTCCAAACTGGAATTCTGTAAGTTACTACCCCAAATATTTTTTTAGTATTTTAAGTTTTTTGATAGGAATTAAACATTTCACATTTACGTACAGTTAAGATCACTTTTTTGGTATACAGTTTGATGAATTTTTACACATGCATAGACTAGGTTCTTACAGCCTCGTGCACAGACAGCGTGCAGAAAATTTCCAGCACCCGTGTAATTTCTTTGTGCCCCCCATCCCCCCAGCCCACCCCAGTGCTAACCCAGTGAACCCAGATCTGTTCGCTATGCTTGTATTTTTTGCCTCTTCTAGGATGTCATGCAAGTGGATGTTGTTATACAGTATGTGGCCTCTTGAGAATGGCTTCTTTCACTTAGTGTAACACATTTGAAGTTTACCCATATTGTTGGGTGTATCAGCACTTTTTTCCTTTCTGTGGCTGAGTGCTCTTTCATGGTGTGGATAGACCACAGTTGGTTTATCCATTTCCCAGGGGAGGAACACTTGGTTGTTTCCAGTGTTTGGTGGTTACAGAAGAAAAAAGCTGTTATAAACATTACATTCAGGTTTCTGTGTGAATATAGATTTTGTTTCACTTGGATACCCCAAATTTTTAATAGAAAACACTGTCTTCCATGCTTACATTTAGAAAATTGGATTAAAGAAATATTGGTGTCTTGGAACATATATCATGCTTATATGTTTAGTGACTCTTCAAGGGGACTATTTAGTTTACAGTATTTCCCAAATATTTCTCCAGCAGACCAATTTTTTACATATAGTATCTATTATACCCAAGAATTAGTGTTCTAAGGGACACCATTTAGTAAACGTTACTACAGGATATCTTAATTCTCAATAACAAGCACCTTCAAGGTTTCCAAATTTATTAACACAGGGAGTATATAGGCTGTTTGTGGATTTAAAAATTTCTAGCTTTGGGGGGGCCCTTTTATTATTCAAAAATGGTTTTCTTTTCATGATAATATAACTTAATAAAATCTCCATGGCTTAACACAACAGTTGATTTCTTTCTCATAACACATGCTTCACACTTGAGAGCTCATGGGGCTGTGCTCTACACGGTCACCCAGGAAGTCAAGCTGATGGGAGCCCACCATCTCATCTGCACGTGGTCAGGTGTAGCAGCAGCTGATAAGAACCCGAATGCTCTGCAATGCTTCTGAGGAAGTATTCTGTGGCGCTTCCATCCATGGACAATCAGCCAGAATTTATTGCATAACTGCTCCTAATTGTAGGGGTCTGAGAGATGCAGGGGAGTGGACAAAATATTTGGGGCTACCACTGTATCTGCCACAGCTAATAACACTCCTTAACTTCTTTTTATGAGCAAAATTGCCATGATGTTAACCAATTGATATCTCCTGAATGTCATGATAGAGTAATCTAACTATTGTACAATGGTGAATAGAGTTTGCCACAGAATGAGGTTGTACTGAATGTAAAGGAAGAATAATCATTAGTAAGATATCCCACATGTAAGAGCAAGAGAAGAATTTCAGAAAGTTACAGCAGGGAATTAAAAGAATGTTTAGCATTCACTTAAAAATGGTAGCTGTGTAGTCCAGGAATGTGTTATATGGTACAAAAAGTTAATAAAACAATGCAGTTACTACCATGATCGGATGATTAAGGTTAGCATGCCAGTGAAAGCCACAGAAGAGGGAAGGCAACTATTTCAAATACTGAGCACTTTACATGTACCTCTTTCTGCCTTAGGCACTTTATTTTATAAGTTTTGTTTTCCCTTTTTAATTTTATAATTTTTATTGAAATATAGTTGATTTACAATGCTGTGTTAGTTTCAGGTGTACGGCAAAGTGATTCAGTTATATATATGCATATATATGTTCTTTTTAAGATTCTTATCCATTATATGTTCTTAGAAGATACTGCGTATAGTTCCTGTGCTATACAGTAGGTCCTTGTTGGTTATCTATTTTATATATAGTAGTGTGTATGTTTTAATTCTAAACTCCTAATTTCTCCCTTCCCCCACTTTCCCCTTTGGTAACCATAAGTTTGTTTTCTGTGTGTGTAAGTCTATTTATGTTTTGTAAATAAGTTCATTTGTATCAATTTTTTATATTCCACATACAAGTGATGTCATGTGATATTTGTCTTTCTCTGTCTGACTGGCTTCACTTAGTATGTTAATCTCTATTTCCATCCATGTTACTGCAGATGGCATTATTTCATTCTTTTTTATGGCTGAGTAATATTCCATTGTGTGTTCATACCACATCTTCTTTATCCATTTATATGTTGATGGACACGTAGGCTGCTTCCATGTCTTGGCTGTTGTAAACAGTGCTGCTAAGAACATTGAGGTACTTGTGTCTTTTCAAATTATAATTTTCTCTGGGTGTAAGCCCAGCAGTGGGATCTCTGGATCATATGGCAATTCTATTTTTACTTTTTTAAAGAAACTTCCATTCTGTTTTCCATAATTGCTGCACCAGTTTACATTCCCACCAACAGTGGAGGACGGTTCCCTTTTCTCCACACCCTCTCCAGCATTTATTAGTTGTAGACTTTTTCATGGTGGTCATTCTGAACTGGTGATCCCTCACTGCAGTTTTGATTTGCTTTTCTCTAGTAATTAGCAATATTGAGTATCTTTTCATGTACCTGTTGGCCATCTGTATGTCCTCTTTGGAAAAATGTCTGTTTAGATCTTCTGCACATTTTTTGATTGGGTGGTTGTTGTTGTTTGTTTTGTGTTTTGTTTTTTTTTTTGGATATTGAACTGTGTGAGCTGTTTATATATTTGGAAATTAATCCCTTGTCAGTTGCATTGTTTGCAAATATTTTCTCCCATTCAGTAGGCTGTATTTTTGTTTTGTTTATGGTTTCCTTTGCTGTGCAAATGCTTTTAACTTTAATTAAGTCCCATTTGTTTATTTTTGTTTTTATTTCCATTACTCTAGGAGGTGGATCCAAAAAGGTACTGCTGTGATTTATGTAAAAGAGTGTTCTGCCTATGTTTTCTTCTAGGAGTTTTATAGTATCCAGTCCTACATTTAGATCTTTAATCCATTTTGAGTTTATTTTTGTGTATGGTGTTAAGGACTGTTCTAATTTCATTCTTTTACATGTAGCTGTCCAGTTTTCCCAGTACCACTTGTTATGGAGAGTGCCTTTTCTTCATTGTATATTCTTGCCTCCTTTTCTGTAGATTAATTGAGCATAGGTGGGTGGGTTTATTTCTGAGCTTTCTGTCCTGTTCCATTGATCTAAGTGTCTGTTTTTATGCCAGTACCATACTGTTTTGATGACTGTAGATTTGTAGTATAGTCCAAAGTCAGGGCACCTGATTCTTCCAGGTCTATTCTTCTTTCTCAAGGTTGCTTTGGCTATTTGGGGTCTTTTATGTTTCCACAGAAATTTAAAAAAATTTTTTTACTATTTCTGTGAAAAATGCCATTGATAATTTGATAGGGATTACACTGAATCTCTAGACTGCCTTGGGTAGTTCGGTCTTTTTAACAATATTAACTCTTCCAATCCAAGAACAAGGTATATCTTTCCAACTGTTTGTTTCATCTTCAATTTCTTTCATCAGAGTCTTATAGTTTTCCAAGTACAGGTCTTTTGCCTTCTTAACTAGGTTTATTCATAGGTGTTTATTCTTTCTGATGTTATAGTAAACAGGATTATTTCCTTTATTTTTCTATCTGTTATTTTGTTGTTAGTGTATATAAATGCAACAAATTTCTTTATATTAATTTTGTAACTGTAAGTTTACCAAATTAATTGATGCAGATGACAGGATATTATCCATAGAAAATCTTAAGGATGTCACCAGAAAACTACTAGATCTTGGCACTGTATATTCATGAACAGATTAAGTGTATTACAGTGATTTTTCTTAAAAGATCAGGAAATAGTGAGAAGCAAGCAGAATAGCAACAGCAACAGTACTTTTGAAAAATGCACTTGGTATTTGTAAGTAATTCTTCTTAAGTAAAAGAAACCCATGGTCATAAAAGTTTGGGAAACACTGAACAGTAAATTTTTCTTTTTGGAGATTTACAGCACATTAAGAGCTTGAAAAACAGTCCAAGAAGAAATTAGTTTAAAGTCATTAAACCCAAGTTTACCAAGCTGTTTATCATAGAGCTTAAAAGAGTAAAGAAAAATGAACGTATCACACACTGCTGGGCCTGGTGTACAAATGAAAGAAATAGTAGTTGTTGGGCTTATTGTTTTCTTACGTGTCTTGCTGGGTGTGCCAAGAAAAACAGGACCTAACTGCTCACTATCTGGGCCTTTTCTTTGGCTTATGTTTTCAGTGGTGAACGTGGAGGGATGATATAATGCCTCACTCCTGCCCTCCAAACCATAAGAGGCCTTGCTTACTGCTTGCTGTGCAAGTGGTAGATCCCTGAAACTCAGTCTTCCTGATCTGCAGTACAATCCCACTATGTGCACAATAACCATTTGACCTTATTGCACCTCCCATGTGAGACTTGAGGTCCAAGGGAAGCGAAAGCAAATAGGCTGATATTCAAGTTTTTTACTGATCTATAAGAGAATTTTTGTCTCTCTCCCAGGAATGTCATGTCTCTTCTGCCAACATCTATGTACATTTTAAGGTAGCTTACTAGCTTGTAACTAGGGTAAATTTAAATCCAGGATATAATAGTATAATGTAGTAATAATAAACTTTCAGCTTTTTCCGTAAGTTGATTAATTTGAGTAATTTTTCCAGGGCTACCAATTTTGACAGAGGAGAAATATGAATTACTAGGCAATCAACTCGTAGATGCTATGATCTACCACAATTACAAGGTCTTAATTAACATTTGAGTGCTTACTCTTTCATTTACTGTGGAAAGCAGTTGACATGAATTAACTTGTTTAGTCTTCAAAGCCACTCCATGATTTAGGTACCAGTATCTTCATTTTACAGATAAGGGCACTAAGACATAGAGGGGTTAATTAATTTTCCTAAGGTCAAACAGTAAGCAGTGGGCTTGGAATTCAAACCCCAGGCACCAGTCTATCCATTGCATTTAGAGAAAGGAGACTTGGAGTTTTAAATTTATTCACAATAGAAACAAGATAAAAAATAATAAAATACTTTATTGAAGAACAATTTTTTGAAATACTAAAAGCCTGAATTTGTAAATGTCTACCCATAAAGAGAAAAGCAGATCAAAATTTTATTGTCAAACAAGTATAAAGAATATCTGAGAAGAGAGCAAATGAGTTTTGAAGTAGGAGAGCCCCACCAATTCAAGATATGGTTAACACTCCTTATTTAATCATTCAGATTGTATCAAGCAGAGCAGCCCCATTTGAGATGGTAACACTGGTCCCTAATTCTGAAAGTCAAGAGTTCCTTTGTTGGTGTGGCAAAGCAATTCAGTCAGTTGAAAAGTATCTATTTCATGTAGCCCCAGTTCTTCATGACATATACTTTACATAGCTATGATAGGTTAGTACAACTGTAGCGTTATAGGAGACTTTCAGGCTAACCAAGCCACGCAAAATGATTGTTCATGATATGAAGTTCTACAAATTTTAAGCACCTTCTGGTATAGGGATCAAGAAACTGTGGCAGGTGGGCCAATTCTAGTCCACCCTCTGTTTTATAAATAGATGTTTCTTGGAACACAGTCACACCCATTTGTTTGATATTGTCTATGACTGCTTTGTGCTGCAGTGACAGAGATGAGTAGGGCGACTGCCACTGAGGCCATATGACCTGCAAAGCCTTCAGTATTTCCTATCTTGTCCTTTACAGAAAAAGTTTGCTGATTCCTGTTTTAGAACCTTATGCACATTTTCATCAATAATAAATATTTTATTCAGCGTGTATATAAAAATGAGTCAAACATGGAGCTTTAATGTTTAGAAATGAACCCTACTATCAGTATACGCTGAACTTCGATAGTTTTTGTTTGTAAATATATCTACAGTGTGACAGTGAATTAAACTAGTTGACCATAAATTTTTATTCCATTTAATGATGTTAATGGTTAAAGCCACACATCATCTTGCCCATTTCATAGTTACTTTAGCGGTTTTTTCTTCCCCAAGGGATCCATGAATTTTCTCACTTAACATTTCTCATGATAGACCTTGCTAACTGTTCACAGCCTTTGATCTGCGTAGATCTTGGAGACTGTATCTTTCTCAACAAGTTTAAATCATTCTCATCCAAATGATTTCAGGCAATTACTATCAAATGGTTGTTGAAAGAAATTATTTGCCATCTGGGCCTTATACTGAATATACTGTTTGTAACTTTTTGTTTACGTAACAAGTCTGTTGAATATTTTCTTCATATTTTGCATGATAAATTATTCTATTGATAAATAAATAGAAACTTGTTTTTGAACCTGAAATAGGAACTACAGAGCTGTGTAGGAAATTACCTTGATGCAACAGTGTCCTCCAAGTACACTTCCAATCACTATCCTAGTGGTCTTAGAACAAAAAAATCTCAGAGCTTTAGATGATTAAATACCATAATTTTAAACTGAAATTTAAAATACACAGTGATAAGTTAGGTGAGAAATGTGGGGTAGGTTTACAAATTTAGGACAGGGTGCAAGCAGGGTGAAAGCCCTATTATACCTTAATCCTGAAGTACATGATTCAGGAACAAGGGAGCCAAAAATACAGAAGGTGTTTGGTGTCAAAATCTTCTCTCGTTGTATTGGAGAGACACAGGGGCAAGTATCGCCAGAGCTGTAGACAACCAGTGACTTGATGGAGAGCATGGATCTTGTTTTTTCTGTGTGATACTGACGGCACAAATGTGGTACCTCTATACCTCCTATAAATGTAACACCTTACATATACTGCCTCATGTATACTTGATATTTCCATCCCTTCCTATTTTTGACAAATGCTCTACTTTAATTAGTCACATTAGCTTCTACACTTAGTTTCATCTGTCCTTGTTATTTGTTCTCTGATTAGCAGTGCTAAATATACTTTTTTTTGTAAATGGTATAATTGACACACAGTTGTCTCTCCATATCCATGGGTTCCCCATCCACAGATTCTACCAAACTCGGAGAGTTCAGTCTGTGGTTGGTTGAATTGGAAGATATGAATGGTAGACATGGAAGACCAATGGCCCTATACCAGTTTATATAATGGACTTGAGCATCCCTGGGGAATTGGTATCCATAGAGGTCCTGGACCAATCCCCTGCAGATACCTAAGGATGACATTATAACATTACCTTAGTTTCAGGTGTACAACATAAAGATTTGATGTTATTATACACTGTGAAATGATCACCACAATAAGACTAGTTAACAACTATCACTGTAAATAGTTATAATTCTTTATTCTTATGATAAACACTTTTAAGATTTACTATCTTAGCAGCTTTCTAATGTGCAATACAGTATTATTTACTAGAATCATCATGTACAATGCATCCCCAGGATTTATTTACTTTATTATTGGAAGTTTGTACCTTCTGACACACTTTACTGATTTTGTCTACCCCCACTCCTTGCCTCTGGAAACCATCAGTTTGTTTTCTGTACTTATGAGCTTTTTTTTTTTCTTTTTGGATTCTGCATGTAAATGAGATCATCCTCTGTTTGTCTTCATCTGTTTGACTTATTTCACTTAGCATAATGCACTTAAGGTCCATCCATGGTATCACAAATGGAAAGATTTCAGTTTTTATGGCTGAATAATAGTCCATTCCGTAGACAGATAGATGATAGATACATATATCTATCTATATGTATATTTCTATCACAATTTCTTTTTGTATTTATTCATTAATGAATGCTTAGGCTGTTTCCTGATCTTGACTATTGTCAGTAATACTGTAACAATATGGGAAATGTATATATCTTTCAAAATTAGTGTTTTTGTTTTCTTCTGATAAATACCCAGAAGTTGTATTGCTGGATCTTATGACACTTTTATTTTTAATTTTTGGAAAAACCTCTGTTTTTCCATAGTGGGTGCTTCAATTTACATTTCCAACAACAGTGCACAATAGTTTCCTTTTCTTCATGTCCTTGCCAAAACTTGTTATTTCTTGTCTTTTTGATGACAGCCATTCTAATAGGTGTGTGGCAAGATCTCATTGTGGTTTTGATTTGCATTTCCCTGATGATCAGTGATGTTGAGCATCTTTGCATGTACCTGTTAAGTCATTTGTATCTCTTTTGAAAAATGTCTATTCAGATCTTCTGCCACTTTTTTAACAAGATTGGTTTTTGTTTTTTGCTATTCAGTGTTACGAGTTCTTTATTCTTTATGTATTTTGCATATTAACCCCTTATCACACATATGATTTGCAAATATTTTCTCTTATTCCATAATTTGCCCTTTATTTTATTGGTTTCCTTTGCTCTGAAGGAACTTTTGAGTTTGATGTAGTTCTACTCTTTTGTTTTCGCTTTTGTTGTAAAATTCGAAAAATTATCACCAAGATTGACATCAAAGAGTTTACTGCACATGTTTTCTTCCAAGAGTTTTATGGTTTAAGGCCTAATATTCAAGTCTTTAATGCATGTTGTGTAAATTTTTGCGTATGGTGTAAGGCAGTGGTCTAGTTTCATTCATTTGCATGTGGCTGTCCAGTTTTTACAGCAACATTTGTTGAAGAGACTATTCTTTCCCAGTTGTATATTCTGAGCTACTTTGTTGTAAATTAATTGATCATATATGCATAGATTTATTGCTGTACTCTCTATTCTGTTCCATTAATAATGTGTCTGTTTTTATGCTAATGATGTACTGTTTTGCTTACTATAACTTTGTGGTATAGTTTGAAATCAGGGTGTATGGTGCCTCCAGCCTTGTTCTTCTTTCTCAAAATTGCTTTGGCTATTCGGGGTCTTTTATGGTTCAGTAGAAATTTTAGGATGATTTGCTCTATTTCTGTGAAAAATGCCATTGGAATTTTGTTAGGGATTGCATTGAATCTATAATTTGCTGAGTAGTATAAACAGTTTAACAATATTAATTCTTCCAGTTAATGAGCATGGAAGATCTTTCTTTGTGACTTCTTCAATTGATTTCATCAGTGTCTCATATTTTTCAGTGTACAGGTCTCTCACCTCCTTGGTTAAATTATCCCTATGTAGGAATTGAAGCAATACGAAGCAATTGCAAATGGGATTGTTTTCTTAATTTCTCTTTCTGAGAGTTTGTTATTAGTGTATAGAAATGAAGAGTTTTGTGTGTGTGTGTGTGTGTGTGGTACGCGGGCCTCTCACTGTTGTGGCCTCTCCCGTTGCAGAGCACAGACTCCGGACGCGCAGGCTCAGCGGCCATGGCTCACGGGCCTAGCTGCTCCGCGGCATGTGGGATCTTCCCAGACCGGGGCACGAACCCGTGTGCCCTGCATCGGCAGGCGGACTCTCAACCACTGTGCCACCAGGGAAGCCCAAGAAATGAACAGTTTTGATATTGATTTTGTATCATGCAACTTTACTGAATTTGTTTACTAGTTTTAACAGATTTTTGTAGGGTCTTTAGGACTTGATATTATGTAATATCAAGTCATCTGCAAACAGTGACAGTTTTACTTCTTCCTTTCCAACTTAGGTATCTTTTATTACTTTTTGTTTCTGATTGCTATGGATAGGACTTCCAATACTATGTTGAATAAAAGTTGTGTGAGTGGGCACTCTTGTCGTGTTACTGATCTTAGAGGAAAGCTTTTCACCATGGGGTATGATGTTAGCTGTGTGTTTGTCATAAATGGCCTTTATTATGTTGGAGGTGTATTTACTCTCACTTTGTTAAGGGTTTTTATCATAAATAAATGTTGAATTTTGTCAAATGCTTTTTCTGTATCGAGAGAATCATGATGTTTTATCTTTCACTTTGTTAATGTGGTGTATTACGTGGATTGATTTGCACATGTTGAACCATCCTTGTGTCCTTGGAATATATTCCACTTGATCATGGTGCATAATTCTCTCAGTGTGCTGTTGAATTTGATTTGTTAATATCTTTTTAAGGATTTTTGCATCCATGTTAACCAGAGATATTGGTCTGTAATTTTCTTGTGGCTTCCTTGTCTAGTGTTGGTATGATGGTTTTGCTGGCCTTGTAATATGAGTTTGGAGTGTTTCCTCCTCTTCTATTTTTTAAAGGCGTTTGAGAAGGATTGGTATCAATTCTTGTTTGAATGTTTGGTAGATATCACTGATGAAGTTGTCAGGTCCTGAACTTCTGTTTAGTGAGAGGTTTTAGATTACTGATTTCATAGCTCTTAGTTCTACTGATCTTTTCTACTGTCTTTTGGTCTCCATTTATTTCTGCTCTGTTTTTATTTCCTTCCTTCTGCTAACTTTGAACCTCATTTTTTTTTCCTTTTTCTAGTTCCTTGAAGTGTGAAGGTAGGTTGTTTGAGATTTTTCTTATTTCTTGAAGTAGGCATTTATCATTATTTACTCCCTCTTAAAACTGCTTTTGCTGCAACCAATAAGTTTTGGTATTTTGTATTTCCATCCTGATTTGTCTCAAGATGTCTTTTGATTTCTCTTTTGTTTTACTTTCTGACCCATTGCTTGTTCAGTAGCACAGTAGCATGTTGGGGAATTGGCATATATTTGTGAATTTTCCAGTTTTCTTCTTGAAATTGATTTCTAATTTCATACCATTGTTGTAAAAGATGCTTGATATGATTTTAGTCTTCATAAAATTATTAAAATTTGTTTTGTGGTTTATCATATGATCTATTCTCGAGATCATGTGCACTTGAGAAGAATGTGAATTCTGTTGCTTTGGGATGGAATGTTCTATATACACCTGTTAAGTATATACCTAAGTTAGGCAGTATACTGGCCTAACTTAC
The DNA here is from genome assembly GCF_008692025.1 of Phocoena sinus. NCBI lineage: Eukaryota > Metazoa > Chordata > Mammalia > Artiodactyla > Phocoenidae > Phocoena > Phocoena sinus. The sequence continues at coordinate 83,324,805 of NC_045771.1, forward strand.
TACAGGTTTTTGTTTTGTGGTTCCCATGAGTCTTACATACAACAGTATTATAACATACCTATAAAGGTTCACATATAACAACATATTTATAACAGTCTATTTTAAGTTGATAACTGCTTAAGTTTGAACATGTTTTAAAGCTCTACAATTTTACTCTCCCCACAGGCTTTATGTTTTTGATGTCAGATTTACATCTTTATCTTGTATATCCCTTAAGTAATTATTGTAGCTACAGTTATTTTTACTACTTTTGACTTTCAACGTTTATACTACCTTTAGTAAATATTTACCTTTACCAGTGGGGTTCATATTTTCATAAGTATTTTTGTTACTAGTTAACACCCTTTTTTCATTTAAAAAATTTTTTTAACATTTCTTGTAAGACTGGTTTAGTGATAATTTGTTCTTTTAGCTTTTTTTTTCAGTCTGTTTATTTTTTTCTGGTTTTATTTTTATTTGTTTTTTTTATTTTATTGAAATATAGTTGATTTACCAATGTTTCACATTACATCAAAGTGATTCAGTTATACACAAACACACACACATACGTATATATATCAATTCTTTTCAGATTCTTTTTCATTTTAGGTTATTACAAGATATTGAATATAGTTGCTTGTGCTATACAGTAGGTCCTTGTTTTTTAATTTATATATAGTATTCTGTATCTGTTAATCCCAAATTCCCAGTTTATTCCTCCCCACCCCTTTCCACTTTGGTAATTATAAGTTTGTTTTCTATGTCTGTGAGTCTATTTCTGTTTTGTAAATAAGTTTATTTGTATCATTTCTTTGATTCCACATGTGGTATCTTATGATATTTGTCTTTCTCTGTCTGATTTACTTCTCTTAGTATGATAATCTCTAGGTCCATCCATGTTGCTGCAGATGGCATTATTTCATTCTTTTCTATGGCTGAATAATATTTCATTGTGTGTGTGTGTGTGTGTGTGTGTGTGTGTGTGTGTGTGTATCTTCTTTATCCATTCATCTGTCAATGGACATTTAGGTGGCTTCTATGTCTTAGCTATTGTAAATAGTGCTGCCATGAACATTGGGCTCCACATACTGTTTCTGATTAGAGTTTTTGTCTTTTCCAAATATATGTCCAGGAATGGGATTGCTGGATCATATGGTAATTCTATTTTTAGTTTTCTGAGGAACCTCCATACTGTTTTCCACAGTAGCTGCACCAACTTACATGCTGGCCAACAGTGTAGGAGGGTTCCCTTTTCTCCACACTCTTTCCAGCATTGTTATTTGTAGACATTTTAATGATGTCCATTCTGACTGGTGTGAGGTGGTACCTCGTTGTAATTTTGATTTGCATTTATCTAATAATTAATGACGTTGAACATCTTTTCATCTGGATGTTGGCCATTTGAATGTCATCTTTGGTGAAATGTCTGTATAGATCTTCTGTGCATTTTTTGATTGGGTTTTTTTTTTTTTTTTTTGATATTGAGCTGTATAAGCTGTTTCTATTTTGGAATTTAAGCCCTTGTCAGTCACATCGTTTGCAAATATTTTCTCCTAGTCCATGGTTTGTCTTTTCCTTTTGTTTATGGCTTCCTTTGCTATGCAAATGCTTTTAAGTTTAATTGGGTCCCAGTTTTTTTACTTTTGTTTTTGTTTCCATTACTCTAGGAGATGGATCCAAAAACAATTGCCATGATTTATGTCAAAATTTGATCTGCCTATGTTTTCTTTGAGGAGCTTTATAGATTCTGATGTAACATTTAGGTCTTTAATCCATTTTGAATTTATTTTTGTATATGGTGTTAGAGAATGATCTAATTTCATTCTTTTATATGTAACTGTCCAGTTTTCCAGGCACTACATGTTGAAGAAACTGTCTTTTCTCCATTGTATATTCTTGCCTCCTTTTTTTGTAGAGTAATTGACCATAACTGTGTGGATTTATATCTGTGCTCTCTATCCTGCTCCACTGATCTATGTGCCTGTTTTGGTGCCAGTACCATACTATTTTGATGACTGTAGCTTTGTAGTATAGTGTGAAGTCAGGGAGCATGGTTTCTCCAGCTCAATTCTTCTTTCTCAAGATTATTTTAGCTATTCGGGGTCTTTTGTGTTTCCATGCAAATTTCAAAGTCTTTTGTTCCAGTTGTGTGAAAAATGCTATAGGTAATTTGATAGAACTATTCTATCAAATTGAATTGAATTGCATTGAATCTTAGATTGTTTTGGGTAGTATGGTCATTTTAAGAGTGTTGGTTCAAAAAAAAAAAAAAAGAGTTGGTTCTTCCAATCTAGGAACACAGTATATCTTTCCATCTGTTTGTGTGGTATTCAATTTTTTTCATTGATGTCTTATATTTTCCAAGCATAGGTCTTTGGCCTCCTTAGCTAGGTTTATTTCTAGGTATTTTATTCTTTATGATGTGATAGTAAATGGGATTGTTTTCTTAATTTCTCTTTCTGCTATTTCATTGTTAGTGTATAGAAATGCAGCAGACTTCTGTATATTAATTTTGTATCCTGCAGCTTTACTGAATTCATTGATGTGCTCTAGTATTTTTCTGGAGGCAGCTTTAGGATTTTCTAAGTAGAGTATTATATCATCTGCAAATTACTACTTTAGGTTTTTCTTGTCTGTGAACTTTTTATCTCTTTCACCTCTGAATGATAAGTTTTTCAGGTGGAATATTCTTGGTTGGAATTTTTTTTTTCTTTCAGTGCTTTGAATATATCATGGTTATCCCTTCAGGCCTGCAAAGTTTCTGCTGAAAATTCTGTGGATGGTCTTATGGGGGTTCTGTTGTATGGGACAAGGTGTTTCTCTCTTGCTGCTTTTAAGATTCTCTCCTTGTCTTTTACTTTTAATATTTTAATTAAAATGTGTCTTGATCAGCATCTCTTTGGATTCATCATATTTGGAGCTCTCTGTGTACCTGGATTTGGATGTCTGTGTCCTTCCCATACTTAGGCGAGTTTTCAGTCATTATTTCTTCAAATAAGGTATGTGCTCCTTTCTTTCTCTCTTCTCCTTTTGGGACTACTGTAATGCAAAGGTTAGTCTACTTGATGTTGTCCTATAAGTTCCTTTAACTGTCTTCAATTTTTTTTTTCATTCTTTTTTCTTTTTGGTATTCTGATGGGTGAGTTCCACTGCCCTGTCTTTGAGTTCACAGATCCTTTCTTCTGCTTCATCTATTTTGATGTTAAATTTTCCTTAGTGTATTTTTAGTTAATTATTGTATTCTTCAGCTCTGTGACTTTTATTTTGTACTTTCTTACATTTTCTATCTCTGTGTTGAAGTTCTCATTGTGTTCTCCTGAGTTAAAGGAGCATCTTTATGACCATTACTTTGAACTCTTTATCAGGTAAATTACTTATCTCCATTTCATGAAGATTTTTTCTGAGGTTCTGTCTTGTTCTTTTGGGGGGAACATATTCCTTTATTTTGCTTTTTCTCTGTGTTGGTTTCTGTGCATGAGATGTAATAGCCCTCCTTCTCAGTCTTAAAGGAGTGGTCTTGTGTAGGAAATGAACCATATCATTCACCTGTGCCCTAGTTCTTGGTTTTCTCTCACACATTTGTGTTTGTTCAAGCAGCCTATTTTATTTTTAATAGCTCAAAGTAGTTGCACGTGTGCAAGACCTGTCAGCATCCCAAATAGGAGGAGCTCACCAAGGACTTTAGATTCAGGCTGATTGGAAGCTCTTAAATTATGCTGTAGCTCTTAAATTATGCATATTTATACTGTCTGGTGGGATCATAGTTTTATGCCAATTTGGCCTCCAAAACCAAGTGTTCTGGAGATGTGCTCTGAATGGAAGTTGCAAAAATCAGGGCTCCAGACAAGTAAAATAGTTCTTTTCTGGAAGTTACTAGTGAGCTATAGTGAGGCAGAGGGAGAAAACTGAGCTGCTGTTCACCAGCCTATGTTCCCTGAGAGTATGTCCATTGGACTCAGGTCCTATGCCACTCAGGTCAAAGATCCAGGGCAAGCAAATACGCCTCTATCACAGAAAGAATGGGAGTGTTTCAGTCTCTTGTTTGTGCAGTGTCCTCGGCATGGTAGTCTGCCAAGAACTGTCAGTCTGATTGTTAGAGTCCCATGAGACTCAGGAACACAAGGCCCTCTGGCCTCTAGAGCCAGGTGAGGGGTATCCCCTGGGAATCATCCTCTAAACCCAGGGCATCAGGTATAAAAACTGAATTATTAAATTCATGTAAAACTCCATTATGGGAGATACTGGTTTTCCTTAGCACTGCAGAGGGAGAGTGTGAAATCGGCATCTTCTGGCTGAAATGGGGCAGAGGAGGTGCATAAGCATGGTGCTCATGGAGGGAGGGGGAGGTGGCACCCACCTGCTGGAACAGGGCAGAGGAAGAGTGTGAAGATGGTGTCACCAGCCTCTGTCCCACAAAAGTATCCCAGCAGGCGCCTATATGTGTACTAAATGAGATGCCTGCACCTCAGTCTGACATTTTAAAGTTAGCAAATGAGCCTCTTTCATATATAGTCTGGGTGCCTCTTGTTCTGCTGCTTCTGTACCTAGCCCTGGGGGAGGTGAGCCTGAGCATATGAGCCCTTTAACAGAGTCATTTCTCAGTTTTTCTGTGCCCTTGTGGGTCTCATGGAATTGCTCAGCTAGTTTTTAGTTTATTCAGAGAAAATTGTTCCTTATGCTGCTGTAGATTTGAAGTGTGTGTGGGAGAAGGTGAGTTCAGGATCTTCCTATGTTGCCATTTTCAACTGGAACCAGAGGTAAATATACACAGCAAATATAAATAATACAGAAAAATAACACATGTCAGCAAGAAATTATTTGTAGAAGAAATTTCTGAATCCTAGTGACTCAACTGCCCACTCAGTTGATTATTCCACTGATACCCCTCTTTATACTTCTAGAAACATGCTACATGTGTGCTGGTGGCAGGCTGGAGTGGGAAGGGAATGGGGATGGGCAAAAGGAAGTGGCTGATGATCAATACAGATAATTCTCACAATCTTATAGGACCTTTAATTTTAAATGATTATTCAGATATCTATGGAAAAATGTGCAACACTAACGTATGTTAATATTTCAAAAAAATTTCAGAAGAAAGAAAATTTTTAGAATCCTGCTCCCTGGTCTCTATCAAAATCTGAAGATATTTAATACTTTCTCACAATCCAGATTTCTATTTTAAGACAGTTCCTCAGGAGTCTCCAATAACTAAATTCTCCTCTTTAATATTTAGGAGGCGGAGTTTATAAAACGACCCACCACTTACTTCCTATCCTTTCATGTAGACCCATCTTTTCATAATGACCATAGTCCTCAAGTATGTAGACTGATTCTGGGGAATATCTCCAGTGTTAATATCTCTTACTTGCCCCTGACCTATCTGCTACTTTATATGCAGTAAATATGAATATTTGTCATGAATATTGTCAAGCAGATCAAAGAACACATTCTAGAAAATTTAGGGAGTGTAAAGTTAGTACTATCTCACCCTCTACTCTGCCATATAGATAGTTCTATTACCATCTGAAAATAGCATTTACAAGTTCAACAGTCAAATGACAAAACTTAGTAGAATATTTATAGCAAATTTTAAAGTCTGATGGATTTCTTCTCATCTCAGTATGCTTATGTAGCTTTGTTCTCTTAAGTTATTCTGCTGATATATCAAACTATTACCAGCAACAGGTCAAATAAAACTGTTACACAGTGGTCCAATTTCAGTATGAGTTAAATCAGGGCTTTTTCAATTTCTTGTGTATAGAAATCGCTTTGGTATCCTATTAAACTACAGATTCTGATTCAGTAGATCTGGGTTAGCATCTGAGATTCTGCATTTTTAACAAGTTCACAGGTTATGCTGAGGCACCCGACTCAGATTTCACACAATTAAAGAAACAAAACTTTAAAACGTTTATGTTTTCCTAGGTATGTCACAGTTCTCCTTCATGAGTGTGTAGAATGGAACATTTCTGAAGTATGTACACATAAACTTACTGGCATCTGAGAACAGTTGGGAAAAGAAAATAGGAGTTAATATGTCAATAACTCATAGACAAAAACAGCTAATATACAATTATAGTAGCAATATCAAACAATATTGAAGTCAAGCACATTCAAACATTATAAATGAAAAGCAAATCATTTAATAAAGTTTTTATTTTCACAAATATTTAAAAATGTAGCTTCCTTTGAGCCAGGAAAGGAAACAGCAGAGTATGCCTATATGTATTTGATACAGATATTCAACACTGACTCATTCTTAGTTCATTAGCTCAGCTCACTGCAAATAACTCAGAAAAACAATCATAGGTAGTTCTGTTAGTGTATGCAGAAAAGGGTAAGTGACAGTGATCGTTTAAGTGGAGTGAGTGGAGTGGTTATTTAGAGTTGTAGACGGGCCAGAAGAGGCAGACAAAGAGAGAGCAGCCACAGTGTCTCTAATACATTGAACTTCAACCGGGAACACTGAACTGACAGGTGGAACACAGCTGCAACAAACTCGAGCTCCAAAGATAATTAATGTGTAGGTCAGACATTGAAAATGGGTTAAGATTGACAGATTATTTGACATGTAAAAATCCAAATACAAATATTCAGCACTTTCACAAGAACAAATTTTCAGGGATAACCAATTTGCCTTATTAGTACATTTTTTTCCTGAAATGATACCCCCTTTTCTTCTCTTTTTCTGAGAACTGAAAGCTGTATAGCTCTTTTCATGTACTTGTCAGCAACAGTAAGCCTTCACCCGTTTTAAGATGCTACAGATTCTCTAACTTATGTTAACTCTTTTGCATATGCTATACATTTTCAAACTTAAGTTTTGAACAACTATAGTTTTGTGGTGATTAAACATACCTTGGAATGAAAATGTGCCACTTTACAAAATGGTGCAGGTTTTCTATGGAATAAAACGTACAAATTCATTCATGTGTACAATTACACGTTCTCTAAGTCAAACAAGTCACGTTTAACACATTCCCAAAAGCGCCCACTCCCAATTCAGCATACGCACATGCACACGGAAACACACACACATCCAAATCCATTTTTTATATGAAAAATCTATCTCCCATTTATTAAATAAAGTATTACTTTTTTCTACTGGGTATTTTTAATGTATTTCACTTATCTTTGAGTATGAATTATCCTTCCTCATACATAATATATAGAATTTAGAGAAAACATGGTGAGGAATGGTAAAGATTAGAATATTCATGTATTTAGTTATAGACACATAAATCAAAGCCTTTTTCCTGATATCTATATACTGTGAGATGCATTTTTGTATGAAGATTTAAAAATGAGTAATTGATTGGTTATACAGTTCTACCATGAGGTGGATATGTAATTTCTCCACCAATTCTTCTGAACAGTTTCTACTTTACATCATTCAGCCCTACTTAGTTTAAGATTTAAAGAAGTATCCTTTATATTCCTCCTAGATCAACATGTCCACAAATATCCTAATATGGCGAAAGTAGACTCAAGTATCAGAAGAGGATGTTTAGGATCTCATATGTCCATATCTTAGGGGGATACTTTTTTTCTGTTCCCAATAAATGAGAGGACATTATTACATCAGTATGTTTTGAGTATCTTCAAGATTTTCCAACAATCCTTCCAAACTGGTGGTATCTCAGTTTGGGGTTTTCAGTATTTACCCTGGCAGCTAGCATGAGGAGATTATCTAGACAAACCAGTTACTAATAATTTATCCTAGAAACCTCTGTGTGTAAAACATAGGCAGAATGTGATCCATCTTCTCTTTCTATGGGGGGCCTTTTTAGGGGGCCTAGTGCTCTCTGCCATAAGTGAACCCCTGCTAAAGAAAGCAGGGTTACCTAACAATATGTCTTCTAATAAAAAGGAAATATACTTCATAGTCTAGAATTTAAATACTGCAACTCTAAAGCATGACCAAGTATCTTTTTATTTCCTTTTCCCCCAACTGGCTCAAAAAATTAGCAAAGGAAAAAGTGGTCAAGATTGAATTTAGAAATGTTTCATGAGGAAATATAGATGCATAAAGAAATAAAAATTCAGGTAGACTACATCGGTCAGAAAACCAGAGTAAATGTTTTGTGACACAACAGGAACTGGACAAAAGCACAGGAATTTAAGGAGCAACATTTTTTAATGTTTGAAACCAGTCTTTCTGAGGTGACTATGAAAGCAAGAATTATTACAACAAATAACTATGAATGCACATTCTACTCTTTGTAATCTCCCACACAATAATTTCTTTATTATCATTTACATCTCTTAATACTAGCACAGCGTTCTGAAGTTGCCAAGCATAAGTTATATGCAACTGAGTGAAAAGATCAAAATCTACTCAGATTTCCAGAAGAGCTGCAGAATGTGGAAAATGACAAAGTCCCTAAACATGTTCATTTGCATTATCACTGACAAAAATGTGAGCCATATTGTTATAAAGAGCGTGGTGATAAGGCTTGCTCATGCTGTGTGAAGGATTTAATAGAGAAAGAAAATTAAGTAATGTTTAATAAATGGTTCATAGGCCAGTCATTTAGTTTCCATTCTTAAATGTCTTTCAAAATAGTTGATACTCATGAAATGCAATGTCCTGACAGTCCTGGGGTCTTTGTATTGCAGGGACACTGATGAGGGTAGTGATGTTTTCCCTTTGATGAGGAAGACAAGAGTTCAGGGTCCAGGATTTGTTTAGAACATCCACCCATCTGCTGAATTTAGCAAACTGGAACCAATCAGTGAATCAGTACCAAATAAAAATAACTGGTTAATGCTGAAGCCACATCTGTAGAAACTGAAATCCATTCCATTGTGAACATGTTGAATTTTAAAAGGTGCTGTTTTTTTCAAAGTATGGATTTTAATGACATCTTAATAATCCTTTAGAAATGTGCTGCTTCTCAGTACAAAAAAAAAAAAAGTGCCACCAGTTCTTCAACTATAAGATAAGATGTGTTTTGCAAACATAAAGCATATTAAATCTTTATTTTGTAGGTCGATATTAAGAAAGGTCCTGATGTAGCTGGTGCATAAATGTAAAGATTCATTTGCTTCCTGGAAAGCAGAAGAAAGGTAAGTACTTATCAGAAAGTCATGGAAAAATAAAACAGGTAATATTCAAATTCTAATTACTGCAGATGTCATGTTTTCTAGTAATTAGCCCAATTTCTCAAGCTGCAGAGAAAAATTCTCTGATGAACTTCATGGATAAGGCAATTATTTTCCCATTCCAGGATACATGGAAGGCTGCTTCCCAGCTCTCAAGAGCTGCACATGGCCAGATAAGGAGGGGTAGCTCATTAAATCTGCTCTGGATGAGCATTTCCACTCTTTGCTGTCCCTTCAGACCATCCTCCATTTAGCGGTGTATATACTACTACTTTCAAAAGGACTATTGGCTTATTCTCTTTGTGATCCATTGAGCAAAATCACACCTTAGCTCCACCATCTTTGCTTTACTCCCTCTTGTACTTCCATCTCCTTATTTTTCAATTGTTTATAAATCTTCCCAAAGGCATAATTATTATAATATTCGAAGCTGAAGCTTGTTTAAGGAAATCTATATCTGTAATTCTTCTACATCTAGTAAATCAAGTAATCTACAGAGAACAGTGTTCTTCTCTATTTGTAAAGAAAAAAGACGTATTGTTGTGTAAAGAGCAGTAGCTTTTCCCTGTAACAGTCAGATGTTAAGCCAAACCAATATACTTGTTGACAAAGGCACTCTAGAAAGTTTTCAATCTTTCACCTTAATAGAGCCATGTACAGACCCAAGATAATTGGCATTCAGGGCTCATTAAGCACTGATGAAATTGTTCATGTAATTTCAGTAGAGAACTATACAGAAAAAATTTATGACTCATACTTCATTTTGAAAAGCATATTTTCCCACTAGAAGAAGTTTTTGTTGTAACTTGGCTTTTCAGTGGATGATCTTTTTGTCTATTGTATGTGTTCATATGAATTACTTTGTTTAATCCTAACTTATTTGTTACTGGACTAATGACAGGTCTTAAAGGTGATGCAATATTTCCTTTATGTGTTATAATGTGAATATATTAGGTTAGCGTTTTGAATACCTAGTCAAATGGATTGTAGGCAGAATTGTTCAGTCCTCTTTTGAGTGAATAGTGACAGAAATAATCAGAACAAAAAATGGAGTTGCCTTCCTAGTCTCAAGCTCTCAATTTCATATCCAAAAAAATATTGTCCAAAAATTCCACTTCATTTTTCTTCATCTTCAGTTTGACTGATTCACACTGTGAAAATGGACAATTTTGCACAGTTTAAATTTATAACTTTCTGGGATGACTCCATAAGATAGAATGGATGCTAATGAATCCCTGATTATTGGAAACTCATGAAATATTATTACGGATTAGTTGTGATAATTCATGTAAAATATTTAGCATGATTTTGGCATATAATAAAAGCTCAGTAATTATCAGTGGCAGTTCCAGAATTTCTGCATGACAGGTTACAGTCAACAGGCTGATTGGAAGTAGAACAAGAAGACTTTTGTTTTGAAGTTGTGATTTTTTCATACCAAGTATATTGCTTTTATTTTGATTGTATATATTTTTTGAGGTTCCTGGGAAGGGAGGGGGGACAGAAACTATGGGTAAGTGACAAATTCCCCCCCTACCCCCCACAGGCCATACCTATGCCAAGTATGATTAGTAAAGAAAGGCTTAGGGAAGATAGGGTCAGGCATTCATTCCTCTATGTACAAGGGGGCTTGTGCAGTAATACCTAAAACACAGAGGCCTGAAACACCTCTACAGTTTTGTCAAAACTCAAACCTGTCTACATTTAGCTGATTTTCCTGTAAACTCTGAGTAATTTGGTTTTACTGTGTGAACATTTTTGTCTTCTGTTTTCTTGTATTGCTGTATTCAGTTCTAGCTCCTGAATTGTAATAATTCATCAGAGCTTCCACACTAAACATCTAGAGTGCACACTGTGATTTTGGACAGCATGACTATATGCAACAATCCTGTTTCTATATTAATATGCTATCTTCATTTAAAAATAGCATATTTTTACCTAATTTTAGTTCTATCATTGATTGAGTTTTCATTTCTCATTAATTTCTAGCTTATTTAATTTTCCTTTTTATTTTCTTTTCCCTTGTAAATTCTAATTCCCCCAAATAGCTACCATTTTCAGTTTTACATAAACTTTCCTGGTCATTGATCTATTAAATTAATTATTTGTAATTTTAAAATAATTAACTAGCTAGAAATAATCAAGAAAAGAAAAGTTAGTACATATATAGCTTTTGTGCAACATTCTAACTTTGAAAGGTGACAATTTCATATTTTAGCCCATTCCTCCGATAATAAAGATGAAATATAGTGATCTGCTTGATATTAGTAGGCCTTATTACTCATTCAGGTTTCATTTATGTTTTAATTTACATTTAGTATCTCAAAATTTCGAGGATGTATTAACAATGATAGTTGGCCAGACATGTCCAGAAATATTTGCAGCCTAATTTATAACTCCTGTTTGATAAAATGGAAACAGTAATATATAAACTAACATTACTGAAGCCTTATATGTATTTTGTTATATACTTACTTATTTTACACTCTTCAATCTGCATGCACAGTATGAAATCATAAAAGCAGTAAACATCACTGCACCAACACTGATTAAGATCATTTCTACCAGGCCAAGGAGTTCTATTTTTCCAGTCACTTGATTTCTGAACATTTCTGCCTTCTCATCACCGATTGTGCCAGTCTGTAATCAAGTTAACAATTAGCATTATTTCAGTTGATTAGTGGAGCAAATTACTCAAAACTCTCCATTTATGTATCACTCTTTTTTCGAAACACTGCATAGATGTTAGTCATCTTTATCTATAAGAAAAGACAGTGTAATTCCCTTTTCATGTCAAAGAAGGCAGTAAATGCCAAGGTAGAATATTTAGAGAGAGAAATATAATCTTCCTTTGAAACATGTTATATAGCCCTCTCCAATACACTGACTTCATTGATCTATACAAAGGTCTTACTGAAATATTTTCCAGTTTTCCAAAGGATGTTTCCTAGTGACAGAGGAAAATTGGAAAGGCCAACAGTTTCTTTCCTCTAAAGACTTCTGTAGTGCATTTCCTCATTCTGTGGCTAATCAGTTCTGTGATTTGTACTAAAAATATCTTGTTAGACACTCGGATAGACTGCAGACACCTACTCTTACCTGGTCTTTATAAGTTTGGTTTGCTTTTATTAGCACTACAGCATTCACATTGAGTTACTTGGAGTCACGTGTATGTATGACTCTTTCCTAACATGAGCACTATGACAAGAAAAAGTGTTTACTAGTTGTATTATGAAAATAATGTAAAATTATAGGAAGTACTTCATCCTTCTGAAATAAAAACACTGAAAACTAACATAAACCTGATATTTCTGTGTGGCTTGGTTCTCTCAGAATAATTAATTAATAATATATAAATTCACCTATATAGGTAATGGAAACACATACAACTTCAAATTCTATACATATGTATTCAATTTTCAAACACTAAAAGCTGTTTCTATATACAAGGAAGTTTACAGTTTTTGGTGACTAAGAGATAAGAATACTAACCTCATTAAGCCAAAGAACAGGCACCATATAATTCTGCTTCAGACCCTTTAATGCTCTGTAATAAACATTGAAAATAATTATAACAATATATACTAATATAATACCCATATATAACAGAAATGTTAGTAATTACTAGTGTAAATAAATGTTCAGAAATTAGTTGCTCTTAAACTTGCTAAGTTCCTTGATTTTTGTTCCTTGTAATGAATCATTTAAATAGTACTATGGCTGTTTATCAGACATCTTTCACTCTTATAAATCTTTCTAATACATATTTCTAATTAGATTGACTTTTTCTAAGCATGTATTTTCCCTTTCGACAATTTATACCCAGGAAACTAAAATTGAGTTTTAGAAACAATTGTCCTGGAAATATTTGGACAGCTAGCAAAATGAGAAACGCCATCATACACTAATTACAGAATATGTGTAAATACAATTTCAATACACACTAGATATAATTCTAAATTACAGATGAAAGTTATAAACAGTAATTATTTCATGATACTAAGCCAAAGAAAAGTTGAAATTTTATATTATTTCCACTTAATTTCATACATATACTCACTTTCTGGCAAGAAAATACTAAAAATCATAATGAACCTGTTCAAGAGACTCACCCAATGCTTTTTCCTGGCTTAACCAGTATATTGATCTGCAGGCGTTTTGCAAATTGTAAAGTGAATCCAGTTATCTAAAAAGAGAACAAACTAAAATAATTACCAACTTCCTTTAAATAATTCATTTATAATATCTAAAACTTATTTTTACTGTTATATAGAACCTAAGGTAAAACTGTAGTACTTGAAACTTGTGAAATTTATTAAATAATTAATTAGACATATTAAATATTATGTACATAACTCTTCATAATTACATTTTATGTGTATATGCATGTGTGTATACAGACCTATACATACATGTACATATGCACACACACACAATTTCTTTGCCCAACCTGCTGTCAAGGTGATATTTATCTGAATTGGTTTTGGGGAATCAACAACAACAGCAGTGAAACTTAGAACTCATATAGTCAATTTAAATCCCAAATTATATATGGTCAAATATATATTCAGTCAGAACCCATGTGTCATCAGTATAATTATAATACTTCTATCATTAGTTAAAATTAAGTGTGACTACTAAAATTCTGGCATGTCTGGCACAAACGTGCCATGTCTGGCACGTTTAACTTTTGAAAAGGAGAATATTAAAATAAATTAAAAGTTGAAACTGTTACACTATAGGAAATTTAATAGATTTTTCCTGATGCTAAGTATAATAGATCTTGCCTCAAATGTGCATATACCCATAAAACCTTTTAATCCCTCATGATCTACAGTGTCCCTTCATATAAGCAATACTTACAGTTAAGTATAAAATGACAGTAAAATTGTAATTTATACCAAATTGTTTTAAGCCAATTAGAATCATACCCATCATTACTATCCCTGACCTACAAACAATTAAAAAGGATTATAAAGTTCCATACGCTGAAAAAACTAAAATAGAATTACCTCGACATTTCATAAGCAACAACAGGAAGAAACCAATGAGATTTTCCTTGAAATAAAAGTAGGAAATTATATACACATTACTCTATATAAAATAGATAACCAACAAGGACCTACTATGTAGCACAGGGAACTATACTCAGTATTTTGTAATAACCTATAAGGGAAAAAAAATCTGAAAAAAACACATATATATATAAATATAACTAAATCACTTTGCTGTACACCTGAAATTAACACAACATTGTAAATCAACTATACTTCAATAAAAAATTTTAAGTAATTTGTCAAGATTGTGATGCAGTAAATATCATCAATAAATGTGATTGACAGAAAGGCGAGAACTTAATTTTTCTTTCATTTAAAAAAATGCTAAACCAATCAGATCAATAATGTATTTGCTTACAGGTTCAACATCTAAGTACGTGCTATGTTCCTCTTCATTTGGACTTAAGCCTTCAACAGGTTCTGCAATTTCAGGACTTGCATGTAGAAAATGAGGAAGTGAAATGTACACAGGTTTTCCTGAAAACAAGTTTTAAGAGACAATTGGGATAAATCATTTTCCTCATTACACGTAGCACTCAAAAGATTTCCTTGAAAATAGATTTTTAAGTTAAAAGAAATGCAAAGTTGGCTTTGAATACTAAATGGGGAATGAGGGTGAGGGAAAATTATTACATCTAATCACTTTTGAGCAAAAATAAAATATAAGCTTCTGCATCATCCTACTAACCATTCAGTTGATGTCTGTCGTTTATCCCTTAGGTGTTTATTTTTAGTATGTAAAGCGTAGCTGCTGAACACAAATTTACAACCACATACCTTCATGTTTTAGGGAGTAATATGTCTGTGGACTGAGAATTTAAGAGGCTTTTCTTTCTTTATTCTCACCCACTCCAATATGAAAAAGGTGAGCAAAATAAGATAGACTCCAAATTTCGTGTTTGAGTCAATTCTTCTTTCAGAGACATCCTGAAATATATTTATTTTTATTTACCATTTTCTAGGGTAGAAAAAGTTAGAAAAACATCAGATGGGTAAGTTGGGATGCTCACAGTATTCTGAGAATTATTTTCATTTTACCCTAAATCTAAAAGGAGCACAGGGATTCTGCACAGCAAAGAAAACCATCAAAAAATGAAAAGCCTACCTATGGAATGGGAGAAAATATTTGCAAAACACATAGCCCATAAGTGATTAAAATCTAAAATATGCAAGGAATTCACACAACTCAAGAATGTATATAACCCAATTAAAAAGTGAGCAAAGGACCTAAAGAGACATTTTCCAAAGTAGCACAGGGAAATATCAGTAGGGTTTTACCTAATAATAACTAAGCTTTACAACACTGAAACAACTGGGAGCTTGAAAGCGGTACAAAAATCAGAACAAAAATATCTTATCATCACCTTTACTTTCTGCCCTTTTTACTTTCTCACTTTAAATTTCTGGTGGAAAGGAAACCTAGGTGAAATTTACATTTTAAAGAAAAATGCATATTATGCCATGGATTGTGACATCAAGACCTTTTACTCACCGCCTTTGCATTTGCCAATATCTAGCACACCATATAAGGTACAAGTTTTGGAGATAATTTTTTCTGTGCAGAAACAGTGGTTGTCTGGATTTTGAAGTGGAGATGCAAAAGCCAAGGATGGAAGGATAAATCTATACACAGGGATTCCTTTCAGATTAATTTCAGCTCCAAACACAGCATAGAATGATCTAAACACAGATAAGAAAGAGCTTCATTCTGGAAAACTGAACTTCATTATGGAGATTCTGTTTTTCTTATTTTTAAATTAGAAAAACTGGATATAATCTTGTTAGAATTCTTGCTTAAGTCTTAGGAAAAATGTTCTTGTGATATTTTAAGACACACCAGAACTCAATACCTGAGTATGAGCTCTTCTTACCTTTGTTTTCAAAAGCTTCTGAGAATAATTTTTGCTTGTGAACTACCGTGGAGTATTTATACTGAGGACATTTCTCAGAGTTAGTTTCCTTTGTAGAGTAAATATATGACTTCCTCAAGTCCTCTATTTGTGCCCAGTTTAAATGAAAGAAAATAAAATTTCAATCTTCCACAACTTAATCCTGGAGAGAAGGGCTGCTCACTTCCTAGGGTGTGTGCATGTGGGTTTTGATACATGTCTCCTATGCGCCATCATTTACCAAGTGTTCACCATAACCTCAGGAACGTACTGGAACTCAATACATAATATTTCTAATGGCCAGATAATTCTGTATGAAGAAATGCTACGCTCTTCAATTTTATAGATAAGGAAAATATTCAGAGATATTAAATACTTGCCCACATCACACAGTGTCTAGAAACAGAGCTAGGATGCAAGCATACCAGTGTGGGTGCCAGTGCTTGTATGATAGGTACTGGGCCCCATCAATTTGAAAAGATGCTGTAGTGTCAGTAGAGCACATGAACATAGTTCTGTGACTGTGGTATCACCATCTTGGACATTTTTTTAAATTGAAGTATAGTCGATTTACAGTGTCCTGTTAGTTTCTGGTGTACAGCAAAATGATTCAAATATATGCATATATATTCTTTTTCAGATTCTTTTTCATTATAGGTTTTTACAAGATATTGAATATAGTCCCCTGTGCTATAAACTAGGACCTTGTTTATATAGTAGTGTGTGTATATGTTAATCCCAAACTCCTGGTTTATCTCTCTCCCACTTTCCCCTTCGGTAACTGTAGGTTTGTTTTCTGTGTCTGTGAATCTGTTTTGTAAATAAGTTTGTTCATACATTTTTTTTAGATTCCACCTATAAGTGATATCATACACTATTTGTCTTTCTCTGTCGGACTTACTTCACTTACTATGATAATCAGTAGATTCATCTGTGTTGCTGTAAATGTCATTATTTCATTCTTTTTATGGCTGAGTAATATTCCATTGTGTATATATACCAGATCTTCTTTATCCATTCATCTGTTGATGGACATTTAGATTGCTTCCATATCTTGGCTATTGTAAATAGTGCTGCTATGAACATTGGGGTGCATATATATTTTTTAATTAGAGTTTTTGTCTTTTCCAGATATATGTCCAGGAGTGAGATTGCTGGTAACCGTAGTTTTATATTTTAAGGACTCTCCATTCTGTTATCCATAATTGCTGCACCAATTTACATTCTCACCAACAGTGTAGGAGGGTTCCCTTTTCTCCACACCCTCTCCAGCATTTATTATTTTTAGACGTTTTGATGATAGTCATTCTGGCGGGTGTGAGGTGATACCTCACTGCAGTTTTGATTTGCATTTCTCTAATAATTCGCAGTTTTGAGCATCTTTTCAAGTGCCTGTTCGTCATCTGTATGTCTTCTCTGGAGAAATGTCTATTTAGGTCTTTTGCCCATTTTTTGATTGGGTTGTTTGTTTGTTTGTTTTGACACTGAACTGTATGAGCTGTGTGTATATCTTGGAAATTAAGCCCTTTTGGGTCACGTTGTTTGTGAATAATTTCTCCCAGTCTTTATGTTCTCTTTACAGTTTGTTTATGTTTTCCTTTGCTGTGTAGAAGCTTATAAGTTTGATTAGGTCCCATCTGTTTATTTTTGTTTTTATTTCTATTGCCCTGGGAGACTGACCTTAGAAACCACTGCTACGATTTATGTCAGAGAATGTTTTGCCTAGGTCCTCTTCTAGCAGTTTTATGGTGTTGTGTCTTATATTCAGGTCTTTTAGCCATTTTGTGTTTATTTTTGTGTATGTTGTGTGGGTGTGTACTAACTTCGTTGATTTACATGCACCTCTCCAGCTTTCTCAATACCACTTGCTGAAGAGACTCTTTACTCCGTTGTATATTCTTGTCTCCTTTGTTGAAGGTGAATTGTCCGTAGATATGTGGGCTTCTTTCTGGACTCTCTGTGCTGTTCCATTGATCCATATGTCTGTTTTTCTGCCAGTACCACACTGTTTTGATTACTGTAGCTTTCTGAAGTCTGGAAGGGTTATGCCTCCAGCTTTGTTCTTTTTCCTCACAATTGCTTCGGCAATTCTGGGTCTTTTGTGTTTCCATATAAATTTGATGATTATTTGTTCTATTTCTGTGAAAAATGTCATGGGTAATTTGTTAGGGATCACATTAAGTCTGTAGACTGCTTTGGGTAGTGTGGCCATTTTTACAATACAATAAGTCCCCTACATACAAACCTTCAAGTTGTGAACTTTCAAAGATGCGAACATGTGTTCATATGTCCAATCACATAAGTTAGTTCACCTGTCTGGCATACATTGTCACGTGTGTGCATCCTCCACAAGTGGTTGTGCTTTTGTGTACTTTACTGTACACTACTGTATAGAGTATAGTAGTGCAGTATCTGTATTTCAAGCCCAGGATGTCCAAAAGTAAGAGTAAAAGTGGCGGTGGTGTGTAGCTGGTACTACTGTACTGTACTGTAAGATTGAAAATGTTTTCTTTATTTTTTGTGTTTGTTTTTTATGTGTTATTTGTGTGAAAAGTATTATAAACCTATTACAGTACAGTCCTGTATAGCCAATTGTGTTAGTTGGGTACCTTGGCTAACTTTGTTGGACTTACAAACAAATTGGACTTACGAATATACTCTTGGAATGGAACTCGTTCAAATGTAGCGGACTTACTGCATTAATTCTTCCAAGCCAAGTGCATGAGATATAGCCATTTATTTGAATCATCTTCAGTTTCTTTATCAATGTTTTATAGTTCTCAGTGTAGGTCTTTCACCTCCTAGGTCAGGTTTATTCCTAAGCATTTTTTGGATGTAATTTTGAAAGAAATTGGTTTTTTACTTTCTTGTTCTCATATTTCATTGTTAGGGTAAAGAAATGCAACAGATTTCTGTATGTTAATCTCGTATCCTGCTACCTTGCTTTTGTGTGGAGTCTTTAGGGTTTTTCTATATAGAGTATCATGTGATCTACGTATAATGGAGTTTTACCTGTTCCCTTCCAATTTAGATACCTTTGATTCTTTTTCTTGTCTGATTGCTGTGATGGGGACTTCCAATACTGTGTTGAATATAAGTGGTGACAGTGGGCATGCTTGTCTTATTCCAGAATTTAACAGGAAGGCTTTCAGCTTCTCATTTTTGAGTATTATGTTGGCTGTGGGTTTCTAATAAATAGCTTTTATTATGCTGAGATATGTTCCCTGTATATCCACTTTGGTGAGAATTTTTATCATGAATTGATGTTGAATTTTATCAAATGATATTTCTGTATCTATTGAGATAATCATATCTATTGTGACATTTTGTCTTTTCTTTTGCTGATGTGGTGTATCTCATTGATTGTTTGCCTATGTTGAACTATCCTTGTGGCCCCAGAATGAATCCAATTGATCATAGTGTATGATTCTTCTTATATATTGTTGGATTCAGTTTGCTAATATATTGTTGAGGATTTTTTCATCTATATTCATCAAATATATTGTCCTGTAATTTCTTTCTTGGTAATGCCTTTGTCTGGTTTTGTTATCAGGATGGAGGTGACTTTATAGAATAACTTTGTGAGTGTTCCCTCCTCTTCAATGTTTGGAAGAGTTTGAGAAGGATCGGTATAAGTTTTTCTTTGTATGTTTAGCAGAATTCCCTAGTGAAGCCATTCAGTCCTAGACTTTTGTTTGCAGGGAGGTTTTTTGTTTGGTTGTTTGTTTTATTACCAATTCTATTTTACTTCTAGTGATCAATCTGTTCAAATTATCTATTTCTTCTTGATTCAGTTTTGGT
The DNA here is from genome assembly GCF_008692025.1 of Phocoena sinus. NCBI lineage: Eukaryota > Metazoa > Chordata > Mammalia > Artiodactyla > Phocoenidae > Phocoena > Phocoena sinus. Next base: position 83,344,636 of record NC_045771.1, read on the forward strand.
GGGCTGTATATTTCTAGAAACTTGTCCATTTCTTCTCAGTTGTCCAATTTGTTGGCATTTAATTGTTCACAGTGTTCTCTTATGATTGTTTTTGTTTCTGTGGTGTCAGTTGTTATTTCTCCTTGTACCTTTCTTATTTTGTTTATCTGAGTCCTCTTTTTTCTTCTTGGTGAGCTTGGGCAGAATTTTGTCACTTTTTTTAATCCATTCAAAACACCAGCTCTTGATTTTTTTTTCTATTATTTTTTTAATATCTATTGTATTTATTTCCTCTCTGATCTTTATTATTTCCTTCCTTCTGTGCATTTTAGGCTTTGTTTCTTCTTCTTTTTCTAATCCTTTTAGGTGGTAAGTTAGTTTATTTGAGATTTCTCTTGTTTTCTGAGGAAGACCTATATTGCTGTAAACTTCCCTCTTATGACTGCGTTTGCTGTGTCCCATAGATTTTGTATGGTTGTATTTTCATAGTTGTTTGTCTCAAGGTATTTTTAATTTCCTCTTTGATTTTATTGTTGACCCACTGTATTTTTAGTAGCATGTTGTTTAGTCTCCATGTAATCATTATTTTCTCATTTCTCTTTCTGTGGTTGATTTCTAGTTTCATGCCATTGTGGTCAGAAAAGATGCCTGAAATAATTTCTAACCTCTTAAATTTGTTGAGGCTCATTTTGTGTCCTAGTATGTGGTCTACCTTAGAGAATATTCCATGTACACTTGAAAACAATGTGTAGTCTGGTTATTTGGGGTGTAATGTTTTGGCAATATCAATTAAGTCTAACTGTTCTATTGTGTCATTTAGGATCTCTGTTGCCTTACTGATATTCTGTCGTCTGTCCATTGACGTCTGTGAGGACTCTGTGAGCACATTGAGAACGAGGTTGCTCAGGTGGAGCCACGCCTCACTGTTTTACTAGTTTAGTAAGAGAAAAGAAATGTTCTTGCTTAGAAATGAAGAAGGAGAAAATGATTTTCGTTATGCAAAGTATCCTTCTACAACCTTCAATTTTTTAAAGACTTAATAAACAGATTATGAATTCCGTATTGTATTTATTCTTAATACGTCAAGAAAAACTTGCCTAAATGTATTTTATTTTTCTCAAATAATATGATTATCAAGTATGATCTTCTATGCCTGTGTTTTTTCACTTGGAGAAAGAATTCTGATATATAGGAACATATCAGTTTCTTTGTCTTACCTGCAAATGTCAGAGGAAAAGAATTGCAATACCCGGGTCTTCTCAATGAAAGGTGGAAATGAGGCTCCATCTGTTTAAAAATCAAGCAAGTGGCAAGGGATTAGGTGAAATATGTGTCCTAGAAAAATCTAGAAATCTTAATTCCAGCATAGTTAAGAGAAATAGAATACAAACTGTATATATAACATTAAATTTCTCCAGTAGCCACATTTTAAAAATAAAATAAGTATCAGGTATATTTTATCTAACCCACCATATCCAAAATATTGTTTTAACATGTAACCAATATAAAAACTAACAAATCTCAAGATCCAGTGTGTACTTACAGCCTATTTCAATTTTTACTAGCCACATTTCAAGTGCTTAATTGTGACACATGGCTAGTAGCTACCGTATTCAACAAGTCTATATACTATACACATTCACTGGTATCCATTCATATTAAATTTTCCTACTCCTTAAAAATAAATGAAAGTTTAAAACAGCAATGGCAAAACCACATGTTGTTAAAACTGTGATTGTGTTTGTTTTTGAAATCCCCACCCTATCTATAGAGTAGCACTTTTCTTATCATGAGGTTCATTTAGAACTCCTGTTTGGTAAATGGTCTTCTTACTTTTAATAGTGATTCATTCATCTGCCCTAATGGCTGATTAATATTTTTTAAATCATTTATTGAATTTCTCTCGTTAAATAGAATTTCCTGAAAATGGTTGGAAAAATATACACATCAAACTAAAAAGGGCATTTGTTGAGTTTATTGAATCTCTGCTATGGTTATGATCCATGCACACACTGGATATAAGAAGAAATAGTTAGGTAATTCCTCCATTTGCTCCATAAATCAGTATTACCAAAATGAGCCACTACTGAATGTGTTTGTTCAAAACAGTAAGACCCATCCTTCAATTATGAATACCACTCTTTTTCTTATAACTGCACTAACCTTGTGATCTTATTACATTTCACTTATACTCTTGTGATAAGTGAAATACAACAGATGATCACAGTGAATCAGCATTGAGAGAATGAGATATTAAAGATTAGCTTGAATTCCCCAAACAGGTCCCTGAATGGGCGTTGCCTACAACTGTCTTCCCAACACCTTGGCCGGAAAAGAAAAGAATACATTGAAAAGCTTTAAAAAATCATTTGAAATATCATCGAAGATTATGTATTAATGACACCAGCAATTACCATGGGTCATGATCATAAGATAGCTGATATTAGCAGGGCTCTTTTTTAAATGCATTCAAATGTAAATCAGTGTTTTCCTTTTCTGTCTCTTTAAGTTTGTTGAAGAAGATAGAGGAAGTACTTCTAAATCATGGTTAAAACTCCTTGGAACCTTTTCCATTTCATTAGTCTCTTTTCTCTAGTGCCATAACCAAAAATCTCTCTCACAGGGATGCCATCAGAGTCCTCTGGTCTGTTCAGTCTACCTCTGTTCCTAGTTTGTTTTACATCTATTTTCTTCTTAGATACTTTTAACTTCATGCCTGATACTCATGTGGTTATGTTATTGTCATTAATAAATCCTCTACCTCATTTTTAAAACTTCTTTCTTCTCAGTTTTGGACAAAAGTGTTTAATTTTTTTTTTTCTTAAACCCATAAAGACTCCTTTACTATTTAGGAGAAGCACAATATATTTCTCTCTGTATCTAAGGATACAGTATGAAGTTTATGGTTATGAAATTACTAGAGTTAGTGTTATTGGGACACTTGACAATTTATTGGCAGAAATGAACTACTTAGAAAGGAATTTCTTCACCCAATTCCATGACTCAAAGCACTACAAAGCAAACTCAACCGTGGTTTTGCTGTTTTTTCTTCAAGAGAGTATTAAAAAATTAAATCAACATGCAAAACTCAGTAATACCTTTGGAAAAGTAAACATTCCCCATGTTTGCTTTTTATTCCCTACCTTTTACATAACTTTGTATTTAACATTTTTCATTTTCATTATATTACTTTCCTATGAAGTATTGCTTAACTAGCTTTGTAAGCATTATGCTCTGCTTCTGCTTTTTAGCAGCTGAGAGCTCACCTCCTGGTATTCAATTCCCATTGCTTTTTACAATCTTAATTCTTAAACTCATAGGCATATATATACTTTGCTTTACTTCAAGAAGAAGAATAAGCTGGATCTAACCACGCTTAAATCTAAGTACATAGTACTTTCTTTCTTCCTAACTCTAATTCAGAATGTTCATTTTTGCATACATTTTTCATGGTTAGTACACATGTAACCTTGTTTTTGTTGCTGTTGTTGTTCTTTTCTCTCTCTTTCTGACCATCTTCTTCAAAATAGGTGGCTCTGCTTACAAGTTCACTGATTCTAACTCAGCCTGAAATCTTTGGAGGTATGTCTTACCTTTTGTAATTATCCTGATATTTTAATTCCTTTAATTTTAAATTATTATCTTTATAGTATTTACAAAAGATGTGAACAGTAACCACTACTCTAAGGTTTTCTAACCCTTTACTTCTGTGGTCAGAAAGGAGTTCGTTAAGTTTGTACAAAGCAAACGTTTCCCCAGAAATGCAGTAAAGGCTCATCCTCGATGGTTAATCTTGAGAAATTCCATCACATTAGACAGACATTTACTAAACCTACATAAGAACAGAGACTCTGAATTATGTTGCAGGAATACAAAGATAGGCAAACGCATACACTCAACCCCCAGAACATTGTAGGTATGGAGGTGGATTTGTGGGGGAAAGGAGTTGGTTTCATTGTGATTATTACCACAAAACATATGCCCTTGGGCTTCCCTGGTGGCGCAGTGGTTGAGAGTCCACCTGCCGATGCAGGGGACACGGGTTCGTGCCCCGGTCCGGGAAGATCCCACATGCCGCGGAGCGGCTGCGCCCGTGAGCCATGGCCGCTGAGCCTGCGCGTCCGGAGCCTGTGCTCCACAACGGGAGAGGCCACAACAGTGAGAGGCCCGCGTACCACACACAAAACAACAACAACAACAACAAAAAAAAACCATATGCCCTTACCTGTACCATTAATCATGTCACAATAACTTGGCCAATAGGAGAGATGCCTTAGGAATAAAAAAAATAGAAAATGATATTCTTATTTCAAGGGCACCTTTCTCACATCACTTTGTCTATTATGATTCAGTACTTCTGCTAAAATAATAAATATTGATTAGACTAGATGTGACATGCTAAGTTTAAGAAATGTTCTAAATCATTTGATCCATGTTTTGTTTGAAGTTTCCATTTTGTTGAGTTAAATGAAGTGCCTGAAACCATTAAGTGATCAGATTATAAAATAAAAACTGCCAAATGTTGTTAGAAACAACATGGAACAGAAACAGTTCTGCAGAAAAGAAAATTGAGAAACATTTATCAGACACTTAGATCTTTTAGGGGAAAGTTTTTTTTCCCAGTGGGATTATTTCATAGTATGTTGCATTCAAACTGAATAGGAGGAAGATAGTAAATGGATAACTGATGTAAACTCAGTATAAGGGAGAAGAGAGGAGTGTGGAGGAGGAAAGAAAGAAAAGCAGATGTTGGATCAATCGAGATTGGAAACATAGATAATTTATACTTTTCCTTCTCTTTTAACTCTTGCAGTAACTGGCATTTAAGTAGGACAGAGTTTATTAATTTATGCTCTGGCATCTACAAAAGATATATATATATATATTCAGTATATATATATATATGGAACAATAAAGACAACAGTAGTGATAGTTTCTCTGCACACTCAGCCACTTTTTGGTGATGGAAAATGGGTTTTTTACACTCCTAACATACCATCCAGTAAGATGTCAAGGCAAGCTATTGCTTCTTTTTTAAACAGAATAAGCGATTAATCATGCTCAGTCTTGCCATGATCAGTTAAATTAACCTTGTCATAATCTTAAACTCTCCTTAAAACCTATCTGTAATATTGAAATAGAGGAAATGCTCATTTTCCTCAATACAGAGATGTGATTCCCCTGAAGTGAGCATTTAGAAGTGTTTGTTTTCCTCCATTAGACTTTTCTATAAAAAATATATGACTGTGGACTCTGTGGAAGAAAAAGGCCTACACGAGTGAGCGTTTAACTGTTTTAAGCAATTTTTAGATAGGAACTCAGTGTGAGGCAAGAGTTACTTAAAATATTTCATCTCTTGATTTTGATTACTTTATTCTTTGTCAGGAAATCACTGATCTAAAACTCATTTTAACTTTAAGGAGGAAAGACTTTCTCCCTTGATATTTATTGGGGTTCTTCCTATTTTAGACATATGATGAGTTTGGTGTACTCCAGATAAACAGGCAGGAGCTAGGGAAAAACAGGAAATCATGGCTATGTGAACATATCTCATTTTACTACTATTTCACAGGAGGCGTGCTCTTTGTCTTCAAGTTTAATATGTCAATTTTAGAACTTGAAATACTAATTCCATTTTTTCATTGATAAAGGTTTAAAAAAGCTGAGTTATCAATATAGAAAATTATTTCAAGAAAATGTTGAAAGGGAAGGTCATGAAAGCGTTGGCATGGATACATTGAGCTTCCACCTTATGGCACATTTAGTCACGTTACTGGAATGAGCAATTTTTATATTCCATGCTCAGTAAACAAACAAACAAACAAAAAAACACCCAGTAATATATAGTTTTTAACCTGCTAGATACCGAGTTGATTTTCTTCCTTTTCATTTGCGCTTATGTAATTGTATGAGTGCACGATAACGCTGGTTATGCAGCAGAGATGGAAGTAGTCCCTTTAGATTTCTTTAGTAAGAGACCCTGTGCACAAACGTCAACCCTCAAGTGGGGCTGATACTCAGCACCTATGCACTAGTGTGACCAGTCATCACAACTAAAGGGTTAACACCTGGCAGAACAGGAGTTTCTAGGGCTGAGATACAGGCAGGTCTGTTCCATAGGTTGGTGCCTGTGCATTACCAGTTGTTAAATAAGTTTCTTACCTGCCTTAGAGTATCCTAGTGACACACACACACATACACATACACACTTTGCCTGGATACTTACTTTTTGCCTTTATATGTGTCAATTATGGCAACTTTGCTTATGTCATCTTTTCCATTGAAAACTTTATAAACTCCATCTGCAGTATTGTGGTACTGAAAAGATGCATACAAGAAAAAATTACTTCTAGAACAAGCCATATTTTCCAAGTTATAAAATATGTAATTAACTCACTTTTGCATTTCTCAAACACTGGTTGTTTATAATTATTTTATGTGATTTGAAATATATATGCAATAAAGTTTTAAAATTATTGGTCTTTCACATTTTAAACAGACAGAATATAAAAGGTGCCTAGAAATAAGTGCTAGATGCTGAGCAAAGGAAGAAAACAAATATAAGAAGCTGATGTGATCCAACTCTATCACTCTTTGCTGTAATTAAGCCAGAAAGGCCATTTTGATCACTCCTCCTATTATATTGAGGTGAGGGGATAGTGAACAAAACCTATGAGAACTGTGACAGATTTCTAGAAGTTTTCTCAACATTATTATTTCTAATAAGTGGTTACTAAAGATTAGGTACACAGAATTAAAAACAGAATTAGCCAAGGAAAGAATTCAGAGTATTTAGTTAAATACTAGTAACTGAATTTTTTATCCCTTAATGCTTTCTTAATTGATATATAACCTTGCAATCCTAAAAAACCATCTACAGTAAAATAACAACAGTGAACTGGAGAATATAACTAATATCACATACAGTGCCAAGTGAAATCATGGTCAAAATTTCAATTCACTAGTCAGATTATCCTATTTATAACTTGAAACATTAAGGTATAACTAAGTACATCACCAAGTTCACATTTTTCTTAATCTCCAAACTGCCATTTCATAAATTTTGTAGATTATAGAAATTCTTTTCAACTAATTCTATGAAAATATGACAGTGCTGATGTATCAGTCTCATTGTGTGCAATTTTGGCTAAGTTTTAAATATTCAGTACAACAAGTTTGTAGGATGTCTAGAGAAGGAAGAATGACATGACGAATATATTTAACATAAATAAATAAAAATGTGGCATTAAACTTGATCTTTTTAGACAGGAAATCAAAACCAAAAGCAGTGCTCAAAGCCTTACTAGCTTACAATCTAATTTTAGACAGTTGTATATTTATCAAAGAGTGGAAATTTGCTTAAATGTTCAGTTTCTTAATTTTAAATTAAATTGTTAAAAAAAATTTAACTGTTAAATTCAGATAAGTAAATTTTCCCAACCAGGAAAGCTAAACCCATGTGAGATGGAGACTTAAAAAACTTAGAATATGTATTCCCAGATCAGAAATAGGGTTAACACACTAAATGATAAAATTATGAATTAACAATGCCATTATATTTATCCAATTAAAGTTTAACAATATTGACATTCATATTTGGTACTCACAGGGTAAAACACACCAACTGTAGTAGGAACCGGGTATGGAATCAAGCTCAAGAATGGATCCTTATAGCCCCATAATAGTTCTTTCAAAGTTCTCTTTTGAAACATAGAAGAGTTTGATTTTTTGATAAAGATATTGACTATTATTTGAACAAATGCACTTGGATAGAGATGGGGCACAGCCTATAAAAGAAAAACCACTGTTTAAGACACCAATAGCTATAGCAGATTTTTAAGAAGAAATGGATAAATAGTACAATTAAGTTTAATAAAACAACTTTCAACTGTTTCTTTAAAATTACTGCCAAATCTTTCCAGGACTAAAAGTGTAATTTTCTTCATCTCTGAATGATTACTTTTCTCTGTCTCAGTGTGAGCCACAGGAAGAAGATTTCAAAGTTAAATCCTACTTTTTTAAAATGATACACTTTAAGTGGTCTTCTCAATTCAGTTGATTATTCTATGATCTTGTCATCTTTCCAAATGACTGTAATTCAAAATAATGCCAAATGAACACATTTTCATAAAAATGACAAAAATAATATTTAATGATAGCTCTAATCATGAGATTAATTACAGAGGATTCTAGAGTATTTCAAAACCAGTAATTTCGCTGTTTGTCTACTCACTGCTACAGCCAGGTTGAGAACAGTGAAAGTGTCATTCTCCGTTCCAACTGATAGTGAGGGTTCAAAGATGGCACCGTTGGGCTGTAGGAAAGAGACTGTGTGGGTCTCAGAGTCTTGGGTTATATTTTCCTTGGCTAGATAACGAACTCTGAAAAAAAAAGTAAATAAAATTCAAAATAATTGTTGCAAGTGAACATTAAGTCTCAAATGCCGTTCATTCATGCAACAAATAATTTTTGAGTGCATAGACTATGTCAGAAATTAGTCTAAACAAGTAGGTTAAAATGATATATAAGCAAATGCGGAGTTTCTAGCAAATCAGAGAAGGTGGGGAGGGGTGGTTGGGGAGGTGTCTTAGAGGTGCAGAGCAGGGGAGAAGGAGTACGCGTTATTATAGGAGTTTACACAGAGTCTGTGGGAAAACACAGAATAGGTACAAATCCAGGCTTGGGATGGTTATGGGGGGATAATGGACAAGATACAATTCCACGTAAGTGGTCTGAATGACAAGGAGAAGTTTAGTTAGGTAAAATAGGGTAGAAAGTAGCATGTAGAACATTAAGGAGTAAGAACATGGTATAATTTTAGATATGCAAACTTTTTTTTAAATATCTGTATCAGAGTATAATTGCTTTACAATGGTGTCTTAGTTTCTGCTTTATAAGTTAGAAAGAAAAACAAATACCATATGCTAACACATGTATCTGCAAACATTTTACTATGGTTGGTTTACAGAGTTAGAGTAAGGAGAGTGGTGGAAATAAAGCCACTAAAATAAACAAGATCTCAAACACAAAAGGATTGTGTCCTGTACTCAGATATTTAGCTTTTTATCCTGAGGGTCAGGAGGAGACAGCAGAGAGGTTTAAGGAAGGGAACAGTAAAAGCATGTCTTCTTACATTAGAAAGACTGTTCAAAGTGCACAGCCTTGCCAGCACTGTTTTTTCATAATTTCCAGTATTTTAATGAGAAGGATAACTAATGGAATATAATTTCCACTTAAGAGATCAATTCCCCTCCATCTCTGCCCCATATATTGTATACTTATGAGTTCTAAGCTCCTGGCTCTAAAATCTCTAGGCAAAGTACCAACTACTTTTTAGGAATGTGGTGAAAGGTCATATTATGGAAAAAAAAATCTTTTGCCAGTACAAGATATTTACTGAGATGAAATAAGGTAGACATTGCATTATCATATATTTGAATGTCTATTATTTGAGGCTACAGTAGTTATCTATTATTACTTAACTAAGATAAAGACTGAAAAAAACATGGGACTGAAATGTATAAAACATAACAAACCAAAAAAGCCACACATTTCAATCAGGTACAATACCTGTAGGGTTGGTATTATGAGTGTTTTTTTTATTCCCAATCACAGTGCCTGCTACTTGGTAAGTTCTCAACAAAAAATTTTGAATGAATAAGTTAATTAATACCTCACATTAATATCTCAAAAGAGAATTCAAAAAAGATATAAATATGTTTTACTTTTAATATAATTTCTTCAAAGCTTTATTATTTACTTTTCTCTGAGTACTGTAGACATACAAAGAATATAAAAATCTGAAACAGCAGCCAGGACAGTCTATTAATAGTCAATTACTATTTCCTCTTAGATAATTGTATTTTAAACTTATATTACATATTATTAACATTTAAAATTAAAATGCTCTAATTTTCAGGAACATTTATGTGTATGTAATAATTGAGATAACAGCAAGATAATTGTGACCCAATTCTAGTTTACTTAGTTGTACTTACAATACTATACCAGTAGATGGCACTCACTAAGAGGAAAAAAAAAATCCTTTAAACTGAGGCCTGTGTTTAGAATGTACTTTTAAAAAGAGAACATAATCACTGAATTTTTGGTTTAAAAATTAGAGTATAAGGAATTTCCTGGCGGTCCAGTGGTTAGGACCCCACGCTTCCATTGCCAGGGGCATGGGTTCTATCCGTGGTTGCAGAACTAAGATCCTGCATGCCGTGCAGGGTGCAGCCAAAAGAAAAAAAAAGAATATATACAGGTTTTAGAAAGGTGTTTTTTTTTTTAATTTTTATTGGGGCATAGTTGACTTACAGTGTTGTGTTAGTTGCAGGTGCACTAACTAATTCACAAAGTGAATTAGTTATACATATATCCAATCTTTTTTATTTCTTTTTCCGTATAGGCCATTACACAGTATTGGGTAGAGTTCCCTGTGCTATACAGTAGGTCCTTATTAGTTATCTGTTTTATATATAGTAGTGTGTATATGTCAATCCCAATTTATCCCTTCCCCCCTCCCCTTATCCCCTGGTAACCATAAGTTTGTTTTCTATATCTGTGACTCTATTTCTGTTTTGTAGATAAGTTCATTTGTACCCTTTTTACAGATTCCACATATAAGTGATATCATATGATATTTGTCTTTCTGTGTCTGACTTACTTCACTCAGTATGACAATCTCTGGGTCCATCCATGTTTCTGCAAATGGCACTATTTCATTCTTTTTTATGGGTGAGTAATATTCAATTGTATATCTGTACCATATCTTCTTTATCCATTCCTCTGTTGATGGGCATTTAGGTTGCTTCCATGTCCAAGCTATTGTAAATAGTGCTGCAGTGAACACTGGGGTGCATGTATCTTTTTGAATTATGGTTTTCTCCAGATATATGCCCAGGAGTGGGATTGCTGGATCATATGGTAGCTCTGTTTTTAGTTTTTTAAGGAACCTCCATACTGTTCTCCATAGTGGCTGCACCAATTTACATTCCCACCAACAGTGTAAAAGTGTTCCCTTTTCTCCACACCCTCTCTAACATTTATTGTCTGTAGATTTTTTGATGGTGGCCAATCTGACAGGTGTGAGGCAATACCTCATTGTAGTTTTGATTTGCATTTCTCTAATTATTAGTGACATTGAGTGTCTTTTCGTCTACATTTTAGCCATCTGTATGTCTTCTTTGGAGAAATGTCTATTTATATCTTCTGCCCATTTTTTGATTGGGTTGTTGGTGGTTTTTTTTTTTAACTGAGCTACATGAGCTGTTTATATATTTGGAGATTAATCCCTGTTGTTTGCTTCATTTGCAAATATTGTTTTCCCATTCTGAAGGTTGTCTTTTCATTTTGTTTATGGTTTCCTTTGTTGTGCAAAAAGTTTTTAAGTTTAATTAGGTCCCATTTGTTTATTTTTGTTTTTATTTTCACTATTCTAGGAGGTGGATCAAAAAAGATATTGCTGCAATTTATGTCAAAGAGTGTTCTGCCTGTTTTCCTCTAAGATTTTTATAGTTTCTGGCCTTATATTTAGGTCTTTAATCCATTTTGAGTTTATTTTTTTGTATGGTGTTAGGGAGTGTTCTAATTTCATTTGCTTACATGTAGCTGTCCAGTTTTCCCAACACCACTTATCGAAGAGACTGTCTTTTCTCCATTGTATATCCTTGCCTCCTTTGTCATAGGTTAGGTGACCATAGGTGAGTGGGTTTATCTATGGACTTTCTATCCTGTTCCATTGATCTATATTTCTATTTTGGTGCCAGTACCATACAGTTTTGATTACTGTAACTTTGTAGTATAGCCTGAAGTCAGGGAGCCTGATTCCTCCAGCTCCATTTTTCTTTCTCAAGATTGCTTTGGCTATTCAAGGTCTTTAGTGTTTCCATACAAATTGTAAAAGTTGTATTAATAAGGTCAAAGGGAGGAATCTGCCTCAGGTTTTGCTTTCTATGTACTCCTGCCAAAGCAAAGTATTAAAAAAAAAAGACTTATGTTGGATCTGAGAATATTCAGAAGGAGTTACTGGGTCTTCATAGAGATGGTGTAGGTTGGAATAATAATTAAGATGTCTATCCAGGTAATTTCATGCTTTGACCCATGTCACACCTTGTCAAAGTTTCATCAAGCTCACATTAGCAGCCATTCTGTTTAAGGAGGGACAGCCTCCTCCACTTCCAATTTCAGTTGAGTTCAGGGTGTAATTGATGGGGAGGCAGATTCAACTCAACACATGGAAGACTCTCAAATTACTAACTTTTTCTGAAAGGTGACCAGTCATTTTCCCATCATTTAAGGCATCCAAGCAGACACTAAGGACTCTGTTTTGTCGACATCATGAGAAAAGATGACTCACAGTTGATCATAAATTCCTTTAACATTGTTATAAAAATAGGAGTTTATTGTTTACATACTTTAGCTGCAAATCTAACTTCTCTTCTCCAATCCTCCCCATATTGCTTCTCCAAGTAAATCAATTATATCTAACCCACCCCCTTTCATCCCTTAGAGAGATAGGTTAAAGCCCCTAAGAATAAAATTTATATTAACTGTCACCTATCAGAGCAGGACTAGCACAGGATTCAATATTATGTTTATGTTTTCTGATACTCCAGTTAATATCTTTAAAAGTAAAAACATAACCCCTTCCAAACAAATAAAAAATTAAACAAAAAACTTGATCAGCTCTCAAATTCTAACAAATATTCTCACACATACTGTGTTCTCTTAGAGTATATTTATTTATTGACTGATTAATTTAACATTTACTCTATTGTGTTGTATAAAGTACCTATGTAATGCAAGCATATACTGTCCTAAAATATCCATATTTCCAAATAACATGTGGTGTAGCCCACAGTCTCTGCAGAAGCACTGTGAGTAACCTGTGCCTTTACACTTTACAATCCATTTATGGCTGCTGTGAAAAGTGTGATAACAGACGAAGAAAAAAAAATAAAGCTAAGTATGAAGACACCTTTCCAAACATACACAGCTAACAATGGAACGCCAATAGAAAAAGTCAAATGAGCACATTTGATGTAGTATCTCTAAAATGTAGACTCTTCAGTAAAAAGCCAAAAGCACATAAATATATATTTTAACTTTAAAATAACTTACTGTAATACTTTGCTTGTGTCTTACCAACATGTTGCTGACAGTCAAATTTTCAGGATATAGATATAATATATAGGGATATATAAGAGCTACAAGCAAATCTCCAAAACCCATCAAGTTGTTCAAATGTGGAAACAGAGAAAAATTTTAACAGTGGAGAATTTGCTATGGTGAACTCAAACAATATAATATAGAAAGGAGTCTAGAAAAAAGGCTTAGGTGTTAAACAAATTTTGACTTCCCCTTGCTCAGAAAATGCCAAAGTACTGTAAAGGTCCTTAATGTGACTGGCACAGCCCTTCATAGCTAGATAGTGCCAATCCTGGCCAAGCCAGATTTCTGACCTGTCTGGAAGCAAAAAAATGTGAGCCGTACATCAGCAATGCCCGCCAAAAATGGGTTCTGACTCTCTTTCTCTGTTTGTCAGGACAGTTGTTTTTTTTTTAACTGTTTTTGCAAATTTTGTTGGAGCGTTATTCTAGAAAACCCATCATGTAATGGCAAATATAGTCAGTGAATCTTTCTCTTTGACTGTGGTTAGTTTTGTTTTGATTTTTGAAACCTTTTACCCCAAAGGAAAAGAGCCAGAGGTGTACTGTTACTTATTTTTATCCATGGCCTTCAGCACTGCATCCAGATATGAAGGCCCAAGATCGAGCTGCAGGAAGAGGAGGGAACCCAGTGAGATCAGAGAGGGACTCCTCTGATTTTTAGTCTTTTCCTTGACGAGCTCACACCAGGCGGGATGGTCAAACATTATTCTTGGCTGCCCAGTAGGGGTACAGTTTGGAGAGGCTGGCAGAGTGGCAGGACTGGGATGGGGACCCACCAGAGCCCCCATGAAACGCCCCCCTGATAGACCATACTGTTCTCTTCCATGACCCGCTCACAGCTAAGCCAGGGCAGCTTTCCCGGACCAAAGGACTCCTGTTTGGAATTGAATGTCATTGTTGACAATAAGGGCAACATGAGTGCTTGGGACCCTCCAAGAGTCGGGAGGGAGATGGTGTTTTTGAGCACCAGGGTGAGCGTTTCTGTGAACATGGAGTTGGTGGTGCTGCGGACCTTGAAGAACTCCATACACCCAGGGAACTGGCCCATGCGTGCTTTCTCCTGGTTTCCAGGTAGAAGATCAGAGTTCCCCTGAAGAAAGGAAATGTCTCCAAAGACATTGAGCTGGCCATCCTTGACCATGTGAATGGTCTGGCAGAAGTCTCCAAGGGGAGGACTGATCATATCGGGAGACAAGATGCCCCTCTGTTTAAATTTCTTTCCTTTCTTATTATTGGCAGCTTTCAGGTAAATTAGGATCTTGGCTGCCCTTCTGGAGTTGGAGAATGTCGATTTCACAAAAACAGCCACTTGCTTTCCGGATGTTATTGTTCCCCAATATCCTTTTTGATAGGAACTGTCATATCATTTTTCTCCAGCAGCCTCAGAAGTGGCTGTGAAAGGAGCCGGAGGTGTAGGAGACCTTCTTGGACTTACAGCCGACTGGGGCTTTCTGGAGAGCCGGCTACATCCTCCAATCCCTGGCACAGCGTGGAGAAACCAGTGGTGCCAAGGATCCCAGCTGCTGCGGGATCCACACAGGTGGATGTGCGGGACCCACACTTCCCGAGGGCACACTCAGCCCCTGCCCATCACGCACAAATCCAGGTCAGCCAACGCCTGCTCACAGCATTATCTGTGCAGAGGCTGTGTGAAGGCTCCCAGGGCCGGGGTCTCCGGGCTTGCCCCCCGCTGCTTGGACCCTGCAGCTGCGCTCCCTGCCCTCTCAGGCCAGGATAGGAATATTTAAACAACCGTGCTTAGACTCTTATTTGGTCATGTGGGAATTCTAGATTTTCATAGGTACACATCAGAGCTACAACTTTTTTTTGGACCAAGATAATACTCACATAGGCTTTTGATAATAACATAAGAACTATAGACCATGAAAAAATAAAAATATTTTCCAAGGTGAGGGTTATTTTTGTTTTTGTAACAGTGAAAACCAAGCCGTCTTTGACAGAGCTGTGAATAGTCACAGAGGTGCCTGGAGACAGGAGACGTGGGGATAATTACTAGGACAGAATAGGCACCCAGGCGCTCGGCATGCGTGCTTAATGCTCACAGGCATGCTCAAGTGTTGCGGCGGCAGGCCTCACCCTCCCAACTACTGTTATTTCATTATATTTGAGTGTGAGTTGTCAATCTAGAAATATATTAATGAATGGAGAGGAAAGAAATTATATAATTATAGACCATCTGAAACAGATAAGAAAGTAAAACTATGAGTTAGAAGAAATCATTACAGATATGAAATTTTGTGATAATACTTGATCATGGCATATAACTAGTTGTAATTATTCTTGAGGAAAAATCACACATTTTTATAACAAATCATACAGCAGGACTTAATTCTGTTCCCATATGGGCACCATAAGTGTATTTCTAATCCTTGGTTAAGTTTAGTGTCTTTAGCACCTCAGTCTCTCTTTTTCTTACTTTAATAGTTAGAAAAGACACATAGTCTATAACTTAGATAGGAGAAAATGGACACAAAAATCTAAGAGTTACCAGTCCCTAGGTATGTGTGAACTTGGTAAATCACTTCATATCCCCTGGAATGAGTTTTCAAATTTTACAAAATGAAAGGTTTTGGCTAATTATTTCCCCCTAGTGCTAATGTCTAAGATTCTATTCAAGAATGTGTTAAACTGTTGAGGAATGTAGATAAAGGTATAGCTTATTCAGTCTAAGTACTGGAGAAAATATAAGAATGAAACTACTGGATGAATAAAAACACCCTTAAGACCTGGAAAATAGTTTGAATAGAAATCCTTAGCAGTATTGTAATTACATAAAATCAGTTTAATGTTGTTCTCAAATTTGAGTGTGTATTGCAATCCCCCAGAGTACTTGTAAAACTCATTACTGGGGTCTAAACCAAGAGTCTCTGATTCATTTGGTCTAAGGTGGGGCCTGAGAATTTGCATTTCTACTTAGTTCCCAGGAGATGCTGATGTGGCTGG
The DNA here is from genome assembly GCF_008692025.1 of Phocoena sinus. NCBI lineage: Eukaryota > Metazoa > Chordata > Mammalia > Artiodactyla > Phocoenidae > Phocoena > Phocoena sinus. Next base: position 83,360,751 of record NC_045771.1, read on the forward strand.
TTCAGGAGCCACCCTTGGAGAACCACTCATATAACCTACACTTTCAATTTTAGGATTTTAAAGTGCTCTGGTTTTAAAACTTTGATAGATGTTTTTTTATTTAGCATGTATATTTTAGACTTGTTTTTTAAATTCTATTCATTACTATTATTTTTAAATATTTTGTATTGGAGCATAGCTGATTAACAATGTGTTAGTTTCAGGTGTACAGCAAAGCGATTGAGATATATATATTTATATATGCACACACATATCTATTCTTTTTCAAATTCTTTTCCCATTTAGGTTATTACATAGTATTGAGCAGAGTTCCCTGTGCTGTACAGTAGGTCCTTGTTTATCTTAAATATAGCAGTGTGGTTAGATTGGGAGTTTGGGACTGACATGTATACACTGCTAGAGTTGTTGAGAATATATGCTACAAGTGTAAAGCACCTGTAACTTCTTAAATGTAGAGCAGTTAATTGATGCTGGTAAATTCATAATAAAGTCTGTATTTCTTATAATCATTAAATCCTTAGATTAGGGTTTTATATAGGCAGAAACAGAATATTTCAATGTATGTTAATGGCAAGAAAATAATAAGTACATTTCAATACAATGGCAGTTGTCAAGTGGAAGCTTTTTCAGAAACACATATGGTCAAGGAAAGAATGCCACTTTTTATGGGGACTCGCTCACCTGTACGTGTAAGGACCTCTTTGCTTAACTTTAATTTTGCTGCTGTTCACTGCCACCTCCTCTGGATCTTGTACGTCAAAGATCCAACCTGTCTGTAAACTTCTGTGCCCTGTTTTAACCCAACTTTTAAAAGCAATTGTACCTTCTTCAAGGACAGCTTCCTATGAAAAAGAAAACAAGTTTGGGTTATTACTTGTAGTCAATATGGGCACTTGTGGGAGTTGAAAACCTTAGTTAGTCACCGAAAGCAATAGCTCAAGTACGTGCTCATGAGAACCTTTGCAGCCTGCCACACGCTTGGAACAGAAATGTTTTCAACACGTTATGATAGCAATATCTTTTAGTTAACCTTTTACAAAGAGAATCAGTGTTAATATTGTAGACATGTCTGTCGATTGTAAAGGCCAGCCACTGGCAAGCTTTAGAGTGACCCTATGGCAATATGCGACAGTTGTAACACAATTATTTAAGCAAATTTTATTAAACTTTTTCCAAAAAATTCTTATCGGGTCAAACATTAACCTCTCCTCTGCCTTCAGTGAGTTAGACTGAGGAGGCAAAACAGAAAAACTGAGAGAAAAATGTAGTGGTATTGGAAGCTTTTTCATTTTCTTCAAATCTTGGACAGTTCCAGGGAAGATTATCACTTAACATTTGTCAGACTAAGAAAAACACAAATTTCACTTCTCCCCTTCCAAACCCTGCTCAATGAGGCTTTCCTAACTCTCAGTACATTTGCAGAAGTCTATTAGTACGTGTTTCCAAAAATTACAAGTCTGATTCGTTACTATTAGGTTACTACATTTTAGATAAAAGAATGAAAAAAGGACATGGCCTATTATTCTTTTGTGAAATCCATTAAAAATCTTTGATGCTCCTTGTAGTAAAGACAGATACAGAAAAAATACCAGTGACAGAATCAGAAAGCCCTACATTAGAAATTGGCTCCTGTGCTTTAGGAGCTGGGACTGAGTAGAAAGTCACCAGATTCCTTGGGTCAATTTTAGTATCTGTAAAACGAGGGAATTATAGACGGTCTCGTGGTTTCCTTCCAAGACTTTCACTCTCTGAGCAGCAAGCCTCTGAAGCTCTAGTAGCTAATGCAGACAAAGGTGACTTTGTAGCAGGCAGTGTTTCCAAGTAAGTACCTTGGGAGGAATGCCCAGGTGTAAAGCTCCAACTTACCTTAGTGCTAGAGGAAGAGGGAGAAAAGTATTTCACACAAAATGAGCCTAACAAGACCCATGAATACAGGGACAGTCTGACCTGTTTGTTTCCTTCACCTGCTTTCATAGAATGATGGATCAGGAAAGGACATTGGACATTAGCACATTTTCTAGGAGAGCGTGCTGAGGCTCTGAGAAACCAGGTGTCTGGCCCAAGGGTAACCGAGGCAAATACCTAGAAGTAGAATCATGACGAGGATCCTAGTCTCTGACCCTTAGGCTGGTCCTCTTTTACACCGTGTTTTTACTATTTTTTGTTCCTGTCACCTCTGCACTTAGTTGGTAGAAGTCAAGTTAAGTTTCATATCTTCAGGAAACTTTACTTATTACTTAGTGGAGAAATAAGGGAATTCCTTAGAGAAGAACAGGGCATCAGGTATAATGCCTTTACAAAACCCTGTGCTATTGCAATCCTTTTACACTGGGTACATTGGAGCTGCTAAAGTGATGTTAGATCTTACTTTTTTACAACCAATTATCCTTAAAAAATGCCTTATTGCTCCTAAAAATCTTATTTCCATAGTAAGCTGAAAATTAAGACAATATTGCACATAGATAAAGTATTATGGCTGTTCCTCTGAATGTAAAGGTGTTTATGAGGGTGTTGAAGCTGAAATCTATACTGAAGTTGAAATCTGTGTTAATTTACCCATTTCAAGAAAGCACACGAACCTACACATTATTACTCTCACACTAGTGATATAAGAATCTTAAGGACTAATATAATATCAATTGTTTACCATGTACCTCTCAAGGCACATATTTTATTTCAGTTCTTAATCAAAGGAACTCTATAAGTACTTAAAGAATTGAAAAGGGACTGTGACAGAATGTACTTGGCAGGACAGAAAACTTCCTCATTCTAATGGTTATGCATTTAATATCAAAAGGCATTGTAAGCATGTCTTTTTTCTAAAAGCCATGAATCACTTTGCCTTAGTTGTTCATCTGGAGATATTTTTTTCAACTGGGAAAGCTGAAATGCAAAGAGTTGAAATGAATGCACTGACTTATCAGCTATTAGAGTTAGGGTCATCTAATTCCATCCATTTTTTAGAGGTAGAAGTAGGTCCTACAGAAAACAGATGTCCGATTCAATATTGTATGACAATTTAGTAGTAGATAATGGAGAATCAGGTCTTTTACTACAATTTTGTGTGGTTTGCATAACACCACGATTTGTTCACAAAGAAAAAAATACTGAAACAGTCAGAATAGGAATGCATTTCTTCTGATCCTAACACTACTATATGTACTAGAAAATTGTATAGACCTCATTGACTACTAAGATTATTTTATCATCAGTTCCTCTAATTTTAAAGGGAGCAAAAGTTTTTATGTCCTTTGTGAATTTAGGAGGCCTTGATTATAAATTGACTTTGGACAATCTGTCTATTTTGCAAATCTTTTGCTAAATTTGAAGTACAAAGGTATTAATTATGTGTATAGAAAAGTAATATAATTTAAGCTCCTCGCACTTGGCTGATTCAGCCCTAGTAATGACTGGATTCCATGCCTGATGACTCTCACATGGCTTGGTCTCCAGCTGAGTTGAAAGACATTTACCTTGAAACTCCTACATTTGCTACATTTTGTTTACCTTGAAACTTCTATTGTGCTACATTTGCCAATTTGAAAGCAGATGTTTGGAAGAGTAATAGCTTTTATCTAGTCACATGGTCATTTGATTATTGCTGTTACAGGAAAACAGTACTCATCCACATGACTGGCAACTTTAGAATAACTATTAAAATGTCCTTGATATCTTCCTATGCATGAAGTATGTAGAGCACATATGTCAAAAATATATTGTCCCATTTCTCAAGGCTCTTATAGTGTACCAGGAGACAGAATCATGTGTAGCATATTTTAATCTATGAGTTGATTTCCTTACCCTACTTCCAGCCTGACCAAGTCCATTGGCTTCTTTACTCAAAGCCTAGAGTGAAGTGGTTAACAATGAAACAAGATGCTATGAGTTTGATCCCCAGTTTGGTCATGTGCTAACCATTTAAACTTGGGCAGGTTATTTAAATTTTGTACCTCAGTTTCCTTATCTGGTAAAATGGGGTAATAATATTAAGTTGGACTATTACGAAATTAGTATTTTTCAAAGTCAAAATAAGTAGAACATGGTGTAATTAAATATTTATCCTCATGGGTTGTTATAAGATTTATTGAATGTGAGCATTTAGAACAGTGTTAGCACATAGCAAGCATTCAATAAACGTTGGCTACTGTTATACAAATCCTATCGACCCCTTAGAAGGAGAACTCTCATCTCACTTGCTTCCCATCTTGCTTTAACTACTTTGCTCTTAGCATTACTGTCCTAACCAGTTATGTGGCGATAACATGTAAAATCCTATAGCACTTCCTTTTCTGCTATTTAATTATTTATATATTTATTCTCCATCCAGTGAAATCAAAACTTCCTTAAAAAGCAGAAACATACTGAAAATAGTTTTCATCTTCTCCACTCACTACCAAAATCTGTTCTATTTGGGACCAATTACAAGCAGTTTCCACGTCCAAAATTTTTCTAATATGTGTATGCATTATGCACATGCATGTGTGTACAGGCTGAGAGAAAGAAATCTTTAATTCGCTTCTTGGTGTTCTGCAGTTAATATCATAGGGAAATTAAAGTAAAATTTATTTTAAATTACCTATGTTATACAGTATTCACTAAGCATTTATCAAGTGATATGAAGACTGTCAAGGTGACAAATTATCCTTTGTAAATAGTGGCAAAACTTTGCCTTTTTCTGAAGTCCTTTGGTAGTTTCTACTCTCCACATACATGGCAGCTCATGCCATTGACTTTTAGTCTGTCTAGCAAGATTGTATAAACCTGCTGGCCCAGACAAATCTACCAGGAATCATAGTCTAAAATACTGGTAAAAAAAAAAAAATAGTTTTCAGCTATAACGCATAAAAACCATGAAGTCCTTATAAAACATCCCTGGGGCTTCCCTGGTGGGGCGCAGTGGTTGGGAGTCCGCCTGCCGATGCAGGGGACGCGGGTTCGTGCCCCGGTCCAGGAGGATCCCACATGCCGCGGAGCGGCTGGACCCATGAGCCGTGGCCGCTGGGCCTGCGCGTCCGGAGCCTGTGCTCCGCGGCGGGAGAGGCCACAGTGGTGAAAGGCCCACGTGCTGCAAAAAGAAAAAAAAAATCCCTTGGAAATAAACAGTAAAGAAATATGGATATATATATATACATACATACATATATATATATATATATATATATATATATATATATGAAGTAAACTGTATGGACTGTTTTAGGCCATTTCAAATGCTGGAGTCTGGGGACCATTTTTTAGAATTGAAAGGTATCGTAGAGTACCAAATCTATACTTTAAAAATTAGATAACATCATGAGATGATTTTCTGATCTGTTAAAATTAAGCACTTTAATTCTTCTTTTTTTTTAAAATAGTGTTTGTATGCAGGTAATAACTATCCCAATTTGGTATTAGTCCATTAAATGAAGCAAGTAATCTGCAATGATTTCAATGGTAAACAAAAACTGACCAGTACTAAAACTTGTATATATCTGTGAAATAACAGCATTAGCTTAAGTGCTCTTGAGGTAGGGGTAAGACACTTGGCTCACTGGGTTTATACATAATTCAGAGATGTGACTCCTACTGTTGGCCAGTTTCTCAGTCTTTTTGTCTCTACATTCAGACTCTCTAGAAAGTGAACCTATTGCTTAGTTTTATCTGTAATCTCTTTAGTAATGATCAAATCTCTCTGAGCACTGACCTTTGAAATACATCTGATGTTCATATCAAATCACTTCTAAAACCTCTGTTTTTTTATTCTTCTAAGGAATACATCTCCTTCAATAACTCAACTGGTTATCTTGCAGTTTGCAACTTTCACTCTTCTCCCTATTTAGTCCTTTTATTCCATTGTATCCCATCACCCATCAGTTCTATGTACTCCACCACACTAGACCAGAGTGCCTTTTATTATGTGCAGACTGTGCAATAATCTTATTAAAAGGGAGCCTTAAACGACACGAAAAAAAAGCTGGAAAAAGAAAAACACGTGGAGGCTATATAATGTACTTCTAAATAGCCAATGGATCTCTGAAGAAATCAAAGAGGAAATCAAAAATTACCTAGAGAGAAATGACAATGAAAACATGATGATCCAAAACCTATGGGATGCAGCAAAAGCAGTTCTAACAGGGTAATTTATAGCTATACAATTTTACCTCAGGAAACAAGAAAAATCTCAGTTAAACAACCTAACCTCAAACCTAAAGGAACTAGAGAAAGAAGAACAAAAAGAAATCCAAAGTAGTAGAAGGAAAGAGATCATAAAGATAAGAGCCGAAATAAATGAAATAGATAAAAAAATAAACATCAACAAAACTAAAAACTAGTTCTTGGAAAAGATAATAAAGTTAGATAAACCTTTAGCCAGACTCATCAGAAAAAAAAGAGAAATGGCCCAAATCAATAAAATCAAAAATGAAAAAGAAGTTACAACCAACACCACAGAAATGCAAAAAACCATGAGACTGCTATGAACAACTGTGTGCCAATAAATTTAAAGAATATTTCTTTCAATAAAAAATGGTATATATGTATGCAAAAAAAAGCATATCAACATACTCTTTGGACATAATTAAAAGCAATTATTTCTTTTAATATGCATACCTAATATAGTTTTTTATCAAAATTTGGATATTTAGACTTAAGATGACAGTGCATTCATATAGAATATACCTCATGCTTTGACCATTTCTCTATCATGTAGAGTTTCAATTGTTCATTATCACCTTTGTGTCGAAGACACAGAATTGCCAGTTACAATGAAATATAAAACAGCCACCCTAAGCCAAAAAGGGATGGAAGATAGAATGAATCAGGATGACAAGAAACATTCTTGATAATACTTGTACCTTTTTAACTGTCTTCTCAATAAGCATGTCTCCAACTGGCATTAGAATACCTCCAAACACAGCCATGAGTGCACCAATGACAGCACCAGCGATGAGCCCACAGTTTCGATCGCAGCCCATGTTCCTTGTTCAGGGGGACAGCTAAGGTTCAGCACCTGCTTCTTTCAAACTCCCAGGTCTGATGAACGTGGTTTCCAGGGGTTCTGGTTCTATCATTGGAAGGAGATCATAAAGCAGAAACTTAAATACCAGTAGAAAAAGATCAAAGTAAACATGCAACTGAAACAGATCATTTTGCCAGTTATAAATAAACAGATGCTTTTTTTAATACACAAAACTTTCTAGGTTTTGTCCTTTCTTGATTTGAAACTACCTACCAGTGGTAGAAGTAATACATATTGTCATACAGAGCATTTCTTTAAAATTCTCCTCTTTTAAATTTTCTTTCTATGGATGATTAACACACTGAAATATTAACTAAGGAGAATGTGCTTACTGTACTCTCACCCCCTGCCTACCTTCCATCAGCTTGGGACCACATACGGGCATCTTTATCCTCTATCTGGCTTCTCCACTCAAACACAACCATCTGTCTGCACCCTACCTAGAGTTCTTCTGCAAACTGAATGTGGGTGGACTGATGTCTTTTCCATCCAAATGCTAAGCAAGTACAGTGACAGATGTTTTCTTTACTATCCTTTTTCACAAATAGAAAGATAGAGATTTTATAGGAAATGATCTGATGAGTCTGCAAAGAAATCATTTTTTCTAATCATTTATAAGCTATCTGTTAAAACAGAAAAGCATGGGTAAGTTGGGAAAATAATACTAGAATAGTCTCTAATATCATCAAAATTATAAGCACCATTAAAAGAAAATTCCACTGTCAGGAATATTGAGTTCATGCCTGAATTCTTTCTTATGCCAGTGTTGAAAACATTGAAATATTTTAAAGAAGAGTATTTTCAATTTAATTTTTAGTAACTGACTTTTAGATAGTTGTGAGGTAAAAAAGATTTGAAGAAAATATGTAAGGTAGAGGATACCTAGTTTCTGTCACAGCATTGGTTTCTTACTAGTCTCAAATGAATTTTTTAACATATTCAAGTGCAATAGTGTTCATTTTGTCATGGACAGCTGACTCATGCCAATTCTGTTAAAATATGTAGATTGTGTCAGTATGTATTTCACCTAGTCAGTCTTATCTTTTGTATCTTCATATAATATATGCTCCTTTCATAAAGATTGAAAGAAAACTCTTAGTGGAATTGGTAGATCCTTCTGTAACAAAGTTAGTAAGAATTTGCTATTCTAGTATTCAAAAACCTGTTCATTTGAGATATTTTGTTTGCAACAGCATTTTTTAAAATGGGGTTGACCTGACATTGATAAATGGAATGTGCTTTGTACTTATAAAAAATTATTCCCTGCTTCAAAATGCCCCTGGCAAAGGAAAACAAAAATGCCAACAGAATGGAGGCTATAGACAGAAAAGACACATAAACAATATTTTTGTCATCCTCGTGGCTATAATAATAAAACTTATATTTTGTTATGGTCTCAGTTTTTCCCTCCCTAGCTTTGTAGTGGTAGAAATACCACTCTGATGATTTTATTAGTATTTCTCTCCACTTGAGGAACCATTTAATTCTTTTAAAGTCTTGATATTAATTCTTTAAGAAAATAAGGAAAGTTAGGTTTTCCCCCAAATGTATAATAAAATTATAACCATTTTTCATGGCATTTTTTTTATACAGCAGGTTCTTATTAGTCATCAATTTTATACACATCAGTGTATACACGTCAATCCCAATCGCCCAATTCAGCACACCACCATCCCCACCCCACTGTGGCTTTCCTCCCTTGGTGTCCATACATTTGTTCTCTACATCTGTGTCTCAACTTCTGCCCTGAAAACCAGTTCATCTATACCATTTTTCTAGGTTCCACATACATGCGTTAATATATGATATTTGTTTTCCTCCTTCTGACATACTTCACTCTGTATGACAGTCTCTAGATCCATCCACGTCTCAACAAATGACTCAATTTTGTTCCTTTTTATGGCTGAGTAATAATCCATTGTATATATGTACCACAACTTCTTTACCATTCATGTGTCAATGGGCATTTAGGTTGCTTCCGTGACCTGGCTATTGTAAACAGTGCTGCAATGAGCATTGGGGTGCATGTGTCTTTTTGAATTATGGTTTTCTCTGGAATATGCCCAGTAGTGGGATTGCTGGATCATATGGTAAATCTATTTTTAGTTTTTTAAAGAACCTCCATACTGTTCTCCATAGTGGCTGTATCAATTTACATTCCCACCAACCGTGCAAGAGGGTTCCCTTTTCTCCACACCCTCTCCAGCATTTGTTGTTTGTAGATTTTCTGCTGATGCCCATTCTAACTGGTGTGAGGTGATACCTCATTGTCGTTTTGATTTGCATTTCTCTAATTATTAGTAATGTTGAGCAGCTTTTCATGTGCTTCTTGGCCATCTGTATGTCTTCTTTGGAGAAATGTCTATTTAGGTCTTCTGCCCATTTTTGGATTGGGTTGTTTGTTTCTTTAATATTGAGCTGCATGATCTGTTTATATATTTTGGAGATGAATCCTTTGTCCGTTTGCAAATATTTTCTCCCATTCTGAGGGTTGTCTTTTCATCTTGTTTATGGTTTCCTTTGCTGTGCAAAAACTTTGAAGTTTCATTAGGTCCCATTTCTTTATTTTTGTTTTTATTTCCAGTACTCTAGGAGGTGGATCAAAAAGATCTTGCTGTGATTTATGTCAAAGAGTGTACTTCCTATGTTCTTACATTTAGGTCTCTAATTCATTTTGAGTTTATTTTTGTGTATGGTGTTGGGGAGTGTTCTAATTTCATTCTTTTTCATGTACCTGTCCAGTTTTCCCAGCACCACTTGTTGAAGAGACTGTCTTTTCTCCATTGAATATCTTTGCCTCCTTTGTCATAGATTAGTTGATCATAAGTGCGTGGGTTTATCTCTGGGGTTTCTATCTTGCTCCATTGATCGATGTTTCTGTTTTTGTGCCAGTACCGTACTGTCTTGATTACTGTAGCTTTGTAGTATCGTCTGAAGTCAGGGAGTCTGATTCCTCCAGCGCCGTTTATTTCCCTCAAGAATGCTTTGGCTATTCGGGGTCTCTTGTGTCTCCATACAAATTTTAAGATTATTTGTTCTAGTTCCATAAAAAATGCCATTGGTAATTTGATAGGGATTGCATTGAATCTGTAGATTGCTTTGGGTAGGAGACTCATTTTCACAATATTGATTCTTCCAATCCAAGAACACGGTATATCTCTCCACTTGTTGGTATCATATTTAATTTCTTTCATCAGTGTCTTATAGTTTTCTGCATTCAGGTCTTTTGTCTCACTAGGTAGGTTTATTCCTAGGTATTTTATTCTTTTTGTTGCAATGGTAAATGGGAGTGTTTCCTTAATTTCTCTTTCAGATTTTTCAACATTAATGTATAGGAATGCAAGGGATTTCTGTGCATTAATTTTGTATCCTGCAACTTTACCAAATTTATTGATTAGCTCTAGTAGTTTTCTGATGGCATTTATAGGATTCTCTATGTATAGTACCATGTCATCTGCAAACAGAGACAGTCTTACTTCTTCTTTTCCAATTTGTATTCATTTTATTTCTTTTTCTCCTGATTGCCGTGGCTAGGACTTCCAGTACTATGTTGAATAATAGTGGTGAGCGTGGATATCCTTGTCTTGTTCCTGATCTTAGAGGAAATGCTTTCAGTTTTTCACCACTGAGAATGATGTTTGCTGTGGGTTTGTCATAGATGGCTTTTATTATGTTGAGGTAGGCTCCCTCTATGCCCACTTTCTGGAGAGTTTTTATCATAAATGGGTGTTGAATTCTGTCAAAAGGTTTTTCTGCATCTATTGAGAAGACCATATGGTTTTCATTCTTCAGTTTGTTAATGTGGTATGTCAGATTGATTGATTTGCATATATTGAAGAATTCTTGCATCCCTGGGATAAATCCCACTTGATCATGGTGTATGATCCTTTTAATGTGTTGTTGCATTCTGTTTGCTAGTATTTTGTTGAGGATTTTTGCATCTATATTCATCAGTGATACTGGTCTGTAATTTTCTTTTTTTGTAGTATCTCTATCTGGTTTTGGTATCAGGGTGATGGTGGCCTCATAGAATGAGGTTGGGAGTATTCCTTCCTACACAATTTTTTGGAAGAGTTTGAGAAGGATGGGTGTTAACTCTTCTCTAAATGTTTGATAGAATGCACCTGTGAAGCCATCTGGTTCTGCATTTTTGTTTGTTGGAAGATTTTTAATCATGGTTTCAATTTCATTACTTGTGATTGGTCTGTTCATATTTTCTATTTCTTCCTGGTTCAGTCTTGGAAGGTTATCCCTTTCTAAGAATTTGTCCATTTCTTCCAGGTTGTCCATTTTATTGGCATAGAGTTGCTTGTAGCAGTCTCTTAGGATGATTTGTATTTCTGTGGTGTCTGTTGTAACATCTCCTTTTTCATTTCAAATTTTATTGATTTGAGTCCTCTCCCTCTTTTTCTTGATGAGTCTGGCTAATGGTTTATCAATTTTGTTTATCTTCTCAAAGAACCAGCTTTTAGTTTTATTGATCTTTGCTCTTGTTTTCTTTGTTTCTATTTCATTTATTTCTGCTAGATCGTTATGATTTCTTTCCTTCTGCTAACTTTGGGTTTTGTTTGTTCTTCTTTCTCTAGTTCCTTTAGGTGTAAGGTTAGATTTTTTATTTCAGATATTTCTTGTTTCTTGAGATAGGCTTGTATAGCTATAAACTTCCCTCTTAGAACTGCTTTTTTGCATCCTATAGGTTTTGAATTATCGTGTTTTCATTGTCATTTGTCTCTAAGTATTTTTTTTTATTTCCTCTTTGATTTCTTCAGTGATCTCTTGGTTACTTAGTAACATATTGTTTAGCCTCCATTTGTTTGTGTTTTTTTATGTGTTTTTCCCTGTAATTTATTTCTAATCTCATAGTATTGTGGTCAGAAAAGATGCTTGATATGATTTCCGTTTTCTTAAATTAACTGAGACTTGATTTGTGACCCAAGATGTGATCTATCCTGGAGAACATTCTGTGCGCACTTGAGAAGGAAGTGTAATCTGCTGTTTTTGGATGCAATGTCCTATAAATGTCAATTAAATCTATCTGGTCTATTTTGTTATTTAAAGCTTCTGTTTCCTTATTTATTTTCATTTTGAATGATCTGTCCATTGGTGTAAGTGAGGTGTTAAAGTCCTCCACTATTATTGTGTTACTGTCTATTTCCTCTTTTATAGCTGTTAGCAGTTGCCTTATGTGTTGAGGTGCTGCTATGTTGGGTGTGTATGTATTTATAATTGTTATATCTTCTTCTTGGATTGATCCCTTGATCATTATTTAGTGTCCTTCCTTGTCTCTTATAACATTCTTTATTTTAAAGTCTATTTTATCTGATATGAGTATAGCTACTCCAGCTTTCTTTTGATTTCCATTTGCATGGAATATCTTTTTCCATCCCCTCACTTTCAGTCTGTATGTGTCCCTAGGTCTGAAGTGGGCCTCTTGTAGCCAGCATATATATGAGTCTTGTTTTTGTATCCATTCAGCAAGCCTGTGTCTTTTGGTTAGAGCATTTAATCCTTTCACGTTTAAGGTAATTATCGAAATGTATATTCCTATGACCATTTTCTTAATTGTTTTGGGTTTGTTTTTCTAGGTCGTTTTCTTCTCTTGTGTTTCCCACTTAGAGAAATTTCTTTAGCATTTGTCATAGAGCTGGTTTTGTGGTGCTGAATTCTCTTAGGTTTTGCTTGTCTGTAAAGCTTTTGGTTTCTCCATCGAATCTGAATGAGATCCTTGCTGGGTAGAGTACTCTTGGTTGTAGCTTCTTCCCCTTCATCACTTTAAGTGTATCATGCCACTCCCTTCTGGCTTGTAGCGTTTCTGCTGACAAATCAGCTGTTAACCTTATGGGAGTTCCCTTGAATGTTATTTGTCATTTTTCCCTTGCTGCTTTCAATAATTTTTCTTTGTCTTTAACTTTTGCCAATTTGATTACTATGTGTCTCAGCATGCTTCTCCTTGGGTTTATCCTGTATGGCCCTCGCTGCACTTCCTGGACTTGGGTGGCTATTTCCTTTCCTGTGTTAGGGAAATTTTTGACTATAATCTCTTCAAATATTTTCTCTGGTCTTTTCTCTCTCTCTTCTCCTTCTGGGACCCCTATAATGCGAATGTTGTTGCTTTTAATGTTGTCCCAGAGGTTTCTTAGGCTGTCTTCATTTCTTTTCATATTTTTTCCTTTATTCTGTTCCGCAGCAGTGAGTTCCACCATTCTGTCTTCCAGGTCACTTATCCGTTCTTCTGCCTCAGGTATTCTGCTATTGATTTCTTCTAGTATAGTTTTCATTTCAGTTATTGTATTCTACATCTCTGGTTGTTTGTTCTTTAATTCTTCTAGGTCTTTGTTAAACATTTTTTGCATCTCTCGATCTTTGCCTCCATTCTTTTTCTGAGGTCCTGGATCATCTTCACTATCATTATTCTGAATTCTTTTTCTGGAAGGTCGCCTATCTCCACTTCATTTTGTTGTTTTTCTGGGGTTTTACCTTGTTCCTTCATCTGGTACATAGCCCTCTGCCTTTTCATATTGTCTATGTCTCTGTGAATGTGGTTTTTGTTCCAGAGGCTGCAGGATTATAGTTCTTGATTCTGCTGTCTGCCCTCTGGTGGATGAGTCTATCTAAGAGGGTTGTGTAAGTTTCCTGATTGGAGGGACTGGTGGTGGGTAGAGCTGACTGTTGCTCTGGTGGGCAGAGCTCAGTTAAACTTTAATCCACTTGACTGTTGATGGATGGGGCTGGGTTCCTTCCCTGTTGGTTTCTCAGCCAGAGGCAACCCAACACTGTAGCCTACCTGGGCTCTTTGTTGCGTCTAATGACAGACTCTGGGAATGCTCACACCAAGGAGTACTTCCCAGAACTTCTGCTGCCAGTGTCCTTGTCCCCACGGTGAGCCACAGCCACACCCTGCCTCTGCAGGAGACCCTACAACACTAACAGGTAGGTCTGGTTCAGTCTCCCCCGGGGTCACTGCTCCTTACCGTGGGTCCCGATGTGCACACTACTTTCTGTGTGCCCTCCAAGAGTGGAGTCTTTGTTTCCCCCAGTCCTGTCAAAGTCCTGCAATCAATTCCCAGTATGCCTCAAAGTCTGATTCGCTAGGAATTCCTCCTCCCGTTGCTGGACCCCCAGGTTGGGGAGCCTGACGTGGGGCTCAGAACTTTCACTTCAGTGAGTGGACTTCTGTGGTGTAAGTGTTCTCCAGTCTGTGAGTCACCCACCTAGCAGTTGAGGTATTTGATTTTACTGTGATTGCACCCCTCCTACCATCTCATTGTGGCCTCTCCTTTGTCTTTGGATGTTGGGTATCTTTTTTGGTGAGTTCCAGTGTCTTCCTGTTGATGATTGTCCAGAAGCTAGTCGTGATTCTGGTGTTCTCGCAAGAGGGAGTGAGAGCCTGTCCTTCTACTCTGCCATCTTGGTTCCTCCTTTCATGGCAGTTTGTTTGTTTTATATCCTTTAGGATTTCCCTTTACCTATGCCTAATACCTAGGATACTTCCACTGTAAATCAGGATGAACAGACTGATTCACGCTGAGGTCTTGGTGGCTAGGTAACTTGTATAGTCATTAGTGTCACATGATTTTCCAAAGTAAACAAAATGTTTATATTGGAGAAATCAGAAGCCTAAACAAGTGATTTACTTTTCCTATGGAATTTTATATGTCCCTGAGCAAGTAGGATAGGATTTTTATTAATTGCTTGGGGATGGAGGGTGAAAAATAACATGCTACCTCCTATGGCTTTGACCAGGGTTGTCATAATGCAATGGAACAAGTTATTTAAACCTGATAGTAATGACTAGATAGTCTCAAGTAGGATCTCCTTTGCAAAGGATAATTGCACAGCCCCTTAAAATTTTAGTGAAACATCATCTGTTAAACGATCATTGTAATTTCTAAGTAGAAACTATCATCCAGGTGTTCTGTAGTATATACAAGTGATCTTATTCAGGTGAGCTGATTAAGTAATATTTTACTGACTGCCCATTTCATAGGCCAGAGGTCCCCAACCACCAGGCCATGGACCAGTACCGGTCCATGGCCTCTTATGAACTGGGCTTCACAGCAAGAGGTGAGTGGCGGGTAAGCAAGCGAAGCTTCATCTGTATTTATAGCCGCTCCCTATCGCTCGCATTACTGCCTGAGCTCCACCTCCTGTCAGATCAGTGGCGGCATTAGATTCTCATAGGAGCACGAACCCTACTGTTCATGAACTGCACATGCAAGGGACCTAGATTGCGTGCTCCTTATGAGAATCTAATGCCTGATGATCTGAGGTGTAGCTAAGGTGGTGATGCTAGCACTGGGGAATGGCTGCAAATACAGATTATCATTGGCAGAGAGGTTTGACTGCAGAGAGACCATAATAAATCAATTACTTGCAGACTCATATCAAAACCCTCTCAGTGAGTGGCAAGTGAAAACAAGCTCAGGGCTCCCACTGATTCTGCATTATGGTTAGTTGTATAATTATTTCATTATATATTACAATGTAATAATAATAGAAATAAAGTGCACAATAAATGTAATGCCCTTGAATCATCCCAAAACCATCCCCCCTCCCCGACCCATGGAAAAATTGTCTTCCACGAAACTGGTCCCTGGTGCCAAAAGGTTGGGGACCGCTGTCATAGACCATTCCCCAGTTCTCACCTGCAGGTTATCAGAATACAGGGATCCAACCTGGTGTAATTGAGTCTGGTAGACTGGAGATTAAACTAAAGTCTTGCCACTCTCTTGCCAGGTGACCATGGGCAAGCCCCTTAATCACTCTTTTCCTCAACTTCCTCATGTATAAAATAAGATGCTAAGATGAGGTCTGCATTTTTTTTTTTTTTTTTTTTTTTGCGGTACGCGGGCCTCTCACTGCTGTGCCTCTCCCGTTGCAGAGCACAGGCTCAGCGGCCATGGCTCACGGGGCCCCAGCTGCTCCGCAGCATGGTGGGATCTTCCCGGACCGGGGCACGAACCCGCGTCCCCTGCATCAGCAGGCGGACCCTCAACCACTGCGCCACCAGGGAAGCCCCTGCATTTTTTAATCTTAAGCAGTTTTTATATTAAGCAGCTGAACCAGTTTTTCGCCTCAGTTTCCTTAACATGGAAGACCAGGCAGAGTGACTGTGATTACAACGGTGGTGGGAACCCTGACCCCAATTCCTAACTTGATCTCCCACCTCCCAGCTAACACTATCCTGTCCCATCTTTAGGAAGCTGAAGGAGAATCTCTGTAGAAACCTATGGTTTCAACTCATTAAAAAGTTGGGACAGGAAAATCCCCAAGGGTCAAATTCCAGTTTTGTTTACATAACAAAAAATATATAACTCAAAGATAAAGTCATCTCTTTTGGAAAGATATTTATTTTCTGTACAAGCACCACTAAAAATTATACAATATCAGTGTCCTTTTGCAATTCTGACAGGTGGAATAAAAATTGTTCTATTCATTTTGTTTATGGTTTCCTTTGCTGTGCAAAAGCTTTTGATTTTAACTAGGTACCATTTGTTTATTTTTGTTCTTATTTCCCATTACTGTGGGAGAGAGATTGAAAGGATATTGCTGCAATTTATGTCAAGAGAGTGTTCCGCCTGTTGTTTTTCTCTAGGAGTTTTATAGTGTTCAGTCTCACATTTAGGTCTTTAATCCATTTTGAACTTATTTTTTTTATACAGTGTTAAAGAATGATCTAATTTTATTTTTTTTACATGTAGCTGTCCAGTTTTTCCAGCACCATTTATTGAAGAGGCTGTCTTTTCTCCATTGTACAGTCTTGCCTCCTTTGTCATAGATTAATTGAGCATAGGTGTGTGAGTTTATCTTCTGGACTTTCAATCCTGTTCCATTGATCTATATTTCTATTTTTGTGCCAGTACCATACTGTTTTGATAACTATACCTTGTAGTATAGTCTGAAGTCAGGGAGCCTGATTCCTCCAGCTCCTTTTTTTCTTTCTCAAGATTGCCATGGCTATTACAGGGGTCTTTTGTTTCTCCATACAAATTTTAAGATTTTTTTTTGTGCTGGTTCTGTAAAAAATGGCATGATAATTTGAGAGGGATTCCACTGAATCTGTAGATTGCCATGGGTAGTATAGTCATTTTGACAATATGATTCATCCAATCCAGGAACATGGTATATCTTTCCATCCATTTGTGTCATCTTTGATTTCTTTCATCAGCACCTTATAGTTTCTGAGTACAGGTCTTTTGTCTCCTTAGGTAGGTTTATTCATAGCTATTTGATTCTTTTTTGATGCGATGGTAGGTGGGATTATTTCTTGAGTTTCTCTTTCTGATCTTTCATTGTTAATGTATAGAAATGGACAGATTTCTGTGTATTAATTTTGTAACCTGCAACTTTACCAAATTCATTAATGAGCTTAGTAGTTTTCTGGTAGCATCTTTAGGACTTTCTATGTATAGTACCATGTCACCTGCAAACAGTGACAGTTTAACTTCCTTTTCCAATTTGGATCATTTTATTCTTTTTCTTTTCTGATTGCCGTAGCTAGGACTTCCAAAACTATGTTGAATAAAAGTGGCAAGAGTGGACATCCTTGTCTTGCTCCTGATCATAGAGGAAATGCTTTCAGCTTTTCACCATTATGACGTTCATTGTGGGTTTGTCATATATGGCCTTTATTATGTTGAGGTAGGTTCCCTCTGTGCCCCCTTTCTGGAGAGTTTTTATCATAAATGGGTGCTGAATTTTGTCAAAAGCTTTTTCTGCATCTATTGAGATGATCATATGGTTTTTATTCTTAAATTTGTTGATGTGGTATA
Organism: Phocoena sinus; assembly: GCF_008692025.1. Classification (NCBI taxonomy): domain Eukaryota; kingdom Metazoa; phylum Chordata; class Mammalia; order Artiodactyla; family Phocoenidae; genus Phocoena; species Phocoena sinus. The sequence goes on from NC_045771.1 coordinate 83,378,520, forward strand.
TCACACCAATTGATTTGTGGATATTGAAAAATCCTTGCATCCCTGGGGTAAATCCCACTTGATCATGGTGTATGATTCGTTTAATGTATTGTTGGATTCGTATTGCTAGTATTTTGTCGAGGATTTTTGCATCTATGTTCATCAGTGATATTGGCCTATAATTTTCTTTTTTTGTGGTATCTTTGTCTGGTTTTGGTATCAGGGTGATGGTGGCCTCATAGAATGAGTTTGGGAGTTTTCCTTACTCTGCAATTTTTTGGAATAGTTTCAGAAGGATGGATGTTAGCTCTTCTCTAAATGTTTGATAGAATTTGCCTGTGAAGCCATCAGGTCCTGGACTTTTGTTTGTTGGGAGTTTTAAAATTACAGTTTCAATTTCAGTGCTTGGTCTGTTCATGTTTTCTATTTCTTCCTAGTTCGGTCTTGGGAGACTGTACCAAATTGTTCTAAAATTTACAGAACTACTGTTTCTAAAATGGATATATGTGTGTATATCTGCCAATTTTCAGATTCTATGCCATCACTAAGTTTAGAATTTACCTGACCTTTCCCAGAATCATTCTCCTTTATTCAAGCAGCCCCATGGACTACAGGGAAGGGTCCCAAAGGGCAAAGAGTCCCAAGAAAGTACATTAGAAAACCCAGGGGGCAACATATTCTTCAGTGCTTTACTCTCTAAACCTTAAAACTCATTATTATGACTTGCAAGGACCCTGAGTCCAAAGGTGTCAAGTCATGGGCAGACCTGGGTACTGCCTAGGCTCTGTCTGCTTTGAACTTAAAACTGAAGTGAGATAGTGTACACAGCCCACTGCTGTTGAATCAAGCTCATCAGAAAACAGAAGTGTCAATAATTTATTGTGTTGAATTGCATGGTTAGACAGTTCTTAGTCTAACACTGTCTGGATGATGCATAAGCAAAGATACAAGAGTTACTCTAACATTCCTGCATACGTGTACTGATATTTTCAACAGAAAAAGATTGACTTTACCTAGTTTTTCAAATTTTGAACTGCCTGACTCACTTTCATTATCTTGATGTAAATTTCCACGTTTTCCTGTAAGAACAGGCAAGATATTTCACATGAGTGTAGTCCTGCTTTATCAGCAGCTTTGCTTTCTATAGTTTTACTTACCCATGGTCGAACAAGGCCAACTGAGGGTAACTGAACATGTAGAAAGCAAAATCATGTATAAGGGGGACTACTTAGGATTTGGTGCTATCCTGCTTATCCATGGTTTCAGGCACACGCTGAGGGTCTTAGAAGGTATCCCCCAACACCTGTGGATAAGGGGGGACCGTTGAGTCCCATTAATTATGCTTCAGTGTCTTGTCAGCATGATTAAGTATTGCTATTATAATCGTGCTTTAACCTTATGCTTCATACTACAAAATTCTAAATACATTTGACCCTTGAACAACACAGAGGGGTTACAGGCATGGACACTGTGCACAGTGGAAGAACCAATATATAACTAACTATACAGTAAGTCCTCCTTATCTGTGATTCTGCATCTGTGGATCCAACCAACTACACATTGTGGATCGGGTAGTACTGTAGTACTTATTGAAAAAAATTCTGTGTAAAAGTGGACTCACAAAGTTCAAACCTGTTTTGTTCAAGGGTCAACTGTAGTTTTATTCACCTGCAGCAAAAGCAGGACAAACTCATTATGTAAGACATGCACTGAGTACATAAGAGAAAAGTTCAGGTTACTCAGTATGTTTTACTTAGCTTTTCCATTTATGTTTATCTTTGGAAACCAGTGTTGTTTGTCCCCACTCTTCTCTCAAATGCAGCTATTTAGAGCATATAAAATTTTTGCCTTGCATGCTTGGTTTTCTTAATAGTGTAGCTTCTTACATATTAAAATCTATTTTACCTACTAATTACATTAAATTTTATTTTTTTATTGTTATTTCTTCATCATAAGAAATAGATAAGACATTGATATCTGTAGTAATTTACTGCTTGCTTAAAGTACTTAAATTTAGAAAAAAAGAATAATCACAGGTACAGGAAAGAAAACTAATTATTGGGACTTAGGTCAAGAAGAGAAAATAAGAAAGCATGTTTTAAGATACCACTAATTGCATACCTTTCTTGAGTCTATAGGGAGATTAGCTGTGTCAGCTCATAGATTATTCTCATTTGTAGAACTCATGAGTATATCTACATGTAGGCTATCTTTGAAAGAGGAAATAGAATTTTTCTGTTTCTTTTTTGCTGTCATACCTATGGAGTGTTTCTAGGATGAATTTATGAGTGTTATGCCTTTCCACTATGTTGGAAACCTGGTGGTAGGAACTGAGGACTGAGCTATAAGATGCATGTCCAGTAAATAGGTCAGAAATCAGAGAAACTTTCCCAGAGAATCTGTAATATTCAGATGTGTGGATAGAGCTGTGTTCCCTGGGAAACCCCCCTGAAGGAAAGGCTTGGCCAGAGGTAAAATTTCATGGGATGTGAACTACAAAACTTTAAAACAGTTTCAGATGACAAGAGTACATACTTGTACCACAAATGAATGCCAGGACCTGTATGACATTTTTGTACTCATGAGTATCTCAAATTTCCTATTCTATCCATAAAACCTTCCTTCCACTTTTCCTTGGAACAGGAAGCCAGATCACACACCTCTGTTTTCCACTAGACACATGCTGCGATTCTTTTGATACACAGTCTTCCTCACCTAATAAATACAGTATCTACCCACAAAACCCAGTTTTAGAGTTTTGGTTATGATTAATGCAACAACAGGTAGAATATGAATGATGAAAGTTAACTTTTAAAATTAAGTTCCTTTTCACACTGTTACTTTACACGATATCTAGGTGTGTTTACAAAGCCATGATTCCCCAGACACGAGTAATATGCAGATTCACATTCAAGCTAGTTAAATCAATCATTTAAATCTGGTTGTGTTTCATTATGTGGAACCAGAAGGTCATTAGACTAGTACTTATTTTACATGCAATCTCAGTACATAAAGATAGTTAAAAGAATAGCTATTCTGGTCAAAGTTAGCAAGAACTGTGGCCCTTGCCCTTTCCAGTCACATCTCGTTTGGGCTCTGAGTCATTCCCACAGAACCCAAGGGCTCTGTAGAAAATATTTAAATAATTAGATTAGGAGATCTCCAACACCTTTTCTTATTGAAGTTACCATAATCCTTCTAATTTACTTCTGCATTTCCATCCTATCAGAATATGTGGAGCTAAAAATATATAATAGAAAAACATTTATAGACATCTATAATATAAAATAATACACTTCACTAAATTATGCCTCTCAAATATTACAACTTACAACTTGTTTTGGTCACAGTCTTAAAAAATTAAAACAATAAATACTATATTTATTGTTATATTGTTATATTATACTAAGGATTCTTCTAGAAATAAGCCTATCTTTTAGAGTACTTTTTGCAAGTACTTGATTTACAGGGATTACTCTAAGTTGAAATGATTCTCTTAGAGTCATGTTGGTTCAAATAGGATTATCTAGAGCCATCTTGATGAATCCAAGACCAGAAATGCTATTCTCTGTTTTTTTTCTATCTCAAGTTTTACTGTAAATAATAAGATACTATACAATTTTCAAGAGTTATGATTCTGGGCTTTGAAGTTAAATAATTTAGGTCAATTCTGGGTCTTAATATTATAATTTTCTCTGTGGCTCAATTTTCTCTAACTGGAGATAGGATACATCATATAAGATTGCAAATGTCAGATCAAATTAAATGAGATAATGAATAGAGATTCCTATCATAGCACATGTTATTTTTATTTCAAATGTTATTATGATGTGTTATTTTGAACAATCATAACAGTAAATATTATCGCATACTGGCCAAGTATTATTTTTTAAAAATCTAATAAATATATATAGTTTACACAAGTAGGAATGATTATTTGTAAAAACACTTAGATTACCATAAAATCTGATGAGATGATTGTTATTTATGTATACAGGAACTAAGACTAGCATGCAAATAAAAGGAAGCTTCTGGCTTAAAACAATGCTCCTTGAAATTTTTCAGCTATGACTTGGGCCTAAACACCCACTTGAACTAAAACACTTTGTGATTAAATCAGCTAATAGTTACAGAATTCAGTTCCTTCAGGACCAAAAAATCCACAAGATTCAAATATGTTTGAGTAAACTTCACCAATATTTCGTAAAAAATACGGGTAGCAGCTATAACTTTCAAGGTAAATTTCAAAATTTTCAGTATACTCTGTCCAAGTACCTCTCCAATTGTAATTTTGAGATTCTTCCCAGGTTAACCTGCTATCTGATGATTATGTATTGGATTTATTTTTTCCAGTCTCTTAATGATTCTGATAAATGAAAAAAAAATTCTATGTATTTTTTTCTCTCATAAAATCCAGTCAACCACTGGACTATCTACATAACAATTTTTGTAAAACTTTTTGGATTATTTTTTTGAACCAATATTAAAAACAATGTTTCTTGTACTAATTTAAAACTACATAGTAAAGAAAGGACTGAAAAGTGCATGCAAAAGATTTTAGAAAACATCTTTCAATATGTAACTTGATAATTCCAGAAACTGAGATATATGAAAATTTATGCCATTTACATTTATGTATGAATTCACTACTAATTAAATTAAAACTTTAAATTTCTTCAGAATTATTTTTGTTATCTAAACTTGGTATCATCATTCAGGAAAATAATTCACTGATATTTGTAATAAGCTTCCCTAAATAGCCAAATCATTAATTCTGAGTTGTTTTTATTCTGCTACAGAATTTTATATAATTTATACAAATTATTAAATCTAGAATCCTTATTTGGAATTAATATAATTTACCATTCCCAGTAGCAACTACCAGTATCTTTGTTCACTTAAAAAGAACATATCCAAAGAACACATTGCATTTAGCCATGTAGACAAAGTTTCACCAAAAGTTTGTGAAATTCAGATAGAAAGTTAAACTAATAACTCTCTAAAATAATTAGTAATAATTGCATATTAGGAAGCATGTTGGCATAAGAGTGTCAAATCATTTATAAGAACTAATTCCACTATACTAAATTTTATTAATGTTGACTTTTATTCATAATTTAAATTAGAAATTATGTATAAATAGCCTAAGTAGACAATGAAAGTTCTGCAGTAATCAAATTGGATAGTACCTCGTTTTAAATATTGATAAATATGTACAGATAAACATAAGTTTTAAACATCAAGAAGCAAAATGCCATAGACTAGTGGACAAGGTTTTAATATTTAACATAAAAGGTAAGAAGATTACTAACTTGGGAAACAACACAAACCTAATTTTTTTAAAAAGCCTGATAACTTCAAGAAAACAATTCCTGCTTGCTGTTGTTGTTCTATAACTTCTTAAGAGTGTTTATATAGTAGTGTCATCTTCTATTACTTTGGGAAATAGAAATCTTTTTATTAAAAAAAAAATCATTATAATTCACTTTTAAAAAGGCCAAGAAGGATTTTTCAGTCAAATGCTCCAACATCTGAACAGTCAATTCTTAGTAGGACCAAATGGTATTCTGCAGAAAAACCCTACACTGAAATCCTCATTACATAAAGTGTGAGAGTTTAAATACGCTTTCAGAAAAAAAAAAAAAATGAAGACGTCAGATCCCAGTGACTGGTTTGGTACAAGAGGAATTTAAAAAAAACAAAACCGACACACATCCCTCCACTGATATGACTCCTGTGGGTCTATTTTTATGTTCTGGTAAGGACCCATTACCTGTATCTGAGATCCTCTGCAGCACCTTTTTTTGGGCCATTTTCTATCTAAGTATATCAGATGCCAGAGAGACAAAAGGAACTAACTTGCTGAGTACCTCTAACATACTCTGTTTTACTACACAGTCATTACTCCAGATGATAAACTGGGTCTGAGGAATTAAAATGAATAATTAAAGAGAATTATCAGTCTCATTTTCCTGCATGATTGAGCTTGAAAAACTCATTTCATGACATTTAAATAAAACGTACTTTTCTATACAGCATTAATCTAAAGGGTATTGAGGCTAATAATTGTGAAAATGACTGGAGACTGTCAGTCAACAAGAGTGACAAACACTTTAAAAAGGAAATAGCCTACTTTTCTAACTGGGAGTTCTTTCACTATCATTTTCTGTTAGTTTGTACAGAAGTTTCATGAGCACAACAAAATCCTTCTATGAAAACCAAAAAAATTAAATTTCTCTTAGATCTCTTCAGATAAAAAGATAACTGTTAGATAACATTTTAAATAATTCTACTATTTATGATGACCCTTGAATATAAAAAGCATAATCATAAGTTAGTTTAAAAGAAAGTCATTATTTTAAAGTCTAACCAAATCTTTGCACTTTGGGAGGGTAAAAAAGACCCTCAATATTAAAAAATACATTTTTAGGACTTCCCTGGTGGCGCAGTGTTGAGAGTCCACCTGTTGATGCAGGGGACACGGGTTCGTGTCCCCGTCCAGGAAGATCCCACATGCTGCAGAGCGGCTAGGCCCGTGAGCCATGGCCCCTGAGCCTGCGCGTCCCGGAGCCTATGCTCCGCAATGGGAGAGGCCGCAACAGTGAGAGGCCCTGTGTACCAAAGCACTCTTTTTCCTCAAGCATTGCATTCTTTCTCCAGGGTTTTTTGACTGACACACTTATTTTAACAATTTAATAAGTTATAAAATTCTTTAGGTATATTGGGTGTTTTTTCAAATGTCAGATCACTTAATTATGATAAAGTAGAAACAGGCTTGTGTAATCTCATTATGATTTATGTTTTTCATTTAAAAAGAATAACTTACAGGGATTTCAGGTAATTTAAGGAGATGGTTCCCTTATACCTGTGACCTTTTTCTTTGTTGTATTAGTAAAAAGGTAGTATAAAGGCTAATTTAATAAATATTTTAATTAAGAATATGTATTTTCATGTAGTTAAACTGCTTTGATACATTTCCTTCTCAGTCTTAATTCTCACAAATACACACACCCTCCTGTGTGACAATTCAGAAATAGCCTACTAACACAGGAGTTCAGATGGTATTTTATACAGCATATCTTAAATATATTGAAAGGATAGTTAAATTATAATGAAAATACGAACACTGTTAGAGAAAGATATTTCAGAAAAAAATACATGTAAAATAGATGCCTAAGTTGACACTGGACTTACTTGGATCACTATTTACTCAGTAGCCTAATGCCATCCAAATCCTCTCTCTCTGGAGAGGAAAATGTCACACCCTCCCATGAGCAAACCAGAGAATCAAATTTACATTCTCAGAGGCAGCTGTTAAGTGTTCAGTCCCATAGACAACAGTTCCTGAGTAGCTTAGCACACAGGACTCTGAAAATGTAGAGCTATGTAAAATCTGCAACCGTATTTTTATATTTCAAGCAAAATATTCTGCTTGAGCAATAAGGCAGAAAAATACTGTACCCATTTCTAACGTATGTTGGGGTTTCCATGTTAAAAAGATTATGCATGTGCAATATTTTGAAGGGATATTCTTTATGAGGGTATACCTTGCCTTATGTAAATCCGCTAGAGCTCTAGACAAAATGAAAGCTAAAATTGTCCACATGCTAAAGTCGCCTTAGGCACAGTGCTTTCGGAACTCTTTTTCTCTGAAAGACCACTTAGGGTTTGGAATCAGATGTTACCAGGCCCTAGCTATATTGCCTGGGGATTAGGAGTTAGCTAACAACTCATTCTTATTTTCTTAATCAAAAAATGGAGGAAACTAAATCAGAGCATCCCAATAAGAACTAACTAAGGCGAGTTGTGTGCAACACTTGACAGGTACCTGATTATGAGGCAACAAAATGCTTCCCTTCCCATCGGGCCCCTGCCCCGTTTCTCCCTTCTCTGCTGTTTCCTGGAGATTACATATCTTCATCAGACATACATTTGACCTATTTTTTTGTCCTGTCTCTGCATCTACTAGAATGTTGGCTTCATGGGAGGGGAGACCGTTTTATCTGTTTAGTGCACTGCTGAATCCCCAGAGCACGGAGCAGCCTCATAGCTAGTAATCAGTTGAATGAATGAACACACACATGATTATCACAACCACAATAATATTTTGAAAGGAGTGAGAATGACCAGAAATTAGAGGTTATTATATTGCTAGTTTGTAACGCAAATAGGCAGTGCTTTGAGGTGAAGGGCATCTGCTATGGAAGTGAATGGACCTAAGTGGAATTTGGAATTCTTCCCTTCCTACAGTGTGTGACTTGTTGCTAACTACCTTACCTCTCTTAGTCATAGTGGAAATAGCTCCCTCTCAGCATTGTTGTAAAGATCGAGAGTGGTAATATGAAGGACTTAGCACAGACCCTGACATACAGTATTTGTTGAATAAATAATTGTTATGTGATCATTGGCAAATTTTTATTTTAGGAAATTCATTAAAGTAATATGGACAAGTAAAAAATATTGAAAATTATAGAGGGGTATAAAATGAGAAGTCTCGTTCAACCACCAGTTCTACTCCTCAGAAGTGACCGATGTCAGGTGTGTCCTCATACCCTCCATTAATTTTAAGATTTTAAACTTATATACACATGTATATGGACTAGTACATACACTGAATCATACTTTCTGCGACTTGCCTCTTTTAATATCAGGTGCCTTCTTGTTCTCTGATCTTACAAAAATCATGCTAAAAATTCATGTCTGTATAGTTTTGTTTATGTGCTTGGGCACTAGTAAACAGAGAAAGCGAAATTTCTGGGTCAAAAATTCGTACTTATTTTTTTGGTAGGAAGAGTTTTATCTAATTTCTGTTCCTACATGTACACAGCAATGTGTGAAAATGCCTATTTCCATACATCACACACACTGGTTTATACTGAAATTTAAATTTTTAACAAGTGCTTATTTTATTGGTAAATATTTAATTGAGTGAAGTTTTAACCTATTAAGTATATTGACATGTATATTTTAAAATATTTCTGAGAATATACTTGCTCATCTTTTTTTTTTCTAGTGGGTTTGTTTGTCCTTTCCTTATTAACTAATAATGAAATAGCCTCTCTTCTTACATTTGACACTTAAAAATTTTTTTGACTATGTTAAACTTTATTTTTATTGTATTTTTAAATTACTGAAAATTTCAATTTTTATGCCATTAACTTTCACTTTTAAATATTGTGTCATGCTTTGAAAGGTTTTCTCCAAGAATATAAAAAATAACAGACTTTCTTCTAGCATTTGTATGGTTTCAAAATATCCTTTAGAACAGTATTTCTAAATAAACTGATTCGTGGACTTTATCACTTGTGAAGTAAAAGAGGAAGAGTAAAGTACATTGAGTAATTGTAAATATTACAACATATTTGAGAAGCAGACAATGTAGGCATAATAAGAGTTCTAGAAGAGGAATCACACAGCCCAAGTCCTGACCACAGCTCTTTTCATAATAATAGGTTTTGTGAACTGGGCAGCACACAGTCATCATATTCCTGATTTCCTTTCTTGTCAAAGAGAATAACTACAGAGCCTACCTACAGCCTCAAGCTGAAGGTCATTATATGGTAGATTTAAATTTAAAATGTACAGGTGTATGCAGATTCTATATAGTAGACGAAAATGTTTGATTCATTTTTTTTTGCAGTCTAGCAAATGAAAAGAATTTTAGTGTCACATGCTTTGCAATTCTAGATTGTATGAGCAATCAAAACCTATAAATTATGATGATGATAAGGTAACAGAGTTAACATGTACTGACTGCCAGTTGTTGAAATAAGTGTTTCACGTAAGTTATCTCGTTGACCCACCACACCACCTTACTATGTTCTTTAGACAACTAGTTGAGGTCACACAGCTAGCATGTGCCAAAACAAGGATTAAAACCCTGATAGACTGACTGAAGAGCCTATACGCTTTCCCGAAAGAAAAAAATATACACAAATGAGTTTTTGATCAATACCTACCTTTCCATATTCTTTTTAAGACGTTTGTATAAACAGAATAACAGTTTTAAATAACACTATGTTAGAAAATTATATCTAAATTCAACAAACAAGGAATGACAATGAACATATTCTGTATGTGGCAAATAATAGAATTATTTTGAGATTAAATAAAACAAAACTCATTCTAAAGACCTGTAACACATACACTGTAAAGTACCTCGAAACATTAGTTACCACTGCAAAACGATAAGGTAAAATTCATCTTATCACTTTAATCCTTGGGATAACTAATCATGGAGATTTACACGCACATATTTGTGCACATGCATAACACACATGCTTGTGTTTGTGTATATATATATACATAAACAAACATCTAGTTTTTCAATCAGTGCCTTGTTCATTTACAGAAGTAGTAAACCAAAGGCAGGTTCTATCTGCTTTATATAGTGAGGAGGGGCTTCACATGCAGAAGTAAATATATACATACATAGTTTAAAAAGAGAATATTAAATGCACAAGACATAACAGTATACAGCAATGCCAGTGAAAGTTTGAGAGATTAAAACTGAGGTTTTAATATCACTTTTAAAAGAAAATTTCAAGGACATCATTAAAGATAAAATGTAGAATATCAACGTCATTAAAGTTTAGACTTAAGCCATGTTGTCTAATTAATGAAAGCACAGGATGAAAGTAAACCTACTGCATCAAAGATATAAAATAAACTTACACATATGTTTCATAGAAGCCATGGTTGGAACTGTGTATAAAAGACAGGTTAAATTGAGAGTGCCTCTGTATATGTGGGTAGTTCTCATGTGAGCAGGGCTAGATCAATATGTAAATGTCAAAGGCCTCCTAAAAATCTTGGCAGACCTAATTTTTACTTGACTTGTTTGCAAAGCTGACTCAACTCTCTAAGGAGAGGGGAAAAAATCATTTTTATGTTCTTATCTATATGCACGATATATGTGTATATACACACATATATATACACGCACTCACATATGCACATATGTGCACGCATGTTTGTGTGTATGTGTGCCTCTTGTACTTCCCTTTGTTTATCTGCTTCAAAATTTTAGATGTAACAGGAAATTTTTGTCATGACTGAGAAGTTAAGGTTCGGGTACTTTAGGGACCCACACAAATAATCTATTTGCATTTGGAGCTTGACTGCTGCCCACTGAAGTTGAGGGTTGTCCTCATTTATTTCCATCCAAGCACTTTCTTAGGAGTAAAGAGGCTTCTTTTTTGAGCTAACATATGTCTTCTTTATCTTCCCCATATTGCACCCATTTATCTGGAGCTCTTGAACTATATAAAATATACATAATCCATCCATCACTTAGCAGTCCTATTGAAAAGAAGTACTAAACATTTATTTATGTTGGCTTTCCTACATTGGAATTCTGTAAGTTACTACCCCATATATTTAATGGAAAAAACTGTGTTCCATTCTTACGTTTAGAAAATTGGATTAAAGGAATATTGGTGTCTTGGAACGTATATCATGCTTATATGTTTAGTGACTCTCCAAGAGGGCTATTTTGTTTGCCATATTTCCCAAATATTTCCCCAGAGGACAAAATTTTCCCATACAGTATGTATTATTATATTCCAGAATTAGTGTTCTGAGGGATACCATTTAGTTAACTTTACTACAGGATATCTTAATTCTCAAATACAAGGATCTTCAAGGTTTCCATATTATCAAACAGGTAGTATATAGGCTGTTGGTGGCTTCGAAGAGAACCCGAAAAACTTCCAGCTTTTGGGGGATCTTTTATTATTCAAAACTGGTTTTGTTTTCATGATAATATAACTTAACAAAATCTGCATGACTTAACACAACGACAGTTGATTTCTTTCTCATAACACATGCCTCACACTTGAGAGCTGGTGGGGCTGTGCTCCACACGGTCACCCAGGAAGTCAAGCTGATGGGAGCCCACCATCTTGTCTGCACGTGGTCAGGTGTAGCAGCAGCTGATAAGAACCCGAATGCTCTGCAATGCTTCTGAGGAAGTATTCTGTGGCGCTTCCATCCACGGACAGTCAGCCAGCATTTATTGCATAACTGCTCCTAATTGTAGGGGTCTGACAGATGCAGGGGAGTGGACAAAATATTTGGGGCTACCACTGTATCTGCCACAGCTAATAACACTCCTTAACTTCTTTTTATGAGCAAAATTGCCATGGCGTTAACCGATTGATGTCTCCTGAATGTCATGATAGAGTAATCTAACTATTGTACAATGGTGAATAGAGTTTGCCACAGAGTGACGATGTGTTGAATGTAAAGGAAGAATAATCATTAGTAAGATATCCCACATGTAAGAGCAAGAGAAGAATTTCAGAAAGTTACAGCAGGGAATTAAAGGAATGTTTAGCATTCACTTAAAAATGGTAGCTGTGTAGTCCAGGAATGTGTTATATGGTACAAAAAGTTAATAAAACAATGCAGTTACTACCATGATCGGATGATTAAGGTTAGCATGCCAGTGAAAGCCACAGAAGAGGGAAGGCAACTATTCCAAATACTGAGCACTTTACATGTACCACTTTCTGCCCTAGGTGCTTTCTATTCCTGCACAGATTAAGGGTATTATAGTGATTTTTCTTAAACGACCAGGAAATAAATTGTGTGAAGCAAGCAACATAGCAACGTCCAACAGTACTTTTGAAAAATGCACTTTGTATTCGTAAGTAATTATTCTTAAGTGAAAGGAATCCATGGTCATAAAACTTTGGGAAACACTGTACAGTAAATTTTACCTCCTGGAATCTGAAAAATAATATATGTGTATAACTGAATCACTTTGCTATGCACATGAAACTAACACAACATTATAAGTCAACCATAAGTCAATTAAAAAGACCTTAAAAAATTTTTTTTCCTCTTGGAGGTTTACAGCACATTAATCACTCTGAAAATCCTCCCCAGAAGAAGTTAGTTTAATGTTGTTAAACCCAAGTTTACCAAATTTTTTTATCATAGACCTAAAAAGAGTAAAGAAAAATTAACCTATCACACACTGCTGGGCCTAGTGTAGAACTGAAAGAAGTAGTAGCCATGGGGCTTCTTGTTTTCCTACGTGTCTTGCTGGGTATGCCAAGAAGGAAAGGCGCTAACTGCTCGTTACATGAGCCTTTACTTGGGCTTATGTTTGCAGTGGTGAACCTGGAGGAATGATGTAATGTCTCACTCCTGCCCCCAAACCATAAGAGGCCTTGCTTACTGCTTGCTCTCAAAGTGGTGGATCCCTGAAACTCAGTCTTCCTGAGCTGCAGTACAATCTCACGATGTGCACAGCATCCCTTTGACCTTGTTGCATCTCCCCTGTGAGACTTGAGGTCCAGGGGGACTGACACGTGCTTTTTACTGAAATGTAATAAAGTCTTTTGCCAACATCCATGAACAATTTAGGCTAATTTATTAGCTTGTAAGTAGGGTAACTTCAAATCCAGGATGTAACAGTACAAAGTGGTAATAATAAACTTTCAGCTCTTTCCATAAATTGATTAATTTGAATAATCTTTCCAGGGCTACTAATTTCGACAGAGGAGAAGTATGAGTTAGAGATAATCAACTCACAGATGCTATGGATCTACCAAAGTTACAAGGTCTTAATTAACATTTGAGTGCTTACTCTTTTATTCACTGTGGAAAGAACTTCATATGCATTAACTTGTTTAATCCTCAAAGCCACTGTATGATGGAGGTATCAGTACCTTCATTTTACAGATGAGGAAACTAAGACACAGAGGGCTTAATTATTTCATAAGGTCACACAGTAAGTTGTGGGCCTGGAATTCAAACCCCAGGCACCAGAACCAAATTTCTATCCATCACATTTAGAGAGAGGAGATATAGGAATTTTAAATTTATTCACAATAGAAACAAAGAACAATTGTCACAAAAAATAATAAAAACCCAATTAAAGAAGGATTTTTAAAAATATTAAAAACCTGAGTTTGCAAATGTCTACCCATAAAAAAAGCAAATCAAGATTTTATTGTCCAACAAGTGTAAAGAATACATGCGAAGAGAGCAAGTGAGTTTTGAGCTAGAAGGGAGGGCCTCACAAGTCAAGATACGGTTAATATTCCTTATTTAATCATTCAGATCGTATCAAGCAGAACAGCCCCATTCAGATGGTAACATGGGCCTCTAATCTCCAAAGTCCAGAGTTCATTGTTGGTGTGGCAAAGCAGTTCAGTCAGTTGAAGAATATCTATCTTGTGTAGTTTCAATTTTGCATAACATATACTTTACATAGCTGTGATAGGTTAGTATAATTGTAGTGTCATAGGAAACTCTCGGGTTAACCAGGCCACTCAAAATGATTACTCATGATACCAAGATTAAGCACCTTCAGCTACAGGGATCAACAAACTGTGGCACGTGGGCCAACTGTAGTCCACCCTCCGTTTTGTAAATTGATGTTCCTTGGAACACAGTCATACCCATTTGTTGGGTACCGTCTACGACTGCTTTGTGCTGCAGTGACAGAGCTGAGTGGGGGCAACTGCTACAGAGGCCCTGTGAGCTGCAAAGCCTGCAATATTTCCTATCTGGTCCTTTACAGAAAAAGTTTGCTGATTTCTGTTTTAGTACCTTAAGCACATTTTCATCAATGGTAAATATCTTTGTTTTGTTTTTAATTTTTATTGGAGTATAGTTGATTTACCATGTTGTGTTAGTTTCGGGTGTACAGCATAGTGAATCAGTTATACACATACTACATATATCCACTCTTTTTTAGATTCTTTTCCCAAATAGGCCAGTACAGAGAATTGAGTAGAGTTCCCTGTGCTATACAGTAGGCCGTTATTAGTTATCTATTTTATATATAGTAGTGTTTATATGTTAATCCCAACCTCCTAATTTATCTCTCCCCACCCCTCTTAACTCCTGGTAACCGTAAGTTTGTTTTCTTCATCTGTAACTCTATTTCTGTTTTGTAGATAAGTTCATTTGTACCCTTTTTTGTAGATTCCACATATTAGCAATATCATATGATATTTAAATACCTTATTCAGCATGTATATCAAAGTGAGTGAAACATGGAGCTTTAATGTTTCGAAGTGAACCCTACTATCAATATACTCTGAACTTTGAGTGTTTTTGTTTGTATTTCTACAATGTGACAGTGAATTAAACTAGTTGACCATAAATGTTTATTCCATTTAACAATGTCAGTGGTTAAAGCCAGACATCAAGTTGCTCATTTCATAGTTACCTGTGGGGATATTTTCCTTCCCCTAGGGATCCATGAATTTTCTCACTTAACTTTTCTCATAATAGACCTTACTAACTGTTCATGGCCTTTGGTCTGCACAGATTTGGGCTACTTAACTTTCTCAACCAGTTTAAGTCTTTCTCCACCAAATGATTTCAGGTAACTACTATCAAATAGATGTTGAAAGAAACTTATTTGCCATCTGTGCCTTATACTGCATACACTATTTGTAACTTTTTGTTATTTAGCAAGCCTGTTGAACATTTTCTTCACATTTTGCATGCTAACTTACTCCAAATAAACAGACACTTGTTTTTGATTCCCAACGTAAGAACTATAGAGTTGTGTAGAAAATTACCTTGAGGCAATAGTGTCCTCCAAGTACACGTCCCGGCACTCTCCCAGAGGTCTTAGAACAAAAAATCTCAGAGAACTTTAGATGCTCGAATACTATAATTTTAAAATCAATTTAAAATACACAGTGAGAAGTTAGGAGAGAGAGGTGGGGTAGGTTTACAAATGTAGGACAGGTTGCAAGCAGGGTGAAAGCCTCACTGTACCTGAATCCTGAGGTACATGATTCAGGAGCAAGGGCGTCCAACATACAGAAGGTGCTTGGTGTCAAATGCTACCCTTGTTGTATTGGAGAGACACACGGACAAGTATAGCCACAGCTCTAGACAATTAGTGACCTGATGGACAGCGTAGTTTTTGTTTCTGTTTTTTACTTGCTACTGACAGGGGACAAATGGGATATCTTTATGCCTCCTATAAAGGTAATGTCTTACACATTGACTGACTCATGTATATTTGGTATTTCCACCCTTCTGTTTTCAGCAAATGCTCTACTTTATATCTAATGAGTCACACTAGCTTTTACACTTAGTTTCATCTGTCCTTGTTATTTGTTCTCTGATTGGCAGAGCTGAGTACACTTTTTAAAAAATTGTATAATTGACACACAGTCATCTCTCCATATCCATGGGTTCCCCATCCACAGATTCAACCAAACTTGGAGTTTAGTCTGTGGTTGGTTGAATCTGGGAATGTGGATGGTTGACATGGATGACCGATGGCCCTATGCCACTTTATATAAGGGACTTGAGCATCCCTGGATGTTGGTATCCGAGGAGGTCCTGGACCAATCCCCTGCAGATACCTAGGAATGACTGTATAACATTACCTTAGTTTCAGGTGTACAACATAATGATTCGATGTTTTTATATACTGTGAACTGATCACCACAATAAGTCTAGTGAACAACTATCACTGTAAATAGTTACAATTTATTTCTTGTTATAAAGACTCTTGAGATGTACTGTCTCAGCAGCTTTCAAATGTGCAATAGAGTATTAATAACTAGAGTCATCGTACTGTACAATACATGCCCAACTGGAGGTTTTATAACTGGAGGTTTGTACTTTTTGATTCCCCTACTGACTTCACCTACCTCCACCCCTTGCCACTGGCAACACCAATCTATTTTCTGTATTTATGACCTTGATTTTTCTTTTTTCTTTTGGATTCCGTATCTAAATGAGATCATACTGTGTTTGTATTTCTCTGTTTGACTTATTTCACTTAGCATAATGCCCTCAAGATTCGTTCATGTTGTCACAAATGGCAAGATTTCACTTTTCATGGTTGAATAATATTCCATTGTATGTCTGCTTGTCTATCTATCACAATTTCTCTATCCATCCATTTCTTAATCAACACTTAGGTTGTTTCGAGATCTTGGCTATTGTCAGTAATGCTGCAACAATATGGGGAATGTATATATCTTTCAAAATTAGTGTTTTTGTTTTCTTCAAAAAATGCCCAGAAGTGTAATTGCTGGATCTTATGGCAATTTTATTTTTAATTTTTTGAGGAACCTCCAGCTGTTTTTCCATGGTGGATGTTCCGATTTACATTTCCAACAACAGTGCACAATGGTTTCCTTTTCTCCATATCCTAGCCAAAACTTGTTATTTCTTGTCTTTTTGATAACAGCCATTCTAACAGGTGTGTGGTAAGATCTCAATGTGGTTTTGATTTGCATTTTCCTGATGATTAGTGATGTTGAGCATCTCTGAATGTACCTATTAGGCCATTTGTATCTCTTCTTTTGAAAAATATCTATTCAGATCTTCTGCCACTTTTGTAACAAGATTGGGTTTTTTCTTTTTTTTTTTTTGCTATTCAATGTTATGAGTTTTTTATTCTTTACGTATTTCACATATTAACCCATTATCACATATATGATTTGCAAATATTTTCTTTTATTCCATAATTTGCCTTTTTATTTTATTGGTTTCCTTTGCTGTGCAGAAACTTTTGAGTTTGATGTAGTTCTGTTTGCTCATTTTTACTTTTGTTGTAAAATTTGAAAAATTATCACCAAGATTGATGTCAAAGAGTTTACTGCATATCTTTTCTTCCAAGAGTTTTATGGTTTCAGGCCTAACATTCAAGTCTTTAATGCATGTTGAGTTAATTTTTGTGTATGGTGTAAGATAGTGGTCTAGTTTCATTCATTTGCATGTGGCTGTCCAGTTTTTGCAGCAACATTTGTTGAAGAGACTGTTCTTTCCCAATTGTGTATTCTGAGCTTTCTTGTAAATTAATTGATCATATATGCATAGGTTTATTGCTGCACTCTCTTACTCTGTTCCATTAATATGTGTCTGTTTTTATGCTAATAACATCCTGTTTTGCTTTATATTACTTTGTAATATAGCTTGAAATCAGGGTGCATGATGCCTCCAGCTTTGCTCTTATTTCTCAAAATTGCTTTCGGTATTCAGGGTCTTTTATGGTTCAATAGAAATTTTAGGACGATTTGCTCTATTTCTGTGAAAAGTACCATTGGAAGAATCTGTAATTTGCTTGGGGTAGTATGGACATTTTTACAATATTAATTCTTCCAACTTATGAGCATGGAAGTTCTTTTTTTGTGACGTCTTCAATTTATTTCATCAGTGTCTCATATTTTTCAGTGTACAGGTCTTTCACCTCCTTGGTTAAATTACTCCTAGGTATTTGGTTCATCTTGATGGAATTGCAAATAGGATTGTTTTCTTAATTTCTCTTTCTGAGAGTTCATTATTAACATGCAGAAACACAACATTTTTGTATTTTGATTTTGTATCATGCCACTTTACTGAATTTATTTATTAGTTCCAACAGCTTTTTTAATAAGTCTTTAGGGTTTTTATACATGATATCATGTCATCTACAAACAGTGACAGTTTTACTTCTTCATTTCCAACTTAGATATCTTTCATTTCTTTTTCTTTTATGACTGCTATGGCCAGTGCTTCCAATACTATGTTGAATAAAAGTGGAGAGAGTAGACACCCTTGATCTTGGAGGAAATGCATTCAGCTTTTCACCATTGAGTATGATAATAGCTGTGGGTTTGTCATAAATGGCCTTTATTATATTGAGATACATTCCCTCTAACTTTGTTGAGAGTTTTCATCATAAATGGATGTTGAATTTTAAAATACTTTTTCTGTATCTATTGAGATGATCACATTATTTTTTTATCTTTCATTTTGTTAATTTGCTGTCTAACATGGATTGATTTGCACATGTTGAACCATCCTTGTGTCCTTGGAATAAATTCCAGTTGATCATGGTGTATGATCCTTTTAAAGTGTTGTTGAACATGCTTTGCTAATATTTTGTTGAGATTTTTGTGTCTATGTTCACCAGGGATATTGGCCTGTAATTGTTTTTCCTGTGACTTCCTTGTCTAGTGTTGGTATCATGGTTTTATAGGCCTCATAAAATGAGTTTGGAGTGTTTCCCCCTCTTCTGTTTTTTGAAAGAGTTCGAGAAGCATTGGTTTCAGTTCTCTTTGAATGTTTAGTGGAAAGCAACAATGAAGTTGTCAGGTCCTGAACTTTTGCTTGGTGAGAGGTTTTAGATTACTGATTCAATCTCTTTACAAGTAATTGATTTATTCAGTTTTTCTGTTTCTTCATGATTCAGTCTTGGTAGGTTGTATGTTTCCAGGAATTTATCCTTTTCTTCTAGGTTGTCAAATTTGTTGATGTGTATTTGTCAATAGTAGTCTCTTATGAACCTTAAACCTTTGTACTTCTGTGGTATCAGTTCTAATGTTTTCTCTTTCTCTTGTGATTTTATTTGAGTCCTCTTTTTTCTTGGTGCATGTAGCTAGAAGTTTGTCAATTTTATTTCTCTTTTCAAAGAATCAGCGCTTAGTTTCGCTGATCTTTTCTACTGTCTTCTAGCCTCCATTTATTTCTGCTCTGTTTTTATTTCCTTCCTTCTGCTAACTTTAGACCTCATTTTTTTTTTTTCTTTTTCTAGTTCCTTGAAGTGTGAAGGTAGGTTGTTTGAGATTTTTCTTGTTTCTTGAGGTGGAATTTATCATTATGAACTCCCTCTTAAAACTGCTTTTGCTGCATCCAATAACTTTTGGTATTTTGTATTTCCATTCTCATTTGTCTCAAAATGTCTTTTGATTTCTCTTTTGTTTTACTTTCTGACCCATTGGCTGTTCAGTAGCACAGTAGCATGTTGTGGAATTGGCACATATTTGTGAATTTTCCAGTTTTCTTCTTGAAATTGACCTCTAGATTCAGAGCATTGTGGTTGTAAAAGTTGCTTGATATGATTTTAGTCTTTGTAAAGCTATTAAAACTTGTTTTTTGGTTTAACGTATAATCTATTCTGGAGATCCATGTGCACTTCAAAAGAATGTGAATTCTGTTGTTTTGGGATGGAATGGTGTATATATATCTGTTAAGTCCATCTGGCCTAATTTATCATTTAAGGCCAAAGTTTCCCTATTGATTTTCTGTCTGGATGATATATCCATTGATATAACTGGGGCATTAAAGTCTTCTTGTAGTATTGTATTCCTATTTCTCCCTTTAGGTCTGTTAATATTTGCTTTATATATTTTGTGCTCCTGTGTTGGGTACATAAATATGTACAAATGTTACATCCTTTTATTAGATTGACTCTTATCATTTTGCAATGCTCTCCTCTTTCTCTTATTACAGTCTTTGTTTAAAGTCTTTTTGTCTGAGGTAAGTATAGCTACCCCAGCTTTCTTTTGGTTTCCATTTCCATGAAATATAATTTTCTATCCCTTAATGTTCAGTGTGTATGCGGTCTTACATCTGAAGTGAGTCTTTTGTTGGCAGCAGATAGATGCATCTTTAAAAAAAGTTCCATTCAGCCAATCTTTGTCTTTTGATTGGAGAATTTAATCCATTTACATTTAATGTAGTTATTGACATATATGTTCTTATTACCATTTTGTAAATTGTTATTTGTCTGTTTTATAGTTTCTCTCTGTTCCTTTCTTCTCTTGTTCTCTTCCTTTTTGGTTTCATAACATTTTTTGTGGTGTGCTTAGATTCCTTTCTCTCTATCTTTTGTGCATCTATTATAGGTTTCTGCTTTGTGGTTCTCATGAATCTTATATATAATAACATTATAACATGCACATAAAGGCTTACATATAACAACGCATTTATAACAGTCTATTAGTTCATAACTACTTAAGTTTGAATACATTTTAAAGCTCTACATTTTTACTCTCCCACATGTTTTATGTTTTTGATGTCAAATTTACATGTTTTTATGTTGTAAATCCCTTAAGTAATTATTGTAGTTAGTTGTTTTTACTACATTTTTTTTTTTTTTTTTTTTTTTGCTGTACGGGGGCCTCTCACTCTTGTGGCCTCTCCCATTGTGGAGCATAGGCTCCGGACACGCAGGCTTAGTGGCCATGGCTCACGGGCCTAGCTGCTCCATGGCATGCGGGATCCTCCTGGACCGGGGCACAAACCCATGTCCCCTGCATCGGCAGGCGGACTCTCAACCACTGCACCACGAGGGAAGCCCCTGTTTTTTACTACTTTTGACTTTTAACCTTCATACTACCTTTAGTATATTTCATTTTACCAGTGAGATTTATATTTTCATATGTTTTTTTGTTACTAATTAGAACCCTTTTTTCATTTTATAAAAAAACCCTTTAACATTTCTTGTAAGGCTGGTTTAGTGGTAATTTATTCTTTTAGCTTTTTTAGCATCTATTTTCTTTTTTTCTGATTTTTACTTATTTTTTATTGAAGTATAGTTGATTTACAATGTTTCAGGTGTACAGCAAAGTGACTTAATTTACACACACACACATATATTATTTTTCAGATGCTTTGCCATTATAGGTTATTACAAGATATTGAATATAGTTCCCTAGGTTATTACAAGATATTGAATATAGTTCCCTAGGACCTTGTTGTTTATTTTATATATAGTAGTGTGTATCTGTTAATCCCAAATTCCCAGTTATTCCTCTGCCCTTTACCCTTTGGTAATCATAAGTTTGTTTTCTATGTCTGTGAGTCTATTTCTCTTTTGTAAATAAGTTCATTTGTATCTTTTTTTAGATTTTTAGATTTTCCATATAAGTAATATTGTATGACATTTGTTTTTGTCTGACTTACTTCTCTTAGTATGATAATCTCTAGGTCCATCCATTTCCTTCAAATAGAATTATTTCATTCTTTTTGTATGGCTGAGTAATATTCCATTATAAATATGTATATATATATATATTTCTGTAACATCTTACAGAAAAATCAAAATGAACTTTTTGGCCAACACAATACATATATATATATATATATATATATATATATATATATATATATATACACACACACACATACACCATATCTTCTTTATCTATTCATCTGGCAATGGACATTTAGGTTGCTTCCATGCCTTGGCTATAGTAAATACTACTGCTATGAACACTGGGGTGCATATATCTTTTCTAATTAGAGTTTTCATCTTTTCTTGATATATGTCCAAGAGTGGGAATGGTAACTCTAGTTTTAGTTTTAAAAGCAACCTCCAGACAGCTTTTCCATAGTGGCTGCACCAATTTACATTCCTACCAACAGTGTAGGTTGGCTCCCTTTTCTCCACACCGTCTCCAATATTTCTTATTTGTCGACTTTTTGATGATGTGTGAGGTGGTGACTCATTGTAGTTTTGATTTGCATTTCTCCAATAATTAATGATGATGAACATCTTTTCATGTGGCTGTTGGTCATCTGTATGTCTTCTTTGGAGGAATGTCTATTTAGATCTCCTGCCCATTTTAAATTGGGTTGTCTTTTAGATGTTAAACTGTATAAGTTGTTTGTATAATTTGGAAATTAAGAGCTTGTCGGTTGCATCATTTGCATATTTTCTCCCAGTTCCTAGGTTTTTTCTTTTTATTTATGGTTTCTTTTGCTGTGCAAAAGCTTTTAAGTTTAATTAGGTCCCATTTGTTTATTTTTGCTTTTGTTTCCACTACTCTAGGAGACAGATCCAAAAACATATTGCTGCATTTAAAGCATGTTGTGCCTGTTTTCCTCTAGGTGCTTTAT
The DNA here is from genome assembly GCF_008692025.1 of Phocoena sinus. Lineage (NCBI taxonomy): Eukaryota > Metazoa > Chordata > Mammalia > Artiodactyla > Phocoenidae > Phocoena > Phocoena sinus. The sequence goes on from NC_045771.1 coordinate 83,401,101, forward strand.
ATTTACCAGTCTTACATTTAGGTCTTTAATCCATTTTGAGTTTACTTTTGTATTTGGTGTTAGAGAATGATGTAATTTCATTCTTTTACATGTAGCTGTTCAGTTTTCCTAGCACCACTTATTGAAGAGACTGTCTTTTCTCCATTGCATATTCTTGCCTCTGTTGTTGTAGATTATTTGACCATTTGGGGGTGGGTTTATTTCTGGGCTTCCTATCCTGTTCCATTGAGCTATGTGTCTGTTTTTGTGCCAGCACTATACTCTTCTGATTACTGTAGCTTCATATTACAGTGTAAAGTCAGGGCATGTGATTCCCCAGCTCCATTCTTCTTAAGATTGTTTTGACTATTTGGGGTCTTTGGTTTTTCCATACAAATTTCAAAATTTTTGTTCCACTTCTGTGAAAAAGGCCACTGGTAATTTGATAGGGATTGCAATGAACCTGTAGATTGCCTTGGGTAGTATGATCATTTTAACAATACTGATTCTTCCAATCAAAAAACATGATATATCTTTGCATCTGTTTGTGTGGTATTCAGTTTCTTTCATCAGTGTTTATATTTTCTGAGTGCAGCTCTTTTGCCTCATTACGAAGTTTTATTCGTAGGTAGGTCATTCTTTTTGATGTGATGGTAAATGGGATTGTTTCTTTAATTTTTCTTTCTGATATTTCATTATTAGTGTACAGAAATGCAACAGATTCCTATAAATTTTTTATCCTGAAACTTTACTGAATTCATTGATGAGCTCTAGTAGTTTTCTGGTTGCATCGTTAGGATTTTCAATGATGACTTTTCCAGGTAGAATATTCTTGGTTGAAAGTATTTTGTTTTCATTTCTGTTTTTTTTTCCAGCATTTTGAATGTATCATGCCTCCCCCTTCAGGCCTGCAAAATTTCTGCTGCAAATTCTGCTGATAGTCATATGGAGTTTCTTTGTATAGACCAAGTTATTTCTCTCTTGCTGCTTTTAAGATTCTGTCCTCTTTTACTTTTGATTTTTTAATTATAATATCTCTTTTTTTTCTTTTTTCTGGGACAGCATTAAATGCACCAACATATAATATCTCTTGATGTGGAAATCTTTGGGTTCATCTTATTTTGCACTCTCTATACTCCTGGAGCTGGATGTCTGTGTGCTTCCCCAAGTTAGGGGAGTTTTCAGCCATTATTCCTTTGAATAAGTTCTCTTTTCCTTCCTTTCTCTCTTCTCCTTCTAGGACCACTGTAATGAGAATGTTACTCCACTTGATGTTGTCTCATAATTCCGTTAAATTATCTTCACTTTTTCTCATTCTTTTTGATGTTCTGATTGGGTGAGTTCTACTGCCCTGTCTTTGAGTTCATTGACTTTTTCTTTTGCTTCATCTGCTCTGATGTTAAACCCCTCGTATTGTATTTTTCAGTTCAATTATTGTATTCTTCAGCTCTGTGACTTTTTTTCTACAAAGTATTTAATTTATATTTTGGGAAGGGGCCTTCATTTTATTTTATTTTATTTATTTATTTTAACACCTTTATTGGGGTATAATTGCTTTACAATGGTGTGTTACTTTCTGCTTTATAAAAAAGTTAATCAACTAAACATATATCCCCATATCTCCACCCTCTTGTGTCTCCCTCCCACCCTCCCTATCCCACCCCTCTACATGGTCACAAAGAACCGAGCTGATCTCCCTGTGCTATGCAGCTGCTTCCCACTAGCTATCTATTTTACATTTGGTAGTATATATAAGTCCATGCCAATCTCTCACTTTGTCCCAGCTTACCCTTCCCAGTCCCCGTGTCCTCAAGTGCATTCTCTGCATCTGCATCTTTATTCCTGTCCTGCCCCTAGGTTCTTCATAATCAACTTTTTTTCTTTAGATTCCGTAAATATATATGTGTGTTAGCATATGGTATTTGTTTTCTTCTTTCTGACTTACTTCACTCTTTATGATAGACTCTGGGTCCATCCACCTCACTACAAATAACTCAATTTTGTTTCTATTTATGGCTGAGTAATATTCCATTATATATATGTGCCACATATTCTTTATCCATTCATCTGTAGATGGACACTTAGGTTGCTTCCATGTCCTGGCTATTGTTAATAGTGCTGAAATGAACATTATGGTACATGACTCTTTTTGAATTACGGTTTCCTCAGGGTATATGCCCAGTAGTGGGATTGCTGGGTCGTATGGTAGTTCTATTTTTAGTTTTCTAAGGAACCTCCATACTGTTCTCCATAGTGGCTGTATCAATTTACATTCCCACCAACAGTGCAAGAGGGTTCCCTTTTCTCCACACCCTCTCCAGCATTTATTGTTTCTAGATTTTTTGATGATGGCCATTCTGACTGGTGTGAGGTGATACATCATTGTAGTTTTGATTTGCATTTCTCTAATGATTAGTGGTGTTGAGCATCCTTTCATGTGTTTGTTGGCAATCTGTATATCTTCTTTGAAGAAATGTCTATTTAGGTCTTCTGCCCAGTTTTGGATTGGGTTGTTTGTTTCTTTAATACTGAGCTGCATGAGCTGCTTGTAAATTTTGGAGATTAATCCTTTGTCAGTTGCTTCATTTGCAAATATTTTCTCCCATTCTGAGGGTTGTCTTTTGGTCTTGTTTATGGTTTCCTTTGTTGTGCAAAAAGTTTCATTAGGTCCCATTTGTTTATTTTTGTTTTTATTTCCATTTTTCTAGGTGGTGGGTCCAAAAGGATCTTGCTGTGATTGATGACATAGCGTGTTTGGCCTATGTTTTCCTCTAAGAGTTTTATAGTGTCTGGCCTTACATTTAGGTCTTTAATCCATTTTGAGGTTTTTTTGTGTATGGTGTTAGGGAGTGTTCTAATTTCATTCTTTTACATGTAGCTGTCCAGTTTTCCCAGCATCAATTATTGAAGAGGCTGTCTTTTCTCCATGGCATATTCTTGCCTCCTTTATCAAAAATAAGGTGACCGTATATACCCGGGTTTATCTCTGGGCTTTCTGTCCTGTTCCATTGATCTGTATTTCTGTTTTTGTGCCAGTACCATACTGTCTTGATTACTGTAGCTTTGTAGTATAGTCTGAAGTCCAGGAGCCTGATTCCTCCAGTTCTGTTTTTCTTTCTGAATATTGCTTTGGTCATTCACAGTCTTTTGTGTTTCCATGCAAGCTGTGAAATTTTTTGTTGTAGTTCTGTGAAAAATGCCATTGGTAGTTTGATAGGGATTGGTTTGGGTAGTACAGAAATTTTCACAATGTTGATTCTTCCAATCCAAGAACATGCTATGTCTCTCCATCTGTTTGAATCATCTTTAATTTCTTTCATCAGTGTCTTATAGTTTTCTGCATACAGGTCTTTTGTCTCCTTAGGTAGGTTTATTCCTAGGTATTGCATTCTTTTTGTTGCAATGGTAAATGGAGTGTTTCCTTAATTTCTCTTTCAGATTTTTCATCATTAGTGTATAGGAATGCAAGAGATTTCTGTGCATTAATTTTGTATCTTGCTACTTTACCAAATACACTGATTAGCTGTAGTAGTTTTCTGGCAGCATCTTTAGGATTCTCTGTGTATAGCATCATGTCATCTGCAAACAGTGACAGTTTTACTTCTTTTCCTTTTTGGGTTCCTTTTATTTCTTTTTCTTCTCTGACTGATGTGGCCAAAACTATGTTGAATATTAGTGGTGAGAGTGGGCACCTTGTCTTGTTCCTGATCTTAGTGTAAATGGTTTCAGTTTTTCACCATTGAGAACGATGCTGGCTGTTGGTTTGTCATATATGGCCTTTATTATGTTGAGGTAAGTTAGCTCTATGCCTACTTTCTGGAGGGTTTTTATCATACACGGATGTTGAATTTTGTCAGAAGCTTTTTCTGCATCTATTGAGATGATCATACGGTTTTTCTCCTTCAGTTTGTTAATATGGTGTATCACATTGATTTCCATATATGGAAGAATCCTTGCATTCTTGGGATAAACCCCACTTGACCATGGTGTATGATTCTTTTAATGTGCTGTTGGATTCTGTTTGCTAGTATTTTGTTGAGGATTTTTGCATCCATGTTCATCAGTGATACTGGCCTGTAGTTTTCTTTCTGACATCTTTGTCTGGTTTCCATATCAGGGTGATGGTGGCCTCGTGGAATGAGTTTGGGAGTGTTCCTCCCTCTGCTATATTTTAGAATAGTTTGAGGAGGATAGCTGTTAGTTCTTCTCTAAATGTTTGATACTGGGCTTTGTTTGTTGGAAGATTTTTAATTATAGTCTCAATTTCAGTGTTTCTGATTGGTCTGTTTATATTTTCTATTACTTCCTGGTTCAGTCTCGGAAGGTTGTGCTTTTCTAAGAATTTGTCCACTTCTTCCAGGTTGCCCATTTTATTGGCATATAGTTGCTTGTAGTAATCTCTCATGATCCTTGTATTTCTGCAGTGTCAGTTGTCACTTCTCCGTTTTCGTTTCCAATTCTATTGATTTGAGTCTTCTTCATTTTTTTCCCTGATGAGTCTGGATAATGGTTTATCTCTTTTGTTTATCTTCTCAAAGAACCAGCTTTTAGTTTTATTGATCTTTGCTATCATTTCCTTCATTTCTTTTTCATTTATTTCTGATCTGATCTTTATGATTTCTTTCCTTCTGCTAACTTTGGGTTTTTTTAATTCTAGTTTCTCTAATTGCTTTAGGTGTAAATTTAGGTTGTTTATTTGAGATTTTTCTTGTTTCCTGAGGTAGGATTGTATTGCTATAAACTTCCTTCTTAGAACTGCTTCTCCAGCATCCCATAGGTTTTGGATCATTGTGTACTCATTGTCATTTGTTTCTAAGTACGTTTTGATTTCTTCTTTGATGTTTTCAGTGATCTCTTGGTTAATTAGTAGTGTATTGTTTAGGGTCCATGTGTTTGTATTTTTTACAGTATTTTTCCTGTAATTGATAGCTAAACAAGCATTGTGTGAGACAAGATACTTAATATGATTTCAATTTTCTTAACTTTACCAAGGCTTGATTTGTGACCCAAGATATGTTCTATCCTGAAGAATGTTCCGTGAGCACTTGAGAAGAAAGTGTATTCTGTTCTTTTTGGATGGAATGTCCTATAAATACCAATTAGGTCCATGTTGTTTAATGGATCATTTAAAGCTTGTGTTTCCTCATTTATTTTCATTTTGGGTGATTTGTCCATTGGTGAAAGTGGGGTGTTAAAGTCCCCTACTGTGATTGTGTTAATGTTCATTTCCCCTTTTATGGCTGTTAGCATTTGCCTTATGTATTGAGGTTCTCCTATGTTGGGTGCATAAATATTTACAATTGTTATATCTTTTTTGGATTGATCCCTTGATCATTATGTAGTGTCCTTTTCTGCCTGTTGTAGTAGTCTTAACTTTAAAGTCTATTTTGTCTGATGTGAGAGTTGCTACTGCAGCTTTCTTTTGATTTCCACTTGCATGGAATATCTTTTTCCATCCCCTCACTTTCACTCTGTATGTGTCCCTAGGTCTGAAGTGGGCCTCTTGTAGACAGCATATATAAGGGTCTTGTTTTTGTATCCATTCAGCCAGTCTGTGTCTTTTGGTGGGAGCATTTAATCCATTTACATTTAAGGCAGTTATTGATATGTATGTTCCTATTACCATTTTCTTAATTGTTTTGGGTTTGTTATTATAGGTCTTTTCCTTCTCTTGTGTTTCTTGCCTAGAGAAGATCCTTTAGCATTTGTTGTAAAGGTGGTTCGGTGTTGCTGAATTGTTAGTTTTTGCTTGTCTGTAAAGGTTTTAGTTTCTCTGTTGAATCTGAATGAGATCCTTGCTGGGTAGAATAATCTTGGTTGTATGTTTTTCCCTTTCATCAGTTTAAATATGTCCTGCCACTCCCTTCTGGCTTGCAGAGTTTCCACTGAATGATCAGCTGTTAACCTTATAGGGATTCCCTTGTGTGTTATTTGTTGTTTTTCCCTTGCTGCTTTTAATATGTTTTCTTTGTATTTAATTTTTGACAGTTTGATTAATATGTGTCTTGGGATGTTTCTCCTTGGATTTTCCAGTATGGGACTCTCTGTGATTCCTGGACTTGATTAACTATTTCCTTTCCCATATTCGGGAAGTTTTCAACTATAATCTCTTCAAATATTTTCTCAGTCCGTTTCTTTTTCTCTTCTTCTTCTGGAACCCCTATAATTCGAATGTTGGTGCGTTTAACGTTGTCCCAGAGGTCTCTGAGACTGTCCTCAGTTCTTTACATTCTTTTTTCTTTATTCTGATCTGCAGTAGTTATTTCCACTATTTTATCTTCCAGGTCACTTATCGGTTCTTCTGTCTCAGTTATTCTGCTATTGATCCCATCTAGAGTATTTTAAATTTCATTTTTTGTGTTGTTCACCATTGCTTGTTTAATCTTTAGTTCTTCTAGGTCCTTGTTAAATATTTCTTGCATTTTTTCTCTTCTATTTCCAAGATTTTGGATCATCTTTACTATCATTATTCTGAATTGTTTTTCAGGTAGACTGCCTCTTTCCTCCTCATTTGTTAGGTCTGGTGGGTTTTTATCTTGCTCCTTCATCTCCTATGTTTTTCTGTCTTCTCATTTTGCTTATCTTACTGTGTTTGGGGTCTCCTTTTTGCAGGCTGCAGGTTCGTAGTACCCTTTGTTTTTGGTGTCTGTCCCCAGTGGCTAAAGTTGGTTCAGTGGTTTGTGTAAGCTTCCTGTTGGAGGGGATTAGTGCCTGTGTTCTGGTGTACTAGGCTGGATCTTGTCTTTCTGGTGGGCAGGTCCACATCTGGTGGTGTGTTTTGGGGTGTCTGTGGACTTATTATGATTTTAGGCAGCCTCTCTGCTAATGGGTGGGGTTGTGTTCCTGTCTTGCTAGTTGTTTGGCATAGGGTGTCCGGCACTGTAGCTTGCTGGTCGTTGAGTGAAGTTGGGTGCTGGTGTAGAGATGGAGATCTCTGGGAGATTTTCGCCGTTTGATATGATGTGGAGCTGGGAGGTCTCTTGTGGAGCAGTGACCTAAAGTTGGCTCTCCCACCTCAGAGGAACAGCACTGACTCCTGGCTGCAGCACCAAAAGCCTTTCATCCACACGGCTCAGAATAAAAGGGAGAAAAAGTAGAAAGGAAGAGGATAAAATAAAGTTATTAAAATAAAAAATAATTATTAAGTAAAAAATTTAAAAAAAATGGATCGAAGCCTAGTTCAAATGGTGAAAGCAATGCTATACAGACAAAATCTCACACAGAAGCATACACATACACACTCACAAAAAGAGGAAAAGGGGAAAAAATAATAAATCTTGCTCTCAAAGTCCACCTCCTCAATTTGGGGTGATTCATTTTCTATTCATGTATTCCACAGATGCAGGGTACATCAAGTTGATTATGGAGCTTTAATCTGCTGCTTCTGAGGCTGCTGGGAGAGATTTCACTTTCTCTTCTTTATTCACACAGCTCCCGGGTCTCAACTTTGGATTTGGCCCCGCCTCTGCATGTAGGTCACCAGAGGGCATCTCTTTTTCGCTCAGACAGGACGGGGTTAAAGCAGCAGCTGATTCGGGGGCTCTGGCTCACTCAGGCCGGGGGGAGGGAGGTGTGCGGATGCGCGCCGAGACTGCAGTGGCAGAGGCTGGCGTAACGTTGCAGCCTGAGGTGCGCCGTGCGTTCTCCCGGGGAAGTTGTCTCTGGATCCCGGGACCCTGTCAGTGGCGGGCTGCACAGGTTTCCCGGAAGGGAGGTGTGGATAGTGACCTGTGCTCGCACACAGGCTTCTTGGTGGCAGCAGCAGCAGCCTTAGCGTCTCATGCCCGTCTCTGGGGTCCGCGCTGATTGCTGCGGCTCACGCCCGTCTCTGGAGCTCCTTTAAGCAGCGCTCTTAATCCCCTCTCCTTGCGCACCAGGAAATGAAGAGGGAAGAAAAAATCTCTTGCCTCTTCTGCACGTCCAGACTTTTCCCTGGACTCCCTCCTGGCTAGCCGTGGCGCACTAACCCGCTGCAGGCTGTTTTCACGCCACCAACACCAGTCCTCTCCCTGCGCTCCAACCGAAGCCCGAGCCTCAGCTCCCAGCCCCCACCCGCCCCGGTGGGTGAGCAGACAAGCCTCTCGGGCTGGTGAGTGCCGGTCGGCCCTGATCCTCTGTGCAGGAATCTCTCCGCTGTTCCCTCCGCACCTCTGTTGCTGTGCTCTCCTCCGCGGCTCCGAAGCTTTCCCCCTCCGCCACCCACAGTCTCCGCCTGTGAAGGAGTTTCCTAGTGTGTGGAAACCTTTCCTCCTTCACAGCTCCCTCCCACTGGTGCAGGTCCCGTCCCTATCCTTTTGTCTCTGTTTATTCTTTTTTCTTTTGCCCTACCCTGGTACATGGGGGACTTTCTTGCCTTTTGGGAAGTCTGAGGTCTTCTGCCAGCGTTCCGTAGGTGTTCTGTAGGAACTGTTCCACGTGTAGATGTATTTCTGATGTATTTGTGGGGAGGAAGGTGATCTCCATGTCTTACTCCTCCGCCATCTTGAAAGTCTCCTCCAAAGTACTTTAAAACGTGCTTTCTTAGATTTTTTTTCTCGGTGTTGAATTTCTCATTGTGTTGCCTTGAATTCGGTGAGCTTCTTTATGACCATTACTTTGAACTTTTTATCAGGTAAATTACTTATCTCCATTTCATGAATGTTTTTTCCTCACGTTCTACCTTATTCTTTTCTGGGGAATATATTCCTTTACTTTTTTATTTTGCCTTTCTCTCTGTGTTGGTTTCTATGCATGAGATGTAATAGCCATCTCTCCCAGTCTTAAAGGATTGGTCTTGAGTAGAAGATGAGCCATATTGTTCATCTGTGCCCTAGCTCTTGATTTTCTCTCACACCTTTGTGAGCGTCCAAGCAGCCTATTTTATTTTTAATAGCTCAAAGTAATTGCAGGTGTGCAAGACCTGTCATTCTCCCAAATAGGAGGAACTCATTGAGCACTTTTATTCAGGCTGATTGGAAGCAGTACCTTAGGCTGCAACTTTTAAATTATGCTCATTTATACTGTCTGGTGGGATCACAGATTTATGCTCTTTTGGCCTCCAAAACCAAGTGTTTTGGAGGTGTGCCCTGGGTGGCAGTTGAAAAAAATCAGGGCACCAAACAAGTTAAAATAGTTCTTTTCTGGGAGTTACCAGTGAGATATAGTGAGGCAGAGGAAGAACGGAGATGGCATTCACCAGCTTATGTTCGCTGAGAGTATCTCCATAGGACTCTAGATATATGCCAATCCTGAAGCCTGCCCCTCCAGTCAAAGCTCCAAGTCAAGCAAAATCAGCTCCTTCACAGAAAGAATGGGAGTGTTTCAGTCTGTTGTTTGTGCAGTGTCCTCGGCATGGTAGTGTGCCAGAACTGTCAGTCTTATTGTTAGAGTCCCATGAGACTCAGGAACACAAGGCCCTCTGGCCTCCAGAGCCAGGTGATCAAGGGGTATCCCCTGGGAAGCACCCTCCAGATGTAAAAACTGGATCACCAAATGTGTGTAAAACTCCCGTCTGTGATATACTTGCTCTCCTTCACACTGCAGAGCATGAGTGTGAAATTGGCATCTGTTGGCTGGAGTGAGGCATAAGGGGAGCATAAGCGCAGTGTCCAAGTTGGGACAGGGGAGGTGGCACCTGCCTGATTGAGCAAAGCAGAAGAAGAGAGTGAAGATGGTGTCACCACCCTCTGTCTCCAGAAAGTATCCCAGCATGCCCCTATGTGTGTGTCAGGTGAGATGCCTGTCCCTCAGTCTGAGATTTTAAGGTTAGCAAATGAGCCTCTTTCATATACAGTCTGGGTGCCTCTGGTTCTGCTGCTTCTGTACTTGGCCCTGGGGGAGGTGAGTCTGAGCGTGTGAGCCCTTTGACTGAGTCATTTCTGAGTTTGTTATACCTTTGTGAGTCTCGTGGTTGCAAGATCTATTGGCTTTCAGACCGAGATGTTTTGGAGGCTCATGTCTCAGGTGTACATATTAAAAGTTAGGGTGCCCAATGTGGGGTTCAGACTCTTTGCTCCTCAGGGAGAAGCTCCGGGTTAAGTTTCCTCCTGAATGTTTCTTGCCAATGGCAACATTGTGTCTCAGCCTCTCCTACCTGCTTCGATGTGGGGTTTTTTCTCATTTGCTCTATGTGTAGGAATTGCTCAGCTAGTTTTTAGTTTATTCAGAGAAAACTGTTCCTCATGTTGCTGTAGATTTGAAGTGTGTGTGGGAGAAGGTGAGTTCAGGATTTTCCTATGTTGCCATCTTCAGCTGGAACCAGAGCTTATGTTATTCAGTAATAACATAAATAATGCAGCAAATAACACATGTCAACAAGAAATTATTTGTGGAAGAAGTTTCTGAATCCTAGTGACTCGACTGCCCATTCAGTTGGTTACTCCATTGATACCCCTCCTTATACTTCTGTAGACATGCTACATGTGTGCTGGTGGCAGGCTGGGGTGGGAAGGGAATGGGGGATGGGCAAAAGGAAGTGGCTGACTATCAATACAGATAATTCTCACAATCTTATAGGACCTTTAATTTTAAATGATTATTCATATATCTATGGGGAAATAACATTAACATGTGATGATATTTCAAACAAGTTCCAGAAAAGAGAAAATTTTTAGAATTCTGTTCCCCAGTCTATATCAAAAGCTGAAGATATTTAACACTTTCTCACGAACCATATTTCCATTTTAGGATGGTTCCTTGGACGTCTCCAATAACTAAATTATCTTCTTTAGTACTTAGGACGTGGAGTTTATAAAACTACCTGCTACTGATTACGTATTCTTTCATGTAGGCCCATCTTTTCATAATGACCATATTCCTCAACTGTGTAGACTGAGGGTAGGATTAGAGCAGAACAGTAGCTGTCAACTTGGTTCTTTGAGCCTAGATAGTTCCAAGCTCAGTTCTCTCCTCCACACTGGCCTTATTTATTCTTCTATAACTTCATAGATACTCATTCTCTGGAAATAAACCCTCATCTTTGTATTGTCCCCCCTTGCCCCTGCTCCTTACCCCTTTCTAGACATCCTCCAAGCAAGCAATCCCACCCATTATTTTGCCCAGAGTAAAGCTCCATAGCTGTTAATATATTCCTTATAACTTATATAATATGTAAAACTCCTGGATGCTGTAGAGTCCCTTTATTCAAGTGGATAATTTCCATCTCAGATAAATTCTGGGGAATATCTCCAGTCTTAATATTCCTTACCTGCCCTGAGCTATCTCCTACTTCACATGCAGTAAATATGTGATCAAAGAACACATTCCAGAAAATTCAGAGAGAAGAGTTACTTTCACTTCACCCTCTACCCTGGCAAATAGATTAGCTCTATTACCATCTGAAAATAGCATGTACAAGCTCAACAGGGCAAATGAGAAAACTTAGTGGAACATTTATAGCAAATTGTCAAGCGAGATGACGTTCCTCTCATCTCAGTATGCTTATATAGCTTTGCTCTCTTAAGTTGTTCTGTTAATAAATCTAATACCAGCAACCAGTCAAATAAAACTTTTTTACACAGGTAGTCTGGTTTCAATATGACTTAAATCTGGACTTCTCGAATTTTCTTGTGTATAGAAATCGCTTTGGTATCCTATTAAACTACAGATTCTGATTCAGTAGTACTAGGATAGAACCCGAGATTCTGCATTTTTAACAAGTTCACAGGTGATGCTGAGGCACCTGATTCAGATTTCACATAATAAAGGAAACAAGACTTTAAAACATTTATATTTGTCCTAACTACATCAGAGTTCCCCTTCATGAGTGTGTAGAATGGAGCATTTCTGAAATGTGTGAGTATAAGCTTACTAGCATCTGAGAACAGTTGGGAAAAGAAAATAGGAGTTAATATGTCAATAACTCATGCACAGGCAGAAACAGCTAATATACAATTATAGTATTAATATCAAACAACATTGATTCAAATGCATTCAAAAATTATAAATGAAAAGCAAATCATTATTCTAATAAAGGAAGTTTTTATTTTCACCAGTGTTTAAAAATGCAGCTACCTTTGAGCCAGGAAAGAAAAAAGTAGAGTTTGCCTGTATGTATTTGATACCAATATTATACACTAACTCACTTTTAGTTCATTAGCTCAGCCTGCTACAAATAACTCAGAAAAACAATCATAGGTAATTCTGTTAGTGTATGCAGAAAAGGGTAATGGACAGTGATTCTTTTTTTTTTTTAACATCTTTATTGGATTATAATTACTTTACAGTGGTGTGTTAGTTTTTGCTTTATAACAAAGTGAATCAGCTATACGTATACATATATCCCCATATCCCCTCACTCTTGCTTCTCCCTCCCACCCTCCCTATCCCACCCCTCTAGGAGGTCACAAAGCACTGAGCTGATCTCCCTGTGCTATGCGGCTGCTTCCCACTAGCTATCTATTTTACATTTGGTAGTGTATATATGTCCATGCCACTCCCTTACTTCGTCCCAGCTTACCCTTCCCCCTCCCCATGTCCTCAAGACAATTCTCTACATCTGTGTCTTTATTCCTGACCTTTTTTTTTTTTTAGATTCCATATATATGTGTTAGCATACAGTATTTGTTTTTCTCTTTCTGACTTCCTTCACTCTGTATGACAGACTCTAGGTCCATCCACCTCACTACAAATAACTCAATTTCATTTCTTTTTATGGCTGAGTAATATTCCATTGTATATATGTGTCACATCTTCTTTATCCATTCATCTGTTGATGGACACTTAGGTTACTTCCATGTCCTGGCTATTGTAAATAGTGCTGCAATGAACATTTTGGTACATGACTCTTTATGAATTATGGTTTTCTCAGGGTATATGCCCAGGAGTGGGATTGCTGGGTCATATGGTAGTACTATTTGTAGTTTTTTAAGGAACCTCCATACTGTTCTCCATAGTGGCTGTATCAATTTACATTCCCACCAACAGTGCAAGAGTGTTCCTTTTTCTCCACACCCTCTCCAGCATTTGTTGGTTCTAGATTTTTTTGATAATGGCCATTCTGACTGGTGTGAGGTGATACCTCATTGTAGTTTTGATTTGCATTTCTCTAATGATTAGTGATGCTGAGCATCCTTTCATGTGTTTGTTGGCAATCTGTATATCTTCTTTGGAGAAATGTCTGTTTAGGTCTTCTGCCCATTTTGGGATTGGGTTGTTCGTTTATTTGATATTGAGCTGCATGAGCTGTTTGTACATTTTGGAGATTAGTCCTTTGTCAGTTGCTTCATTTGCAAATATTTTCTCCCATTCTGAGGGTTGTCTTTTGGTCTTGTTTAGGGTTTCTTTTGCTGTGCAAAAGCTTTTAAGTTTCGTTAGGTCCCATTTGTTTATTTTTGTTTTTATTTCCATTTCTCTAGGAGGTGGGTGAAAAAGGATCTTGCTGTGATTTATGTCATAGAGTGTTCTGCCTATGTTTTCCTCTAAGCGCTTTATAGTGTCTGGCCTTATATTTAGGTTTTCAATCCATTTTGAGTTTATTTTTGTGTGTGGTGTTAGGGAGTGTTCTAATTTCATTCTTTTACATGTAGCTGTCCAGTTTTCCCAGCACCACTTATTGAAGAGGCTGTCTTTTCTCCATTGTGTATTCTTGCCTCCTTTATCAAAAATAAGGTGACCATATGTACACGGGTTTATCTCTGGGCTTTCTGTCCTGTTTCATTGATCTATATTTCTGTTTTTGTGCCAGTACCATATTGTCTTGATTACTGTAGCTTTGTAGTATAGTCTGAAGTCCAGTGATTCTTTAAGTGGAGTTGTAGATGGGCCAGAAAGGTCAGATGAAGAGAGAGCAGCCACCGTGTCTCTAATACATAGAACTTCAACCAGAAACACTGAAGTAAGAGGTGGAACACACCTGCAACAAATTCCAGCTCCAAAGATAATTATTGTGTAGCTCAGACATTGATAATGGGTTAAGATTGACAGATTATTGCATATGTAAAAATCTAATGTATAGCTAGGTTTTTTTTTTCCTGAAATGATACCCCCTTTACCTCTTTCTGAGAACTAAAAGCTTTATAGATTGTTTTCTTTCTTCATGTACTTGTCAGCAACAATAAGCCTCAACCCATTTTAAGATGCTGTAGACTCTCTAATTTATGTTAACCCGTTTGTAGATGCTATACATTTTCAAACCTAAGTTTTGAACACCGATAGTTTTGTGGTGATTAAACAATTTTGAGTGAAAATATGCCTCTCTAAAATATGGGGTAGTTTTTCTACAAAACAAAGCAAATTCATCCTTGTGTACAATTACACTTTCTCTGCGGCAATCAGCAGGTCAACGTTTAATGCATTCCCAGAAAGTGCTCCACTTCTACCTCAGCATGTGCACGTGGGCACGCACACACATATCCAAACCCATTTTTCACATAAATAAATCTATCTCCCATTTTTTTCAAGCAAGTATTATACTTTCTAATGGGCATTTTTAATGTGTTTCACTTATCTCTGTGTATGGACTTTTTTCCTCTGCATAATTTATAGAATTCAGGGAAAATACGGTGAGGAATGATAATGATTAGAATATACATGTATTTAGTTGAACGGTACTAAAGACATATAAGTCAAAACCTTTTTACTGATACCCAAATACTATGGAGGTGCATTCCTGTATGAAGCGTTAAAATCTGAGTCACTGATTGGTTATGCAATTCTACCATGAGGTGGATATGTAATTTCTCAACCAATTCTTTTGAACAGTTTCTACTTTACATCGTTCAGCCCTACTTAGTTTAAGATTTAAAGAAGTATCCTTTATATTCCTCCTTGATCAACATGTCCACAAATATCCTAATGCAGCAAAAGTAGACTCAAGTATCAGAAGAGGATGTTTAGGATCTCATCTGTCTATATCTTAGGGGGATACTTTTTTCTGTTGCCAATAAATGAGAGGACATTATTACATCAGTATGTTTTGAGTAGCTTCAGATTTTCAAAAGATCCTTCTGAACTGGTGGTATCTTGGTTTGGGGTTTTCAGTATTTACCCTGGCAGCTAACATGAGGAGATTAATTATTCTTGATTTTAGTATCTCAACAAACCAGTTACTAATAATTTATCCTAGAAACCTCTGTGTATAAAACACAAACAGAATGTGGTCCACCTTTCCTTTCTATGGGGAGCCTTTTTAGGGGGCCTAGTGCTCTCTGCCATAAGTGAACCCCTGCTGACGAAAGGGGTTACGTAACAATATATCTATCTTCTAATAAAAAGGAAAGATCCTTCATAGTCTAGACTTTAAGTACTACAACTCTAAAGCATGACCAAGTATCTTTTTATTTCCTTTTCCACCAACTAGCTCAAAAAATTACCTAAGGAAAAAGTAGTCAAGGTTGAATTTAGAAATGTTTCAGAAGGAAATGTAGATGCATAAAGAATTAAAGATTCAGATAGAATGCATAAGTCAGAAAACTAGAGTACATATTTTGTGACACAACAGGAACCAGGCAAAGCACAGGAATTTAAGGAAGAACATCTTTTAATGTTTGAAACCAGTCTTTCTGTGGTGACTATAAAAGCAAGAAATACCACAACAAATAACTACGAATGGACATTCTACTCTTTGTCATCTCCCACACAATAATTTCTGTATTATCATTTACATCTCTTAATACTAGCACAGCATTCTGAAGTTGCCAAGCATAAGTTGTATACAACTGAGTGAAAAGATCAAAATCTACTCAGATTTCCAAAAGAACTGCAGAACATGGAAAATGACAGTCCCAAAAATGTCCATTTGTATGATCATTGACAAAAATATACGCCCATATTGTTATAAACAGCATGGTTATAGTGCCTACTGATGCTGTACAAAGGATTCCATAGAGAAAGAAACTTAAGTAATGTATAATAAATGGTTCATAGGCCAGTCATTTAGTTTCCATTTTTAAACGTCTTTCAAAATGGCTCATGCTCATGAAATGCAATGTCCTGACAGTCCTGGGGTCTGTGTATTGCAGGGACACTGATGAGGGTAGTGATGTTTCTCCCTTTGATGAGGACGACAAGAGTTCAGGGTCCAGGATTTGTTTAGAACATCCACCCCTTTTCTGAATTTAGCAAAAGGGAACCAATCAGCGAATCAGTACCAAGTAAAAATAACTGGATCATGCTGAAGCCACATCTGTAGAAACTGAAATCCATTCCATTGTGAACATGTTGAATTTTAAAAGTTACTGCTTTTTGTTCAAAGTGTGGATTTTAATGACATCTTAATAATCCTTTAGAAACGTGCTGCTGCTCAGTGCAGAGAACAAAAGTGCCGCCAGTTCTTCAACTGTAAGATAAGGTGTGTTTTGCAAACATAAAGCATATTAAATCTTCATTTTGTAGGTCGATATTAAGAAAGGTCCTCATGTAGCTGGTGCATAAATGTCAACTCATTTGCTTCCTGGAAAGCAGAAGAAAGGTAAGTACTTATCAGAAAGTCGTGGAAAAATAAAGCAGGTAATATTCAAATTCTAAATACTGAGGATGCCATGTTTTCTAGTAATTAGCCCAATTTCTCAAGCTGCAGAGAAAAATTCTCTGATGAACTTCATGGATAAGGCAGTTATTTTCCCATTCCAGGATACATGGAAGGCTGCTTCCCGGCTCTCAAGAGCTGCGCATGGCCAGATAAGGAGGGGTAGCTCGTTAAATCTGCTCTGGATGAGCGTTTCCACTCTTTCCTGTCCCTTCAGACCATCCTCCATTTAGCGGTGTATATACTGCTACTTTCGAAAGGACTATTGGCTTACTCTCTTTGTGATTCATTGAGTAAAAGCACACCTTAGCTCCACCATCTTTGCTTTACTCCCTCTTGTACATCCATCTCCTTATTTTTCAATTGTTTATAAATCTTCCCAGAGGCATAATTATTATAATATTCGAAACTGAAGCTTGTTTAAGGAAATCTATACCTGTGATTCTTCTAAACCTAGTAAATCAGGTAATCTACAGAGAACAGTGTTCTTCTCTATTTGTATAGAAAAGAAAACAGACATATCATTGTGTAAAGAGCAGTAACTTTTCCTTGTAACAGTCAAAGTTTAAGCCAAGTCAATATACTTGTTTAAGCCAAGTCAATATACTCGTTGATAAAGACACTCTAGAAAGTTTTCAGTCTTTCACCTTAATTTAGCCACATAGAGACCCAAGATATTGGACATTCAGGGCTCATTAAGCACTGATGAAATAGATCATATAATTTTAATAATAGAGAATAGTATCAGAAAATTTTTACAACTACTATATACTTCATTTTGAAAAGCATATTCTCCCACTACAACAAGGTTTTGTTGTAAATTGGCTTTTCAGTGAATGATCTCTTCTATCTATTATATAAATGGTCATATGAAGAAGTACTTTGTTTAATCATAACTCATTTGTTACTGGACTGATGACCGGACTTAATGGTGATGCCGTATTTCCTTTATTTATTATAATGTGAATGTATTAAGTCAGCATTTTGAATACATTCTGTCCAAAATGATTGTAGGCAGAATTGTTCAGTCTTTTCAGGGAATAAATATAGGCTGAAAACATCAGAACAAAAGATGGAGTTGCCTTCCTCTCAATCTCACACAAAAAAAATATTGGTCCCAAAATGCCACTTCATTTTTTAATCTTCTATTTGACTGATTCACATTTAGAAAATGGATAATTTTGCAGTTAAAATTTACAATTTTCTGGAACGTCTCCAAAAGATAGAAAGATGATGATGGATCCATGGCTATTGGAAACTCATAAAATTTTATTAGGGATTAGTTGTGATAATTCATGTAAAATATTTAGCATGATTTTGGCACATTAAGGTCAATAATTATCAGTGGCAGCTCCAGAATTTCTATATAAGACAGCTTACGGTCAACAACCTGACTGAAAGTAGAGTAAGAAGACTTGTTTTGAAATTGTAATTTTTCATAGCACGTATATTGCTTTTATTTAGATTCCACTTTTTGTTTTTGATGTTCCCGGAAAGGAAGGGTGGATGGAAGCTATGGGTAAGTGGAAAATCACCCCCCGCCCCCTCAGGCCGTACCAATGTCACATATGATCATTAAAGAAAGGCTTCCATTTAGGAAAGACAGGGTCAGACATTCATTCCTCTATGTACAAGGGGGCACAGGCACTAATGTCTAAAACACAGAGGCCTGAACCATCTCTTCAGTTTTGCTAAAACTCCTGTCTGTCCACATTTACCTGATTTTTCCTGTAAACTCTGAGTAATTTGGTTTTACTATGTTGAACTATTTTTGTCTCTATTTTCTTGTACTGTTGTCTTCGGTTCTAGCTCCTGAATTGTAATCAGGGCTTCCACATCATGATTTTGGACAGCATGTCTATATGCAGCAACTCTGTTTTAATAAGCTATCTTCATTTTACCACAGCATATTTTTATCTTATCTATATCATTTATTGAGTTTTTAATTCTCATTAATTTTTAGCTTATCTAATCTAAATTTTCCTTTTCATTTTCTTTTCCTTTGTAAATTTCAGTCTCCCCTAATATCTACCATTTTCAGTTTCACATACCCTTTCCTAGTCAGAGATCTATTAAATTAATTATCTGTGATTTTTAAAAATAATTAGCTAGAAATAATCAAGAAATAAAATTTAGTACATGTATAGCTTTTGTGCAACATTCTAACTTTTCAAAGGTGACAATTTCATAATTTAGCCCAGTCCTCCCAGAATAAAGATGAAATGTCGTGATCTGCTTAATGTTAATAGGCCTTATTACTCATTCAGGCTTTGTTTATAATTTACATTAAGCAACTCAAAACTTCAAGGATGTGTTAAAAATGCTAGATGACTAGACATATCCAGAAATATTTGCAGCCTAGTTTATAACCTCTTTTTGATAAAATGAAAACAAGTAATATATAAACTAATGTTATTAAAGCCGTATATAATTTTTGTTATATACTTACTTAATTTACTCTCTTTGATCGGCATGCACAGTATGAAATCATAAAAACAATAAACATCACCACACCAACACTGAGTAAGGTAATTTCTACCAGGCCAAGGAGGTTTATTTTTCCAGTCACTTGACTTCTGAACATTTCTGCCTTCTCATCACCAATGGTACCAGTCTATAATCAAGTTAATAAATAACGTTATTTGGTTAGATTTGGGAACAAAATACTCAACTCTCCACTTAAGTGTATCACTCTTTTTTTGAAACACCGCATAGATGTTAGTCATCTTTATCTGTAAGACAAGCCAATGGAATTCCCTTTGCATGCATGTCAAAGAAGGCAATAAATGCCAAGGTAGAATATTTACAGAGAGAAATATAATCTTCCTCCCTTGAAACATGTCAGCTAGCATTCTTCAATATACTGATTTCATTGATAAATACAATGGTCTTACTGGAATATTCTCCAGTTTTCTGAAGGTTGTTTCCTAGTGGCAGAGGAAAATGCCAAGGGTCAACAGTTTTCTTCCTCTAAAGGCTTATACAGTTAGTTCATTTCCTAATCCCGTGGCTAATCAGTTCCCTGATTTGTACTAAAAATATCTTGTCAGGCACTAGATAGACTGCCTACATCTACTCTAACCTGGTTTTTATAAGTTTGGTTGCCTTTTATTAGCACTACAACATTCACATGGAGTTATTTGGAGTTACACGTTTGCATGACTCTTTCCTAACATACTCATTATGACAGGAAAAATTGTTTAATAAACATTATGAAAATAAGAACACTGAAATCCAACATAAGCGTGATACTTCTGTGTGATTTGGTACTCTCAAAATAATTATTATATAATTAATAATATATAAATCTCCCATATATGCAATGGAAACACAAGTTCAATACTATATATGTGTATTCAGTTTTCAAACATCAAAAGCTTTTTCTATCTACCAAGAAGTTTACTGTTTTTAGTGACTGAGAAATAAAAATACTAACCTCATTAAGCCAAAGAATAGGCACAAAATAGTTCTGCTTCAGACCCTTTAACGCTCTGTAATAAACATTGAAAATAATTATGAATATATATAATAATATACTACCTATATATGACAGAAATGTTAATAATTATTAGTGAAAATAAATTTTCAGAAATTAGCTGCTCTTGAAACTTGGTTAAGTACCTTGATGTTTGTTCCCTGTAGTGAATCATTTAAATTTTAATATGGCTGTTTCTCAGACATCTTTCACTCTTATAAATCTTTCTAATACACATTTCTAATTAGACTGACTTTTCCTAAGCATATGTTTTGTCCTTTCAAAAAATTATACCCAGGAAACTAAAATATGAATGCTAGAAACTATTCTCTTGAAAATATTTGGACAGCTAGCAAAATGAGCAGTGCCACAAATACTCATTCCAAAATATGTGTAAATACCATTACAATACACACTAGATATAATTCTAAATTACAAGTGAAAGTTATAAGCATTTAGTAATCATTTAATGACATAAAGCCAAATAGAAGGTGAAAGTTTTATTATTTCCACTTCCTGTCATAGATATACCCACATTCGTACAAGGAGGTAGTAAAAATCATAATGAAACTTTTTCCAAGGGACTCACTCAATTTTTCTTGCTGGCTTGACCAGTATGTTGATCTGCAGCCGTTTTGCAAATCGTAAGGTAAATCCAGTTATCTAAAAAGAGAACAAACTAAAAAATTACCAACTTATTTTAAAAACATTCTTTTATAATATCCAAAACTTATTTTTACTGTTATGTAGAACCTAAGGTGAAACTGTTGTACTTAAAACTTGTGAAATTTATTAAATAATTAATTGGACTTATTAAATATTACATACAAAACTGTCCATAATTACATTTTATGTGTATATGCCTGTGTGTATACACACATGCATATATATGTGCACGCACGCACACACAATTTTTTGCCCAAACTACTGTCAAGGTTTTAGTTAGATTTTTGATTTTTATCTGAACTGGTTTTGGGGAATCAACAACAACAACAGTAGTGAAACGTAGAACTCATGTAGTCCGTTTAAATCCTGAACTATATATTGTCAAATATATATTCAGTCAGAATCCATGTATCATCCGTATAATTATAATGCTACTTCCGTCATTATTTAAACTGAAACATGACTACTAAAATCCTGGCACTTCATTTAACTGTTGACAAGGGAATATTAAAATAAAAGTTAAAACTGTTACACTATAGGAAACTTAGTAGATTTTTTTACACTAAGTATATCATAGATCTTGCCTCAAATGCACATATACCCATAAAACTTTTTTAATCCCTCATAGTCTACAGTGTCCCTTCATGTAAGCAATACTTGCAGATAAGTATAAAAGAAGCATAAAAGAGTACCTTATACCAAATTGTTTTAAACTGATTAGAATCATTTCCATCATTGTTATTCCTGACCTTTGCTGAAAAACTAAAATTGAATTACCTTGACATTTCATAAGCAACAATAGGAAGAAATCAACGTAATTTTCATTGAAATAAAAGTAATTTATCAAGATTGTGATACAATAAATATCAATAAATGTGACTGACAAAAGGAGAGAATTATTTTAAAAAACAAATGAGATAAATAATGTATTTGCTTACAGGTTCAACATCTAAGTACGTGCTGTGTTCTTCTTCATTTGGACTTAAGCCTTCAATAGGTTGTGAAATTTCAGGACTTGCATATAGAAAATGAGGAAGTGAAATATACACAGGTTTTCCTGAAAACAAGGTTTAAGAGACAATTGGGATAAATTGTTTTCCTCATTTCATATACCACTTAGGAAAGACTTCCTTGAAAATAAAGCTTTTTAAGTTAGAAAGAGAAATGCATAAAGTTGGCTTTGAATACTAACTGGGAGATGAGGGTGAGGGAAAATTATTATATCTGATTGCTTTTTGATCAGAAATAAAATATAAATTTCTGCATCATCCTACTAACCATTCAGTTGATGTCTGTCGTTTATCCCTTAGGTGTTTATTTTCAATATGTAATGCTTAGCTGCTGAACACAAAAGTTACAACCATATACCTTCATGTTTCAGGCAGTAGTATGTCTATGGACTGAGAATTTATTTAAGAGGCTTTTCTTTCTTTATTCTCACCCATTCCAATATGAAGAAGGTGAGCAAAATAAGATAGACTCCAAATTTCATGTTTGAATCAATTCTTGTCTCAGACACCCTGAAATATACTTATTTTAATTTACCATTTTCTAGGGTAGAAAAGGTTAGAAAAACGTCAGATGGGTAAGTTAGGATGCTCAGAATATTCTGGGAACTATTTTCATTTTACCCTAAATCTATAAGGAGCACAGGGATTCTGCACAGCAAAGAAAGCCATCAAAAAATGAAAAGGGTATCTATGGGATGGGAAAAAAATATTTGAAAAATGCATATCCCATAAGTGATTAACATCCAAAATATATAAAAAATTCACACAACTCAAAAAGATAAGCAACCCAATTAAAAAATGAGCAAAGGACCTGAAGAGACATTTTCCAAAGTAGCACTCGGAAATATCAGTAGGGCTTTACCTAATAATAACTAAGTTTTGCAACACTGAAACGACTGGGACCTTGATTGACAGCGGTACAAAAATCAAAACAAAAATATCCTACCACCACCTTTACTTTCTGCCCTTATTGCTTTCACACTTTAAATTTTTGGTGGAAAGGATTCCTGGGTGAAGTTTAAAGAAAACTACAAATTATGGCATGGATTGTGCCATCGAGAACTTTTACTCACCGTCTTTGCATTTGCCAATATCTAGCACACCATATGAAGTACAATTTTTGGAGATAATTTTTTCTGTGCAGAAACAGTGATTGTCTGGATTTCGAAGTGGAGATGCGAAAGCCAAGGATGGAAGAATAAATCTATATACAGGGATTCCTTTCAGATTAATTTCGGCTCCAAACACAGCATAGATTGACCTAAACACAGATAAAGATCTTCATTTATACTGAGGACATTTCTCAGAGTTTCCTTTATAGATTAAATATTTATATGACTCCCTCAAGTCCTCTATTTGTGCCCAATTTAAAGAAAAATAAAATTTCAATCTTCTACAACTTAATCCTGGAGCGAAAGGCTGCTCACATGCTGGGGTGCGTGCATATGGGTTTTGATATATGTCTCCAACACTCCTGCATTTACCAAGTGTCCACCATAACCCCGGCAACATACTGGGACTCAATACATGTTTTCTAATCCCCTGTTAATTCTAGTTGAAGAAATGCTGCTCTTTTCAGTTTTACAGATAAGGAAAAATTCAGAGATAGTAAATGCTTACCCACACCACAAGCGTTTAGAAACAGGGCTAGGATTCAAGGATATCGGTGTGTGTGTGCGCCAATGCTTTTGTAATAGCTGCTAGGCACCATCAATTTGAAAAGATGCTATACTGTCTGTAGAGCACATTAACATAGCCCTGTGACTGTGGTATCATCCTCTTTGGACATCTTTACAAAGACTGAACATGCCTTTCTAGACTTGACTGTTACTACACATACTACTAGTTTAGTAAAAGAATGAAAATATAGTTCTCGCTTAGAAATAACAAAGAAGAAAATGATTTGCATTATGCAAAATATCCTCCTACATCTTTCAATTTTTTAAAGACTTATGAACACATTATGAATTCCATATTATATTTCTTCTTAATACATCAAGAAAAAACTTCCCTAAATGTACTTTATTTTTCTCAAATAACATGATTATTAAGTATGAGCTTCTTGGTCTGTGTTTTATCTCTTAGGTAAAGAACTGTGACTTCGAGAAATACATCAATGTCTTTGTCTTACCTGCAAATGTCAGAGGAGAAGAATTGCAATACCTGGGTCTTCTCGATGAAAGGTGGAAATGATGCTGCATCTGTTTAAAAACCAAGCCAGTGGCAAGGGATTAGGTGTAATGTGTGTCCTAGACAAATCTAGAAATCTCGATTCCAGCAGGGTTAAGAGAAATAAAATGCAAACTGTATATATAATATTAAAATTCTCCGGTAGCCACACTTTAAAAATGAAAAAAGTATCTGGTATATTTTATTTAACCCAATATATCCAAACTACCATCATTTTAAATACAATCAATATAAAAATTAACAAAAATCTCAAAATTCAGTGTGTACTATATACTTACAGCACATTTCAGTTTGTACTAGCTGCATTTCAAGAGCGAAATTGTGGCATGTGCTAGCAGCTACCACATTGAACCAGTCTGTACCCTGTACACAATCACTGGTATTCAATTTCATACTAAATTTTCCCACTCCTTAAAAATTAATGAAAGTTACAAAACAATGGCAAAATCGCACGTTGTTAAAACTGTGATTGTGTGTTTTGAAATCCTCCACCTATCAGTAGAGTAGCTCTTTTCTTACCTTGAGGTTCCTTTAGAACTCATTTTGGTAAATGTTGTTCTTACTTTTAATAACGATTCATTCACCTACCCTAACGTCTGATTAATATTTTTTAAGTCACTTATTGAAGTTCTCTCACTAAACAGAATTTCATGCAAATGGTTGGAAAATGTACACATCAAAATAAAAAGGGCATTTGTTGAGTTTATTGAATCTCTCCTATGGTTATGACCCATGGCACACACTGGATATAAGCAGAAAAAATGAGATTATTCCTCCATTTGCTCCACAAATGAATGTCACCAAAATGAGCCACCACTGAATGTGTCTGTTCAAAACAGTAAGACCTATCCTTCAACTATGAATACCATGCTCTTCTTCTGGTAACTGCACTAACCTTGTGATCTTATTACATTTCATTTATTTATTTATTTATTTATTTATTTCATTTATTTATTTATTTAAATACAATCAATATAAAAATTAACAAAAATCTCTTAATTAACAAAAAAAATCTCTTTTTGTGGTAAGTGAAATGTAACAGAAGATCTCAATGAACTTGATACTGACATTGAGAGAATGTTGGGACAACTGCTGTCCCAACATCGTAGCCATTAAAGGAAAAGAATACCTTGAAAAGCTTTAAAAATGATTTGAAATATCATCGAAAATTGTGTCATAATGACACCAGCAATTACCATGGGCCATGACCATAAGATAGCTGATATTAGTAGGGCTCTTTCTTGTAATACATTCAAATGTAAATCAATATTTTCATTTTCTGTCTCTTTAAACTTACTGAAGAAGGTAGAAGAGGTACATCTAAATCATGATAAAAAACACCTTGGAACACTTTCCATTTCATTAGTCTCTTTTCCCTAGTGCCATAACTAAGAATCTCTTTCACAGGGATTCCATCAGAGTCCTCTGGCCTGTTCAGTCTACCTTTGCTCCTAGTTTGTTTCACTGCTTTTTTATTCTTAGATACTTTTAGCTTCATGCCCGATACACATGTATTTATATTATAGTCATTAACGAACCCTCTAATTCCTCTTTTTTTTTTTTCTTGCGGTATGCAGGCCTCTCACTCTTGTGGCCTCTCCCATTGTGGAGCACAAGCTCCGGATGCACAGGCTCAGCGGCCATGGCTCACGGGCCCAGCCGCTCTGCGGCATGTGGGATCTTCCCGGACCAGGGCACGAACCCGTGTCCCCTGCCTCGGCAGGCAGACTCTCAACCACTGCGCCACCAGGGAAGCCCTCTAATTCCTCTTTTAAAACTTCTCTACTTCTCTGTTTTGGACAAAGTTTATAAATATATTTTTAAGCCCATAAACAGTAGTTTACTAGAAGAAGCACAGTATATTTTTCTCTGTGTCTAAGGACTGAAGTTTATGCTTACGAAATTACTAGAGTTAGTGGTATTGGGACACTTGACTACTTGCAGAAATGAACTGCTGAGAAAGGACCTCCTTACCCATCCCTATGATTCAAAGCACTACAAAGCAAACTCAACGTTTGGTTTTGCTCTTTTCTTCTAGAAGAGTGTTAACAAAATTAAATAAACATGCAAAACTCAGCAATACTTTTGTGAAAATGAATATTCTGTTTCCTTTTTATTCCCTGCCTTTTACATAACTTTGTATTTAACATTTTTCATCTTCATTATATTACCTTCCTATAAAGTACTGTCTCACTGGCTTTGTAAACATTATACTCTGCTTCTGCTTCTTAGCAGCTGAAAGTTCACCTCTGATTTTAATTACCTCATGGGATTTGATTCCCATTGCTTTTTACAATCAATTCTTTTTTTATGCTATTTTTATTTTTTTATTATTTTTTATTTATTTTTTTTTTGCGGTACGCGGGCCTCTCACTGTTGTGGCCTCTCCCGTTGCGGAGCACAGGCCCCGGACGCGCAGGCTCAGCGGCCATGGCTCATGGGCCCTGCCGCTCCGTGGCACGTGGGATCTTCCCCCACCAGGGCACGAACCCGCGTCCCCTGCATTGGCAGGTGGATTCCCAACCACTGTGCCACCAGGGAAGCCCTACAATCTTAATTCTTAAAATGATAGGCATATGTGTACTTTGCTTTTTTTTAAGGAGAATAATAAGCTGGATCTACCACACACTAAATCTAAATTCATAGTACTTTCTTTCTTCACAACTCTAATTCAGAATGTTCATTTCTGCGTACATTTTTCATGGTTAGTACACTTATAACCTTGTTTTGTTGCTGTTTTCTCTCTCGTTTCTGATCACCTCATTCAAAAATCCGTGGCTCTGTCTTAACAGCTTCACTGATTCTACCTCATATTGAAACCTCAATTTGGATGCATGTTTTACTTTTGGTACTTATCTTGATTTTTTAATTCTTTCAGTTTTAAACCATTATGTACACAGTACTTACAAAAGATGCAGACAGTGACGACTACTCTAAAACTTTCTAACCCCTGACTTCTGTGGCCAGGGAGGGCGTTCAATTAAGTAAAGCTTTTATGAAGCAAACATTTCCCCAGGAATGCAGTAAAGGGTCATCTTCAATGGTTAATCTTCAGAAATCCCATCACATTAGACAGACATTTACTAAGCCTACATAAGAACAGAGACTCTGAATTATGTTGCAGGGATACAAAGATAGGTAAACGCATACCCTCAACCTCCAGAACACTGTAGGTACCCTGGTGGATTTGTGGGAGAAAGGAGTTGGTTTCACTGTGATTATTACCACAGAACAAATGCCCTTACCTGTACCATTAATCATGTCACAATAACTTGGCCAATAGGAGAGATTCCTTAGGAATAAAAAAAAAAAAAGAAAAGAAAATGATCAGTCTCATTTCAAGAGCGTGTTTTCACATTACATTGTCTATTATGAGTCAGTACTCCTGCAAAAATAATATTGATTAGACTAGATGTGTCAAATGCTAGGTTTAAGAAGTGTTCTAGGTCATTTGGTCTATGTTTTGTTTGAAGTTTGCATCTTGTTGAGATAAGTGAAGTGCCTGATGCCATTAAGTGGCCAGATTATACAATAAAAGCTGCCAAAGGTTGGTAGTTAGAAACAACTTGGAACAGAGTTCTGCAAAAAGGAAATTGAGAAGCACTTATCAGAAATTTAGCTCTCTACTTAGGGGAAAGTTTTTTTTGTTTTGTGTGTTCAGCTGAATAGGAGGAAAATATTAACCAGATAACTGGTATAAACTCAGTATGAGGGAAGAGGGAAGTGTGGAGGAGGACAGAAAGAAGCAGATGTTTGATCAGCAGAGATTAGAAACATGTAATCAATTTAAACTTTTCCTCTCTTTTACCTCTTACGCGAGTGGGCATTAAAGTAGGATGGAGTTTGTTAATTTGTACTCTGGTATCTACATAAGATATATGTATCAACATATATATCTGGAAACAATAAAAACAATAGTAGTGATAGTCTCTCTGCACACTCAGCCCCACTTTTTGGTGATGGAAAATGGGTTTTTCACACTCCCAACATACCATCCAATAAGATGTCAAGGCAAGCTGTTGATTCTTTGTTGTTGCTTTTAATTTAATTAATTTATTTTTATACAGCAGATTCTTACTAGTTATCTGTTTTATACATATTAGTGTATATATGTCAATCCCAATCTCCCAATTCATCCAACCACCATCACCTCCACTGCTCCTGCTTTTTTAAACAGAGCAAACTTAATCATGCTCAGTCTTGCCATGGTCAGTTAAATTAACCTTGTCATAATCTTAAACTCATGTGAAATTCTTACTCCAATCTGGAGCATTTAGTAACACTCCTCAAAAACTATAATATTGAACTAGAGGAAATGCTCACTTGCCTCAATATATAGTGATTTCCCCTAAAATGAGCATTTCGATGTGTTCATTTTCCTCCATTAGAATTTTCAACAAAAATACGTGACTATGAACTCTGTAGAAGAAAAAGGACTGCACGAGTGTTTAACTGTTTTAAGCAACTTTTAGATAGGAACGCAGTGTGAGGTAATGTTTACTTAATAAAAATATTTCATCTCTTTTGATTTTGACTATTCTTTGTCAGAAAATCACTGACTTAAAAGTCATTTTAACTTTGAGGAGAAAAGGCTTTTCCCTTGAATATTTATTGGGGTTCGTCCTATTTTAGACATATGATGAATAAATTAGGGGAAAGTAGGAAATCATGGCTATATGAACATATCTCATTCTACTACTGCTTCACAGGAGGCATGCTCCTTATTTTCAAGTTTAATATGTCAGTTTTAGCACTTGAAGTACTACTTCCCTTATTGCATTGATAAAGTTTTTAAAAGCTAAGTTATCAATGTAGAAAATATTTCAAGAAAATTTTGAAGGGGAAAGTCATGAAAGTGTTGGCATGGATTCATTAAGCTTCCACCTTTATAGGCACATTTAGTCATGTCCTTGGAATGAACAATTTTTATTTGACATGCTCGGTTAAAATTAAAAAAGCAGAAAGATATATTTTCCTAGTTACTAGATGAGTTAATGTATTGATTTTCTTCCTTTTCATTTGCGGTTATGTAATTGTATGAGTGCACGATAACGCTGGTTATGCAGCAGAGATGGAAGTAGTCCCTTTAGATTTCTTTAGGTAAGAGAACCTATGTATAAAGGTCAACCCTCAGTGGGTCTGACACTCAGCACCTATGCACTAGTGTGACCAGTCGTCACAACTAAAGGGTTAACGCCTGGCAGAACAGGAGTTTCTAGGGCTGAGATACAGGCAGGTCTGTTCCATAGGTTGGTGTCTGTGTATTACCAGTTGTTAAATAAGTTTCTTGCCTGCCTTAGAGTATCCTAGTGACACACACACACACTTTGTGTGAATACTTACTTTTTGCCTTTATATGTGTCGATTATGGCAACTTTGCTTATGTTGTCCTTTCCGCTGAAAACTTTATAAACTCCATCTGCAGTATTGTTGTACTGAAAAGATACGTACAAGAAAAAATTACTGCTACAACAAGCCACATTTTCTAAGTTATAAAATATGTAATTACACATTTCTCAGTGGTTGTTCATAATTTTTTAATATGATTTGAAATATATATATGCAATAAAGTTTTTAAATTTTTGGTCTTTAACATTTTAAAAAGATATAATATAAAAGGTGCCTAGAAATAAGTGCTAGATCCTCAGACAGAAGGAAACAAATAGCAAAGCTGACATCCAACTCTAGCACACTTTTCATAATTAAGCCAGAAAGGCCATCTTAATCACTACTCCTATTTTATTGAGGTGAGGGGATAATGAACAAAACCTATGAGAACAATGACAGATTTCTAGAAGTATTCTCAATGTTATGATCTTTAATAAGATAATAAGTGCTTACAAAATTTAAAGCAGAATTAGCCAAGGAAAGAATTAAGAATATTTGTGTTAAATAATAGTAACTGAATTTATTATCCCTTAAGGCTTTCTATATTCATACTTGATTGATCTATGAACTTGCAATCCTAAAAACCATCTAAAGTAAAATAACAACCATGAACTGGAGAATATAACTAGTACGTCATATAGTGCCAAATGAAATCACCGTCATATTTTCAATGCAATAGTCACCTTGTCCTATTTATAATTCAAAACATTATGCTATAACTAAGTACATAACCAAGTTCACGTTTTTCTTTATCTCCAAACTGCCATTTCATGACATTTGTAGATTCCTAGAAGTTCTTATCAACTAATTCTGTGAAAATATGACATTGCTGACTTATCAAATCTGCTGTGCAATTTCTGGTGACTTTTAAATTTACATTGAAATAAATTTGTAACAGGTCTAGAGAAGGAAGAATGATATGATGAATACAATTAACAAAAATAAAAATATGGTATTAAACTTGATTTTTTTTTTTTTTCGGTACACGAGCCTCACTGTTGTGGCCTCTCCCGTTGTGGAGCACAGGCTCCGGACGCGCAGGCTCAGTGGCCATGGCTCACGGGCCTAGCCGCTCCGCGGCATGTGGGATCTTCCCGGACCGGGGCACGAACCTGTGTCCCCTGCATCAGCAGGCGGACTCTCAACCTACTGCGCCACCAGGGAAGCCCCTAAACTTGATTTTATCAGACAGGAAATCAAAACCAAAAACAGTGTTCAAAGTCTTACCAGCTTATAACCTTATTTGTGACAACTGTATATTTATCTAAGAGTGGAAACTTGATTAAATGTGCTAAATTCAGATAAGTAAATTCTCCCAACTAGGAAAACTAAATCCATGTAGGTAGAGACTTTTAAAAACTTAGAACATGTATTCCCATATCAGAAATAGGGTTAACACACTAAATGATAAAATTATGAATTGTCAGTGCCATTATATTTATCCAACTAAAGTCTAACAGTATCAACATTCATACTTCGTACTCACAGGATAAAACACACCAACTGTAGTGGTAATAGGGTATGGAACCAAACTCAAGAATGGATCCTTATAGCCCCACAATAGTTCTTTCAAAGTTCTCTTTTGAAACATAGAAGATTTTGACTTTTTGATAAGTGAATTGAGTACTCCTTGAATAAATACGTTTGGGTAGAGGTGGGGTGCAGCCTGCAAAAAAAAAATCACCGTTTAAGACACCAATTGTAGTATCAGATTTTAAACAAATAAATGGAAAATACTAGAATTAAGCTTGATAAAAGTTTTCAACTGTATCTTTAAAATGACTGCCAAATCTTGCCAAGACTAAAAGTGTATTTTTTCTTCATCTCTGAATGATTACATTTCTCTGCCTCAGTGTGAGCCACAGGAAGAAGACTGTCAAAGTTAAATCCTACTTTTTAAAAAATAAAAATTTATTTATTTATTTATTTTTGGCTGTGTTGGGTCTTTTTTGCCGCACATGGGCTTTCTCTAGTTGCGGAGAGCGGGGGCTAGTCTTCTTTGCTGTGCGCGGGCTTCTCATTGTGGTGGCTTCTCTTGTTGTGGAGTACGGGCTCTAGGCGCATGGGCTTCAGTAGTTGTGGCTCACGGGCTCAGTAGTTGTGGCGTACGGGCTTAGTTGCTCCGTAGCATGTGGGATCTTCTCTGACCAGGACTCGAACCCGTGTCCCCTGCATTAGCAGGTGGATTATTAACTACTGCGCCACCAGGGAAGTCCTAAATAATACACTTCAAATAGTTTTCTAATTCAGTTGATTATTCTATAATCTTGTTATCTTTCCAAATGAGTGTAATTCAAAATAATGCCGTAAGAACACATTTTCATAAAAATAACAAAATAAATGATATCTAATAGTAGTTCTAATCATGAGATTAATTACAGAGGATTCTAGAGTATTTCAAAACCAGTAATTTCGCTGTTTGTCTACTCACTGCTACAGCCAGATTGAGAACAGTGAAAGTGTCATTTTCGGTTCCAACTGATAGTGAGGGTTCAAAGATGGCACCGTTGGGCTGTAGGAAAGAGACCGTGTGGGTCTCAGAGTCGTGGGTTATATTTTCCTTGGCTAGATAACGAACTCTGAAAAAAAAAAAGTAAATAAAATTTAAAGTAATTGTTGCAAGTGAACATTAAGTCTCAAATGCCGTTCATTCATACAACAAATAATTTTTGAGTGCACAATGTCAGAAATTAGGCTAAACAAGTGGGTTAAAATGATATATAAGCAAATGCTGAGTTTCTAGCAAATCAGAGAAGGCGGGGAGGGGTGGGTGGGGAGGTGTCTTAGAGGTGCAGAGCAGGGGAGAAGGAGTACGTGTTATTATAGGAGTTTACACAGAGTCTGTGGGAAAACACAGAACAGGTACAAACCCAGGCTTGGGATGGTTATGGGGGGATAATGGACAAGACACAATTCCACACAAGTGGTCTGAATGACAAGGAGAAGTTTAGTTAGGTAAAATAGGGTAGAAAATAGCAGGTAGAAGATTAAGGAGTAAGAACATGGTGTAATTTTAGATACGCAAACTTTTCACTATGGTTGGTTTACAGAGTTAGAGTAAGGAGAGTGGTGGAAATAAAGCCACTAAAATAAACAAGATCTCAAACATAAAAGGGTTGTGTCCTGTACTCAGATATTTAGCTTTTCATCCTGAGGGTCGGGAGGAGACAGCAGAGAGGCTGAAGGAGAGGAACAGTAAAAGCACATTTCCATATATTAGAAAGAACGTTCAAAGTACACAGCCTTTCCAGTACTGGCTTTTTCATAATTTCTGGTATTTTAATCAGAATTAAAATAACTAATGGAATATATTTTCCACTTTAGAGACCACTCCCCTCCATCTCTGCCCCATATATTTTATACTTATGAGTTCTAAGCTCCTGGCTCTAAAATCTCTAGGCAAAGTACCAACTACTTTTTAGGAATGTGGTGAAGGGTTATATATGGAAAAAAAATCTTTTGCAAGTATAAGATATTTACTGAGATGCAATAAGGTAGACATTATTCATTGCTCTATCATATATCTGAATGTCTATTATGTGAGGTTCTAATAGTTATCTGTTGTTATCTAACTAAGGTAAAGACTGAAAAAGCATGGGACTGAAATGGAAAAAATAAAACAAACCAAAAACACCTAACCTGATTTCAATCAGGTATAATAAAAATGTAAATTGCTGTAACATAGGTAGTATGTGTGTTCTGTATCCCCAAGCAGTGTCTGGTGCATGGTAAGTTCTCCGTAAATATTTTTGAATGAATAAATTTATTGTTCATATTCTTTAAAAAGAGAATTCACAAAAAATTGAAATAGATTTTATTGCTAATGTAATTTCATCAAGCTTTATTATTTATTCTTCTTGGAGTACTGTAGACATGCAAAGAATATAAAAATCTGGAACATCTCCCTGGAGAGTCTATTACTAGTCAATTACTCTTTTCTATTAGATAAGTGTATATTAAAATTAGATTACATATTAACTTTTAAAATTAAAATACTTTAATTTTCAGGATTATATATATGTATATATATATACATAAAATAATTGAAATAGAAAAATAATTGTGACCCAAATTCTAGTTTACTTAGTTGTACTTACATTGTACCAGTAGATGGCACTGACTAACAGAAAAATCCTTTAAACCGAGGCCTGTGTTTAGAACGTACTTTTAAAAAGAGAACATGAAATCACTAAAGTTTTGTTTAAAAATTAGAATGTATACAGGTTTCAGAAAGTGTTGGTTAATAAGGCCAAAGGGAGGAATTTGCCTCCGATTTTGCTATGTACTCCTGCCAAAACAAAGTAATTAAAAAAAAAAAAAAAAAAGATTGGATCTGAGAATATTCTGAAGGAGTTACCAGGTCTTCACAGAGATGGTGTAGGTTGGAACATATATAATTCAGATCTCTATCCAGGCAATTTTATGCTTTGACCCATGTCACATCTTGTCAAAGTTTCATCAAGCTCACTTTAGCAGCCAAAAGCCAAATAAGCCTGTGGTTTGAGGAGAGACATCCTCCTCCACTTAGAATTTCAACTGAGTTCAGGGTGTAACTGATGGAGAGGCAGGATCACCTCAACACGTGGAAGACTCTCAAACTATTAACTTTTTCGGAAAGGTAAACATCATTTTCCCATCATTTAAGGCATCCAAGCAGACACTAAGGACCGTTTTGTTGACATCATGAGACAAGATGACTTGTAGTTAATCACAAATTCGTTTAACATTGTTATATAAATAGGAGTTTATTGTTTATGTACTTTAGCTGCAAATCCAACTTCTCTTCTCCAGGTAAATCAATTATATCTAACCCACCCCCTTTCATCCCTTCAAGAGCAAGGTTTAAGCCTCTAAGAATAAAATATGTATTAACTGTCAACTATCAAAGCAGGACTAGGGCAGGATTCAATATTATGTTTATGTTTTCCACACCCCAATTAATATCTTTAAAAGTAAAAACATAACCCCTCCAAAACAAACAAAAATTAAAAACTGTGATGAGTTCCCAAATTCTAAGTATTCTCTTTTATCACATGTATTCGGTTCTCTCAGGGTATGATTTTTAATCAGTTATGCTTAGATTCTTACTAGGTCATATGTGAATTCTACATTTTCATAGGTACACATCACAGCTAACAACAGTTTTTGGGCGAAGGTATTCATATAGGCTTTTCATAACAACATAAGAACTATAAGACCATGAAAAAATAAAAATATTTTCCAAGGTGAGGTGTTGTTTTGTTTTGTTTTCTGGGTTTTTTTTTTTTTTTTTTTGTAACAATGAAAACCATGTCTTCTTTGACAGAGCTGTGAATAGTCACAGACCTGTGCCTGGAGACAGGAGACGTGGGGATAATTATTAGGACAGAATAGGCACCAAGGCTCTTGGCAGCTTACGTATCATGTGCTATGGCAGCAGGCCTCACCCTCCCAACTACTGTTATTTCATTATATTTGCGTGTGAGTTGTCAATCTAGAAATATATTAATGCACGGAAAGGAAAGAAATTATATAATCATAGACCATCTGAAACAGATAAGAAAGTAAAACTATGAATTAGAAGAAATCATTACAAATATGAAATTTTGTAATAATACTTGATCATGGCATATGAGTAGTTGTATTATTCTTGAGGAAAAACCACTCGTGTGTATAACAAATGATACAGCAGGACTAGCTATGTTCACATATGGGCACCATAAATATATTCCTAATACCTGGATACGGTTAGTGTTTTTAGCACCTCAATCTCCCCTTTTCCTACTCTGTTAGAAAATACACATAGTCTATAATTTACATAGGAGAAAATGTACACAAATATCTAAGAGTTACCTGTTCCTAGGTTTGTGTGAACATGGACAAATCATTTCACTTACCCTGGTATCACTTTGTTTTTAAATTTACAAAATGAAAAGTCCTGGCTAATTATTTCCCCCTACTTCCAATAGGCTATGATTCTATTCACAAGTATGTTAAGGCATGTAGATAAAGGTGTAGCTTATTCAGTCTCAGTACTGAAGAAAACATAAGAATGAAACTACTGAATAAATACAAACACCCACATGACCTGGAAATTAGTTGGAATAGAAGTCCTTAGCAGGTATTGTAGTTAGGTAGAAACAATTTAATGCTGCGGTTCTCAGAATTGAGTGTGTATTGCAGTCCCCCAGAGTACTTGTAAAACTCATTACTGGGGTCTAAACCAAGTGTCTCTGATTCATTTGGTCCAAGAGAATTTGCATTTCTACTTAGTTCCCAGGAGATGCTGATGTGGCTGGTTCAGGAGCCACCCTTGGAGAACCACTCATATAACCTACACTTTCAATTTTAGGCTTTCAAAGTGCTCTGGTTTTAAAATTGTGATAGATGGTTTTCTATTTAGCATGCATACTTTAGACTTGTTGAAAATATATGCCACAAGTGTAAAACTCCTGTAACTTCCTAAATGTAGGGCAGTTAATTGGTGCCGGTAAATTCATAATAAAATATATGTTTCTTATCATCATTAAATCCTTAGATTAGGCTTTTGTATAGGCAGAAACAGAATATTTCAACGTATGTTAATGGCAAGAAAATAATAAGTACATTTCAATACAATGGCAGTTGTCAAGTGGAAGCTTTTTCAGAAACACATATGGTCAAGGAAAGAATGCCACTTTTTATGGGGACTCGCTCACCTGTACGTGTAAGGACCTCTTTGCTTAACTTTAATTTTGCTGCTGTTAACTGCCACATCCTCTGGATTCTGCACATCAAAGATCCAAAACTGTCTGTAAACTTTTGTGCCTGTTTTAACCCAATTTTTAAAAGCAAGTGTACCTTCTTCAAGGACAGTTTCCTATGAAAAAGAAAACAAGTTTGGGTTATTTCTTTGTAGTAAATATGGGCACTTGTGGGAGTTTAAAACCATTAATGAGTTAGTGAAAGAACCAAACTCAAGTATCTTGTTTGTGAGAACCTCTGCAACCTGCCACAGGTTGCGACAGAAATCTTTTCAACACATTTGATAGCAATCTCTTTTCATCAACCTTTTACAAAGAGAATCAGTGTCTAATATTGCAGACCATGTCTGTCGATTGTAAGGCCAACCATTAGCAAGCTTTAGAGTAACCTTATGGCAACATTGCAA
This sequence comes from Phocoena sinus, assembly GCF_008692025.1. Lineage (NCBI taxonomy): Eukaryota > Metazoa > Chordata > Mammalia > Artiodactyla > Phocoenidae > Phocoena > Phocoena sinus. Next base: position 83,437,382 of record NC_045771.1, read on the forward strand.
CAGCTTATAACACAATTTATTAAGCTAATTTAAAGCTTTTCCAAAAATTTATTACCAGGTTGAATATGAACTTCTCTTCTGCCCTCAGTGAGATGGATTGAAGAGGCAAAACAGAAAAACTGAGAGAAAATTCTAGTGGTATTGGAAGCTTTTTCACTTTCTTCAAAAGTTGGATACTTCAGGGGAAAATCACTTAATATCTTTTAAATTAAGAAAAACACAAATTTGACTTCTCCCCTTCAAAACCCTGCTAAATGAGGCTTTCCCAACTCTCAGTACATTTGCAGAAACCTACTAGTACATGTTTCCAAAAATTACAAGTTTAATTCATTATTATTAGGTTAATACTTTTTTTAAAAAAAGGATGAAATAAGGAAGTTTTCGTGTTATCCTTTTGTGAAATCCATTAAAAATCTTTGATGATCCTTGTAATAAAGATAGACAGATAGGAAAAATACCAGTGACAGAATCAGAAAACCCTACATTAGAAATCTCTCTTGTGCTTCAGGAGTTGGGACTGAGTAGAAAGTCACCGAAGCCCTTGGGTCAATTTCAGTATCCGTAAAACGAGGGAATTATCATAGATGCTCTCCTGGATTCCTTCCAAGGCTTTCACTCTCTGGGCAGGAAGCCTATGAAGCTCTAGTAGCTAACACAGACAAAGGTGACTTTGTAGCAGGCAGTGTTTCCAAGTAAGCACCTTGGGAGGAATGCCCAGGTGTAAAGCTCCAACTTACCTTGCTGCCAGAGGAAGAGGAAGGAAAGTATTTCACACATAATGAGCCTAATAAGACCTAGGAATACAGGGACAATCTGACTTCTTTGTTTCTGTCACCTGGAAGCATCAATTCATAGAATGATGGATCAGGAAAGGACATTGGACATTAGCACATTTTCTAGGAGAGCGTGCTGAGGCTCTGAGAAACCAGGTGTCTGGCTCAAGGGTAACTGAGGCAAATACCTAGAAGAAGAATCATGACGAGGATCCTAGTCTCTGACCCTTAGGCTGGTCCTCTTTTACACCGTGTTTTTACTATTTTTTGTTCCTGTCACCTCTGCACTTAGTTGGTAGAAGTCAAGTTAAGTTTCATATCTTCAGGAAACTTTACTTATTACTTAGTGGAGAGAATAACGGAATTCCTTAGAGAAGAACAGGACATCAGCTAAAATGCCTTTACAAAACCCTGTGATGTTGCAATCATTGCTGTTGCAATGCAATTGGAGCTGCTAAAGCGATGTTAGATCTTCTTACTTTTTAGAAGCAATTGTCCTTGAAAATCTTTTTATTTGCTCCTAAAAAGTCTATTTCCATAGCAAGCTCAAAATTAAGACAAAATTGTGTACAGATAAAGTATTAATGCTATTCTTTTAAATGTAAAGGTGTTTACCCTAAATGATGGGGCTTTTGAAGCTGAAATCTATATGGAAGCTGAAAGCTATGTTAATTTACCCATTTCAAGAGACTTTATGAGGGGAAAACACACACGAACATATACACATACACATAATTACTCTCACCCTATAGAATGTTAAGGACTAATACATATAGTATCAATTGTTTATCATGTACCTCTCAAGGCACATATTTTATTTCAGTTCTTAATGAAAGGAACTCAGTAATGTACTTGGCAGGACAGAAAACTCCCTAACTCTGATGCTTGTGCATTTCATATCAAAAGACATTGTAACTGTATCATGCCTTTCTTCTAACGCCATGAATTACTTTGTCTTATTTGTTGACCTAGAAATTTTTTTTAATGGGGAAATTGAAACACAAAGAGTTGAAATGAATGCATTGAATTACTAGCTTTAGAATTAGGGTCATCTAACCCCATCCAGTTTTTAGAAATAGAAGTGGGTCCTAGAGAAGCAGATGTCTGATTCAATGTTGTATGACAATTTAGTAGTAGATAATGGAGAATCTGGCGTTTCACTCCAATCTTGTGTGGTTTCCGTAACACCATGGTTTGTTCAGAGACACAGAGAAAAATATTGAAGCAGTCACAATAGGAATGAATTTCTTCTGATCCTAACATTATCAAACGTACTAAAAAATTGTAGAGGCCTCTGACTACCAAGGCTAAATATATCATAAGTTCCTGTAAAAGGAGCAAAAGTTTTTATGTTCTTTGTGAATTTAGGAGGCCTTGATTTTTAAGTTGACTTTGGACTCTCTACCCCATTTTGCAGATCTTTTACTAAATTTGAAGTACAAAGGTGATAATTATGTGTACGGAAAAAGTAATATAATTTAACATCCTCTCACTTGGCTAATATGTACATCAGTATCTGTCCCTGACTTTAAGTGTTCAGACTATCCAGTCCTAGTAATGAGTGGATACCAGCCTGATGACTGCCACATGACAGGGTCTCCAGCTGGGTTTAAAGCCACGTACCTTGAAACTTCTATTTTGCTACATTAATTTAAAGGTAGATATATGCATCTGTAATGCCCTCTATCTAGTCACCTGGTCACTTGATTATTGCTGTTACGGGAAAATAGTACTCATCAACTTTAGTGCAACTATTAAAATGCCCTTGATATCTTGCTATGCCTGAAGTATATAGAATACATACGTAGAAAATATATTGTCCCATTTCTCAGGGCTTTTACAGAGTACCAAGAGACGGAATCGTATATAGCAGATCTTTTTTTTTTTTTGGCCACGTCACGTGGCACGCAGATCCCAGTTCCCTGACCAGGAATCAAACCTGCACCCCCTGCAGTGGAAGCGCACAGAGTCCTAACCACTGGACCACTGGGGAAGTCCAAGAGATTTTAATCTATGAGTAGATTTCCTTAGCCTACTCCCAGCCTGACCAAGTATATTGGCTTCTTCACTCAAAGCCTAGAGTGAAGTGGTTAACAATGAAATAGATGCTATGAGTTTGATTCCCAGATTGGTCACATGCTAACCAGTTAAACCTGGGCAGGTTATTTAATTTCTTTGTACCTCAGTTTCCTTATCTGTAAAATAGGGATACTAATAATAACATTAGATTGAACTATATGAAATTAGTATTTTTGAAAGTCAAAATAAGTGGAATATGGTGTAATTAAATATTTATCCTCATAGGTTATTGTAAGAATGAATAAATGTGAGCATCAGAACAGTGTTAGCACATTCAGTAAACATTGACTATTATTATTATACAAATATTCTCCACCCCTTAGAGGGAGAACTCTCATCTCACTTACTTTCCAGATTGCTTTAACTACTTCGTTCATAGGATTCCTGTCTAAACCAGTCATCTGGCAAGAACTCATGTAAAATCCTGTGACACTACTTTTTCTATTTAATCACTTTTCTATTTATTCTCCATCCAGTGAAATCAAAACTTCCCTAAAAAGAAGAAACATACTGAAAAGAGTCTTTGTCCTCTCCACTCACTATTACAATTTGTTCTGTTTAGGACCAGTTACAAGCAGTCTTCCCATGTTCAAAAAATATTCTCCTATGTGTGTACATGATGCATATGTGTGTGTGTGTGTGTGTGTGCTGAGAGAGAGAATGAATTAGAATATTAGTACCAGTTGTGTTGAGAGTCAAAAAGTGGTTTTAGTCTCAGGTTATCAAGCCAACAATTAAACCACAGAATAACATTTGGTGAAATGGATCAGATTTAATGTGTTTCTGAAACTCAGAAATCAGCTGTCAATTATGTAAGTTATGTAAGAACCTAAAATGGGAGATTTTGTATTTGGCATGAAAAGTAAACTATGTTGATATTAAATTGGGCTAGAGGAAGAAAATTACACATGCTGATCTGCTTTTTCTTAAAACATTTTAAAGTGATTTTATTATTGGAGCTAATATGCAAATATATGTGTTTAAAACATGTTATTCTGCTATTTAAATTTATAATTTGTTTTAGGTTATTTCATGTTCTCATATATTATCATTAAATTTAAAACAAATGCTACCATCTTTAACAACCTATACTTCTGGCACATTTTTTTAGCTTTTTAGATACTATAATAATGTAAAAACTATTTTATCATATCTGGAAATGCTCTAAGCATATATTATGAAATTAATATAAATTAATTTTACTATTAAATATGTACTGTTGATTTGAAATTCTACTCGTTTTAATGAACATAAATAATTGTTATTTCAATTTATTTTATCTGGAAGCACTTTTTTGGCTACTGAAGGATCATTCTTTTCAAGAATGGGGGAAGGAAATGATGGTATAATTGAATGATGGTATAATTGAACATTAGTTTTTAATTGGAAATAAAGGTATCTTTAATTTCCTTCTTGGTGTTCTACAGTTAATATCATAGGGAAATTAAATTAAAATTATTTTAAATTGCCTATGTTATATAATATTCACCAAACATGTATCAAGTGACATTAACAGAGTCAAGTGATAAGTTAATCTTTGTAAATGGTGGCAGAACTTTGACCTTTTTCTGAAGTCCTTTGGTAGTTTCTACTCTCCACATTCATGGCAGCTCATGCCATTGACTTTTAGTGTGTCTAGCAAGAGCGCATAAACCCGCTGGGCCCACACAAATCTACTAGGAATCAAAGTCTAAAATACTGGTAAAAAAGTTTCCAGTTATAATGCATAGAAAGCACAAAGTCCCTAAAAAATATCCCTTGGAAATAACAAGAAATACACATATATATACATACACACACACACACATATACACATGAAGTAAAATGTATGGACTAGTTTAGGCCATTTCAAAGGCTGGTGTCCGGTGCCATCTTTTAGAACTGGAAGGTATCACAGAGTCCCAATTCTATATTTAAAAATTAGATAACAACATGATATGATTTTCTGATCTTTTTAAATTAAGCACTTCTTTTTTTTTATGCTGCTTGTATACAGGTAATAACTTTGCCAATTTGCTACTAGTCCGTTAAATAAAGCAAGTAATCTGCAATGAGTTTCAATTGTAGACAAAACTGACCAGTAGTAAAACTTATATATATTTGTAAAATAACAGAATTAACCTAAGTGCTCTGAGTCAGTGGTAAGATACTTGGCTCTCTGGGATTACACATAATTCAAAGATTTGACTTATATTGCATGCCGAACAGATATATATGCCAATCTCATTTAAAAAATAATTTTTTAGGGCTTCCCTGGTGGCGCAGTGGTTGAGAGTCCGCCTGCCGATGCAGGGGACACGGGTTCGTGCCCTGGTCTGGGAAGATCCCACATGCCGCGGAGCGGCTGGGCCCGTGAGCCATGGCCGCTGAGCCTGCGGGTCCGGAGCCTGTGCTCCGCAACGGGAGAGGCCACAGCCGTGAGAGGCCCGTGTACCGCAAAAAAAAAAAAAAAATTAATAATAATAATATTTTTTTAAACTAAATAAAAAAGAAACAGTTTTATTTAAATAAAGAAAAAATCCCAGCATCTTTACATGATTCAAATGGGCAAGATCATCATGGATATATGAACATCTGAGAGCAAACTCAGGCTTAGTCTTAAATGTACCACACAGCCCCTAACCATTGAAGGGATTCTGATGATGTCTTAGTCTGTGGATATTGAGCTGGGTTACAATGTAAACCAAAGATTGCAGATAACCCTCATTTCAAAAACAAGAAGGGAAAACACTCTATTTATTTATTTTATCCCTGCTTTGTTACCCTGCCCTAGTGAAATTATACTTTCAAAGTCATTACTGACCATGTTCTAACCATTATTTCCTTAATTTTCATCTGCCTGAGATCATTTTATTCTTTCCCTGAAAATTGGCTTCCTATTAACTTCCCAAAAAATGCACTCTATTGCTTTCATTGCTTCATATAAAATAATTTTACCCTTTTCTGTTTTTCTCTTCCTACCTACCTCTGAATGCACATATCCTATAGTAATTTCTCTGCCCTTTTGTCTCTATATTCAAATTCTCCTTAAGCAAATCTACTGTTTAGTTTTATCTGTATTCTCTATAATAATGATCAAATCTCTTGAGCTCTGACCTCTGAAATATACACTGATGTTCATATCAAATCGCTTATAAAATGTCTGTTTTTTATTCTTCTAAGGTATACATTTCTATCAATAACAACTGGACGTCTTGCAGTTTGTTCTTTCTACTCCTCTCTCTCCCTGTTTAGTCCCTCTATCCCATTGCATCCCATCACCCATCAGTTCTATGTACTCCACCACACTAAACCAGAGTGCCTTTTGTTACGTGCAGACTGTGCAAAGATCTTTCTAAAGGGAGTCTTAAATTCTCCTTGAAAGTGGTCATGTCCTACGTAGCGCTTCCTGTTTTTGGTCTCCTCACTTTCCAGTACATTCTATTGTAGAATGATAGAGTACAAAACTGTGTAAACCATTTAGTCTCTCCCTTCAGATTGCCTAGGTATGGAAACTAACTCGTCCTCCTTTTGGCTAGGTGAGTTGGCAAGTTGATTTAGGGTCTTGTGACTGTAAAATGGGTAAAATAATAGTACCTTCTCATAGATATTTCTGAAGATTAAATGAATTAGTATATATGCAGCTCTTAGTAGGACTAAATAAATGCTTTATTAGTATATAGTATGGTATATTAGTATGTATGGTATATAGCATATTAGTATATAGTATATTTGATATCAATCTCTGAATGCAGATTTTGTTATATCTAACACCTACCAGAAAACATAAACCATCTACTATTGCCTATCATTTCATTAATTAGTCTTCTAACTGATGTTCAAAGCTTCCTAAATCTTACCCCATGTTATTACTTTTCTAATTGTCTCTCCTGTTAATCCTATATTTTTGGCACATTTTTTAATATTCCTCCTTCCCTCGTCACATTTACTTGCATTTCCACAACTTTTCCCATAGTCAAACTGTCAAACAGTCCTTTGACACTTTTATTGGAGCCTTCTTTGGACTTTCAAAATTTTGTACTTCAAAATCCAATTCAAATCTCACCTTCTTCCTGAAGTTATTGAATACTCTGAGAAAGTTCTCTTTCTAAATAATATTTATTTTCTACAGTATATGCTTTAGAATTCAATTATAGAGTTTCACAGGTCTCTGTAGTTTTTACAATATGCTTTCCCCAGTTAAAACTTATCTTTCTTGAGATAAATATTTATTTTATTCTCTTAGCCTCTATATAAAAGCCAATTTTTGATGACTCAAAACACTTATTTCCTCAGGATTAGCCATTATGAACTTAGAGATAAATAGTAAACAATTAAAATAGATGCTGGCACCTCTCATGCCATCTAACAGGGTCTAAATGAATAATATTGTTGAATAATAAGAAAGAATAGATGATCACTATTCAGCTACAGATGATCAATTATGTATCAAAAAAGTCTTAGTCTAAAATGCTGTGCACTGGAAGATTATTGTCACTTTTCTATTCTGAAGATTTTTCCACAAAATAAGTTATAGTCTCTGTGTTAGAACTGATCCTGTTCTCTCGCCCCAGAATATACAGAAGAGAAGCAAGTTTATAGAGCAGAAAGGGTGTTAACAATGGCAATTCCCTCTCGCACTATTAGATCCTCCCCACCTCACCATCACCTGTCTGTCTCTATTGAACTGTATTAAAAATAGGGCTTCCCTGGTGGCACAGTGGTTAAGAATCCACCTGCCAATGTAGGGGACATGGGTTCGAGCCCTGGTCCAGGAAGATCCCACATGCCGCAGAGCAACTAAACCCGTGCGCCCAACTACTGAGCCTGCGAGCCACAACTACTGAAGCCCATGCGCCTAGAGCCCGTGCTCCACAACAAGAGAAGCCACCGCAATGAGAAGCCCGTGCACCGCAACGAAGCGTAGCCCCTGCTCACCACAGATAGAATAAGCCCGCGTGCAGCAACAAAGACCCAATACAGCCAAAAATAAATAAATATATAAAATATAATAATAATAATACCAAGAAAACTGGGAATTCCAAGGAAGGAGATGGAATTTAATGTATGTTTTCAGTTAAATGCATGAGGTTGAAAATTTTGCAGTCTGTTAGCAAGAGAAAGGATAGAAATGACTATACTGTTATTAAGCAAATATAGCATGCAACTATAGAAACTGTACTTAAAAATGTCCTATTTTTTAAAAATCTGTTATACTAAGACAAGAGCTATAATGGTACAGTGAGAAAAGTTTTTAAATTTAAAGACTAAGCATTTTAGCTAAACCAAAAAAACACTGGAAAATAGTAACTTCTTGTCCTGGGTAACTAGATTTGAAATTAAATCTTCATATTTATTTGTCAATTAGGTCAGTGCTTTAGTGAAATATAATTGTATATGTTTATACTCCTAGTAAGAGTAAGATGTTAAACATGGATGAATGGATGAGACAGATCAAGGTCTTAGCAGGAACAGAAACTGCAGTATGAGTTGGTAGTCTAGCCCATTTTCAGATTCAGTTCTTGTTGTTCTCCATGTGCACTGTGCTTACTAACGTCTAGACCGCTGACATCTGAATCAGGCTGAGAGCTGAGGCCAGCATTCAGATATGTTTTATTTGGCTAGCACTGTATTTTATTTATTTTTAGTGAATGAAATAATACTTTATAATTTTGATTAAGAGGTAAAGGAATAGAGAACAACTGAATTTGAGATATTCGAGAGAATAATTTGGAAATTAATCTTTCAGTGTTTACTTTCCATGTTCATACAATGAACTAGGCTTCTATTCAGCCTCACTATATATGATATGATGCATCACATAACTTTGTATAAGTTGCCACAAATACAGGATACCTAATATACAGTGAATGAAAGAAATTTTGTCAGCAAGACTGCCCTCATAGCTCCATTTCACTTTATATTTGTTTTTCAGTTTTCTTAGATTTTCAATGTATTTATACACAAACTCATTTTGTCTATAGCATTGAAATAGTAAAAAAAAACAAAAAAAACAAACCAAAAGAATCAAACTTTTTTTTTTTTTTTGCAGTATGCAGGCCTCTCACTGTTGTGGCCTCTCCCGTTGCGGAGCATGGGCTCCGGACGCGCAGGCTCAGCGGCCATGGCTCACAGGCCCAGCCGCTCCACGGCATGTGGGATCTTCCCAGACCGGGGCATGAACCCGTGTCCCCTGCATTGGCAGGTGGACTCTCAACCACTGCGCCACCAGGGAAGTCCCAAACCTTTTAATAAGAATATCAAAATGTCATCTTTTTTTTTTTCTTTCACATATGTACTTTATTTTTCATCAATGGTAAAAAAAAAAAGCCTAACGTGCTTCACCTTGTAAGATTTTACAAAAAGGGTATATATTTCCAAACATATGTACAACAGATTTTTTTTTACACAATCAGAGGAACCAACAAAATATCCACAAATGTTGCATGCTAATTGCTCATCAACTAGCTCCACACACTTTTTCATGGTTTTGCTTCACTGTCTCCATCTTCTCTTTGTGTAAAAGCAGTGTAGCATTGTATTTTAAAAATGAACATACATGCCTTCGGGAAGAGCACACACTTTTAAATTCACAATAGTCCTTGTCTTGTTTTTACCTTGTTCTTGGTAGTTCCCCCCCCCTTTTTTTTTTAAACCTTGTCTCCAAACCCCTGAAGCCATTTGAATTTGCCATCCCTGGTTTAGGACTTCAGCAGATCTACTTTTCTTTATTCTAGTCTTCCTTCTCTTTATCAATTAAAGTTGGTGAGTATGAAACTGAATTAGAAGGAACTAGGGTGGGAGATAAACTCTAGTTTGTTGTACAAAGCCTATATATTAAGTCACTTTATTTTTAGTGACTTAACACATAGGTGATTAAATATATTTTAGGCACTTTTATTTTTAGTTTTGTTAAAACTATAGTCAACTTGTTACATATATACTAGGATATGTTCTAAATTACATTTCTCGAAGTACCTTCTAAAAGTCAATTATCAAACTTCATCAATAAGAAATGTTCATAAGACAATCATATATTATTACACATATCATATAGAGCAGTTTACCAAACAGAAATAATTTTTACCAGTTTTACCAAATATTCCTACATCAATTTTAAACAATTTAAACAATTTTGTTTAAGTTATATATATATTAAATATGATTTTACTTTTCTCAACATTAATCAAACTGCACCTATTTTATAAATGTACCCTCACAAAATAACACTCATTTCTCATTAAAAAGCTTATCAGCATACTCTGTTGACATAATTAAATGTAATTATTTCTACTTACCTACATACCTATAATAGTTTTTTATCAGAAATTAAATATTTAGACCTAAGATGACAGTGCATTCATATAGAATATGAATGGTAGAATATACATCATACTGTGACCACTTCTCTATCATGTAGAGTTTCAGTAGTTCACAATCACGTTTGTGTTGGAGACACATTATTGCCAGTTACAATGAAATATCAAACAGCCACCCTAAGCCAAAAAGGGATGGAAGATAGAATGAATCAGGACAGCAAGAAATAGTCTTGAAATTACTTGTACCTTTTTAATTTTCTTCTCAATAAGCATGTCTCCAACTGGCATTAGAATACCTCCAAACACAGCCAGGACTGCACCAATGACAGCACCAGCGATGAGCCCACAGTTTCGATCGCAGCCCATTTTTCTGGTTCAGGGAAAAAACTAAGGTTCAGCACCCGCTTCTTTCAAACTTCCAAGTCTGATGAAGGTGGTTTCCAAGAGGTCTGGTTCTATCATTAGAAGGAGATCATAAAACATAAGCATAAGTATGATACAAAAAGATCAAAGTACAAGGAAAACACACAACTGAAACAGATCATTTTGCCAGTTATAAACAGATGTTTTTTTTAAAAAAAAATAAAACTTTCTATGTCTTGTCCTTTCTTGATTTGACCTACCTACCAGTGGTAGAAGTAATAAATAATGTCACATAGAGCAGTTCTTCAAAGTTCTCCTCTTTAAAATTTTCTTTCTATGGATGATTAACATTCTGAAATCTTATCTAAGGAGAATATGCCTACTGTACTCTTGCCCTCTGCTTACCTTGCATCAGCCTGGGACACTTACGGGCATCTTCACCGTCTATCTGGCTTCTCCACCCCAACACAACCATCTGCACCCTAACTGGAGTTCTCCTGCAAACTGAATGTGGGTGGACTGATGTCTATCACATCTAAATGCTAAGCAAGTTTGGTGACAGATGTTTTCTTTACCTTTTTCACAAATAGAGAGATGCGGATTTTACAGGAAATGATCTGATGAGTCTCAGAGGAATCAATTCTTGTAATCAATTGTAAGCTATCTGTTAAAACAAAAAAGCATGAGTAAATTGGGAAAATACATTGCCAGAAAATTAGCACTAGACTACTCCCTAATAACATCAAAATTATAATCATTATTAAAAGAAAATTCCACTTTCATCAATATTGAGTTCATGCCTGCATTCTTTCTTATATACGGTGTTGAAAACATTGAAATATTTTAAAGAAGAGTACTTCATTTTCAATTTTTTTTAACATCTTTATTGGAGTATAATTGCTTTACAATGGTGTGTTAGTTTCTGCTTTATAACAAAGTGAATCAGTTATACATATACACGTTCCCATATCTCTTCCCTCTTGCGTCTTCCTCCCTCCCACCCTCCTTATCCCACCCCTCTAGGTGGTCACAAAGCACGGAGCTGATCTCCCTGTGCTATGTGGCTGCTTCCCACTAGCTATCCACTTTATGCTTGGTAGTGTATATATGTCCATGCCACTCTCTCACCTCGTCACAACCTCCCCCTACCCCTCCCCATATCCTCAAGGAAGTCCATGCTCTAGTAGGTCTGTGTCTTTATTCCCGTCTTACCCCTAGGTTCTTCATGACCTTTTTTTTTTTCTTAGATGCCATATGTATGTCCATCAACAGATGAATGGATAAAGAAGATGTGGACCATATATACAATGGAATATTACTCAGCCATAAAAAGAAACAAAATTTAGTCAATTTCTTTTTTTAATAACTGATTTTTAGGTAGTCTAAAGGTGAAAAGACTTTAAAGAAAATATGTAGAGGACGTCTAGTTTCTGTGATAGGCATTGCTTTCTTGCTGGTCTCACATATATATATTTTAACATATTCAAGGGCAATATTGTTCATTTTGTCATGGGCAACTGACTCATGCCAGTTCTGTTAAAAGCAACTAGATTGTGTCAGTATGTATGTCACTTAGTCAGTCTTATCTTTGGAAGAAAACTCTTAGTGGAATAAGTAGATCCTATTGTAACAAAGTTAATAAGACTTTATTATTCAAATATTGAAAACATACTCACTTGAGCTATTTTGGTTGCAATCACATTTTTTATAATGGGGTTGACCTGACATCAATAAACAGAATGTGCTTTGTAGCTTATAAACAAATATTCCCTACTTCAAAATGCCCCTGGCCAAGGAAAACAAAAATGCCAACAGAATGGAGGCTACAGATAAAAAAGAGGCACACGCAATATTTTTCTCAACCTTGTAAGTAGAATAATAATTATACTTTGTTATGGTCTCAGATTTTCCCTCCGTAGCTTTGTTGTGGTTGAAGTACCACTCTGATGATTTTATTAGTAGTTCTTTCCACTTGAGGAAACATTTCGTTTTTTTAAAATATTAATTGCATAGCTAAGAAAATAGTGTTAAGACTAATGTTAAGAAAATAAGACTTTTCCCCCAAATGGAAAAAGATGTAATAAAATTTTTTCATGGCAATTTCTTTATTTTTCATCCTTTAGGATCTCCCTTTACCAATGCCTTATAGCTAGGATACTTCCACTGGAAATCAGGATGAGCAAACTGATTCACACTGAGGTCCTCATGGCTAAGAAGCTTGAATAGTCATGAGTGTCACATGTTTTTTCCCAATGTAAACAAAACACACAAGCCTAAACAAGTGATTTATTTTTCCTGTGGAATTTTATGTGTCCCTGAGCAAGAAGAGTTGGCTTTTTATTAATTGCTTGGGGGTGGAGGGGGAAGAATATATGCTACCTCCTATGGCTTTGGCCAGGATTGTCATAATGCAGTGGAACAACTTATTTAAACCTGATAATAATGACTAGATATTCACAAGTACAATCTCCTTTGCAAAGGATAATTGTACAGCACCTTAAAATTTTTGTGAAGCATCATCCTTTTTGTTTTTGTTTTTTTATTTTTGCAGTACGCGGGCCCCTCACTGTTGTGTCCTCTCCCATTGCGGAGCGCAGGCTCAGTGGCCATGGCTCACGGGCCCAGCCGCTCCGCGGCCTGTGGGATCTTCCCGGACCGGGGCACGAACCCGTGTCCCCTGCATCGGCAGGCAGACTCTCAACCCCTGCGCCACCAGGGAAGCCCTGAAACATCATCTTTTAAACGATCATTGTAATTGCTGAGTAGAGAATGTCACCCAGGTGTTCTGTACTGTATACAAGTGATCATATCTAAGGAGAGCTTATCCTTAGGGATAAGGGAGCTTATCAAGTAATATTTTACTGAATGCCCATTTCATAGACCATTCCCCAGTTCAAAATCTGCAAGTTATACTTAAGGTAGTCATCAAAATACAGGGATCGAGCCTGCTGTAACTGAGAGACTGGAGAATAAACTGAAGCGTGATGGGCTACTCACTTGTCTCTTGCCAGCTGACCTTGGGCAAGTCACTTAATAGCTCTATTCCTCAGTTTCCTCATGTGTAAAATAAGATGCTAAGATGAGATCCCCAGTTTTTAATTTAGGCAGCTGAACTGGTTCTTCACTCAACTTCTTACATGGAAGACCAGGCAGAGTGACTTTGATCACAGCAGTGGCAGCAGTGGTGGGAACCCCAAGACCCTGATTCCTAACTTGGTCTCCCCACTCCCAACGAACACTATCCTATCCCATGTTTAGGAAACTTGAGGAGAATCTCTGTAGAAACAAAAGGACTGCAATTCGTTAAAAAATTGGGACACGAAATCCCGAGGGTCAAATTCTAGTTTTGTTTCTATAACATCATGAATCTATTAAAAAATACAACTCAAAGATAAAATCATCTCTTTCCGAAAGATATTGTATTTTCTATATAAACACCACTAAAAATTATTCAATACTAAGGTTATTTGCAATTCTGACAGATGGAATATAAAATGAGTTAAACATTACAAGTCCATGGTTTCTGAGATGGATAGAGGTGTGTATTATTTGCCCCTTTCCAGATCTATGCCATCACCTAGTTAAGAATCTACCTGACCTTTCCCAGAATCATTCTCCTTTATTCAAGCAGCCCCACGGACTACAGGAAAGAGTTTCTGCAAGGGGCAAAGAGTCCCAAGAAAGTCCACTGGATGACCCAGGGGGCAACAGGTTATTCAATGTCTCTCTAAACCTGAAAACTCATTATTATGACTTCCAAGGACCCTGAGCCCAGAGATGTGAAGTCATGGGCAGACCTGGGTACTGCCTAGGCTCTGTCTGCTTTGAATTTAAAACTGAAGTGAGATAGTGTACACAGCCCACTGCTGTTGAGTCAAGTTCATCAGAAAACAAAAGTGTCAATAATTTTTTGGGTTGAATTGCATGGTTAGACAGTTCCTAGTCTGACACTGTCTGGATGATGCATAAGCAAAGGTACAAGAGTTACTCTAACATTCCTGCATATGTGTACTGATATTTTCAACAGAAAAAGATTGAGTTTATCTAATTTTTCACATTTTCTATTGGCCGACATACTTTTGTTACCTTGATATAAGTTTCCTTTTTTTTCTCTAAGAATAGGCAAGATATTTCACATGTGTAGTGTAGTCCTCCTTTATCAATGGCTTTGCTTTCCACAGTTTCACTTACCCATGGTCAAAAGTGGTCAAGTGAAGGTAACTAAACCTGTAGAAAGCAAAATCTTGGCTACAGGGGGACTACTTAGGGTTTGGTGCTATCTCTGGGTTCAGGCACCCAATGAGGGTCTTAGAAGGTATCCTCCACACCCGCGAATATGGGGGAACTACTTACTCGTGTTCATTTATTATGCTTCAGTGCCCTGTCACCATAAGTTAAGTATTGCTATTATAATTATACTTTAACCTTATGCTTCATACTACAAAATTACAAACACAAGTTGACCCTTGAACAACACGGAGGGGTTATGGACCCTGCAGGCAGTGGAAAATCCACATATAACTATACAGTCAGCCCTCCTTATCTGTAGTTCTGCATCTGTGGATCCAACCAACTACACATTGTGGAGCAGGTAGTACTGTAGTATCTACGGAAAAAATTCTGTGTCAAAGTGGACCCACAAAGTTCAAACTTGTTCTGTTCAAGGGTCAACTGTAGTTTTATTCACCTGAAGCAAAGGAGGGACTAACAAATTAAGTAGGACATGAATTGAATACATAAAAGTTCAGGTTACTCAGGACATTCTATTCAAGAGCTTCATAAAAAAAGTGTAGTTATTCCCCACTCTCCTCTCACATGTAGCCATTTAGAGCACATAAAATTTGTGTTTTGCACACATGGTTTTCTCAGTAGTACAGCTTCTTACATAATAAAATTTATTTTACTTGCTAATATTAGATTAAGTTTTATTCTTTACTGTTATTTCTTCTTCATAATAAGACATTGAGGAGAGGACTGGCGGTGTGAACACAGCCTGCAGGGGGTTAGTGCACCACGGCTAGCCGGGAGGGAGTCCGGGAAAAGGTCTGGAGCTGCCGAAGAGGCAAGAGACTTTTCCTTCCCTCTCTGTTTCCGGGTGCGAGAGGAGAGGGGATTAAGAGCGCTGCTTAAAGGAGCTCCAGAGACGGGCGCGAGCCGGGGCTAACAGCACGGGCCCCAGAGACGGGCATGAGACGCTAAGGCTGCTGCTGCCGCCACCAAGAAGCCTGTGTGCGAGCACAAGTTACTATCCACACCCCCTTCCGGGGAGCCTCTGCAGCCCGCCACTGTCAGGGTCCCGGGATCCAGGGACAACTTCCCCGGGAGAACACATGGCACACCTCAGGCTGGTGCAACGTTACACCGGCCTCTGCCACCACAGGCTCCTCCCGCATCCATATCCCTCCCTTCCCCCGGCCTGAGTGAGCCAGAGCCCCGGAATCAGTGGCTCCTTTAACCCCGTCCTGTCTGAGCGAAGAACACACGCCCTCCGGCGACCTACATGCAAAGGCGGGTCCAGATCCAAAGCTGAGCCCCGGGAGCTGTGCGAACAAAGAAGAGAACGAGAAATCTCTCCCAGCAGCCTCGGAAGCAGCGGATTAAATCTCCACAATCAACTTGATGTACCCTGCATCTGTGGAATACATGAATAGACAACGAATCATCCCAAATTGAGGAGGTGGACGTTGAGAGCAAGATTTATTATTTTTTCCCCTTTTCCTCTTTTTGTGAGTGTGTATGTGTATGCTTCTGTGTGAGATTTTGTCTGTACAGCATTGCTTTCACCTTTTGTCCTAGCGTTCTGTCCGTCCCTTTTTTTTTAACTTAAAAAAATTTTTTTTCTTAATAATTATTTTTTATTTTTATAACTTTATTTTATTTTATCTTACATTATTTTATTTTCTCTTCTTTCTTTCTTTCTTTTTCTTTCTTTCTACTTTTTCTCCCTTTTATTCTGAGCCGTGTGGATGAAAGGTTCTTGGTGCTGCAGCAAGGAGTCAGTGCTGTGCCTCTGAGGTGGGAGAGCCAACTTCAGGACACTGGTCCACAAGAGACCCCCCAGCTCCACATAATATCAAATGGCGAAAATTTCCCAGAGATCTCCATCTCAACACCAACACCCAGCTTCACTTAATGACCAGCAAGCTACAGTGCTGGAAACCCTATTCCAAACAACTAGCAAAACAGGAACACAACCCCACCCATTAGCAGAGAGGCTGCCTAAAATCATAAAAAGGCCACAGACACCCCAAAACACACCACCAGACATGGACCTGCCCACCAGAAAGACAAGATCCAGCCTCATCCACCAGAACACAGGCACTAGTCCCCTCCACCAGGAAGGCTACACAACCCACTGAACCAACTTTAGCCACTGGGGACAGACACCAAAAACAATGGGAACTACGAACCTGCAGCCTGCAAAAAGGAGACCCCAAACACAGTAAGATAAGCAAAATGAGAAGACAGAAAAACACAAGGCAGATGAAGGAGCAAGATAAAAACCCACCAGACCTAACAAATGAAGAGGAAAGAGGCAGTCTACCTGAAAAAGAATTCAGAATAATGATAGTAAAGATGATCCAAAATCTTGGAAATAGAATAGAGAAAATGCAAGAAACATTTAGCAAGGACCTAGAAGAACTAAAGAGGAAACAAGCAATGATGAACAACACAATAAATGAAATTAAAAATACTCTAGATGGGATCAATAGCAGAATAACTGAGGCAGAAGAATGGATAAGTGACCTGGAAGAATAAATAGTGGAAATAACTACTGCAGATCAGAATAAAGAAAAAAGAATGAAAAGAACTGAGGACAGTCTCAGAGACCTCTGGGACAACATTAAATGCACCGACATTTGAAGTATAGGGGTCCCAGAAGAAGAAGAGAAAAAGAAAGGGACTGAGAAAATATTTGAAGAGATTATAGTTGAAAACGTACCTAATATGGGAAAGGAAATAGTTAATCAAGTCCAGGAAGCACAGAGAGTCCCATACAGGATAAATCCAAGGAGAAACATGCCAAGACACATATTAATCAAACTGTCAAAAATTAAATATAAAGAAAACATATTAAAAGCAGCAAGGGAAAAACAACAAATAACACACAAGGGAATCCCCATAAGGTTAACATCTGATCTTTCAACAGAAACTCTGCAAGCCAGAAGGGACGGGCAGGACATATTTAAAGTGATGAAGGAGAAAAAGCTGCAACCAAGATTACTCTACCCAGCAAGGATCTCATTCAGATTTGATGGAGAAACTAAAACCTTTACAGACAAGCTAAAGCTGAGAGAGTTCACCACCACCAAACCAGCTTTACAACAAATGCTAAAGGAACTTCTCTAGGCAAAAAACACAAGAGAAGGAAAAGACCCACAATAACGAACCCAAAACAATTAAGAAAATGGGAATAGGAACATACATATCGATAATTCCCTTAAATGTAAATGGATTAAATGCTCCCACCAAAAGACACAGATTGGCTGAATGGATACAAAAACACTTGCTGTCTACAAGAGACCCACTTCAGACCTAGGGACACACACAGACTGAAAGTGAGGAGATGGAAAAAGATATTCCATGCAAATGGAAACCAAAAGAAAGCCGGAGTAGCAATTCTCATATCAGACACAATAGACTTTAAAATATAGACTATTACAAGAGACAAAGAAGGACACTACATATGATCAAGGGATCGATCCAAGAAGAAGATATAACAATAGTAAATATTTATTCACCCAACATAGGAGCACCTCAATACATAAGGCAAATACTAACAACCATAAAAGGGGAAATCAACAGTAACACATTCATAGTAGGGGACTTTAACACCTCACTTTCACCAATGGACAGATCATCCAAAATGAAAATAAATAAGGAAACACAAGCTTTAAATGATACATTAAACAAGATGGACTTAATTGGTATTTATAGGACATTCCATCCAAAAACAACAGAATACACATTTTTCTCAGGTGTTCATGGAACATTCTCCAGGATAGATCATATCTTGGGTCACAAATCAAGCCTTGGTAAATTTAAGAAAATTGAAATTGTATCAAGTATCTTTTCTGACCACAACGCTATAAGACTAGATACCAATTACAGGAAAAGATCTGTAAAAAATACAAACACATGGAGGCTAAACAACAGACTACTTAATAACCAAGAGATCACTGAAGAAATCAAAGAGGAAATCAAAAAGTACCTAGAAACAAATGACAATGGAGACACGACGACCCAAAACCTATGGGATGCAGCAAAAGCAGTTCTAAGAGGGAAGTTTATAGCAATAAAATCCTACCTTAAGAAACAGGAAACATCTCATATAAACAACCTAACCTTGCACATAAAGCAATTAGAGAAAGAGGAACAAAAAAATCCCAAAGTTAGCAGAAGGAAAGAAATCATAACGATCAGATCAGAAATAAATGAATAAGCAATGAAGGAAACGACATAAAGAACTATAAAAGTAAACGCTGGTTCCTGGAGAAGATAAACAAAATTGATAAACCATTAGCCAGACTCATCAAGAAAAAAAGGGAGAAGACTCAAATCAATAGAATTAGAAATGAAAAAGGAGAAGTAACAACTGACACTGCAGAAATACAAAAGATCATGAGAGATTACTACATGCAACTCTATGCCAACAAAATGTACAACCTGGAAGAAACGGACAAATTTTTAGAAATGCACACACAACCTGCCAAGACTGAATCAGGAAGAAATAGAAAATATGAACAGACCAATCACAAGCACTGAAATTGAGACTGTGATTGAAAATTTTACAACAAACAAAAGCCCAGGACCAGATGGCTTCACAGGTGAATTCTATCAAACATTTAGAGAAGAGCTAACACCTATCCTTCTCAAACTCTTCCAAAATATAACAGAGGGAGGAACACTCCCAAACTCATTCTACGAGGCCACAGTCACCCTGATACCAAAACCAGACAAGGATGTCACAAAGAAAGAAAACTACAGGCCACTATCACTGATGAACATAGATGCAAAAATCCTCAACAAAATACTAGCAAACAGAATCCAACAGCACATTAAAAGGATCATACACCATGATCAACTGGGGTTTATTCCAGGAATGCAAGGATTCTTCAATATACGCAAACTGAACAACGTGATACACCATATTAACAAACTGAAGGAGAAAAACCATATGATCATCTCAACAGATGCAGAGAAAGCTTTCGACAAAACTCAACACCCATTTATGATAAAAACCCTGCAGAAAGTAGGCATAGAGGGAACTTTCCTCAACATAATGAAGGCCATATATGACAAACCTACAGCCAACATCGTCCTCAATGGTGAAAAACAAAGAATTTCCACTAACATCAGGAACAAAACAAGGTTGCCCACTCTCACCACTCTTATTCAACATAGTTTTGGAAGTTTTAGCCACAGCAATCAGAGAAGAAAAGGAAAAAAATGGAATCCAAATCAGAAAAGAAGAAGTAAAGCTGTCACTGTTTGCAGATGACATGATACTATACATAGAGAATCCTAAAGATGCTACTAGGAAACTACTAGAGCTAATCAATGAATTTGGTAAAGTAGCAGGATACAAAATTAATGCACAGAAATCTCTGGCATTCCTATACACTAATGATGAAAAATCTGAAAGTGAAACCAAGGAAACACACCCATTTACCATTGCAACAAAAAGAATAAAATATCTAGGAATAAACCTACCTAAGGAGACCAAAGACCTATATGCAGAAAATTATAAGACACTGATGAAAGAAATTAAAGATGATACAAATAGGTGGAGAGATATACCATGTCCTTGGATAGGAAGAATCAACATTGTGAAAATGACTATACTACCCAAAGCAATCTACAGATTCAATGCAATCCCTATCAACCTACCACTGGCATTTTTCACAGAACTAGAACAAAAAATTTCACAATTTGTATGGAAACACAAAAGACCCCGAATAGCCAAAGCAATCTTGAGAACGAAAAACGGAGCTGGAGCAATCAGCCTCCCTGACTTTAGACTATACTGCAAAGCTACTGCAATCAAGATAGTATGGTACGGGCACAAAAACAGAAATATAGATCAATGGAGAAGGATAAAAAGCCCAATGATAAACCCACACACATATGGTCACCTTATCTTTGAAAAAGGAGGCAGGAATGTACAGTAGAGAAAGGACAGCCTCTCCAATAAGTGGTGCTGGGAAAACTGGACAGCTACATGTAAAAGTATGAGATTAGAACACTCCCTAACACCATACACAAAAATAAGCTCAAAATGGATTAAAGACCTAAACGTAAGGCCAGAAACTATCAAACTCTTAGAGGAAAACATAGGCAGAACACTCTGTGACATAAATCACAGCAAGATCCTTTTTGACCCCCCTCCTAGAGAAATGGAAATAAAAACAAAAATGAAGCAACTGACAAAGGAGTAATCTCCAAATTTACAAGCAGCTCATGCAGCTCAATGACAAAACAACAAACAACCCAATCCAAAAATGGGCAGAAGACCTACACAGACATTTCTCCAAAGAAGATATACAGATTGCCAACAAACACATGAAAGAATGCTCAACATCATTAATCATTAGAGAAATGCAAATCAAAAGTACAATGAGATATCATCTCACACTGGTCAGAATGGCCATCATCAAAAAACCTAGAAACAATAAATGATGGAGAGGGTGTGGAGAAAAGGGAACACTCTTGCACTGCTGGTGGGAACGTGAATTGGTACAGCCACTATGGAGAACAGTATGGAGGTTCCTTAAAAACCTGCAAATAGAACTACCATACGACCCAGCAAACCCACTCCTGGGCATATACCCTGAGAAAACCATAATTCAAAAAGAGTCATGTACCAAAATGTTCATTGCAGCTCTATTTACAATAGCCAGGAGATGGAAGCAACCTACATGTCCATCATTAGATGAATGGATAAAGACGATGTGGCATATATATACAATGGAATATTACTCAACCATAAAAAGAAACGAAATTGAGTTATTTGTAGTGAGGAGGATGGACCTAGAGTCTGTCATACAGAGTGAAGTAAGTCAGAAAGAGAAAGACAAATACTGTATGCTAACCCATATATATGGAATCTAAGAAAAAATAACAATGTCATGAAGGACCTATGGGTAAGACAGGAATAAAGATACAGACCTACTAGAGAATGGACTTGAGGATATGGGGAGGGGTAATGGTAAGCTGTGACAAAGTGAGAGAGTGGCATGCACATATACACACTACCAAACGTAGAATAGATAGCTGGTGGGAAGCAGCTGCATAGCACAGGGAGATCAGCTCGGTGCTTTGTGACCACCTCGAGGGGTGGGATACGGAGGGTGTGAGGGAGGGAGACACAAGAGGGAAGAGATATGGGAACACATGTATATGTATAACTGATTCACCTTGTTGTAAAGTGGAAACTAACACACCATTGTAAAGCAATTATACTCCAATAAAGATGTAGAAAAAGAAAAAAAGAAAGCACATTTTACTCAAACATAAACAAAAACTAAGATATTGATATCTGTAATAACTTATTGTTTGCTTAAAGTACTTAAATTTAGAAAACAAAAAATAATCAAAGGTACAGGGAAGAAAACATATTTTTGAGACCAATAAGAAGGAAGAGAAAATAAGAAGAAATGTTTTAAGATATCACTAATCCCATAACTTTCTTCAGTCTCTATGGAGATCAGCTGTATCCTATCAGTTCACAGACGTTAAGTCCTATTCCTTTTGTAGAATTCATGAGTATATGTACACGTGGCTGTTTCTTTTTTTGCTGTCATATCTACGAAATGTTTCTAGATGAACTTATGAGATTTATGCCATTCTACTATGTTGGAAACCTGGTGATAGGAACTGAGACTGAGCTATAAGAAGCGTCTCCATTAGTAGGTCAGCAAAATAAAGTTCCCAGAGAATCTGTAATTATTCCCATGTTGCAGATAGAGCTGTGTTTCCTGGGAAACTCCACTCAGAAAAGGCATGGCCCAGAGGTACAGTTTCCTGGGATGTGAACTACGAAACTTTAACATTTTCAGATTATAAGAGTATGTACTTGTACCATAAATGAGTGCCAGGACCTGGATGACATTTTCTAACTCATGAGTGAGTTAGAAATTTCCTATTCTCTCCATAAGCCTTCCTTCCACTTTTCCTTGGAATAGGAAACCAGATCACACACCTCTGTTTTCCACTAGACACACACTGTGATTCTTTTGATACACAGTCTTCCTCACCTAATAAATACAGTATCTGCCCACAAAACGCAGTTTTAGAGTTCTGGGGGTGGTTAATTCAACAATAGGTTGAATATGAATGATGAAAATTAGCTTTCCAAATTAAGTTCCTGCTCACACTCTTACTTTATATGATATCTAGGTGTGTTTACAAAGCCGTGATTCCCTAGCCATGAGGAAGATGCAGATTCACATCAAACTAGTTAAGTCAGTCATTTAAATCTGGTTGTGTTTCATTATGTGGAAACAGAAGGGAATTAGACTAGTACTTATTTTACACACAATCCCAACATATAAAGAGAGTTAAAAGAATAGCTATTCTGGTCAAAGTTGGCAAGAACTGTGGCCCTTTCCCCTTTCCAGTCACATCTCATTTGGGCTCTGAGTCATCCCCACAGAACCCAACGGCTATGTGGAAAATATTTAAATAACTAGATTAGGAGATCTCCGACACCTTCTCTTATTCAAGTTACCATAATCCTTTTAATTTGTATGGGCATTTCCATCCTATCAGAATATATGGAGCTAAACATATATAACAGAAAAAAGTTTATAGACATCTACAATACAAAACAATAATATACTTTACTGAATTATGCCTTTCAAATATAACAAGTTAAAACTTGTTTTGGTGGTAGTCTTAGAAAATTAAAACAATAATTACATTGACTTCATTATTACACTAAATGTTCTTCTAGAAGCAAACCAACCTTTTTGGGGTAGTTTTTGGAGTACTTGAGTATAGAGATTACTATAGGTTTGAAATGATTCTCTTAGAGTCATGTCCGTTTAAATAGGATTATCTAGAGCCATTCTTTTGTTTGTTTGTTTGTTTTTGCGGTATGCGGGCCTCTCACTGTTGTGGCCTCTCCCGTTCTCTCCCGTTGCGGAGCACAGGCTCCGGACGCGCAGGCTCAGCGGCCATGGCTCACGGGCCCAGCCGCTCCGCGGCATGTGGGATCTTCCCGAACTGGGGCACGAACCCGCATCCCCTGCATCGGCAGGCAGACTCTCAACCACTGCGTCACCAGGGAAGCCCTAGAGCCATTCTTGATTGTTGAGTCCTAGATAGAAATGCTATTATCTCTTTTTTCCCAGCCCAACTCTTACTGTAAACAGTAGAATACTATAAGATTTGCAATTATTCTGAGCTTTGAATTCAAATAATTAGGTTCAATTCACAGTCTAACATTATAGTTTTCTGTGGCTCAGTTTTCTCTAAAATGTGTATAAATACATCATATATGGTTTAAAATGTCAAATAAAATTCAATGAGGTAATGAATAAAAATTCCTATCATAGCACATGTTATGTTATTTGAAATATTATGGAATATTATTTTGAACAATAACCTAATAGTAAAATGTTATTGCAAATTGGCCAAGTATTATTTTTTAAAAATCTAATAAATGTGTATAAGTTACACAAAGAAGAATGATTATTTCCAAAACTCTTAGGTTACAGTAAAATCTGATGAAATAGTTTATTCTTACGTATACCAGGATTTAGAATATTATGCAAATGAAAGGGCAGCTTCTAGGTTAGACTAATGCTCCTTGAAACTTTCAGCCATGACTTGGGCCAGTGAATTAAAACACGTTTGGATTAAATCAGAAAATAGTTACAGAATCCATTCCTTCAGGAAGAAAAAAAAAATCCACAAGTATTTTTTGCTAACATTTTCTTAAAAATTAAGCGTAGCAACAATAACTCCCAAAATAAATTCCAAAAATTTTAGTACACTCTGTCCAATACCTCTCCAGTTGTAATTATGTTATTCCTCCCAGCTTAACTTCTGATGAGTTTGTATTGGATTTATTGTTCCGGTCTCATAATGATTTTGGTAAATGAAAAAATTTCTATGTATTTTTCCTCTCATAAAATCCAGTCCACCACTGGACTCTCTACATAACAAAATTTTTTAAAATTATTATTTTGGTTATTTTTTGAACGAATACTAAAAGCACTGTTTCTTTTCCTAATTTAAAACTACACAGTCAAGGACTGAAAAGTACATGAAAAGATTTCAAAAACATCTTTCAATATGTTACAATTCCAGAAACTGTTAGAAATTTACTCTAGAGAATTTATGCCATTTACAGTTATGTATGAATTCACTTACTATAAATTAAAACTTTTAATTTCTCTAGAATGATTTGTCCTTTAAACTTTGTATCATCATTCAAGAAAATAATTTGCTGATATTTGTAATAAGCTTCCTAAATATCCAAAAACTTTAATTTTGTTATTTTATTCTGTTACCAAATTTTATATAATTTATAAACATTTATATAAATCAGAATCATTATTTGGAACTAATACAATTAACCATCCCCAGTAGCAATTACAATATCTTTGTTCATTTAAAAGAAAATGCTTAATAAGAATATATCCAAAACATGCACTGCATTTAACCATGTAGACAAAGTCAGGTTCACTAAAAGTTGTGAAATTAAGATAGAAGATTAAACAAAATAATGACTCTCTAAAATAATAAGTAGTTAACAATTGCATATTAGAAAGCATGCTGGCATGGAGTGGCAAGTCATTTATAAGAACTAATCCTACTATACTGGTTTTTATTTATGTTGATTTTCATTCATAATTTAAATTAAAAATCATGTATAAATAGCCTAAGTAGATAATGAAAGTTCTGCAATAATCAAATTGGATAGTACATCATTTTAAATATTAACAAATAAATATTTACAAATAAACATAAGATTTTAAACATCAAGAAACAAAATGTCATAGGCTGGTAGACAAGGTTTCAATATTTTTTTAAACATAAAAGGTAAGAAGACTGATAACTTGGAAAACAACACAAACCTACGTTTTAAAAAAAGCCTAATGACTTCAAGAAAACAGTTCCTGCTTGCTGTTGCTGTTCTATAACTTCTAATGGGTGTTTATATAGTAGTGTCATCTGCTATCATTTGGGAGATAGAAATCTTTTTACTTAAAAAAAAAATCATTATGACTTACCTTTAAAAAGGCTAAGAAGGATTTTTCAATCAAATGCTCCAACATTTGAACGGTCAATTCTTAGTAGGACCAAATGGTATTCTGCAGAAAACCCTACACTGAAATCCCCATTATAAAAAGTGTGAGTTTAAATATGCTTTAAGAAAAAAAAAAAAAAGAGACAGACAGACAGACGTCAGATCCCAGTGAGTGTTCTGTTGCAAGAGTAATTAAAACAACAAACAAACAAACAAAAACCCCACACACATCCCACCACTGATATGGCTCCTACAGGTCTATTTTTATGTTCTGGTAAGGACCCATTACCTATATCTGAGATCCTCTGCAGTACTTTTTTTTTTTCTTTTGGCCATTTTCCCATCCAAGTAAGTTAGAGGCCAGAGAGACAAAAGGAACTAACTTGTTGAGTGGCCTCTAATATACTCTTTTACTACAGAATCATTATTCCAGATGATAAACTGGGCCCAGGGGTGGAAAGTGTAGATTGGGCAGAATTATCAGAGTCTAACTTTCCTGCTTGAAAACCTCATTTCATAAAGTTTAAACAAAGTGCACTTTTCATAAATCTAAAGTGTGTTGAGCCTAATAATTGCGAAAACGACTGGAGACTCTGTCAATCAACAAGGATAACAAACAGACGTTTATAAAAGGAAATAGCCTATTGTTCTAGCTGGAAGTTCTTCACTATTTATTATTTTCTCTTAGTTTTATAGAAGTTTCATGAGCACAGCAAAATCCTTCTACAAAAACCCCCCAAATTAACTTTCTCTTAGATCTCTTCAGATAAAAAGACAACTGTTACATAACATTTAAATAATTCTACTATTTAGGATGACCTTTTAATACAAAAAAGCATATACTAAAGTTACTTTAAAAGAAAGTAATTATTTTAAAATCTAACCAAATCTTGCACTTTGGGAGGATAAAAAAGACCCTCAATATTAAAAGTACATTTTTACAAAGAAATTCTCAGAAACATACAGGCAAAAATCAAAATCTTCAGAAGGTTAAACTGTCATCTATCAGACAGATCAGCTAAATAAATGCCTCTAAGTCAGCCTTGAAAGACAACAACCTAACAGTAATAGGCAGAAATACATTTAGTTCATCAGATTGTATTTAAACCAGTCCTCATTGGATTGCTTGTGCTGTCACTTCTGGGCATGTGTTGGATCCTCTCATTTGCTAGCTGTGCAATACAACTGGAAAGGAATCCAAAGCACTTTTTTTCCTCTAGCATTGCTTTCTTTCTCCAGGATATTTTTACAGACACATTTATTTAAAAATTAATAAGTTATAAAAGTCTTCAGGTATATTAGAATTTTTAAAAAATATCTGATCATTTAATTACAATAAAGTAGAAATGGCCTTCTGTAATCTCATTATGATTGATGCTTTGCATTTAAAAAGAATAACTTACAGAGATTTCAGATAATTTAAAAAGATGATTCCCTTGTAATTGTGACCTTTTACCTTTGTGGTATTAATAAAAAGGTAGTATAAAAGCTAATTTAATAATTATTTTGATTAAGAGTATCTATTTTATTGTATTTAAGCTACTTTGATACCTTTCCTTCTCAGCCTTCTCACAGATACACACACATACACACACCCTCCAGTGTGACAATTCAGAAAGAGTCCACCAACATAGGAGTTCAGATGCCATTTTAAACAGCATATCTTAAATATATTGAAAGGCTAGTTAAATTGTTATTGTTTTAAATTTTGGTTGTGTCAGGTCTTGGTTGCAGCATGCGGGATCTTTCATTGCAGTGTGTGGGCTCTTCGTTGTGGCGCATGGGCTCAGTAGTTGTGGCACGCGGGCTTAGTTGCCCCGCAGCATGTGGGATCTTAGTTCCCTGACCAGGGACTGAACCCACGTCACCTGCATTGGAAGGCGGATTCTTAACCACTGGACCACCAGGGAAGTCAAGGAGAGTTAAATTATAATGAAAATTTGAACACTGTTAGAGAAAGATGATTCAGAAAAAATACGTGTAAAATAGATGCCTAAGCTGACACTGAACTTACTTGGATCACTATTTACTCAGTAGCCTAATGCCATCCAAATCCTCTCTCTCTGGAGAGGAAAATGTCACACCCTCCCATGAGCAGCCCAAAGAATCAAATTTACATTCCCAGAGGCAGCTGTTAAGTGTTCAATCTCATAGGCAACCGTTCTGAGTAGCTTAGCACACAACACACAGGAAATCTAGAGCTAAGTAAAATCTGCAACCATATATCTATATTTTGAGCAAAATATTCACCTTGAACAAGGCAGAAAACTGCCGCACCCATTTCTGAGTAATGCATGGTGGGGTTTTCATTTTAAAAATATAATGTATGCGCAATATTTTGAAGGGATATTTTTATATGAGGCTATACCTTGCCTTCTGTAAATCCACTACAGCACTAGACAAAATTTAGTAGAATGAAAGATAAAACTGTCAATATGCTTAAGTCAGCTTAGGCACAGTGCTTTGGGAAGTCGTTTTTTTCCTGGAAGACCACTTAGAATTTGGAATCAGACAGACATCCATGACTTCTGATGTTACCATTGCTAGCTATATTGACTGGGGATTAGGAGTTAAACAACTACTTACTCTTATTTTCTTAATCAAAAAATGGAGAATGAAGTCTTTATTGAATTTGTTACAATATTGCTTCTGTTTTATGTTGTGGTTTTCTGGCCGCGAGGCATGTGGGATCTTATCTCCCTGACCAGGGATCAAACCCACACCCCCTGCATTGGAAGGTGAAGTCTTAACCACTGGACCACCAGGGAAGTTCCCATATAGTTTTGTTTACTGTGCTAGGACACTAGTAAATAGCAGAAAGTGAAATGTAAAAGTATGTACTTTTTTTGGCAGGGGGAGTTTTACCAAATTTCTGTTCATACGTGTACACAGCAATGTGTGAAAATGCCTGTCTCACACTGGTTTACACTAAACTTTGTTTTTAACAAGTATTTATTTTATCGGTAAATATTTAATTGAGTGAAGGTTCACCTATTTTCTTAAGCATATTGGCATTTATATTTTTAAATATTTGTGATAATATCTTTGTTCATCTTTTTTTCCCCCTGTGGGTTTGTTTGTCCTTCCTTATTAGCTAGTAAGGCAATAGCCAGTCTTCTGACATTTGACAGTTTTTAAAACGTTTTTGACTATTTTAAACTTTATTTTTGTTGCATTTTTAAATTACTGACAATTTCAATTTTTATGCCATTAACTTTCACAGCAATTCCTTTTAGGTATTGTGTCATGCTTTGAAAGTCTTTCTCCAAGAATATAAAAAATAATAAACTTTCTTCTAGCATTTGTATGGTTTCAAAAAATCCTTTAGAACAGTATTTCTAGATGAGCTGATTCATGGAATTTAACACTTGTGAAATAAAAGAGGAAGAGTAAAGTACGTTGAGTAATTATAAACATTGCAACATATGTGAGAAGCAGACAATGTAGGCATAATAAGTGTTCTAGAAGAGGAATCACACAGCCCAAGTCCTGACCACAGCTCTTTTCATAATAATAGGTTTTGTGAACTGGGCAGCACTCAGTCCTCATATTCCTGATTTCCTTTCTTGTCAAAGAGAATAACTACAGAGCCTACCTACAGCCTCAAGCTGAAGATCAAATCATATGTTAGATTTAAATTTAAAACGTAAAGTTGTATGCAGATTCTATATAGTAGATAAAAATTTTTAAGTGATTCATTTTTTTTACAGTCTAGCAAATGAAAAGAATTTTGGTATCATCTGCTTTGCAATTCTAGATTGTATGTGCAATCAAAGACCTATAAATTATGATGATGATAAGGTAACAGAGTTAACATGTATTGGGGGCTTGCTGTCTGCCAGTTGTTGAAATAAGTGTTTCACGTAAGTTATCTCATTGACCCACCACACCAGCTTACTATGTTCTTTAGACAACTAGTTGAGG
The DNA here is from genome assembly GCF_008692025.1 of Phocoena sinus. Classification (NCBI taxonomy): domain Eukaryota; kingdom Metazoa; phylum Chordata; class Mammalia; order Artiodactyla; family Phocoenidae; genus Phocoena; species Phocoena sinus. The sequence goes on from NC_045771.1 coordinate 83,467,078, forward strand.
TCACACAGCTAGCATGTGCCAAAACAAGGATTAAAACCCTGAAAGACTGACTGAAGAGCCTATACTCTTTCCCGAAAGAAAAAATATATATATATAAATAAGTTCTTGATCAATACCTCATTTACGTATTCTTTTCAACCCAGTTGTTCAAATTGAATAACAGTTATAAATAACGTCCTCTTAGAAAATGATATCTAAGTACAATAAACAAGGAATGAACAGTGAACATATTCTGTAAGTGGCAGTTAACAGAATTATTTTGAGATTAGCTAAAACAAAATTCATTCTGAAGACCTATAACACATAACACTGTAAAGTATCTCAAAACATTAGTCACCAGTGTAAAACCAAGGCAAAATTCGTCTTATCACTTTAATCCTTGGGCTAACTAATCATGAAGATCTATACACACACACATATTTATGCCCATGCATACGACACCTGATTGTGTGCGCTATACAAACAAATACCTAGTTTTTCAATTGCTGTCTTACATTTATGGAAGTATTAAACCAGTGGCAGGTTCTACCTGCTTCATGTGGTGAGGAGGGCCTTCACATGCAGGAATAAAAATAAATATATATGTACATAACCTTAAAAGAGAATATTAAATGCACAAGACATAGCAGTACACGGTAATGCCAGCGAAAGCTTGAGAGATTAAAATGGAAGTTTTTAATATCACGTTTAAAGGAAAATTTCAAAGGACGTCATTAAAGGTAAAATGCAGAATATCAGGGTCATTAAAGTTTAGACTTAAGCTATGTTGTCTAATGAATAGAGCACACAATGAAAGTAAACTTACTGCATTAGTGATATAAAGTAAACTTCCCCCTATGTCTCATAGAAGTCATGGTAGGAGCTGTGTGTAAAAGACAGATTAAAGAGAGAGCACCTCTGTATATGTGGATAGTCTCATGTGGGCTGGGCCAGATCAATATGTAAATTTCACAGGCCTTCTAAATATGTTGGCGCACCTATCTTTACTTGAACTGTTTGCAAAACAGACTTAACTCTCTAAGGAGAGTGGGGGAAAGTCAACATTTAAGCAATACTAAGAACCTTAAGGAAGTGTTAAGATCAGCATAGTTGTCAGGACAATTTGTGTTCACACATTAGAAAGGAAATTATTAGGGGGAAAAAAACAGAAATCTTCAGGTAAAAGAATAACTAGACCTCAAAGCATGTTGTTATGAAATAATAAGAAAAAAACAATAATCAATTACAAAAATAAGCATTTAGCTAACCAAATACCAGAAAAAGGTTGAAAAAAATTATGTGAGCAATTAATTTATAATTTCACATGGCAGAAATATAAAATTCATTGAATTGAGGGTACAACAGAGTTTTGTGTTGAGAAATGTCATCTACACTATAAATAGTCCCTGAAGTGGGGTCTTAAAAAGGAAATCAATAAAATAATTTTAAGAAGGGTTACAGAAATCAATTTATACATTCACATTAGCTGATGGCTTGATCAAGGTGATATGCTATGAAAGGCTAAAAGAAGCTTTCATTGTGATGAATGTATAAAACCAGAAAAGAAATCAGAGGAATAATGAGACTTAAAGTGATTTTGTTCCATGTAGTAAATAAACAGACATACTAACCATACTCTCTAGGCTGTCTTTTAAACAATTATATTGACATCTATGCCATCTGACAATCTGTTAAGTTCAGAGATACACAGCACTTGGGTGTCAAATTCCTGAAAGAGTTAAACTCACATAATGCATGCATAGGCACACACACGCACGCACGCACGCGCGCACACACACACACACACACACACATACACACAGACACTTTTCCAGGGACATGGAAGCATACCTAATTAAATTCTTTTTTTTTTTTTTTTTTTTTTTTTTTTTTTTTTTTTTTTTTTTTTGCGTTATGCGGGTCTCTCACTGTTGTGGCCTCTCCCATTGCGGAGCACAGGCTCCGGACGCGCAGGCTCAGCGGCCATGGCTCACGGGCCCAGCCGCTCCGCGGCATGTGGGATCCTCCTGGACCAGGGCACGAACCCGTGTCCCCTGCATCGGCAGGCGGACTCTCAACCACTGCGCCACCAGGGAAGCCCTAAATTCTTTTTTAAAGCTGAGAAATAAAATACTTTCTAAGAAGTATGTCACGTAACAGTAATTTATCTTAGAAATCACCACACAGGAAATAAGATATTTCTGATGCCTTTCTTTTTCTGTTTGTTTGCTTGAAAATGGAAAAGTTTGATCCCTCTGCCCTGAAACTTTGAAGAAACATTTGTCACAAACCTTGCATTTGAGTGGCACAGCAGCTTCTGCTAGAAGCTTTAAAGAAATATTAAACAGCCTATCAAACCCTATAGTGAAATCAAATCATCATTTTCCAGGTTGGTGCTCAGTGGGCTTAAGGGAAGGATTTGCTCGTGGATAAGCCAGAGTTTTCTGTCTTCCAAGAGACCAAAGGGTTTGGTTTAGAGTGCTGCTTCTGAAATGAACTCCTTGGAAGAACTTGAAATAAATTCTTAAGATTTCCAAGAATCCATAAGGATTCAAAGTGGGAACATCCTGCTCTAAATGTATTTTTTAGTTTGAACAAAGCCTCGTGTAATAGTCTGTAAAAACAAAACAAAAACCTGGGTAACACACATACATACCCACATATGGAGTGTATGGGTGTGTGTGGCTATATATGTATCTAATATATCAAATAAAACTTCCAGAAGCAAATATTTTCCTGGAAATGCTATACATCATTTAAATTTCTTTCTATATATCTTATTTTCATGACTATATTCTATAAATCATAAACGTTAAAATCCAAACAGAATAAAAGTGACAGACTACTATTCTATCATGCATAAGGTAGATATCATAAAAATTCAGAATTCTAAAATATCAGAACCCTGCAACTGTTCTGCATGTTTCTCTGTGACAGTTGGTTATCCGCTTGAATGAAAGAAATGATAACTAGTCAGGGGTACAGCAAAACCTTCCCTTTAGTATCTGCACACTTAAACTTTGAATAATAGAGAAGTTCAACTTACCTATTAAACTTCATTTTAGCCCTAACGTTTTAGTAGCATCATTAAAGTTTGTTTCACATTAGGGGGCACTGACAATGGACTTGATAAAGGAATTTACCTTATGGTTAAGTAGAAAGAAATCTTCTATTCTGAAGTAGGTTTAAATAACATCAGCTGTGTCTTTATGCAAGTGTCTGTCATCCTCATCGTTCTCCAACAAGCGACCAAGGACTCAAATCATGTTCATTCTCACCATCCCCTTTCAGATTCCGGAAAGTTGCTCTTCTCTTTTGTCCGGAGGTTGTGACTTAAGTAAACAGTAGCAGATTATGGAATCTGAATTGCTATGGAATGTCACCCTAAATGACTCTACTGGTCCTCCTAGTTTTGCACTGGTTGATTAGTACATTTATCCTCAGAGATTGCTAACACAACTGTTTTCCTGGCTTTCAGGGCCCAGGGCCCTCAGTTGTGGTATTTAGCAAGCAAACTGTCTTACTCCACATTGCTTCCTGTTCATGGGTAAAGATACAAATGTGAATCGAGATGTTTATGTTATCCAAGTGTGTTTCAGTGTACTCTGTAGTACACCTTTTGTTAAGGACACAGGGCTTTCCTGTTGAGAGTGAATACACTGAGATCCTCATTGTTTTCCCAATCTGTGTGTACAAGGCTTGGGGCACCATCCTCCATGCAGTCCAAGGACTAAAAACATTTTCTGGACATGATCCAAGACTGTTGCAGGCCTGTTTTTCCTTTCATTTTCTACAACTCCTCAGGGAAAACTGGATAATCACAGTAGGTTGAAGAAATGAGGACTACAGCGATTAATATTTGGAGGTGAAATAAGCCCATAAAAACCATACCATTTCATGCAACTCAAAATTAAAAACCACTAAATATTTCCCATGTTATAAATAAGTCTGTCCCAAAATATTATTTTTATAAGTTTCAGTATAGACTTCTCTCCTCCACAAGATTCCAGTTTTCATTTTTCCTTCTTTTCTTCCTTGGTTTACGTTGCATTTATCTGTCCTAGCTGATTTTTATTTGACATCTCATTTTTATCTTTCTAATAGTTTTTCAAAATTAAATGTGGTTTTAGGTATGTAAGTTTGAAACTGCATCCAAATTAACTTACTGCAATTATACTTACAAAATCACAGCTATTCCTAAATTAGCAGAAACCATGAATTCATTTGTTCCTTCACTCTTTTATTTTTCGTAAACATCTTTATTGGAGTATAATTGCTTTACAATTGTGTGTTGGTTTCTGCTTTATAACAAAGTGAATCAGTTATACATATACATAAGTTCCCATATCTCTTCCCTCTGCGTCTCCCTCCCTCCCACTCTCCCTATCCCACCCCTCTACATGGTCACAAAGCACCGAGCTGATCTCCCTGTGCTATGCGGCTGCTTCCCACTAGCTATCTATTTTACATTTGGTAGTGTATATATGTCCATGCCACTCTCTCACTTTGTCACAGCTTACCCTTCCCCCTCCCCGTATCCTCAAGTCCATTCTCTAGTAGGTCTGTGTCTTTATTTCCGTCTTACCCTTAGGTTCTTCATGACCTTTTTAATTTTCTTTCTTAGATTCCATATATGTGTGCTAGCATACGGTATTTGTTTCCCTCTTTCTGACTTACTTCACTCTGTATGACAGACTCTAGGTCCATCCACCTCATTACAAATAACTCAATTTCGTTTCTTTCTATGGCTGAGTAATATTCCATTGTATATATGTGGCACATCGTCTTTATCCATTCATCTGATGATGGACACTTAGGTTGCTTCCATCTCCTGGCTATTGTAAATAGAGCTGCAATGAACATTTTGGTACATGACTCTTTTTGAATTATGGTTTTCTCAGGGTATATGCCCAGGAGTGGGATTGCTGGGTCATATGGTAGTTCTATTTGTAGTTTTTTAAGGAACCTCCATACTGTTCTCCATAGTGGCTGTATCAATTTACATTCCCACCAACAGTGCAAGAGTGTTCCCTTTTCTCCACACCCTCTCCAGCATTTATTGTTTGTAGATTTTTTGATGATGGCCATTCTGACTGGTGTGAGATGATTCCTTCACTCCTTTTATTGATACACTCACATTATCCACTTAATGGGTATTTCTGTTTTGAAAGACACCTACCTCCTGATGGCAGTTCAATACATAACCACGGGTTTCCAAATATTACCAAAAAATACTTTAGTTATAACTGAACCCTATTCTGCCACTTATTCCTTTAAGCTCATATTTATTTACCATCCTGTGTAGTAGAAAATATTTAAATTCTTCAAGCTATGAAACTAAAAAAAATAAAGATTAAACTAAATTTGTACTGTTTACTAAACTTTCTCTGGCTTATTTGCCATGTCATTTAGGTTAGGGAAAAAATGCTGTGGTGATTTTCCTTTTTAAGTCTTTTGGTGCAATTAATTACAGGGAAAACCTTTTCTTTCTATGATAAAACATTCTACCATTGAAGATGTCACCCTTTCAGGCAATCTTCCTCCAATCTCAGGTGAATAAAATTAAAATTGAAAATAGACAATATCTGTTTTTTGAAAAATTCCAACATGCATGTGTTAAGACATGTTTTAGGAGATTGGCTTCAATTTTTTAAAGCTGAAACATAATGAATAAATATAACTAAGTTCATCCATTTTGATTGACTAAGTCATAATCTGGATGGGACATTTCTACATGCTTAAGAATTTCCCATTTTGATTGACTAAGTCATAATCTCGATGGGACATTTCTACATGCTTAAGAATTTCCCAGAGGAAAGGAAGATAGTAATGTTTCTTCAAGAACTTATCCTCAGATCCTTAGTACATCCTGTGTAGTGAGAAGCAACTAGTGTTCCGGAAGCCACAAGCAGCTGACTTTACTTTCAGAGATGCGCCTCAATATTGAGTACAGAAGGAAAGATTCAAAAGCTACCTCCAGGGCTTCCCTGGTGGCACAGTGGTTGAGAGTCTGCCTGCCGATGCAGGGGACACGGGTTCGTGCCCCGGTCCGGGAAGATCCCACGTGCCGCGGAGTGGCTAGGCCCGTGAGCCATGGCTGCTGAGCCTGTGCGTCTGGAGCCTGTGCTCCACAATGGGAGAGGCCCGCGTACCGCAAAAAAAAATAAAAAAAAGATTCAGTAGCCCAAGTCAGGTATACCAAGATGATGACTAAGTTTCCCTAACCTGTGGGTAAAATAAAATTGCAAAGTCACCTCTCTAGCAAGTCACAGTGACCACTTGCTGACTAGATCCATTCCAGGAATGCCCCAGTAGAAACTGCCTGTGACCTCTACTGGTTACTGTTGACTATAAGAGATGGGAGAGGATAGATTCTTCTTTCTCCACGACTGGGAAGACAACCACTCTGCCTTACAATCTTAATATAAGAGACTCCAAAACATATATAATAATATTCATTCTAAGTACCTCTTCGGGTAAAAGTGGCCATCTATAATTTAACAGTCTTCCTGGGCATATATCTTCTCAAGAATAAAAGGTAGCCGCACATGAATTTGCCCTTTTAATATGGTGCTCTACTAAGATATTCCATCGTTGCACGTATACAAGCATAGGTAAGTTGGAGGGTTTGGACAATTTCAAATATTTTTGAATGTCATCTTATCACTTAGTATTGTAGTTATTACTGACAAGATCATAGTAAAATTACAACACCTGACCAACTCCTTCCATTTTCTTTTAGACACAATTTCTTATCTAAAAGCTTGGGACAGGGTGCCTGAATGTCTATACCATCTCATATATTCTATTCCTTAAGAGAAGAGAAAAATGCACGTATAGCTTAAACTGGACAAGAACAAAGCAAAACTCAGAGCAAAGTAAGAGATTTTAGTATTGCAGGCACTGGTCTTGAGTCCTACACTGTTAGGCTAGATAACTTCACAGTGATTATATAGGTGTAATTACCAGTTAGAAGTCCGATGAAAAAGTGCAAGGCCACCAATGTCAACGCACTTTCAAAATGCTGGTTGGAGGATACGGAATTAACACTGATGACTCTGGTTGTGTTTGCCTTAAGTGCTGGGTCAGGTCACCGCTGTACATCAATCAGCCCCACCTCCAAGTATCCAAGAATGGCTGTGGAACTTTGATTGACCCTCCAGTGAGGCAGTGGGATTCCTAAACCAAAGTAAACCCTGCAGCCTATATTTGCCATGCTCTCCAGCTTGAAAATAAGCTGCTCTTCCCCCTGGTTCTTTCCTTAAAAAAAGAAACAATTACTCTGTGACATTTAAAAGAACACAGAAGCAACTCCTTCTCCAGGGATATCCCTACTTATTTTCTCATAGCAATTCCCTTGACTCTTTTCATCCTTCGTCTTTGTTTAGGACATTACAGTCTTCCTAGGAACCACATAACAACATGCACACTGGTCTTTAGGATAAGAAACAAAGCATCAGGGAATATTCTAGTTTGTGGAAAGCTGGAGATGCTAGCAACATTGGGCAGGATCTTGCAAAATGAGCAAGTTCAGGTTTACGATAGTTATGACATTCTTTTGCCATGTAAGATTACCAATATTTGGTGAGTATGCTATTATGTTTGCAACTCATAAGAATAAAGAAACTAAGACAAAAATAAAGATATTCTAAAAGCAAATCAAGCCATTACAGTATATGCTACATTAGACCAAAAAATGTATGATTTTCTCCATATCTCTCAAGGTAATAATTCTGTAAAGGTTAAAGTTGATGACATGCATCCTCATACACACACACACATACTCAATGATTATTCATGATGTGGCCACTGTGTGCCTAGAATCCTGTCACAAAGAAGAAGAAAGCATGATCCCTACAGGGAGGTTTTCTGTAATGAACTTCAAATACTCGCATATAAAATGCAATGAGGGAGTACTGAATACTTTTAATCTACCATCTCGAAATGGGCAGCTACCCTAGTTGTGAATATTCATTCTAGAACTGTTTACTTAGTGTGTAATCAAAATCTGTAATTTAGTTATCTTTATCTCCTAAAATCTGGAAATTTTCATAAATGTAACAATGAGGTTTTTACTGCTGGAATTAATGGTCTCAAAGATTTACGAATTGGCTAGAAATATTACTGGCCTAAGTCTCTACCCTTACATTATAGGCTATAAAAACCCACTAAGCCCAGTTCAGAAATGGCCCATTGTCCAGCTCTTGATTTCAGGGCATTCCTGGTTGCCTGACTGGGACTGGATGGTTAGCTGAATTCTGTAGTTCGTATGTTAAGTCTGTGCCTCTGAGGAATCTTCCATGCAAGAACTACTGGGATACTTAAAAGGACTGGGTGGGGACTTCACAGAGCACATGGAGCAGGTTGGGTTCCTGCTGGCTACTTAACTCCTTCCATCAGAAGCCAATTCTGAGAAGGTTTCTCTGTAGCTGTCTTTCGAAGAGATCTATAGCTCACCCTACTGTTGTTTATTGGAAGCTACCAATATTTACCAAGATAACCCAATAATAGTGTGTGCCCAAATTGGCTTGGATAGTTTAGCAATGCTTACCTTCAAGGAGGTCATATATTAGAGGTGTAGCTCAGGCACAGAGGGCAATTCTACATAAAGATTCCAGTGTAAACAACCACAAGTCTCCAGGCTCACAGGACATTCACATTTACTCAGATATAAATAGCCGTGACAGTTAGTTCAAAGACCTTTTACCCACTTCCATGTATGACACATTTTTTCTCTCTCTCGTTTGTGACCTTTATGCTACAAAATGTGAAGGAATTTTAAGAATCATCTAGTCTTAATCATTTAGCAGATGAAGCTTCAGAGGTCTGGGGAAATGCTCTTTTTACACTGCCCTAGTGGCAGTTAAAAAACAAAACTCCTCAGCTAGAATATTGCTCTCTTTTTCTCCTTTTCACATATCTTGTCCCAGGATCTGGCCTGATATTTGCTAATGTATTACTTTAGCTTTTTTGTGTATGTCATTGTACTCTGTTCTTCTTCAGCAGTGCTAGTCAGTTTAATATTAATTTCCTGGATAACTGGAATAATTTACAACTCTCTGATTCCCATACACTGTACCCTGTTACTAGAGTGAAGTTAGTTTTTTAAAATTATTCTGGTTCCAATGCTCTTTTGGTTTTTTAAATTTTACTTTGTTTTAAATACTTTTTTAAATTATTTAAATTAAGTTATTAAATATAAAAGTAGAATACTATTTCTTCTCCCATATAAGGACAACTTGAAAAGTTCTAAGAAAGGATAAGGGGGAGGACAAATACTTGTTAACATATTATCATGCTAAATGCTTCCATGTCATTATTTAAGTCTACAAAAAATTCTATAGGGCTTCCCTGGTGGCGCAGTGGTTGAGAGTCCGCCTGCCGATGCAGGGGATACGGGTTCGTGCCCCGGTCCGGGAAGATCCCACATGCCGCGGAGCGGCTGGGCCCGTGAGCCATGGCCGCTGGGCCTGCACGTCCGGAGCCTGTGCTCCGCAACGGGAGAGGCCACAACAGTGAGAGGACCGCGTACAGCAAAAAAAAAAAAAAAAAAAAAAATTCTGTAATTAGGTATTGTTAACCACATTTTTACAGAGGGCATAACTGACAGAGAAAATTAGAAAAATTAGAGAAATGCTAAGATTTCCAGGATTTGTATGAAATAGGTCACCTTGGGTTTTATGCACCCAGACAAGTAATATCAAAGATTAGTCAGAAGACATAAGGATGCATGATCATGTAAGGCATTTTCTTGCCCATATCTAAATCCTTACCTTGTGTCAATATAAATCTCCCAGCAAATGCATTGTGCTATGCTACTGTGATGTTTCAGAATTATTTTCATATACAGATTATAGTTAAAATAACTCATTTGTTCACAAAATTACTTAATTTAATAAACTATTCCTCCTTGCACTAGATATTTCTGGGTCCAGAAATTATGAAAATAAAATAAATAAAACTCTAGCTTCATGGAATGACAGATAGACATATAGAAAAATTATTATAAAATCAAACAATAGATGGCCTAATGGAAGGTTTATGGTACAGTGGAAAACCTACAGAGTGGGGAGGTTTTAGGAGAGATGACAAACTTCTCAGAGGACCTGATATTCCAGCTTCTTCCTCAAGTATGAGTCAGAGAACAATTACCATGTATTGGCTAACACAGAGAACACACTGGCTAACATAAAGGCAGAGAATATTTCTCCATCTTTTGAAGGATACGGGAGTTTCTACCAGAAGCCAGTGACTTCAAGGAAGAAAATGTGAAAAGTTGCTGTGGCAACATCAAAATATATAAGATCAGAGGAAATTCAATGCAAATGAATTGAGTGTCTGCTATGTCCAGGCACTGTTATGGAAAAAACTGTAGTTTCACCCTAAAATTTAAAAGAAATTTGTATTAAACTACCAAAAGTTATAATCTTTTATTGCGTAAAAACAGTACAAATAAGAACTAAAAATTCTGCTTCAAAGCACAAAAATTTTACCGCATACGGAAAAAAGAAGAAAACCATACTGGATGCATTTTACAAGCATCTTTGTTATGTTACTATCTGGTGCCTATATAGATAAAGAAAGGCTCATTTAAATTTAGAAAATGAAAGCAAATATGTTGACTGTTATAAAAAGAAAACCTACCAGTTTAATTTGAAAATGATGGAGATTAAAAGTAAAGGTGTATACATAACTTTGGAAGCACTTCAATGATTTTTAAATTGAAAACTAGTCAGACTAAATGTATCAAAGGTAAGTGTTTAAGGTAGTTACAGATTTCTTTGCTGTATTAAGTAATGTAAATTTTAAAAAAGATCTTAGTATGTCTCTATGTCTCTTATTATAGATAAAACTTATCACCTTACTATGAATGTTAGGGATTAGAGTAAGCAAACATTCATACTCAGGGCTAAGGAAAAAAGAAACCTGAGGTTGTATAAATACTAATTCACAATAAGACAGAAAATTAATAACGCATTCTTATTAAAAAAATAATAAACCCGGGGGAAATTTATTTCCATTTGAAAGCACAGAGGAAAAATATTTTAAAATAAAAATTTCTTGCTCCTCCTATTTTTCACCATAAAACTTTCTGAAAATATGTAGAGCCTAGATTGTAGCACTGTGTCATGGAAGTTGGCTATTTAGAAGTACTGCTTTTCCTCTAATCTCCTTTATTCCCCTCACTTTAAAAGTTTTTTCGCAATCTCAGATCACTCATTTTAAAATGGGCTCTACAGGTACCACCCAATTATAATGCTTTCTGATTATATTCACTTCCAAACTCCACTAACCTTACCAGACTCAGAGGCAACATGAGGACAGCACACTCTCTCCATGTGTAACCCTCTCTCTGGCGTCTGTTGGGCAGTTTGTCCTGGAGTCTCTTCTTCTTCTCTATTGCTCAACTGGATTAAGTAAGAAGAAGCAGAGGTTTGCTCTCACCTATCTAATAGGTAACTCCCAGAGTCCCTGGGGGCAGGGAGTGGACTCTTCTTGCCTTGAAATTCACTGAGCTTCAATGTCTAAACTCACAAATCAAAGTTCAGGTACGTGGGCAACCTCATAGAATGGTCTTTTTTTTGACCATTGTTGACCAACAGGTCAAATAATTATTTAAGTCTAACTGTAAATACAACCCAAATGGTATCTTGTGCCCTTTCCTCCTTTAGGCTAAGGGTAACCAAAGCTATTTCTGGCGAGTACTTTTAAAAGTCATTGAACTTATCTCCAGAATCTGTCTGGAGGGCAGTTGACACACTTGTTGTGTGTTGACTGACTTTTAAAATAACCACATCACCATTTTTATTCCTTGGAATATCACTTGGCATTTAATGTGTGAAATGATAATCTTATTAGAAGCTCATTTTTTTAAAAACCCAAATTATGTCATTTTATACATATGGCTGACACTGAGGGTGCTTACTATAGGCCAGACACCATTCTAAGGACTCTATATGGATTATCTAAATTAATCTTCATAAAAATGACTTGAAATAAGAATTACTGTTTTGCTAGTATTACAACTGGCAAAAATACTAAAGTACTGAGAGGCAAAAGGACTGAGAGGTTAAGTAAACTGCTCAAGGTCAAAGAGTGCTGAGCTACTACGGTTGTATCAATTAGGATGCTTTTGTCTTCAAGTAACATAATACTCCAATAAAGTAGATCAGAATATAGTGGGAACTACTCTACGTGTCAAATAATAAATATTAGGAAATAATTATCAGCTTCCAAAATGCTAGCTTTTCTCCACAGCAGCCATTTTACAATATTGGGCTGTCATGCCATCTTGATAATAGTTATTCGCTCACATTGCACAGACATGTGTATGTATATGCAGTCAATGCTAAACAAAGACCATAGAAATGCCACCGCTTCTCTGTCACCTAGAAGGGTATATATTTCTTTAAAGGGAGAAAAAATTACATGTTAAGTTTTCAAAATCAAATCAAAGTTCAAAATAAAAATCAAGTCGAAGTTTCCATCACTCCCGGAAAACAGAATTGTCTATCCTCACAAAGGGAATGTGAAATATAAAATTAACTAATCTAAAACAAAGAAAAGCTATCATGGTTATCTGGAAGGGTTTTCCATTTGTTTTGGCAAGAAAGAAACTTCGGGGATGGCTGTCTATTACTGAAATGGAAATGAGTGTTATAGTCATAGACTCAGGTCTGCAAAACTGAAATTTCATTTTACCTCAAGCCTCCATTCTGCCTGATCCAGCATAATTAATTTAGTCACTTTTAAGAAACTTTTCATTTTTGATATTTCTCAGTCATTTCAAGTTTAAAATTGTGTTATATTTTTCTCAATAGGTGCTATTTTCAGAGGAGGAGATGAGAACACAGAGCATGCCCTCTCTAAATTTGTGGCTATAACTTTCTCTCATCCTGGCCTTGAGCACTTTGCAGGTGATGGCTCTCTTTTTCTCAGCTGACTTGCACAAAGGTCAAGGGTCTTAAGCTCAGTGTTAGGGTCCCAGGGGCTCCATAACACATAACTGCCTACACACCACACACAGCCCAGGATACTCCACTGCTCTGGTGCCGTGACTGATGCAGTGTTTTCTGAGGCTTCTCTCTGAGCGACACTTCTACTCTGAGATCCTCACACTTGTGGGGTGAAAGGGGAGAAAGAACTTGCCTTCAGGAGTGAGTCTGCGGCGGGGCAGATCACAGCAGCTCTCTGGGATTTATTCACATCTAGGCTCCCACGTTCTCACTTCTATCCAAGCTTATGGCCATTTTATCTTTTTTAGGACAGTGTTGGAAAACAGCGGTTTCAAGTTGACCATAACTATTTTCCAAGTCTTTATTAAAACCGAATAGTAACATAATGTCAGTTCCTTGTCTCCACTAAAAGTCCTCCCTCAATTTGCTGCTTCATATCTTGCAGTTAAAAAAGAGAATGAAGTGGGAGGAACAAAACTATATGGATTAATACCTCACAATATCATTTTATCATAGTATAAAAACTATAAATTCTGGGAAACAAACACATGATAGAAGTTTAGCTAAGAAAGAGATCAATGGGGACTAAATTCCTAAGAATATGGTCACAGAACTCTTAGATCCTTAATCTTCCCTAGAAGATTAGTTAAATGTGACAAAGTAGAAGGAAGTGGGATTCTCAGCCAATAAAATTAGATAATCACATAAAGCATTTAGAAATGTAACTGGGATGTTTGAAAAAAGGCATGTGCACAAGCTAAGCCTGGTGTGCCATGAAGGTTCATATCTACAAGTAGAGAGAAGTATATTACACCAGGTTATAGGAGACTTAAGTATCTGAACATAATCTGACAGAAAAGATTGAAGAAGGGAATGGCAAGATGATTTTAAGGTTTAAACATGGCAGATTGAATACATTTTCACTTGCACCTGAAATCTCTTTAAAATGCAATTAATAGAATTTACAAAAATATGAACACACACGTTCAGCTCAAAGATTTAGATGAGAGAAGACAGGAAACCAGTCAACATAGAGAAAGCCATAATGGACTAACAGTAATTGCTCAGCCTAACGTGTCATATTCTAAACATCTAGACATAGAGCAGAAGCCAAAAGAATCTACTATACAATCCCAGACAGGACCATGGGTGCATGGGAAGCAGAGTCTAACTTGGTTGAAGATCTTTAGAAGTCCTAAACCCTAGATCTTCTCCCCATATACTCTGCACAGGCTGCTCCCTCTCCTTCCTCACCTGTCAGAAGGTGGGGTGTTTCCTTGGAGACTTGGAGTAAGAGATCTCTGGACCTAAGACCAGGAGGCCCAGCTAAGGGTATGAGAGAGATCAGTGTTGAAATAAGTTTAAGTGAAAGTCCACATGCTGATTCCTCTTCCACTTTCACTTCCAGAACTCTACCAAGCAAAAGATTCCAGGATTCAAAAGTAGTGTTGATACTACTTTTTGTTTTTGTTTTTTTTACATCTTTATTGGAATATAAGTGCTTTACAATGGTGTGTTGGTTTCTGCTTTGTAACAAAGTGAATCAGTTATACATATACATGTGTTCCCATATCTCTTCCCTCTTGCGTCTCCCTCCCTCCCACCCTCCCTATCCCACCCCTCCAGGTGGTCACAAAGCACTGAGCTGATCTCCTTGTGCTATGAAGCTGCTTCCCACTAGCTATCTATTTTACGTTTGGTAGTGTATATATGTCCATGCCTCTCTCTCACTTTGTCACAGCTTACCCTTCCCCCTCCCCATATCCTCAAGTCCATTCTCTAGTAGGTCTGTGTCTTTATTCCTGTCTTACCCCAAGGTTCTTCATGACATTTTTTTTTTCTTAAATTCCATATATATGTGTTAGCATACGGTATTTGTCTCTCTCTTTCTGACTTACTTCAACTGTATGACAGACTCTAGGTCTATCCACCTCATTACAAATAGCTCAACTTCATTCCTTTTTATAGCTGAGTAATATTCCATTGTATATATGCACCACATCTTCTTTATCCATTCATCTGTTGATGGACACTTAGGTTGCTTCCATGTCCTGGCTAATGTAAATAGAGATGCAATGAACATTTTGGTACATGACTCTTTTTGAATTACGGTTTTCTCAGGGTATATGCCCAGTAGTGGGATTGCTGGGTCATATGGTAGTTCTATTTGTAGTTTTTTAAGGAACCTCCATACTGTCCTCCATAGTGGCTGTACCAATTCACATTCCTACCAGCAGTGCAAGAGTGTTCCCTTTTCTCCACACCCTCTCCAGCATTTATTCTTTCTAGATTTTTTGATGATGGCCATTCTGACTGGTGTGAGATGATATCTCAAGGTTGCCCACTTTCACCACTCTTATTCACCATAGGTTTGGAAGTTTTAGCCATAGCAATCAGAGAAGAGAAGGAAATAAAAGGAATCCAAATCGGAAAAGAAGAAGTAAAGCTGTCACTGTTTGCAGATGACATGGTACTATACGTAGAGAATCCTAAAGATGCTACCAGAAAACTACTAGAGCTAATCAATGAATTTGGTAAAGTAGCAGGATACAAAATTAATGCACAGAAATCTCTGGCATTCCTATACACTAATGATGAAAAATCTGAAAGTGAAATCAAGAAAACACTCCCATTTACCATTGCAGCAAAAAGAATAAAATATCTAGGAATAAACCTACCTAAGGAGACCAAAGACCTATATGCAGAAAATTATAAGACACTGATGAAAGAAATTAAAGATGATACAAATAGATGGAGAGATATACCATGTTCTTGGATAGGAAAATCAATATTGTGAAAATGACTCTACTACCCAAAGCAATCTACAGATTCAATGCAATCCCTGTCAAACTACCACTGGCATTCTTCACAGAACTAGAACAAAAAATTTTACAATTTGTATGGAAACACAAAAGACCCCGAATAGCCAAAGCAATCTTGAGATACTACTTCTTAGTGGAAGTGGGGAGTTCAGAGAGCATAATGAAATGGTCAGACCCTTATCTGATCACTCCAGAGCAGTACTGCCCCATGGAAGTGTGATACGAGCCTCATGCTAAATATCCTTTTGAAATGCCCAGTAGCCACATTGAAAGTATAAGTAAATAGGTAATATTAATTTTAATATTATGTATTACTTAGTCCAGTATCATAACTACTATCATTTCAATCAATATAAATTATTAATGAGATTTTTTTTCAGCACAAAGCCTTGAAGTTTGTTCTTTACTTCACTCTTGGAGGACACCTCCATTGGGATTAAGCACATTTCAAGTTCTCAATAGCCGCCAGTGGCTAGTGGCTACCGTATTGGACAATGCGGCTCTAGAATGAAATCTGTATTCATTTGGCCACAATCTTCAATATAAAGGGGCAATTAGCAGACATTTGAGGAATACTTCCGACTTGCATGAAAAAAGTTAAAAACAAATAAGCAAACAATAAGGATGAATACAAGAAAAGGGAATAAAAAAACACTAAATATTTTTGTGATTAATATCTTCAGACAACGAAGAGATGATATTACATCATGAAATCACGAAATCCTGAAACCCAGAGAAATAGAAGGCAGCAATCTGGAAATTTAAAACCATGATTGTAGAAATAACACAGTCAAAAGAGCAAGCAGTTGGAATATCTGAGTACAGAGGAGCCCCTGGAGCAGCGTTAGAGTAGCCGTAGAATAGATCCAACCTCCACATAACAGGGTTTCTGAGAAAACAAGATAAAACCAGACAGTGGGGAAATATGACACCGTACATGAATATTTTCTAGAATCAAAGGACATAAGTCTCCAGAGTGCAGGAAGCCACCCAACTACAGCACAGTGGATAAAAAGGGCCACAGGACGTGGTCTACCTGCCTGTCTTCACGTCACAAGTACCAAGAATAAACAGAAGATCTTAAAATCTTCTGGTGGGTTTGGGAGTAATGTCACATATAAATCAGAAAGACAACAGACAGTAGCACTGGGAGTTTAGAAGTCAAATGAGCCATCTCTTCAAAAATCTGCAAAACTGATTTCCAACTGTTATTCTATGTGCAAACACATTTTCAAGAATGAGGATATAGACATTTTAATATATGCAAGGTCCTAAATTTTACTTCTCATTTACTCTTTCTTAAGGAGCCCAAGAAATCCCAGCATATAAACTTTACCGAAACAAGGAAGTAAACAAAGAAATCGGAAGACAGGGGGATTAAGGAAATAGCTAATCTGACAAATGAGGGGCAGAGGGAATTTTCAGGAAGAGCTGAAAGGAAGTTTCAGGGTAAGAAATATGTTAGAGGTCGAGGGGAAAAAGAAAACCAAACAGTTAGTATTGGACCAGGAGGACAGAGGATTTAAGGATGCAATTATCACCAGGAAAACATAAATTGTACCAGAAAGAAAGCACTCTTTGTTTATTTCTTGGCTCTGCTGCTCAGAAAATTCATAATAATGATTTAAACAGTCAATAATATTAAAAAATAACTACACTGATTGGGTGGGAGATGGGAAGCATGTATATGGGTGTGGTGGGTGGTGTGGTATTATGTGTGATAACTATAAAAGTTAGATCCTTCTCTTCCACAGGAGGAAATTGTGTAAAGCAAAGCAATTTGGTTTTTTAAATCAAGGAGTAACACTTCAATGTCCTCCTTGGAAAAAAATCATGGGGAATGGGAGACGGTGGGAAAAATAGGGCAATTGTCGTTTTATTTTTCTTCAAGCTTTGAAATACTATTTGACCGTTTGTTTTTTCTTAATAACAAACATTCATTTGACAACCACATATATTTTTGAACAAATTATATTTGAACTGAGCCATGCTTACCAATCCTTTACTTTTTTTCCTATCTTGTGACTCTTATCTTCACTCTCTTGGCTTTGCTGTGGCTTCTTCATTTTCCTAAGAATTTCCCTGGAAACCTATGTTCTCAGGATACAGCTTTATTTTCTACTTTACTGAAAAGTTTGAGGCCATCTACTGTGTATCTCTTAACATCTCTCTAAAACACAGTACCTCCTTCACCCAGAAACTATAATCCCTCACCTGGAATCCTGAGCTCTTGTGAAGGTATTTTTATGCATGGATAGTTCTTTAAATTCATGTTTCTGGTAGGGGATGGGTGTCGAAATTCCTGTAATGGCCATTTTGCTTACATCATTTCTGTTTAGTCTAAAAATGTTATTGAAGTCTTCACAAACAGTTGCTATATAATTCTATAATCAGAAAGTCAACACCAAAAATGCAATTCTTTCTTTGGAATTTGGCCAAGATATTATTGCCAGTTGCTTACTAGCTCCCAGTCACCTGCCCTGTAAATCTAGAACACTTTCTCCTATTGAAATTATGTTCATCTGTCAATAATTTTAAAAAAAAGTACTTGGGAAACTTTAGTGTAATAGTATATACACAAAAGGAAGGAAATGGAAACATAGATTCACATAATAAATAATCAAATAAACCTAGCATTGGAAGATTCTTTATAGATCATCTGGTACAACTGCTTCATTTTAGCTAAGAGGCAGAGATAAGATGTTAGAAATTACTTTTTCAGTGTCACAGATAGTAAGAGAACAGAGACCAAGTTAATGTCTCCCAAATCTGAACGCTGAAAGGGGTATTAAAAATAATTTAAATGATTTACTTTTCTGATGAGGAAACAAGAGTGTTCCCAATTGTTCATATATAGTTTGGTTTAAAATCTTAACCATAAGATAATTTTGTAGCCATTTTACAGATGGGAATTCTGAGACACTGAGAGGTTACATAATTGATTCAAGGTCACAAAACTAATATGTGGTAGCTAACACTTGAACTCAAGTCTATCCAATGCCATGTAACCTCTAGTTTTTACATTTGGGAACTACTATCAGGAAAAACCACTGAAGCTTCCTCACTAAGCCTTCATGGGAGAAATTATAAAAAGTAGAAGTAAACAGAATTCCAAGCTTCGGGTTAAAAGAAAGGAAAGGTGTTCAGGAACTAATTTATTCATCCGAACACTTACTGACCATCAACTATATATAGACTTTGAACTTGGCACTGGGACACTAAGATGAATAACATAGGGTCTCTAATAGATTGTGGTTTTGTTGAGAGAAGTTAGACTATAAAATAATGGAAGGGCTTCAGTGACAAAAGACATTTTCTAATCACACAGGAGGGAGAAAGGTCAGTACAAGCAGAAAGAACAGCATGCCTCAATTCAGAGGCAGGAGGGAATGACATATTTGGAAAATCATAAACCTTGATTTTTAGGGCAATAGTAAAAAGTGAGACAAATGGCTGAAGACCAGATGTTGAAGCTCCTTGTATAATATTCCAAGGAGCTTGAACTTTATTCTGGAAGGAGAACAGAATCGTTAAGTAATTGTCATTAGGGAAAGGGACAGGATAAGTGTTTTCACTTTTAAAGGGTCCAATTAAAAGCAGTAAATTGGGATGAGAATCTACACAGAAGACTAATAAAATAATCCTGGAAAGACATATAGCTCTGAACTAAGACTTGTGTTCAGTCTAATGAAGAGAAGGTGTCCACCTTCAGAGTTTGGATTAGTTGGAAAATGGGTGCAGTTTATGGCGGCAGCCATTGGAAAGAGGGCTGTAAAAATAAAAAGCAAGCCCTTACAGCCGTCATCATGAGTGGGAGAAATACGCTTGCTAAGTGTTTTTGCTTTTTTTTTGATGGCACTCTGGAGCATAACAGCAGGGGTACAAAGAGGAGAAGGAATGAAAACTGGCTAAAAACTGAAGTAACAGTCCTGGTACAAGCAGAGACAATACATTAAAGATCAAAGGAACTGAGGGACTTAGCACTTCTTTTATACTGGCTCTGGTTGAAGCGACGAACATAGTATCTGCTCTACAAACGGCAGACCAGATAACAAGAGCAAGCACAGACTTCAGTTGACATTAAGAAGTATTTAATCTCCTAATTTCTCAATTTCCCCACTTCACATTCCAGGCTGAGGTTTGTGGAATTAGGGCCGTGTTCGACATCTTTATCCCGAGTTGGGGGAAATGTGTAGGGGGTGAGGAACAAAGGTCAGGAGATGGAGAGCTCTGATGCAAACGCCCACGGAACAGTAAGCAGGAGACATCGATCATTTGATTTACTTAGTCTAGGGTCAATAACTGGCCCTTGTCAGGAAGAAGATAAAATGATTATATCAAACTCCTTTTTGTTGAACATATTTATAATTTATCTTGTTTGGCCAGTAGGTGTGTAAAATGTAAATGCATTATGGCAGTTCAAAAAGGATAGGATGAGAGAGAAAGAGAATCTAAGCCTAAAGACAGTCAGAAAGAAAGGAGACTCTCCAAGAAATCATCTGGGTGGTTTTCGCAGTTGAAAACAATTGCCACTGTTTGCCTGCCTGATATGCTCCGAGCAGCAAGGATTATATGTAAGCAAAAAAGAGAAAGCTGCCATTTTATTCTGGCTTAAGTCATACGATAACTATTTTGAGAATATCTGTGATGTGTAAAGAATTTGCAGAAGTACACCATGTGCAGGAATATTTCAGGTAAGAAAACTGACTGACTCTAATCCTTTTGTTTTCATTTCAAATAGGTGCCTACTGCTAAAATGGGTACACAAAATACTCCTCTTGACAAAAAGCAGTAATAAATGTTCACGTGCAGCAAACTTCCAGACAGTAATATTAAAGAATATACATATCCAAAAGCACATTATACAAATCTGACCGCACATCAAATCGACTCCAAGAATAATAAGTTCCCACGTAACCAATGGATATTTATTGGTATTATTCCCCTTTTACTACTGTTAACAAAGAATTAAATCAGTTATCAGGATTCGGATGTAATTTAATTATTGAACCATTTAGATTTAAGGATCCAAAGTGCTGCCATTGGTTGTACGAGGCTTGAATAAACCCACCTCTAGGCCCATGACAGGCATCTGTAATCTTTAAAATGATTTAAACCGTGTTGTTTAATTAAAAGTTAAAATGCTTAACTGGAACTTTAACTTCTCGATTTCAGTTTCCCGTTCAGTAAATTATTATTTCTGGCTCACGTAAAATGTAGCTACATGTTTTACTCGAAAACAGGAAAGATGAAATAGAATCGTACAAAAGACTAAACCGTAAGGAGAAAGTGAAAAATGAGCATCTTTCTTTGTTTAGATCATATCTACAAGGGTAACTAAAGGGCAAAGTCCACAAAGTTCAATCAAGACATCTTCTCCTTATTAACAAGATAATATGATAAATAACGCAGAGCTGGAAAATAAATAGCTATTTCTTCTGTACTGCCTTAATTCTATTTTAAAACCAATCAAAAAAACTCAAAGATGAAGAAACTTAATTTTACTTATGGGACTGTAACCTCGAATTGATTATATAGCTCATGTTTAAAGAGCATATATGTGTAAGTCAAAGAAAGTGTTATATTTAACAATATTCTAAATACCTTAAATATTACATTATGGAAAGATGTTTTCTCATGCATGACTAAGCCTAGTTTATACAGACTCATCTCACCTCCTCCCCTCCTCAGAGCCCCACAGCACTGCCTCTACAGACCTATGACAAGTTACAAAGCAAATTATCAGCACAGGACATTTGTCAATGGTTCTACCTATTTTAAATCCACACATTACTTAAATATTGAATATTACTCAGTCATGAACTTGAATCACTCACAATATGTTCTTTTCTTTAAGCAAAACTTATGGTAATGATAGTCTATTATGTAAGAGAAAAAGTAAGATTATCCCATTTATTTTAGGAGGCATCTAGAATGTCTAAGTAGAAAGTTTTTTAACCACATTTACATTAGTTTAACTTAGATGTATATTTCCGGAGATATGTTGATTTATGATCATTCCCAGCTCCAAGATTCTACAGTCTCTGATTATTAAGCTCTTTCTCTCTGTAGTAAGTGGAAAGACCCTCTAATTTCTTCACGAGTAACTTTCACTCAGTAAAATTAAGATGTTATTCCATCTATTTCCTATCTGCCAATGGTATATACTTTCATTTATATAACAAGTTTTTATATAACAAGTTTTCAGTGTTTATGGTATAAGTATGAAAAAATTAATCAATTCCCTAAGTAATTTGTATACTTTTATTATACCCAGATTACTCTTCTCTTGTGGTCATCATCGTACTGCTAGCATAAGGGAATGAAATTTTGTATTAAAATACCCAATGTGCTGAGCATACCGTAGCACTTAGGGAGGAAATTACAAAGAAACTGTATGAAAATCTTATTGCCAAAGTAGTGGAAAGTGGATTTCATGGAAGTAGGTTTAATTACTGAAGTAGCAAAAAATTTTATCATGAGATAGAGAAAACAGCCCCTGACATCCAGGACCTGGCCTGGTGCTATCTGTTAGGTCTTGTTGTTTCTGGACACTGGCCTGGCACTGACAGCCTGGCCTTGGTATCCTCTTGTTGAACGTAAACAATTTCACAGAACATCGACGCTAGACGAGGGCACTCTATGATCATGAAGAATCAAGACAAAAACAAGACACTCTGTAATTGTGTCTGAATACAGACCAATCATGAACACTGTCTAAGCCACAGACAGCACATGTCCCCCTTTCCTAGCTAATATGGGTCACCACTGCTTCATCACCCAGCCAGTCTCCTCTTTCCTCTTCCTAGATAAGACTTATCAAGGCACCAAATTGTAAAAATCACCCTGCTTCCTAACGACATTCAATTCAGAGTAATACTCTACTTCCTTAAACCCTCTCCCCAAATCACTCAACCGAAGTTCAAATTCTATAAGACATCCTTTCTAAACACCTCAGACCAAGTCACCATTGGTTCCATACGGTATACACTTCTCCCTCTTTGCAATAAGTAATGAATTCAACTTTTTCAACTCTAGGCATCTTTCTGGCGGTCCCTGGCTGAAGGGCATGTACAGTAATAAGGCAGCTAAAAAGCTTGACTCCTCAAGCCAGCGTTATCAGGAGGCTCTGACATATTTGGTAGCATAATTGCCTAGAATTTTGGAACGGAGTAAATAGAACTTCAAAGAAGGAAAATTAGAAGATGAGATAGTGATGAGGAACGGGAGAGATTATTATGGGGTTTGCAAAATGACACTGGACAAAGATTTTGAGGTAAAAGTAGCAGTTTCAAGTACGGAGTAAAAGATCCTGCTGAGATGAGGACCATGGGCCAGGGCACAGGGAAGGGCAGGTCATCAGCCGAAGGACCATGAAACATCAAAGAGTTTTATAACCCTGTTTCAAAAGTATCAATAGGGCTTCCCTGGTGGCGCAGTGGTTGAGAGTCCGCCTGCCGATGCAGGGGACACGGGTTTGTGCCCCGGTCCGGGAGGATCACACATGCCGCGGAGTGGCTGGGCCCGTGAGCCATGGCCGCTGAGCCTGCGCGTCCGGAGCCTGTGCTCCGCAACGGGAGAGGCCACAACAGTGAGAGGCCCGCGTACCGGAAAAAAAAAAAAAAGTATCAATAGCTAGAAGAGTATTTTAAGTCTGAACCACCAAGTCCCAGCCACTATGTTGAAGATATTATACTATTCTTATATCTGCAAAAGAGCACAAAAGAATAGCATAGTATCACTAGGGGACTAGGGACCCTCCCGGGAAAGGGCTATCAAGATAACAGTAGGTGAATTTTAAATGACTTAGAAGGGATTAAGACAAAGTCAGTATGTAGAAGGGATTAAAATTTTAGGTAATCACGGGCTTCCCTGGTGGCGCAGTGGTTGAGAATCTGCCTGCCAATGCAGGGGACACGGGTTCGAGCCCTGGTCTGGGAAGATCCCACATGCCGCGGAGCAACTGGGCCCGTGAGCCACAATTACTGAGCCTGCGCACCTGGAGCCTGTGCTCTGCAACAAGAGGGGCCGTGATAGTGAGAGGCCCATGCACCGTGATGAAGAGTGGCCCCCGCGTGCCGCAACTAGAGAAAGCCCTCGCACAGAAACGAAGACCCAACACAGCCATAAATAAATAAATAAAACAAAAAAACCCTTGATATTTAAAAAAAATTTTTTTTAGGTAATCAGTGAGGTGGGGAGAACAGGGTACAAATGTAGATTAGGAAAACAATAAGAGTAATGATGACAATGATGATGAAGATAATTATAACAACAATGAGTTTCTTAAAAGCGGGCACTATGAGTACTGAGTTAAGCACTGTTGGGCTTCACCCCGCAGGCCTGCAAGCCCTGTGCTTGCCCCGCCTCAAGACTAGAGAAACAGCCTGGAGTCAGTGACAGAGACACCAGTGGTTCAGTGGATGAGGGATCTTACATGTGTGAAGCAAGGTCCTGGAGTGACAGGGCGGCAGACAATGAGCAGGACACACAGCAGTCTTTGCTGGGTGCGGGGGTGGCGCGGGAGGAAGGTTACCAGTTGACATCAGGTTGGGTCACTGGTTACCACGGAAACCAGCAGAGGAGCACATCCTTCACTTCCCCCTTTGATAAGCTATCTTGGTGGAGATGTTCTGATCCACAGATTAGAACAATCACTAGCTGGGGCCTGGGACAAGTTTGTAGGCGTTTATTGATTAGACTCAATGATGAACAGGGAAGGTCAGTCATGTGGGTAGGATGTAGGTGGGCAGGGACTGGTTGAGCAGTGGATGTACAGAGAGCAAGAGAACAGCCATCTTGCGTGGCCTGATCATACCAGCATTCTTGGTTATTCTCATGCACACCAATTTTTTGAGATCTACTGTGCCAAAATCTAATCTGATTTAAACAACGGTTAAAACCGAGCTGAGTGCCATGAGATACTACTTCTGACTCTCTAGTTTCCAGCACTCACTTGCTAGTCCTTATTTTCCCAGAGAAGGAAGACTTTAGACTCTGAACTCGCCTTACGCATCATAGTACATGTCCTTCCCTAACCTTACCTTGCCCTCAACCTCTTGCCTACGTGGCAAGCACCTGCCAGGCAGTCACGCCTGCAACCTGAACCAACTTCTGATCTGGCTCCCTGCACAGCCAGATCACAACCCAGAAGATGAGCAAACTCTGTCTGCAGTCTTTCTGCAATGATCTTTATCGGTTCTCATATTGGATCGTTTCCCCTATCAAACTCTTTCGCAGTTTTGAAAATTTCAGATTACTTTTGAAGCTACTTTCCTAGAACAGTTTGAATCATTAACTTTGCTTTTCATTTATTTATGCTTTTATTCCTCCAATGACACTCGCACATGTGTCATTAACCTGTTGCCCTTGCGAGAGTAAAATAAAATAAATTCCTTAAGCATTCTTAGCCTGGACTTTTTTTTTTTTTTTTTTTTAGCCTGGACTTTTAATTGGGATAAAATGAGAGAATCAAAAAACAAAAACCTGATATATTTTCCTGCAAGTAGCTCACAGCATGCCTAGGAAGACAGATTTGTAAACAGACAATTATAATACATTGTGACACCTACACGCAGGTGGGGAGAAGAATGGTGGGTCATGGAAGGATGTGAAAGGACAGCAAAGGGATCAAAGGCATACGCCCCAAAATACAGATGCATAAGAAAATGTAAAACTACGGAAATATAAATAGTTTGGTATGGCTTTGGTTCAATGTACGAGTTTTAGAAAAGACAAGAAAGGACACTGGAGAGGTGGGCAGAAATGACATCATGAAACCCTAACATGCATAATATACCACTGAGGGTTGTGCTTGAACACCCAGGAATTCATTCCCTCAGGAATTTCTCTTGAAAGCAATATAGAATCACTCAGGCATTTTAGGGAAGGAGTATATGATAAAATTTGGATTTAGGAAGATGGTTGTGATGTAACATGGAGAAGAGATTGGAGCTAAGGCATGAGAAAGTCTTTTGAAATAATCTAGGTAGGAAATGATATGGTCTGAATTCATGCAGTGGTTGAGGAAGGAGACATTGGGAAAGATTTCAGAGATATTTAGTAGAGACGAAGAGATATTTAGAAGGTAGCATGAACAGCTAAGCTTTGGTGATTTACACTGCCTGTAGCAAAGAACAATTACTATACATACTGTGGTTTCCCAACAAGTAAGAAGTAGAGAAATCAAAATCTATTCATTGCCTGTTAGCAAATCTTAATGAGCTAGGTAGAGAGGTAAAAAATCAAAAATGGATTCTAGGTTTCAGGCTCGGAGTAACAAGATAAAAGGAAAGAATGGAGAGGAAATAAGAGATTTGGGTGGGGGGGAGAGGATAGTTCTATCTAGCATTTTCACAAACTAGCTGCAGGACCCTGGGCCAGTATCTTAATCTCTGTGAGTCTGTTTACTCAGTCTTATGTGAGGGTAACACTGCCTATTTGAAATTATTGTGAGAATTAAATAATAATAGTTAACCCTTCTATAGCACTTGTGCAAGGCACTTATGTAAGTATTTTACGTATAGTCACTTGTTTATTTTGAACTACTGAGCCATGAAGACGGTACTTTTATTATTCTTATTTAACAGACAAGGAAGCAGAGACACAAAGAGGTTTACTATTTTGCCCAAGGTCACACAGCTGGTAAGTGGCAGATCCCAAGTTTCAAACCTTTTCAATCTAGCTGCGAGTGCATCTCAACCAATAATTTACACTGCCTCTCATTAAATACTAGGCATTTTGCATAATTATTATCAGAGTGCCCTGAGCCCACCAGTAGGTTATAATTAGCTCATATAATTTAATCCATCCTATTTGTTTAAAAGTATTTGCAGAGTACATGCACGTGCACATATTTTACTGAACATTATAAGAGAGATTCAAGCAGAGGAAGAAACACACCACTCTTGGGTTTGTTTACAATTTAACTTTGAGCATAAAATGCACATCATGAATCAGAACAGAGTAACAAGGTTATGTGTTGAAAGAGGTTAGATACTTTCAGCTCAAGAGTAGGGCATCCATGTCTAGAAATTGACCAGCAGGCACATAAATGGATGAGTCTAAAGCCCAGGGAAGAGAATGGGGTCATGAAACGCAGATTTGGGTCTCTTCAACATCTAGGTTATAGGTTGAAACCATAAAAACTAGATGTTGGTGTTGATGGGAAGGGGGGACCTAGAAAGGGAAATGAGAAAGGGAAATGAGAATGACAATCCAATGGCTAGGCCGGGACACAAAAGCTCACTTCACTTCTACGGGCCTCAGGGTCCTCACTTATAAAAATGAGTGGATCTTGGTTTAAGACTGTGCCAAGAACTATTCCCACTTCCAATGTTTGCAGCTTTTGCCACGAACAAATGTGAACATCGGGAGACCTGCTAAAAGTTGACTTCTAGCCTTAAGCTGCAGAAAAAAGCCAAGCTTCATAGCTGCTGCTCTGCCATGGTAAATAATTATTAACCAAGTTTTCTCCTCACAAAAGCCCATTCAGATGGTTTCAATTGCTTTTCTTTATTCTACAGGATTGCAGCTTCAGAAATGCTCTTGCTGTTACTATGTACAGAGTTCCGCATGGGAGATGTGAGAGAGAAAACAAAATGGCATCTTTCAAACTCAGGAGGAATATTAATGGGGTAGAGAAGATAGTGGGAGTCATTATGGTAAGCTTCCTTTCTGCTTGCCTCTCAACATTAGAATTCACTTTTTTCCTTGCCTAATCCTGTTTCTCCTGACTTCGTCTGGTAAAACAGAATTTTGCTGAAATACTGTAATAGGACTGCAGTATAAGAATGCAAAACACAGAAGTTTGGCTAACTGGAGGCAAAGAAACTCTCAACGAGGTCTGGAAGGAACTCCGACCGGTGAATTGAGGAAGAGAACAGATAATGATGTCTGCATCTCTACTACCCACTGGCTTCTACAACCACCCCAAGGGAGGGTCTTGGAGGTATGTGTGATCAGGCTAGCAAAGAACAACTACTATACATACTGTGGTTTCCCAACAAGTAAGAAGTAGAGACATCAAAATCTATTCGTTGCCTGTTAGCAAATCTTAAAGATGACCATTGGACCCAGAGTGCAACAACTGAGCAAAGAGCTCTTCTCTGGCTTTATCCAGAAACTTGGTACATATAGTGAAGACATCTAAGAGACTGAACACACAAGCAAGCGCACCTAAGCTTTCCATGTAGATTGGGGAAAAGGACTAAAGCTGCAGTGGCATTAGCTGAGATGAATGAGCTTCATAGACTTGACTCACTGAGAAATTATCCCTGTCTGTGAGTTTACATACTTAGTGTAATATGAAATATAGAATGTTTCTGTGTTAAATTTTGTAATTAATTTTTTTTTTTTTTGTGGTACGTGGGCCTCTCACTGTTGCGGCCTCTCCCGTTGCGGAGCACGGGCTCCTGACGCGCAGGCTCAGCGGCCATGGCTCACGGGGCCCAGCCGCTCCGCGGCATGTGGGATCCTCCCGGACCGGGGCACGAACCCGCATCCCCTGCATCGGCAGGCGGACTCTCAACCACTGCGCCACCAGGGAAGCCCTGTAATTAATTTTAATAGATGATTGCCCTATACACGCCCCTCCACCAATTAAAAAAAAAAAAAAAACAGACATTCTGGGAAAGGCGGGGTTGGTGCCAGTGTTGGTGACTGTCCATGAAACTACCTACCTGAGAATTTCTCACTCAAAAATCTGCACACATCTATATATTACTTTAGAGTAGAGATTTATGTCAATTTGGATATTTTAAAAAGTGCTAAGCATAAGAGATGGGTAAAAAACCAAAGATTTTAAATTATTTTAAATGACTAAAAATTCTTAAAATTCTATTCATAGACCTCATTGGAAGGTGAACATTTTGGGTTAGAAAAGATTTAGACCTAATTGACATATATACACTACTATGTATAAAATAGATAACTAATGAGAACCTACTGTTTAACACAGGGAACCATACTCAATGATCTCTGGGGACCTAAATAGGAAGGAAATCTAAAAAAGAATGACTATATGTATACGTACAACTGAGTCACTTTGCTGTACAGCAGAAACTAACACAATATTGTTAAAGCAACTATACGCCAGTAAAAATTAATTTAAAAAATGATTTAGGGCTTCCCTGGTGATGCAGTGGTTGGGAGTCCGCCTGCCAATGCAGGGGACACGGGTTCGTGCCCCGGTCCGGGAGGATCCTACATACCGCGGAGCTGCTGGGCCCGTGAGCCACGGCTGCTGAGCCTGCGCGTCAGGAGCCTGTACTCCGCAACGGGAGAGGCCACAGTAGTGAGAGGCCCAAGTACCGCAAAAAAAAAAAAAAAAAAAGGTTTAGAC
This sequence comes from Phocoena sinus, assembly GCF_008692025.1. NCBI lineage: Eukaryota > Metazoa > Chordata > Mammalia > Artiodactyla > Phocoenidae > Phocoena > Phocoena sinus. Next base: position 83,496,177 of record NC_045771.1, read on the forward strand.
CTATTTTTGAATAAATGGATACAATCTGTCTATTGAGTGCTTACTATGTGTCTGGCATTGGATATTTCTGATACTAAGTTACAAATGACTCCTGCCTTCATGGAGCTTACATCACAGCAGGAAGTATAGACTCTACCTAATAGCAAAGTTCTGTAAACAGAGCCCTTATCACCAAACAGAGCCCTTATCACTGAGCATTGCCCTTATCACAGCTCACGTTCTCTTGCACTGTAATTGCCTGTCTAACCCGACTGCTCGGATGTGACTTTTGACCAAGCAGCTCTTAAAAGGATGGGGCTCATATCAACTAGAGGTTTCCATGCAAACTAGAGGTCTTCCCCCCAACCAAGAGACTCAGCTACAATTTAGACAAAAATAGTTCAACCAGAAATAAATTTAGGAAGCTATGAAACCTAAGGCTTCATAGTCTACAGTGCAGTTATTTTTTTCTGGAGGTATTTCCATGTGCTGTATGTTAGTTAGAATTTTAAGAGTTAATTATGCATTTGGAAAGGCAATGGCGAGAAGCTAACTCTGCCCGGTATCTTCCTTCTACTCCTCCTCTACATATAGCACTTATTTTTAAGTCACTTGTTTAGCCTATTTTCTTCAGGAGACTGACTGCTGCTTAAGGGGTCTGTTTGTGGGCAGTGGTGGGAAAGTATCCACAGAATTCAACTTACATCTTCATCGTTTACTGACTTAACTTTTTCTTTTTAAATTTTCATCAAAAGGTTTCATTCCATATAAACAAAATGTAGAACCACCACCTGAAAAAAAAATCCTGGATCCTTATAAATGTCCAGCACAATAAGGTTTCTAATAATGTTCTCTGTAGCCTACAACATTGTCTGACACACAGTAAGTGCTCATAAATATTTTTCAACAAATGCATCAGTGAATAAGTGTATCTGAAAGATAGTGACTCCATTATCTATCCAATCAAAATAGCTTTTTGCTCTTTTAGGGTTCTGCCTTAAAGTAGGAATACTTGTAGAAAAGATCCCACTTATTAAAATGTATGCCTGCTCTGAGAAGACGTGTTTAGGGTCCATGCTTTGGGCCCACTGTACTGAATAACCTTTTATTACTTTATTTCTAAAGCTTCCTAGAGTGAGACACAAGAAAGACCCCTTACAATAGCATCTGTTACATTTCAAACAGAGTAATGATGAAGTTCCACATAGAACAAAGGGAGCCTCCAAATGAATTTCAGTAAGACTGCGTTCTCATGACTACTACTATCCCTTTTGATTTCCTAAAAATTAAAGTGGGAGAAATGTAAGATATAAGTTTGGAAGATTTAATAAGAAAAAAACAACATTAAGAGATCAAACTAATCATTTTTAAAACTGTTCTCATTCCACTTTTAAACTTCACAAACACTGAAGGGTGAACAATGCTTTTCTATTTGAGCACACTCTGGAGACCTTGGTGACTGTAGCCAAGCTGTCTGCTATGTCCCCTCCAGAATGTTTGCCAGTTTTCTGTCATTTCCTCCTTCAGATGCTAGTGTTTGTGTGACAAAGGTCTCTGGGTATATTTCAAAACATCTTAAACTATTAACAGGGTACTATCAAGCACCGATTTAAAAGTGTTATTTATTCTCCACACGACTACATTTGTCAGAAGACACAAAGCAGAATTCACCTTACCCTTCTCCATAAAGAAATGGCTGGAAAGTTCATTGTGGAATCACTGGCATACCTACTAACTGCCCTTTGTAATGGAAAAAAGTTTCCAGTGGCTTAGCCAATATCTATACTTCAACATAAAACACACGAAACAGTAAAACTATTTACTGAACTATGTTTCTCTTTTTATTCCCTGGGCACTTAAGCTAGCTTTAGACTATTTCCTTTTCCTGGCAATTCATTGTTTGTGATTGAGAGGATCATTTTGGATTAGGCATTATTTCTGATTCCAGGAAGCTGATATGGAAATAGCATGCCTCCTCCACCAGCACCGCCCTGCTTCTTACTCCAGATCTTTTAGGTTGTAGTAAAGTGGCGACACACTTTTCAATTTTCATCCAAAAGCATCAAAACATATAAACAACTGACCAATAAAAAACACTTTTCATTTTAAAGCATTTCTTTTTCATTTCAAAATTTTATGAATTTTTTTCAAAGAATTCAACTGTGAAGCTTCGCTTGTAAATACTATTAAATTCCTTAATTAGTAATCTCAATGAGCAATCTGTGCTAAAAGCAAAACTAGCCTTAGTCACATCAACAGCAATATATTACTCTGTATTTTTTCGCTCTAAGAAAAATATATTCTTCCATTTGATTGGTCCACTCTGCAGTCTTACTTGGTCTGTGCCACTAATTTGTTAGCACTTTAAAGCCTTTTGCTTTTTCCTTTTTCTTTTCTTTTTTGTTTTTTTTCCTAACAATGATTCTTCTGAGTTCAGGAGCTAACCTTTTCCCAGGTGAAAATCATTTTATTATCCTCAGGTGTTGGTTTTCTTTCTGAAACTCTGGGAACAGTTCATTGCAAAGTCCTGATTGTCCTTTACAAAATGATCCCATTCCAAATAATTACAGTTTGTGTTGTACATCATCTGAAAATATCTCTCCTTTCCCCTTGTCAGGACTGCAGGAGTCTCATCTGTTGCCCCACAAATCGCACTTCTATTACTTAGTCAGTTATACCTGAGAACAAGACGGGTTGCCTATTTCTCTTCATCTGATCCTGATCCTACCTGAGTTCTGAATTCTCTCACAGGAAGTGAACAAAAGTTAATACTTTTATAAGTATCAGTCTAGAATGCTTTCCCCTGAATTCAGCACAGCTCCAAGAAACCATTCTCCAAAGAATAAAAGGAAATGACCTTCTTTAAAGGTAAAGAAACCTGTCCAATTCATTCTCAGACTTTGTAGCATAGCATAGAGAGTCAGAGGGAACTGCTTTTTTTTGTATCAGCACGTAATTTTGTCTCTAAATAAGTATATCCTTAAGTTTCCTGTCTGAGTAAGTCATTACTCTAGCATTCTTTGAAGTGTTTCCTGGTCTTATATAGCCATTGTATGAAACATACCATGTAACAAAAATTCTTCTATGTAACAAAATCCCCTCCCCTCAAATATCTGGTGCCCACAGTCAATACAATTTCTGTGATCACTAGTGATCAATAAGCTCATGTATGGAATGATTTCTTTTCCTTCTAGGAGCCAGTTTGTAAAGAGGATTGAGTCTTTTAAATTAGCAGTCTTGACAACACACCAAAAAACATTTTTAGCTCCCATGAACACAGGTCATTCAACTTCTAGTCTCATTTAAAACATGTTTTTCCAGTTTGGAAGCAAAAAATTGAACTGGTCAGAATTTTAGAGCATCCTTTTCAAAAGAGTAACGTTTTTAAAAGAAGATGCACAGAAATTGAAATAAAATAAGAAATCAGTTTAGATTAGGACATGCCAGATCAACGAAGAGAATCTGAAGGCAGAAAAATTTCCACTAAAATTGTACTTTTTAAAATAATTAGTTCAAGTTTCTGATACTTTCTAAATAAAAGGTATGAAAATATGCAAGTGGAAATTTCATAGGATGAATTGAGAGACTAGTGGAAATGAAAAATTTGTGTTAAGTCTGTCCATTTAGTTGAAAGTTTATACCTCTGTTAAAAGAAGCATCATAAACTAAATTATTATACCAGTTAATGTTTATCTTCTTAAGGAGTTAGAAATAACAATTACTAATACTTACTAGATGATAGTCCATCAACTACAAAGACATTTATAGCCACACCCCTAAACAAATAATTGTGCTCACCAACTTCTAGAGGCGCTTGCTTGCCCAGATATAGGATCTTAAAACTGGCTTCAGAGTGACTGTTGTAGGAGGAGATGCAGAAAATAAACACATGATTTCCACAGCACAGCAGCTGAGAACTCAGAAATGAGGCTCAGGGTCCTGACGACTCCTCTGTCTTTAAGGTTATCCTGACATGTGAAAGCCATTGACATCCTGAGCCTTCCAGTGCTTCCCACGCATGCCTAAACCGAGATAAATATAGATCCCTGACACCTGAGCCAGATGAAATGAAAATTAACTTGAAAAAAAAAAACTCACTCATTTTGTGCCTCAGGTGAGGAAAATAAAACCCTTAATCCTTTTCCTTTTAAAACCTGTTATGCCCCTTAACAGATATCTGCTTTGCTTATGAAACATGGGAATTCAGATCATCAATCTTAAACAATCAATTTGCTTCCCTCTATGATTAGCATTTGTTGTGACAGGTTTGAATTTTCCTTGATTAAGTATGAAAAAAAACATAATAGTGAATATTAAATATTTATTCAACAAACTTTTGGGGGGAAATTTTGCAGATGAGTCCTTGAAACGTGAATATCTATTTGGTAAACTTTCTAGTATTTTTTATTTTACATGGGTTAAGTAGAAATTTGGTCCATTTTGGTTTGCCTCAGTTAACAAGGCAGAAAGTGTCACGCATTGCCGTCGTGCTTCATTTTAAGTTAATCTTTTGGTATAGGTGTATAATGTAGTAGATTTAAATTGAATTTTGCTTAGTCCTGTTGGTAAGCAAATGAATAAGCCTCTACTCTCAGCCTGAGCAGACTCCATGATTAAAGTTATTACCCTGAAGCTATAATGGCAAGATTTCTAACAATAAGTCACTCCCTGGGATTCATACATTAAGGATCTATAATAATACATTAGAACAAAGTGACTAGAGAAACTAGAAAAGTCATGCTGCTTTCCTGAGATTTTGAGGTATTAATTATTTTCAGTTAATACTGTCTTTACAGAATGGCATTAGAGAAAAATGATGGATTTTGGAGTTACCACCTTCTAAATGAACTGATCTTACCTACTGTATTATCTATCATCCCAGGAAAGAGAATGACTTTTTTCAAATTACCAAACCTTGTATTTTCATATCTTGATAATAGATCCCATGCACTGAGCACTGTCTACATGCTTGGTACTTTGCTAAATTAAATATTGTACAATCTCATTCTCTTTTGCTAATCCCCAAAAATCCTTTCAAATCAAGTTAATATTTTTAGGTCCAAATGTTTACAGAAAAGGAAACAAACTCAAAAGGATAAATATTGACAATGGACACATGGCTAATAAGTAGTTCATATGAGAGTCTAACTCATACAGTTTTGACTGAAAAGATGTTTCTTTCCCACCCTAAAATATAGTTATAGGTGAAAAATGAATTTCATCCACCCATTATCTGTGTCAGATTAACCATCCTATGAGTAATGAATGCCAAGGCTGCTTTAATTTTTTTCAAACAAAGTTAGGAAAAGTACAGAAATGGTCCCTATGGAGTATTGCTATGACACCAGGAAATCTCCAGAAGCATTATGTCCCTAACACAAGGAAAAGATCGAAGATCTGTAAGGCACAACCTTACTACCAGAGATATTTCTCATCTCTTGCATTTACTTTTCTCAACTTGTCCTTGTCAGTTTGCGTAAACAGAATTTGACCTACCAGAGCCGTGAGGGTCAGTCTCATGGCCCTTCTCAGCCATTAATATCATGTTTGGCAGTCAGAGGTTGGATAACTGGCATAGGGGAGTGACATCCAGGTGGCAAGGAGTCAGCTGGTGAGGTCAGGAGATCAGAGAGATTTTGGCATGAGAGGGAAGGCCAGGTTCTCATCTATCATAGAACGTGACCCCTTTCTTTATAGGAAAAAAAAAACGTTCTGTATGTATAAAAAGTTTTTCTATTACTTGAGCTAGGAACTTGTTAAACAAAATGTTTTATCAAAGAGGTCAAAGGACAAACCACAAATTCTGCAAACTCAGGATCACACATACTTTCTATGAATCACAATAAATATCGTAGCATGCCCACACCCGACTCACCATTATCTTTGAATGTGGATTATGTCCTGTAAATAAGAATAGGAAATGTGGAATATCCTTTCTATGAGTTAGGTATTCATTATCATTAAATTTTTCACTCCCTGCTGGCATTGACTTCTGAAGCGTGGGTGGTGAGGGAGAGGGAAGAAGAGTGGTGGATTGAGATAAAAAATAACTGGGCTCGGGCTTCCCTGGTGGCGCAGTGGTTGAGAGTCCGCCTGCCAATGCAGGGGACATGGGTTCGTGCCCCGGTCCGGGAAGATCCCACATGCCGTGGAGCGGCTGGGCCCATAAGCCATGGCCGCTGAGCCTGCGCGTCCGGAGCCTGTGCTCCGCACAGGGAGAGGCCACAGCAGTGAGAGGCCCGCGTACCGCAAAAAATAAAAATAAGAAAAGTAAAATAAAATAACTGGGCTTTAGGGTAACTAACTCCAGCAAGACCTCTGACCCTCTTCAACCAAAGAATCGGCATTCTTCAGCAACTATCTTCAAAATTCAACATTTCATCACAGGATGTTAATTAAACCTAGGACTTTTTCACCCCAAATTCGTTGCCTTTCAAGTGTTTATGAACCTAAAGTTTTAAACTAGGCAAACTCAAAGCCTCTCCCGGTTTTTGTTGCACGATGAGTGCCATAAACTGTAAGGCATGAAAGTTGAACCAACAGTCCTGCTGCTAACAGCAGCTTTTGCCAGTTGTCGATAGTATGTTCTTCACAAGACATTATTGCGAAATGTCCCATTTCTATGTGAAATTTTTTTCTCAGAACAGCAATCAAATTAATCCATCCCTACACTTAGCCTCATGGTTACAGTGGCAGTAGTCACAATCATATTTTCTGTCCTTCCTTGCCCCAACCCCCAGATCCTCTTTCCCTGACACCCTCAGGGTGCCATCTCTCTTTCAGATATCTCTTCTCCATCTGACCAGCACCATCTAGGGCGCTTCATCAAATACTATTAACAGCAATGACTTCACCCCTAAGTACTATGTCCTGCAGAACATGTTTAGGCCTTTTCAATTAATAATATGATGCTTTAAAAAAATTCCCTTCAGGACTTCCCTGGTGGTGCAGTGGTTAAGAATCTGCCTGCCGATGCAGGGGACATGGGTTCAAGCCCTGGTCCGGGAAGATCCCACATGCCGCAGAGCAACTAAGCCCGTGCGCCACAACTACTGAGCCTGCGCTCTAGAGCCCACGATCCACAACTACTGAGCCCGCGTGCCACAACTACTGAAGCCCACGCGCCTAGAGCCCATGCTCTGCAACAAAGAGAAGCCACCACAATGAGCAGCCCCCACTCGCCGCAACTAGAGAAAGCCCACGCACAGCAACGAAGACCCAAAGCAGCCAAAAAAAAAAAAAAAAAAGAAATTCCTTTCAGGAAAATTCAAGTTTTAAATCAGAGATTCACCCCTTTGTTTATATTCCTGTCCACTGTATAAGTGTTAACAGCAATCTGTTCTTGAGTCCCTGGTTCTGTAACGTAACAGGGAAGGAATGGTTGTGGCCTTAGGAGATTTTGGCATAAACCCCTGTACACACTTGAAAACAATGAGAATATTCACCAATATACTTTAACATGTGAACCTTGCTAACTTGTTTTTAGGAAAAACACAATTGAAAAACGCCCTTGGATTATCATCAGCTTGCGGAAAGGATATATTTAGGATCTGAAAGACATTTTGAGGACTAATTTTTCACTGATTCTAGTAACACACCCTTCTTTCTAGGCTTTTCTGTTTGTTTGTCTGTTAGCTTTCCCATGTTAGCACGGAATAAATAATTTCACTCAGACATTCTTTGTAAGGACCATTTTCTTGCAGAAAAGCTGGGGAAAAGTTTTTTTTTTTTTAATTGCGGTATGGTTGCTTTACAATATTGTGTTTAGTTTCTGCTGTACAACAAAGTGAATAAGCTATATGTATACATATATCCACTCCCTCTTGGACCTCCCACCTCCCCCGATCCCACCCATCTAGGTCACCACAGAGCACCGAGCTGAGCTCCCTGTGCTATATACCGCAGGTTCCCACTAGCTATCTGTTTTTCACATGGTAGTGTATGTATGTCAATTCCAATCTCCCAATTCATCCCACCACCCTTACCCCCCTCCATGTCCACACGTCCATTCTCTACGTCTGCGTCTCTATTCCTGCAAATAAGTTCATCTGTACCATTTTTCTAGATTCCACATATATGTGTTAATATACGATATTTGTTTTCCTCTTTCTGATTTACCTAATCTGTGACAAAGGAGAAAAGAACATACAATGGAGAAAAAGTCTTAATATTAATCTTCTCTGCTTACCTTGCTCTCCTCAAATCTATACGTGTGTGAAATGTCTTTATTCCAAACATCAGCTTGAGGTAAAGGTTTTACCACCATTTCCTCTCAAAGCTGACTTTAGAGGCGAGTGCTGGCTTTATGTTTGTCATCCAAAGTAATGAGGATTGGGACTTCCCTGGTGGTGCAGTGGTTAAGAATCTGCCTGCCGATGCAGGGGACATGAGTTCAAGCCCTGGTCTGGGAAGATCCCACATGCCGTGGAGCAATGTGTGCCACAACTACTGAGCCTGCGCTCTGGATCCCGCGTGCCACAACTACTGAAGCCCGTGCACCTAGAGCCTGTGCTCCGCAACAAGAGAAGCCACCACAATGAGAAGCCTGCGCACCGCAACGATGAGTAGCCCCCATTCGAGGCAACTAGAGAAAGCCCACGTGCAACAACGAAGACCCAGCACAGCCAAAAATAAATAAATAAATATTTTTTTAAAAAAACAAAAGTAATGAGGATTGATGGAAATCTATACTATTAAAAATGATCTAATGGAGTGGTGCTCTTGTCTTTGACATCTAAAATTACTGCTCAGTTGTGTATCTTTATTTTTTTCTCCCTTCCAGTGTCATCTTCATTAGTTGTAAAAGCCTTAGCAATAATTTGCAGTGTAAAGGATACTCCAATAAAAATTAATTAAAAATATAATTTGCAATGAAATATTATAGCTCCAAAGCAACATTCCTCCCTTCTAAGGTGGATGGTTGATCATTTAATCATTCATCCATCCAACAGCAAAACACTTTGAGATTCTGTTTATGTGTATGGTATTGTGCTACTCCTTTGAGAAAAAATGGTGAATAAAGGGCCAAAGTTTGTGCTCTCAGTATCTTATTGTTTAGTGAAGAGAGACAAGCAGTATTTCACAAATCATAATGTATTATCATAAAGTGGGATAAATAATGAAGGAAAGTTTTATTGTGATAAGCTAAGCTAAAAGATCAGAGTTTTCCCTAATATACATATACATTTGAATGTATACATATGTGTGCATATATGTATACGTATATATACATTGTATGTATTTGTTTATATATGTATATACACGTGCATATATGTATACATCTATATATTGCATGCATTTGTTTATATGTCTGTATGTGTGTATATATATGATATATGCAGATATTGATTGTTTATATATATGTATATAAATATACATATTATACAGGGAAGCCTATATATAGATACATTAGGGAATTCTCTCTGACCTCTCAGCTTATCATAGTGTAAATTCCTTCAAAAATTATCCTTGTTTATCTCAGTTTATTATAATATATTAAGATGTCTTAAATACTGCTTGTCTAAACAATAAGATACTTGAGAGCATTAACTTTGGCTCTTTATTCACCATTTAGTTCAACCATGTATAAATACTGACATATAATATATTTATATCATATATATCATACACACACACACACAAACACACATAGCTAAAAATGAGTTGCTTTTAAGTGGCAAAGAATTAGGAAAGCATTCAAAGGTAGGGGTCCAGCAACTCTAAGGAGGCTGCCATGGTCAGGAAGGAGCATGGTAGATGACCAATGTGACTGGATGAAAGAGGGCAGGGAAGAGTAATATGAGATGAGGCAGAAGAGCTGGGGAAGAACCAGATGTCATAGGGATTTGTAGGGATTTATCCTAAGAACAATGGGAAGCCTTTGAAAAATTTTAATCAAGAGAGATACATGATTGGATCTGAATAACATTTAAAAACAAGCTCTCTGATAGCTTCGTGGTTAACGGACTAAAGAGAGGTAAGGATGGATGCGGGGAAACCATCAAGGCAACTATTACTGACTTCAATAGTAACGTCCTAAAATGACTGAAAAAAATGGAGAAAAAAACATGGATTTGTGAAATATTTAGAAGGTAAAATCAACGGAGTTTGCTGTTGTGGTATGTGAGGAAAGGGGAAGAAGAATAATTGATAAACTGTTTAAATTGAAGCTATTCTAGAAATTATTCTACACCCTAACATGAACACTTATTCTTCAGTTAACACATGAGAACACATCTAGCTCAATGACTGGCATATTTCAGCTGGTGCTGAAACATTTCTTGAATGACAGATTATGTAAATGAATGACTAAGCGGAACTGAGTACAACGTGAACAGGAGTGAACGCTTATTGCGATGTCAATTTATCTTTTTTGTTTGGGTTATCCTACCAAGCTTTCACAAGGAGAGTCACAGGGAGAGTCACAACACAAGTGACACCTTAGAGACTGGAAGTCCAGGGAGATGATTAATTCTCATGGAGGAAGGACTAAAGGAAACTGAATGAACCTAATACTAAAAGCAAAAAAATTTTAAGTGACTTAGAAATTGTGCAAGAGTCTTGCACACATCTGGCTCTGTGTATAGAGCTTGTAATCTAATGGAAACTTGAGTCCCCCTGGACCAGGAGCAAGTAACATCCACAGGACATAAAGTCCTTCTAGTACAACAAAACAACAGGCTGGTGGCCAATTATGGTAGCAACCAAGCAGATGTCCCACTGGTTTTTAAATCAGACACAGAGCTTTGGTTTTTTGTAATTATTACTTACATGTTGTAGCACTTTCTGTTTATGAAATTTTGTTTTGATGTTATCACATGATAATCAGCTAATAATCAGGCAGTTCTTATGTACTTTTTTGGTAAGCAATTGTACAAAACACTGTCTAGTGTGCTGTAGCTCTGTTTTCTTTGGGAGAGACAGGGGAAGATTAAGTAGAAGGATACTGAGACCAATCAAAACGTACTAACAAAGCTCTAGAACCAAGATTTCCAGCCCTTAGATCATACTTCAAATAGGATTCCTCTGTTTCTGCATAAATTCTTCATACCATGTTCTTGATTGTCCTTTCCCTGTCCATTTTTGTGTTCCCCTTGCTCTACCTGCATTCTCAAAATAGGTATCTTCTATGTTCTAGTCTTATCCATTCTCTTTTCTTCCTGTACCTTCTCTTCCTGGGCAATGTATGCTACTCTATGGGCTCGATTTAGCACCTCTGCACAGTTAATCCCCAACTTTATTTTTTACCCCTAAATTCTACCCTAATAGTAAATTTACTTAGCAGTTTTGAGAATTCTCTATACACTAGTAAAGGGTCTCTATTAACTCACTTTTTTAAAATTCTGGGTATAAAACTAATATTTACCATTTTACACATTTAAATGAAAGTTTAGTAAAATTAAATAACTTACTTCACTGTTACAGTGCTCCGAGTAGCCAGATTTGGGCCCAGATCTCCATGGCTCCAGGTCTTAAGCTCTTAAACACCGTGTTTTGATTGACTCACTGTGACGTAACTGCACGTCAACCTTCCGTGCACATCTCTACCCTGCTGCCGTAAACACATCTCCCCTTTCCTACCTCTACATCTGTGTTCTTCATCTCTGTAAAATTACATCACCATACCTCCTGTTACCCAGCCTAAATCTGTTCCCCATACACCCAATCATCTTCCAATTCCTAACAACTCTAACCTCACCGTATATTTTCCATTTGTCGCCTGTGTTTTGTTTTCACTGCCTCTACCTAAGTCAGGTTTCAAGCACCACCTACCTTTAACCATTACCATGGTCTCCTGATTGATTTTTCTGCATGCAGAAATACTCCCCTCTCATTTATCCTTCTCACTGCTTTCAGGGTAATCTTTCTAAAACCCAAATTTGATTTTATGATTTATTTATTTAAAATAAAACATTAATAGTACCCATTTCCTAGAGAATGAACTTTAAACTCCTTAGACCAGTACAGAAGTTTCTCAACTATTATTCCTATTCCTGCATGAAGTCTATTCTTCAATGAAATATTCTCTGCATTTTTTCTTGCATTTTCCACTGCTTTAAATATTTCCTCTATCCAGAATTTTCAATTCTCTACCTAAATGTTACTCTCCAAATTCAATGATCCTTAACATGGTGTGGACACTGAAAGCTTTAAAAAACATAACATGTTCATTCTTCATCCCAGACAAACTGAACTGGAATTAATGGATACCTTCATGTTTAAAAATTACTGTTTGTGCTACTATTGGCCTATGCGGTTACTTTGTGCAAATGAAAGGAACCACTTCTTCAAAATACTTTGAAGTACCCTACAAGAAAATTGCCATTATATATGTACATATATTACATCATATATAATACATCACATATATATCACGTATACAATGTGAATGACACCATTTAGTACTGTTCAGTGTATAATGAGTCTTACCATATATATATTATATGAAGATGTAAAGTCCTTGGGGCCAGGGAATTTTCACTCTCTTGTTCACTGCCATATTCCACATTGCTTAGAAGAGTACCCAACATGTAGAAGGCATACCAGAAATATTTGCTGACTAGGTGAATAAACTATTTTTATATATTTATTTATGGCATTAACCTGCAACTAAAATGTTTAAGATTTAACATGGAACCCTTAATTCCATGAAAGAATTTCTGTGGGGAATGGAAAGTCTTTAGTCCCAGAAATAGCTTTCAGGTTATTTGTTTCGATATAAGAAACAATGGGAATTAATGCAACAAAAAAAAACAAAACAAAAACCCCCATCATATTAATTTTCTATTGCTTCATAACAAACTTAGTGGCTTAAAGCAACACCCATTTATTATCTCACAGTTCTGTATGTAGTTCGAGCATAGAGTGGCTGAATTCTCTTCTCACAGTTTCACACAGTTTCTGCTGGGCTACTTTCTCATTTGAGGCTTGAGGTCATCTTCTACACTCGTATGTTTGCTGGAAAAAGTGAGTTCCTTGTGGTTGTAGGACTGAGATTCCTGCTTCCTTGCTTACTGTTGGCTAGGTGTTGTCCACAGCTACTAGAGGCTGCCTTCAGGTCCTAGCTATATGTGATCCTCTCAAAACATGGCAGATGACTACGTGAAAGCCAGCCGTAGTCTCTCATACTGCATCATTTTAAGACATACGTTCTTACTCTAATGAAACTTTTGATCCTAAAATTCCAGTCATTATAGATATATTTTGTTATTTGATAGTCAACATTTAAATGTAATTTCAATCCATTTCCTCTTTTTAGAACAGCATTCTCAGGTATGTTTGTGGGAAATAATGGAGAAGAACAGAGAGAACTGAGACTTCTACTATCTCTTGGCCAATCCATAGATCTCTCCAGCCAAATATAACAGAAGAAACTAGAATGGTGCTGCTGACTTTGAGGTTTAGGCATGAGAAGAAGATTATCTGAGCTTATGAAAAATATCTAGGTGATAATATCTAATTCCCTCCCTTAATTAGATGAATGATTATTGTTTATTAGATCGAATTTTATAATTTTTTTTTAAAGTTTGGTACAATGTATTATAAAAGGTAGATGAGATGGAGGACTAAGAGATTAGTCTTAGTCTTTTAGTCCTCCATCTCATCTAGGAAAGTAATGGATGATATCAAAGAACAGTGGGAAAAAACGCAATTGAATTTGGATAAATGAGGTTTACACAAAAGAAAGCTGGGAAGAAATACTAACTTCTAGGATTTGTGTCTTTCTCCTGAACATTTCAACACAGGTTGAAGCCACATGTATACCACATGCAGGCTGAAACTACACTCAAAGTAGAGCAAGAAAAGAATGGGATAAAAACTTTGCATAAGGACTACTGCATAGGTAGGTATATTACTGGAACTGCCATATCTATTATTTTTATAATTAACTTGTGCTCAAAGACTTTTGGTGGGATATCTTTCCTAAGGACCTATAGCTCATAAGTGGCAGTTTTAAAAATTCAAACCAGGTCTGTCTGGTTTTACAATCAATTTCTTCTCTAACAAATCTTGCTCTTCCCTCCTCCTTCTAATTCATGTATTTATTCATCTATTGATTTATTTATATATCACATTTCTAAGTGAATATAAAGTATTAATTTGTTATATTCAGTTTTTAATTATTTTTATTAACATTTCCAAACATTTTCAGACCTGTGACCCATATTCATAGTTATATCTATAGCCTGTCATGTTAAAAAATTTTATTCATTTTTAATGATATGAAGTAGAGTCAGATTTCTAATTATATTAGGAAATTATTAAGGATTGTGTATTATTTAATATAGCCAAAATAGAAAACTAAATTTGATTTTTCCTACTAAGAAAGGAAATTTTACCTCCAAATAATTAAGTAATAAGAAGTTTAATTTGTTAATGCATAAACTAAAGTTTTAATGTACTGTGTTTCAGTACAAAATATATAGTGAAAGATGACCTGAAATTTAACAATTTTTTTGTCATCAAATATGGACAAAAACGTTTCCTTAATTGATATTTGACTTTTTGTATTTCATACTTTTAAACTATATCATACTATTTTTTATATTTCTATTAATTATTTAATTTCTTAATTATGAGATAAGAAAGAAGGTTAGAGGCTGCTTTATGAAAAACTTCTACATCAATAACACTATTTGGATGTGTCTTGCTTTTGTACCTAACAAGTAAAAGATTAAATATATGTGACACATATATTTTCTTTGGTTACTGATCTTGAATTTCCAGACACAACTCTTTCTTCTTTATCGAAATGTGAATTGCCTGAATGCACTTTTCAAACCTGATAAAGATGGTGTTGGTGCAAATTTGCAGATATACAAACTTCCTTACTTCTACTTTCACCTCTGGTTTTCAATACCCTTAGGTCTCTCAATATCTTTAATCAATGATTTATAAAATAGTTTTAAAAATAAGAATAATGGTAGTTTAAAACTGAATAGAGTTTAAAGCTCTTCCTTTCAGCTGGCATTGTTCAGTTTTGATAAACTGAATGGGTATTCATTTGACAGTGTTTGAGACCTCAAACTGTTTTTTTTCCTCTTTTAAGCAGTTATATTTCAAATTGATTTTAAAATTGAAATAGAAGGGCTTCCCTGGTGGCGCAGTGGTTGAGAATCTGCCTGCCAATGCAGGGGACACGGGTTCGAGCCCTGGTCTGGGAAGATCCCACATGCCACGGAGCGACTGGGCCCGTGAGCCACAACTACTGAGCCTGTGTGTCTGGAGCCTGTGCTCCGCAACAAGAGAGGCCACGACAGTGAGAGGCCCGTGCACGGCGATGAAGAG
Organism: Phocoena sinus; assembly: GCF_008692025.1. Lineage (NCBI taxonomy): Eukaryota > Metazoa > Chordata > Mammalia > Artiodactyla > Phocoenidae > Phocoena > Phocoena sinus. The sequence goes on from NC_045771.1 coordinate 83,511,444, forward strand.
TGGCCCCCGCTCGCCGCAACTAGAGAAAGCCCTCGCACAGAAACGAAGACCCTACACAGCCAAAAATATAAATAAATAAATGAATTAATTTAAAAAAAAAAAAAAATTGAAATAGAAATGGACATATTTACCATCTTTATCATTGTTAATCCATGAATATTTTAACTCAGTGGTTGGAAAAACTGCTTTACAGTAATAGATAGGTAGCTAGTTTTACAATCATAGGATATGCATAACTAATTTGCTTTGAGACCTCAGAGAGAGATAAGGAAATGCAGAGATAGCACGTTATTATGTTAAGCTTTGGAAAATGAGTAGGATTTGAACAAGTGGAAAAGGCGGAAAAAAGGGCTTCTAGGTAGGGCACACAATGTTAAGAAAAATTCTGAGGTCCTTAAAGATGTGGGATGTGTACAGAAAATAGACGGGCAATCAATTTGCCTGACGTTCTGCCAACTCAAGAAGTAGGAGATAATTTTTAAATGGGGATAAAAAGGAAAAGAGAGTCTGTATGTTTGCTGATCACAGAAGCAGTTCAATGCTTGGCCAAAGTATCCATTCAGGGACTGTGAAGATAACAAAGATTTATGAAAGAAGTTGGTAGAATTTAATCTCTGTATTATCTTGGCTCATACATTCCCTTTGCTTTCCTTTTTTTTCTTTTTGCTTTGCTATTTTTAACTCCCATTATTCTCCTTGAAAATTATAAGTATCTCAGGAGAGTAATAAAGAACATTAGAATGATAGTCAAGATGCCTGTACTACCTTTTGCCCTGATATTGCTGTTATTATTATGCTAAATTTTGCGATGCATTACTCTCCATGATATTCTATTTCCTTAATCACATATTGGCATTCAAGTACCAAATTTCTGTTTTTTACCTTAGAACTCTAAGCATATAAATTGAATATTCTTTGCCACACCATTTCCTGAGTATCACCTACATACATGTAAAGAGTATTTTTATTTTAGTAAATAGTTTGTAACAACTTACTACTAGAGGGAGATAAGGGATAGCCAGGTCAAGTTTATGTACCTTATTACTGAGTTCAGGTCATATCACTGGTCCTGTCCATGATTCAGCTGGAGACTCAACAAGTAGCCAGAAATCAGTCATAACTATAAGAGTATAAGAAACAGCTTTGCCATAAAGCCTAAAGACCTAATAATAATATTATATAAGAGGATATTTTTATATTTTTGTATGAGGTAAAGTTCAAGTAACTGTTTAAAAATTACATATCACAATAGTCTCTTTTATTAGATGATAATGAAAGCCTGTATGTTTGCTGAACATACTTGTTTATTATCGAATTTCGGCACTCCAGTAATACATTCCTGAAAGACGTGAGCTAAATTCAGTTTTAACTTTTGCCTGTTCATTTGTAGATAAGATACCTTTAAGGGTATATGACACCAATAACAGCTTTCTGTTCTTTATTTTATGTATCTCTGATGAGGTTTTTATTTTGCTTTTTTTCTAGAAGTTATTTGGCTTGTTTTATTTTTGCCTTTTCAAGTACAAATAGATAGATTGACTAACTTATACACAGTACTCAAAGGACACTGTTGTCTACAATTGCTGATCGTGTTTAAAATGGCATAATGAAGCAATGATCATTCTGCCGGAACGGAGGCCATATCAAATTATATTTGAAAGTGCACAGATATAAATGGGAAACTTTATGGAATGACCGTAGATTTACTACATGGCTGTTAGTCGAAAGAGACAAAATATAAAGGCCAAAGCATAGAAGACTAACTAGGTCATTGTTTGAGCAAAGGTCAAAGGTCTGAAAACTAAATGGATCCCCTGTAGCCATGGAGCTGTGGAACCATTTTTTTGCGATCCTATCAGTTTTCTTAATGTATCCTTCCATGATGGCTCATTCTGCTGTGCATTGGATGTGAATCACTAGTATGTTTTTTAACCCTGGATCCCTGCAACTTTTCCTTGGGTGACTTTTTGTTCTGAGACACAACATGACTCTGAAACCTGAGAATATTTTTTCTTTAATGTTCCCCTAAATAATATTTCAACAGCTAGCACAGAGAGTGGCAATACACTCAGTGGGGACCTACCATGCATTTTTCAGTGAAGGAAGATACTACAAGTTATTGAATATAAACTTTATGTGATATGCCTGATGTAACTGCCACAAACCTTCCAGCAGGCAGCTGCTAAGAAATTGTTGAACATGCAATAATGTAATTTCTTTCCTTTTACTTCCAGTTTAAATAGCCTCATTTGTGTGTGGGGTGGAGATGGGGGGGCAGTTAGGAGGTCTGAGGCCTTCATTGAGAACATAGGTTATTATTTCTGATGGAAAAAGAGCCCAGCAGAAAGCAAAGAGAATTTTTGTGTGTGTGCGTGGTACGCGGGCCTCTCACTGCTGTGGCCTCTTGCACTGCGGAGCACAGGCTCCGGACGCGCAGGCCCAGCAGCCATGGCCCACGGGCCCAGCCGCTCCGCGGCATGTGGGATCTTCCCGGACCGGGGCACGAACCCGCGTCCCCTGCATCACCAGGCGGACTCTCAACCGCTGCGCCACCAGGGAAGCCCAGCAAAGAGAATTTTGCTAAATCACTGCATCTAATCACTAGCATAGATTTCCATTCAGAATATGGGAGAAATTAGTCTGCATCACTGGCACCTGAACTCTGCTGCTCAGCTCAGACAGCCTGTGAAACTCAGACCTGTTGGCTCCTTTCCAACCTGTGTTCGACATTGATCATTTCCAGTCTGTTTGCTCATTTCCAGTCTGTGTTCATGACATCGCTCATTTCCAGTTTGTTTGCTCATTTCCAGTCTGTGTTCATGACATTCTCTCATCCAGCTCTGAATACTTCTCTGATTTTAACTTTAAGCTTCATCACTGGATGTAGTGTTCATAGGTGCTTTGCCTGGAATATTGATCTCAGCTTTATCTTATGCTTTGCTTAGCCTCATGCCATTGGCAAATAGGGTTTCCCAGATTTCTGAGTGGGATATTTTCAATGAGGTCTTGGACCTTGGAAAAATCATTCTTCTTTCTCGACACTCAGATGGTGCTTCAAATGATCAGCCTGTGTACAGTTTGGGGGTTAAAAATGAAATCTAGATAGGTCTCCTGAATTCATTTATCACCTATTAAAATGCATTTCAAAAGAGATATTTGAATATTTAAAGGCGTTGTAAGAATCTGTTTATATACTGTGTATATGTCTATAAAGTTACTTGATAGCAAAATAAATCCAGTTTCCTCTGAGTTGTGAATTGGCAAGTATGCAAAACAGACAAAATTTAATGACTCTTTTCCCCTAGTGACATGGTTCCTCATCACAGTTTCAATGAGACCTACTTTAAAAAAGAAAAAAAAAGATACTGTCTTGTCATTTTTTTCTTTTGGAAATATCCTGTTTCTAAATCAAATAGGTTCTTAAGAAATAATGTAGTTTTTAAGGTAAAAACATTATGTAACCACCACTGAATTTTATCTAATGAGATTAGATAAAATTCAGCACTCAACCATTCAACACATTTGAAAATCAAATGACAACCTGGTTGAGATTCATTTACATCTTCTGTAGAAGACTTTTGAAAAGCTGGGGAAAAAAACCTGGAATATATATTTTTAAATGCTATGTTTCTTTTATTGTCAAAGGAAACAAAAGTGCTTTTCACTAATGGGATCCCTTGAAAATTAAACAGTTCTGAATCAGGAGATCTGGGAGTGCTTATAATGGGAGTACGATTCTCCCACTTTGAGATGTGTGAGCATAGGCTACTTACCCTCTCTAAATGTTAATTTTATCAACTGTAAAATGCAACAGAAAGATAATAACTTACAGGACCTGAGGAACTTGGTTTTTGTAGCAGCCAGTATAATCCTGAATGCCTTTTGATGGTGCATATATTCTATTTGATCACATGGAACAAAAGTTACATCAAAAGAAGCATAGTGAATGACATTGCCAGTATTTTGTTTTTCCCACTAAATGATATATAATATAAAATTTAATGATACAATGAGAACATTAAGCCATGGAAATAGTCATATTCTAAAAGAAAATTATTAAAAGTTTATCTGAATATTAAAGTAACCTAAGAAAGCAGATTGGAATGTTTCCCCGTAAGGTATTTTTTTCCTTCTACATTAAGATCACAGTTCAACAAGTTGTGAGAATTTTTTTTTTTTTTTAGCTTCATCTGGTATATCCATACACTGTGCTTGCTTCCTTTTCCACCATATTTTTCTCTTAGAGCTTCCTTCCTTGTCCCTGAGACACTATTCCAAGCTTCCAGCTCAAGGACTCTACACTGTAATGTCTCTAAAACAACCTCGTGGAAGATGTATATTATAAGAAAAACAAGGGAAGCAACTAAGAAGCCCTTCCCTGATCTAGAGGAAACATCTGGTCCCTAACGTTAGTGATATGTTAAAAAAGAAATGCAGACCTGCAGAATTTTAAATGTAAGTTAACAACAATGACCACTGGTGAATTTAGCAGTTAAGATTCCAAGGCCTGTTGACCAAGATTTATATGACACCACTCCATCAAGGAAACTTAGAAACGATTAGAGACTGACAGTCTTTCATATAAAGACTTGATTGCACACAACTTCTTAAAGCAGAACATCCTTGCAGTTTTTGATAGACAGAGGTAGCACAGTTAGGCCTGTGAGTCTTTCTCTAAACTTCTGTCTTCCTGTAAAGTTAAACATCAATTTCATACTCATCTGGTTCTCATACACAATATCTGAAAATCACTTCTATTATGGTTTTCTTTGTCTTTTGACTTTCTTTTGAACTTTTCAAAAGTGGAAATAAGGGTATAACGACCTTGTATGACCATCCCCCAGCTTCAATGTTTATCACCATTTTGCCATTTGGACAGCAAATAATTTTGGATCTTCAGTCCTAAAGGCCTTGATGAAAACAAAGGGAAACATGGAGGACTCATACAAAATAAATGGTTATGTAAATACTGGGAGTTTGACCCTAAGTCAGAGATTAGATTAAAGTCACAAAGACCAAGGTCTGGGGTCACCAGGAAAAAACAGTTATGAACTGTATGTTGGTTTTGTACGCATGCCAATCCACGAGCCAGAAGACACGGTAGATCTATTTCACAATAGTATGCTATGGTGTTAAGAAATCTGTAGGATCAGAGAGATGATATAAATCACTGAACCTAAAAATGTCAACTCTAGTCTTCTTGATGATACCTCAAATGAGAATTCTATTCCATTGCCTTAATGTCACCTAGGGGTTTGTCACATTGTAATACAAATTCCCTCGGAGGTTTGGTTCAGTTTTTTTTTGCCAGCATTAGTGAGTTTACCCTTGTTTAGCACAGAGCCTGTTACACTGAAAGCTTTCCACGAAAATTTACTGCACAAATTAGTTCAATGAGCCATGTAAGAATACGTGTTCCTGGGGACCAGAATAGGCAATTGAGAGATTAGTGTGCTACCAAGGTGACAAGAGCCATTAAAGGGTAGGCTTGCCATACTCTGAGGACAAAAGTCACCCACTTTACATTTTTGAGCCATGTCAGCACTGGCTCTATGAGTGAACTAGCTGAGCTCACCCGATGACATTAGCAAACCTTCCCATGCTCCAATGAGCAGTATAGAAGCCCTAAGAACAAAAGGTGTATGTGACCAGTGAAGCTCCATCTTCCTTTTCCCCTACCTAAACCCAGCCTCCCTTCCCCATCTTTGAAAATCTTTCCAGACCATACAACTAAATCAGATTTCTAGATCCCCTTCCTCCTTTTCCATGATCAGGATTTCATTCCCAACTTCACAGGAAGAAACTGGAGAAAATCAGTAACTTGCACAGCAATCTAATCTGTAAGGAGCTTGCAAATATCCTGAGGAGAGTATCAACACTTGTGTCACTTGTCTTGAATCACTGATCAACACTTAGATATCCTCTAGAAACTATAAGAAGAAGCATTTAGATATAGTACATAAAAATTAGAAAAGATATTATATCCCTACATTATGAGAGGTATCTCAGTGTAGGCCTCTGAATGATTTCATGGAGTCAATGAACATTACTGCCATCATCTAACTTTCCATTCATCGTTCTATGAATTCACAAACTTTCTTTTGCAGTCCTTTGAATAACTACCTTACAAACAGCATGATACATATGCTTTTCTATCATGGTTTCCCTCAGGAAGGACAGTTAGGTTATCTGTTCTGGTGGCTTAAAATTTTTTTTTAATGTATTTATACAACTGCAATGTAAGAGAATGATCAAGACGTATTATCAAAGCAACTTCGTTTTTCTTTCACCAAGAACCTAGGTCCTAGATAAACCTTCACGTTATTTAGTTTGCCAGTAGGCTTGATGTTTTTCTGTATTTCTTATGAGATGTAAGAGTTTCCTTTTCAAGAAAATTTTTCACATTTAGTCAGGTAATAGAAACTTCTAGTAATTTTGCATCATGGCCTAAAAAATATGTTTTTAAAAGACACAAATGAAATATGTTCAGGGAATATTACTAATGTCTTCATTTGTTTGTTGCTGCTCCCAGCCATGTTATAAAACACAAATAAAGAAGAAGTTGCTTATGGCAATAATAAAGCCAAAAGGAATTCTATATAAACACCAGCTGGTTTTCCTTGGGGAAGAATTACATTTAGCTGAACATTTCGCTTCCCATGAGGCTGGACAAAATACTGTCAGGAAGCAGAGAAACTTTATGAGCCCCTCTATTCAAAGAGATTGTTTCTTCTGATGAACATCTGGAGAATTTACTGTCAGTGACACTCATTTGAAAATTAATGAATGCTGTTTTGTGTTATTAATTATCATTATCCACTAAATTAGAAGCCTCTGGAAGGAAGTGATTGTGGCTTCATAGTCGTCACTATGTCTAGAACATAGTGGATGCTCAATAATATTTTTGAATACATGGATTCACCAATACTTTAAGGGAATATCAATTATTGATAATATCAATTATCAATCAATACTTTGATTGAAACCTGATCATCTGTTCTATCAGAATCCCGCACAGTGAGTCTCCCTCATGTGTAAGGATTTCCTATTGCACAATCAAGCAATTTTAAAGTTTAGTTTTAAGATCAAGCTAAACGATCTCTCCTCCTGGATCTCAGAATTCTCTCCAATGTCAAGCCATTCTTAGTGACTTCTTATGTTTGCACTTTGCAGAGTAAGGCTGAATTTTAAGAAAAACTCTTCTGATGACTTGTGACCATAAAATCCAGACTGGCGGACACATATACGTAAAGCAATTTATTCATGGTGAATGCATATTAATAGTGCAAACTCAAGTCACATATGGCAGAGGAGGAAACTTAAATGCCTTCCTCAAGGTTCCACAACTATGAGTGAACAACTCCATCACTAACTCCTGGTCTCTATACTACACTGAGTTTAGGTCTCAAGGTATAACTTATGACTGATGTTCCTTCAATGTGCAGTTTATAACCACTCTTTTACCACTCCTGCCCCTGCTGCTACACCCCACCTTAAAGCTACTTAGCAGTCACAGAACGAACTCATTAACCATCTCACTTAAGCCTCATGACGTCTCCTTTGAAAAGAACACTGTAGTGCAGGTAATCTATGAGATGAGGAAACTATCCTATATATTAGCAAGACATTGCTCATTACCACTGCTATTAGAAGAGCCACTCATCAGGTGTCAAAATCTACTTTGATAATAACATCCTTCCTTATGTTGGTCGTCTGTTATTGTCTTTACCCTTACAACTACAGTTCTGGAACAGGAAATGAATTTTTAATGGATCACCCATGAATCTATGTTTTCCAAACACTGTCACCAAGTGTGATTTCCCAATACTCAGCTGCCCCAACCCACCTTCTTTTAAAACCAAGGACCACTTTTCCTCAGCTCTGAGCAAGAGCTATGAATCCTGGGCCCCTGAAGGTTAGATTGTGGGTTACATGGATTCTAAATTTGGCCTTGGACTTATCACTATATAAATTTGGAATTGAGATGTGTGAAGGGCCTGAAATCAGAATCAAGGGTGTTTTTTGTTTTTGTCTTGTTTTATTTTGTTTTACTATGCTCTATAGATATTTGCTATGATAATATCTAGGAATAGTGGTCAAAATGAACCATAATAACAGATATTTAGAACATCAGAAAATACTCCAATCAGAAGAAAAAAATGAATCCAATAGATGCAAAGCCTAAATGAATGAGAACTAAGTTGTCATGATAAATTGAGTTAAGTATGACTATTTTATTTCTATCATTTCTTTCAAATCCTAATTAATAACACTGGATTTCTTAATTTTCTGATACTTTACAATAACTGATCATCAGCAAGTGCTACTCTTAAGAAATAGGCTTTTCATTGGAAGAAAATATACAAAATCTTTAGAGTGGTCACCTTCAGTTAGTGGAACAAATAATAGATATATATGTTTTTCATTTTTAAGTATTTCCCTAATTACATTTAAGGAACATGCTCATCTTTAACACAAAAAACCCCCAAAATATTAGTTTTAAAAAGTAAAAAGTATGAAAAGACAGTATGAATGCTATGTTTAAATATTTTTCCAAGGAAATGTCACTTTATGCTACCTGCCAGAATTACACTTATATCCTTAGTTTATGTAAGAGTCTAAGAAATAAAAATATAAATGTTTATCTACTTACAGTAGAATAAGAAATAGAACCAACAGTGCCTCATAAACAATATTCTATGGTTTTTTTATAACTACTTTATGAGTATTAATTCAGTGTAAAGTTAGTATTCATTCAGTTTGGGGAAGCTGATCGTGCAAGTGAAGATTCCTTAAGGACTTTTACAAGAAATAGCATGTCAAATCACTTCATAGCCTGTGTACCCTTTTTTCTATCTTGTACCTTCTTCTCCAAAATCATCTACCTCCTCCAAGATATATACAGCTTTGGGGGGAAAAAAAATCAGTTTTAAGTCCAAGAACTTTGATTGAAAGAGCTGGGAGAATGACCTAAGAACAATTGTCTTTCACCTGGGAGATCCTGTAAATAAAAAGGGAATACATTTCCTCCCTAGAGTTATCAAGCTGTAAATAAACAGAATGAGCTCAGATCCTAAATTATCTGACATCCAGACATCTCTTACACGCCTGCTCCCAGAACATTTCTTTCTGTAATGTTAAAACTATTTAGAAAATCTTGGGTACAGGTAAGTGGTGACATTAAGGTTCCTGAGAGCAAAGTTTGAACAAGATGATTTGAAAAAATATCATCTCAAGGCTCTTTTACAGGAACATGTAGAGATGTTAGTGTCTTCACCAGGCACCCCTTACCACAATCATTTTCTAATCTTTACTGTATATAAAGTTACAGTGTATTGTTTATCAATTTTTTGCCAAATATGCAAGAGTATTAGAAAACAATCACTTGAGGGTAAGCAGAAAACGATAGTGCCTAAAATGGGGAAAATGTGCTATGAAGTGAAATCCCTTTCCTTTCAGATTTTTAAAACAAATGACATTTCATAGATTGCATTCAAATACATTCTAAAACTTTTCTTATTTCTCCTATAATCCCTTGGAACAAAATCTGTAATAAATTTCAGAGAAAAATGAAGTACAAACAGTATTAGTGAGTGATCCCGGCCTCTACCATAGCTTTGTGTGTCCCAGCTATACTAGGGCGATCACAAGCTCTGTGCCACAAAAGGAAATGTCTATTTCTTGTCTTTGATCTTCGATCAAGTGGTCTAATAACTCTTCTCACACTTAGATTCTGGATTTTATTTCAACCTTTCTCTATCAGTAAACTCTCTGACAGCATGGCTGCAGAAGAATCCGACAGCCTCCCCTGCTTCTAGTGCATTGTGGTAGCAGTTCTCTGGTTTTCTCCTTTCCCCTTTCACTCTGTCTTACTTCTTTGGCTTCCCCTGCTCACTTTGTTCCATGTCACAGTGTCTGATTACGTGATCCAGGCACTTATGCAATGTGCTGGCACGCCTCCTGACGCCCTGGCACCTTGGCCAACATGCTTGTGGCAGAGATTATCATGGGAACCTCTGGCTAGGCCTATTTAAAATATGATGAAACATATTCAATATCTAGGCCAAGGGGCAAAAGGTGCTTGGGAAATAGGGGGAAATGGAGAAAATTACTGCAATAAGCGAAGTGAAAAAGAAATCATACATTTATTCTAGAAACACTTATTTAGTACATTCTACATTCCAGGCATGGAAGATGCAATATATATATTCCAGGCCCTTAAGAAGTTCAAAGTCTGGTAAGGAAGACAGGAATAGTATATACTGTGGCTCCCTGGTTCTTGAATAATTGACTCCATAATTTTGTCTTCATAAATCCTTTTAGGGATTAGATTTTTTAACCACAAAAATCGCTTTGAATGAACTAAAGTCCCCAAACTTGTTTTCTCCTAATTGGCCCTTGGGCAGCTGCTATGGATATCCCCTGATACATTATTGTACTTAATATAAGAATATTGATTATCTATTTGCACCAGACACGAAGGTGCTTACATAGGCCACTTCATTTAGAAAACTTGATATTATCCACTGAATGCCATTCAAAGCCTAAATGAGTGTTTCTTGTGGCCTCTTGTGGTGGGGGTCAGTGTTAGACGCACACATGAGACAGCAAGCCTCAAGACTGATATTTACCAGTCTGATCTCCCTTCCTCTTTGACATGTCCCATCGAGGAGCTTATAGCTTCATGGGCATCCAAATTTTTTTTTTTTTTTTTTTTGTTTGTTTTTGGCTGTATTGGATCTTCGTTGCTGCATGCGGGCTTTCTCTAAGTTGCTGCGAGCGGGGGCTACTCTTTGTTGCGGTGTGCGGGCTTCTCATTGCAGTGGCTTCTCTTGTTGCGGAGCACGGGCTCTAGGCGCGCAGGCTTCAGCTGTCGTGGCACAAGGGCTTAGTAGTTGTGGCTCGCGGACTCTAGAGCACAGGATCAGTTCCTGTGGCGCAGGGGCTTAATTGCTGCGTGGTATGTGGGATCTTCCCGGACCAGGGCTTGACGGATTCCGCCGACCCTTGGCAGGTGGATTCTTAACCACTGCACCACTAGGGAAGCCCTCCAAATGGTTTATACTCTCTATTTTAACTCCGAATCATGTCATTAGCACTGAGTGTATCTAGAGTATTCTTATTCCCGGGCTTTTTTTTCTTTTTTATGGTAAAAATTTTTTAAATGGGGATTGGTGCCTTCATCAGCATTACTGTGGAAATTGGGAAATATCTAAGTATCTAGACTTGACCATTAACCAACATCTCTAGAATTGTTCTGATCCACCCAACCACACTATTCTGTCCATATTCTAACCTCGTTTGACTTGGTTCCTCAACTCCAAATTCTTTTCTTAAGAGCACTAGCCTTAATCCTTAGAGTCAGACACACCCAAATACCTTGTCCTTCTAAATCACCTTGGCTGATTTTTTGATATTTGCCCTCTGGCACCAAGCACAGTGGTGTGAAAGACACTCTTAAAACCCTCTGCACTCTCCCTTCAGACCTGAGAAGCTGGGTCCTTGCGTGATCAGCCTTCCCACTTGGTCAGGAAACAAGATATTCTCTCTTTTCCTGCCCTTCTCAAAGAGGAAACACCCCCAAGAGCAACTGCAAGGAGTTTTTGCAAGCATACACAACTCTTTGTGGGAAAGAAGAACATGTCAGGATGAACCACACCCACCCAAGAAAACAACACTCAGCTGATACTGATGGAATAAAGCCATAATACTGTTTTGAGCAACTGACATTTTCAGGTAAGCTAGAGCGAGACCACTCTGCTCCTAAGCAAGTATGCACCATAACTTCTCATTCTTCTCTCACCCTTGAAAGTCTGATCCTCAAATGGGTGAGATAAAGAGGCCAAACTAACTTAATCTAGGAAAACATCAGCAGGAGATCTTGATACAGGTATGGCGGAAGAAAAGGGATGATCAGGAAGATGACATTGTATTGGTGGAGATAAGATTCAATGCTGTAATTGCCAGTAATAAATATAAGCTTTATATAACTGCATTTAGGTCAGATGTGCTTATGTTTAGGACAAACGCCAGTGAGAATAAGTGGGGCCCTAGAACCCTTCTGAGACTGAAACCCTGGGTGGGATGGAACTGGTGGTGGGAGAAGGAAGATTAAGAAAAGTGAGCTCCTGAAAGGGGTCGTCAAACATTATCCTGGCACCCAAGCTCACCTTCCTAGCTCTTGAGATGTCGACAGGCACTGTTTTGTGTACATGTCCCACTATGGGGTAACATCTCCATACAGGATGACGTGTACATGTTTCAGCTTTCTGGTGGTGGTAGAGATGGTGACTGTGATAATGGTATGTGGTCACACAGGAATGGGAAACAAGTGTTCTTTGAGAGGACACAAAGGTTTTCTAGTGGTACAAAGTGACTAGCTAAATTGTTGAGTTATGTATATGTGACTGACCTCCATTTATTCCTTCCCTTATTTCTAAGCAAATTGTGCCATTTGAATGTTCTTACCATAAAGATTTTTGTAGAGCAGAAAACAGAACTCACTTGAAGTTAACTCCATGTTACAGCTTTTTAAGTGTTCAAACACATTTGAAGTGATTATGCTTGATATCATGGAGAAGAATTGACTTTGGTAGAGGGTGGATAGGCAGGACTCTAAAAGGCAAAAAAAAAAAAAGAGGATTTTTCTCCATTTTCATTACCATACCCCGGGGGAGTGGTAGGATTTCAATGGCTGTAAGCAGAGCCTGAGGAAGCATCTCCTAGCATCTCCAGATCTCCCACTTTCCATAAAGGTTTTTTTGTACCCAAAACATAACACAGAAACAACAGAGTCCCAGAAACCCAGGGTACCATGAAGACTTGGTCATTGGACATTTTAGTAATAATCAGTGAGAACAAAGTACATGAACAGCCTCTGAGGCTTTCATGCAGATTAACCTTCTAGAATTTATCCACGACCTTGACAGGAAGAAAGAATATCTCCAAAGTCAACAAAGACTCAATTCTCCCAGTTGATTGGGTTCTCAGAACCTAATTTGAGTTTATAAGAAGGCATAGGTATATGACATATTTCTCACTCTTCAGCTTGTGGCTATTAAAGCCATATCCACTACAAACCATGCCTACAAATATTGAAGGTGATTTCCCCGAGCCCTATTTCCGGTAACTCCTACCGTGTGGTTTGGTGATAAGAATTCACTAAGTGAACTTGCCAGGGAGTGATAGAACATTCACCAGTCACTCATAACTTAAATACTTCTGCTTTCTTACCCCTTTGAACTCAGTTCCTTTCCTTAGAGAAATAAAGGCTCCCGCTCACATTAGTCATTGGCTCTGCCTCTTGATGATGGGGTCCCAGCTCCTCAACTTCATGTTTCTAAGAAAAACTCCTCTTCTTTACCCTTTCCTGAATTTTACTATTTTCTTCCGTCTCCACCTTGTTCTGTTCTTTATACAATCTTTGAGAGCCTCATCTACTCTGCTGCCAGGATTTTCATTTACATATCTTGATTTATACCTACAGAGAACACTGTAAATCGAACCTACAATTTCTCCAGTCTTTTCTAGTGTTTTGCTCTTGACTCGGTCTGATCTCCTTGATACTGACCTACAGCATATACTGTCTTCTTTTCTAAACTTGGAAACTACAACTAAACACCAACTCTTCCTAACATCCTCATACTGCCTATTACTCAGTGTGACATGAGGATGTTTTCAACTTAATAGGTGACTCTATAAAACCAAAACACTTGAAAGATATAAAAATAATGGTGGTATTTGTTTTTATTGATTTTCCCCCTTTTTTCTTGTTTTGTTTGTTTTATTTGTTTTAAAGCAAAGTGCATGCCCCAATCATGTGTAGCCAATCACATCTATTTCTGCCTACTAATAAGCTCCTGATAGAGATCAAATTTATTTAAATCACCAATGTTTTGTTATTTCTAAAAAAATTTAAATGACATTAAAATGTTAGTGAACAGAAAATTAATGAATTGTAAAGGAATTCCTTTATGGCCCCTATTAACCATATTCATTGTCCCACCTTTGCAGTTTGGCTTCTACATTACGTGAAATTTGAAGAACATAAAGTAGTTCAAGAGAAAGACCTAAAAATGACTAGAAGACTAGTGGTATAAAGAGAAGAAAAAAAAAAAAAAAAAAGGAATAAAGAACTAATATGAATATAGTACATAAGGCCACATAGTTGAGTGGAAACCATCAATGAACATATGATTTGTTAATCTAAAAAACAAATAGATTTGTTTTACCTTTAAACATTGGTAAGCAACACTATGAAGCACTGAACATAGTTTTTAAAATTTTTTTAGTTTTTTTTTTCATTTCAAAGAAATCATCTACCTTAATAAATCATCACAATCCAATTGGCAAATAAACTCAAAGGTCAGCAAGAAAGGACGTTCTACTAGTTAACTATTGCCTGCACACTAAAACAATGTTCTTGAAACAGTTATTCAGAACTAAACCCATCTTCCAGTAATACTAAAATGTGACTGTATGTTTAGTGATGACTCATCTACTCTTTTATGGAAAGCCAGTATTATTGATATGACATAAAATATATGGTATGACAAGAACAACAGCATTTTGGAGATCACGTACACCATTCTTTTCAGCTTACAAACAAAGCAAATGGAATACCCTAGGATTCAGTGACTTGCATAAATACATATTGTTATTTAATAGAGTTGGAGGTGTCCTCATTTCTAATATAGTGTCCAGTTGCTATGTAGGACACTGATAGATTCAAGGAGCCTATGTGGAATAGACAGAAAACCACAAACACTAGCAAGGTGACCATCATAAATAAAATTTGAATGCATTTAAAGGTTTTTAAATTTACTGTCATTTTTAAAATTATTCAAAGAGCTCATCAGCCTAGAAATGTCTTGAAGCCAATAATTTATTATAATTTTTAGACTGTTTCATAAAAATGTCATAGGGTGTAGCTTCCAAATACGATTTGCCATTGAGTTCAGAAAATATTATTCTTTCTTTTTCTTTTTTTTTTTTAACACCATTATTTTTGCAAGCACTGTAGTCAGCACTGGGGATAAAATGGCAAGGCAGACATGTTTCCTGCTCTGTAATTGCTTGAAGACTAGTGGGGATTTGAAGCAATTAAACAAGCAATTAGAATCAAAGTAAAAACCTTTTTGTTTTATTTGAAATATAGTTAACTTACAGTATTAGTTTCAGGTGTGTAACATAGAGATTCAATATTTTTATAGGTTATACTCCATATAAATTAGTATAAAATGTTGGCTATACTCTCTGGGTTGTACATTACATGCTTATATTTTATTTATTTTATACCTAGTAGTTTGTAACTCTTAATCCTCTTCACCTATCTTACCCCTCCCCTGCCTCCCCACTGGTAACCACTAGTTTGTTCTCTGTATCTGAGAGTCTGTTTGGTTTTATTTTATTCATTTTTTGTTTTATATTTTAGATTCCACATATCTGTTAAAGTATTCAGTATCTGTCTTTTTCTGTCTGACTTATTTCACTGAACATAATATCCCCCAGGTCCATCCATGTTGTTGCAAATGGCAAAATTTCATTCTTTTTATGGCTGAGTAATATTCCATCGTGTATATATACCACATCTTCTTTATCCACTCATCTGTTAATGGACACTTACGTAGCTTCTATATCTTGGCTATTATAAGTAATTCCACTATGAACACTCGAGTGCATATATCTTTTTCAATTAGTGTTTTCATTTTCTTCAAATATAACCCAGGAGTAGAATTGCTGGATCATATGGTAGTTCTATTTTTAATCTTTTGAGGAACCTCCAAACTGATTTTGATAGTGGCTGTACCAATTTACATTCCCATCAGCAAAGTACTAGAGTTCCCTTTTCTCCACATCCTTGCCAACACTTGATATTTCTTTTTTGACAATAGCTATTCTGACAGGCATGAGGTAATATCTCATTGTGGTTTCGATTTGCATTACCCTGATGATTAGTGATATTGAGCATCTTTTCATGTACCTGTTGACCATCTGTATGTCTTCTTTGGAAAAACGCCTATTCGTGTTCTCTATCCAATTTTTAATCAAGTTGCTTTTTTTTCTTTTTTTGATATTGAATTGTCTGATCTCTTTATATATTTTGGGTATTAACTCCTTATTAGACATATCACTTGCAAATATCTCCTCCCATTCAGTAGGTTGCCTTTTTGTTTGGTTGATAGTTTCCTTCTCTGTGCAAAGCTTTTACATTTAATTAGGTCCCACTTGTTTATTTTTGTGTTTTGATCCAAAGAAATATTGCTAAGACCTTTGTCAAGGAGAATACTGCCTGTTTTCTTCTAGGAGTTTTATGGTTTCTGGTCTTACATTTACGTCTTTTATCCATTTTAAGTTGATTTTTTTATATGGTTTGAGAAAATGTTCTAACTTTGATTTTTCATGTGCAGCTGTCCAGTTTTCCCATCACCACTTATTGAAGAGACTGTCTTTTCCCCATTGTAAATTCTTGCCTTGTTTGTTGTAGATTAAGTGACCATAAGTGCATGGGTTTATTTTTGGGCTCTCTATTCTGTTCATTGATCTACATGCCTGTTTTTGTGCCAGTCTCATGCTGTTTTGATTACTATGACTCTGTAGTATAGTCTGAAGTCAGGGAGTGTGATACCTCCAGCTTTGTTCATTTTTCTCAGGATTGTTTTGGCTATTCAAGGTCTTTTGTGGTTCCATACAAATTTTAGGATTATCTGTTCTAGTTCTGTGAAAAATGTCATAGGTATTTTGACAGGGATTGCGTTAAATCTGTTTGGGGTAGTACGGATTTTATCAATATTAATTCTTCCAATCCATGAACATGGATATCTTTCCATTTGTTTGTTCAATTTCCTTCAACAATCTTCAGTTTTCTTTATCAATATCTTATAGTTTTCAGAGTATAGGTCTTTCATCTCCTCTTTTCATCTCCTAAATTTATTCTTAGACATTTTATTTTTTTATGTGGTTGTAAATAGGATTGTTTTATCTTTATGATAGTTTGTTTTTAGTGTGTAGAAATGCAACAGATTTCTGTATATTCATCTTGTATTCTGCAACTTTACTGAATTCGTTTATTCTAATAGATTTTTCAGGGGGAGTCTTCAGGATTTTCTATGCAGTAACATGTCAGCTGCAAATAGTGGCAATTTTATTTCTTCCTTTCCAATTTGGATGTGTTTTATTTCTCTATCTTGTCATATTGCTGTGGCTAGGACTTCCAATTCTATGTTAAATAGAAATTATGATAGTGGGCATCCTTGTCTTGTTCCTGATCTCACAATGTGAGATCCTTTCTGTGTTTGTTGAACTTCGTTTGCTAATATTTTGTTGACGATTTTTGTATCTATGTTCATCAGTGACATTAGCCTGTAACTTTCTTTTTTTGTAATGTCTTTGTCAGGTTTTGGTATCATTTAATGCTGACCTGGTAAAGTGACTTTTTAAGTGTTCCTTCCTCTTCAATTTTTTGGAGTAGTTTTAGAAGGATAATTATTAGTTCTTCTTTATATGTTTGGTAGAATTCCCCTGTGAAACCATCTAGCCCTGGACTCCCAACAAAAAGTTTGGAGAATTTTGATTACTGATTCCATTTCAATACTAATAATTAGTCTTCAGATGATCTATTTCTTCTTGACTCAGTCTTGGAAGACTGTATGTTTCTAGGGATTTATCCATTTCTTTCAGGTTGTCTAATTTGTCGGCATATAACTGTTAGTGGTATAGTCTTATGATTGTTTATATTTCTGTGATATTGTTTGTAACTTCTTTTTTTAAATTAGTTTTGCTAGAGGTTTAACAATTTTGTTTATCTTTTCAGAAAAGCAGCTCTTAGTTTCATTAATTTTTTGGGGGGTCTCTTTTATTTATTTCTGCTCTGATCTTGCTTTTACTGACTTTGGGGTTTGTTCTTATTTTTTTAATTCCTTCACAAGGAAAAATAGGTTGAGATTTTTCTTATTTTTTGAGGTAGGCTGGTATCTCTCTTAGTACTGCTTTTTCTGCATCCCATAGATTTTGGAAGTTTGTGTTATTATTTTCATTTGTCTCAAGGTATTTTCTCATTTGCTCTTTGATTTCTTCATTGACCCATTTGCATTTTAGTAGCAAATATTTAGTCTCCACATGTTTGTATTTTTCCCAATTTTCTTCCTGTAACTGATTTCTACTTTCAAACTGTTGTGGTCAAAAAAACATGCCTGATATAATTTCAGTCTTCTTAAATTTACTGAAACTTGTTTTGTGGCCTAGCATGAGATCTATCTGGGAGAATATTCAATATGCACTTGAAAAGAATGTACATTCTGATTCTGGATGGAATGTCCTATACAAATATTTTAAGTTCATCTGGTTTAACATATAAGTTCACATTTTCCTTACTGATTTTCCATCCGAATGATCTATCTATTGACGGAAGTGGGTTTTAAAGTCACCTATTACTACTGTATTACTGTCAATTTCTCACTTTATGTCTGTTTATATTTACTTTATATATTTAGGTGCTCTTATATCAGGTGCATATGTGTTTATGAATGTTATATCCTCTACATGGAGTGACCCCCTTTATTATTAAATAATGCCCTTCTTTGTCTTTTATTATAGACTTTGGTTTAAATTCTACTTTTTTTTTTAAATAAATTTATTTTTGGCTGTGTTGGGTCTTCATTTCTGTGCGAGGGCTTTCTCCAGTTGCGGCGAGCAGAGGCCACTCTTCATCACGGTGTGCGAGCCTCTCACTGTCATGGCCTCTACCGTTGTGGAGCACAGGCTCCAGACGCACAGGCTCAGAAGTTGGGGCTCACGGGCTAGTTGCTCCGTGGCATGTGGGATCTTCCCAGACCAGGGCTCGAACCCGTGTCTCCTGCATTGGCAGGCAGATTCTTAACCACTGCGCCACCAGGGAAGGCCCTAAATTCTACTTTTTTGATATGAGTATTGCTACAGCCAATTTCTTTTAGTTTTCACTTCCATGGAATATCTTTTTCCATTCTCTCTCTTTCAGTCTTTGTCTTTAGCTCCTAAGTGAGTCTCTTGTGAGCAGCATATAGACCAGTCTTCTTTTCTTATCCAGTCAGCCACACTATGTCTCTTGATTGGGGCATTTAGTCCATTGACATTTAAAGTGATTATTCATAGTCAGGTACTTACTGTCATTTTGTTACTTGTTTTGTAGGTGTTTTTGTAGTTCTTCTCTGTTCTTTTCTTTCCTTCGTCTTTTAGTCTCATTTAGTCTCTCATTATGGTTTGATGATTTTCTTTAGTGTTATGTTTGGGTTCCTTTCTTTTTAATTTTTGTGTATCTCTTGTAGGTTTTGGATTTGTAGTACCATGAAGTTCATATATGCTTACCTATAATTGTACCTATGTGTTTTAAACTGATAGTCATGTAAGTTCAAACACATTCTAAAAGATCTACATTTTTTACTCACCTCTCCCCCACGTTTTGTGTGTTTGATGCCATATTTTTATATTTTCATGTCTGTCCCTGAACCATTTATTGTAGTTATAGTTGACTTTATAATTTTTGTCTTTTATCCCCCATACTAGCTTATTTAAGTGATTGATCCACTGCCTTTACTATATATTTGCTATATATTGTACATTACTAAATATCTTCTCACCTCCTACTAGACTCCATTTGATTCATTCTTTACAGTCTTGTTTACAGAAGAGTGATTCTGCTAGTTCAGGTTATTCTCAGTGAGAGTTGCTTAGTATTTAGTTGTACTTTTGATACGTTCACAGGAGGATGTGAGCTCAGAGTCTTCCTAGTCTACCATCTTGACTCTGCCCCCTCTCAAAATAAAAATATTGTAAGTCCCTATTATTTGTCAGGCACTATCCTGAAAAAGCTGCTAGAAAAAGCTGTACATCAGCAAAGGAGGCAGGCAAAACCTCTCCTCTACCCTTCTATGGAAGGAAAGAAGAGGAAGAGAAAGAAAAAGAGAGAGAGAGATGGAGAGACAGAGGGGTGGAGATAAAGAGAAGTAAAATATAAATAAATATATATTCATAAATAATTCATGTGATACCACAAAATGATAAGCTATGAAGAAAATAAGTTAGGGCAAAGGGAACAGAGTGCCTGGGTCTGAACAACAAGCATGGCTCTTTTCAAAGTCCTCTCTGAGGTGATGCATTGGAGCAAAGAAGTAAATGGGAAGTAGATCAGCCATAGAAAGATCTGGGAGACCATTCTAAGCAGAGGATACCACAAGTGCAATGGCCAAAAGATGGAAAGGGTTTGACAGTTAGAGAAGCACCAGAGCCAGTATTGTGGAAATGGAGTAAAGGAGTGAGAGAGGTTAAAAGAAGATGAGATGGGAGGAAGTCACATCAGATTAGGAAAGGTTTATAGGTCATGGTAGGAGTTTTGATTTGATTCTATGTGTGTTGGGAAACTCTTTCAAAATAGTGGAATGTAGGGGAAAGAGTGGAAGCAAGGGAACCAGTTAGGAGACTGGGACAGGAGGCTAGAATTATAGGGGTGACCCAAGAGAGGGTGGTATTGGTGTAGTTGATAAGAAAAGACTAGATAAATATGTATTAGAAGTAAAGCATACTTGCTAATGAATTGATTAGATGTTGAATATGGAGGAACAGGAAAAATCATGATGAATCCTGGATGTTTCCCTTTGAAGGGCTAACAAACTCAGCATTGGAGAACAAGTAAGCATTCCTGAAGACCATAATAGTCTGCCAGATTTATTTGGTCAAATTATGCATATGTTCCCCAAATACACAACTAAGTATTACCCAACTACATTAACTAAAATGGGCATTACTGAGTGTAAATTTCAATAAGAATTAAGATAAATGTTTATAAGTTCTTTCCTTTTAATTGCTAACCTTGAAAGAAGGTGATCATTAATGAAGGGTGGCAGAATGTTCTATGATATCTATCAAATTTCACTGCTCATGTCCAATCATGAACATATTGGGGATACAAACAGAAAGGCAGTATGTGTAGATTACGTTTTATTGAAACAGATTAAGCCAGCATAAGAGAAAATCAATACAAGGATAAAATGTTCAAGTTGGAAGGAATTTAGAAATCATCTTATTCATCCACTTTATTTTCCAGATGGGAAATCAAGTATCAGAAATATTAGGTAACTCAAAGTAATTTTGCACAAGTTTCTGTCTTTCCTATTTACATGAAAGTACCTATCATTTAGCCTTCTTCTATATCCCTCTTGATTTCTTAATACATATGATTTTTAAAGTCAAGAAGCTGTCTAATCTTACAATATGACAAACTAAGCTCATGCTGTTTACCTCCTTTCCTCCAAAACTCCACTCAAATAATAGTAAACACATAATAAATGTATAAACTAATAAAATGAATACAAGGAGAACTTTGAGTACAGGAGATTCCAACACATATCTGAAAAAGGCTAAAGGAATAAAAAAAAATCACTGAAAGATGAAATGAAAACAAGGAAGTCATGCCCTAAAATACAAACAAATGGTTGCAGAGGAGCAGCCAGACAAACTGGTTTTTGTGAGTTAGATCTTTGTCTCATCAACAGAAAATATTTAAGATATTTATAGCTTAAATAGTTATATAAGTATATATAAGTTATATAAGTATATATATACTTTATATATATATACTTTAGTTATATAACTAAAGTATTTAGAAATTTGGAGGTATTAAGAATAGATGGGATGGCAAGGAATATGGGCAGCCCCTAAGAGTTAAGAGTGGTTCTGGCTGATAGCAATCAAGGAAATAGGGCTTTGGCCTACCATAGCAAGAAGGTGAATTTTGTCTGCTCCAAGAATGAATTGGCTTTTCCCAGATCTCACACGCAAGAACTTAGCTTGGCTTATACCTTGATTTTAGCCTTGTGATACTCTGAGGAAAGAACCTAGCCAGGCGGTGCTGGACTTCTGACCTACAGAACTGAATTGGTTCAAAATGGCAGAGTAGAAGGACATGCTGTCACTCCCTCTTGCGAGAGCACTGAAATCACAATTAACTGTTGAACAATCATCGACATGAAGACTCTGTAACTCACCAAAAAAGATATCCCATATCCAAAGACAAAGGAGAAGCCACAATGAGATGGTAGGAGGGGTGAAATCACAAAAAAATCAAATCCCATAACTGCTAGGTGGGTGACTCACAAACTGGAGAACACTTATACCACAGAAGTCCACACACTGGAGTGAAGGTTCTGAATCCCACTCAGGCTTTGCAACCTGGGAGTCTGGCAACAGGAGGAGAAATTCCTAGAGAATCAGACTTTGAAGGCTAGTGGGATTTGATTGCAGGACTTCAACATGACTGGGGGAAACAAAGACTCCACTCTCGGAGGGCACACACAAAGTCGTGTGCGCATTGGGACTCAGGAGAAGGAGCAGTGACCGCATAAGAGACTGAACCAGACCTACCTACTAGAGCTGAAGGGTCTCCTACAGAGGTGGGGGTGGCTATAGCTCACCATGGGAACAGGGACACTGGCAGCGGAGGTTCTGGGAGGTACTCCTTGGTGTGAGCCCTCCCGGAGACTGTCATTAATCTCACCAAAGAGCCCAGGTAGGCTACAGTGTTGGGTTGCCTCAGGCCAAACAACCAACAGGGAGGGAACCCAGTCCCACTCATGAGCAGAGAAACAGATTAAAGTTATACTGAGCTCTGCCCACCAGAGAAACAGTCACCTCTACCCACCACCAGTCCCTCCCAGCAGAAAACTTACACAAGCCTCTTAGATAGCCTCATCCACCAGAGGGCAGACAGCAGAAGCAAGAACTACAATCCTGCAGTTTGTGGGGAAAAAACCACATTCACAGAAAGATAGACAATATGAAAGGGCAGAGGGCTATGTACCAGATGAAAGAACAAAATAAAACCCAGGAAAAACAACTAAATGAAGTGGAGATAGGCAACCTTCCAGAAAAAGAATTCAGAATAATGATAGTGAAGATGATCCAGGACTTCAGAAAAAGAATGGAGGAAAGATCAAGAAGATGCAAAAAATGTTTAACAAAGACCTAGAAGAATTAAAGAACAAACAAACAGAGATGAGCAATACAATAACTGAAATGAAAAATACACTAGAAGGAATCAATGGCAGAATAACTGAGGCAAAAGAACGGATAAGTGACCTGGAAGACAGAATGGTGGAATTCACTGCTGTGGAACAGAATAAAGAGAAAAGAATGATAAGAAATGAAGACAGCCTAGGAGATCACTTGGACAACATTAAACTCTACAACATGCGCATTATAGGGGTCCCAGAAGGAGGAGAGAGAAAGGACCCAAGAAAATAATTGAAGAGGTTATAGTCGAAAATTTCCCTAACATGGGAAACGAAATAGTCACCCAAGTCCAGGAAGCACAGAGAGTCCCAAACAGGATAAACCCAAGGAGAAACACGCCAAGACACACAGTAATCAAATTGGCAAAAATTAAAGACAAAAATTATTGAAAGCAGCAAGGGAAAAATGACAAATAACATTAAAGGGAACTCCCATAAGGTTAACAGCTGATTTCTCAGCAGAAACGCTACATGCCAGAAGGGAGTGGCACAATATGGTTAAAGTAATGAAAGGGAAGAACCTACAACCAAGATTACTCTACCCAGCAAGGATCTCATTCATATTCGTTGGAGAAACCAAAAGCTTTACAGACAAGCAAAAGCTAAGACAATTCAGTACCGCCAAACCAGCTCTACAGCAAATGCTAAAGGAATTGTCTAAGTGGGAAACACAATAGAAGAAAAGGACCACAAAAACAAACCCAGAACAATTAGGAAAATGGTAATAGGTATATACATATCAATAATTACCTTAAACTAGAAAGGATTAAATGCTCTAATGAAAAGACAGAGGCTTGCTGAATGGATACAAAAACAAGACCCATATATATGCTGTCTACAAGAGACCCACTTCATACCTAGGGACACATACAGACTGAAAGTAAGGGGATGGAAAAAAGATATTCCATGCAAATGGAAATCAAAAGAAAGCGGGAGTAGGAATACTCATATGAGATGAAATATACTTTAAAATAAAAAATGTTATAAGAGACAAAGAAGGACACTACATAATGATCAAGGGATCAATCCAAGAAGAAGACATAACAATTATAAATATATATGCATCCAACATAGAAGCACCTCAATACATAAAGAAACTGCTAACGGCTATAAACGAGGAAATCGACAGTAACACAAAAATAGTGGGGGACTTTAACACCTCACTTACACCAATGGACAGATCATCCAAAGAGAAAATTAATAAGGAAACACAAGCTTTAAATGACACAACAGACCAGATAGATTTAATTGTTATTTAGAGGACATTCCATCTGAACACAGCAGATTACACTTTCTTCTCAAGTGCACATGGAACATTGTCCAGGATAGATCACATCTTGGGTCACAAATCAAGGCTCGGTGAATTTAAGAAAACTGAAATCATATCAAGCATCTTTTCTGACCACACGCTATGAGATTAGAAATCAAATACAAGGAAAAAAACGTAAAACACACAAACACATGGAGGCTAAACAATACATTACTAAATAACCAAGAGATAACTGAAGAAATCAGAGAGGAAATCTAAAAATACGTAGAGACAAATGACAATGAAAACATGACGATCCCAAACTTATGGGATGCAGCAAAAGCAGTTCTAAGAGGGAATTTTATAGCAATATGATCCTACCCCAAGAAAGAAGAAAAATCTCAAATAAACAATCTCACCTTACACCTAAAGGAACTAGAGAAAGAAGAAAAAACAAAACCCAAAGTTAGCAGAGGGAAAGAAATCATAAAGATCGGAGCAGAAATAAATGAAATAGAAACAAAGCAAACAAGAGCAAAGGTCAATAAAACTAAAAGTTGGTTCTTTCAGAAGATAAACAAAATTGATAAACCATTAGCCAGACTCAAGAAAAAGAGGGAGAGGACTCAAATCAATAAAATTAGAAATGAAAGAGGAGAAGTTACAACAGACACCACAGAAATACAAAGTATCCTGAGAGACTACAACAAGTGACTCTATGACAATAAAATGGACAACCTGGAAGAAATGGACAAATTCTTAGGAAAGTATATACCCTTCCAAGACTGAACCATGAAGACATAGAAAATCTGAACAGACCAATCACAAGTAATGAAATTGAAACTGTGATTTTAAAACTTCCAACAAACAAAAGTCCAGGACCAGCTCACTTCACAGGTGAATTCTCTCCAACATTAGAGAAGAGCTAACACCCATCCTTCTCAAGCTCTTCCCAAAAAATGCAGGGGAAGGAACACTCCCAACGTCATTCTATGAGGCCACCATCACCCTGATACCAAAACCAGACAAAGATACTACAAAAAAAGAAAATTACAGACCAATATCCCTGATGAATATAGATACAAATATCCTCAACAAAATACTAGCAAACAGAATCCAACAACACATTAAAAGGATCATACACCATGATCAAGTGGGGTTTATCCCAAGGATGCAAGGATTCTTCAATATATGCAAATCAATTAACGTGATACACCATATGAATAAAAACCATATGATCATCTCAATAGATGCAGAAAAAGCTTTTGACAAAATTCAACACCCATTTATTACAAAAACTCTCCAGAAAGTAGGCATAGAGTGAACCTACCTCAACATAATAAAGACCATATATGACAAAACCCACAGCAAACATCACTCTCAATGGTGAAAAACTGAAAGCATTTCCTCTAAGATCAGGAAGAAGACAAGGATGGCCACTCTCACCACTATTATTCAACATAGTTTTGGAAGTCCTAGCCATGGCAATCAGAGAAGAAAAAGAAAGAAAAGGAATCCAAATTAGAAAAGAATAAGTAAAACTGTCACTGTTTGCAGATGACATGATACTATATATAGATCATGCTAAAGAGGCCTCCAGAAAACTACTAGACCTAATCAATGAATTTGGTAAAGTTGCAGGATCCAATATTAATGCACAGAAATCTCTTGCATTCCTATACACTAATGATGAAAAATCTTAAAGAGAAATTAAGCAAACACTCCCATTTACCATTGCAACAAACAGAATAAAATACCTAGGAATAAACCTATCTAGGGACACAAAAGACCTGAATGCAGAAAACCATAAGACACTGATGAAAGAAATTAAAAATGATACAAACAGATTGAGAAATATACCATGTCCTTAGATTGGAAGAATCAACATTGTGAAAATGAGTCTCCTACCCAAAGCAATCTACAGATTCAATGCAATCCCTATCAAACTACCACTGGCATTTTTCACAGAACTAGAACAAAAAAATTCACAATTTGTATGGAAACACAAAAGACCCCAAATGGCCAAAGCAGTCTTGGGGGAAAAATATGGAGTTGGAGGAAGCAGGCTCTGTGACTTCAGACTATACTACAAAGCTACAGTAATCAAGACAATATGGTACTGGCACAAAAAGAGAAATATGGATCAATGGACTAGGATAGAAAGCCCAGAGATAAACCCACGCACCTATGGTCAACTAATCTATGACAAAGGGGGCAAGGATATACAATACAGAAAAGAGAGTCTCTTCAATAAGTGGTGCTGGGAAAACTGGACAGCTACATGTAAAAGAATGAGATTAGAACACTCCCTAACACCATACACGAAAATAAACTCAAAATGGATTCGAGACCTAAATGTAAGACTGGACACTATAAAACTGTTAGAGGAAAACATAGGAAGAACACTCTTTGACATAAATCACAGAAAGATCTTTCTTGATCCACCTCCTAGAGTAATGGAAATAAAAACAAATGGGACCTAATGAAACTTCAAAGCTTTTGCACAGCAAATGAAACCAAAACAAGACGAGAAGACAACCCTCAGAATGGGAGAAAATAGTTGCAAATGAAACAACTGACAAAGGATTAATCTCCAAAATTTACAAGCAGCTCATGCAACTCAATATTAAAGAAACAAACAACCCCATCCAAAAATGAGCACAAGACCTAAATAGACATTTCTCCGAAGAAGACATACAGATGGCCAAGAGGCACATGGAAAGCTGCTCAACATCACTAATTATTAGAGAAATGGAAATCAAAACTACAATGAGGTATTACCTCACACCAGTTAGAATTGGCATCATTAGAAAATCTACAGACAACAAATGCTGGAGAGGGTGCGGAGAAAAGGGAACCCTCTTGCACTGTTGGTGGAATGTAAATTGATACAGCCACTATGGAGAACAGTATGGAGGTCCCTTAAAAAAACTAAAAATAGAATTACCATATGATTTAGCAATCCCACTACTGGACATATACCCAGAGAAAACTATAATTCAAAAAAACACATGCACCCCAATGTTCATTGAAGCCCTATTTACAATAGCCAGGTCATGGAAGCAACCTAAATGCCCATCGACACATGAATGGATAAAGAAGATGTGGTATGTATATACAATGAAATATTACTCAGCCATGAGACGGAACGAAATTGGATCATTTGTAGAGACATGGATGAATCTAGAGACTGTCATACAGAGTGAAGTAAGTCAGAAAGAGAAAAACAAATATTATGTATTAACGCATATATATGGAACCTAGAAAAATAGTACAGATGAACTGGTTTGCAGGGCAGAAATTGAGACACAGATGTAGAGAACAGACGTATGGACCCCAAGGGGGGAAAGCGGCAGGGGGGTGGTGTGATGAACTGGGAAATTGGGATTGACATATATACACTAATATGTATGAAATGGGTAACTATTAAAAACCTGCTGTATAAAAAAATAAATAAAATTCAAAAAAAAGAATAGATGATATTACATGCCATACACTATTATAAAATACTTCAATGTATTACAACTTATAAAGTTGATACTTCCATCTCTATTTTACAGAGGCACTGAAGGTTAATAAGCCAAAGCTCATCCAGCTAATAAGTGGTGAAGCAAGGATTTGAACCCAGTAGCCACAACATTATGCTCACTGCACATACAATTGTGGAGGAACTGCAATGAAAACTAAAACTAGAAATAACTTAAAGAGGTTATTTCAGAAAAATGGGACTGGGGCTAGGCAGAAATGGGACATAGATTGCACTCTTTCTTTTTAGAGGTTCTATATCTTTAAACATTTGCAAATATTACTTAAAAGTAAAGAAACAAAAATTATAAAAAAGAACTAAAACCAAGGGTTCTAAAAGCATTAAGTCATATTGAGTAATGTGAATATATTCAGATTGCCCTAACATAGAGTACATGAAGAGTTTTCTCTGTTTTTCAGTTTCCATGCTAGGATACTAAGGATCAACAAAAACAACAACTTCATATATCAAGAGACTCATATTTTCAAACTTCAGATAGTTCTATGGCCACCCCTGTAATATTTAAACGTGTACAAGGACCTACTGTATATAGCACAGGAAAGTCTACTCAATACTATATAAGAGCCTATATGGGAGAAGAATCTAAAAAAGAGTGGATATATGTATATGTATAACAGATTCACTTTGCTGTACACCTGAAACTAACACAACATTTTAAATCAACTATAACACCAATAAATTTTTTTTAAAATAAATGAATAAAAGTGTACAAGGAAGAAAAAGCCTAAGCCTAAAGAGCCATAACTTACTAATACAGAGTCGATATAATCCAAACCCTCCATAAGAGTTATTTATTTTTCCCATATGAACTTAGATTCTAAGAATGAAATTTGGAAAAAAGTCCATTACATAAGATAACCAACACCAGGAACTGAAGGCCACAGAGTCCTAGAAAGAGAGACCATAATTATTTATGAATTTTTTTTTCTTTTTTTTTTTTTTTTGCGGTACGCGGGCCTCTCACTATTTGCCTCTCCCGTTGCAGAGCACAGGCTCCGGACGCGCAGGCTCAGCGGCCATGGCTCACGGACCCAGCCGCTCCGCGGCATGTGGGATCTTCCCAGACCAGGGCACGAACCCGTGTCCCCTGCATCGGCAGGCGGACTCTCAACCACTGCGCCACCAGAGAAGCCCCATAATTATTTAAAAATAAGAATAATTAGTTAATTGAGATGTATAGTATTTTCTTAGGTCCTAGGCCATCATCTCAATATATATCTCGTGAGCATGAGTAAAGCAGAAAAATATAATCAAAATAGAGCTTTGAAAGAGATGGTTTAAGACAAAGAGAAACTTAATTGACTTTAACAAGTTTTCAACCCAATAGTGCAAAAATCAGCTGTGGAGTTTACTAAAAGTTCAGATGGCTGGACCAATGCTTGCAAATTCTGTTTACTTGGGTAAATGTGCAGCAGAGATACTGGAAAAAACAAACAAAAAAACACAACATGTCCACAGCCAGATGCTAAAAGCTCTGGGCTAGTTAATAGAATATGTATGTTTAGGATAGATTACTTCCATTTGAAATAATCTTGTGACTCAGCTGGAAACAATCTACCCTAAACATAGAAAAAATGGATTATCCAGCCAAAAATAGTTAAGGATAATTGGGGCCAGGAATTCTCTTTATTTTTATTCCCATCAATTCCAAGGGAAATAAAGCACCAAAGAGGACAAATGGAATATGCATTAACGAGTGTCTTCAGAATATTTCCTCAAACAAAACAAAAATATGTGGTTATTAACCTGGTCCTTCTCTACTGTCATACATTACAGCCGTATTTTGCAAAAACCATATGGATGACAATGGAATACCTTGGACTTATTAAGTGGCTCCGTTTACAGCTGCAATGTGGATGTGTTATTTTTACTGGAACACATCAACGCAACCTACAGCACTTAGTATGTATCCATTGATCTCACAATGTTCTAGTTCTAGTTCTGTGAATATATTTTTTCCATCCCCATCAATAAAGAGAATTTTAAAAATCAGTCTGCCTTTACATGGGAATGGCATCAATAAGCATTTACAGTCATGGTCCTAGGCTTCGTTAAAGTGCCTGCTCTCTGTCATAATACAGTACACAGGACGCTTCATATTCTGCACAATGTCACTCTGGTTCTATATATAGAGAGAAAGTGACATACAAATTGGAACTGGTGAATATAAAGCCCAAGTACTCTGGATGGCCTTGTTAGACATTTTTGAACTAGAGGGTGGAAGATAAACCTACCAGGATTCATGGGCCAGATCATCAGAAAGGGTCTTAGGAGCCTGGTGATTTTTAGGATATCCCCTTAAAGGAAAAGAGCAGGTTATTGTACCTTGTATATGCTACCTCTAAGAAAGAAGTACATAGTTTGGTTAGTCTATTTGGATTTCGGAAGCAGCATATATGACATTTGAGAATACTGCTCCAACGAATTTATCAGGTGACTTAGAAGGCTGCCAACGTTGAGTAGAGTCCAGGACATGAGAGAGCTCTGGAGAATGTCCAGGCTAAGAGCTGAGGAACCTGCAAAGAGGTTCACAGACTAAAGACTTATCCAGAGGTCAAACCTATGATTCCAAACAAATAAAAAGAGTAGAGATAAAAATAATTCTGATTTCATAATTTATATAATACAATTATGTTCTATATATCAATAGTATTCTGTTTTGTGCTTATATAGATGTAGGTAATGAATACCACTATGAATCAGATTCCTGTTTTATTCAAAAAGAGCAAGTAATAAAATGGTTTACTGTGAATACATTCACAATTAACTAGCTTCACTGGTTCACTTTACCACTTTAGACTATCATCTTAAAAATAAGAGAATGATATAACTGGAATAGCATTTTCTTTATCCTGTGCATGTATATGAGACTGCATATAGAAGTGAAAACATTTTTAAACATTTTGTTAGAAGTGAATTATACTTCATTCAGTAAAAAAAAGAGTCAGTAAAAGCGTACTTGTTGTCCATCTGATCTTTTAGACATCTTTATAAATGTACACACACTGCTTAAGAGCATTGTCTCTGAAGTCAAATATATGTGGGTTTATATTTTGCACTACCACTAACCATTCGATATTTTATTCATATTCATTTTCCTAATAGTACAATCAATGTTTGTAGAAATTTTATAGTTAATGGAATTATGTTATTCTTAAACAGAACACTTCAGTGACTAGCACTGTGTCTAGAACATAATAAAAGTTTAACACATGTTAACTATAATTATCATTACTATTATTATCTTGCATATATATACACATATACACATGTTATGACTTATATTTGTATATATATGACATATATACATATATATGAACTCTCACTTGTAGTCTATAATATATGCATACAAACACACACCCCCAAAAGGAGAGATTGTTTTAGCATAATGTGGGATGGTCATTTAAATTCTCCACTTGTATTCATTTAATAAATAACTGCTGTCCTAAGGCTAGGAATAAACCAGACCTGGCATGCCCCAGTTTGAGATTAGTTACTAAGAATCAATCACTACTTTATGCTTAGCTCCAGAGTTCCTGCATCTAATACACCAACGTTGTGTCACCTGAAATGACCGCTCCACACAGTTTCAGATGCATATCTGAGCCAAAGAGTCGAATCGTCTCAATATCTCCATTATCTCTTTATATCCAGTTAGAACGACACTTATTAGGAAGTAAAAATTGAAAACCTTTTCATATTACAACCACCAGGTAACATAAATAACAGGCCAAGCACTATCTCCAAGTCCACCAAGTGCCACATTCAACGGAACGCACTCCAAAAACTCAAGTCATTTAAAGCAATGCGTATCTATAACTGCATCTCCCAAAACATCAAAGGTAGATCCAATCCATAATTCCCAGCACTGAGGTGCCATTCCTTAGTAACTCATTCCCCTTCCTGTTTTTGTGCTTAAATCCTTCTTTCCCGCACCAAAATTCTCCTTGAATTCCAGACTACATAGACCCTTCTTCAATTATTTATCTTATATTATACATTTATCAGTTATTTAGGGAAGTAACTTGGAACAAGCCAAAGCCCCATAAGGACTAGATAGATGCTTACCAGTTCATTCTAAAGAGACACATATTTTCTTAAGGTTCCCACAATTTTCTTGGAAATCAAACATTCATTTGATAACCAAAGAAGATGCTCCATATAAAACTCCTGACTGATTCTAGAAACATTTCTTTTTCACTGAAGGTTTTCCAACTATTACCATATTTATGCATTTATTTATTTGATGATGATAATAATTATAACAATTATATATAATTATATAACAATTATATAAACAGTTCTAATATTAGCATTACTGCCTTTTAAATGTGATAAATTCATATGACTAGTTCGTAAATTTATATGACTAGGTCACCAGAGTTCAACTAAGAATCAGAATTAAGGGATACTATATGTTATGAAAATCAAATATTCGCATTACTTTTGTATTACCTAAGTACTCTGTAAATTTTGAGAAATTGACATGCATATTTAAGCCCTTTTTCATCCAGGAACTTACTTCTCTGTGAACGCTTTTCTTTCATAAAAATTTAAATCAGAAGTTACATGAGACCATTGTAAAGCAATTATACTCCAATAAAGATGTTAAAAAAAAAGTTACATAAGGCATTCTGTTAATAGTCAACTCTAAGAGAAAAAAAAAAAAATGGTAATAGCTCCTCAGCCTTTCTTGACCAGAGTTTTCACAATATGGTTTTGAGTTCAATACTTGGACTACATTTATTTGGGGGTTTCCATCTGTAAAACTAGAATTCACTCAACAAATATCACTCATTGTGTGCCAAGCACTGTTCATGAACTAGAGGACAACTAAGTTTTTACTTAACATTTTCTATATATTAGTTTATTTAATCTATACAGCAAATTTTGTGGCAGATATTCTTATCTTTGTTTTTACAGCTGAGAAAAATAATTTTCGGCAAGATTGAGGAATTTTTCACGAATATATAGCTAATATATGGCATAGGTGAGATTTAGCCCTAAATCATATCTGACTTCTAAGTTCTTTCCAGCTACACAAAATGTTTTCACAGAAGAAAGGAATATTAACCAAAACCACATTGCTAAAAATAACAATTCAGTGTGTCTAAGATGGTAAATGAGAACAACATGTAAATAAAAACACAGGCATTTAGAAATTGAAGGTACTTATTACTTTTACACAATAGGAAAAAAGAATGTTTGAGGAAGCAACATAAATCAAAATCAGTATGTTTGTATCTGGTAGGACAGGATTACGCTTTTCACATGGGAAAAATATTAGAGTAGTCATAATTTAAACAAGTTTATTCTCCCTCTAATTTCACAGTAGCAGGGATCCAGGAGACTTCTATCTTATCATTGTTTGGTTGTGGCTTCCGGTCTCATGACCCGAACAATAAATCTTTCAGAATTCCTGCTGAAGCTTCAGCCATGGCCCCTGCCTTCCATCTATCAGGGTGAAGGGGTGGAAGAGAAGCATAAATTTGTTCCTTAATGACATTTCTTGGAAACTCAACGTAGCATTTCATTTACTTCCTACTGGCCTGAATTTTGTCACATTTCAACACCTGTTTGCAAGAGAAGCTGGAAAATGTATTCTTTACTCTGGACAACCAGGTAATAGTTAAAAATTGGAAGGAAATTGATTGTGGAAGGAGAGGAAAATGGACATGACAGCCAGAGTTTCTGCTTCAGTATTCAAACCAAACTCATTATCATTCTCCGTGGCTAGTTTTTCCTATTGTCATTATTAATAGCATCCCTTTTTCCTTCATTAAGACTCAAATCTCCTTGTAACTGCATTTTAGGGAGGTAAAGTAGAAAAGTGAGAGCTTGTAGAATCAAACTATAGGACTGGACTTGCAAGATAGTCTTCTACTTGCAAGTTCTTTTTATCCATAAAAGTGTTCTAACTTCTTTCTGCCTCAATTTCTTCTTTTCAAAACTAGGAAAACCAATGGCATGTGACTTTGAGAATCACAAACATATAATTTAAGATATTTAGCATTGTGCTTGACACAGAGTAAGTTTTCATTAAATATCAGCTTATTATTATTCCCTTCTTAATTTTGCCTCCTCTTTCCCTTCATGATCCACACCAAGTCAGTTGCCACATCCTTGAAAGTTAACTAAAATTGTATTAGCAAATGTGCTCCTTGTCCTTCGCCATGTCCTATACTCAGTTTTCTTTCATTAGTACTCACATACCTAGCCCTCTAAACTGACCTCCATGCTTCCATTCCTTCTTCCCTGAAAGCCATTCAACCCAACATGTTAAGAAATTCTTTCCAAATAGTACCTCTGAAGAAAAAAAATCTGTTATCTACAGAAGAAGTTCAGAACATCTTATATAAAATAATACAGATGAGAACATGCAGCATAGGGCTTTACACAAAAGAAGTTAGATCCCTTCTCTCCCCAGCATCCCATTACACATGTTCTAGAGCTTGATGTTCATATGATCCAAATGCAAGTTATATGATAACCTTGGTTTCTCTTTTGTCCCTTATCCTCTTATGTCTTCTTCTTAAGCAATCCCTGCGTGACTTTACTCCAGTGCCTTTCTTTATAAAGTTTCTTTTAACTAAAATGTCTAAACTGGCTTTTCCACCATCAAAATCTAATTTTTTGAAGCAAATATGGCAAAATGTTAATAACAGTTGAATCTAAGGGATTGGGTATATAGGTTTCACTATACTGTCCTTTCTGATTTCCATAATTTTGAAATTTTGATAATAAATGTTAAAAATTTTTTTTAATCTAATTTGTTCCTCAAGGGTAAAACAACTCCTCAAGCTGGAAATATTCTTTCTTTTCTTTTCTTTTCTTCTTTATATGGCAGATGGGATGTGGCTCTCATACTATCACTTAATTTTCAGTTTGTATTGTAGCAGCTGGTATATGTATTCTGATTTCTGCTCTAGGTTGTAAGCTCCATGTGGGCTTAGTGCACATCTCACTCATCTATGCATACAATATAAACAATTCAAAAAAAGAACACTCAGGAGATAAACCCTAATATCTTAGTTCATAATGCTATAAAAATATCATAGACTGGGTGGTTTAAATAACAGTTATTTCTCACAGTTTTGGATGCTGGAAGTCAAGATCAGCATGGTCAGGTTCTTGGTGAGGCCTCTCTTCCTGGTTTATAGACAGCTCCCTTCTTGCAAGGAAAACAAGCTCTGGTACCTCCATCTTCTTTTAAGGGTATTAATCGCATCACAGGGGCTCTGCCCTCATGATCTCATCTAAACCTAATTACCTCCCCAAGGTCCCATCACTAAATACCAACACATTGGGAATTAAGGCTTCTACATATTGAATTTTGGTAGGACACATTCAGTCCATAGCACCTAATGTCTCGCATACTTTAATTGAATTAGAAAGAGAGATATGTATCTAGTACATGTATTTGGTGAGTAGAACTGGCTTCATAAAAAATTAGTGAAGAAAAATAAAACAAATAAACCGCAAAAGCAACAATAAAACACTATAAATATTTTCAACATGATAAACTAGTGAAAAATTTGGAAAAGAAAATTAAAATGCCCCATAAGTTACTGACAATTTTTTAGATGATCAAAAAAATTCTGATGATTAGGATCATTCCCTACCAGATAATTTTTTACATCCAAAAAGTATCTATTAAGACTTGAACCTGAGTTTCAGTCAAGTGAAATCAACATTTATTTATCCCCACCCTCCATAGACACACATATTACATGTTCAAACTTGTGCATGTCATAGGATTCTGAGTCATAAGAGGAAAATTAAAGGTCATAACATTTGGTAAATTAAGCAAAACAGAAAATGTTTTTTAGAGATGTGGAAATTGGCTAAACAGAAGAGATACTGATTCATCAAAAAAGGAATGAATTACTAAGCATATAAGAATATATTTCGTCTCATAAATAAATGTTATCATTGAGAGATGAGCACCTGGAAGTTGTTAGAACTTTCCCGTTTCTCAGTATGCATGATAAGTATTCCTAAGTTAGTTCTCAAATATCTTACTTCACACTAAGTGTTTAGTCATTCTCAACAGATAATTTTGACTCCTTCAGTTATTCTCAAGTTAGACATGCTGTGACAGCTACCTTCATTCAAGGATTTGCAGCCCAGAGATAGTAAAAGCAAGAAAAACAGAAACCTTACTATAGTTTCTGGATGTCTCATAAATTATAAATGTAAGTTCTATGTCCTGATAAATTACTTAGCCAGATTTAAAGCATGCAACTATTCAAAGTAACCATTTTAGGGTAGTATCTTGAGAAATATCATTGTAAGTAGTCCCAATTTCCACAGCAACTCTGCAGGAGAAATTCTAATTGATTTATTCTTGCTGGAAAATCTTATAATCAGGAAAGGTTACCTCTGGGTCATTAGGATGACGGCTAACACTGAGAGACAGGAACAGCGACGGAAGCTCTGCCTATACTACTGACTGAAAGGCAGGAAGTTGCAGGATGACTTTTCTTCTTGACTTTTATCCCAGTAATTACATGTTTATAATTCATTAATTAAAGAGGCACAGGGGTCTCTTGACCTAGATAAGCACATATATGTATACTAGCAAAGATGAAAATGAAATCTCAAAGTAGTTCCCCCTCTCAATTTCTTCCTGACTTATGGATTCTTGCCTAAAACATCTTTATTTCCATCTAGTTTTGCTTTTACAAAGATCATGTGATACATCAAAAAGGGAAATGAAATTATTTTCTGTCAGACTTTTTTTTTATGGAGAAATAAGCTTTCCTTCCTCACAGCAATCACACTGTTTGGTTCTAGCATCATATTCACCAAAAAATGCATTTCTTCAATACAAATTCACACAGTCACTTAAGAGAGCCTACCTTAATCCTTTCAGAGTCATTTGAGATATTCCTAGCCACCATTAAAAACTGCAAACTAAAATTAAGAAAGTCTTTGGGACTAATTGAGACAAATGTGTCATGCCTACTGATTACTGAGAAGCTGCAGGGGAAAAACTTTCTGGTTTTCACTAGGAAAGATTGGATGGTTTTACTTTAAACTAGAGTAACCTTCCTCCTCTTAGCATGGCAATGAAAGATGGAATCAGAGGGAGAATGGGTAAGAGAGTCAGAAAGTAACAAACCTAAGACAAAAGTTGGACTTGAAAAAAGGAGTAGCGTCCAGTAAACACAAAATGGAATAAAAGACCCCACGTGTAGAGCAGAATTCAGACAAGTGCTTCTCCCATAAACATGGTAGGCATCTCTATAACTTGGCACATGTTCTAAGGCTCAGTTCTCCCTCACATTTATATTCCATACACTGGGAACTCCATGTGGTGTGGGAAATACTGAAGGAACTTCAGGAGAGGGAGCTTACAAACTTGGGCTTTGGAGTTCAAAATTTTGTCTTCTATACTTAGTAAAATTGGGCCAGTTACTTAAACTCCTAAGCTTCAATTTTCTCAACATTTAAATATTAACCTTATGGGACAATTCTATTAGGTAACATGTAAATATAAACATTATATTTTATAGGTATTATATTAAATAATACTTAACACATACCGATATTACCATGTGGCCAGCATTATTCTAAGTGCTTTCATTTACCAGCTCTTCACAACAGCACAAAGAGGTAAACACCATTACTACCCGCTGTTATACATGAGAAAATGCTAATAAGTTAGAGATAACATGCACACATTTCTTGCCCCAATGTTTCATACACAAATGGAGCTCAATAAACAAAAATCATTGCTACTTAAAATATCACCAACGGGGGCTTCCCTGGTGGCGCAGTGGTTGAGAGTCCGCCTGCCGATGCAGGGGACACGGGTTCGTGCCCCGGTCTGGGAAGATCCCACATGCCGCGGAGCGGCTGGGCCCGTGAGCCATGGCCGCTGAGCCTGCGCGTCCGGAGCCTGTCCTCCGCAACGGGAGAGGCCACAACAGTGAGAGGCCCGCGTAACGCATAAAAAAAAAAAAAAAAAAAAAAAAAAAAAAAAAAAAAAAAAAAAAAAAATATCACCAACGTATTTTATATTGTGGGGGAAAAAAAAAGTTTCTTAAATGATGAAGTTATGTAATTGCTGAAACTATCTAGAAAGAGAATGTAACCCGTAACAAAAATATTTGATAGAAAGGCAATATCTCAACAAATAATTAAGGAAAACTATAATGATATCTACCTGAGTTAATGAATTAGTTAATGAATTAGAGTATGAATAATGAATTAGTTAATGAATTAGAAGTTGATATAAATTTGTCAAGTCTTCCTTAAAAGAGAGAGAGAGAGAGAGAGACTCAGTTATTCAATAAAACAGTATAACCATTGTGGAAAGGTAAAACTTTAGATTTAGAATATTATTCCCCTCTAAGGTTTAAGTCTGAGAATTTTGGTTTTTAATTCTGAAGTCAATAAAATGTCAAATCATTAAGTGTGAACACTACAGGGAATAAATATCTATCTACGCAATTCCATTTCACGTATGACCAGGATGAAGCAGTTAATATTTAATGCTTTTTGGTTTCCCTTTTATAAAAACAAAAATGGGTAAAATTCTTAGATCTATGGATTTTCACAAGCACTTGTTTCTTTCTTTTCTTTTCCCATGAAGCAGGAGAAATAGCTCAGAAAAAGCAGTGGTTTTTAATCATTCTTTCTATTTCCCCTTTTTTTTTTTTCTCTCTTTTTTTTTCTATTTCCCCTTTAACTTTTACATCTTGATAATTGTTCATAAAATATTTTGCAAAACAAGTCCCAGTTTTTTTGACAGCTACATAGTGCTGCATCAATTCTAAGTTGTCTTCTCATAATTGTTTTTCGTTTCTCAGGTGAAATGTCAAATAGTTCTTTAACACAAGATATCTTGCTCCAAATTTGAGTTGTAAGTCTGTGAACAGCTTTGGATTACTATTTGGCCCTTTGGCTCCAATCTTAGAAACAGTTGGCCTCCACCTGGTAAAAATACTTGCTAAACTGCTCTTTGGAGTCAACCTGATTGAAAATTCGCATGTTAAGGCAGCCATCTGGAACCTGATTATAATTGGGGAAATGGAGGAGGATATCACTCACATTGTACAATGGAGACAAAAAGTGTTTATTTCCTCTCATGCTGACTTAATTTTAAAGGGAAAGGTTAAAGTGGAGAATATGAAAAACAGAACTTTGTTCCCATATGTTCTCATTGCCTTCTCATGTAAATTTGAAGGCACTGTGTGAACTGGCAGCTCCTAAGACTGCCAATAGCAGGAACTGAAACAATCTAAAATTATATGTTAATGGGGAAAGTCTCTGGGGATGTTCAAAAATGTTCTTTTGTTTGTTTTCTTCTGTCTCATTAAGTAAATGTTGTAAATCATAGGTCAAAGTTTCTGGAATGCTTCCAAAAGCCAACTCCCTTTTACACTGAGCACAAATACCAAGAGAATTATAGAAAAACAATAGGAATTCACTATGAGAGAGAAAAACACTCATAGTATAACAATAAACTAGTTAAACAAAAGACAAAGTCACTAATTAAGATACTCAAACTATGATAAGGAGTAGATAGTAAAAAACAACAGATGAGAAATTAATGAAAAAATACTTATGACATGTGCCATTTTGAGGGAGAGCAAGGAAAAGAGCGAGAGCTAGAGAAAGAGAGAGAGACAGAAAGAACTAAGACTCCCAGTCAGTCCTTGCCTATGGAGAAAATCCTTAGCCTTCAATCATAAATGCAACTCTGACTTGCCATCAATTTGATGAAGCCATTCCAAAAACTACTCCCCAATCCCAGGAGAACTAATAAACCCACCCACGGCAGTCCTACTGCATGGCTGGTATAGTTGTATTTCATATTTATGTCATTATGCCTTGTACTACAGGAAAGTGTACACATGCCATTCAACTATAGATATCACAAATATTCATTGATCACATTCTATTTACCAGAGAAATTTCCCAAGGTCTTGGTAAATGCTGGTGAATGGTCCTGCCACTGGGGATTTTACTGGCTACTGAGGGAGACAGACAATAAACAAACAGTTAAGTAAATCTGTGAAGAAATGGTCAGGAAATGTATTAATTTGACAAACTAGTGCAGCATTCTACATAGAGAGAGCAGACGGCAAAGACGTGTGACTGAGAGTGAACAGGGTAGTACAGAGCTGCTGAAGAGTTGGTGATGGTCACCACACCAAAGCTACGACCTGATTCAGAGGGCCTTGAATGCCAGGCTGAGGAGTTTAGGCTTGATTTTCTAGTCCAGAATCTCAATTGGTGGGGACTCAGAAATGTACATTTTAACAAGCTTCCAGGACGATTCTTCCTAAATCATCCAGCCTAATCAGATAAATAACCTTTCTGCCATTATCAGAGATCATTAACATAGCTGATATATTATTTTTCCAGCACTATATACAATTATTATTTTTTCATAGTCTTAGAATGATACATTATTGAATTTATGTCAGTGATTTTTCAATTGAAACACAAAATTGCTATCTCTATAGGTGAAAAATGTTCAAATATCAGTAGTTACATATAATTCCACCTATTTACTAAAATTTCAAGAGTATTTAAGAAAATAATATCAAATATTTCAGGGCTTATATATCTCGGACCTTATTAACATAGAAGCTATCTCACAAACCCTTCAAAAACTGTCTTAATGAATCAATGTATTCAGTACACATTCATGTATCCCACAAATACTAGTTGAGTGCCTAATATCGACAGGCATTGTTTTTGACCGTAGAGGCACCACAATGAAGCAGATAAAAATCTCTGTTCTCAAAGAGTTTATATTAATAACATGAATAACTTTTTTAATGGCTTCAAGCAGAAAAAACTGTACTGTAACTTTGTCTTGGCCCTGAACTGGCGGAATTACTTTGAGAAAAATATCCAGGGCTCTATTTCATGACATAAAAAACTTTTTATTATATAATCTCTACATATGACCCACCATGAAATTCCAAGTTTCTGTTTTCACCCAGACTTCATAAACCCCCATACTTTTCTCAGATTTTTATGTCAATAATTTATTAATATCCTACTTTACAATACTCCGTATTTGCATTTTGCTTACTCTCTTTGAGTTCCATTTTGCTTACTACTTCCTTTTCATTTTCTTTTTTAGTTTTTGTACCTCTGACAGGTATATTTTTACTCCTTTAATTTCTTCTTATTATCACAGAGTCATAGAACTGGTATGAGACAGCAGGCAAAATAAAGCATTTGCCCAATTGTCGTTAAAGATAACAGGTTCTTGACGTTACCTTTTTGAAAGCCTTATAGGAAAAGATAAAGAACCACAAGAAAGCAGACTATATTCCCTCTGAGGAATACCTCCTTGACCTGAACAAATTGTGCTTTCTTTGGGCTTAGTGTTTCCAAAACACAAAGAAAAGGAGAGAAAACAAGAAAAAAACAAATATATTGGTTTCAAATATTTACAAAGGCACACTAGTTTTACATGTTGTTTTGTTTTCATCTTAAATTTGAGGCCTTTAAAATAACAAGTATAGCAGGCTATAAACCAAAACAGTGTTAAGAAGTATTTTTAAAAAGGCAAAATATAATGAAGAATAAGCTAATTACAATGACCGTCCTCTTAAAATAACTTGAAAGAATAGAGGAAGGGCAAGGAAGGTAGTAAAGTATCTGTATTGATAAATATGATTATTCACTGCTTTTCTTTCATCTACACAGACATTTAGTCAGTACAGCAGTCAGAAAATCAATACATAAGTTTTAAGGGTCTTCTATGCCTCAGGTACTCTAAGGGAGACAAAAATAAAAGGATAAATAAAACATGTCCCCTGCTCAGAAAGATCTTCCAGGTAAGTTCCCGATTTCCATAGTTTGTCCTCCAGGAAACTGAGGAGGAAGCAGTAAATTTTCGGGGTCTATGGGGAGACAGGAGGAGGTGGGG
Source organism: Phocoena sinus (assembly GCF_008692025.1). Lineage (NCBI taxonomy): Eukaryota > Metazoa > Chordata > Mammalia > Artiodactyla > Phocoenidae > Phocoena > Phocoena sinus. The sequence continues at coordinate 83,553,182 of NC_045771.1, forward strand.
CAGGGGAGGTTCAAATAAGGATTAGAGAGCCTCAGGACAACATAATAAGTTTTCAAAAATTTTAAATTCCCTAATTTTCTACTCCATACACTTTTCTAGGTGGGACTTTAACATGAATAATTTTGTGCATGGAAATGGCTTCTCCTGAGTGCAGAAAAGGCTGAATGAGCCGCCACACATCCTGTGTGTGCCTTTTAGCTGGTTGTCAAGATGAGTCAGTAGGTAGAACGCCTCAAAATCAGGCTCTAGGCAAAGTGCAGATGTAATCAAGGAAGTAAATTCTTTTAGAGATTCTTATCAATCCATTGATGCCCTGTATCCTCCTCTATACTTACACTGCCTCCAAGAGAGTAAATCTTTCCTAAGCAAGACTGTGGGAATAATTATAATGGAATTGGGTGGCTTCCACTACCACTTACCCTTCAACTTAATTAGAGAAAAAAAAATCTCTGGAGGATTTTGAAATAAGTGAATAAAATGAGGATTAAGAAATATATGCATCTGGGGCTTCCCTGGTGGCGCAGTGCTTGAGAATCTGTCTGCTAATGCAGGGGACATGGGTTCGAGCCCTGGTCTGGGAGGATCCCACATGCTGCGGAGCAACTAGGCCCGTGAGCCACAACTACTGAGCCTGCGCGTCTGGAGTCTATGCTCCACAACAAGAGAGGCCGCGATAGTGAGAGGCCCATGCACCGCGATGAAGAGTGGCCCCCACTTGCCACAACTAGAGAAAGCCCTTGCACAGAAATGAAGACCCAACACAGCAAAAATAAATAAATTAATTAATAAACTCCTACCCCCAACATCTTCTTAAAAAAAAAAAGAAATATATGCATCCTCTTTAACAGAAGAAAAGATGTATTCGTAAGTCACAGAAGGATAGTTTTCCTTGACCCTTTCTGATGTTGCCTTGATTAATAATTCTTATGGAAGATGGTGGAGTAGGATGACATGTGCTCACTCCCTCTTGCGAGAGCAGCATAATCAATATGAACTCCTGAACAATCATTGACAGGAAGACACTGGAACTCACCAAAAGAGATACCCCATATACAAAGACAAAGCAGAGGCCACAATGAGATGGTAGGAGGGGCACAATCAAAATAAAATCAAATGCCATAACTGCTGGGTGGGTGACTCACAAACTGGAGAACACTTACACCACAGAAGTCCACCCACTGGAGGGAAGGTTCTGAGCCCCACGTCAGGCTTCCCAACCTGGGGGCCTGGCAACAGGAGGAGGAATTCCTAGAGAATCAGACTTTGAAGGCTAGTGGGATTGATTGCAGGACTTCGACAGGACTGGGTGAAACAGAGACTCCACCCTTGGAGGGCACACACAAAGCAGTGTGCACATCGGGACCCAGGGGAAGGAGCAGTGACTGCATAGGAGACTGAACCAGACCTACATGCTAGTGTTGGAGGGTCTCCTGCAGAGACAGAGGGTGGCTGTGGGACAAGGACACTGGCAGCAGAAGTTCTGAGAAATACTCCTTGGTGTGAGCCCTCCCAGAGTCCACCATTAGTCCCACCAAAGAACCTGTAGCTACCAGTGCTGGGTGACCTCAGGCCAAACAACCAACAGGGAGAGAACTCAGCCCCATCCATCAGCAGACAAGCAGAATAAGTTTTATTGAGCTCTGTCCACCAGAGCAACAGCCAGCTCTATGCACCACCAGTCCCTCCCATCAGGAAACTTGCACAAGCCTCTTAGATAGCCTCATCCACCAGAGGGCAGAATGCAGAAGCAAGAACTACAATCCTGCAGCCTGTGGAATGAAAACAACATTCACAGAATGACAGACAAGACGAAAAGGCAGAGGACTTTGTATCAGATGAAGAAACAAGATAAAACCCCAGAAAAACAATGAAATGAAGTGGAGATAGAAAACCTTACAAAAAAAGATTTCAGGATAATGATAGTGAAGATGATCCAGGACCTCAGAAAAAGAATGGAGGCAAAGGTTGAGAAGATGCAAGAAATGTTTAACAAAGACCTAGAAGAATTAAAGAACAAACAAACAGATGAACAATATAATAACTGAAATGAAAAATAGACTAGAAAGAATCAATAGCAGAATAACTGAGGCAGAAGAATGGATAACTGATCTGGAAGACAGAATGATGGAATTCACTGCCATGGAACAGAATAAAGAAAAAAGAACGACAAGAAATGAAGACAGCCTAAGAGACCTCTGGGACAACATTAAACACAACAACATTCACATTATAAGGGTTCCAGAATGAGAAGAGAGACAGAAAGGACCCAAGAAAATATTTGAAGTGGTAATAGTCAAAAACTTCCCTAACATGGGAAAGGAAATAGCCACCCAAGTCCAGGAAGCACAGAGAGTCCCATACAGGATAAACCCAAGGAGAAACATTCTGAGACACACAGTAATCAAATTGGCAAAAATTAAGCACAAAGAAAAGTTACTGAAAGCAGCAATGGAGAAATGACAAATAATATACAAGGGAACTCCCATAAGGTTAACAGCTGATTTCTCAGCAGAAACTCTACAAGCCAGAAGGGAGTGGCACGGTATATCTGAAGCGATGAAAGGGAAGAACCCAGCAAGGATCTCATTCAGATTCGATGAAAAAATCAAAAGCTTTACAGACAAGCAAAAGTGAAGAGAATTCAGCACCACCAAACCAGCTCTACAACAAATGCTAAAGGAACTTCTCTAAGTGGGAAATACAAGAGAAGAAAACGACCAACAAAAACAAACCCAAAACAAATAAGAAACTGGTAAAAGGAACATACATATCAATAATTACCTTAAACGTGAATGGATTAAATGCTCCAAACCAAAAGACACAGGCTCGATGAATTGTTACAAAAACAAGATTGGTACATATGCTGTCTACAAGAGATCCACTTCAGACCTAGAGACACATACAGACTGAAAGTGAGGGGACAGAAAAAGATATTCCATGCAAATGGAAATCAAAAGAAACCTGGAGTAACAATACTCATATCTGATAAAATAGACTTTAAAATAAAGAATGTTACAAGAGACAAGGAAGGACACTACATAATGATCAAGGGATCAAACCAAGAAGAAGATATAACAATTATAAATAAATATGCATCCAACATAGAAGCACCTCAATACATAAGGCAACTGCTAACACCTATAAAAGAGAAAATCGACAGTAACACAATAATAGTGGGGGACTTTAACACCTCAATTACACCAATGGACAGATCATCCAGACAGAAAATTAATAGGGAAACACAAGCTTTAAATGACACAATAGACCAGATAGATTTAATTGTTATTTAGAGGACATTCCATCTGAACACAGCAGATTACACTTTCTTCTCAAGTGCACATGGAACATTGTCCAGGATAGATCACATCTTGGATCACAAATCAAGCCTCAGTGAATTTAAGAAAATTGAAATCATATCAAGCATCTTTTCTGACCACAACATTATGAGATTGGAAATCAATTACAGGGGAAAAAACGTAAAAAACAGAAACACACGGAGGCTAAACAATACATTACTAAATAACCAACAGATCACTGAAGAAATCAAAGAGGAAACAAAAAAATACTAGAGACAAATGACAATGAAAACACGACAATCCAAAACATACGGGATGCAACAAAAGCAGTTCTAAGAGGGAAGTTTATACCAATACAATCCTACCCCAAGAAACAAGAAAAATCTAGAATAAACAATCTCACCTTAAACCTAAAGGAACTGGAGAAAGATGAACAAACAAAACCCAAAGTTAGTAGAAGGAAAGAAATCATAAAGATAAGACCAGAAATAAATGATATAGAAATAAAGAAAACAAAGATGAAGTAAACTAAAAGCTGGTTCTTTGAGAAGATAAACCAAATTGATGAACCTTTAGCCAGACTCATCAAGAAAAAGAAGAAGAGCACTCAAATCATTAAAGTTAGAAATGAAAAAGGAGAAGTGACAATGGACACCATAGAAATACAAATCATCCTAAGAGACTACTACAAACAACTCTTTGCCAATAAAATGGACAACATGGAAGAAATGGACAAATCCTTAGAAAGATATAACCTTGCAAGACTAAATGAGGAAGAAATAGAAAATCTGAACAGACCAATCACAAGTAATGAAATTGAAACTGTGATTAAAAATCTTCCAACAAACAAAAGTCCAGGACCAGATGGCTTCACAGGTGAATTCCATCAAACATTTAGAGAAGAGCTAACACCCATCCTTCTGAAACTCTTCCCAAAAATTGCAGAGGAAGGAACACTCCCAACCTCATTCTATGAGGCCACCATCACGCTGATACCAAAACCAGAAAAAGATATTACACAAAAAGAAAATTACAGGCCAATATCACTGATGAATATAGATGCAAAAATCCTCAACAAAATACTAGCAAACAGAAGACAACAGCACATTAAAAGGATCATACACCATCATCAAGTGGGATTCATCCCAGGGATTCAAGGATTCTTCATTATGCAAAAATCAATCAATGTGATACACCATATTAACAAATTGAAGTATAAAAACCATATGATCATCTCAATAGATGCAGAAAAAGCTTTCGACAAAATTCAACACCCATTTATGAAAAAAACTCTCCAGAATGTGGATGTAGAGGGAACCTACCTCAACATAATAAAGGCCATATATGACAAACCCACAGCAAACACCATTCTCAGTGGTGAAAAACTGAAAGCATTTCCTCTAAGGTCAGAAACAAGACAGGGATGTCCACTCTCACTACTATTATTCAACATAGTTTTGGAAGTCCCAGCCATGGCAATCAGAGAGGAAAAAGAAATAAAAGGAATCCAAATTGGAAAAGAAGAAGTAAAACTGTCACTGTTTGCAGATTACATGATACCACACATAGAAAATCCTAAAGATGCCACCAGAAAACTACTAAACCTAATCAATGAATTTGATAAAGTTTCAGGATACAAAATTAATAAACAGAAATCTCTTGTATTCCTATACACTATCAAGGAAAGATCAGAAAGAGAAATTAATGAAACACTCCCATTCACCACTGCAACAAAAAGAATAAAATACCTAGGAATAAACCAGGTAAAAGACCTGTATGCAGAAAACTATAAGACACTGATGAAAGAAATCAAAAATGACACAAACAGATGGAGAGATATACCATGTTCTTGGATTGGAAGAATCAATGTTGTGGAAATGACTATACTACCCAAAGCAATCTACAGATTCAGGGCAATCCCTATCAAATTACCAATGTCATTTTTCACAGAACTAGAACAAAAAATCTTAAAATTTGAATGGAGACACCAAAGACTCAGAATACCCAAAGCAATCTCGAGGGGAAAAAAATGGAGCTGGAGGAATCAGGCTCGCTGACTTCAGACTATACTACAAACTTACAGTAATCAAGACAATATTGTACTGGCACAAAAACAGAAATATAGATCAATGGAACAGGATAGAAAGTCCAGAGATAAACCCACGCACCTATGGTCAACTAATCTATGACAAAAGGGGCAAGGATATACAGTGGAGAAAACAGAGTCTCCTCAATAAGTGGTGCTGGGAAAACTGGACAGCTACATGTAAAGGAATGAAATTAGAACACTCCCTAACACCATACACAAAAATAAACTCAAAATGGATTAAAGACATAAATGTAAGGCCAAACACTATAAAACTCTTAGAGGAAAATGAAGGAAGAACAACCTTTGACATAAATCACAGCAAGGTCTTTTTTGACCCACCTCCTAGAGTAATGGAAATAAAATAAAAAATAAACAAACGGCACCTAATGAAACTTAAAAGCTTTTGCACAGCAAAGGAAACTATAAACAAGATGAAAAGACAACCCTCAGAATGGGAGAAAATATTTGCAAATGAATCAACGGACAAAGGATTAATCTCCAAAATATATAACTAAACTTCAAATTTCTGGTTCGAATGTAAGGAGCTTGGAAGTCACCACTGTATCTGAACAAGTAAGACACTGAACGAACTGTAAAATCAACAACTGTCTTTAGATCCCGAAGAGAAGTGAGGTCTCAGGGAAAATTGCTATCTCGCCCCCAAATTGTAGAGATATAAAGGCAAATACGACTTACCAGAATCACAACTTACTAGAACAGAAACCTCTTGGAAACCAGTGCCAGGGTAGGAAAACCTAAACTGTAATTGACAAATTGCCAGGGTGCTGTCAGTTCATTTACTTGTGACAGTACATTTTTTTTGTTTGTTTGTTTTTTGTTTTTTCGCGGTACGCGGGCCTCTCTCTGTTGTGGTCTTTCCCGTTGCGGAGCACAGGCTCCAGACGCACAGGCTCAGCGGCCATGGCTCATGGGCCCAGCCGCTCCGCGGCATGTGGGATCTTTCCGGACCGGGGCACGAACCCGTGTCCCCTGCATCGGCAGGCGGACTCCCAACCACTGCGCCACCGGGGAAGCCCTGACAGTACATTTTAATGCCTTCATTTTCAGATAAGAAGATTTAAGCTCCCTGAGTTGCTTGACTTTCTGTTTCCCTACACCGCTTACTAAGACAGCTTTGACAACGTGATCTTCGGAGGGTAGAAGAGGCCTGAATTATGACATTCTGTTTAGTGGGTGGCTCTGAAGGAAATGTGACATTTGGAAAATGGGAAGTCTTGGGAGGCCTCTGAGCTTTTAAGGAAGAATGTACCAAAAGACAGAAGAGGTAACTCTCAGAGGGGAGGTAGGATGGTGCAAATAATATTTCATTCACTTCAAACTAGGGCAATTCTCTTTAAGAGGACTGGCCTTGGGTCAAATAAAAATAAGTCAATGATTATTCAGTTATGTCAGCTGCCCATTTGGCAAACACTATGGTGAGTAATAAAGCCCTTTCTATATTCTGTCGATGGTCCATTACTGCCCTTAATGAGAAATCTTTGGGTTTGCAGTATTTTTAAAGCTAAGAAAGAGGAAGGACAACCTGATTCTCATTTATTTTGTATGTGACCCAAGTTATTTGAGTCAACACCTAACAATATAAATCCAATACCCTAACTGCTAGATCTAAACTTACCTAAAAGAAATTTTCTAATTTACATAGAACATATTTTCAATTTTAAAATGAGTGCAACCCTGATATCCTGGATATGTATGGGATTCAGGGTAACATTTCACATACAAATAACTCCAGCACACAGAGATAAAGCAAAGACTTTGTTGTGAGGAATGTTGAAAAGTCCTGGGAGACTTTACCTAGAACAATGAACTTATGGCAACGTGGTGAGTTATGAGACTAAATTGGTTCATTGGATCCATACAGCAGAAACATGAGAATGTCAAGCCCCCCAAATCAGTGGAGGTTTTCAAACTGGGCTTAGGAGAATATATTTAGCCATGTTGTGGAAACTGAATGGGAGGGGTAAGAGCAGCAGGCTAGGAAACCTATTACCAAGGCCTAAGTAAGATTTCTTCATGGTCTGAACTCAGGGAAGGAGGAGTGTACATTCAAAAACCTCACAAGGGGGAAACCTTCAAGATGGCAGAGGAGTAAGAAGTGGAGATCACTTTCCTCCCCACAAATACATCTACATGTGGAACAACTCCTACAGAATACCTACTGAACGCTGGCAGAAAACCTCAGACTTCCCAAAAGGCAAGAAACTCTCCCATGTACCAGGGTAGGGCAAAAGAAAAAAGAAAAAACAGAGACAAAAGAATAGGGACGGGACCTGCACCAGTGGGAGGGAGCTGTGACGGAGGAAAGGTTTCCACACACTAGGAAGCCCCTTCACTGATGGAGACGGGCAGGGGGCGGGGTGGGGGGGAAGCTCTGGAGCCACAGAGGAGAGCACAGCAACAGGGGTGCAGAGGGCGAAGTGGAGAGATTCCTGCACACAGGATCGGTGCCGACCAGCGCTCACCAGCCCGAGAGGCTTGTCTACTTACCCGTCGGGCCAGGCGGGGCCTGGGAGCTGAGGCCCGGGCTTCAGAGATCAGACCCCAGGGAGAGGACTGGGGTTGGCTGCGTGAATACAGCCTGAAGAGGGCTAGTGTGCCACAGCTAGCTGGGAGGGAGTCTGGGAAAGAGTCTGAAACTGCCTAAGAGGCAAGAGACCATTGTTTTGGGGTGCACGAGGAGAGGGAATTCAGAATACCGCCTAAACAAGTGCCAGAGATGGGCGCGAGCTGTGGCTATCCGCGCGGACACCAGAGATGGGCATGAAATGCTAAGGCTGCTGCTGCGACCACCAAGAAGCCTGTGCGCGAGCACAGGTCACTATCCACACCTCCCCTCCCAGGGGCCTGTGCAGCCCGCCACTGCCAGGGTCCCATGATCCTCAGGCTGCTGCAACGTCATGCTGGCCTCTACCGCCACAGGCTTTCCCCCCATTCCGTACCCCTCCCTCCCCGCCAGCCTGATGAGTTAGAGCCCCCTAATAAGGTGCTATTTTAACTCCAGCCTGTCTGAGTGAAGAACACATGCCCTCAGGCGACCTACACGCAGAGGCGGGGCCAAATCCAAAGCTGAACCCCCAGAGCTGTGCGAACAAAGAAGAGAAAGGGAAATTTCTCCCAGCAGCCTCAGGAGCAGCGGATTCAAACTCCACAGTCAACATGATGTACCCTGCATCTGTGGAATACATGAATAGACAACGAATCATCCCAAAATTGAGGCGGTAGACTTTGGGAGCAACGGTAGAATTGGGGTTTGCTTTATACATCTAATTTGTTTCTGGTTTTATGTTTATCTTAGTTTAGTATTCAGAGTTTATTATCATTGGTAGATTTTTTTATTGATTTGGTTGCTCTCTCGCTTTTCTGTTTTCTTTTTTTATATATAGGTATATATTACTTTCTCGCTTTTTGTGAATGTGTAAGTGTATGGTTCTTTCTGTGATTTTGTCTGTAGAGCTTTGCTTTTACCATTTGTCCTAGGGTTCTGTCTGTCCTTTATTTTTATTATTACTTTTTAATCTTTTATTTTTAATCATTTTTAAAATTTTAATAACTCTATTTTATTTTATTATTTTTTCTTTCTTTCTTTTCTTCTCCCTTTTCTTCTGAGCTTTATGGCTGAGTGTCTTAGTGCTCTGGTCACATGTCAGGCCTGTGCCTCTGAAAAGGGAGAGCTGAGATCAGGACATTGGTCCACCAGAGACCTCTCGGCTCCACATAATATCAAACAGTGAAAGCTCTCCTTGAGATCTCCATCTCAACGCTAAGGCCCGGGTCCACTCAATGACCAGCAAGCTACAGTGCTGGACACCCTAAGCCAAACAACTAGCAACAAAGGAACACAACCCCACCCATTAGCAGAGTGGCTGCCTAAAATCATAATGTCACAGACACCCCAAAACACACCACCTGACATTGTCCTGTCCACCAGAAAGACAAGATCCAGCCTCATCCACCAAAACACAGGCACCAGTCCCCTCCACCAGGAAGCCTACACAACCCACTGAACCAACCTCACCCACTGGGGGCAGACACCAAAAACAATGGGAACTACGAACCTGCAGCCTGCAAAAAGGAGACCCCAAACACAGTAAGTTAAGCAAAATGAGAAGACAGAGAAACACACAACAGATGAAGGAGCAAGGTAAAAACCCACCAGACCAAACAAATGAAAAGGAAATAGGCAGTCTACCTGAAAAAGAATTCAGAAAAATGATAATAAAGATGATCCAAAATCTTGGAAACAGAATGGAGAAAATACAAGAAATGTTTAACAAGGACATAGAACAACTAAAGAGTGAACAAACAATGATGAACACTACAATAAATGAAATTTAAAATTCTCTAGGAGTCAATAGCATTATAATTCAGGCAGAAGAACGGATAAGTCAACTGGAAGATAAAATAGTGGAAATAACTATCACAGAGCAAAATAAAGAAAAAAGAATGAAACAAATTGAGGACAGTCTCAAAGACCTCTGGGACAACATTAAATGCATCAATATTCGAATTATAGGCAAATGCTAACAGCCATAAAAGGGGAAACTGACAGTAACGCAATCATAGTAGGGGACTTTAACAGACTTTCACCAATGGACAGATCACCCAAAATGAAAATAAATAAGGAAACAAAGCTTTAAATGATACATTAAACAAGATGGACTTAACTGATATTTATAGGACATTCCATCCAGAAACAACAGAATACACTTTCTTCTCAAGTGCTCATGGAACATTCTCCAGGGTAGATCACATCTTGGGTCACAAATCAAGCCATAGTAAATTTAAGAAAATTGAAATCGTATCAAGTATCTTTTCCGACCACAATGCTATGAGACTAGATATCAATTACAGGGAAAAAGTCTGTAAAAAATACAAACACATGGAGGCTAAACAATAACTACTAAATAACCAAGAGATCAATGAAGAAATCAAATAGGAAATCAAAAAACACCTAGAAACAAATGACAATGAAAACAAGAGGACCCAAAACCTATGGGATGCAGCAAAAGCAGTTCTAAGAGGGAAGTTTATAGCAATACAATCCTATCTCAAGAAACAACAAACATCAGAAATAAACAACCTAACCTTAAACTAATTAGAGAAGGAAGAAAAAAAAACCCCAAAGTTAGCAGAAGGAAAGAAATCATAACGATCAGATCAGAAATAAATGAAAAAGAAATGAAGGAAATGATAGCAAAGATCAATAAAACTAAAAGCTGGTTCTCTGAGAAGATAAACAAAATTGATAAACCATTAGCCAGACTCATCAAGAAAAAAGGGAGAAGACCAACTCAATAGAATTAGAAATGAAAAAAGTGAAGTAAAAACTGACACTGCAGAAATACATAGGATCATGAGAGATTACTACAAGCAACTATATGCCAACAAAATGGACAACCTGGAAGAAATGGACAAATTCTTAGAAAAGCACAACATTCCGAGACTGAACCAAGAAGAAATAGAAAATATAAATAGACCAATCACAAGAAATTGAGACTGTGATTAGAAAACTTCCAACAAACAAAAGCCCAGGACCAGATGGCTTCACAGCTGAATTCTATCAAACATTTAGAGAAGCGCTTACACCTATCCTTCTCAAACTCTTGCAAAATATAGCAGAGGGAGGAACACACCCAAACTCATTCTATGAGGCCACCATCACCCTGATACCAAAAGCAGACAAATATATTACAAAAAAAGAAAATTACAAACCAATATCTCTGATGAATATAGATGCAAAAATTCTCAACAAAATGCTAGCAAACAGAATCCAACAGCACATTAAAAGGATCATACACCATGATCAAGTGGGGTTTATCCCAGGAATGCAAGGATTCTTCAATACATGCAAATCAATCAATGTGATAAACCATATTAACAAACTGAAGGAGAAAAACCATATGATAATCCCAATAGATGCAGAAAAAGCTTCTGACAAAATTTAACACCCATTTATGGTAAAAACTCTCCAGAAAACAGGCATAGAGGGAATCTACCTCAACTAAATAAAGGCCATATATGACAAACCCACAGCCAACATCGTTCTCAATGGTGAAAAACTGGAACCATTTCCTCTAAGATCAGGAAAAAGAAAAGGTTGTCTACTCTTGCCACTATTATTCAACATAATTTTGAAAGATTTAGCCACAGAAGTCAGAGAAGTAAAAGAAATAAAAGGAGTCCAAATGGGAAAAGAAGAAGTAAAGCTGCCACTGTTTGCAGATGACCTGATACTATACATAGAGAATCCTAAAGATGCTACCAGAAAATTACCAGAGCTAATCAATGAATTTGGTAAAGTAGCAGGATACAAAATTAATGCACAGAAGTCTCTTGCATTCCTATAGACTAATGATGAAATATCTGAAAGAGAAATTAAGGAAACACTCCCATTGCAACAAAAAGAATAAAATACCTAGGAATAAAACTACCTCAGGAGACAAAAGACCTGTATGCAGAAAAGTATAAGACACTGATGAAATTAAAGATGATACAAACAGATGGGGAGATATACCATGTTCTGGGATTGGAAGAATCAACATTGTGAAAATGACTGCAATACCCAAAGCAATCTACAGATTCAATCCAACACCTATCAAACCATCTATGGCATTTTTCACAGAACTAGAACAAAAAAATTCACAATTTGTATGGAAACACAAATGACCCTAAATAGCAAAAGCAATCCTGAGAAAGAAAAACAGAGCTGGAGGAATCAGGCTCCTGGACTTCAGACTATACTACAAAGCTACAGTAATCAAGACAGTACAGTACTGACACAAAAACAGAAATACAGATCAATGGAACAGGATAGAAAGTCCAGAGATGAACCCACACACATATGGTCACCTTATCTTTGATAAAGAAGTCAAGAACATACAATGGAGAAAAGACAACCTCTTCATAAGTGGTGCTGGGAAAACTGGACAGCTACATGTAGAAGAATGAAATTAGAACACTCCCTAACACCATACACAAAACTAAACTCAAAATGGATTAAAAACATAAATGTAAGGCCAGACACTACACTATCATCTTAGAGGATAACATAGACAGAACACTCTATGACATAAATCACAGCAAGATCCTTTTTGACCCACCTCCTAGAGAAATGGAAATAAAAACAAGAATAAACAAATGGGACCTAATGAAACTTCAAAGCTTTTGCACAGCAAAGGAAACCATAAACAAGATGAAAAGACAACCCTCAGAATGGGAGAAAATATTTGCAGACAAAGCAAATTACAAAGGATTAATCTCCAAAATTTACAAGCAGCTCATGCAGCTCAATATTAGAAGAACAAACAACTCAATCCAAAAATGGGCAGAAGACCTCAATAGACATTTCTCCAAAGAAGATATACAGATTGCCAACAAACACATGAAAGGATGCTCAACATCACTAATCATTAGAGAAATGATTCTTATTATTTATTATATAATAATAATAATAATAATAATAATATTTTTGTGGTATGCGGGCCTCTCACTGTTGCAGCCTCTCCTGTTGCGGAGCACTGGCTCTCGACACGCAGGCTCAGCAGCCATGGCTCACAGGCCCAGACACTCTGCGGAAGGCAGGTTTTTGAGCCCAACTCTCTGACTCCAAGAAAAGGTATTCCTTTCACTGCATCGAGTTTTCATTTTATGCTCCTCTTTTCATCAAGCATCTATTAGCTTTTTCTAGATAGTAGTTCTTATGTCTGCATATTATTTTAAAATTACTTTTCCACATTTAATACCCTAATTCTCATCCTTATTTTCTAATGTTTTAATTACTGTAATAGACTCCTGACTTGATAATCTATTTCTATTCTCTTTCTTCCAAGCCAGCTGACATGGTACTGGTGGGTTTACATTCTTAAGACATCACTTCTACTTGGCTACTCCCTTACTCAAAAATATTTATTGGCTCCTTCCAAGCTTTATAGTAAACTTTCTACCTTGGAATACAATTCCCTTCACCATCTTGTTTCAATCTATTTTTCTAAGTATATCTCCCATTTTCCCCAAATACACACAGTCCTTGAGCCAAACTGATCTGTTCATGGCAACTCAGCATGCTGTCTCTTAAACTTACATGTGTCTGTAGGGATTCCTGCCTCTGGTTCTCAGGACATGCAATTTGCTTCATCTGGAAAAGCCATAAATGCTACTCTGTACTGAATTCCTATGATCCTCCAGGAACCGTGCTTGGAGTTTTACAGACATTATTTCTAATCTTCAAAAGAACATTGTAAACAAAAAACAACCCAAATGAAAAATGGGCAGAAGATCTAAACAGACATTTCTCCAAAGAAGAAATACAGATGGCCAATAGGCACATGAAAAAGATGTTCAACATCACTAATTATTAGAGAAATGCAAATCAAAACTACAACGAGGTACCACCTCACACTGGTCAGAATGGCCATCATGAAAAATTCTACAAATAACAAATGCTGGAGAGGGTGTGGAGAAAAGGCAACTCTCCTACACTGTTGGTGGGAATGCAGCCACTGTGGAAAACAGTGTGGAGGTTCCTCAGAAAAGTAAAAATAGAATTATCACATTATCCAGCAATCCTACTCTTGGACATACATCCAGACAAAAGTATAATTTAAAAAGATGCACGCACTCCTACGTTCATAGCAGCACTATTCACAATAGCCCAAACATGGAAACAACCTAAATGTCCACTGACAGAAGATGTGGTATATATGTATACAATGGAATACTACTCAGCCATAAAAAGAATGAAAGAATGCCATTTGCAGCAACAAGGATGCAAACAGAGATGATCATACTAAGTGAAGTAAGTCAGAAGGAGAAAGACAAATACCATATGATATATCACTTACTTGTGGAATCTAAAATATGACACAAATGAACCTACCCATGAAACAGAAACAGACTCACAGACCTAGAGAACAGACTGGTGGTTGCCAAGGGGGAGGGGGCTGGGAGAGGAATGGAGTGGGAATTTGGGGTTAGCACATGTAAGCTTTTACATATAGAATGGATAAACAACAAGGTCCTACTGTATAGCACAGAGAACTATATTCAGTATCCTATGATAAACCATAATGGAAAAGAATATTTTTTAAAAGAATGTATATATATGTATAACTGAATCACTTCACCTCACAGCAGAAATTAACACGACATTGTAAATCAACTATACTTCAATAAAAAAATTAAAACTGAAAAAAAAACAACACTAAGCCTCTCAGTCCTTAAATACTAAGGAATTTATACAAGATGACACAATTACTAAGAAAATGGCATGTCTGCCTACAAATTACATGTCCTTTCAGTATTCTACACTGTGTTCTGAATGCCTTTTCTTTTATTTTAAATTTTATCTATAATTAAAAGTATAGCTAAAATCATAACTTCTTTATATCACATTTTTTATATATAAAAGCATGTAAAAACCATAGGTCTGTCCTCTGAACTCCTTACATCGTGTGTGTGTGTGTGTGTGTGTGTGTGTGTGTGTACAATTCTTTTGACATTAACTATAAACCTCATGTACCATAGTTCTCTTTTCATGTATAGCTGTAGTGTTGCCCTAGCTATATTTTATATTCTTAAAGAGTATCATTTTTCATTGTGACTACAGTTCAGAACTTCGGTAGAAATGTAAGTAGGGTTGAATAGGCAGAGAAATCACTTGACGATTTGCCAGGGAAAGGATAATTCAATGAAGACGTGAAATTATTCTTTAGCTTGCACAATGAAGGGCCAGATAAATGCACAGTCATTGGAACAGGTTCATTTCTCTTCCTGCTCGCATCAAGCAGCCAGTAATGTCTCTCTAACCCATATGTGGGTAGAATATAGAAATGACAACAAGAGTGAAAATACAGGAACGGGGTTAGCGTTTTTGTGACTGCTTTCAGGCTTTCACGTGCTTCACGTGGTACGGGAAAAGGAGGAAATAACCAGATTAGGATTCACGTAGCGTGAGTCATAGAAAGGGGGCCAAAGTTGGTACATACAGTGAAGTTCTGCAATGGCTGGGTGACGTCTGAATCTTAAAGCAGCGTTCACAGCAAGAGTTTGCATGGGGTGAGATGAATGGATTTTGCAGAGGGAGGTACCCCAGGAAATCTTAGAGTCCATATGCAGGCCAAACATGTAATATCGAAAACCACTTGCAGTTATTTAAATAAAAATGATTAAAATTAAATAAAATATAAAACTTAGAACAGACTTGAGGATATGGGGAGGGGGAAGGGTGAGCTTTGACAGGGCGAGAGAGAGTCATGGACATACACACACTAACAAACGTAGTAAGGTAGATAGCTAGTGGGAAGCAGCCGCACGGCACAGGGATATTAGCTCGGTGCTTTGTGACAGCCTGGAGGGGTGGGATAGGGAGAGTGGGAGGGAGGGAGACGCAAGAGGGAGGACACATGGGAACATATGTATATATATAAAACTGATTCACTTTGTTATAGAGCAGAAACTAACACACCATTGTAAAGCAATTGTACCCCAATAAAGATGTTAAAAAAAAAAAAAAACTTAGTTCCTTAGTTGTACTAGCCACACTTCAAGTGTTCACTAGCCACACGCAGCTAGCGGACACTGAACTGGGCTGTGCAGATACGGAACATTTCCTTTCACTGCAGAGTTCTGACTAAAGTACCAATAACATATAGCATTTCAGATTTCTGTTTCCAAAGCCTACAGCGTGTCAATTAGTATGAGTAAGAAATTGGTTAATTTAAATAAATTGCAATAAGTTCAATTAGTACTATAAAAGTGGTGCCAGTAAAATTTTGTATTTTTCACAAAATATTACTTTCAAGTTAGGATGGAGTTGAAAGTACTCGACGCAGTTGTGTTTGAATTCGGCATTAACGTATTTTTTAAGTTGAGAAAGGGCTATGTGGCAACAAGAATAGCCCAAGGTTAATGATGAAAGGCATGAAGTTTCACAAAATGTGTGGGAAATAGTACACGATTCCTTTTGATTAGGATTTAGAATAAACATAGGAAAGAAATGTAAAATTTAGGAGAAAGGTGGATTGAGATCAACTAGTGTAGGTTTAAAAGTTTGTCTTAAATTTAAACAATGGATGTGTCATAAGAGACGTTGCCATTTGCTCCTTGGGAATATAAATCTTCCAGCCCCATGATGCCAGGTCGAATAAGCGTGTCATTAAAAGAAAAGAGGAAGTAAAATTCTTTAAGGGACTGCTCCAATAATCAGGGAGAGAGAGGGAACTATGTGTCTAGATAAGGGAGTTGGCAAAGGAAGTGGATAGGGAGAAAAGGATTTGAAAGCGCTTTTGAGTGCTATCGAACTATATTAAACCTAGGAAGAAAGGAAGAATCAGAAATGGCTCAGATTTCAAGAGTGAGGGATGAAGAGAATTATGCTGTTGCTCAAGGGAATGGGGAGGGCTCATCAGGAACTACGGTGAGTTCACTTTCAAACACTTTCACCTTGAAGTGCTGTAGGACTAGCCACAAGCTGAAGTGGGGGTGGTCTATGTGGAGGTAAACATTTGGGGTAAACAACTTCATCTCGTTATCGTGGAACCCTAAAGAGGAAATGAGATTGCCTGGAGAAGGAACAGGGGATTTAAAAGACAGAAACATGAAATAAAACTGGCTTTAGAAATGAGTACGAGAGGAAGAATTTAGCGAAGACAAGGTGAGAAGGCAGAAAAGGAGAATAGCCCTAGCATGAAAGCCCTAGTGAGAGAGGCTTCAGAGGAATGAGTGGTTAGCAATCTCCAAATCTGCAAAGAATTCAAGGACAACTCCTAAGAGAAAAAGGATTGGATGATTTGGCGAACGTGAATGGCTGTTGAGACATCGTTGGTAGAGGCGGATGGGTGGGTTGCATGACTGATACAAGGAGTTATTTAAATAAGAGCTGATAAGGAAGTAGGTCACTATTTTATTCTTTTTCTTTTTTTCTTGTATCTCCAACACATGTTCCCACTCTTGCTATTTCACTGAGAAAATAGAAGCAACCAGAGGAGACATTTAAACCCTTCCACCATCACACCTAACCTCTATCTGCTTCTGTATTTATTTACTTTTCCTTCTCTCTTGTTACTGTGAATGAACTGTCTGGTGTTCTAATAGAAAACAACCATCCACAGTGCACTACGTCCCATCCCTCATCACCTACTCAAGGATATCACTTTAACAATACCATCCCTTCTCTATTATGTACTATCAAATTTTAACATTTTTCCTCTCCACTGTGTCTTTCTCATCAGCATATACAAAACCATCCTTTTTCATTTTAACTGGGGTATAGTTGCTTTATAATGTTGTGTTATTTTCTACTGTACAACAAAGTGCATCAGCTATATGTATACTTATATCCCCTCCCTCTTGGACCTCCCTCCCACCCCGTCTGCCCCAATCCTCCCACCTAGGTCACCAAAGAGCACCGAGCTGAGCTCCCTGCACTGTACAGCAGGTTCCCACTAGCTAAGCTATCCGTTTTACACATGGTAGTGTATATACGTCAATCCCAACGTCCCAATTCATCCCTCCCTTCCCCCTGCCCTGTGTCCGCACATCATTTCTCTATATCTGCATCTCTATTCCTGCCCTGTGAATAGGTTCATCTGTACCATTTTTCTAAATTCAACATATACGCGTTAATATACTATATTTGTTTTTCTCTTTCTGACTTACTTCACTCTGTACGACACAGATGGACCAAAAGCAGCCTCTTTTTTTTTTTTTTGGCAGTACGCGGGCCTCTCACTTCTGTGGCCTCTCCCGTTGCGGAGCACAGGCTCCAGACGCGCAGGCTCAGCGGCCATGGCTCACGGGCCCAACCGCTCCACAGCACGTGGGATCTTCCCGGACCGGGGCACGAACCTGTGTCCCCTGCGTCAGCAGGGGTACTCTCAACCACTGCGCCACCAGGGAAGCCCCAGCCTCTTTTTTTAAAACATCTTTATTGGCGTATGATTGCTTTACAATGGTGTATTAGTTTCTGCTGTATGACAAAGTGAATCAGCTATACATATACATATATCCCCATATCCCCTTCCTCTTGTGTCTCCCTCCCACCTATCCTACCCCTCTAGGTGGTCACAAAGCACTGAGCCGATCTCCATGTGCTATGCGGCTGCTTCCCACTAGCTATCTAGTTTACATTTGGTAGTGTATATATGTCAATGCTACTCTCTCACTTCATCCCAGCTTATCCTTCCCCCTCCCCATGTCCTGAAGTCCATTCTCTACATCTACGTCTTTATCCCTGTCCTGCCCCTAGGTTCTTCAGAACCTTTTTTTTTTTTTTAGATTCCATATATATGTATTAGCATACAGTATGTTTTTCTCTTTCTGACTTACTTCACTCTGCATGACAGACTCTAGGTTCATCCACCTCATTACAAATAACTCAATTTCGTTTCTTTTTATGGCTAATATTCCAATTGTATATATGTGCCACATCTTCTTTAACCATTCATCTCTTGATGGACACTTAGGTTGCTTCCATGTTCTGGCTATTGTAAACAGAGCTGCAGTGAACATTGTGGTACATGACTCTTTTTGAATTATGGTTTTCTCAGGGTATATGTCCAGTAGTGGGATTGCTGGGTCATATGGTAATTCTATTTTTAGTTTTTAATGAACCTCCATACTGTTCTCCATAGTGGCTGTAACACTTTACATTCCCACTAACAGTACAGGAGGCTTCCCTTTTCTCCACACCCTCTCCAGCATTTATTGTTTGTAGATTTTTTGATGATGGCCATTCTGACTGGTGTGAGGTGATACCTCATTGTAGTTTCGATTTGCATTTCTCTAATGATTAGTGATTAGTGATGTTGAGCATCCTTTCAAGTGTTTGTTGGCAATCTGTATATGTTCTTTGGAGAAATGTCTATTTAGGTCTTCTGCCCATTTTTTGATTGGGTTTTTTTTTGTTTTTTTGATATTGAGCTGCATGAGTCCCTTGTATATCTGAGGAATTAATCCTTTGTCAGTTGCTTCATTGGCAAATATTTTCTCCCATTCTGAGAGTTGTCTTTTCATCGTGTTTATGGTTTCCTTTGCTGTGCAAAAGCTTTTAAGTTTCATCAGGTCCCACTGTAGCTTTGTTTTTATTCCCATTTCTCTAGGAGGTGGGTCAAAAAGGATCTTGCTGTGATTTATGTCAAAGAGTGTTCTTCCTATGTTTTCCTCTAAGAGTTTGATAGTGTCTGGCCTTACATTTAGGCCTTTAATCCATTTCGAGTTTATTTTTGTGTATGGTGTTAGGAAGTGTTCTAATTTCATTCTTTTACATGTGGCTGTCCCATTTTCCCAGTACCACTTATTGAAGAGGCTGTCTTTTCTCCATTGTATATTCTTGCCTCCTTTATCAAAGATAAGGTGACCATATGTGCGTGGGTTTATCTCTGGGCTTTCTATCCTGTTCCATTGATCTATATTTCTTTTTTTGTGTCAGTACCATACTGTCTTGATTACTGTAGCTTTGTAGTATAGTCTAAAGTCAGGGTGCCTGATTCCACCAGCTCCATTTTTCTCTCTCAAGATTAAAGCAGCCTTTTTTGATCAACTTCCCCTACCAGTTACCATGCTAGTCCTCTCATTTCCTGTACAGGAAAGCACCTTGAAAGCAATGTCCATTGTAGTCTCTAGTCTTTCTCCCCTCCCCCCCCTTTTGTTCTTTTGGGTTATTTTTCCACTCTTGACAATGCCTTGAAACCACTATTATCCAGGACAATGTTTCTAAATTCTGTATCACCTCTAGAATCAGTCAACAGGGGACACTTCCCTGGGCCCTGCAACTTGGAAATTCCTGCTCTGGCCCTTCACAGGCTGAGCTTCTCCCCAGTGGAGCAAGGAGTTCAGGGGCCAAGGGGAAATGCCCACCTGGAGCCTACAATCCTCTTGTAGCCCACACTCCAGGCAACCAGAACCCCATAATTTCTTGCTAAGATCACTTAAACCCACTTCAGGTTCTGCATGGGCCTCTTCTGTGAGTCTGACCACTCGGGAGTAGATCACACCACTGACATACTTATCCCTAGACCAGAGGGCTTGCCAAAAGGGATTGCCAAAAGGCAGCCTGTCTGTCGGCTGTTAACAGAGCTTGGCCAGGGCTTGCCTGTGCAAGAATTCTCGTGGCAGAGCACTGAGTGGATAGTGAGTAGAGAAGGGGGGTAGGATCCTTACACTTTCATATTTCACTAATGAAAAGGAGGCAAACTGTGTTAAATTTGAACGTGCCTTTTCACAGCATTATCAAGTTACTTTTTTAAGTAAGAGGAAAGAATTCTTAAGTTTGTAAGCTGTATTTAGATGTCTAGTACACATGCTTTGAATGATACTCTGGCCCTGGAAATGTTAGATGTAGGCCTTATCAGACTCAATGATTAATTCTCAGTATAGTTTTTACTTGACCAGTCAGTAGCTTTTTTTTTTTTTTTTTTCTCCTGCTGTACGGGCCTCTCACGGTTGTGGCCTATCCCATTGCGGAGCACAGGCTCCAGACGCACAGGCTCATCGGCCATGGCTCACGGGCCCAGCCGCTCCGCGGCATGTGGGATCTTCCCGGACCGGGGCACGAACCCTTGTCCCCTGCATCGGCAGGCGGACTCTCAACCACTGCGCCACCAGGGAAGCCCAGTCAGTAGCTTTTGACAGACTTAGTCACTCCATTTTCTTAAGACCCTTTCTTCCCTTGGCTTCTAGGAGGACAATCTATTCTCCAGACTATTCTCCTTCCACATTAGCAGCAACTTCTCAGACTTCTTTAAATGACCTTGGACACTGTCCCTGAACCTCTTTTCTCTCTTTACATGTTCCCTTGATTATTTCATCTACTTTTGTAGCTTTAAATGTCATTATCTGCTGATGACTTTCAAATTACATTCTAGCCCTCGTATGATATTACTTATATGTGGAATCTGAAAAAAATGATACAAACGAACTTATTTTCAAAACAGAAACAGATTCCCAGACAAAGAAAACAAACTTATGGTTATCAATGGGGAAAGCTATAGGGGGATAGGGGGAGGGATAAATTAGGAGTATGGGATTAACATATACACACTACTATATATAAAATAAGTAAACAGCAAAGACCGACTGTATAGCACAGGGAACTACACCCAATATCTTGTAATAACTTATCATGGAAATTATCTGAAAAAGAATACATACATATATGTATGTATGTATAACTGAATCACTTTGCTGGACACTTGAAACAAACATAACATTGTAAATTAACTATACCTCAATTTAAAAAGTTATATTCTAGCCAAAAGTCTGACATTGAAATGCATGTATGGGTGGCCTGCTTGAACACTTAATGTGGCTAATAATTTTTCAAATATGATATTCAAAATTGAGCTCCTGATCTTTCTCCTCCAAATCTGCTTGTTCCATAGTATTCCTCATCTCAATATGCAGAAACTCCATTCTCAAAATTACTCAAGCCCCTTTCTTTCTCTTAAACACTGCATCTCAAACCCTGCCAGTTCTACCTGTAACATGTGTCTGAAATCTGTCCATTTGTTACCAGGGCAACAATCCAGCCTAAATCACATTGCCTTTTACCCAGACTACTGCGAAATTTTCCTAATTTTCAACATGTCGTCCATAATTCTCCCGTGAACATGTTGGTTCTATCAATTTATTCCCCTGCTCAAATCCCTGCAGTGTTTTCCAAACTCTCACAGGGTTAAGTCCTGAGCTAATTTAGGAGTCCCTCAATAATCTGAAGAACCCACCCTATGCTCACTCACTCTTTTCTTCTTCTACTACTGTCCCTGCACTCACTCTACTCCAGCCACCCTGGTTCCCTGTGATTCTTCAATCACACTAGGCCAATGCCTGCCTCAAAGCCTTCACAATTACTATTCCCTTCGCTCAGATTTGTCTTTCTCTAGGTGTCTGTGTTTTTCATTCCTCATCTCTTTGATGTCTTTGCCCAAATGTTACTGAAGTGAACATTCTGCTGCACCACTAAGAGCTCCTTTCGCGACTGAGACACTTGTTCTTCCAGCTACCGACAGTGTTGGCAGCTGAGTACCTCTCCAGGGAGGGGTCCTTGACCAAATGGAGCTGCCTTGCCCAAGGTTATAACTCTCACCTGAAAGCAACCCTCATCCAATGACTGGCAACTTGGGAGTATAAACGTTAATCTCCCTTCTCAAGTACAACTTTGAAGAATCATTCCAGTTACAGACTCCCCAAAGGATCAGTTGAAGCCCTCGTTACAACTGCATATAGTTCACCCTTCCCTACTGCCAAGCTCTGCCTCCCTCCTTCCATACTGGTGTATCTGCCAAAGGTGTTCTCCACCCCTCTTCTTCATGCAAATCTGCCTCAGATTCTGTTTCCAGGAAACGTAATCTGAGAGAGTTGGTACCAGGAGTGGTCCCTTAGAAGCAGACTGTAAATGGATATTGGAACTAGATTACCCACCACCCACTCTCAACCTTCAGCCAGCTGGGCAATTAGGGCCCCATTACTAGTGGTAGGTTTATGACTGATAGCCCCAGGCTTGCAATAGCAGTTAAGTTTTTAAAATATTTCACTGGTAGTAATCTGAGATTGGAGATCAGTGAGAGACAATATATAAGTAAGAAAAATCTCAGTGCTTGAAAGAGTTAGGGCAAGTAGAAATTATAAGGATGGTAGCATCATCATGGCTGTTGCTGGGAGCTATTAATTCACTGAAAAATGACAATGGAAGGCCAAGGGTGATTAATCAGAAACTTAATGCAAAGTCCAAAAGTCAGAGGATCTCCTGTAGAGATGCAGGTGGAAAAAGTAATGATCAGGCATAGGACTTAATTATAAAGATAGGAGAGTCCAACAGAAGATTGAATTTTCAACCTTGGCAAGACTGTAACACCAAAGTCAAGGTCTTCATGGAAAGGAATGGGACCTACATAATTAGAATAGCGATGCCTGAGTTGATGCATCAAAAAATCTTGAATCCTTAGATTCTACTTGGACCTTCTGAGCTGGCAAAAGTGTTACACAATTCCTTTTTAAAAATAACACCCCCTCTTGCATGAAGACAATGCAGAGTCCTTTGTCTTATAAGGTAATATTCAATCTAATGAGGATCTATACCCACTGCTTCAGGAGACCAGGTTAATAACTGTAATCTACTTATGACATAATCTGACCAGGGAAGTTCTGGACCTGCTACCAGAAGAAAGAGCCCACAAGCCAAAAGAGCTCCAGAAACTATCCAACATGTACTTGCAGGAGCTAGATGAGTATATATGTATATTTATATACATACCTATATATATTTGGATGTTAAGGGTGCTAGATCAAAGGAAGGTGGAACATAAAGTTGGATAAAGGAGAAGTATCATACAGAAGCACTTTCCTATGATACAGGATGCCGACCCCCTAGGAAACAGTACCAACATATTTTCTAAGATGGCTCTTAGAAGCCTAGATACAGTGTTGTCCCAGGGAAAATGGTAGAGGAAGGCAACAAAAGGCTCAGAGAAGTTGGCTTCCTAGATTGGAAAAATAATCAGACTTTAGGAAATGATCAAACAGATTTCCATGTATTAAAACAGTAAGGAATGCACTCGTCGGGGGAGGAATTTCAGCATTATTGAGATGGTTCTCTATAGGCAGGGGTTGATGAAAGAAAATGCAATTACAGACCTAGGTTTCCTCAAAGCAATGGGCATTATAAGACCCCAAAATAATAGAAGCCAGGTACCAGCATTTAATTATGAGCACCAAAGCAGGTGTAATATTATAAAGAGAGTAAAGGTCAGAGTGGCAGCCAGCAGAGCCTGATATGCAGAGACCTATGGAAATAGTTAATAGAACAGTGTTCTTAAGACCAAAATAAGTGAACAGGCTATATGAGTACTTCTGAATTTAAACAACCCCAAGAGTCATGGATAATTATTAGAGGGATAATGTCAAAAAATGTCTTGATCCCTTATTCTGTTTCCAGAACTGAGCTATTTCTCAGAGCTAGATCCCAGATACTGAAAGATCCTCATGAAGGAGAAATCTTCAACACCATGACAAATGTATAGAATGAAGATTCACTAAACAAATCCTAGGAGGTCTGATTGGACTTTGATACGTGGGGACCAGCAGTAGCATTGCGGCCCTCATGTTAGAGTGGAGACATATGGGAACCAGGTAATAAGTGTATCCTGGACCACATAAATGTCATAGTGGGCCCAGTGGATTCACAGATCCAGCCAGTAATTATTTCTCAATTCCCTGAATGTATAATTGGAATGAGTATATATCACAGTTGGAATGAAGATACATGGCAGACTCCCCATTTTGCTTTTTCTGGCTTGTACAGTAAGAGTTAGCATAGTGAGGAACGTCAGATGGGAGCCTCTTTTACTGCCCCACCCAGTCCCCAGCTGTCATGGTCCTTAAATGGAGTGGAGTGCCCCAGTCTTTGCGCTCCATTTCAGTATAAATCTGAAGGACCATCTCAGCTTTGAAGTTCCCCAGACGGTTGGCTAAGTTCCATGTTGCAACTCCACTGCACTCCAATTTCTCCTTTTGCCAACATTGCTTCCTTCACTCACTTACATGGAGTATTCCAAGGAACACTTTCCAGTCAACTTTCTGCATGCCTTTTTCATATAAAAGTCAGTTTTTATGGAACCTGACCTAAAACAATTACCTTTTCAGTTTGGTCTTTCTTGGATGTATTACATAGAATTCGAATCGCTCATCCTTACCACCACCCCCATACTCCTTATGTCCATTCTCTGTTTTCTTTTTTAAACAGTTGTCACCATCTATAATTCTATATCCTTGAAATATTTAGTGTTTATTGTCTGTGTGAACCCCCCTATGCACTCACACACTAGAATTTGAGCTCTGTGAGAGGAGGCAACTAATTTGTTTACTGCCGAATCTCCCATGCCTGGTACTTAACAATGTTAAATATATCAATTGTTGAATAAATGAATCCCTGCCATTCTAGAGGTAATATTTCACATTTGCAATCATTTGGGAAGGAGAATCGTGCATTTCCAAGATGGAGCAAAGAGCTGTCAAACAGCATATATCTACTGACCACTCACTATTTACTAATTATTTCAATAAACAAGATTTTCTTCTAAGTACTCTCAGTTTGGAGCTTACAAACAGAAGAGAGGTACCAGAGGGCATGGTCACTGCAAAATACTCTGCCTAGTTAATGAGGATGGACAAACTGATCGGCAACAGATTCCTCTTAGGGATTTGAAAAGTAAAGAATCACCTAATGGGGGACAGTAGATGTGAAGCATATTGGAGAATATACAGATTAGGTTCTCTCTTAAAGGATGATTATATGAGAAAAAGTCAGCCATGGAAGATCAAGATATTCCTAGTGAGAAAAAAAAAGCATGAGTGAAAGCTAAGTTGGGACACCTAATTAGGAAGCAGGTAAAAGCCCAGCTCTAATAGAGAATGTGTTATGAGAAGTCATGGGAAGTACATTTGGAGAGTTGGGTGGTGCTGACTATATCATTGAGTGCATGGTGGTAGGATTAATATGGGAGACAGGGATAAACAAGAAGTTCTTTTTCAACACGAAAAGTAGTATGATGAAACTTGAGTTTGAGGTAATTTAACATGGCACAAGCAGACAGGTTAGACTGGGATAGGGTAGAGACTGGAATCAGGAAAGCTAAATAAGGTGGCTGCAAATCATCAGGACTGAAGTTCCTGAGGAGTAAGATTAAGCGAGTATGTAGTGGAAATGTTGCATTAAAGAAATATAAAAGGTTTTTTTTTTTAAGAGACAGAATTTGGGACAGGAAGAGGTCCCACAGGGAATAATTATCTACTTTGTCAGCTAGGCTTGTAACATTTTTTATTTCCAATAATCACTGCATATAATTACATCCTAATCCATAAAGAGGAGTATGTAGCAAAATAAAGGTAGAAATCAACTGCAATGAATAAAAATATGTATTTGCACCACTTCTTGAGATATAAGAGCTGCTTAAGGCTGGCACTGTAAACTTACTGCACCTTCTAATGTGCTAACTTGAAACACCAAGTTTTGCCCTATTCCCTCAAGATGGAAAGACTGCTCTCAGGAAGTCCCCAAAGACATGAGCTCTCTGGAGGAAATACCAGGCACAGAGCTCCCGGAAGTGCACATCTGAGTACAATTAGCAAAGAAGGGATAGTTTGCCTCAAATGTCATGGGAATACACAAGGATAAAGGTCACTGCTAAGGGAGCCAGGACTCAAACCACCCAGGGACCCAATGCCTGAAGTCAACACCTCCTATTAGATATGGGAAAAAAATAAATAATACAGATGGCAACCTGATTTGACAATTTTCAGAAGGAGCTGAGCCACTGAAGCCACTTAGTGGTGTCTGCCACATGTCACAATCTCAGGGGAAATCCAGCTTGATGACTATTTTAGATCTGGTAATACCGGCAAGAGAGACATCTCTAAAAACGTAGGTTGACATCTCAATACTAAAAGCAAATGGTAAATAATCACACGTTATCTCAAGCTAGATGTTGAAATATAAATGTAAAATGGTGATTATTCAAACTGTTTAAAGGCTAATGTCCCAGTCTGAAGATTCAGAGAACCTGATCCAAAACAGACAGAGGAAAAATTATGACACCATATAAGCTCACAGTATTTCAGTGACCTTTAGCATTGAGGACTCACTCTTTGTATTTTACCTCCTCAATTTTCTTTCTTGCACAGCCTGTTGCCCAAAGAAGATGTTGACAATCAGGTTTGTGATTTTTTTTTTAAAGGCAACAATGTTCTTAGAAGTCATTTTTGAATGACTATTTTAAAAGACCATGATGCTCCAACAGTGTGTTTTGCTTTGTGTGTGTGTTTGGGTTGGGCATGCACATACGTGTGTATCTGTGTGTGTGTGTGTACACAAAGTAATCTGCCTTTTTAGCTGGTCAATATATAAAACTCTAACATGATATGGTCTTGAATAGCTTTATGTTTCTGTTTTAAAGAACAAAATTTATGGCCACATTTTTCCTTGAACAAAAACATCGAATTTAGTTACCTTTTCCTATTGACATTGTCTATCAATTTTCCCTCACTATGGAGCAAGGTTGAACAATAGAAAGGGAGTGTGCTGGTGTTATTTTTAAGGCTGAGGGAAAAAAAGGGGATAAATATTGGGCTAACAGTTGTCATTGTATCAATAGATATTGACATAACTTCTGACTAAAATTGGGCTTTTTTGTTGATTTTTTGAGTCACTCTAAAATTTCTAGGGTGTTGAGATAGACCCACTATGACGTTGAACCTCGGAAAGAAATGCTAACCATACTGTCACCTCAGCAGAGCACACACCAAAAAGGCCCCAGGTCTCTATCAATTTTTTAAAAAGAAATAACTTTTGAACATTTCCTCTGGTTAGCACTGTGCCAAATACTGGGGAGGACGTCCAAGCTAATAAGATGCTGTGCTCACTCTAGCAGAATTTACTGTTTTATTGTCATCATTTTCTTGGGTCCAGAAAGCCATAATCCCAAGTGAAGCATCATGGATTAATAGCTGTATTAACCTCAGGTCATTATTGAAGTTGTGTCCCAGGGACCCAGGGGAGAGGGATGGGAAAGAACCCTTTCTCTTTTCTCTGGCTTTCTCCAGCCTCCCTCCCTTAAATGTAGACACATCTTGAATTTTATGTCAAGATTATTTTAGTCACGGATGAAAAAAATCACATTATAATCTCATAAAGTTGATGACTAAACATTCTGGGTTACACAGAAAAGTGGAAATTCATAATTTTATACAGTGCAGAAAATGCACAATTCTACTCCTGAAAGAGCTGGTCCGTCTTCGTCAGTAACCCACTTCGGAAGTCCTACTAAAACACATACCCTTTCAAAGCCAGGGTATGTCCCCACCAAAAAGCTCTGGGGTATATTCACCTGAATGCAATTATACGAAGTACCTTATCCGTTCATAACTGCTATGGAACATACAAGAGTCTTTTATATTCGAGGTACCTTACATTCAATTTTTAAGTAAAAACAAAAGGCAAAAAGATTTTAACGGGGGCTTCCCTGGTGGCGCAGTGGTTGAGAACCCGCCTGCCAATGCAAGGGACACGGGTTCAAGCCCTGGTCCGAGAAGACCCCACATGCCGCAGAGCAACTAAGCCTGTGCGCCACAACTACTGAGCCTGCGCTCTAGAGCCCGCGAGCCACAACTACTGAGCCCGTGTGCTCCAACTACTGAAGCCCGTGTAGCTAGAACCCGTGCTCCGCAACAAGAGAAGACACTGCGGTGAGAAGCCTGCGCACTGCAACTAGGAGTAGCCCCCGCCTGCCGCAACTAGAGAAAGCCTGCGCGCAGCAAGGAAGACCCAATGCAGCCAAAAATAAATAAATAAAATAAATTTATAAGAAAAATAAATAAAAGATTTTAACGTTTGTGATCTTGTGTTGCAGTTAGCATAGACTCTGTGTTAGTGGATGAGTATAAATAAAGCAGTCATTGCAAATCTTGTTCCCTTGGGGCAGGCCCTTTGCATTCTAAAAGCAACACCACACAATTTGCATGGATCCTCACATACCTACCTTTCCACATCCTTACGCTATCATAAAATGGCTCTGGATGGATGAAATCCAGAAAGTTTTGACTACACTTATGTATTGACAGCCTAACATTTTATGTGAAAAAGTAAACAAAGCAGGACTATGTATTGAATTTGACAGCCTATTTCCTTGTTCTATGAATATGCAAAAATCCACCTGTTCAGACTTGGCCCATGATACCACAAGAACAGCACCAACATGCTGATGGACTGACTATATTCTAACATTTCCCAGTTAGGCATGTTCACAAGTCCCAAAATGTGCACTGAGAAATTTGCCTGCTGCCACAGGTAGCCAACTCTGTTTATAAGGAAAACATCACTTGACTACCTAAGCACTTTATGCTTCATATGAACAAAAAATTATACAATAGAATCTCTGTCCCCAAGCTTGCAGCTCGTCAAGAAGGACATGGCATCTACTGGGGTAGTCAAAAGGCATGGAACATGTTTAGGTGTATTTACTGTTTTTACTTTTCAGGAGAAACCAAATGACCTACTGTTACAAAGAATATTGCCTTTTATTCCCTCAGTACCAAATCAATCAAAGTCCTTCCAGCACAGCAGCTGTTGCTTAATGGCCCCAAAGAGTTAATGTATTGCTTGAATCAAACACATTTCAGTGTCTACACCAAGCGGATCCTCAATTAATGTTGATGGATTGACTTTCTCACAAGCAGTAAAAGCTCAATTTATAGAAATCGATCCTAAGAAACGAAAATAAGTAATTTAAGGGCACTGTGTGTTGAATTCTATGTTTGGCTACACGGCAATGTGTGTAGATGTAAGAACTGCATGTATTTATTTCCGTTTTTTAAATAAAAAGCTGTTTTCTAGTTGGCTGACAGACACTAAGTCTCAGTCATTTTGAGTCATAATCTAAGCATAGCAAGGCTATAAATTTGGGTGATTCAATATAAATATTCTGATAGTGATATTAGAGTGATTATGAAGAATTTCAAGACTCATATATCTAAAAACAAGACACAAGCTTGTTCATTAGTAATTATAACTTTAAATCATGTAATAAAGACTGCTTATTAGTGAGAAACATTCTATTTGAACTGTTCATTTCAGATTATCTTTAGTGTACAGATTTTGACAACTTTCTACATTATTGTATGCTATTCTGTAAGGAAGAAGAGTAGGTTTGAAGATGTGTCAGAAGTAACCATTTAATCTGAAAGCATAAAGAATTTTCTCTTTAGCTGCCAGAGCGCTGTATGGTTTTTACCCTTTGATCAGGTGACAGCTCGAAAGCATCTCCTTAGTCAAAGCAGAGTCTTAGAAAATGAGGGAATGGGCTACTGGGTATTTCAGCAGAGCATTGCTTCTACATCCTATGTCCAAACCAGAGCTGTGCTCTACATTTCAGAAAGTTTGAGCAAATAAACTGACAAGTATCAAACACTACAAGATGGTAAGCGGAATTAGTTCAGAGAGCAAGGAGTCAGGCAAAAGATCAAAAGAACTGGAGAAAAAGCTTCAGGAAGATGCTGAGCGAGATGCAAGAACTGTAAAGTTGCTCTTATTAGGTAATAGCTTTTTTTTTCTTTTGCCTTTAAAACCCTGATTTTTTTCAATTGTGATTTATTTACTTTTCTCAAACTTTAATTTCAAGGGTATTACCATACGGGAGATTTATTATCAAAATGTGTTTGGAACTTGACTTTGTGTGCTCTATAAATATTTACTTGTTTGTTTAGCATTTTATTACATGTCTTTTGTTAAGCACAGAGACAAATATTTACTAGATGGTTCAATTTCTCTACGTCAATAATCTTTTATTATGTTTTTAAAAATCTCATGCACATTTATTATTTTATTGTACCCTAGTCATTTCGTGAATACCAACTTTTTATATGGAAAACAACCCTTTAATTACAAGTTATAAAGATTTATGTCATTTTGTTTGAAAATATGTTGAGCTGTTTGATATCAACACTAATATGTTATTTAATTACTTGTACTGTTAAAACCAATTAGTCTCAAGTTATTTGGAGAGTAATGATAAAGTACTTTAAATTATACTAATAATATTATTTAGGCTTCTGAATACTGCCTGTAATATTGTCTGTATGATTGAAAAATACTCCATTTAAATCCTTTTAGGATATTTAAATACTCATTCAGGTCAGGAGTTACATCTCTTCTATCTTTTATTCCCTCAAAATTCAGCACAATATTCTACCGCAACTATAAACTTAATAAATGTTTAATGAATTGAAAGAATGAAAATAATCTAGATGCCACACATTTTTCTAAAAATTTTTAACATGTTATAGTCACTAGAAGATAAATGTATTTTTGAAATAACATAAAGACCTATGAAAAGAATACAAAACAGCTTTAATTTAATCATAGCTGTATGTTTCTCCTACTCTTAGTTATACACAAAAGGACTTCATTTTATTTCAGAATTGTGAATCTTTCACACAACAAAATGCTCTCATTTGTGTGTATGTGTGTGTGTCCCTTTACTGTATCTAATTTGCTCCCAGTAGCAAGAGTATCTCAGAAACGAACTATAGCATTCCCAGCACTTGCTCCTCCAAGGAAAGGAAACGTTTTCTCCCTTTATGCCCAAGTCCTGAGGCCTCACACTTGCCCACAGCACTTGCAAGTAACCACCAAGAGAGGGTGATAATTTGGAAAGATGTAGGGGTCAGCCCTTACGAAACCAGAAAACAGACCTTCCCTAACACTCCAGAGTATTCTCCGAGGCTTTGATCAAGAGTCAAAGTAATAAGTGGACATAGAGAAAACAAAAGATGAGAGGGAAAACCAAGCATTCCTGCAAATGCATTCTGTGTCCTTCTTGTACTAAGAACAATGGCACAGGAATAATGATACAATACATTAAGAATCCCTATGTTTGAAGAAAATTTCAAAAGAATAGACATTTTCAATATACCAATTATTTTTAGATTAAAGTGGTGGGCTAGATAAAGAGGAAAGGGTAACATTTTATAAGAAATGTAAGAGTAGCCCCCGGCTCGCCGCAGCTAGAGAGAGCCCGCACGCAGCAATGAAGACCCGACACAGCCAAAAATAAATTAAATAAATAAAATTTAAAAAAAGAGATATCAAAGAATCTTAGTGGTATTATTACATCTTTAACTTTCCTAAAACAATGACAATTGCACAAATTCGTTTCCAATGTTACCATACAATAAGCTTGGATTCGTCTGGTTCCAACAATATGTCACCGAACTTTTCTGTCACATCTTATTTTCAGAAAATGAATCAAATTCTCTTTAGCTTTTCACATTTCAATGTCCAAACACTTGACTAAATTTTTCCTTCTGGACTCTATATGAGTTCGATATCTAATGATTAAGTTGTCAAAGTTCAAAACAATAAAGGTTTGTAACAACTCTGCTTCAATTCTCATGTTTTGAATTGAAAGCAAATTCTCTAACCTATAATCTTTATATTCAATTTGGCGTCATTAAGATATCATAAAAGCATTCAGTGGAACTAAACAAAACCTTCCCACCCTCAAATCCCCTCACTAATGAAATCTAATTTCTCCCATCATTGAGACAATGATTCTCACTCATCAGTCTGGTCTGAACAACTGTTTTTATCAGTGAGCGGACGTCATGTGGGACTAACCAGGTAAGCGTTGGTAGTAATCAGTCCCTGAGTCTAGCTCTATTTTTATAAAAATTAAAAATCGGAAAAACATTTTCAACAGAATTCATTCTTTATGTTGATCCTCTTGTTATCCAACAAATTTCTAGGTGCTTTAACACAACTTTCCAAATTTAACATGTGCTGTAAAGTAGATGTACCATTTGGTATTACTGAATACAAGGTTTCACTTAATCTGAAGAGCTATTTATATCAAAGTGCACTTTACAACTAAAGGATCACTTTGCAGACAGATTCCCTTTTATTGTACCTTTCAGACATTCAGTAAAATTATAGAAGAGATGCAAAATCTGTTCCTAGAAGCAGGCTTCTAGGAAACACTGGAGATGACATACATTCCTGGCTCATTTGATAACTGCTATCAAGACAATAATGTCACATACTTTAAAAAAAAAAAATTAGCCTGTAAAGGTGCCCCAGGAAGAGTGCATTTTAATAAGAAAAACAAATGTTAATGAATAAGCTGTTCTCTTTTGTAAACTTCCTACGTTACTTTTTTTTAAATCTTAATTTACAAATGTTTGATTAAACTTGTATTCTATTCAAAAGAAATATATGTCATTTGATTGTGAAATCAACATGGATCATGTTTGTGTTTTTCCTGTCCCCGTTCCTTATATTTATTATTTCAAATTTCAGTTCAAATTTATTTACATTCCTTTTTTTTTTTAACTTTTACAAATTTCTATCACATGAGCTAGTTAGATTCAAAGCTGTGAAGTATAGAGAAAAAAATAGTTTCGTTCTTTCTTCATATCTGAAACCTTGCCTCATTCACTCTACAATTTTTAGTTATGATATTGTAATGAGCTTTTAGCCAGTGATTCCCAACATTGTCATGGACTGTTCATCACTGCTGTTCTATTCCTTTAGTTCTAAAACCATTTATTTTTTATTTTTTTATGTGCTATCTTGTAAGCATCACACTATCATTTTTTTAATGGTGCCAGCTGAGTTTTATCATTTTAAAATATTATTCTACTCATCTGGCTCTTAGAAACATGAATCTGGATGGAGCCTAAAATTTCTCAATCTACTTTAAATATGTTTCTATTTACTTACTAATCAACATCAAAATTTCCAAATTGGCCCACTTATTCAACAAGTGGATGTTTTAGAAGATGTTCCATTGTTTTAGTATGACAGTAGGAGAATTATAATTCTGACACTATGTAAAAGCCTGTTAGAAAATAATTGATAAAATAAAACTTGCAAAGCAGAATTAGCTAAATAGGTTTATCCACCTAGCAGAGTGGAGAGAATACAATTTACAATTCTCGTAGAGTAGAATGTGTTTTTAAGCCATTTGAGGTAAAATTGATTTGTTAATATTTTCACCAAGTGTTACGCTTTTTTCACTTCTCTGAATGACCTCAGCTAGACACATAATCTCAGAGAAATGACGGTGTCAAAGCATTTGGTGAATTGTAAAAATCCAGACAAACGTGGTTTACCCTTACTGTATAACAGATTCCTAGATCTGAAATAAATTGGATGTCTGTAAATGTATACAGGTTTTCTTCCTCTTATGTACATCAGGAGGAAAGAGGACATAAGATTCATATCAAAGTTGTTATTTATATTGTATTTGTTTAAATAGGTCTTTATTTTTAAGAAGTATTTCTATATATGAGTGGGAGTGGATGCAGAAAACTGGAGGTGTTCCTGAGTCACTGGCTAGAGTATAAATTCAACAAGTGTAAGAAGTTCTGTTTTGAATTTCTATTACACCAATAGAGTCAATGCCTGTCTGTGGATGTGATCACATACACAGATCCCCTGGAATAATTATGTTACACTTGCAAAGAAGAATTAGCAGAATTAGAAAGAAAAAAAATCCTTTCTCATCACTAGTGATAAGAACCTTGTGAACAACATGTACAACTTATTTCTGAATAAGGTTTCCATTTTTTAAAATTAAAGTCATTCTTTCCTTTCTGTAATATCAATACATTTTTGTTTCAAAATATTTTACAATATTTTATTTTGTTTCTAAAGATATCAATCTTGTGGGTGCACAAATATTTTTAATACAAATGTTTAAAATTGCTTTAGAGTAAACGGAGAGAAAACAGGAAGAAAAGGTCTACTTGGAGAATTTCAAATCATCTCAAAGCAATGAACTATTTGCACCATAACAATTTGAAAGTTCCAGAGGAAAAGCCAAATATTTGCAGTTGTATTTATTTATAAAGAATGGCAGCTGGCAGCATCAAATAGCTTTCTACAGTGTCTCTTTTTTCTAATAGGATAAAAGCACTTAGACAAATGTTTTGCATATATTTGGTTGTTTGTTTTAGATTAATTTATCTCAAATAATCAGGACACATTAACCATAGGCTCATAAGTCTCTCACATAAAAGATGCAAACCATTCATTAAGGCACTTCATATTTAGCCAAATGATGGTATTTGTTAATGAGATTAAACATCCTGTCTTGCTAAGAATAGCTCTCGTTAACTATAATTTAACAGAACCTCTCTAGTTATATCACAGAGCATTTTCATATTCATTTGTTTTATTCAAACCTGAATTATTGACTCAAGAGCAATACTGTACCTTTAAAAACATTCATATAAGCAACATGAGCAGTTAACAAAAATCGTTCACCCCTCCATTGTGTTAGAAAGGAAAGAGGGTAGTGAAACATTTGATGGTGTAAAGGCTCCATGATATATTTTACATAAAATAAAATATACTTCCAGTTAAGATTTAGATTCAACTTCAGAATCCATCTCCTTATTTAAGTTTCCTCCAAATAAATCAATGTAGAATTTGCACCTAAGGAAGCAGAATTCAAGGAGAAACTGAGGGTGAAATTAATCAAGATATGAAAATCTCCATTCTCTTTACTAGATTCTGATGTTAATAAAGTAGAACTCGAGGGTTTAATTCCTGCCTCAATATTTTATATTCAAATAGAACAAATTTGCTACTTAGAATTGTTCCTCTTTTAAGGTATCTGGAAATTCCACTCTCTGACCAGGATGTGATTCTTTACTATCTCATACTTGTTCACAGTTACTGAATTTGTTCTTTAATTTCATATATTTTCCTTCAAAGTCAGCCATTATACCTGTGCGCCTCCTAAAACTCTGAAATATTCTGTCCCCTTACTTTTCTACCTTAACTGGCATTCACAACCCCAAACCTGGATAATTCCTCAATGTTCTCCATTTATTATTGTTTTAATACACTGTCCCCAACCGATTTCCTCCAAAGTGATGTTATTTAACATCTTTTCAGCCCTCAGTGCTCATCCTGGTTCCAATGTAAACTCCTAATTTCCTTCATTCGCAGATATTTTAGAATAAAACGATTTATCATTGTCAGTTTCCTGGCTGACAACCTCCTGTTTTTAACTTTAGCTGGCCTAATAATTGTTTTACTTATTCCTACTTTTCTACTAAAATATTCCAAAAGGCAGCTCTTTCTACATTTCCAACATCATTTTCTTCTAGAACTTCCTC
This sequence comes from Phocoena sinus, assembly GCF_008692025.1. Classification (NCBI taxonomy): domain Eukaryota; kingdom Metazoa; phylum Chordata; class Mammalia; order Artiodactyla; family Phocoenidae; genus Phocoena; species Phocoena sinus. The sequence goes on from NC_045771.1 coordinate 83,589,257, forward strand.
TCTTCCCACCTCACCCTAGATGACCACCCCTGTGTAAGACAGTCATCACTCATCATCTCCAAACTCATTAACTTTCATTTATTCTCTTCTGCTTCAACTAGTTTTAAGGAATTGGTGGTATTCCATTTTTAATTTAAGGCTAACTTCAGCCTTTGTGCTGTAAATTCTATCCCCTTCTGTATTAAGAATTTTGCTTTATGAATTATTTTATCTCTTTGCCATTTTCAAAATTCTTCTCTGCTAGCTCCTTCCCCTTGGCATATAATATTTCTCTCCATTTGCCTAAAAAGCTTTTACTCTTTTCTTTGACTCCCTTTGAATTCACCTTACAGAGTTATCTTTTAAAATGTTATTATATTGAAATGCTTATAGAAATAGTCTATGGTCACTGCTTCTATTTCTATACCCTCTACATTCCCTTCAGTTAACTGCAAAGTAACTTGTACATCCTTTTCTCTACTAAAATATGATCTCTCACAGATTCCTGATAACCTGCGAATTCACAAAACTGAGACCTCAATAACTGAATCTCTCTTCTTTTTTAACTCCTGTAACACTGAAATACCTTCTCATTTTTTATATCCCTTTACTCCCTACTTCACTGAAGCTTGCTTCTTTTCTCTCCATTTGTGAGTGGTTTCACTCACCAAAATTTGTCCTTGGGCCTTTGTGTTTTTCAATCTGTACTCTCTCAGGGACCTCATATCAGGACTTAACTATCACTTCTACAAGAATGATTACAATTTTTCCAATTTCTTGATCCATATTTGCAAATTTCTGTTATTTATCAATAAACTGTACTTTGGGAGACCTCAAAATTATTTTCCAAGTTTATCTTGTTTCCAATCATCTTCAAACTTAATTTTTTTAATGAGATCCCTCATTATATTCTTTCCCATTAGATCAACATGATATTTCAATCTTCTTTAGCTCCTTTCTTTGTAATCATTCTCTATCCATTGTCCAAAGCCTGTTACAAAGTTTAGTTTTAGCTCTTCTCTGATAGAATGGGTCTCACATTTCTCTTTTCTCCACTACTTCTGTTATTGTTTTCAATCTACGAGGAACCCCTATGAAATAGTATTTTCATTATATAGAGAAGAAAATGAGAACTAATTAAGGTAATTCAATTTATAAGATGACAAATGAGTTTACAGGAGAACAGAGCCTTTCCTTTCTTTTTATAAACATCTTTATTGGAGTATAATTGCTTTACAATGGTGTGTTAGTTTCTGCTTTATAACAAAGTGAATCAGCTATACATATACGTTTATCCCCATTTCTCCTCCCTCTTGCATCTTCCTCCCACCCTCCCTATCCCAACCCTCTAGGTGAACACAAAGCACTGAGCTGATCTCCCTGTGCAATGCGGCTGCTTTCCATTAGCTACCTATTTTATATTTGGTAGTGTATATATGTCCATGCCACTCTCTCACTTCATCCCAGCTTACCCTTCCCCCTCCCCGTGTCCTTAAGTCCATTCTCTATGTCTGTGTCTTTATTCCTGTCCTTCCCATAGGTTCTTAAGAACCATTTTTTTTTTTTAGATTCCATATACATGTGCGTTAGCATACAGTATTTGTTTTTCTCTTTCTGACTTACTTCACTCTGTATGACAGTCCCTAGGTCCATTCACTTCACTGCAAATAACTCAATTTTGTTTCTTTTTATGGCTGAGTAATATCCCATTGTATATATGTGCCACATCTTCTTTATCCATTCATCCGATGATTGACACTTAGGTTGTTTCCGTCTCCGGGCTATTGTAAACAGAGCTGCAATGAACATTTTGGTATATGACTCTTTTTGAACTATGGTTTTCTCAGGGTATATGCCCAGTAGTGGGAATGCTGGGTCATATAGTAGTCCTATTTTTAGTTTTTAAAGGAACCTCCATACTGTTCTCCATAGTGGCTGTATCAATTTACATTCACACCAACAGTGCAAGAGGGTCCCCTTTTCTCCACACTCTTTCCACCCTTTTCTTTTTATCTTTGTCAGTTTTAAATTACTCTCTGCATTCTAAGTTCTATGAAAACAGAGAGCATGTATGCTTTTGCTCTTCTTGAATTCCAACAGCTTAGCACGGGAAAGCATGCATGCATAATGCGTGGAAGAATGACAGAGTCAGAACCTAAAATATCTCTGTATGTTGGTCATGGTGACTAAACCATAGACATACATTTGGTATTTGAAAATAGAGCTGAAAAAGAGCCATCTCATAAGGAGTTTGGGCTTTTTTTGAGTTGTCTTTTTTTTTAATTCATATATATGTTCCCATATAACCAGAGCTAAGGATAATATTAGATCATTGAAACTGGAAATCTACACTTCTTTTCTTTCTTCTTGTATTCAATTTCCTTTTTTTTTTTTTTTTTGCAGTACGCAGGTCTCTCACTGTTGTGGCCTCTCCCATTGCAGAGCACAGGCTCCGGACACACAGGCTCAGCAGCCATGGCTCACAGGCCCAGCCACTCTGCGGCATGTGGGATCTTCCCAGACCGGGGCACAAACCCATGTCCCCTGCATCGGCAGGTGGACTCTCAACCACTGCGCCACCACGGAAGCCCTCTTTTCTTTTTTTTTTTTAATATTTATTTTTAATTTATTTTTTCTTATTAGTCATCCATTTTATACACATCAGTGTATACATGTCAATACCAAACTCCCAGTTCATCACACCACCGCCTCTAACCCCCGCCTCTTTCCTCCCTTGGTGTCCATATGCTTGTTTTCTACATCTGTGTCTCAATTCCTGCTCTGCAAACCAGTTCATATGTACCATTTTCCAGGTTCCACATATATGCATTAATATATGATATTTGTTTGTTGCTTTTTGACTTACTCCACTCTGTATGACAGTCTCTAGGTGCATCCACGTCTCCACAAATGACTCAAGTTAGTTACTTTTTATGGCTGAGTAATATTCCATTGTATATATATACCACATCTTCTTTATCCATTCATGTGTCAATGGGCATTTAGGTTGCTTCCATGACCTGCTACTGTAAATAGTGCTGCAATGAACATGAGGGTGCATGTGTCTTTTTGAATTATGGTTTTCTCAGGGTATATGCCCAGTAGTGGGATTGCTGGATCATATGGTAATTCTATTATTAGTTTTTTAAGGAACCTCCATACTGTTCTCCATAGTGGCTGTATCAGTTTACATTCCCACGAACAGGGCAAGAGGGTTCCCTTTTCTCCACACCCTCTTCAGCATTTGTTGTTTGTAGATTTTCTGATGATGCCCATTCTAACTGGTGTGAGGTGATACCTCATTGTAGTTTTGATTTGCATTTCTCTAATAATTAGTGATGTTGAGCAGCTTTTCATGTGCTTCTTGGCCATTTGTATGTCTTCTTTGGAGAAATATCTATTGAGGTCCTCTGCCCATTATTGGATTGGGTTGTTTGTTTTTTTAATATTGAGCTGCCTGAGCTGTTTGTATATTTTGGAGATTAATCCTTTGTCCGATGATTGATTTGCAAATATTTTCCCCCATTCTGAAGGTTGCCTTTTCATCTTGTTTATGGTTTCCTTTGCTGTGCAAAAGTTTTTAAGTTTCATTAGCTCCCATTTGTTTATTTTTATTTCCATTACTCTAGGAGGTGGATCAAAAAATACCTTGCTATCAAAGAGTGTTCTTCCCATGTTTTCCTCTAAGAGTTTTACAGTTCCTGGTCTTATATTTAGGTCTCTAATCCATTTTGAATTTATTTCTGTGTATGGTGTTAGGGGGTGTTTTAATTTAATTCTTTTACATGTAGCTGTCCAGTTTTCCCAGCAACACTTATTGAAGAGACTGTCTTTCTCCACTGTATATCCTTGCCTCCTTTGTCATAGGTTAGTTGACCATAGGTGTGTGGGTTTATCTCTGGGATTTCTATCCTGTTCCATTGCTCTGTATTTCTGTTTTTGTGCCAGTACCATATTATCTTGATTACTGTAGCTTTATAGTATAATCTGTAGTCAGGGAGTCTGATTCCAACAGCTCCATTTTTTCCCTGCAAGACTGCTTTGGTTATTCGGGGTTTTTTGTGTCTTCATACAAATTTTAAGATTTTTTTGTTCTAGTTCTGTAAAAAATTGGTAATTTGACAGGGATTGCATTGAATCTGTAGATTGCTTTGGGTAGTATAGTCATTTTCACAATATTGATTCTTCAAATCCAAGAACATGGTATATCTCTCCATCTCTTGGTATCTTCTTTGAATTCTTTCATCAGTATCTTATAGTTTTCTGCATACAGGTCTTTTGTCTCCCTAGGTAGGTTTATTCCTAGGTATTTTATTCTTTTTGTTGCAGTGGTAAATGGGAGTGTTTCCTTAATTTCTCTTTCAGATTTTTCATCATTAGTGTATAGGAATGCAAGAGATTTCTGTGCATTAATTTTGTATCCTGCAACTTTACCAAATTCATTGATTAGCTCTAGTAGTTTTCTGGTGGCCACTTTAGGATTCTGTATGTATAGTATCATGTCATCTGCAAACAGTGACAGTTTTACTTCTTCTTTTCCAATTTGGATTCCTTTTATTTCTTTTTCTTCTCTGATTGCCATGGCTAGGACTTCCAAAACTATGTTGAATAATAGTGGTGAGAGTTGTCATCCTTGTCTTGTTCCTCATCTTAGAGCAAATGCTTTCAGTTTTCACCATGGAGAATGATGTTTGCTGTGGGTTTGTCATATATGGCCTTTATTATGTTGAGGTAGGTTCCCTCTATGCCCACTTTCTAGAGAGTTTTTATCATAAATGGGTGTTGAATTTTGTCAAAAGCTTTTCCTGCATCTATTGAGATGATCATATGGTTTTTATTCTTCAATTTGTTAATATGGTGTACCACATTGATTGATTTGTGTATATTGAAGAATCCTTGCATCCCTGGGATAAATCCCACTTGATCATGGTGTATGATCATTTTAATGTGTTGTTGGATTCTGTTTGCTAGTATCTTGTTGAGGATTTTTGCATCTATATTCATCAGTGATACTGGTCCGTAATTTTCTTTTTTTGTAGTATCTTTGTCTGGTTTTGGTATCAGGGTAATGATGGCCTCATAGAATGAGTTTGGGAGTGTTCCTTCCCCTGCAATTTATTGGAAGAGTTTGAGAAGGATGGGTGTTAACTCTTCTCTAAATGTTTGATAGCATTCACCTGTGAAGCCACCTGGTCCTGGATTTTTGTTTGTTGCAAGATTTTTAATCACAGTTTCAATTTCATTACTTGTGATTGGTCTGTTCATATTTTCTATTTCTTCCTGGTTCAGTCTTAGAAGGTTATACCTTTCTAAGAATTTGTCCATTTCTTCCAGGTTATCCATTTTATTGGCATAGATTTGCTTTTAGTAGTCTCTTAGGATACTTTGTATTTCTATGGTGTCTGTTATAACTTCTCCTTTTTCATTCTAATTTTATTGATTTGAGTCCTCTCCCTCTTTTTCTTGATGAGTCTGGCTAATGCTTAATCAATTTTGTTTACCTTCTCAAAGAACTAGCTTTTAGCTTTATTGATCTTTGCTATTGTTTGCTTTGTTTCTATTTCATTTATTTCTGTTCTGATCTTTATGATTTCTTGCCTTTTGCTAACTTTGGGTTTTGTTTGTTCTTCTTTCTCTAGTTCCTTTATGTGTAATGTTACATTGTTTATTTGAAATTTTTCTTGCTCCTGAGGTAGGCTTTTATAGCTATAAACTTCCCTCTTAGAACTGCTTTTGCTGCATCCCATAGCTTTTGGATCGTCCTGTTTTCATTGTCATTTGCCTCTAGCTATATTTTGATTTCCTCTTTGATTTCTTCAGTGATCTCTTGGTTATTTAGTAATGTATTGTTTAGCCTCCATGTGTTTGTGTTTTTTACGTTTTTTCCCCTGTAATTCATTTCTAATCTCATAGTGTTGTGGTCAGAAAAGATGCTTGATATGATTTCAATTTTCTTAAATTTACTAAGGCTTGATTTGTGACACAAGATGTGATCTTCCTGGAGAATGTTCTGTGCGCACTGGAGAAGAAGGTGTAATCTGCTGGTTTTGATATAATGTCCTATAAATATCAGTTAAATTATCTGATCTACTGTATCTTTTAAAGCTTGTGTTTCCTTGTTTGGATGATCTATTGGTGTTAGTGAGGTGTTAAAGTCTCCCACTATCATTGTGTTACTGTTGATTTCCTCTTTTATAGCTGTTAGCAGTTGCCTTATGTATTGAGGTGCTCCTATGTTGAGTGCATATATATCTATAATTGTTATATCATCTTCTTGGATTGATCCCTTGATCATTATGTAGTGTCCTTCCTTGTCTCTTGTAACATTTTTTATTTTAAAGTCTATTTTATCTGAGTATTGCTACCCCAGCTTTCTTTTGAATTCCATTTGCATGGAATATCTTTTTCTATCCCCTCACTTTCAGTCTGTATGTGTCCCTAGGTCTGAAGTGGGTCTCTTGTGGACAGCATATATATGGATCTTGTTTTTGTATACATTTAGCAAGTCTCTGTCTTTTCATTGGAGCATTTAATCCATTCACATTTAAGGTAATTATTGATATGTATGTTCCTATTACCATTTTCTTAATTGTTTTCAGTTTGTTTTTGTAGGTCCTTTTCTTCTCTTGTGTTTCCCACTTAGAGAAGTTTCTTTAGTTTTTGTTGTAAAGCTGGTTTGGTGGTAGTGCTGAACTCTCTTAGCTTTTGCTTGTCTGTAAAGCTTTTGATTTCTCCATCAAATCTGAATTAGATCCTTGCTGGGTAGAGTAATCTTGGCTGTAGGTTCCTCCCTTTCATCATTTTAAGTATATCATGCCACTCCTGGTTTGTAGAGTTACTGCTGAGAAATCTGCTGTTAACCTTATGGGAGTTCCCTTGTGTGTTATTTGTCGTTTTTCCCTTGCTGCTTTCAATAATTTTTCTTTGTCTTTAATTTTTGCCAATTTGATTACTATGTGTCTTGGCGTGTTTCTCCTTGGGTTTATCCTGTATGGGACTCGCTGTGCTTCCTGGACTTGGGTGGCTATTTCCTTTCCCATGTTAGGGAAGTTTTCGACTACAGTCTCTTCAAATATTTTCTCAGGTCCTCTCTCTCTCTCTTCTCATTCTGGGACCCCTATATTGCGAATGTTGTTGCATTTAATGTTGTCCCAGAGGTCTCTTAGGCTGTTTTCATTTCTTTTCATTCTTTTTTCTTTATTCTGTTCCACAGCAGTGAATTCCATTGTTTCTTCCAGGTCACTTATCTGTTCTTCTGCTTCAGTTATACCACTACTGATTCCTTCTAGTGTATTTTTCATTTCAGTTATTGTATTGTTCATCTATTTTTGTTCTTTAATTCTTCTACATCTTTTTTAAACATTTCTTGCATCTTCTCAATCTTTGCCTCCATTCTTTTTCCAAGGTCCTGGATCATCTTCACTATCATTATTCTGAATTCTTTTTCTGGAACATTGCCTATCTCCATTTAGTTGTTTTTCTGGGGTTTTATCTTGTTCCTTCATCTGGTATATAGCCCTCTGCCTTTTCATCTTGTCTATCTTTCTGTGAATGTGGTTTTTGTTCCACAGGCTGCAGGACTGTAGTTCTTCTTGTTTCTGCTGTCTGCCCTCTGGTGGATGACAGGAGTTTGTTTTTTAAGTCAATCAAGATTTTGATAGGTTTTAATAATGTAAATGAGAATAAGAATACTTGGATTCTTTGTCAAAGAGTATCCTGGCTCTTGTATGAGACAAAGATTTCATGAGGGTGGTTAAGGTAGGTAGGCCATTTAGGAAATTGTCACTTCCTTGCAAACACTTGATGAAATTGTAAATTAAGGCAGAAATTATAAGTTTGAAAGTGAGATTTGAAGGACATTAAGAGACAAAAATCAATAGAACTTCGTGACTTGACTACCTGTGATTGTTAAATAAGAGGAATGATTAAGAGCAGAATTGGGAATAGTGAGCATTTTATTCATCAGTATGTGGAAGAGAGGACAAAGTTTAGGTTAGGCAAGAAATGAAAGGAGTAATAATTTGAGACATTCAAATATGTGATGTTTCTAGAACAATCAAGTTGAGATATCTATTAAATAGATGAATATATGGGTCTGGAAAGCAGGAGGGATAAACTCAAGTGAGAGCAGTCAATCTGATATATTCAATCCTGTGTTCTCCCTTTCCCAGATATACAGTGTGTAAAGGCCAACCTTTACACACTGTATAATTAACCAAGGCCTTTTTTTGAAGCATTAATTTTTTTGAAGCAATAATTAATTTATACAAAATGTGTGTGCATAACCGCTACCACAATTAAGGAACACTTAGATAAATTCTATCAATCCATCTTTCTATCTATCTATCATCTATGTTTCTATTTAAAGCAGGCCTGTGTGGGAAAAAAAATCACAGAATTCTATATTTCAGGGTTTTCTCCCCCTTTTTTAGCCTCAGAAGTATATTAAAAAGATAAGAAAGATCACATATCTGTTACAATACTTCAAAATCTAAGAAGGCTTATGTAAATAATGTTTTAAATACAATATTATCAGATATTTTTAGAACAAGTATAAAATTGAAAGTATTTAAATAAAATTTCATTAGAAAGAAAAGATTACATAGCCACAACATTCTTTCTCACAAATGAAATATGCTTGTTTGGGTGATGACATATTTTATAGTTTCATAATGCTTACCATTACTGTATCAGAGAAATAGGTACTTGGACATACTAATAGTAATAGAAATATATCTGACACCATATGACTACTGATGTGATTCACTGAAAAAATACAATATTGCTTACATCATATTTATGCTAAAATATTTACACTAGATCTAACCATCAAATATAGAATATTGGACATTTTATAATAAATTGACCTAAGCTTTAGAAAAATGCCAATGTCATGAAAACAAAAACCAACAATATAACAAAGGAAATATTCTAAATTAAGAGTTTAAATATTATAGCATAATATCCAAAGGAAATGTGTAAGCCTTGATTGGATCTTGGGCCCAAGACATATGAAATGCATGAAAAACATATTTTGGAACAATCAGATAAATTTGAATATGGAGTATATATTAGATAACATTTTGGATTTATACATCTCAATCGTGAAAATAGTATTCTGGTTTTCTGGGGAAATGGCCTATTCTTACGGATGCATTCTGAAGTATTATGGGTGAAGTGCCCGATTGCTTTCAAGAGGTTCAGCAAATCAAAGCATAAATATGTGTATATAAATATCTATATACAAACACACACACGTGTTGTGTAAATTTATATATATATATATAAATATATATATATATATATATGAAACAAGACAAATGACAAAATGCTTGGTAAGGTGAAGGGTATAAAAGGTATAAAATATAGGTTTCTAATGTATTATTTTCTCCAACTCCCATAGGTTTCTAAGATTATTAAAATTTGGGGAAAATAAGTGCATTTTTTGGCAAAAGAAAATATACAAATGTATCTGTAAATTCATGTACATTTCCTTACAAATGAATTCTATGAGATATCTCATGAGCATATCACTTTAAAATCACATAAACTTTCTTAGGAAATTCTTCTCAATGCATTATTTGATAAACTTGACAACAAAATTTGGCCAATCTCCTTGACAAACAGGGATCCAAAAACCAAACCAAAATATTAGCAAACTGATTCCAACAATGTATAAAAGGTACTTAAAAAAAAAAAAAATAGAGCCAGAGGTGGGAAGGGTGTTATCTCAAGAATGCCTTGTTGAACTACTATTAGAAGATTAATATATTCACATTATCAAAGCAGAAAGATCATGATTATGACAGGAGATACACACATGTGCACACGTACACACGCACACACACACACACACACTAAACTTTTTATCCATTCCAGATAAAAAATTTTATCACACTAGGAATAGAAGGCAATTCCTTAAACAGGATAAATAGTATGTACAGAAACCTGCAGTAATTGTCATATTTAATGGGGAACATTTAGCATCATTAACTACAGACAGAGAACAAGGACTTATGATGACAAATGGGCCTGACAGATTCCTGCCCTTGACCTTCTCCTCTTCAATGTTCTTATCACAGATTTGGGTAAAGATAGATAAGGCAACGTTTCACACTTGAGTAAGATTCAGAATTTGGAAGGATATAGTGACAGGAAAGTCAATATTCCAAGTGATCTCAACTAGCAGAAATGCTTGGCCCAAATGAGCAAAATGGAATTTAACAGATATCTTCAACTGAGGCTCAAAATCAACTATACTCATGCAGTATACACATGTAGTATGTGGGAGAATCTGTTTGCTAAGATGTGATGTGAAAAACGTAGCAACAAATTAACTGCTACAAGCTCAATATAGGTTAAAAAAAAAAAAAAAGTAATAAAGCTACAAAAAACCCCCAACAAACAAAAAAGAAAAGAAGAAAAGAGGCAAACTCATCATGGTCTCTATTAAGAAAAATGTTCTATTTAGAAATAAGTACAAGGATTGAGGCAGTCCTATGTTGCACCCCTATCTTACTACATCAGAATATCAGTGCTCTCAATAAAATCACCTGATATCTATGGCACCATTTTCAGTAGGACAGTGTTTCAAAAGGACATTGGCTCTTGCATGGAGTGTGGTTCAGAGGGTAAGGAATCTAAAACTCATGTTCCACCAGGAAGGGTTAAAGGAGTGGAAGATATACTTGAAAAGTCTCTTGGAAAAAAGGTGGGGCATGCTTCAAATAATAGAGAATGTTGAGAGCTCACAGTAAGTTAGAGTATGCACCAGGTACTTTATATGTTAATCTACCCAAACCCTAAGAGGTAGATATTAATAAGCCAATTTTATGAAAGAGGATACTCTCAGAAATTAATTTTAATCAAGATACCCAAAGTCAGCAATGAGTACACGCTCACTTTTATTTAATTCTGAAGCATGAGTTTGCTTATTACATTGTTCTACTCTCTGTCTAGCCTATTTGAAGGGTTGTAATGTGGAAGAGACAGGTAAGTTTGTTGTTGCTCAATGAGAAAGAGGAATAGTGAGTGTAATAAAATCAAGTTGCTTCAAAAAGGGTAACCCTAAAAATCATTTATGCCAACAGTCCACCAACAGATGACAAGCAGACACTACAAACCCATATGTCTATGAAACTTCAGTTCTTCCATATTAATTTAAAATAAGTGATTTTAAAATAATTTATGTCTTGACATCATTTTGATATTGACATTACCAGTGTATACCTAAAAAGAAAGCAACAGGGCTTTCCTGGTGGCGCAGTGGTTAAGAATCCACCTGCCAGTGCAGGGGGCATGGGTTCAAGCCCTGGTCCAGGAAGATCCCACATGCCGCGGAGCAACTAAGCCTGTGTGCCACAACTACTGAGCCTGCGTTCTAGAGCCCCCGAGCCACAACTCCTGAGCTCGCGTGTCACAACTACTGAAGCCCACATGCCTAGAGCCTGTGGTCCGCAACAAGAGAAGCCACTGCAATGAGAAGCCCGCACACCGCAACGAAGAGTAGCCCCTGCTCGCCGCAACTAGAGAAAGCCCGCATGCAGCAGTGAAGACCCAACACAGCCAAAAATAAATAAATAATTTTTTAAAAAAAGAAAGCAACATTATAGCATTAATATGGAAGTCAGGAGACTTAATCTCTTTGTTTTAAAGTAGGTCTGGGGATCATCAGGGAAGATGGCGGAAGAGTAAGACACGGAGATCACCTTCCTCCCCACAGATACACCAGAAATACATCTACACGTAGAACAACTCCTACAGAACACCTACTGAACGCTGGCAGAAGACCTCAGACCTCCCAAAAGGCAAGAAAGTCCCCACGTACCTGGGTAGGGCAAAAGAAAAGAAGAAAAAACGGAGACAAAAGAATAGGGATGGGACCTGCACCAGTGGGAAGGAACTGTGAAGTAGTAAATGTTTCCACACACTAGGAAGCCCCTTTGCGGGCGGAGACTGCGGGTGGCGGAGGGGGAAAGCTTCAGAGCCACGGTGGAGAGCACAGCAACATGGGTGCGGGTGGCAAAGCAGAGAGATTCCCGCACAGAGGATCGGTGCCGACCTGCACTCACCAGCCCGAGAGGCTTGTCTGCTCACCCGCCTGGGCGGGCGGGGCTGGGAGCTGAGGCTCGGGCTTCGGTTGGAGCACAGGGAGAGGACTGGGGTGCGGCGTGAACACAGCCTGCAGGGGGTTAGTGCACCACGGCTAGCCCAGAGGGAGTCCAGGGAAAAGTCTGCACCTGCCAAAGAGGCAAGAGACTTTTTCTTCCCTCTTTGTTTCCTGGTGCGCGAGTAGAGGAGATTAAGAGCGCTGCTCAAAGGAGCTTCAGAGACGGGCGTGAGCCGTGGCTAAAAGGGCGGACCCCAGAGACAGACGGGAGACGCTATGGCTGCTGCTGCCACCACCAAGAAGGCTGTGTGCGAGCACAGGTCACTATCCACACCGCCTTCCGGGGAGCCTGTGCAGCCCACCACTGCCAGGTTCCCGAGATCCAGGGACAACTTCCCCGGGAAAATGCACGGCGCACCTCAGGCTGGTGCAATGTCACGCTGGCCTCTGCTGCCGCAGGCTCGCCCCGCACTCTGTACCCCGCCCTCCCCCCGGCCTGAGTGAGCCAGAGTCCCCGAAGCAGCTGCTCCTTTAACCCCATTCTGTCTGAGCGAACAGACGCCCTCCGGCGACCTACACGCAAAGGCAGGGCCAAATCGAAAGCTGAGCCCCTGGAGCTGTGAGAACAAAGAAGAGAAAGGGAAATCTCTCCCAGCAGCCTCAGGAGCAGCGGATTAAATCTCCGCAATCAACTTGATGTACCCTGCATCCGTGGAATACATGAATAGACAACGAATCACCCCAAATTCAGGAGGTGTACTTTGAGAGCAAGATTTATGATTTTTTCCCCTTTTCCTCTTTTTGTGTGTATGCTTCTGTGTGAGATTTTGTCTGTATAGCTTTGCTTCCACCATTTGTCCTAGGGTTCTATCCATCCACTTCTTTTTTTCTGTAAAAATTTTTTTTTCTTAATAATTATTTTAATAACTTTATTTTATTTTATCTTCTTCCTTCCTTCCTTCCTTTCTTTCTTTCTCTCTTCCTTCCTTCCTTCTTTTCTTTTTCTTTCTTTCTAATTTTTCTCCCCTTTATTCTGAGCCGTGTGGATGAAAGGCTCTTGGTGCTGCAGCAAGGAGTCAGTGTTGTGCCTCTGAGATGGGAGAGCCAACCTCAGGACACTGGGCCACAAGAGACCTCCCAGCTCCACATAATACCAAACGGCAAAAATCTCCCAGAGATCTCCATCTCAACACCAGCAACCAACTTCACTCAACGACCAGCAAGCTACAGTGCTGGACACCCTATGCCAAACAACTAGCAAGACAGGAACACAACCCCACCCATTAGCAGAGAGGCTGCCTAAAATCGTAATAAGTCCACAGACACCCCAAAACACACCACCAGATGTGGACCTGCCCACCAGAAAGACAAGATCCAGCCTCATCCACCAGAACACAGGCACTAGTCCCCTCCACCAGGAAGGCTACACAACCCACTGAACCAACTTTAGCCACTGGGGACAGACACCAAAAACAATGGGAACTACGAACCTGCAGCCTGCAAAAAGGAGACCCCAAACACAGTAAGAGAAGCAAAATGAGAAGACAGAAAAACACACAGCAGATGAAGGAGCAAGATAAAAACCCACCAGACCTAACAAATGAACAGGAAATAGGCAGTCTACCTGAAAAAGAATTCAGAATAATGATAGTAAAGATGATCCAAAATCTTGGAAACAGAATAAAGAAAATGCAAGAAACATTAACAAGGATCTAGAAGAATGAAAGATGAAACAAGCAACGATGAACAACACAAAAAATGAAACTAAAAATACTCTAGATGGGATCAATAGCAGAATAACTGAGGCAGAACGGATAAGTGACCTGGAAGATAAAATAGTGGAAATAACTACTGCAGAGCAGAATAAAGAAAAAACAATGAAAAGAACTGAGGACAGTCTCACAGACCTCTGGGACAACATTAAATGCACCAACATTCGAATTATAGGGGTTCCAGAAGAAGAAGAGAAAAAGAAAGGGACTGAGAAAATACTTGAAGAGATTATAGTTGAAAACTTCCCTAATATGGGAAAGGAAATAGTTAATCAAGTCCAGGAAGCACAGAGAGTCCCATACAGGATAAATCCAAGGAGAAATATGCCAAGACACATATTAATCAAACTGTCAAAAATTAAATACAAAGAAACATATTAAAAGCAGCAAGGGAAAAACAACAAATAACACACAAGGGGATCCCTATAAGGTTAACAGCTGATCTTTCAGCAGAAACTCTGCAAGCCAGAAGGGACTGGCAGGACATATTTAAAGTGATGAAAGAGAAAAACCTGCAACCAAGATTACTCTACCCAGCAAGGATCTCATTCAGATTTGATGGAGAAATTAAAACCTTTAGAGACAAGCAAAAAATAAGAGAATTCAGCACCACCAAACCAGCTTTACAACAAATGCTAAAGGGAATTCTCTAAGCAAGAAACACAAGAGAAGGAAAACACCTAGAATAACAAAACCAAAACAACTAAGAAAATGGGAATAGGAACATACATATCGATAATTACCTTAAATGTAAACAGACTAAATGCTTCCACCAAAAGACACAGATTGACTGAATGGATACAAAAACAAGACCCATATATATGCTGTCTACGAGAGACCCACTTCAGACCTAGAGAGACATACAGACTGAAAGTAAGGGGATGGAAAAAGATATTCCATGCAAATGGAAACCAAAAGAAAGCTGGAGTAGCAATTACCATATCATACAAAATGGACTTTAAAATAAAGACTATTAAAAGAGAAAGAAGGACACTACATAATGATCAAGGGATAGATCCCAGAAGAAGATATAACCATTGTAAATATTTATGCAACCAACATAGGAGCACCTCAATACATAAGGCAAATACTAACAGCCATAAAAGGGGAAATTGACAGTAACGCATTCATAGTAGGGGACTTTAACACCCCACTTTCACCAATGGACAGATCATCCAAAATGGAAATAAATAAGGAAACACAAGCTTTAAATGATACATTAAACAAGATGGACTTAATTGGTATTTATAGACATTCCATCCAAAAACAACAGAATACACATTTTTCTCAAGTGCTCGTGGAACAGTCTCCAGGATAGATCATATTTTGGGTCACAAATCAAGCCTTGGTAAATTTAAGAAAATTGAAATTTTATCAAGAATCTTTTCCGACCACAATGCTATGAGACTAGATATCAATTACAGGAAAAGATCTGTAAAAAATACAAATACATGGAGGCTAAACAATACACTACTTAATAAGGAAGTGATCACCGAAGAAATCTAAGAGGAAATCAAAACATACCTAGAAACAAATGACAATGGAGACACGACGACCCAAAACCTATGGGATGCAGAAAAAGCAGTTCTAAGAGGGAAGTTTACAGCAATACAATCCTACCTTAAGAAACAGAAAACATCTCAAATAAACAACCTAACCTTGCACCTAAAGCAATTAGAGAAAGAAGAACAAAAAAACCCCAAAGTTAGCAGAAGGAAAGAAATCATAAAAATCAGATCAGAAATAAATGAAAAAGAAATGAAGGAAACGATAGCAAAGATCAATAAAACTAAAAGCTGGTTCTTTGAGGAGATAAACAAAATTGATTAACCATTAGCCAGACTCATCAAGAAAAAAAGGGAGGACTCAAATCAATAGAACTAGAAATAAAAAAGGAGAAGCCAGAACTGACACTGCAGAAATACAAAAGATTATGAGAGATTAATACAAGCAAATCTATGGCAATAAAATGGACAACCTGGAAGAAATGGACAAATTCTTAGAAATGCACAACCTGCCAAGACTAAATCAGGAAGAAATAGAAAATATGAACAGACCAATCAGAAGCACTGAAATTGAAACTCTGATTAAAAATCTTCCAACAAACAAAAGGCCAGGACCAGATGGCTTCACAGGCGATTTCTATCAAACATTTAGAGAAGAGCTAAGATCTATCCTTCTCAAATCTTCGAAAATATAGTAGAGGGAGGAATACTCCCAAACTCATTCTACGAGGCCACCATCACCCTGATACCAAAACCAGACAAAGATGTCACAAGAAAGTGAACTACAGGCCAATATTCCTGATGAACATAGATGCAAAAATCCTCAACAAAATACTAGCAAACAGAATCCAACAGCACGTTAAAAAGATCATGCACCATGATCAAGTGGGGTTTAACTCGGCAATGCAAGGATTCTTCAATATACGCAAATCAATCAACGTGATACACCATATTAACAAACTGAAGGAGAAAAACCATATGATCATCTCAACTGATGCAGAGAAAGCTTTCGACAAAATTTAACACCCATTTATGATAAAAACACTGCAGAAAGTAGGCATAGAGGGAACTTTCCTCAACATAATAAAGGCCATATATGACAAACCCACAGCCAACATCATCCTCAGTGGTGAAAAACTGAAAGCATTTCCACTAAGATCAGGAACAAGACAAGGTTGCCCACTCTCACCACTCTTATTCAGCATAGTTTTGGAAGTTTTAGCCACAGCGATCAGAGAAGAAAAGGAAATTAAAGGAATCCAAATCAGAAAAGAAGAAGTAAAGCTGTCACTGTATGCAGATGACATGATACTATACATAGAGAACCCTAAAGATGCTACCAGGAGACTACTAGAGCTAATCAATGAATTTGGTAAAGTAGCAGGATACAAAATTAATGCACAGGAATCTCTGGCATTCCTATACACTAATGATGAAAAATCTGAAAGTGAAATCAAGAAAACACTCCCGTTTACCACTGCAACAAAAAGAATAAAATATCTAGGAATAAACCTACCTAAGGAGACGAAATACCTGTATGCTGAAAATTATAAGACACTGATGAAAGAAATTAAAGATGATACAAATAGATGGAGGGATATACCATGTTCTTAGATGGGAAGAATCAACATTATGAAAATGACTCTACTACCCAAAGCAATCTACAGATTCAATGCAATCCCTATCAAACTACCACTGGCATTTTTCACAGAACTAGAACAAAAAATTTCACAATTTGTATGGAAACACAAAAGACCCCGAATAGCCAAAGCAATCTTGAGAACAAAAAACGGAGCTGGAGCAATCAGCCTCCCTGACTGTACTACAAAGTTACAGTAATCAAGACAGTATGGTACTGGCACAAAAACAGAAAGATAGATCAGTGGAACAGGATAGAAAGCCCAGAGATAAACCCACACACCTATGGTCACCTTATCTTTGATAAAGGAGGCAGCAATGTACAGTGGAGAAAGGACAGCCTCTTCAATAAGTGGTTCTGGGAAAACTGGACAGGTACATGTAAAAGTATGAGATTAGATCCCTCCCTAACACCATACACAAAAATAAGCTCAAAATGAATTAAAGACCTATGTGTAAGGCCAGAAACTATCAAACTCTTAGAGGAAAACATAGGCAGAACACTCTGTGACATAAATCACAGCAAGATCCTTTTTGACCAACCTCCTAGAGAAATGGAAATAAAAACAAAAATAAACAAATGGGACCTAATGAAACTCTGAAGCTTTTGCGCAACAAAGGAAACCATAAACAAGACCAAAAGACAACCCTTAGAATGGGAGAAAATATTTGCAAATGAAGCAACTGACAAAAGAGCAATCTCCAAAATTTACAAGCAGCTCATGCAGCTCAATAACAAAAAAACAAACAACCCAATCCAAAAATGGGCAGAAGACCTAAATAGACATTTCTCCAAAGAAGATATACAGACTGCCAACAAACACATGAAAGAATGCTCAACTTCATTAATCATTAGAGAAATGCAAATCAAAACTACAATGATATACCATCTCACACCAGTCAGAATGGCCATCATCAAAAAATCTACAAACAATAAATGCTGGAGAGGGTGTGGAGAAAAGGGAACACTCTTGCACTGCTGGGGGGAATGTGAATTGGTACAGCCACTATGGAGAACAGTATGGAGGTTCCTTAAAAAACTATAAATAGAACTACTGTATGACCCAGCAATCCCACTACTGGGCATATACCCTGAGAAAACCATAATTCAAAAAGAATCATGTACCAAAATGTTCATTGCAGCTCTGTTTACAATAGCCCGGAGATGGAAACAACCTAAATGTCCATCATCGGATGAATGGATAAAGAAGATGTGGCACATATATACAATGGAATATTACTCAGCCATAAAAAGAAATGAAATTGAACTAGTTGTAATGAGGTGGATGGACGTAGAGTCTGTCATACAGAGTGAAGTGAGTCAGAAAGAGAAAGACAAATACTGTATGCTAACACATATATATGGAATTTAAGAAAAAAAACTGTCATGAAGAACCTAGGGGTAAGACAGGAATAAAGACACAGACCTACTAGAGAATGGACTTGAGGATATGGGGAGGGGGAAGGTAAGCTGTGACAAAGCGAGAGAGTGGCATGGACATATATACACTACCCAACGTAAAATAGATAGCTAGTGGGAAGCAGCCGCATAGCACAGGGAGATCAGCTCGGTGCTTTGTGACCACCTAGAGGGGTGGGATAGGGAGGGTCGGAAGGAGGGAGATGCAAGAGGGAAGAGATATGGGAACATATGTGTATGTATAACTGATTCACTTTGTTATAAAGCAGAAACTAACACACCATTGTAAAGCAATTATACTCCAATAAAGATGTTAAAAAAAAAAAAAACAGTGAACACTAGCTCTCTTCTTCCACTTTCCATCCGTCCTTCAACCATTTCCATTGCTCTTGCCTCTGGCACGTCACAGAAACTGCCCTTATAAATGTCAGTTATGATTTCCTAATTGCCATTTTTTAGGAAGTGATGAGTCCTTATTTTAATTCCACTTGACTTCATTGAGTTTTTCCCTCCTACAACTTTACCCTGGCTTCTAGGATCACTCCCTTTCCCAGTTCACCTCCAAACTCTACTATCCTCCCCTATTCTTTGAGCACATCATTGTTGGTGTCTCTACTGTATCAGGTCCTCTTCTCTGCTTACTCTACGCTTTCATCACATGAAAATTGCTGAAGTCCACTGATTTTCACAATCATCTTCAAGGGGACTGTGCCAGAATATTTCTTCCAAACTCAGACACTTTGTCTGAACTAGGGAAGCAGATAATATCTACCTCTATATTCTGTGGATAGGTCTAAATCAGAATAAACGACGTTAAACTTATCTGGCCTGTAGTCCCCTACAATGAATCACAGCAACAGCAGCCTCTCAAGAAATAAATCTAGGTGTAGTTATACTGACCCCTCACTCTCTTACCAAGTTATGCTACACCTACATAAGGTATGTTTCCCAACATGTCATTTAACTCTACTGTCACTGCCTTAGTTCGAAACCTCAGCATTTCTGACCTGGATTAATAACGGCATCTTGCTGTGTTGTTTCTACTTCCCCCTCTCCTCCTTCCACTGCATTATCCACAGTGCCACCAACTGATCCCTGAAAAAATGATTGTGTCTCCTTCATAAATTGAATGCTTCACCTATACTATCAAGATGAAGCTCCTAGACGTGGTAAATCAACAGTTCAGAATCCAGCTCTTGCCGATCTCTTCATCCTAACATCCCACAATTTCCCCCTTCCTACTTCCTGCTTCAGAAATGCTGGACCACAACAGTTCTGTGCACTAGCATGCTATGGGTGGCAATACAGCTTAGTGGCTAAGATCACAGGCTCCAAAAGTAGACTGTGTTTGTTGAACAGCTGTACTAGACACTAACATTTTAAGTCAGGGATAGTGACTTAAGTCATAGGATATCTATGCCTATGTTTCTTACCTGTAAAATGTAGGTGACAATTTTACCTACTTTAAATGAAGGCTTACTGTAAGAAACAAGACATAGAAAGCACTTAAAACAATGTTTGGCACATACTGAAAGCTTGATGATTGTCAGCATCTATTTGGTCACACAGATCCTTCTGCCTAAAATGTTCGTTTTTCCTTTTGACTCTCTGGAAATAACTATTTATCCTTGAAAAATCAGCTGATCATCACTGCTGCCAGGCAGTCTCCCTGATCGCTTACAACCACTCCCAATAGAGTTGAGCACTTTTTCTAGTTCATCATACCACCTGCCAGTATTTTTGCTACACGTTATCACACTGTACAAAAATAGAATTTCATGCCCTACCTTCCTGTAATCTACTACTCTCCAATAGAACTTTCTGTGGTGACAGGAATGTTACACCTGTGCTCTCCCTATGTGGCTAGTGTGATTGAGGAACTAAACTTTTAATTTTACTTAATTTTAAGTAACGTGTCTGGTGGCTACTGTATGGGGCAATGGTGCACTACTCTGTTTTTAGGGAGGAGGAACTTTTATAATTCATTCATTCTCTTCAGTGCATGAAATATGTTACTGAAAATGCCCAGTAAATGCTTATTAATTTGAACAGATCTAGGAATGAACTTCCAGGTAGAGAGCTCTGTCTCACGTCAATTGCAGCCCTTAAAAAGCAATATTGCTTAAGTCCCACTACAACTGGATTTTGTTAACTGTGCTTTTGTCAGTTTGCTTGGTGAAAGGTATTTCCTCATCCTATGAGAAAAGTATAACGATCAGAATCTGTTCCAGGAAGAAAACCTAAATGCCCCCAAGTTTATTTATAATTGCCACTTAAATTTACTAAGTAAAGTAATATTCTAATTTCAATTTCTGACAGAGAACTGGGATTTCTTTAATGAACTTATTCCTGATCTATCCATAAAGACATTTTACTGTTTTTTTTCTACAGCCTTTAATTGACTATTTTATTCACTTAAGTTATTTAATTGCTTGCTACAGCAGGACAAACATGGCCATTTTTGAAGTAGAAATACAGCCATTATTGGCAATCAAATATTAAAAACAATAGATAATAGGTATAGGTACTGCCTTTACTCCTTTCACTAAGAGTCTTTGTATTTGAAGGTTCTAATATCTTGGGAGGCATTTGTGTTGTTTTTTCGCCCTATGCTAAAGCCTCTATGTGTATGGATGCAACGCAAATCCTTAGTAATATGTCATTCAAATGATGCCTACTGAACACACAAGCACTTTTAAAAGCAATAAGAAAAAAAAACAGAAAGCAACAAGAACATATTATGCAAAAAAGTGATTAGCATACACAAAGACCTTAACTTTCAATAGTTGTGTATTCCAAAACTAGTGGTAAAACTTTGAGCTCTGTTTGAATGAGTGGAAGGGAAAGAAGAGTTCAGCCAAATTAAATGTCTAGGCATTTCAACTTTGAGAACTCAGCAGCAGGTACACACCATGGAACAGTGACAATGGATTTAACAGAGGGTAATTACCGCCACTAAAGAGGATGCCTTGGTTACTGTTATAAATAGAAAGTAGGCACTCCTATTTTCCAGTGTGTCTTAAGTGATAGGACAAGATGTGAATGTTATGTTAAATTACTTCATTTCCTCTAGACGTCATGTTATAAACACCACAAAAAGTTTCAGAACTCTGTGTATATCTTTGTCCTCGGAATATTGAAATCTTTCTCTTGAAAAGAAATAACTTTGCTAAGTAAAAAGCTAATGACTGACCCTTAAGAGACAACGAAGTAGAATCCCCTTATTTCCAGATGTAAACAAAAAAGAAGGACCAGAGAGGATTAGCAAGTTGACCTGCATTAAACAGCCAGAGTTTAGGGCAAAACCCGCTTCTCCTGGCTTCCACTATAGTGCTTTTCCCTATACAAGGATTTTTAACAATTAGGATTATTTCGTTTATTTTCTCCCTTTTAAGCAGTAATAGTTCCTCAAACAGGTTTTCCTTCTGCAATCCTTCTGCAATCCTTTGAGGATGATTTAGCAATGTTTGAATTTGCATGTGTAATATTGCATTTATTTGCATCACTACCTTGCCCACTGCTACTTAAATATATTTTTTGTTTCATGCAGCCCAATGTTTGCAAATCAGTGATGCCAGTCATCACTAAATACCTGAAATGTGTTGGTTAAGAGTCTTAATGATCTGGCATGCAGGTGGAGTGAAAACAGACTCTGTACATGGCTGCCATTATGCTAACTACAAAATAGAAATAAATGTCATTTATTTAAACCCTACATTAAATGGTGTAAACAGAGTAACTTAAGCAGCACTAAGCAACTGACATAACTCCTTAGGAGTACTTATGTCCTCAAGCATCAAGCATCACAGTTGTCAGGTACTATATAGCTCATATTTTGATTTCGATTAATGTAGATGATAGCAGTTTCAATCACATTCTTCAGTATTTGATTTTAAGATTAATACACTCTCTACCTGGCTTAAACTGCTTATTCAACAGACAATTGCTAAGCACTTTGCTTATGTGTGGCTTTCAGAGATCTGGTGTCCTATGGCTTTCAATTTAGCTTTCAATTTACTTATACAGTTTATGTATTTGAATTTATTTTATACAGTTTGTACATCATCACACAGATTGCCATTCAAAGACAGAAAGTATCCTAACCGAAAATATACATGAGCTTTATTAGTCACTGGTTCTGTAAGTCTGGACAAGTTACTTAGGTTTCAGATTTCTCATACACACAGTGTTAGTGCTTTCATCATTCAATTACAATGAGCATTACAGGAGGAAGCAAAACCATAAGAAACCCACATAAACACAAAGTATTGAAGAACGTTAAGCTCCCAGTAAATATTAGGTATTTTTACTTTCCAATAATCGCATTGAATGGAGGCTCGTTAACACTTATGTATTGAAGTCTACACATCCAATACCATTTGAAAAAGTTTTTTTTCATTAAACTATTATTGATATGGCAGACATCTGACTGGACACTAGGAATATACTGAGGAATCAGCAGTAAATGAGATGGAAATAGTATTTGCCCTCTAGAGAAGAAAATTTGGTGTTGAACAAGTAATTACAAAGCATGAGCTGTTTCAAAAGAGCAGCATAGCTGGATATGGAGCTAAATCCTCGTCATGTGCAGAGAGAATTACTGAGAAAGGGAAGACTGTACTAATGAGGATGGGGCGGAACTAATAAATTTCCCTTTGGAAATGTTGAGTTTGTAATTCTGCGAGCTATCCACATGTATGAACAGTTGAAAATGTGCATTTGAAGTTCAAAGGGGATATTTGGTTAGAGACTTAAGTCTCAGTGTTACTGCCATACCCTTACACTAAGGCATATAATTTACATTAAGGAAGGGGATGGGATGGAAGAGATCAAGTGCTTAGATTGAGAAGAGAAAGGCACTAAGGAGAATGGAGACTTAGGTAACAATGTTGAAAAACTCCAACAGTTTCCGGTCATTTGAGAGGAATAGGAAACTTTGGAGAAAATGATGGAACAGTAAGAAGAAAACCAGGAGAATATGGAATCACGGAATTTGAGTGAAATGCTCCAAAGGAAGGTGATCTAAATGGAAAGGTCTGAAGAGGTCAAGAAGGTAGTATATTTAAAAGAATCTAATGGATTTGATAATGTAGAGATTATGGGAGAGGTTTCAGAAAAGTTGTGAATGCAGAATCCAATGAAGTGTGTTCAGAAATGAGTAGATATGAGAACAGAGTTTAAAGAACTATCGCTGAAGAGTATGAGAGAGAGAGAATCTGTAGTTGAAGGGGAATACAGCTAAACGGGGGTCATTCTTGTTTCTTTTGGTTTAATGTTTGATAAACTAATTTCATGAGTATATAACTTTTAAAGAGGGCAAAGTTGAAGAAACAAGAGGGGGAAATAATAAAGGCATTTACTCTCTCTGAATATTCCTATATTCTATTTTAGAGCATCTAAAGCAATCACTAGACCAACATAAAAGGATGCTGAAAATTAACAACACTTTAATTACACATTTTGGGTGTTGTGACCATCTTTGACATAGCACCCTATGAAGTGAATCCTATAATTTCAACTAAAGAACACTGATTCCTCAAGATGTTCTATGATAAAAGTTCTGTAATCAAATAATTTTGGGATACATATGTACTATAACAACTTACTGGAAATTTACCAACAGTATTTGTAAGCAAAGGCTCTGAAGATCCTATAGTTAAAACTTGGTATTCGGAACCTGACAGTTCTGCAAATTATTAGGCTATGATATCCTTTCCTTCCATTGATATATCAATTTTTTTTCCGCAACACTTTGAAATATGATTCTAGGGTTCAGAATGAGTTCCACAAGGTTCTAGGATCATCTGAGGTCCCTAATGTTGATGAAGAAAGTCTGAGTAACTTGTTGAGGAAACATATATTTCACTTTCTATGCAACATAATTCTAGAACGATCCAACATTAAGAGAATGAGCTATTCTAGAACCACCATAATTCCCAAGCTTTTCCAAATACATGATAGGGGAAAAAAATTTCTTTAGGACGCCACTCATACCCACTGTGAATTATTTGAAACTTTTGGAAAATTATTAGACATCCCTTAAAATTTCTCTAGAACATGAGGTCTGAGCTAATTAGTATATTCATTTTACTGATTCATCCATTCAACAATATTTCAGGGACATGTACTATGTGTTAGGTTCTGTTCTTGGTTTTAAGGATATAGAAATGAACAAAACAATAAAATCTCTGCCTTCATTTGCTTATAGCCTAATATAAAAGATATAAAGAACTGTGTACTATATAGGTAGCAATAAGTGTTATGAAGAAAAATCAAGGAGGTTAAGGGGTTAGAAAGTGATGAAAGAATGAAAGAAAGGGTGGTAGGGAAGGCATTCTTGAGGAGGTGGTATTTGGGAAGAGATGAAGATTTGGGAAGATTTCAGTGAAGTAGGAAGTGAGCCACAGGAAACACACGAAGAGATCAGCCATTCTCAAAAGCTCTGAAATGGGGGCTTGGAGAGTTCAAGGAATAGTAAGGAGTCCAGTGTGTCTTGAGGAAAGAGGGACAAAAGTGCAGGGGTAGGGGGGAGTCAGGAAATAAAATTAGAAAGGAAGACGTGGCTAAAAATGTAGAGCCTTGTGAGCCACAGAAAGGAATCTGGAATTTTATTCTGAGTTTGACGGGAAATTACTGGAGTTTTGGGTTTTTTTTGTTTTTCATCTGGAAGATAATTGGTAGGAGTTTGATGTTCAATCAACTTGGTTGTTATATAGAAGACTCTTCATAATAGCTGTTAATTTTGGTGTGATGCATTTCAAAAATTCAAATTTCATTGGTGGGCCCATTCCCTTAAAACAATATCAATTTGGACTCTTTAGTTATCATCAACCCTTTGATAACTGTAGAAGAACTTCAAGAATCGAATTGCAGTATGTCTAATACGATATTATTTATGGTTAAAAAAATACATTGCCAGGTATTCTCAACTCAGGCTGCACATTTGAGACACCTGCGAGATTTTTAAAGCTACCTTTGCAGACCGTGACACCTGGAGATTCAGACTCATTTTGTTTGGGTTGGGGTCCTGGTATTGACATTTTTTTAAAAGTACCCCACATGTTTACAATGTGCAGCCTGGTTTGAAAATCACTACCATCAACTTTACCTGTGCATGCAGTACACTAAAATATAAAAGGCCTTGAAAGACAAAACCAAACTGACAGGATGGCTTGCCCTTGGGGAAGCTAATAATAAATGATGATCAAAGAGGACTTCAGGACATTTAAATGCTCATGGTGAGACTATATTCTTGATACCTCTACAAATAAAGTATATGTAAATTTAAAATGGTGACTATTTAAAAGAATGAAAGAGTATATAATAGCTTGTTTTGTAAAGCTTACAAGGCATGTGATTTTTTTTCCCTTTAGGGACAGTACTGTTTGAGCAGCTGTCGCGCTGCCTCACTTGTCCTAAATGGCACTTTCGTGTGGAAGGAAGCAAATAGGATGATGCCAGCAAAGTGATCGGATCATATCTCACTAATTTGCACTTTCCTATCACATCAAACTAATCGGGAAGAAGGATTTTAAAGTTCACCTTTTGTTGATGCAATAAAATAGGATCAAAGCCCTTGATTTGGGCCAGTTAAAGTTTGTGGCCTAGTGGTCATCTGATCAGTTTGGTTTGGCAATAAAATCCAATTGAAGAAAGATGAAGTAAGGTTTTTAGTCTCAACAGAGCCTCTCTTTAACAATGAGAGCTATACCCTTAGTTCTTCATGCAAAGAGCAGATTTTTGGTAAAATGGTGACAGAAGCCTGTCATAGATTTCAAATAATAATAAATTGAATTATATCAGAAAGTCATCAGGTACTTATTGGACATACTTCACTGGTATCCACCTGATTTTGCAGAAAATACGTTTGGGTTTGACTCTTCAATGCTTATTGTCTTCATTGATTTGGCCAATTTACCTCCAAGTTTTAGATTCGTCATTTGTAAGACGGAGAAAATTTTGTGTCTATGTGACTACTGTTGTCAGGATTATGTAAAATATTACAAGTGCTAAATGTCATGTGAGTCGGTATAATAATATGCACTCAAAAGAGTTTGAGCAAGAAAGAGCATGAGATTTGGAGTCTGACAACCAAGATTTGAGCCCAGATTTCTTCATTTGCTTGGTCTAGCATCACGGTCAATAACTGAATTAGTCTGAAATCCAGATTCTTAATCAAAACTTTTTGTCATAAACCAGTGTTTGATTAGTTTAAGTAAACTGTGGAGTACATTATTTACTCAAACTTTTATTTCCTTCTGCCCTTGTCACTTCCAAATATCCCATCAGGAGTAACACAATGCTTGCTTTTTCTTTTCTCCTTTTCCTCTTTTTACTTTACTTCCATCCCATCTCTTTTCCTAATGAAGTCTCAACTCTGCCCTATCGATTTGCCCCAAAGGCACACAAGTGACAACACCTACAAGGATGTTCAAAAACTGGGTGGATCAAAATGTTTACCATTGCTGGGCTTCCCTGGTGGCACAGTGGTTGAGAATCCGCCTGCTAATGCAGGTGCAGGGGACACAGCTTTGAGCCCTGGTCCGGGAAGATCCCACATGTCACAGAGCAACTAAGCCCATGCACCACAACTTCTGAGCCCGTGCGCTGCAACTACTGAAGCCTGCTCGCCTAGAGGCTGCGCTCTGCAACAGAAGAAGCCACCTCAATGAGAAGCCCACGCATCGCAACGAAGAGTAGCCCCCACTCGCTGAAACTAGAGAAAGCCCGCTTGTAGCAACGAAGACTCAACGCAGCCAAAAAT
The DNA here is from genome assembly GCF_008692025.1 of Phocoena sinus. Taxonomy (NCBI): domain Eukaryota; kingdom Metazoa; phylum Chordata; class Mammalia; order Artiodactyla; family Phocoenidae; genus Phocoena; species Phocoena sinus. The sequence continues at coordinate 83,616,444 of NC_045771.1, forward strand.
AAAATTAATTAATTTTTTTAAAAAGTTTACCATTGCTAATTTTTATGATTACAAAGAGGTACATGATCGCAAATAATACCATATATCAATACATTTTTTAAACTATAATTTTAGAGTACTGAGTTTTAATTTCCTTTTTTATTCTAATTGTTACTTGGTATTTTTGTTTCCTGGAAAATATATGGCCATAATCAAAGGAAGACAATGTGTCTGACGAGATCAGGTTCATTACCCTTTGACACTAGCATTTTGGTTGTCTAGAAGCTCAGTGGACTCACACTAAAATATTGTTATCCCTTTTTTCATCACATTTAGAAGTCAGTGATATATACCAAAATATCCTAATTTCTCCATGTAATAGTTCAGTTTTTGCAATGAAAAACTTTTCTGGACATGAGCCAATCCTTATACGGAACTTGAGTTCTAATGTATTAACCTGAAAATATAGTGACTAGATGCTCAATAAAATTATTACTGAATGAAATAAGAATCAACAAACTGAAATGCTCTATTGGAAAAAAATGAATACGTGATCCCAAATAACAACGTATTTTTATCCTTCTCACAAAAACAATGCTATAGAAAGACCAAAGACAACTTTATGCGACAACAAATACCCTGGAAGACGGCAGCATGATGCCTGAATTGGCTGAGGTAATAAAACGACTGTGGAGAGATCCAGGAATTCAGGCCTGCTTTGAAAGGGCATCTGAATATCAGGTCAACGACTCAGCAGCTTAGCAAGTGAATGCGTTTCGACAGGAACTGTAGCTGAAACATCTACATTTAAGAATTGTAACTCTGTATGCTCTACATTTGTAATCACAAATGATGAAAGTAAATGGCTTTACATTTTATCATACTAAAAAGCAAGTGAAGAGAAAGAAAAAAAGATCAAGATGGTGCAATAAGATGTAAGAAACATAACCACAGGAGGATTTTAAATAACTAATTTTGAACCTATATGTCTGAGAAGATATATATGTTGTAAATATTTTCTCCCAATTAAAAAGATTTAATCCTTACACACTAAGTTCAACATGAACACAGACTGGTAACATGCACACTGAGGTCTTGGGCTATTCACTTCATCTCTATTCAAGTTACTCAAATCATCTTCTAAAATAACCTTATTAATGATACATGCTTTGGCTCCATTGGTTTGATGGGCATGATATAGCATTTTAGAAGAAAGTTATGTATTGATTTGAAAAACATTTGTATGTTGTGGGATTCTTTTTGAGTCTCAAGCAAGATTATATAATTTTCACAACTTTTAGCCATAAGGAAATTAGGATGTTGTAACAATGTTTATAATTTCATTATCAAAATGATTTTAAATTTCCATTTTAGTAAGTGGTCCTTGACCTGTCCCATGGTTACATGCTTATAAGCATGTGTGCACATGCATGTAAATATAATGTCAATACTTATTCTATATTTCTGTCCATGCATATGAATGTGTAAAAGGGTAAAAATAGCAGTTCTTCTGAGGCTCCCAACAGAACATGCTAGCAGTACTTTAAAAAGCAGTTAAGTAAAAGTTAAACAAATGAAAGATTATTTGAGGACAGAACAGTAAGACGTGCATGATGCTTCAGATTTTTAAGCATAACGAGTAGGAGGATTATGGAGAGAAAACAAACCATATAAGTTCTAGGAAAACATAACAACAGTCTTCTGTGATTGCTCATCCGTTTTCACTTTAAATTCCAAAATCCAATGGACATATTGCCCTTGGAGGAAAGTCCTGCTCTTATCTCTCTGATGACCTAGAGAATGGATATCATCCTGTGATTACATCAACAACGTTTTAATACTAAGCTATAGTATAAAGCATCGCTTTTTGATATGAATCATTGATAAAGGCAGTCACAATCAGAAACTGAGTTATGGAATATTCTCATAAAATGTTGCTTAGCAATGTTCTGGGGAGAGAAGAAGAGAAGGATAGTTCAACACTTGTAATTCATACATTTAGTTTCAGATACATATTACTGGTTAAACATTTTCCCTTAAAATAATGTAACTTGTATTTGCAATTATATTATCATCATGTTTACCAAATTCTTTGCTCTTTGATAACAAAAAATTTTACATATTGTATACCCAAAATGGGCAAATAGAATGACATTTTATTGCTTTTCCTAGACTTTCTAATCTTTAATTTTAGCTTTTTTCTTTGTTTTGACACATGAAATATATTTTACACTGGCACTATCACATTTCAGATTCATATCAAAAGCATCTGTCTGTTCTTCAAGTTTAGCAAATCTACACAATATCTATTTGCATCCATTTTTGTGAACCTCGCCAGTAATGATTTTTAACCACCCACATCGATTTGCAAAGAGCCGTAGAATAACGACAGGAAAAAGAAAGTTTTCATTTAAAATTTAAAAATTTAAATGTTAACTTTCTTTTCCCTTAGGGATTCTTAAAGGGAAGATTAAGTAAAAGCCTGCTAAGAAAAATAGTTAAATGGCCATTGCTTTCTTCCAAAAATTAACAGCCGATTTTTTTCTTTCAAATACTTAATTACATTCATGTTTTAAAACTAAATACACTATCAGATTGATAACACATCCATTTTATTTCATATGCATTATACAGGGCAGGGGTCTTTCTTTTCCTTCTCCTCTCTTCCTTTCTACCTCCCCTCCTTCTTTTCCTTTCTTTCCTTCTTTCTATTTATTCATCCACCCGTCCAACCATCCATCCATTTTTTTGTGTGAAAGTGAGATATTTGTTATTCTCTCAAACCTAGCAACCCTTTAAGTTGAGGCCAGCAAAGAGGTGAGTCCTAATCAGAGAATGTTGTTTGTTGGCTACATAACATCTCTCCCCTAACCAGTACTAGCAAACTGAAAGAAAAGGGTCATGAGAGTGGGAAAAATTTTAATTAATACTTCATGGTTTGCTGATTGGGCTGTCCAGTGTGTGACTTAAACTCCACGTTTTAAGATTCAACATGGACTTTACTAGGAGAATACTATTTTTATATGATTAGGAAAAGAATCAGATATTTTTTAAGTGATTTGAGCTGGATGTATTCAGGGTCTCTGGTTTAAGTTTTAGACCACAGGCTTGAGCACCCAAATTCTATATTTGTTTATTAAAATGAACATCTTAAATGCAAATTTGTCACTCTGCTACTGCTTCGCTTGAGATCATTTATGCATGCAAATAAAAGTACATTAAAATGTGTCTTTACCAAAGCATTCATTCAGCTATCATTAAAATGAATTTAATCTCTGTCATGGCAGGTATGTTTTTGTTTGGTTCGGTTTGGTTTGGTTTTTGCTCCTGCATGAGCTGACCAGTAGTATACTACCACATCTGCAGCCCTGAGTTAACAGGAAATTCACCAAGGATCTGGCTTCAAAAATCGAAAAGAGATAAACTAGAACATTTTTCCAATACTTTCTTCTGATATTTCTATCTTGATTTGTCTTTAATAAAATTAAACTTTATTAGAATAAAACATGGTGATAAATTTTCACATAATACATATATGTGTTTCTGAAGTGTGATTGTCTATTGGTCCTTGGCCAAAATCCCTTTGAGGCACTTGGCAATTCTTAGTTTATTTCAGCTTAAAATCAGAAAGTTCCTCCAAGAATAAATTATCTATATTGCTGTTGAATTTATTAAAAAAATAAAATAAAATAGCATTGGCTTTCAAGGCATTGTGCTAGGTGCTAACGCATAACAGCCCTTCAGCTTATTCCCTGAAAACGTCAACTGTTGAGTAATAACTAATATTCAGTTAGATTATACCTCTCATTCTGTCTGGATGGATACATGCCCATTATGATCTTCCTAGTTAGGTTATATGTATAAACTTGGTTCAATATAATGGGCAATTTTGTCATAAAAACCTTACCAGGCTATTGCTATCTCTATTTAACAATTTTATAGAAATAGCCATATTGCTAAGCTCCTAAAGCCTTAGTATCAAAAGTGTATAATAAGTGATTTTCAACTGTTTTTAAAGCAGTGATACAGTTTGTTTTAGTCCAAAGACATGATCTGGTTTGAAGGATGAAGCTAAGAACAGTTTGTTTCCTCTAATCTAACAGACTTTTCTAGACCACACAGCTTAATCAGATTCACTCCTGCCTCTCACCACCTGTGAGAGATCCTGTGGGCAGGAGGAGGACAGTATTTCTCCTGGTAACAGTAGGGTTTTTAAATATGGCCTCCGGTGAAGAGTGAAGGACACACTGAGGCACTGATGGAAGCGAAGAGGAGGTTGGAAAGGATACAGTGTGGAATTTCAGCTTTCTATCCCCAGGAGTGTGATTTGGGAGTGGGTCAGCAATTTCATGAACTAGTTCCAGCATGAACCAGCAAGAAAGTCAAAAGTTTCTTCTGTTACTGAGCTAACCAGATATAGCCATGGTTCTTAATGAAAACGATTCCGATTCTTAAACTAAACGATCCAGGAGACACAACACAACCACCATCAAATTATGATATTAAAACCAGTCTCTCTCTTAAAATTTGAAGTGCCTACATACAAACAACAGCCTTTTCAGACCAGTCTAGTGACCATCATTACAAGGTAGCATTTTTGGGATGATCTAAGTCCTATAAGGAGAGCTTTCTTCTCAAATGTCTATTCAGATGCCAGTGAATCCATCACATCATCCTTATAAAATATAAACTAAGGCAGCATTCATCCAGTTGCCGTTTAAAAAAAAGGTCCCAGAGGTCAGCTGTGTGTCACACTCAGTGCTCTGCAACATCCCAGACACCATGTTCTTGTAATTCTGAGGAGCAGAGTTGGAAAAGCACCAGTCTGGAGTTTCACAACTTTAATGGGCTCTAAACTAAAAATTCATTTGTACTCAATACTGATATCTTCTAGTACAAAGTTAAAATTATATATGCTATTTTATTTGTTTTTCTTATTAGCTACCTGAACGATTTGGACAGAAGAGCAGCTCCTGGCTACGTCCCAAATGATCAAGATGTTCCACATTCTCAAGTGAAAACAACTAGAATCACTGAAACTCAATTCTCCTGTTAAAGACTTGCATTTCAGGTATGATCCAATGTCTCTTTGAACTCTCAACAGAAATATGCATCAGACACAATATTTCTTCATGGAGAAGAGCTCTAACCCATGGTCAAGTGCAGTGAGTCCTTGGGCATGCTCACTAGGCCTCAGGTACTTTCAGTACCACTGTCTTTCATTGCCCTCCTGTAGCTCTACATGCCAACCCTCACCCTGAGCCTCACCCTTTCCCTCCAGCAAAAATGCCTCTGTTGGGCTTCCCTGGTGGCGCAGTGGTTGGGAGTCCGCCTGCCGATGAAGGGGACACGGGTTTGCGCCCCGGTCCGGGAAGATCCCACGTGCCGCGCAGCGGCTGGGTCCGTGAGCCATGGCCGCTGAGCCTGCGCATCCGGAGCCTGTGCTCCGCAACGCGAGAGGCCACAGCAGTGAGAGGCCCGCGTATGGCAAAAAAAAAAAAAGCCTGTCTTGAGTAGGTGGGAGCTAGATTTCATTTTCCTCATAGTTGAAACTGATATCCTACTTTGGCAAAAAAAAAAAAAAAAAGGAAATATATTTAAATAACATTTAACCAAGAGGTGCCAGGGATCGTATTTCCTGGGCCTTCCTACTCTCCCATTTGCTTGAAATATTCTTAATTTGTCTTCTTAGTTAAAAACAAATGAAAACAATTGAGAATTATTTGAATGTGACGCTATTTACTGGAATAACAAAGCCTATTTTATAAGCATGGTTTGGGTATAAAGATGAGTCCATTATTTTCATTGCTGTTGCATTATCAAGACACTCCTAGAAATTCTATTGTAAAATTACTCACTTACTATACCAAGAAATCGAAATCCATACCATAGTGTTAGAAAATGTCCCTTGACACTTAAGTACTTCTCCCTATGATTGCGGATGAGATGGAGTATTCAACATTAAAACCATGTTCTAGTGTACCCCCTGGTAATGAAAAAAGTCAGTAAAAACATAGTTCAGTCATTCATGTATGAGATAATGGGAATATTTTTTAAAAGTATAAAAAATGAAAAAAATGTGACATGAATTATTTGTATCCATTTATGAGGGAAATTTGTTTCACTGGGATCAAAGTTTAATATTTTTAAGTATTAAAACTACTGACACATAATATCTCATTAGAATAGTTATTATATGGATGGCCAGGATATTTTCAAGTTAATATGGAAGAAAGCCCTTCAAAATTTACCCCTCATTTTCAGGCCCACAAATAGTTAATTTTCTGAAAGATGAACCAAAGATCAAACCAGGATAAAGGAACTGCAAAGACTGGGATGGACATCTCTTTTGGCAAATGTAAGCTGTTTGTCTTCGGGCTTGTCATCACTGTGGCACAGTGCCTCTTTAGCAACTACTTTCTCCAGACTCGTGATCTTTGGTCCAGTTTTCAGAGTTTTCCTTTGAGAACCCAAGTCCAATTCCTCCTCTCTGCCCCTCCTAAGCCTGTCCGTACATTTGTGGCACACTCACTTTTCTCTCTTACTCTCCTTTCTCCTCTCCAAATTTCTCACTGAAACACAGACTAGAAGCTGAGTGTAGGCCTTGGGGCTAATCCTACCAAGGTCCCAATCCCAGGTTCTCCGTTAATTAGCAGCAGTTTTTGAGGAATAAAGCTACTTTTTCTTTACTTGCCTCATGAGGTTGTTGTGAAGATTATTGAAATGAAGTACCAGCACAGAGTTATAACTTGGTGTCCGCTTACCTTACGTAAGTTAATGGAATCTTCTGGATCCTAGACTGTCTGGATCATAATAAGCCAATTTTAACACTTAATGCCGTACACTGAACACCTAGAATGACCCAATCCTGGTCATTCTCTACAACCAATTTAGTATCTTGTCAGAAATAGTCACTAGCATGAATTATCTTTTTAGTACATCTGTTCCTTGAACATTCCAAGCCTTAGAGTCTTCACACCTACTGCTCTCCTTGCCTAAAATGCCCTGACCCTGGATCTCTGCAAAGACTGGCCTCTTCTTATCATTAAGCTTCCAAATCAAAGGCTGTCTCCTCATGGAGCCTTGACCATCCTACCTACTACCCATCCCTTAACATCCCTGTCACTACTACACCCTGCGGAGTGTGGGTAAGCACATAAGAACAAGCTCTCAGGAGTGGGGGGAGGGAGGGCAGCCTGATTTTTGGCCCTTGATGAGTCCCCAGGTGCAAACACCCTGACAATAGCCAATTTCAACCTACCAACATGATGCCACTAAATGTAGAGTTGGGAAGAAATACGAACAAGCAGTTCTTTCTAGCCGCGCCAATGTGAGCCAGTACCGTTACACAATTGATAATATTGCACTATTTTTCTCTTTTGAAACATACCAATATATGAAATTGCCTTGTTTATCAGTTTGTTCTTTTTCATTCTGTTTCTGCGTCACGTGCTCTGAGCTCCAGAAGGCCAGGGGCCATATTTGCTTACAACTCCTGTGATTATCACACTGACCAACACGGAGCAGACACACAGTCAATCCTGGCTGGAGGAATAAATGCACTATGCCAGGCACCTATGAACACTACCTTCACACCCTGACTGTAACACGGTGAATGGGCATTGCTATCCTTACGGAGGACAAATGGTCAAGAAATGGAGGCTAAAACAAAGTAAAAGGCTTCCCCAAGATCACACACAGAAGTGCTAGAAATGTGATTAAAATGCATATCTTCCTAACTTCAAATATCACACGTCTTACACTGCTCATCACTGATGGGCTATAAGGTAAATTGGGCTGGAAACCATTCCTTTTCTGTACAGTAAGTGCTTTCTCCAGTGTTGTTGGTCATTCACAATTCCCTTCAAAGAGAAGAGGGAAGGGGGAATAAAAGGACAGTCTATTGGGGAGGTATCTCTCAGTTGTCACCACTCTGTGGTACTTTACCACTCTGTGCTTCTAAAACGAGGCTAGATGCGACGATTGCCAATGAAGACACAGAACCTCAGAAAATCATGTTCATTTCCCGAAACGTCAAGTTCACTCAGTACCAATATCATATTCATACATTTTTTAAAACAATTTTTTGAATATTATACAGCATTTGCATTAGGATGCTAGACTTTCATTGGTGTATCATCATTTTCCTGTCCTTTTATAAGTCTTTGGTTAATTCTGTAAAGCATTTTAAGTTGTATAAGTGATCTATTCTACTTTCATGTATCACCGGCCCTTATGAAGGAATGAGAAAGGTCTTGCTAATTCTCTATTACAGTATTGATGCTAAAATGTAAGATGCTTGTGAATTGGATTGTGAAGCTCAGTTAAGACTTATTTTGACATAACATTTTCTATACTATGCAACTATTACCTCTTTCGCACCCACTAAAACAGGTTTTCAGCTCTTTTGTTTTCTTAATAGGTTTTGCTTTCTCTCTGGCTTAAGAGAGTGTGTTATTAAAGGCACTGTCTATGAGGAAGAGAATGTGGAGAATTTCTTTACAAACAAATATTTAAACAATAAAATTTTGAAAATACTTAAATTTTACTATAAAACAAAAAACACAGCTATACGTACTTTTAAGGAACTATTTTAATCATTTAAATACATTTTTAAGTTTAGTCACAGCAATTGAGTTATATTAATCCCTTAATAAATTCTCACAGCTAAATCACTTTTTTTCAAGTGTTAAATAGGTTTATCCTAAAGCACATAGGCTTTTTCAGTGTAACATTTCATAGTATTTCAAAATAGGAATTGTAAAAAATAAGGTACCTTCCCACTTCATTTCAGTAAGTGCCCAGGTACTCACATTAGCACTGATTTGTATTCACATAGCATAAATTATCCTAAGACTATTTAAAACTAAAGACTGAATTTACATATTAAATTCAAGAACTATAGAATTTTAAACAGGAACATCAAAATGAAAAAATTCTCTCTGTCCAAGTACTGTATCATCCTCATATATCACCTAATTTAATGCAAATTTCCTTAGAGCTCTTATCAAACCAGAACTCCAACTGTCAAACTGGTAAAATTAATTCTCCTTACAGAAGTTACTAAGTAAACAGAAAATGCAATGCAAACGTGAGCCCTTTTATTGCTATAAAATAATTCCGCAGGGCAAAGAACTTACATATTTACAAGGATTTATCAGTTATAGAGAAGTCCTTTCTTCCTAATTGCTTTATGATTAAAAAATAGAACTGAAAGGACATAGAACTATACGGAAGCTAGGGAAAAGAGGTCAGCAACCATTACAACATAGAGCTTTAGATTTTGTACCTGTTATATAACTATTTGCAACAGTGTTTAGTGGATCCATGATATGAAATAAATCGTAATTGTTTTGAGTTTAAAGTTGAATCATGTGCACTATGTTCATTTCTGTGGGAGTATGAGACAGCTTAGCAGTGAGTCTGGTTGTCTACCCAGCAGCTATATCCCAACTTAGCTTTGTTGTTCTCTATTAGATCTCACAGAGCAGTAACTCATGTATAACTGTACCTTTGTTTCAGGTATGTTCATGGTTAATGTTACCAAAATTATAAGCTATATAAGATGATGTCTAATTTATTCTGATAGAATTTACTTTGATGACTTTAAAAATTATATTATTCAATAATCAGAGAATTATCTAGTGGGCATTTTAAGTTACACACACACATTTAGTAGGAAATATATGATGGTATTAACAATTACGGGAGTCTAGAGACCCAGCTTCCCTTGTGGTTGTAAATCCTTTGGATTCTGTTTTTAATAAAAAGCAATTAAGGGATTTAGAATGACCTCTCTGCATATACTTTTTATCTGCAAGCATCTGCCCTAATCTATTTTCAGAACTGGGTACCAGGGAAAGACTTGGTTGAGCCATTTTGCTGTGGCTGCGTAGTGGTGACACAGATCTACCTGTTGGCCCTGACATACGTAGCCACCTTAGGATTTTATACCTAGACTTATTGTGCTGATTAATTTATAATGCATATAAATGTCGAATCACTGTGCTGTACACCTGAAATAATACAATTCTATATGTCAACTATACTTCAATAAAAAAATTAAAAAGTTATACCATTGCTGATACAGTCAAATATGTTGAATAAACCCCATTCAACAGAATAGTTTAAAATAAATTTCTACTCAGATTAGATCCTATTTTTCTGTGCTCAAATATATAAATGATGTCAGAAATTGTTATTTTTCCAAGAGAGTCACATGCTTATAGGATGAGCAAAGACATCTCACAAATAAATTAGCTGCAGTAACATTATTAATTTTTAGGTGTCCTAGACTATTCAATGAGTTTGCAAACACTATAAAGGGCATATTATTCCATAATAGTCTCTCCTGATATAAAATGTAAATAATCTTGTGTGGCCAAATATTTAGCCAACTGTTTAACATAAACTAGTAAAACTCAGTAACTTTCCCAACTGTTTAAAATGGACTATAAAACTCAACTGTTTAGTCAACTGTTTAATATAAATCCATTAAACTCTGATGGCTTGCAATATATAAATAACATGGGCAGTTTAACAAATAATTGATGTTCACTAGTCGCTTAAAATCCTAGCCTGTGAATTTTTAGTTACATCATATATTTCAGGCATTTAAACCCGTTTTCTTTACTATTTAAGAATCCTTACTTAAATATCAGACTTAAGGAAACATGTATTACATACATACATACATAAGTAAATAAATAAATAAAACCTTTCCAAAATGAGAATTCCAAGTTCCATTTAAAGTCTCTAAAGCTCTAGTTATCTTAACTACTCAGGGAATTAAGGTTATTCAAGCTATATCACATATCCATTCACCTCATTAATTATCCCAGTAGATCTGACCAATCCAGATATTCAGTCAGCAAGGATACAGGTTTTCCTCTGATTTCTATTACTGTTTTTCTATTTCTGATTTCTGATTTTCTATTACTGATTTCTATTACTGTTTTTCTCAGAATAGTTATGATGGAGTGTATATTTGCATTTCTTCCATGCTCCACTTTGGGAATCTCTAAATTTTTTTCAGTGGTTATAGTGCCTTACACTCTAAAATAAGCCCCAATGAGCAACTGCTCTTTCAATCGACTATTAAGTGGAGTGATTTTGCATTGGTACACATATATATTTGAGGAATTTTAGTTCTATATATCTGTTCTCCATTTGGTTATGTGAAAGGTAAAGTACTAACACTACAATGTGTTGTACTTTTCATTATCTTCAGTACATCAGCTGGTTGACATTTAATACCCCAATATAGTTATTACCTTTGAAATCTCTGTACAGCTAGGATGTTCCCTGGTACTTAATATTTTAGGATTAAGCTATTATGAAAGCCCCATAATTTTTCCTTTGCCTCTGGTCTCTTCCTCATCAAATCTATCTTCTGATCTCAGATCAAAGTTACCATAACAATAAGAAAACAAACAAACGTTAATTCCCTACCCCCAAATCTCCTACAGATCCCCATTGACTACAATATAAAAACTAATCTTCTCATGTAATGTAAAAGACATAGTAAATCTATTTCTGGCCTAACACCTCAGGCTTACTCCTGCCTGCTCAAAGCTTTTGCCCTCGCTGCCTCTCTTCTTTTTACACAGCTATCATCTTTTGCAGTTTCTGATCACTCCATTTCAAATTACAACCCACCCTCTACACTTCCTATCAGATACTGATATCCTAAGTGTATTCACACACCCACACGCAAACACACACACACATAAACGCCACCATCATCCACTTACAAGGTTCTCAAGACTGAATCATCTCTGGTACCTGAAATATAATAAATGCTCAATAAACAAATATTTGCTGAATAAATGAATAAGTATCAGGCCATATACCTCAATGTTTTTACCTTAATCTTCACATTTCCAAAAATATAATTATTTGCCCCAAGCATGCCATGTTCTCTCGTTCCTTGATGACTTGTGCATGCACTTTATGTAAAACTCCTCCCTCCATTCCATTAACATGGATTCTATTCATTTATTTGCAAGTATTTATTGCATGTCTATTATGTGTCAGGCACAGTGCCTGGTACTGGGAATATAGGCATCACTAATATAGATAAGGTCCCTGCCCTCATGAGGCTACTATTCTATTAGGGTGATGATAGCTATTAAACATGTGAAAAAATAAACCACTTATTTATTGATTGTGGCAGTTACTATAAAAGAAATAAAGAGAGTGATACAATAGAAAGGAAATGGGCAATAAAAAGAGTTAAGAATTTACATGGACATTCAAGGTCGTTACTTGTGAAGGAGATATTGACATTAAGACCTGAAAGTTGAGAAAGAAGCAGCCTTATGGAAGGAAGAAAGGAACTGTGTCACGTGGAAAGGAGATGGATTATGCAAAAGTCCTGAGATAGCAAAAAGTTAGATTTATATTAAAGGAACTGTTACATGGTCCCTCAGCCTGATTTAAATCTTCCTCTGGGCTCACATTTTACCTTATATATTAGAATATTACATAATATTATAATAATGTATTTTTCTCTTTCTCTTTATTTATCTCTTTGAAGATAGTGACCAGTCCTTTTTTTTTTAAGTGGGAAAGGCAATTTTAGTAACAACTGAAAATTCAGAAGCCATAAAGGAGAAGAGAACATTTATAAATAAAATTATAGAAAAATAAAAGCATATGGAAAAAACCACCACACACGATAGCAAGTGACAACACACAGGGAATACATAGATAAATTGTGAAAACATGGACAAAAAGTTAATTCCCTTATTCTATGTTAGGAAAAGTCCAAGAACCTTACAGAAAGGAGTTCAAACGATGTTGTTAGCTTTTAACACTTGAGACAAATGCTGTATTTACTCAGTCATTAAAGCAACCTCACAATATAGGTACTGTTATTATCATTTATTCATCAGGAACCTAAGGTGCAGAGAGGTTAAGTAACTTGCCCAAGGTTACCCAGCTTATAGGGGACAGAGTGACCATGTCCCTTTATGCTTATGTTGGTAGGCCTAGCACAGTGTCTAGTACGTAGAACACAAATGATAATTGAACGAATGAATGGAGGTAAGAGGAGCTAAGAGAAGAGGGAAGAATCATAGTATCAGAACTATGGTAGCTTCCAATCTTCTGTGGGCTCTGGATATTTAAGAATATGCATAGACTTTGATCAAAATCCCTAAGACCAATAGATGTCTTACTAAAACTCTAAACTGCTGTAAATTTTCCAGTTGCTCAAAGTCAGTATGTGAATTATTTTGCTCCAGGCTGCATGAATACCGAAAAAAGTAAATAAATGTTCTCTTTTTCTCTAGTCCTTGAGCTGCAAATTGGCCAAACAAGTCTTACTTTATAATCAGTCAAAACTGAAAGACTACCTTTTAAACAGATGGGAGCATTCAGTTATAAGTCCAAATGTTCATCTTAATGTAAATTTTGGAAGATATTTGTATGATTCTTTATTCTGTTATTTTTGTTTTTTTAAAGAATGCTTGATGTAGGTGGACAGAGATCTGAGAGAAAGAAATGGATTCACTCCTTGAAGGAGTTACATGAATTATATTTTGTGCTGCACTCAGTGCCTATGACATGGTCTTGGTGGAAGATGAAGTGGTAAGTCTAAAAGGAAAACACGGTCAAGGTAAAAAATAAGCCGTTGTGCTTTCCAATATGAATACCCCATTTCCCAACTCAGTTAAGACCTTCCAAAGACAGATGTTACTTCTACATCCTTGTTCATAATGCCCACCATTAATATCTTGCAAATAACAATCCTACATATTTTCATCTTTTATACCTAACAGAACAGAATGCATGAAAGCCTTCACCTGTTCAACAGTATCTGTAATCACAAGTACTTTGCAACCACCTCCATTGTCCTGTTTCTCAATAAAAAAGATCTTTCAAGAAAAAGTAACCAAAGTGCATCTTGGTATCTGCTTTCCAGAGTACACTGGTAAGATACTTTCCTTTTAATTCCATAGTAGTAAAATTTTGTATAGAGATACATTTTTTCTATCTGGATTTTGATGTGTAATGTTTAGGAGGTTGGGGCTTATGATACTTTTCTGAGTCATGTATATGATCCAACCTGGGAAGAATCTTACAGATAAAGAGGAAATCCTCTCTACACTGCCTGCATTAAAGCAAAGCTCTAATGAATAAAGGGGAGGTGGTTAGATAGACCAGGGTTGTTACTCTGTGTAATGTATAATGACATTGCAAACTATATTATCTTAAACATTATAACAGGAGTGTAAATTATATTCCAAATTGGCGGTTTTTAATATATTTCCTAATGAAACCTTGTAATCTTGTACTAGACCTCAGTGGCTCTTCAAAGTCAGAATTAAGTTTCTGGAGGAATAGCTTGAATGAATGAGAAGAGTGACATCTATTTTTCCAATTTTCCTAGCTCCTAGGGTTTTAGTACTGACCCTCTTAGCCAATGAATATAAATGTCAGTTTCTCTAAAAGGGTTGTGTTTCTTTTGGAGACTTTTTTTTTTTTTTTTTGGTAAATAGTTATATGCCCTGTTGTTAATGAAATTATGTAAGATGGAAATATTTATGATTTAAACACAAATATAAACCCAATTTCACCACTTAGATATGTGGGTAGCCCAGATGTGCCAGGGGTGTTGAATTGTGTCAAAGCAGCTGTTTGTGCTCATCTATAATGAGTACTTATATTTTTCTTATTTGTAAACATTATGTTTACATATTTATCGTATGACTGAATATAATCATGCTTCTGTACTGAAAGTTACCAATTAAATATAGAATCATAATTCAGGGCTATATGTTTTCTTTTAAGTAATCATCTATTTCTCAGAGCAATTTTTAGTTTATGAAAATAATAAACAGAAAAAAGTTTCTACATACTCCCTCTCTGGCCAGCTCCCACAATTTCCCCTATTATAAACATCTGGAAGGGGTGTGGTATATTTGCTACAACTGATGAACAGATATTGATACATTATTAACTGAAGTCTGTATTTCAGGTTAGGGTTAACTCTTTGTGTTCCACAATTCAATGGGTTATGCCAAAGTCATGTCAATGTACCCACCATTACAGCATTATACAAAATAGTTTCACTGCCCTAAAAAATGCCTGTGGTCCATGTCTTCGCTGCCCTCAACCCTTGAAACCATTATCTTTTTACTGTTTCTGTAGTTTTGCCCTTCCGAGAATGTCAAAGAGCTGAAATCATACAGTAAGTGCCTCTCACTTTTTGGCTTTCATTCACACAGTTTTCCGTCTCTCCTAGCTATCCCTCAAGGTCCAGCTCAAATAACACCTCATTATGTAGTCCACTCATCTATAATATCCATTCTTTTCTTCTTTTAGTTCATATTAATACACATGCACCCAACCCATGCACACATTTACATGCATAATCTTTGACATACATATGGGCTTTTTTACTCACTCACTTTGTTATATAAATATATTAGTGTTTCTACTCTACTGTGAGCTTTCTGACGCAGAGGTTACATTTTAGCCACCTGAAGCCTCCAGGGAGGTAAGCATAGTTCCCAGCACAAAATAGATGTTGTGTAAACCTCTGATAATTAACCATTGCCATTTTGATTTTTCAATCCTGAGAACATCAAATAGCAAAGTAAAATACTAAAACTTATTGATATTACTTATAATTTGATGCTTTTTAAATGCAGTTAAAGTTTACTTCTTTAATTTTTTTAACAAGGTCCAAATACCTTTGAAGATGCAAGGAACTACATCAAGAACCAGTTTCTAGACCTGAATTTAAAAAAAGATAAGGAAATGTATTCCCATACGACCTGTGCTACAGATACTCAAAATGTCAAGTTCGTGTTTGATGCTGTTACAGATATAATAAAGAGAATCTGAAAGACTGTGGGCTCTTCTAATCAATCCTTTTTTCTTCCACTCTTGCTGATGTATATTTTTCAGCATATAAAAGGTGCTGTGTGTTTAGTTTTAATAGATATTAACTTGTATAACTAGTGTTGTAAGGCAAAAGTTTTCACACAAAAATTTTAATGTATTGTCACCTGCATGTGGATGAGTTTTGATTTCTCTGAAATATTGAGGATTGGGGTGTCTTTGATGTCCTCAGTTCTGAAAACTGATACATTTTGGTAACACTATAACTGTACATATCAGTGACACTGAATTTCCTTGGAAGTAAATTCTGCACTGTGGCCTATTTTTAATGACAGAGCAATGGAAAAAAAGCAAGGTGTTCCATATTACTTCCACTGGCCAGACACTGAGAGGCCTTCATTTTTGCTGATAATGTAACCATGCCTGTAACTGTAGAAACTATTCAAAGATGATACATGTGGTGTTTTACTGGTGTTTATTTTATTGAATACTCCTATTCAGCCACCTGCAAATGCAATGTTCACTATACATGTATCTGCTGATGGAAATTTCATATGCATCCAATTTTTGTTTGCTACTTTTCCTTAGAAAAATCTCATTAATGCTGAATTTACCTTTAGAATTGAGGATTCCAATGATATATTTTTGTACCAATCTGACTGAAAACAGGGGACCACGTGTGGTCAAGAACACAGTGTAAGGCTGCTCAGGCTGAACCAAGTCCTCAACGGAGTACTTGTTTCCTACATTTTATTCCAGAGCAGCATGGAACATTATTGTAATTGATGGTTTGGGGACAATAAATCGAGACCTCAAGAGAAAAAAATAATTCAGTGTCTTAGCACTAGTGTGTTTTAGCTCTGTGAATAAGAAGTAGGAAGTAAGAGTGAGTAATTCGGAGACTTTTTGTTTTTGTGGTACGCGGGCCTCACTGCTGTGGCCTCTCCCGTTGCGGAGCACAGGCTCCAGACGCACAGGCCCAGCGGCCATGGCTCACGGGCCCAGCCGCTCTGCGGCATGTGGGATCTTCGCGGACCGGGTCACGAACCCGTGTCCCCTGCATCGGCAGGCGGACTCTCAACCACTGCGTCACAAGGGAAGCCCTGGAGACTTTTTTAAAAGAGAAACATTGAACTTCTTGTTAGTAGTGTATTGTGCTGTCTAAACGTTACACCGGATGCTAGTGGTCAAAGCCTACTCTTTAAAAGCTAATTTGGTGCTTTACAAACAAAATCGTTATTTATAAACAGAAAAGATGACTTTTTCTTTTTTAAAGTGTGCACTATTTACAACATATACTTGTTAAGCATGTGTGATATCATTTACTCTCTCCACTTGCAGAAGGTGATACATAGATCAGAATAGGAGATCAGTGCTTAAGATCTATAACTTCTTTGAAAAGAGAGCTAATTAGGTTAGTGTAACTAGATGAGATGAAAGGTACAAAAATTAAGCAATTTGCGAATCTGTAGCTCAGGCGGATTTAGGTAGTCCTGTCTCAGTGTCACTACTTCACTGTTCTGTAACACATTTCCATTCTAATCATGCAAGAATGATCACTATTCGATCAGTAACCTTGACTAGAGTGTTTCTGGCTTTATTTTCAAAAACACAAGGAGTTATTAACAAATACAGTCAAATAAAAACGTTACTATAGTAAGAACAATTAATTTGAAATTTCTTTGCAAAATGTAAGTTATTAAGGAGCCTAAGATACCAAAGACAAAAAGTGTACGAGAAAATATTTAGTTCAGGTATTCAGTAAATTTTTCTGGCTAAGACCCATTATCTATATGACAACAACCCAACATTTTGCTAGGAGCTAGTCAATGCTTTGAGATCTTAAATTAAGATGAGAAATTCTGTCCTTTCATCCATTGCTCTGTTTTTGTTCTCCTGCTTTACTTTAATCTGTTTTTCTCTAACAGTGTGAAAAGAATGTTCCAGAAAAGAATATTTTTTGAAATACTACTATTATAACTTAGATTTTGACTCTGACTTACCTTTAGGGTTCCTCTTTTAGATAACATAGGTAGAAAGGGTGAGGTCAGAAATGGTCTCTTAAAAATACATAACTCATTTCAGTCTTTGCAAAAGTTAACAGGCATCAGTATGTATTTATGAATATTGTTCTCCGAGAACTTTAAACAATGTTAAATTACCAAACTAAAATTAGAGATCAGTTTGGATTATTTATTTTTTAAAAAACCTGTTCAATTCCTTCCAATCCTAGAATTGAACTTTAAAAAACTTTTCTTCACAATCAAAAATAGTTGCTATGCTAAACGACAACTTTAAGAGAAATTTTTAGTTGGAAAATAGAAAATAAATGTTTCCATCATTTCTTTAATGATTGCACTCCTTAAAAATTGAGTCTATTTCTGATTTTACTTTTTAAATGTTTTAATAAAAAAGGGGCTGGAGTGGATACACAGCATTTTGGGTTAATTAAAGAAAGCAGCAAAATGGGAAATATGGGAAGATACACTTCAGCTGGAAGAAACTCACCCTGAGACCAGAAATGTTAAAGTTGGTTAGAATCAAAGCATGTTTCTGAGGGTGGAGTCAAGATGGCATACTAGGAGGACGCAGAATGTGCGTCTCCTCACAACTAGGGCACCTAAGGGGATGGGAGGAATCCCCAGTGACCCGATAGGACGTGGGGCGTGGGGAATGAGGGGGGAGGAGAAGTGGAGGTGGGACGGGACTGGCGCCCCTGAGGGGCAGCTGGGGGAGGGGGAGGGTAAGGGATTCCACCCCCAAAGGCGGATGGTGGGGGGACCATTGGGAGGGCAGAGGTTCAAACGGTAGCATGGCCAGGTTTCCCCTGCCCACTTGGACCCCCAGGAACTTGTTGAGATCCCAGGCCTGATCCTCTGCCCACCTAGGTCCCCTCCAGCTGGCAGGTCCTGAGGGAGTGGGAGGGAAGGGGGAGCAAAAGTAAAGGCCAGACCTCTGGGACCAGCACCCCTGAGGGGCAGCTGGGGGAGAGGAGGAGTTCCTACACCCAGCGGGACCCATCCACGGTTATGGGTCCAGCGGCAGCAGCGACGGGGGAGACCATGGGGGAGACGGTGGGGGAGGGGCATGAAGGAACGGAAGGGAACGGGGCCAGCGCTTTCCCTGTCCACATAGGCATCAGGGAGCCTGTTGGGCTCCCGGGCCTTACCCTCTGCCCTTGAGCCTACCTCCTGCTGCACAGAACCCAAGCCCCGCTCCTACACCCCCACCCAGGGCCCTACCTCTACACTCAGAGACCCCCTCTCAGACCCCCTCCAAAGAGCTGGGCCTAAACCCCACCCACACACCCTCACTCAGGGCCCTACCTCCAAACTCTGGAACCCCACACTCCAGAGGCCCTCCTTTCCCCTTCTGCTCAGGTCCTAAGCAGAAGCCCCGCCCCACACTTGCACATGGCCCCATCTAGGCTCCGCACTATGCTCAAATACCACCCCTGCAACCTGCCTAGGTCCTGCCCCACATTAAACCCCACTCCTGCCTAAGGTACACCACCCCCATCCCCGCCTAAACTCCACCCCCATAGCCAAGGCTTTTTTTTTTCTTTTTTCCTCTTTTAGATTGGGGGTCTGTTTTACTTTGTTGATTCATTGTTGCTGATTCTTTTATATTTTTATTTTTCCTAACAAATATTTTTATAATTTTATTTTATTCTTTATACTTTGTTAGTGATCTCTCCTTTTGGCTTGCTCTCTCCCCACCCTTTTTTTCTCTTCTTTTTTCTGTCGTGGTTTTATTTGACCTTGTTGCAGTTGTTTCAATTATAGTTTTATTTTTCCTAATATATTCTTTATCTTTCTAATTTTATTTTGTTTTTTATTCTTTGATACTGTACGGCTGCTGCTGCTTCTTTTTTTTACTGTGCCACAAAGTTTGCAGGATCTTGGTTCCCAGGCCGGAGTTCACGCCCAAGCTCCTGTGGCGGGAACTCTGAGTCGAAACAACTGGACTAACAAAGCCTCAGACCCCAGGGACTATCAATCAGAGTGAGGCCTCCCAGAGGTCCTCATCTCAGCACCAAGGACCCAGCTCTATCCAACTGCCTGCAAACTCCAGTGCCACATATCTCAGGCCAAACAACCAGTAAGAAGGAAATACAGTACCACCCATCAAAAAAAAAAAAAAAAAAAAAATTTGTTACAGATCAAGGAGCAAGGTAAAAACCTACAAGACCAAATAAATGAAGATGAAATAGGCAATCTACCTGAAAAAGAATTCACAGTAATGACAGTAAAGATGATCCAAAATTTTAGAAAGAGAAGGCAGAAAATACAAGAAACATTTAACAAGGATCTACAAGAACTAAAGAGCAAACAAACAGCGATGAACAACACAATTACTGAAATTTAAAATACTCTGCAAGGAATCAATAAGAGAATAACTGAGGCAGAAGAACAGATAAGTGACCTGGAAGATAAAATGTTGGAAATAACTGCCAGGGAGCAGAAAAAAGAATAAAAAGAACTGAGGACAGTCTCAGACCCTCTGGGACAACACTAAACACACCAATATTCGAATTGTAGGGTTCCCAGAAGAAGAAGAGAAAAAGAAAGGGTCTGAGAAAATATTTGAAGAGATTATAGTTGAAAACTTCCCTAACATGGGAAAGGTAATAGTCACCCAAGTCCAGGAAGCACAGAGACTCCCATACAGGATAAACCCAAAGAGAAACACACCGAGACACATATTAATCAAACTGTCAAAAATTAAATACAAAGAAAACATATTAAAAGCAGCAAGGAAAAAGCAACAAATAACATACAAGGGAATCCCCATAAGGTTAACAGCTGATCTTTCAGCAGAAACTCTGCAAGCCAGAAGGGAGTGGCAGGACATATTTAAAGTGATGAAAGGGAAAAACTTAAAACCAAGCTTATGCTACCCAGCAAGGATCTTATTCAGATTTGAAAGAGAAATGAAAACCTTTATAGACAAGCAAAAGCTAAGAGAATTCAGCACCACCAAACCAGCTTTGCAACAAATGTTAAAGGAACTACTCTAGGCAGGAAACACAAGAGAAGGAAAAGACCTACAATAACAAAACCAAAACAATTAAGAAAATGGGAATAGGAACATACATATCAATAACTACCTTAAATGTAAATGGATTAAATGCTCCAAGCAAAAGACACAGACTGGCTGAATGGCTACAAAAACAAGACCCATACATATGCTACATACAAGAGAAAAACTTCAGACCTAGGGACACATACAGACTGAAAGTGAGGGGATGGAAAAAGATATTCCATGCAAATGGAAATCAAAAGAAAGCTGGAGTAGCAATACTCATATCAGACAAAATAGACTTTAAAATAGAGACTATTACAAGAGACAAAGAAGGACACTATATAGTGACGAAGGGATCAATCCAAGAAGAAGATATGACAATTGTAAATATGCAGCCAACATAGGAGCACCTCAATACATAAGGCAAATGCTAACCGCGACAAAAGGGGGAATCGACAGTAACACAATCATAGTAGGGAACTTTAACACCCCACTTTCACCAATGGACAGATCACCCAAAATGAAAACAAATAAGAAAACACAAGCTTTAAATGACACATTAAACAAGATGGACTTAACTGATATTTAAAGGACAGAATACACTTTCTTCTCAAGTGCTCATGGAACATTCTACAGGATAGACCATATCTTGAGTCACAAATCAAGCCTCGGTAAATTTAACAAAATTGAAATCATATCAAGTATCTTTTCCAACCACAATGCTGTGAGACAAGGTATCAATTACAGGAAAAAAAACCTGTACAAAATACAAACACATGGAGGCTAAACAATACGCTACTAAATAACCAAGCGATCACTGAATAAATCAAAGAGGAAATCATAAATAACCTAGAAACAAATGACAATGAAAACATGATGACCCAAAACGTATGGGATGCAGCAAGAGCAGTTCTAACAGGGAAGTTGATAGCAATACAATCCTACCTCAAGAAACAAGAATCATCTCAAATAGACAAGCTAACCTTACACCTAAAGAAATTAGAGAAAGAAGAACAAAAAAACCCCAAAGTTAGCTGAAGGAAAGAAATCATAAAGATCAGATAAGAAATAAATGAAAAACAAATGAAAGAAACAGTAGCAAAGATCAATATAAAACTAAAAACTGGGGCTTCCCTGGTGGT
This sequence comes from Phocoena sinus, assembly GCF_008692025.1. NCBI lineage: Eukaryota > Metazoa > Chordata > Mammalia > Artiodactyla > Phocoenidae > Phocoena > Phocoena sinus. The sequence goes on from NC_045771.1 coordinate 83,638,442, forward strand.
GCAGTGGTTGAGAGTCTGCCTGCCGATGCAGGGGACATGGGATCATGCTCCGGTCTGGGAGGATCCCGCATGCCGTGGAGTGGCTGGGCCCCTGAGCCATGGCCACTGAGCCTGTGTGTCCAGAGCCCGTGCTCCACAACAGGAGTGGCCACAACAGTGAGAGGCCCGTGTACCGCAAAAAAAAAAAAAAAAAAAAAAACTGGTTCTTTGAGAAGATAAACCAAATTGATAAACCATTCGTCAGACTCATCAAGAAAAAAAGGGAGAAGACTCAAAACAACAGAATTAGAAATGAAAAAGGAGAAGTAACTGACAATGCAGAAATACAAAGCAGCATGAGAGATTACTACAAGCAACTATATGCCAATAAAATGGACAACCTGGAAAAAATGGACAAATTCTTAGAAAGATATAACCTTCCAAGACTGAACCAGGAAGAAACAGAAAATATGAACAGACCAATCACAAATAATGAAATTGAAACTCTGATTAAAAATTTTTCCAACAAACAAAAGTCCAGGACCAGATGGCTTCACAGGTGAATTCCATCAAACATCTAGAGAAGAGCTAACACCCATCCTTCTCAAACTCTTCCAAGAAATTTCAGAGGAAGGAACACTTCCAAACTCATTCTACAAGGCCACCTTCACCCTGATACCAAAACCAAACTATACTACTAAAAAAGAAAATTAGAGACCAGCATCACTGATGAATATAGATGCAAAAATCCTCAACAAAATACTAGCAAACAGAATCCAACAGCACAGTAAAAGGATCATACACCATAATCAAGTGGGGTTTACCCCAGAAATGCAAGGATTCTTCAATATATGCAAATCAGTAAATGTGATAAACCATATCAACAAACTGAAGGAGAAAAACCATATGATAATCTCAATAGTTGCAAAAAAGCTTTTGACAAAATTCAACACCCATTTATGATAAAAACTCTCCACAAAATAGGCATAGAGGGAACCTACCTCAACATAATAAAGTCTATATATGACAAAACCACAGCCAACATTGTTCTCAATGGTGAAAAACTGAAACCACTTCCTCCAAGATCAGGAAAAAGACAAGGTTGCCCACTCTCACCCCTATTATTCAACATAGTTTTGGAAGTTTTAGCCACAGCAATCAGAGAAGAAAAAGAAATTAAAGAAATCCAAATCAGAAACGAATTAAAACTTTCACTGTTTGCAGATGACACAATACTATACATAGAGAATACTAAAGATGCTACCAGAAAACTACTAGATATAATCAACAAATTTGGTAGATAGCAGGATACAAAATTAATGCACAGAAATCTCTTGCATTCCTATACACTAATGATGAAAATCTGAAAGAGAAATTAAAGAAACACTCCCATTTACCACTGCAACTAAAAGAATAAAATACCTAGGAATAAATCTACCCAGGAGACAAAAGAGCTGTATGCAGAAAACTATAAGACACTGATGAAAGAAATTAAAAATGATACAAGCAGATGGAGAGATATACCATGTTATTGGATTGGAAGAATCAACATTGTGAAAATGACTATAGCACACAAAGCAATCTACAGATTCAATGCAATCCCTTTCAAATTACCGATGACATTTTTCACAGTATTAGAACAAAAAATTTCACAATTTGTATGGAAAAACAAAAGACCTCAAATAGCCAATCTTGGGAAAGAAAAACAGAGGTGGAGGAATCAGGCTCCTGGACTTTAGAGTATACTACAAAGCTACAGTAATCCAGACAGTATGGTACTGGCACAAAACCAGAAATATACATCAATGGAACAGGATAGAAAGCTCAGAGATAAAGTAACGCACATATGGTCACCTTATCTTTGACAAAGGAGGCAAGAGTATACAATGGAGAAAAAACAGCCTCTTCAATGAGTGGTGCTGGGAAAACTGGACAGCTACGTGTAAAAAAATGAAAGTAAAACACTACCTAACACCATACACAAAAATGGATTAAAGACCTAAATGTTAGATGTTAAAGACCTAAATGTTAGATGTTAAAGACCTAAAACTCTTAGAGAAAAACATAGGTAGAACACTCTGTGACATAAATCACAGCAAGATCCTTTTTGACCCAACTCCTAGAGAAATGGAAATAAAAACAAACAAATGGGACCTAATGAAACTTCAAAGCTTTTGCACAGCAAAGGAAACCATAAAAAAGATGAAAAGGCAACCCTCAGAATGGGAGAAAATATTTGCCAATGAAGCAACTGACAAAGGAGTAATCTCCAAAATATACAAGCAGCTCATACAGCTCAGTATCAAAAAAACAAACAACCCAATCCAAAAATGGGCAGAAGACCTAAACAGACATTTCTCCAAAGCAGATATACAGAATGCCAACAAACACAGGAAAGATGCTCAACATCACTAATCATTAGAGAAATGCAAATCATAACTACAATGAGGTATCACCTCACATCGGTCAGAATGGCCATCATCAAAAAGTCTACAAACAGTAAATGCTGGAGAGGGTGTGGAGAAAAGGGAACCCTCTTGCCCTTCTGGTGGGAATGTAAATTGATACAGCCACTATGGAGAACAGTATGGAGGTTCCTTAAGAAACTAAAAATAGAATTACCATATAACCCAGCAATCCCCATACTGGGCATATACCCTGAGAATACTATAATTCAAAACGAATTATGTACCACAGTGTTCATTGAAGCTCTATTTACAATAGCCAGGACATGGAAGCAACCTAAATGTCCACAGACAGATGAATGGATAAAGAAGATGTGGCACATACATACAATGGACTATTACTCAGCCATAAAAAGAAATGAGTTACTTGTAGTGAGGTGGATGGACATAGAGGCTGTCATACAGAGTGAAGTAAGTCAGAAAGAGAAAAACAAATACTGTATGCTGACACATATATATATATGGAATCTAAAAAAAAAAAAAAGGTTCTGATGAACCTCGGGGCAGGAAAGGAATAAAGACACAGACATAGAGAATGGACTTGAGGTCATGGGGAGAGCAAAGGGTAAGCTGCGACGAAGTAAGAGAGTAGCATGGACATATATACAGTACCAAATGTAAAATAGATAGCTATTGGGAAGCAGCTGCATGGCACAGGGAGATCAGCTAGGTGCTTTGCGACCACCTGGATGGGTGGGATAAGGAGGGTGGGAGGGAGACTCAAGAGGGAGGGGACACGGGGATATACATATGCACAGAGCTGATTCACTTTGTTATACGGCAGAAAATAACACAACAGTGTAAAGCAATTATACTCCAATAAAGATGTTTAAAAAAAAAATGTTTCAGGGCTTCCCTGGTGGCGCAGTGGTTGAGAGTCCGCCTGCTTATGCAGGGGACATGGATTCATGCCCCGGTCCGGGAAGATCCCACATGCCGCGGAGCGGCTGGGCCTGTGAGCCATGGCCTCTGAGCCTGCGCGTCCGGAGCCTGGGCTCTGCAATGGGAGAGGCCACAACAGTGAGAAGCCCGCGTACCGCAAAAAAAAAAAAATCTGTTTCAATTGAAAATTCAACCTTTTTACTATACAGTTAGTGGTGTTCTTTCATAGTATCTCAAGGAAATAGTCTTTGTCATTCAAAGGTCAAATGTGATGATACTGATATTTTCCTTTTCTCTTATTTGAAGCTTCTCTTCCTGACTGAGAATGTTTCACAATCCTGCTTGCCTTAGATTTTTTTTTTTTTTTTTTTAAACATCTTTATTGGGGTATAATTGCTTTACAATGGTGTGTTAGTTTCTGCTTTATAACAAAGTGAATCAGCTATACATATACATATGTTCCCATATGTCTTCCCTCTTGCGTCTCCCTCCCTCCCACTCTCCCCATCCCACCCTTCCAGGCTGTCACAAAGCACCGAGCTAATATCCCTGTGCCTTGCGGCTGCTTCCCCCCAGCTATCTACCTTACTACGTTTGTTAGTGTGTATATGTCCATGACTCTCTCTCGCCCTGTCAAAACTCACCCCTCCCCCTCCCCATACCCTCAAGTCCGTTCTCCAGTAGGTCTGCGTCTTTATTCCTATCTTACCCCTAGGTTCTTCATGACATTTTTTTCCCTTAAATTCCATATATATGTGTTAGCATACGGTATTTGTCTTTTTCTTTCTGACTTACTTCACTCTGTATGACAGACTCTAGGTCTATCCATCTCATTACAAATAGCTCAATTTCATTTCTTTTTAAGGCTGAGTAATATTCCATTGTGTATATGTGCCACATCTTCTTTATCCATTCATCCGATGATGGGCGCTTAGGTTGTTTCCATGTCCTGGCTATTGTAAATAGAGCTGCAATGAACATTTTGGTACATGACTCTTTTTGAATTTTGGTTTTCTCAGGGTATATGCCAAGTAGTGGGATTGCTGGGTCATATGGTAATTCTATTTGTAGTTTTTTAAGGAACCTCCATACTGTTCTCCACAGTGGCTGAACCAATTCACATTCCCACCAGCAGTGCAAGAGTGTCCCCTTTTCTCCACACCCTCTCCAGCATTTATTGTTTCTAGATTTTTTGATGATTTGCCTTAGATTTTTAATCCTAACTCATTATTTTCTAAGATTTGCCCAGTTGTAGACACACTGCACTACCTCAGAGATCTGGTGCAGACTTACATCTAATGGGGTCACTAACAACTAGTTCTTGCGGAGTTTTTCCAGAAGCATGAACTGATCAAGTTCAGTGTTTGCATCTTGGGACTAGTGGCTAGCGTTAACTGAAGAAGAGTATTAAACTGGGCAATACCTTTGTGTCAAAATGCAAAAAGTTGGCAACTATATGAAGAAGCTCTATGGAAAGGGGGTTTCAAATTCTGAGGAATCTGCAACATACCTTATAGATATCTAATATCCTACTGATTAACAACATTTATAAACAAATAGTTTTCATGTGTATCACACAAATGGGCAAACTATACTTTTTCAGGTTATGAGCCTGTCCTAATACACATTTTCTTACTTCATCCAATATCCTATTTTAAACACAAAACGTATTTTTCAATACTTGCAGAGAATTAGTCAGGCTTAACATAATCAAACACTATGTATATGAGGAAAAAATATATCTTTTGTGTTGATTTACGTGTTTTCACTGTGTTACATCAGAATCAGAGGTAGAAGCGTTGGTTAACACGTGCATCTGCTAAAAATAAAATCTCTGTAAAAACTGTGAATCCTCTAATTTGGAATAACTTTAAAAATAGGAGAGAGAACCCTCTGCTTCATTCACTGGAGAATATAACCAGCTACGGCCGTTATTCGGAACATTCGGGTCTTTTCTATATTCTTACAAACTAGTCTATAGCCATTGGGGGCACACTTACATCATGTGTTTTTTCCTACACAAATGTTGCAAACATAATGAATTTGGATGATCGATAACATTAATGAAACAGATAATAAAATCCTATTAAGAATCATAGCTCATTTTGTGCTTCCAGCTCAGTAGAACATGATAATTTTCTGATAATTATAATATGCACTATCTTAGTCAAATTTGTGAGAAACCACTACTAAATCAGCTCCAAATTTGTTTGATATTATACAGATATTTAGTCTCTGCGTGCTTTTATTTTCTGCCATTTTCAAACTGTTATTGAAATCTAAGTAACCATTAATTTTGTAAAGTGTGTGTTTTCCATTAATCTGCATTGTGTCTAAAATCTTGATTAGCTTACAGTGAAAGAATAATCTGATGCCTAACATTTATGTTCTGTGAATAGTTATCAATTAGATGCCTATTAATGTGTATCTTTTCAGTAAATCAGAGTAAAATTCCATTCTGCTATAATATTTGCCATTCCATTATTCTGTTTATTGCCCCTTTTTCTGTAACCGCCACTCCTCCACATCAAGAGGAACAAGAGTGCTCTGTGACATTTTGCTATTATCAGCACTGCCACTGCCAACACGTTTTTCGTTAGTAATAGTACAATTGTTTTTTGTTTGTTTGTTCTTTGGGGGGTTTTTTGGTTTTTTTTTTTTTTTTGTGGTACGCGGGCCTCTCACTGTTGTGGCCTCTCTTCATTAAACTCAGAGGTTCCAACAGCAAATTACTCGTCAGGTATTTCACTGTGAATCTGTGGCACGAGTCCCCCTGAACTACATTTTCCCCCAAGAAAGGTGACATGGTCACTGTGGAAACCCTGGGCTGTGCTTGAGAACTTGCATTTAAATCTCAGTTCTATCACCAATTGTCCTTGTGTGCGACATCGAACACTTAATTTTTTCCAGGTGGCTACTTTTCTTATCTATAGATGAACAGAGTAAACAATCCCCACAAGCCAATCCAGCCTGAGCTTCTGAGTCAGCCACATCTTTGAATACTGATACCAGAGTAAGCTTGTCTTAAGTGAGAATTAAAAGAAAATGAAGACAGGAAGAGGAATGATGTGTAAAGGATTTTTAATTAACGCTTAAAATGTGACTTAGTAAAGCTTGTGACTTCTTTCTCTTTTCAGTGTTCAGTTGAGGGCCAGAAGTGTTATTTATTCCTGGGAAGAAGAATCTAGCACCTAGCACTGCCGCTAGTTAAGGATTCACAAGAACATTTCCTAGTGCAGTCAGGTAGATCATCCCTTGCCATCCAAGGGAGGAAAACTGCACTGATTAATGTAAAAAAATTATTAAAGACTAATGTAACAACTTATAAAGTTACCAAACATTGAATTACATACTTGAAATGGACGAACATATAAATTATACCTCAAATCAAAACAATAATAATGATAAAGATAATTTTTAAAAATAATATGGCACCCGTCCTTCCCAATAGTATCTCACACATGTAATGGAATTAATAAGTATTTAATAAATTAATAAGCAATAAGGTCACATTCCCCACAATGACCTCTCTACCTGAAACAGACAAGTTCTAAACTCCAATATTGCTGTCTAGCTAGGTCTGCCCTACCCTGCATGGTTGGTTGCCTAAGAGCAATAAATTAGTTTTACTTTTTTAAAATTCCTAAAAGCTTAGATCATTCTCATGCTAAAATATAGTTTCAGGGTAAGTCCTAGTGCTCAGTGCCCTGGTCCCTCACTCAGTACATCCTTTGCTCTTGCTGTTTTATTGTGAGGACTGCCCCTCTTCCACTCCAGGCCCTACTGGCTCCTACGTATTCTTCAATTTTTTTTTGCGGTACGCGGTCCTCTCACTGTTGTGGCCTCTCCTGTTGTGGAGCACAGGCTCCGGACGCGCAGGCTCAGTGGCCATGGCTCACGGGCGCAGCCGCTCCGTGGCGTGTGGGATCTTCCCGGACCGGGGCACGAACCCGTGTCCCCTGCATCGGCAGGCAGACTCTCAACCACTGTGCCACCAGGGAAGCCCTATTCTTCAAATTTTAAGTCTGTGTTCACGTCTTGAGACAGGGGTTCCCAGACCTTACAGACACAAGATCACAGGCTACATCCTTTTATAGCTGTTTATAATAAATTTACTCTTTATAACTTACTGACATTTACAATGAAATATTTATGTGTGTGCTTGTTTGATGTGTATTTGTTTCTCCACTCTACTGTTAGTTCCCTGAGGGTGGAGCCCATATGTGGGTTTTCCATAGTTGTGTTTGGTGCAAAGTGGGAACTTAAAGAATATTTGTGAATTAAACCAATACACCAATGATTGTTCACTGGGTTCTCCTGGAAAGTTGCTTTTCTTTCAGCTTCCAGAATGCCATATTTCCCTGATCCTTCTCCTTTCTCTCTTGCTTCTTTCTCAAACTCCTCTGATTTTCCTGTAAATGTTACTTTTACTGAAGATACTTATCTAGACCATCTTGTCTTCTTACTCCACATATCCTCTATTAGAAATCTGAAGTACTTACACATCTTTATTTTTCTTTAGGCAGCTTCAGTCTCCTGATCCCTGGATGTACATTTTAACTGCCTTTGGGGACATATACAGACTAATAAAATAACATTAAAAAATTAAACTCATGATTTAATAAGTTTAATTAATCTCAAAAAATCTATCCCTCCCTCCTGTGATCTCTCAGTTGTTTAGTCCAGACCTCAGGTTTTACCCTTCTTTTCTTTCACCTGTTACCCATCTCAAATTATTCAACAAGGCCTATGGGGCTACATCCTAAATATTTAACTATTTGCTTTTTTTTCTATCATCACTACCCCTTGTCTACTTCAAGTCTCTCTCTTGCAGAGATTCCTGGCACAGCTCCTTAAACTGTCCGCCCACCATCCATTCTTGCCACTTCCCATCTGTTTTCCACCCAACTGACAGGGTGACCTTTCTGAAATGCAGAACAATTACATTACGTGACTTTAAAGGCTGCCATGGCTCTCCAGTGTCATGAAGTCCGCCTGCCTGTTTACATGTTCTCCATGATCTGGTACCTTTTTACCTCTCTGGCCCACCTTTTGCCATTCTTCTATCTAAATCCACTTGCAAATGTGCTCCCTCTTAGAACATTCTTTCTTCTGATTCATTGACTGATTAAATCAACCTTTAGACTTTGATTATTTTCAGAAATTCTCTCCTCACCTGCCACGTCTTGGTTACCTGTCTGTCTTATTGACCACCCTGCACCTCCTTCTTTGTAAACCTTATCATGATAAGGAAGTCAAGTAAATTCATTTCAGCCCCTGGGAAGACTACAAAAAGCAGACAATCTACCTTAGGATAGGGATAGTTGTGTGTATGCTCTATTACTCTGTGTGTGTGTGTGTGTGTGTGTGTGTGTGTGTGTTTTAAAGTTTCCAACTCTAAAAGTTCCTACTAGGACAGAAAGAAATAATAAAAATGTCTAAAGAAAATGATGTAACATGAATAAAAGGACATCATTTGTTTCTACTCAGTTCAGACTTGCAAAAAATCTTGAATGCATTTGGCAAAATTTCCAATTGGTAAATCTTATACACTAATATTATATTCCAAATAAGGCTACATAAGTATGTCAGCAATCTGTTTCCCCAAAGCCATTTACCACATCCTATTAGTATCAATAGTAATAAACAAGCTTCTCGAGAAGAACTCAAACCCACCACTATTCGATGAAGTTATAGCTAGTCCAACCCTAAAGATGTTTGAAAGAAAGCAACACCAGTCCTGGCTTTGGTGCCAGCCTGATGCCTCTGTAAACAGAGACACATTTAAATGTCCCAGAGGTTTGAAATGAGATTTTTGATCCAGAGCAGACATACAAGTCATATGGATTTTTTTGAGGTTTTGGATAATGAACAGCAGCACATCACAAAGGCCTGTAATAATTAGTCCTTTTGTATAAAAAAAATAAGCCTTAAAATGTGAGCATTTCTTTTATCTAATTGTTTGTAAAGGTAGAATTACATCCTACAAAGCACTACCCTTAGAAGAGCAACACCCAACAATAAAAGGATTAAGCTTCAGAATCTTTAAACATTTTGCTTCATAACTTTTTATGATTTTTTTTACAATAATTAGAAGGTTTACATTTACTGCTGATGTTTTGATATTCTTTTTTGTTGTTAAGTCTCTTCAAGTCTTTCAAAAGCAACTTTTATCCCCTTAACAGGACAGACTCTGAACTTTCTCTGTACGCTACCACTTCACCAACAAATCATATTTTCATCAAAGTATCAGTACCTTTTAAAGCCAGTTCCCTCTGTACTACAAATAACCCCTACCTGGAACACTCCAGAGGACTACAAAACATACTTGACCAAAGTCCTATTACAGCTCTTCAAAATGCTTACACTTCAAAACTTGCAATGTAACTTGGAGAATTAGTCAATAAATTAATGACCCTTTAATGTCTATAAATATAAGTAGGTAATAGTGGAACTCTTATTTGTATGTTTTCCATAATCTGAATATATTGTTTTCTTTAAAATTTCTCACATTTTAAAATATGTTTATATAAAAAATACTACCTTCACTGAGATGTATAAGAATATTGGTGATAGATTTCAGTGGGAAGGCAATAAACACAATCTTGATGAGGTAATTGTGATCTTTGATACAGATTTAGGTGTTAGGTAATTTCCATTAATCACATGGGTGTATATGTGTGTATGTATAACAGGGAAAAATCAAGTTTTTAGATTTCTTCTAATAACCTTCCTTAAATGTATAAACCCAGCAAATCTGGCAAGTCTCAAATCTTTTTTTTTGGCTGTAAATTATGGAGCCAAGTTGCTGAATACAATTGCCCTCAACACCTCACGCTTCATGAAGACCTAACATACAGTTGCTATAGTTTTTGTTTCTTTTTATAAATTTATTTATTTTTGGCTGCACTGGTCTTTGTTGCTGTGCGTGGGTTTTGTCTAGTTGCGGCAAGCGGGGGCTACTCTTCATCGCAGTGTGCAGGCTTCTCATTGTGGTGGCTTCTCTTGTTGTGGAGCGTGGGCTCTAGGCGCACGGGTTTAGTTGCTCCGCGGCATGTGGGATCTTCCCGGGCCAGGGCTTGAACCCGTGTCCTCTGCATTGGCAGGCATATTCTTAACCACTGCTCCACCAGGGAAGCCCTAAATACAGTTTTTAAAGTGTTTTTTTAACTAATGAAATCTACCAGTCCTTCTTGAACTCAGAAATTTAAGTCCACCAGATGGGGACTGTAAATTTTTCCTATACAATTCATGGGACTTCGATGACAACATTGAAAAAGCTTAAAGATTCATCGAATTTCTACTGTCCATGGACTAGTCTGTGCTATCTCTCAGTTGTGTTTCAATTCTAAAAATATAACTAGCAACAGTGTCAATTTTTAAAAAGATCTGAAGAGGCTAATTTTCCCTCATGCATAATGACCAGATGAAATTACAACCAGCTTGCAACCTATTAAACTCACACCATGTGAACGGTGAATGCACATAATTTGACTTTCTGATGATCATGTAACAGTGTACAAAATGTGTTGTGATACCTACGTTCTGAAAATAATATTTTCACCTTGAGAGTCTTTTTTCTTTTCTGAGTTAAACCAAGTCTTACTCCAAGAGACGCCTACCTCCAAACCCCATCTCAGCAGAGGCCCGTCAGATGTCTGTTTATATTACCTTTGTGAGCTCTGACAGCAAAATGCCCAGCTGAGCCCACAGCATTTTACAGGTATTCTAAACCCAGGAGCTTGGCATATCAAACATCCACATACTAATTGTGACATTAATCTCCAGCCATCAGCTGACTAAGGATGTTAGAGCTGTGTTAAAAACATGTTGCAGTTCTAAATCACTTCATCAAGTAACCCATGTGGTGTCATATCTTATTACTATACCAACAAGGAGTGGCAAGAAGAATAGCATAGCTGAGCATGAAGGAAAGTGTTCTGTTATCTAAGTTGTGTAAGCAGTATATGATAAAACTGTGCAGTCTAGTACTCAAAGGGCATTTATTTTTGATCATCTGTCTAAATGGGCGACTTCTTACTAAACAGGATGCTTTCCAACTAGTAGAGGATTTGCTCCTTTCAAACCCTGGTACTTTAAACCATAATGAATAGTTCAACTGTATTATAAACTATTTGTCTTCTGAGGAAAGGTATTTTACCCTTTCCTTAATGTCCCATAACCATTATGATGAACAGTAATTACTATATTGTAATGCAATGATACTCTGACATACAATGTAGGTATGTGGGTTTCATTTTATTCATTATCGTAGGGACTCATATATGTGAGAAGATGATATGAGTCACCAGGATAAAAAGTGCTTGCCTTTCAAGAAAAACATGCAAGAGAAGCCTGCTCTCTAGCGTGGACAGAATATAAACAGAGAAGAACAACGCTGCCTAAGGATTCTTAGTCATCTGGGCTGATATCTTGGTTCTGCCACTGATTAGCTGCACAGCTGGAGTAAGGTCGTTAACTCCTCAGTATCCACATCCATACAGTGAGGAAAATAACAACAGCTACAGGCCAGATCCCAGGAATAAACGAGATAATATGTGTGGAGTGCTCACAAGAGGGCCTGATAGATGTTAGAGATGACTGGTTATTAGCAGAGGGAGCAGAAAAGTTGACACGCAGTTGTGAAGTTGTATAGAGAAATATAAAGAGTATTCACGGGGGTTTCCCTGGTGGCGCAGTGGTTGAGAGTCCACCTGCCGATGCAGAGGACACGGGTCCGTGTCCCGGTACGGGAAGATCCCACATGCCGCGGAGCGGCTGGGCCCATGAGCCATGGCCGCTGAGCCTGCGCGTCCGGAGCCTGTGCTCCGCAACGGGAGAGGCCACAACAGTGAGAGGCCCGTGTACCGCAAAAAAAAAAAAAAAAAAAAAAACTATTTTTAATAATTGCATTCATTGTGTTAGGCCTAAGAATTATTTTTATTAATTTATTTACTTGTTCATCTTTCCATCTATATGTCCATCCCTACACTAACCTATTCATTTATTTATTCAATTTTTCAACAAACAGCTACCATGCATAGGAAATTTGAAAGTTACTGCAGAATCCTTAAAGTTCAATATGAGGCCTCTGTCACCAAGATACTTTCAAATTAACAGAACAGAATTTCCCACATTGGACAACTTCAGCAAAAGTGAGGGATTAGCTTTGTCAAACACATTTTTGACATACAAGGTGTAAACAAAAAGCACATAGAGTGTCACTCATCATCCAGCTACACAAGGGTTAAGCTGCAACCCACTGCAGATTTCAGGATGAAGAAAACAGGAGGAAGCACCGTGTGCTTTGGATAAACGGGTCCCCCAGATATTTAAGATGCGTATCTCCAGAAGTATTTCAATGACCCTGGATTCTTCCATCTTCCCATACATCACAGAAAAGCACTAAAATTATTAAGCTGAGCTATCTGTTCTTTGTTATTGGCAGTCATGTTTTTAACCAAGATGTATGCTTGACTGCATGTATTTCCTAGCCCAAAATTTAATCAGATATTGGCTCCTCTCTTATCTCTCTGAGCAGTTCATCAGAGCTATCCGAGAGACTGTTTCCCCAGCTGTAGTCCTCAGTAAGATCTCTGAATGAAACTGACACTCAAAACACAGCTCTGACGTTGCGTGTTTTCCTTTCAGTCGACAAAAGTTAAATTAAGTTAAACATTTCTTTAACGCTGTGTATCTTTGAGATGGAGACACAGTACAAGAACTCCTTTTTGGAACGCTTATTTTTGCAGCTAGTGTTTTGGGAAATACTGGGTTATAAATTTACAGCGATAGCATTACTGCACAGACTTTGTGATAGGTTTTTGGGACAAAAGCCTTTTCCCCTTACTTCCTGGTTTTCAGTTCTGTTCAGCATACGGTGATGAGAGTACACATTCAGTTTCAATGAAACAAGGGTGCTATTTGTATTCCTTTAGATCATGCACGTGGAAAACGGAATTCAGCACAGTAAAAGGCAGTTTTGATGACTGACAAAGTCCAGGTCGCAGGAGAGGGAGCAATGTCCTGTGCCTGGTGAGGTCATCTTGTAGATAATGCTTTTATGCTAGGAGCCAGCACTGCTTTTTTTCTGAATGGAGCTCAGGTACTATTTGGTGCAGCAATTTTCTTTAAAAAACAAAAAGTCCTGGATAAGGAGAAGCCCTGGGAGTTCTCCAGGGACTTGACTTTCATCCTGACTCTCCAAAGTGAATTGAGCACCGTCTTTTAAGTTATGAAACTGTAATGCCGAAACACAAATCCTACCCTGGCAGAAATCTTAATTGTTCCAAAATTGGAACCATTAGAATGTCATTAATCTGATTTGTTATCATTGTAAAATGATGAATCAAAGAGAAGATCCTCTCTCTCTTCCCTAGGAAACCACTTGTTCCTTTGCATAAAATCAATATGAGGTCATTCATCTGAATACAACTCTTCCTTGACACTAATTTTTCACTAAAACACCGTTGAAATAATCTTAACATGGCTTTCTCAACCTAGCTATTTTCCAGATGATTTAGCCCACACAGTTGAACCTAGAAAAATGTTAACAGTTAGGTTGAGACTTCCCAATACACAGTAAAATGTATGAGACATCATTGTAAATTAGGATAAATTACACATTATTAGGTACAACCACATGTTCAGCATCTAACTTTAACTAGCCTACCTCTGACGTCAAGACACAAGTAACAATTTCTTTATCACACAGGACAAAGATGTTCCTGCCCTTAGCAAAAAACTGGTCAGATGAAACCCAAAGTGTACTTATGAGTCAGAAAAAGAAAAAAGGAAAGATTTTTAAGTCTATTGTAAATAAACTTGACTGATTTTGGACTACATCAATATTAACATATAGATGGAAGAAAAAAAGGGAGGTAGGAAGAATATAGTTTTTCCTTAAGCCATGTCTGCATGATGTCATTGGTTTTTCCTTATCACTTTGTCTCTTATAAATATAAATATATTACCTGTATTAAATTGATGTTTCACAAACTTTTCTTGCTAACACCAAACTTGAGTCTTTAAAAATATAGTTTCACGGATTCATATTCTGATTCTGTTGCTTTGAAAAACACCCAAGCGTTTGTGATAGTTATGAATAGGCAGTAGGGGAAACATGGCTTAAAACATCAAAAATACAACACTGATTTGAATTTAGTTTTATTGTCACTTGTATTTTTTCAATTTAAATGGTAATGAAGCACTTACTATATTCCAACTTAGACATATGAGGGAAGTGTGAGTGGATAAGATTAGTGTCCACTTTCAAATAGACTATTCTAGTAAGGGAGATAAGCTACGTATCTCAAGAAGAATCAGATAACAAAGGTAGGATCTCCAATCTTGCATTTATTAACTCATTCAGTTACTCATTAATTTACTTAGTAAATATATATTATCCACCTATTAAAGAATAGACATTGTGTCAAATTAGGGAGCTACAATAGTGAGCAAAAATAAGCACGAGTCCTGCCTTCATGGAACTTCTAGTTTAGGAGGGAGAATGCCACTACACAAACTAATAACATTGTAAGTATAAAATGCAGCATATGTTATGAAAGCAGTGAATAAGACCTCATTGGCACACAGCATGCAATTAGTGATCTAGTCAGAGGGGCCGGGAAGTTTTTGCTTACTAAATAAACTTGAACTGAGGATAAGGAAGCAGTAATGAGATGAAGGGAGGAAGAAAACTCTTCCAGGCCACTGGAAAGGCCCTGGGGTAAGAGAAATCCTGTGCACGTAAAAGACTGTGGTGGCTGGAGGTCTAAGAGGAAGGAGGGAAAAGGCTAAAAAGATCAGACTACACAGGATGATAAGATACATCAAGAATTTTTGTCTTTATTTTAAATACAAGTGTTCAGAAATAGAATGGCATGATAAGATTTGCAATTTGAAAAGATCACCTTGGCTGTGCTCTGGAAAAACGACTAGAGGAAGGAAGACTAGATTTGTACAGATGAGTGGGCAGCTATTCAAAATGTTCCAGAAGGAGATAACAACCTAAACTCGGACAACAGAGGTGGAGAATAAAAGGACAGACAGAGTTATCATGTATTCTGGAGGCCAAACCAACAGACCTTGGTGATTAATTCATCACTGTCAGATATGGTAGGGGCTAGTGGGTAGGAAAGGGGAGGAAATTTCAGGGATGGTGGTGACTTACTGAGGTAGGGAACGGGAGAAGACCACCAGGTTTGAGGAAGGAAGAGGGAATAGATGAAAATGATTTTGAACATGATGAATTTGAGGGGCCCTGAAGATATCCCTGTAGAGTAGGTAATTAGAAATTCTGATCCAGAGGATAGAGAAGAACTATGGACTAGAGATAGTCATTTGTGAATCATCAAGGAAAAGATAGTAATAGAAACTGTGGGTACGAATGAGATTAAGAATATGGAGTAGGCAGAAAAAAGAGCTTGGGATATAGCCTTCAAGAACTGCAGGAGCTTTCTGGCAAAGAGGAGGAGATTGTGAAGGACACTGAAAAGGAAAGGAAAATGAAAGAAGTAGGATTCAGACCAGGGAGTGTGCAGGAATAAGACAACGTGGGAGAATTTTTCAAAAACGGAAAAAAACAATCAATAGTTGTAAGTATCCATCGCATTTAGGGACACTAGTGTGACTGATGACATTTTGGCAAAGTGACATTTGGCAAAGTCAGATAGTTATGGGTTAGGGAATGCACGGATAGATGGTGACAGTAAGTAATGTCTTTTTTTTTTTTTAGATGTTTGACCATAAAGAGGAAAGATAAGGCAATGCTGATTTCAAATACAATATTGCCCAATAAAAACATCATGTTTACTTTCTTACTCACTCCTTTAATTTCCTTTCACATTTCTTTTCTATTAAGTAAACCATGCACCTCTCTGTCACCGAAGCTAGTAATGTTGTTCTAACACACACCCTCTACCAAGACTTCAGTGATCCCATCTCATCCTTCAGCAGGTTGAAACGGTCTCTAGTACTCTGAACCTCCTTCCCCTCTGCCCAGATGAGCATGTGACTTAATTTCAGGAGAAGATCCACCCTAGTTCTATTATTTAGCTAAACTTCAGTAAATAATATAACTTTTTAAAACTTAGTTTGCTCAACTGAAAGGGAAGACTCATCCTTATGTCAAGGTGTCAATGAAAGTGGAATGAGATAGTGAGTCCAAATTGCTTATTACATTTCCTGATCACTGTAGATCTCAATGATTATCAGCTGAATTTGACTCATGTTCATGATGTCTTTTATCCAGTGTTAAAAAGAAGACTATAGGCTCAAAATGGAGTCACTTATGTTAAGCCCCATTTCACCAAACTGGGACTTAACTTAGTTACAGTTTCAGCTTCCCCAGAAAAGGAACCTTAAACCAGTCAATCAGAAATCACCTGGCCAGCACTAGTGAAGTCATCTGCCTGGTACACCCAACCATACCCTAAGGGAAAGTAACCTTGCAATAAGCAACCTGCTTTTTTGCCTACTATAACTTCCTTGTTCCTCCTACTTTCTGCCTGTGAAAGTCTTTCATTTTGTACAACTTTCTCTGTGCTAGATTGAATGCTGCCTGAGTCATGAGTCACTGAATAAAGCCAATAAGATCTTTAAAATTTAACCAGTTGAATTTTGTTTTTAACACCAGTTTTCACTCAGAAACTACATGTAAAAATGAACAGGAATCTTACAAAATATTGTTGAGAAAATCAACATTTAAATAGCAATTCAGATGAGGTTGAATCATGAAGACATATTCCTCTAAACTTCATAATCATTATCATCACATTACTTTAAAATAGACACTTAATGCGCTACTTCATTCCAAGCATGTATAAAAACCTACCAACTGAAGGTAGGTTAGTTCAAGTAATGTACAACAACATCCCTATCATTATTTACTGAGAGAGTAAAAGGTTGCTTTTTAAATAATTTTTCTCATACTGTACCTTATAATCTTTTTAACTTAAGGAGAATTTCTTTATAAATTTATACATGTGAAAAAAATAAACATTTATAATTTACTTTCATGACTTCCCACTTCAATAGGAGGAATGGGCAAACATATTCCACATGTGGGAGTGGAGATATAATTTCCACTCACACCCTTGAGTTTGTAAATCAAAAAGGAAAAATAAGCATACATATTTGGAGGAGGAGAAGAATGGCAAGGGAGAAAAAAATCTTAGAGCCAATTTACCAAAGGATGATGGAAAATCATGGATTTAACATGCATGTATTTGCTTTCCTTTGTGTGAGTAATACATCTTTGAGGTCTCAAACAAACCTAAACTAGAAGCAGGTGATCTAACAAAGTACGTAGGAGCAAAAGGAACGTCTCTACACACTCTCATTTATTTTCTGATATAAAATTAGAAAGTTTCTAAGGTGGAAGCAATGATTCCAGGAGAACAAAATTGACGGCAGCACTATAAAGGCACAGGATTTTAATACACTATTGATTAATAGAACATGACATAAATAAGAAAAGGAGAAAAACTTTAATGAGATTGTGCTTCCAGTGAATAAATCACAACTTTCTGCAGGACAGGCACCTACATTCAGTGGAACGCTGAGAGGCAACCATAGACACCTGCGGTCTGCGAGTGAGAGAAACCCTGTTACCTACCCCCTCCCTCACACTCCCAGACCGCAGCTCTTGAAGGCAACATGCCAAGTGACTGTAGCCAAATCAGTCTCGTGCTGAGGACTGTAAGAGCTCAAGTTCAAATGAAAGACTCAGAATCTGAGTACAAACTCCAGCTCCGCTATTTGCTATGTGACTTTGACTCTGAGCTTCAGATTCTGTCCTTAAGGTGTTAGTCCTGTCATGCTTCTATAAAAGAATACCACAAATTGGGTGGCTTATAAGGAACAGAATTTATTCTCATAGTCCTGGAGGCTGAGGACATCCAGGATCAAGGTGCCAGCAAACTTGGTGTCCCATGAGAGTAAATTTCCTAGTTCCTAGAAGCTTGTCTTCTCACTGAGTCCTCACACATCAGCAGGAAGCAGCGCTAACACCATTCTTGAGTGCTCCAAGAGGAGGGTCATGACCTAATCACCTACCAACCACCTCACCTCCTACTACCATCACATTGGGGGATCGGATTTCAACATGTGGATTTTAGGCAGACACAAGCATTTAGTGTATAAAGGTGGTGATGATAATGATTTCCTAATTCAATGAGTTGATGCAAGAAATAAGTAATGCATATAAGGCACATAGCACAGTGCCTAGGGAATATTAAACAGATAAATGCTGGTTGTTACTATTCTGATTGTAGCCTTCTAAGAAACACAGAAGTGATGACTTTGTTAATCAAAAGAAAGTATCCAAGTTGTATCAGAGGCCACCAAGACCAGTATCTACTTCAGCTAATTCACAAGGAAAAAGTAATATAAGATGTTTTCACTTATATCAATATAAAAGCACAATGGACATGACCTAGAGGATTCATACATAAAAACCACATTGAAGGGCTTCCCTGGTGGCACAGTGGTTGAAGAGTCCGCCTGCCAATGCAGGGGACATGGGTTCGTGCCCCAGTCCGGGAGAATCCCACATGCCGCAGAGTGGCTGGGCCCGTGGGCCATGGCCGCTGAGCCTGCGCGTCCAGAGCCTGTGTTCCGCAACGGGAGAGGCCACAACAGTGAGAGGCCCGCATATCGGGAAAAAAAAAAAACACATTGAAAAGCCTCTGAAATGACACAAGGTAACAGGTGGAAGACAGAAGGGACTCCATATACATGCAGCATAATGAGAAGTGGCTGGAATTGATATGGGTAATAAGCTGGAGTCAAAGGGACGCTATTAGAGAAAAAGTGAATGAATGAGCTGGCAGAGGACAGTGGCGGGGGAGCAATGCGGATAGTAGGTGAGGATGAACATCCTGAGCAAGTCATCCAGGCAAGTCAGGGAGGTCAGGAAGACAAGGCGGAGAGGCCTGGGGTTGACGTTAGGAGGAATTCTTTTTCTTTTCTCATTTTTCTAAAGTTTTTACAACGTTGCTATTGCTCTCATACTTTAAGTTGTACTTTAAAGTAATTATCTGGACAAGCATATCTAACATCAATATGGTTTTCAGTGAATGAAAATGGCTAGTTCTTTGGCAACTTTTACTCAACATTTTAAGACGTTTCAAATTTATGTGAAACATAAGGCAATTATCCTTAACATTCATGTAACACGTTGGAATGTTTCTTTGCTTATTTTTAATATAATTCTGTTTGTCTTCCACCTTACTTGAAACATTAATCTACTGACCTAGATACTGTGCCTAGTCAATACGTTATTTTATGCCCCGAAGTTAGCTCAGTGTAGTAGGTGGAAATCTAAGACGGCCCCAAGATTCCTGCCCACTGGTGTACACATCTGCTAAAGTGTCCTCCCTTCAAGTGTGAGAAAGACTGTGAATATGATGGGCTATCACTCCTGTGATTAGATTTTGAGTTAAGCAGAAGGGATAGTATACTGGGTGGGCCTGTCCTCATCAGGTGAGCTCTCCCGTGGGCCCCAAAGATGAAGTGAATTACCGCGTTGTGAGGGGACCTATGGGTGGGTCAGGGATCTATGGTCTCTAGGAGCTGACAGCCAGCAAGAAATCAAGGACCTCAGTCACACAGCCATTAGGGACTGAATTCTGCCGAAAACGATCTGAGTTCGCAAGAGAACACCCCAAGCCTTAGATGAGATTGGAATCCTGGCCGGTACCTTGATTTCAACCTGGTGAGACACTGAGTAGAAAAGCCATCTCACCAATACTTGGACACCTGATCCAGAGAAATTTTAAGATAATAAAATTGTATTGTTTCAAGTCACTAATTTTGTTGCTATCTTTAGGAATAAGGAGCTAATACAATGAGGAAAGTCAAAATTTTTCAGGAATATTCAAAGGTGTGAAATGTAAAGCAACAAGGTATAATATATCAAGAATTAGTATCAGCTGTTAATTCAACAACAGTTTAAAAATAACTCCTAACACTAATACAAGTATGGTAAAATGTGCTAGTATAAAGACTAGAAGGCTATATCTAACAATTTAGGAGATCTGGTAAGGTGGTTCAATTTCTGCACCAGCTGAAATCTCACTAATGTCATTACAATATTACTTGTATAACAAATTAAATGTTAAGGAATCAATACTTTTTGAACCACCTGACATTTGACTCACATTTTGAGAAAAAGCAGGAGAATGGCAGAGACTGAATCTGGTGGCCTTGAGTTTGTTGGCATTCGACGAACTGAACGTATGGAGTTCCTACAAACTAGCTTATATTGTAATCACTAGCAATTCTACCTTCTAGCATTTACATTTTAGGCAAATAGCTATTAAACTCTATTTTTTTTTTTTTAACATCTTTATTGGGGTATAATTGCTTTACAATAGTGTGTTAGTTTCTGCTTTATAACAAAGTGAATCAGCTATACATATACATATGTTCCCATATGTCTTCCCTCTTGCGTCTCCCTCCCTCCCACTCTCCCCATCCCACCCTTCCAGGCTGTCACAAAGCACCGAGCTAATATCCCTGTGCCTTGCGGCTGCTTCCCCCCAGCTATCTACCTTACTACGTTTGTTAGTGTGTATATGTCCATGACTCTCTCTCGCCCTGTCAAAACTCACCCCTCCCCCTCCCCATACCCTCAAGTCCGTTCTCCAGTAGGTCTGCGTCTTTATTCCTATCTTACCCCTAGGTTCTTCATGACATTTTTTTCCCCTTAAATTCCATATATATGTGTTAGCATACGGTATTTGTTTTTTTCTTTCTGACTTACTTCACTCTATATGACAGACTCTAGGTCTATCCATCTCATTACAAATAGCTCAATTTCATTTCTTTTTAAGGCTGAGTAATATTCCATTGTGTATATGTGCCACATCTTCTTTATCCATTCATCCGATGATGGGCGCTTAGGTTGTTTCCATGTCCTGGCTATTGTAAATAGAGCTGCAATGAACATTTTGGTACATGACTCTTTTTGAATTTTGGTTTTCTCAGGGTATATGCCAAGTAGTGGGATTGCTGGGTCATATGGTAATTCTATTTGTAGTTTTTTAAGGAACCTCCATACTGTTCTCCACAGTGGCTGAACCAATTCACATTCCCACCAGCAGTGCAAGAGTGTCCCCTTTTCTCCACACCCTCTCCAGCATTTATTGTTTCTAGATTTTTTGATGATGGCCATTCTGACTGGTGTGAGATGATATCTCATTGTAGTTTTGATTTGCATTTCTCTAATGATTAATGATGTTGAGCATTCTTTCATGTGTTTGTTGGCATTCTGTATATCTTCTTTGGAGAAATGTCTATTTAGGTCTTCTGCCCATTTTTGGATGGGGTTGTTTGTTTTTTTGTTATTGAGCTGCATGAGCTGCTTGTAAATTTTGGAGATTAATCCTTTGTCAGTTGCTTCATTTGCAAATGTTTTCTCCCATTCTGAGGGTTGTCTTTTGGTCTTGGTTATGGTTTCCTTTGCTGTGCAAAAGCTTTGAAGTTTCATTAGGTCCCATTTGTTTATTTTTGTTTTTATTTCCATTACTCTAGGAGGTGGGTCAGAAAGGATCTTGCTGTGATTTATGTCATAGAGTGTTCTTCCTATGTTTTCTTCTAAGAGTTTGATAGTTTCTGGCCTTACATTTAGGTCTTTAATCCATTTTGAGCTTATTTTTGTGTATGGTGTTAGGGAGTGATCTAATCTCATACTTTTACATGTACCTGTCCAGTTTTCCCAGCACCATTTATTGAAGAGGCTGTCCTTTCTCCACTGTACATTCCTGCCTCCTTTATCAAAGATAAGGTGTCCATATGTGCGTGGGTTTATCTCTGGGCTTTCTATCCTGTTCCACTGATCTATCTTTCTGTTTTTGTGCCAGTACCATACTGTCTTGATGACTGTTGCTTTGTAATATAGTCTGAAGTCAGGGAGCCTTATTCCTCCAGCTCCTTTTTTCGTTCTCAAGATTGCTTTGGCTATTCGGGGTCTTTTGTGTTTCCATACAAATTGCGAAATTTTTTGTTCTAGTTCTGTGAAAAATGCCAGTGGTAGTTTGATAGGGATTGCATTGAATCTGTAGATTGCTTTGGGTAGTAGAGTCATTTTCACAATGTTGATTCTTCCCATCCAAGAACATGGTATATCTCTCCATCTATTTGTTTCATCTTTAATTTCTTTCATCAGTGTCTTATAATTTTCTGCATACAGGTCTTTCGTCTCCTTAGGTAGGTTTATTCCTAGATATTTTATTCTTTTTGTTGCAATGGTAAATGGGAGTGTTTTCTTGATTTCACTTTCAGATTTTTCATCATTAGTATATAGGAATGCCAGAGATTTCTGTGCATTAATTTTGTATCCTGCTACTTTACCAAATTCATTGATTAGCTCTAGTAGTTTTCTGGTAGCATCTTTAGGATTCTCTATGTATAGTATCATGTCATCTGCAAACAGTGACAGCTTTACTTCTTCTTTTCCGATTTGGATTCCTTTTATTTCCTTTTCTTCTCTGATTGCTGTGGCTAAAACTTCCAAAACTATGTTGAATAAGAGTGGTGAGAGTGGGCAACCTTGTCTTGTTCCTGATCTTAGTGGAAATGCTTTCAGTTTTTCACCATTGAGGATGATGTTTGCTGTGGGCTTGTCATATATGGCTTTTATTATGTTTAGGAAAGTTCCCTCTATGCCTACTTTCTGGAGGGTTTTTATCATAAATGGGTGTTGAATTTTGTCGAAAGCTTTCTCTGCATCTATTGAGATGATCATATGGTTTATCTCCTTCAATTTGTTAATATGGTTTATCACATTGATAGATTTGCGTATATTGAAGAATCCTTGCATTCCTGGAATAAACCCCACTTGATCGTGGTGTATGATCCTTTTAATGTGCTGTTGGATTCTGTTTGCTAGTATTTTGTTGAGGATTTTTGCATCTATGTTCATCAGTGATATTGGCCTGTAGTTTTCTTTCTTTGTGACATCCTTGTCTGGTTTTGGTATCAAGGTGATGGTGGCTTCGTAGAAGGAATTTGGGAGTGTTCCTCCCTCTGCTATATTTTGGAAGAGTTTGAGAAGGATAGGTGTTAGCTCTTCTCTAAACGTTTGATAGAATTCACCTGTGAAGCCATCTGGTCCTGGGCTTTTGTTTGTTGGAAGGTTTTTAATCACAGTTTCAATTTCAGTGCTTGTGATTGGTCTGTTCATATTTTCTATTTCTTCCTGATTCAGTCTTGGCAGGTTGTGCATTTCTAAGAATTTGTCCATTTCTTCCAGATTGTCCATTTTATTGGCATAGAGTTGCTTGTAGTAATCTCTCATGATTTTTTTTATTTCTGCAGTGTCAGTTGTTACTTCTCCTTTTTCATTTCTAATTCTATTGATTTGAGTCTTCTCCCTTTTTTTCTTGATGAGTCTGGCTAGTGGTTTATCTATTTTGTTTATCTTCTCAAATAACCAGCTTTTAGTTTTATTGATCTTTGCTATTGTTTCCTTCATTTCTTTTTCATTTATTTCTGATCTGATTTTTATGATTTCTTTCCTTCTGCTAGCTTTGGGGTTTTTTTGTTCTTCTTTCTCTAATTGCTTGAGGTGCAAGGTTAGGTTGTTTATTCGAGATGTTTCCTGCTTCTTAAGGTGGGCTTGTATTGCTATAAACTTCCCCCTTAGAACTGCTTTTGCTGCATCCCATAGGTTTTGGGTCGTTGTGTCTCCATTGTCATTTGTTTCTAGGTATTTTTTTATTTCCTCTTTGATTTCTTCAGTGATCACTTCATTATTAAGTAGTGTATTGTTTAGCCTCCATGTGTTTGTATTTTTTACAGATCTTTTCCTGTAATTGATATCTAGTCTCATGGCGTTGTGGTCGGAAAAGATACTTGATACAATTTCAGTTTTCTTAAATTTACCAAGGCTTGATTTGTGACCCAAGATATGATCTATCCTGGAGAATGTTCCATGAGCACTTGAGAAAAATGTGTATTCTGTTGTTTTTGGATGGAGTGTCCTATAAATATCAATTAAGTCCATCTTGTTTAATGTATCATTTAAAGCTTGTGTTTCCTTATTTATTTTCATTTTGGATGATCTGTCCATGGGTGAAAGTGGGGTGTTAAAGTCCCCTACTATGAATGTGTTACTGTTGATCTCCCCTTTTATGGTTGTTAGTATTTGCCTTATGTATTGAGGTGCTCCTATGTTGGGTGCATAAATATTTACAATTGTTATATCTTCTTCTTGGATCGATCCCTTGATCATTATGTAGTGTCCTTCTTCGTCCCTTTTAATAGTCCTTATTTTAAAGTCTATTTTGTCTGATATGAGAATTGCTACTCCAGCTTTCTTTTGGTTTCCATTTGCATGGAATATCCTTTTCCATCCCCTTACTTTCAGTCTGTATGTGTCTCTAGTTCTGAAGTGGGTCTCTTGTAGACAGCATATATAAGGGTCTTGTTTTTGTATCCATTCAGCCAATCTGTGTCTTTTGGTGGGAGCATTTAGTCCATTTACATTTAAGGTAATTATCGATATGTATGTTCCTATTTCCATTTTATATATTGTTTTGGGTTCGCTACTATAGGTCATTTCCTTCTCTTGTGTTTCGTGTCTAGAGAAGTTCCTTTAGCATTTGTTGTAAAGCTGGTTTGGTGGTGCTGAACTCTCTCAGCTTTTGCTTGTCTGTAAAGGTTTTAATTTCTCCATCAAATCTGAATGAGATCCTTGCTGGGTAGAGTAGTCTTGGTTGCAGGCTATTCTCCTTCAGCACTTTCAGTATGTCCTGCCACTCCCTTCTGGCTTGTAGGGTTTCTGCTGAGAGATCAGCTGTTAACCTTATGGGGATTCCCTTGTGTGTTATTTGTTGTTTTTCCCTTGCTGCTTTTAATATGCTTTCTTTGTATTTAATTTTTGACAGTTTGATTAATATGTGTCTTGGCGTATTTCTCCTTGTATTTATCCTGTATGGGACCCTCTGTGCTTCCTGGACTTGATTAACTATTTCCTTTCCCATATTAGGGAAGTTTTCAACTATAATCTCTTCAAATATTTTCTCAGTCCCTTTCATTCTTTCTTCTTCTTCTGGAACCCCTATAATTCGAATGTTGGTGCGTTTCATGTTGTCCCAGAGGTCTCTGAGACTGTCCTCAGTTCTTTTCATTCTTTTTTCTTTATTCTGCTCTGCAGTAGTTATTTCCACTACTTTATCTTCCAGGTCACTTATCCGTTCTTCTGCCTCAGTTATTCTGCTATTGATCCTATCTAGAGTGATTTTAATTTCATTTATTGCATTGTTCATCGTTGCTTGTTTCATCTTTAGTTCTTGTAGGTCCTTGTTAACTGTTTCTTGCATTTTGTCCATTCTACTTCCAAGATTTCGGATCATCCTTACTATCATTATTCTGAATTCTTTTTCAGGTAGATTGCCTATTTCCTCTTCATTTGTTAGGTCTGGTGGGTTTTTATCTTGCTCCTTCATCTGCTGTGTGTTTTTCTGTCTTCTCATTTTGCTTATCTTACTGTGTTTGGGGTCTCCTTTTTGCAGGCTGCACTTTCGTAGTTCCCGTTGTTTTTGATGTCTGTCTCCAGTGGCTAAGGTTGTTTCAGTGGGTTGTGTAGGCTTCCTGGTGGAGGGGACTAGTGCCTGTGTTGTGCTGGATGAGGCTGGATCTTGTCTCTCTAGTGGGCAGGTTCACGTCTGGTGGTGTGTTTTGGGGTGTCTGTGGCCTTATTATGATTTTAGGCAGCCTCTCTGCTAATGGGTGGGGTTGTGTTCCTGTTTTGCTAGTTGTTTGGCATAGGTTGTCCAGCACTGTGGCTTGCTGGTCGTTGAGTGAAGCTGGGTGCTGGTGTTAAGATGGAGGTCTCTGGGATATTTCCACCGTTTAATATTATGTGGAGCTGGGAGGTCTCTTGTTGACCAGTGTCCTGAAGTTGGCTCTCCTACCTCAGAGGCAGAGCCCTGACTCCTGGCTGGAGCACCAAGAGCCTTTCATCCACACAGCTCAGAATAAAAGGGAGAAAAAGTAGGGAGAATTAGTAGAAGTATGAGTAAAGAAAGAAGGAAAGGAGGAAAGGAAGGAAGGAAGAAAGAAGCAAAGAAGGAAAGAAAGGAGGGAGGGAGGGAGGGAGGAAGGAAGGAAGGAGGGAAAGAAGGAAAAAAGACAGAAAGAAAGATGATACAGTAAAAATAAAATAAAGTATAATATAGTTATTGAATTAAAAAATATTTAGAAAAAAAAAAACAAAAAAAGGGACGGATAGAACCTTAGGACAAATGTTGGAAGCAAAGCTATACAGAGAAAATCTTACACAGAAGCATACACATACACCTTCACAAAAAGAGGTAAAGGGGGAAAAATCATAAATCCTGCTCCCTGAGACCACCTCCTCAATTTGGGGTGATTCGTTGTCTAAACGAGGGAAGGAAGGAAGGAAAGAAAGAAAGAACGAAGGTAAAGTATAATAAAGTTATCACAATTAAACTTAATTATTAAGAAAATAATTTTTTAAAAAAAGTCATGGACGGATAGAGTCCTAGGACAAATGGTGGAAGCAAGAGTATACAGACAGGATCTCACACAGAAGCATACACGTACACATTCACAAAAAGAGGAAAAGGGAAAAAAAATCATAGATCTCGCTCCTAAATTCCACCTCTTCAATTTGGGATCATTCCTTGTCTATTCAGGTATTCCACAGATGCAGGGTATATCAAGTTGATTGTGGAGCTTTAATCCGCTGCTTCTGTGGCTGCTGGGAGAGATTTCCCTTTCTCTTCTTTGTTCTCACAGCTCACAGGAGCTCAGCTTTGGATTTGGCCCTGCCTCTGCGTGTAGGTCGCTGGAGGGCGTCTGTTTTTTCGCTCAGACAGGACGGGGTTAAAGGAGCCGCTGATTCGGGGCCTCCGGCTCACTCAGGCCGGGGGTTGGGGGATGGGGGTAGGAGGGGCACTACGTGCGGGGCGGGCCTGCGGCTGCAGAGGCAGCGTGATGTTGCGGCAGAGGCCGGCGTGATGTTGCACCAGCCTGAGACCCGCCGTGCGTACTCCCGGGGAAGTTGTCCCTGGATCCCGGGAACCTGGCAGTGGCGGGCTGCACAGGCTCCACGGAAGAGGGGTGTGGAGAGTGACCTGTGCTCGCACACAGGCCCCTTGGTGGCGGCAGCAGCAGCCTTAGCGTCTCCCGCCCGTCTCCGGGGTCCGCGGTTTTAGCCGCGGCTCGCGCCCGTCTCTGGGGTTTGCGCTTTCAGCCGCGGCTCGCGCCCGTCTCGGGGGCTCGCGCCCTCAGCCGCGGCTCGCGCCCGTCTCTGGGGTTCGCGCTTTTAGCCGCGGCTCGCGCCCGTCTCTGGAGTTCCTTTAAGCAGCGCTCTTAAACCCCTCTCCTCGCGCACCAGGAAACAAAGAGGGAAGAAAAAGTCTCTTGCCTCTTCGGCCGGTGCAGGCTTTTCCCCGAACTCCCTCCCGGCTAGTCGTGGTGCACTAACCCCTTCAGGCTATGTTCAAGCCGCCAACCCCAGTCCTCTCCCTGAGCTCCGTCCAAAACCAAAACCCGAGCCTCAGCTCGCAGCCCCGCCCGCCCCGGCGGGTGAGCAGACAAGCCACTCGGGCTGGTGAGTGCCGGTCAGCACCGATCGTCTGTGCAGGAATCTCCCCGCTTTGCCCTCCGCACCCGTCGCTGTGCACTACTCCGCGGTCCCGATACTCCCCCCTCTGCCTCCCGCAGTCTCCGCCCGCGGAGGGGCTTCCTAGTGTGTGGAAACTTTTCCTCCTTCACAGCTCCCTCCCACTGGTGCAGGTGCCGTCCTTATTCTTTTGTCTCTGTTTTTTCTTTTGCCCTACCCAGTTACGTGGGGAGTTTCTTGCCTTTTGGGAGGTCTGAGGTCTTCTGCCAGCCTTCAGTAGGAGTTCTGTCTAAACTCTATTAATCTGCTAACACTAATACTGACATTTACATCAATGGCTATGCATCACCCCTCCTCACATCTCTTGGCCTTCTCTCTTACTTCAGCCCATGTTTCAACAGCGTTAATGCGGTGATTCTCTACAGTGCCTAGTCTGGGCCATGCAGCATGCTTTCCCCGACCAGAGCCTCCTCCAATCCTGTGGCATGGGGACACCCTCAGGAGCCCAATGGGCATTCAGACAAGTGCAACCACAAAGTCAGGGTACTTAACACACCCACAGGGCCAAGTACCATCAAAGAAGATCAGCAGCTTATTGATAATGCTTTCTGCTTTTGTCCTCTCTGGAGAGAGAGCTCCTCAAAAATCTGTTTGTGACAGGGAAAAGCAAACTGTCTAAATCTAATATGCAAAGAATTGATTAAACTATGGGACATCAATATGATGGAATACTACATGATACCTCATTAAGTGAAAAAAAGCAGGAATATGAAATAGCAAGTATACTACAATTCTATTTTTGTAATCCCTAAGTGTACAAATATATTTATAGAAAACAATAAAAAGACTGAGAATATATACACCAAAAAGAAAAAAGTTCTCACTTCTCCTATCTCTCATTCCTGCTCCCCAGGACCACTTCCCAAATTCATCACCTACAATGAATGCTTTCTTTGAGGGTCTGCTCTCTGAGAAACTCAGTTTAAGACAAACTGTATGTGAAACATATTTAAATTCTTTAATCTGAAGTACATTTGATTTGATTACAGATATTTTAAAACTTAATGATTATGTTTTGAACTCTAAATTACAATTTTGTGGGAGGGTATGTTTGAACAGAAGTAAACAGTCTCAATCAGATTAAAAATGTTTACCATATTAAAAGGAATGCAGGATGTAATTATATTCCTAACAATTGGAAAGTTTGTGAAGTTGTCTATCTTCCCTTTACTTTGAGTAAAACTTTCACAGTTACTAACATGCCTTTCAGTTTCTGACAGGTGCAGGCCGACCAAGGCTTTACGAATCATCCAGCTTCTCTAACTCTGGATGAAGATTCTGATCCCGTTTTTATCTAGGAGACTTTCCCCTATCATATACTGGCATAGCTGATCCTAGTAGAAGATTGCTTTCAATTAATATGACGGGGTCTTCCTGTGCAAGAGAGGATGAGAGCAATTACAAAACCAGAGAAAGGAAAAATGTAGAAACTGGACACGTAGGATGCATACAAATGTGACAAATCAGTTTGAAGCAAAGTGACCCTGGCCAGGGTCATGTATAGAGACGTGGGATTCACTGAATATGTACCGTTCTAACAGCTTGAGAAATAAGCATATGGTTTGTCTACTGGAACAAAGCAAAAGAAATTAAAGGGTAAAGAAAAAACGAAACTTTTTTAACAGCTCTAACTGAAAACCTAAGAGAGGAGTAGGGGATTACTCTTAAGAAGAACAAATAAATGTCCAGTACCCATGAGCCAATTGGAAGCCTCTAGACAAACAGACCATACCCAAATCCACAATGAAGACTTTTTCATAACATGGAAAGCAGCCGTTTGATTCAATATGAATAATACAAAGAGAGCTTATGGCTGAATACACAGAGGTTATCAAATGAGAAGAGCTTTATGAATGGCTGACAAACTATAGAATAAATTAGGCTATGGGGAAGTAAGTCTTAAAAGGAATAGAGCGATTGTGCTACCCTCTTCAATAGCTCGTATTATGTTTTAACTCACAATGTGCTTCTTCAAAGTAGAACAAATCTGAAGTAGTATTACTCAAATAAAATGCACCCTTGCTCTCAGGATTTTGCTGAGTCTATACCTGAGCCTTGGAAACTCAAGTAGATCTAAATGCTCCAGAGGCTTTCCTTATGTCTGTCATTCCTCATATACCTGTGTTTTTGGGGGGAAAAGGCTTTAAAATGACAGATATTTTCACACTGTTGATAATGAAGTTAACTCTTCCTGAGAAAATCTGAGGCTATGTAGTTTGACTAAGAACATGCCAAGAAAGTTCAATACTATTATCATGTTTGAAATTTCCCTGAAAAACAGGGGAGACAGGGAAAGGGATCGCTAACATTTTAAATTCTCTTCCACGCGCCACCTTGAACCCCACACCTTGTCTGATACACTCCAAAGAAAGTATGTCATGTGGATATTTAAGGGGAAAAAAAAAATCTTCAGATGATTAAATTAAGGCCATATCTCCCTTTTCCCTTTCTCTCTTCTTTACTGAGAATCCCTCAAAGCAAACAGTGCCTTCAAAAATGTAACCCCAGGGCTTCCCTGGTGGCGCAGTGGTTGTGAGTCCACCTGCCGATGCAGGGGACACGGGTTCATGCCCCGGTCCAGGAAGATCCCCCATGCCGCAGAGCAGCTAGGCCCGTGAGCCATGGCCACTGAGCCTGTGCTCCGCAATGGGAGAGGCCACAACAGTGAGAGGCCCGCATACCGCCAAAAAAAAAAAAAAAAAAAAAAAAAGAGGTTTTTCCTTCAGGGCAGCGCTCTTACAGCATTTTTCTGGGTGATATTTACTATCTGTATATAGACCTCCTCGTACCCCATCCTCACTTGTAGATTTGGGGAATGTCTTCTGAAGTAAACTTATACAAGAGTAGAAAAGGACACTCTGGGAAAGCAATCTACTTTGTTACTGCTTCTTTCGAGCCATCTTGGTCTCAATTCTTTTTAGGATCCATAAACGTATGAGATATCAGTCTATACGGTGGATTGAAACACTTTTATTTGTGGGATCCTGGGAATGAGGTAGGTGGTGTTTGGAAAGATCATGAGATCTAGAGTTAGGCCTGTGTTTGAAGCCTAGCTTTACCAGCTATGTGACACTGGGTAAAGTACATAATCTATTGAAGCCTCTTTTTTTTCTTCAGCTGTAAAATAATATTAATTAAATGATATAATGTACACAAAGTTCCTGCTAGGTTGCTCAGAAAATTTTAGTTTATTTCCTACAGGTAGCTCTCTGAACACTCAAAAGCTAGAATTAATGTATTTTAAAATTCTGTGGACTTCCCTGGTAGCGCAGTGGTTGGGAATCCACCTGCCTAAGCAGGGGACACAGGTTCGAGCCCTGATCCGGGAAGATCCCACATTCCGCAGAGCAACTAAGCCCGTGTGCCACAACTACTGAGCCTGTGCTCTAGAGCCCGCGAGCCACAACTACTGAGCCCTCCTGCCACAACAACTGAAGCCTGCACGCCTAGAGCCCGTGCTCCACAACAAGAGAAGCCACCGCAATGAGAAGCCCGCACACCACAACAAAGAATAGCCCCTGCTCACCACAACTAGAGAAAGCCCGCAGGCAGCAACGAAGACCCAACACAGCCAAAAAAAACAAAAAAATAAAAATAAAATAAAATTGTGTGTTTATTAAGGTAAATATAAAAGATTGCCTTGAAAAGTATTTCTTTAACCAAAAAGCTTACTCACTAGGTGGTTTGAATTTCTTTTCTATTTCTAAAATTCCTGTATGTATCCTCAGCAAACAATCACGATCTTTCTTCTGTACATTTAATAATTATACACTCAAACTCAAAAAATAATTTTTTAAAACAAAGCATCTGATGAAATAGCAGATTTGAACCCAATTAATAAAATAGCAAACAAAGGATATGTCATACTTATAACAAAAACCCAACTATTCAGGTGGCCTTCTAAATACAAAAGTAAATGCCATCTTGTAGTAGTATCATGTTTTCTTACAGGCAGTAACTGATATTACTGTCTTACTCATACCCCAGAATTTTAGGTGCTGGAAAATCTTAAATGCATCAATTTCCAAGCATTTATTTTGTAAAATTTCTGTTATTATTCTGATTTAAGAATTTATGTTTATGTTCAATATTAATTTTTTTTGATCTTGAGATTATTTATAATCAGTTCTTTTTCTAAGAAGCTTTTTCATGACTCTCAAACAGAACTGACAACACAACTCTTTTAACTAATGAATATATAATATAATAAGGAGCAAAATGCTAATCTATGTATGTCACAAACTGCCTTCTCAAGTAGGACCTTATTGTTATAGGTTCAGTTTTTCACTACCTTTGTACAGTGGGCTCTTCAAAGGTCTTTCTTTGTCTTACATGTAATGTTTGCTTGCCGGGACAGTGAATGTCTGTGTGTTGCTGTGTGCTGCCCCCTACCGGAGAAGGGCAAAGCTGTGTATTCAGGAATGGCATATTGCCTCAAGAAGCCTACATATCAGTTTTCTCACCTCTGAAAAAGACAGTGAAAGCAGCTCTTTTGCTCCTTTCCTGTTTGCCCATTTCTGTTCCCCTAACTTTAAACGAACCTAATTATAGGAATGAGGTCACTAAGCAATTGAAACTAACTCCTGACTTACGCTCCCCTGAATGCACACCACGCTCTGCCTAACCTGTTGATTCTTCTCCTAGATAAAAAGAACAATGAAGAATTAAGCAGTTAAAAAATGACTAGCTCTCTACTCCCAACAGCTCCTTTAGCAATCCTGAAGGCAGATCATGTGGGCAATATAACATCTGAATAAAGAGTCAGCCCGTGTGCACTCAATGGAGAATGATGCAGAACCCAACCTCCTGCCTTGATGATTCACTGAGATTCTCTGCCACCCTAATGCTCATTTTTCCCTTTAAAAACTGTCCTGGCTGAGCAGAATCTTTGGAGTTGGCCTCTGGACATGAGTCCACCTTCTCCCAGATTGCTAGCTT
Source organism: Phocoena sinus (assembly GCF_008692025.1). Taxonomy (NCBI): domain Eukaryota; kingdom Metazoa; phylum Chordata; class Mammalia; order Artiodactyla; family Phocoenidae; genus Phocoena; species Phocoena sinus. The sequence goes on from NC_045771.1 coordinate 83,671,364, forward strand.
TCCTAACTAAAGCACCTTCTTCTTTTTCTACTGACACTTGCCTCTCCAATTACTGGCTTATGAGCAACAAACTGCCAAACCTGGGGTCGGTAACAATAGACATTTAGGAATCAGAACGCTTACTTAAGCTTTCATATTTCACGTCCACTCTAGATTTATATTCCTAGTCAGTAAAACAGGCCATGTATCTAGTCAAACACACATCACAGTCAAAACGCCAGCAACTGATAGCGTCTTCCAAGTTATGGAAAAAATTAAGGCCAACATAATAGATATACTGATAAACTTGTGAGAAGCAGAGTTATACAAGCCTGGGTCTAAATCATACCTTCATTGTGCTGTGACCTGATCCTACATGCTAAAACTCAGTTTTATCATCTGTAAATTGTGATTAATAATGTTACTCCATAACATAGCCGTGAGAATTAAATTCCACGCATAAAGCACCTCACAGAGTTTCTGAGAAAAAAATACATGCTTAATAAATGCCAAAGAATGACAATCATTTAATGAGCTATGCATTTTCTGCAACTAAAAAGTTTCTCCAAAAGCAACTTCCCTCCCTACCTCAACATCTATCAATTAGAAAGGTGTTTCCTCTGTCAAAGGTTCCACCCTACACTCGTATTCTTTGTCTTACGCTCTATCACCTCACTTGCTGCTTTTCTCCATTAACGATTCCCTCTCTTACAGTTTCTTTTCTTTGTACTGAGTTTTCTTCTCCGATTATAAACATGCTTTCCTACTTTGACCTATAACCTTATCACAGGCTTCCCTTTCAAATCAAAATTACTAAATATTACTCTACATTGGCCACCTCCCTGTTACTCCTTAAACCTTCGTTGTACAGTACTACTTTTCACAACCTACCAAAACTCTTCTCTGCAAGGTCACCAATGTTTGATCTCGTTTTTGCCACACTGAGTATCCAAGTATCCATATCCCTATTCTTGCTCTGCATGAACTATTTGTAGCACTGACATGGTTTCTTCTTCAGTTTCAGGACACAGCTCTGTTTTACTCCCTTCTTAAATTTCGCCAACCCATTGACTGCTGAATTGTGGACATGCCCTTGAATCAGCATTTTGCCTCCTTCCTTTTTGCTCTGTAATGTGAATGATCTTATCTTTATTTTCATATTCTCTTATCACTCATCATCCCTCCGTGAGTCTCAAATCCATCATTCCCAGCAATATTTCCTCACACATACCATATAACTCAACACTTCTACTCCTACTTGTATACCCAAGAGAAAACATGCATTCACACAAAAACTGGAACATATATGGTCACACCAGCATTATTCATAACAGCTGAAAAGTATAAACAACCCAAATATCCAACAACTGATGAATGGATAAATAAAATGATACCATATAATGGTAATATGAAAATAAAATATGAAATCCATACAATGGGGTATTATTTCACAATAAAAAGAACTGAAGTACTGATACGTGCAACAATGTAGACAAACATTGAAAACATTACGCTAAGTGAAAGGAGTCAGTCACAAAAGGCCACACATCATTCCTTACGTATGACATATTTAGACTCAGCAAATCTACGGAGACAGAATGCACATTAACAGTTGATCAGGGCTGGGGAATGCGAGAGCTGATTAACTGCTCATGAGTCCATAGCTTCTTTTAGGAGAGAAGAAAATATACTAAAATTAGATCGTGGTAATGGCTGCACAATCACGTGACTATTCTAAAACTACCGTAGTGTATCCTTTACACAGGTGACTTGTTTGGTACGTGAATTACGTCTCAGTACAGCTACTGAAGGTAACTACACACACAAATAAATCACTAATAAGCATCCAAGTGACCTTTTAGAACCTTGTTTTTCCTTAGAATAAAGCATTTTTATTTTGAAAGTGTTTCTGAATTAATCCCATTATCACATCTTCCTGTGTTTTATGTATCTATTTCTTATCTAGTTAATTAGGCAGTCTTTGAACCTAGAGAGAGAATCCTATCTTTATTTACTGTTTTCTAAAAGAGCACAGACTAAGGAAACTAATAGAATACCAGATTCATTCTACTTAATGTGGAAACAGTGCATAATTTTTTTCAATCTGCAGTGACAACTCAAAGCCTGTAACCTTGAGTTTTCTTTATTGCTAAATTTTCAATCCTTCTAATTTGCAAATGGAAAATATGACTTTTTGGATGTCTATGACTACATACATATGGAGTATCCATATGTCTTCCAACAAGGTGATGTATCTAGTTGTTGAGAAAAAGATGATACCAAGGACAGATTATTTTTAGCTGCGGATGCAGTTATTCTGCAAAGAATTTGTCCTCTAAGGAAGCAATGTCAGGGTTTGTTTTTTTTAATGCCATGTATGACCTTTGCTTCACCAAGCTTTTTACTCCTGCAATAAAGTAAAGGTAAGTGACAGGAAAACGGGGCCACTTTTTTCAGAGTGAATTATCCGTCAAACACACAGTGAAGCTGATCAACATCAAACTTAGCTTGTTTTTAGTATCTTACTATCCACTTACTAGTATCTTACTATACCCACTGCTCAAGTTAATTCAGCATCACTCAAGATAGAGAGGACAGGTCTGGGGTTTTTTGGATTTTTTAATGCACATATTACTTTTCATAGGAAAATCGAGAGTACTGTTTTCTGTTACTTGATCCTATTGAATTATTGAATGTGATGAGGATCCACAGATCTTGATTCATCTAATCAGATTAGAACTACGAATGTTAACTCTGTTTCTTGAAATACACATTGAAAGACTGAAATGCACAGAGATTCAAAAGGAGAAAGTAAGACAAGCTTAGCAGAGAATAACTTACTTAAAAAAAAAAAAATTAACAATAAGATGGTGGGGTAGAAGGACGTGCTTTCACTCCCTCTTGTGAGAACACCAGAATCACAACTAGCTGCTGGACAGTCATCGACAGGAGGACACTGGAACTCACAAAAAAGATACCCCACATCCAAAGACAAAGGAGAAGCCACAATGAGATGGTAGGAGGGGCGCAATCACAGTAAAATCAAATCCCATAACTGCTGGGTGGGTGACTCACAGACCGGAGAACACTTCTACCACGGAAGTCCACCCACTGGAGGGAAGGTTCTGAGCCCCACGTCAGGCTTCCAAACCTGGGGGTCTGGCAACGGGAGGAGGAATTCTTAGAGACTCAGATGTTGAAGCCTAGTGGGTTCTGATTGCAGGACTTCGACTGGACTGGGGGAACCAGAGACTCCACTCTTGAAGGGCACAGAGAAAGTAGTGTGCGCATCTGGACCCAGGGGAAGGAGCAGTGACCCCAGGGGAGACTGAACCAGATGCACCTGCCAGGGTTGGGGGGGTCTCCTGCGGAGGTGGGGGTGGCTGTGGCTCACCATGGGGATGGGGACACTGGCAGCGGAGGTTCTGGGAGGGACTCCTTGGCATGAGCCCTCCCAGAGTCCGCCATTAGCCCCACCAAAGAGGCCAGGTAGGCTCCAGTGTTGGGTTGCCTCAGGCCAAACAATCACCAGGGAGGAAAACCAGCCCCATCCATCAGCAGAGAAGCAGATTAAAGTTTTACTGAGCTCTGCCCACCAGAGAAACAGTCACCTCTACCCACCACCAGTCCCTCCCATCAGGAAACTTCCACAAGCTTCTTAGATAGCTTCATCCACCAGAGGGCAGACAGCAGAAGCAAGAAGAACTACAATCCTGCAGCCTGTGGGGAAAAAAACCACATTCACAGAAAGATAGACAGATGAAAAGGCAGAGGGCTATATACCAGATGAAGGAACAGGATAAAACCTGTTAAATGAATTAAATTAAGTGAATTAATTAATGAGGTGGGGATAGGCAATTAATGAAGTGGAGATAGGCAACCTTCCAGAAAAAGAATTCAGAATAATGATAGTGAAGGTGATCCAGGACCTCGGAAAAAGAATGGAGGCAAAGATCGAGAAGATGCAAGAAAGACCTAGAAGAATTAAAGAACAAACAAACAGAGATGGACAATACAATAACTGAAATGAAAACTACACTAGAAGGAAACAATAGCAGAATAACTGAGGCAGAAGAACGAATAAGTGACCTGGAAGACAGAATGGTGGAATTCACTGCTGCAGAACAGAATGAAGAAAAAAGAATGAAAAGAAATGAAGACAGCCTAAGAGACCTCTGGGACAACATTAAATGCAACAACACGTGCATTATCAGGGTCCCAGAAGGAGAAGAGAGAGAGAAAGGACCCAAGAAAATATTTGAAGAGATTATAGTCGACAAATTCCCTAGCATGGGAAAGGAAATAGCCACCCAAGTCCAGGAAGTGCAGCAAGTCCCATACAGGATAAACACAAGGAGAAACATGCCAAGACACACAGTAATCAAATTGGCAAAAATTAAAGACACAGAAAAATTATTGAAAGCAGCAAGGGAAAAATGACAAATAATATACAAAGGAACACCCATAGGGTTAACAGCTGATTTCTCAGCAGAAACTCTACAAGCCAGAAGGGAGTGGCATGATATACTTAAAGTGATTAAAGGGAAGAACCTACAAGCAAGATTACCCTCCCCGGCAAGGATCTCATTCAGATTCGACGGAGAAATCAAAACCTTTACAGACAAGCAAAGGTAAGAGAATTCAGCACCACCAAACCAGCTCTACAAAAAATTGCTAAAGGAAATTCTGTAAGTGGGAAACACAAGAGAAGAAAAGGACCTACAAAAATAAACCCAAAACAATTAAGAAAATGCTCATAGGAACATACATACTGATAATTACCTTAAATGTGAATGGATTAAATGCTCCAACCAAAAGACACAGGCTTGGTGAATGGATACAAAAACAAGACCCATATATATAGCCTGTCTACAAGAGACCCACTTTAGACCTAGGGACACATACAGACTGAAACTGAGGAGACAGAAAAAGATATTCCTTGCAAAATGGAAATCAAAAGAAAGCTGGAGTAGCAATACTCATATACCACTGCAATGAAAAGAATAAAATACCTAGGAATAAACCTACCTAGGGAGACAAAAGACCTGTATGCAGAAAACTGTATAACAGTGATGAAAGAAATTAAAGATGATACCAACAGATGGAGAGATATACCATGTTCTTGGATTGGAAGAGTCAATATTGTAAAAATGACTACACTACCCAAGCAATCTACAGATTCAATGCAATCCTTTTCAAATTACCAATGGCATTTTTTAGGGAACTAGAACAAAAAATCTTAAAATTTGTATGGAGACACAAAAGACCCCAAAATAGCCAACGCGGTCTTGATGGAAAAAAACGGAGCTGGAGGAATCAGGCTCCCTGACTTCAGACTATACTATAAAGCTACAGTAATCAAGACAATATGGTACTGGCACAAAAACAGAAACATGGATCAATGGAACAAGATAGAAAGCCCGGAGATAAACCCACACACCTATGGTCAACTAATCTATGACAAAGGAGGCAAGGATATACAGTGGAGAAGACAGTCTCTTCAATAAGTGGTTCTGGGAAAACTGGACAGCTACATGTAAAAGAATGAAATTAGAACACTCCATAACACCATACACAAAAATAAACTCAAAATGGATTAGAGACCTAAATGTAAGACCGGACACTATAAAACTCTTAGAGGAAAACATAGGAAGAACACTCTGATATAAATCACAACGAGATCTTTTTTATCCACCTCCTAGAATAATGGAAATAAAAACAAACAAATGAGACCTAATGAAACTTAAAAGCTTTTGCACAGCAAAGGAAACCATAAACAAGACGAAAAGACAACCTTCAGAATGAGAGGAAATATTCACAAACGAATCAATGGACAAAGGATTAATCTCCAAAACATATAAACAGCTCATGCAGCTCAATATTAAAGAAACAAACAACCTAATCCAAAATGGGCAGAAGACCTAAATAGACATTTCTGCAAAGAAGACATACAGATAGCCAAGAAGTACATGAAAAGCTGCTCAACATCACTAATTATTAGAGAAATGCAGATCAGAACAACAATGAGGTATCACCTCACACCAGTTAGAATGGGCGTCATCAGAAAATCTACAAACAACAAATGCTGGAGAGGGTGTGAAGAAAAGGGAACCCTCTTGCACTGTTGGTGGGAATGTAAATTGATACAGTCACTATGGAGAACAGTATGGAGGTTCCTTAAAAAACTAAAAATAGAATTACCATATGATCCAGCCATCCCACTACTGGGCATATACCCAGAGAAAACCATAATTCAAAAAGACACATGCATCCTAATGTTTATTGCAGCACTATTTACAATAGCCAGGACATGGAAGCAACCTAAATGCACATCAACAGATGAATGGATAAAGAAGATGTGGTACATATATACAATGGAATATTACTCAGCCACAAAAAGGAATGAAACTGAGTCATTTGTTGAGAACTGGATGGATCTAGAGACTGTCATACAGAGTAAAGTAAGTCAGAAAGAGAAAAACAAATATCGTATATTAAAGCATGTATGTGGAAACTAGAAAAATGGTACAGATGAACCGGTTTGAGAGATGTAGAGAACAAACATATGGACACCAAGGGTGGGAAGTGGCTGGGGGGTGGTTGTGGTGTGCTGAATTGGGCGATTGTGATTGACATGTATACACTGATGTGTATAAAATGGATGACTGCTGTGAAATAAAATAAAATAAAATTCCAAAATTAAAAAAAAAAGATAGGAACCGTATCACTGGAAATATGTGACATCTCAGAGTAACACGAAAAGTGCTCTTTTTTCTCATATATGGTTGGTGACGGTAACAGTTTCAATTTTCACTCCCTTTCATATGATTAACTTTTTTTAAAAAGCATCTTTGTATATTGCTAATTCTTAAAGTTCTTATGTCTAAATATTTTTCTCTTTCCTTCTTATTCAGAAATATATTTTCTTAATGTATTTAATGATAAAGTTACTTACGATATACTGTGCATACGAAAAGTATTTTTATGGTTTCTCAAAGTTTTCCTATGCTTTATCTCCATTTTCCCCCAACAAAATTTCCAGTTCTTGGGTAGGGCAAACATTGCTATACATAGTTTACAAATGAAGGGATTGAGGTTTAGAAAGCTTGAGTAAGCAGAAAGCTTGCCTAAGGTTTGTGCTTAATAAGTAACACGATCAGGAATAATATCAGTCCTTTTGACGCTAAACTCAAGTGTTCCTCCTAAAATTTTAATTATTATTTACTTTTTAGATAAAAGAATCTTTGTTTTTCTTTTTTCAAACCACAAGTATAATACACACACATTAGAAAACAGTCAGATAACGTACAAATTTGTACAGTGAAACCTGAGAAGCCCCAAATTTTAAATTCCAGTGCTTACTATTGTTAAGTGTTTGCTGCCTCTTCTTTCATTTTCTTCCCTTATACACGTATCAGGATTTTTAACAAAATAGGTTTATATAACTATCTTAGCTCAGGCTGCCATAACGAAATACCCTGGACTAGGTGGCTTCAACAATAGAAATTTATTTTTCACACCTGGAGGATGGAAAGTCTAAGATCAAGATGCCTGCAAGTTAGGTTTTGTTCTGAGGCCTCTTCTCTTGGCCTATAGGCAGCCATCATCTCCCTATGGGCTTCTCATGACCTCCTCTTCCGGCACCCATGGGGAGAGAGAGCAAGCTCTCTGACATCTCTTCTTAAAGGACACGAATCCCCTCATGAGGACCCCACCCACCTTCATGACCTCATCTAACCCTGATTACCTCCCAAAGACCCCATCTCCAAATTCCACCACATTGGGGGTTAGGGCTTCGACATATGAATTTTGGGGGGACACAAACATTCAGTCCATAATGACAACATATATTTTTCTGCAAACTATTTTTATAAATTATATTTGTAAAATATTCCTTGTTAGTAAAAGCATGCTATTTCATTAACTGAATGACCATATATTAATCTACCAAATGGATTCAGTAAATCTTATTTATTGAATTATTACTAAAATGAATATTCTATTATGTATCATTTGTGCTTGAGTTGGCAGTTCCTATGATATAGAAAACTATACTGTCAAGTATGAACATTTATTAATTTAAATATTATTGCTATTAAAATTTGTTTCTTGAGAGAAATTCTATGAAGGAATGACAACCTTGGTCTTAAATAGGTTAATAGCATAAAGAAGTTTCACATCTACTATCTTTTTGATTCTTCCAGACACAATGTAAAATTAACAGAGTAGACATATTTAACCCTATTTTTACACATTAGGAAATCAAGCCATAGAGAGTTAAAAATTACTCATCCAAATTCACATTTGAATAAGGACCAGAATTAGAATTCAGGCCCAAGTCTGTCGGAGTCAGCGATTCATCTTCTTTATTTTCTCTGATATACTCGCAGAAACAAAGAACCACGTGGGAAATGTGCACTGTTCACTTTGAATCTACAGCTCTCTGCTGCTGGGATTCTCTTCAGACTGCTTCCATTATCTGTTTGCCCAGTCTCACTTTTTCTCTACAGGGCATTTTTTCCCAAATGCACTTCAAACTCAGAAAATGGCTACTTCCCAATTCTTTGTCACTTTCCTTGGACTTGACACTCTAGACTGTGCCTTTACAGACAGCAAAAGAAACTTGGAGAACAAGAAATGCCAGCAAAAAACATACAAAGCTCCATAGCACAGTTCTGCTACCTACACACAGCTTCTTCATAATTTAATGGGAGACGTTCAAGGTCATGGAAAAGACAAGGAATAAATACGTGTATTAAATACCTGTACGTCATAACCTTTAGTCAATGGAAGATATATAAGCAGATCTCTTTCTGACTGTGCTGGTAGCTCTGTTGATTTTTGTTTTTTTATCTACAGAGGTCATTTCGCCTCTGTTTATAGCTGTCCTTTCAACAAAATAGAACGTGTTCTACCAAAAACGAAAACTCACTACTCTAATGAACAGAAATTCAATTATCATGGCCTGGAAAGAAACTGGAGCATGACAAGGATTATGCTTATAATTTGTGTTGCCAATAAACACCAGAAATTTCATCAAGTAAATAACCAAGACAAATCTTGTGCCTAAAACATTACATGAATTAATATATGCAAAAGTGGGCACAATCACAGGAAACGTGATCAGCCACTAATTAGCAAATACCAGTGTTTCAAGAATGGTTATGTACTTTATGTCCAAACCCCAAATTATATCGTAAGCCTTAGAGAAGTCATTAAATATGCCCCCTCCCCCACAAAGTTTCTCACTGTCCCCTTTATTTCCTTCCCTTTCTTCACTTTCTCATAGTGACTGAATTATCATCAGCTGAATATTTATTGAGGTTAAAGTGTCTTCTTTTAAAATTCAAATTTTTCTCAAAGGATTTAGAAGTGAGTGTGGGTTATCAGCTATTCATACTTTGGGTATCAGATAGTATAATCTAATTGCTTTCTTTTCAGATCCAGCTGACATCAGATTCAATATGAGATTGCCAATCTGAATGGAGCTAAAAGGTTTAGCACAGGGTGCTTTAAAGGGAGCAGAGAAGGTGGTCATGTGTGGGTTCTTGGTGCCTCAGGGGTGTTGGACAGTAAGAGAACACTGAGCCAGGAGCACAGGAGAGAGCGCGCCCTCAGCTGACCTGAGCCAAGGGAAACAAGGATGATGTCAAAGCCAAACTCGGTCCTCACTGATGTCTCTCTAAGGGACTTGTCTTTGAGGGGACAAGTAAGGTGTAAGAAAAAGCATCTTAATTTACAACCTTTCTACTTTTATAGGACAATATTAAAGCTTCCCAATTACAGTTCTTAGATCTACGCATCTCATCTTTCCAACATCTTCTCATCTTCTGCCCTTCCCAATATCCCTAAGCTGCTTCCCCTGTGACTCAACCTACTGTTCCCCTTGCTCTCTCTCTGGTTTCAACGCTCTTTGGTATGGAGAAACGAATGTAGGCATCACCAGCTCACGCAGCCTCATTACCCTACCGTCTGAGGGCTATCTGCCACATCATGCTCCACTAGTGAACTCCAAACCAAAGGAAGGCTAAATATGGAATTCAAAAATTACCAAGCAGGTCTATTTCTTCTTCATCCAGAAAAGGGCATCACACCAGCATCAACACCAAACAGACTTTAAAAGGCCACCGCTTAGTAAAATTGCTGAACTATCTGGTTCATAGAGTTTATTTTTCTGTTTCTTAAAGGTTATTCTTGGATTCCAAAACAGATTCACAAAGAAATACGCCCAACCTAAGAGCTTATCTTGACTTGGATAATCATACATAAGTACTTCAGCTTATACTAAAATGGAAATGTTTTCCCTTCCACCTATTAGAAACAGTTCATAATGTTTTCTCTACGTAGTCCAAAATGCTAATCTCTCAAATATAGACTGCTGAGTGTACTGAGACAGGTGTAGACTTGTTCCTCTCTTCATAGGCTGATTAATTTTTGCTGTAATTTTTTGACTGCCAAACTAAACTCATGCCATTGTGTTTGTTGATCCATATCAGAACACTGGCAAGGCTTCACACTTTGCTGGAATTTAGATTAATACCTTGATATGCCTTTAGTTATTGTCTTGATTTATGACATTTCATTTGGTTTTTGTACAACTTTTAAATTTCATTATCTAGTTGTCTAATCATCATTAACTTTTTTCTTGCAGTCTTTCTTGGCCATGTTTATCGTACTAATTCACGTATTGTAACCTACACTCAATATTTTTAGGTCTTAATTTTTACTCTCATTCTACAATCCAAACTATTTGTATGTTTATAACATTCTGTGAGATGTTTTATTTTTATACATTATAAACTTTTTATCTTCCAGCATTCTTTATATTGTATTAATGTATTTCTATTTTTTACAAATAAATTTTTATTTTTTGATTCCAGTTCTTTCATTTTTAAGTCACATATTACTTCTTTAAATACGCTTTTTTTATTTGTACCTATTTCTGTTTTCATCCCTTTTGACTATCTGCTTTCCATTTGTTAATTTACTTCAACTTTCCATATTTATTTTTCCTCCCAATGTTTTAAATAAATTGTTTTATGATAGTCACAGTGATTATGGCCATGCGTTAGGCATATGGATAAAGTCCACACCACAAGTCAGGGAACTGGGAAGCCTCCTCAGACTCAGCTGTCCATGCAGCTACTGCTCTAAATCTCTAAACGGATATCCTATCCTTTCAAGGAATGGTTTCCACAAGTCCTTGTAATAACCAGCCCTTAACAATAACAGGATTTTTCTCATAGAGAAAATTATTCCCTCGAGTAGATGTTTTATCATTGGATGCTATACACCTATTTCCTTATATAATGAGCTTTTGTTTTTATTTGTTTAATGTCTGTTCTATGACATACATAAATATTAGACTTGGAGAAATGTGTTAACAGCCTGTTTTGATTAAGACACTGATGTCTGGATACAGAGGGACCAGGTGGCACTGATCCTCCTAGTAGATGTTCATGGCAGGAAGCACAGGAAAATGCTACCATTTCAACATTTGCTACCTGCTAATGAATTTATTAGCAAGTTGGTCCTCCTTTTTCTTGGGTCCATGGGAAAATTTTCTTGGTGCGTGACTCATCTCCCTCCCTTCATTTTGATGGTCTAGGGGAACCTGGATAGACAGGAGGTTATCCTGATACGCATTTCTATAGGTCATTGGTGTACCTATTCAGCGGCTTCCATAACTTTTCAGAAACTTTCTGTGGGCCTGGACCAATGGAGAAAGATAGAATCTAAGAAAAGGGGAAATATTTGATTCATTCTGTATATTGCCTGAAATAGGGAGAAACAGATGGACCTCTCCCTGTTTTTTATAAATTATTATTATTTTTGCTTTTTCTCTATAGGTAAAGAATAAGGTACTTTCGAAACTGAAAATATGGTTACTCTAAGAATAAATTAGAAAGATTCAACATGTAAAAAGTAGGTTTAGCCTTTTCAAGAGATGACATAAGAATTCAATAAAACTAATCCTGAGTATAAGTTCAAGGATGCAAGACTGAAAAGTGATTGTAAATGAAGAAGCTCTTATCGTGGTCAATTTTTTTCTCTGTCTGAATTAAGAAATGTGTTCATGAAAGGAAATTTTTCTAAAAAGCATCTACAAAAAAGAGAAAAGAAAGAGAAAACTGGCATGATATTGCCAGCATCTTTTCAGGGGTGCCTTGTCCCACAGACATTCTATATGGCATGCATATATATATATATATATATATATGGTGAAAGTGTACCATTGGGTATCATGGTTTAATGAAGCATTAACAGCATCCAAGTTTAATGAAACATTAACAACATCCAGTGAAACCCCGGTATTCTCATTATTTACAGGCCTGTGGTCAATTTCATCATCTGTGAAATGGGAAAAATAACAGTATCTAATGTATACTATGAGGTTTAAATAATGTAATGTAAGTACAACTCCTACAACATCATAAGTGCTCAATAAATAGAAGGTATCTTTAGTATTATATACTATCAAACTTAGGATCTGTAACTGCTGTTACAAGTATTACAAGAGTCTTGTAGACATACATATAATAAGTGTAGTATTTTAGAGCCTTTGTTAAATAAGCAGTGACATTATAAAATATTTTTTTGTCTTATAATTCTAAGAAAATGTGTTGATTTTTGCCTGAGGCTATTGTCCAATTAAATACAATTCATAAGTAATCAGTTTGTTTTAAAATCTGGGGTGCAGCTTGTTCAATAGGCCAGGAGCCCTTCTATCAAAGCACATTAATTACAAACTGCTGTGTTAGTCAGCTTGGGCTACCTAAAGAAAATGTAGACTGAGTACCTTAAACAGACATTTATTTTCTCAGAGTTAAAGACGCTGGGAAGTCCAAAATCAAGGTCTGACAGTGTTCAGCTTCTGGTGACAACTGTCTTTCTGGCTTGCAGACAGCTGCCTTCTAAGGCCACAGTCCTATCAGACCAATACCTCACTCTTATGACCTCGTTTAACCTAATTATGTCCTAAAGACCCTATCTTTAATACAGTCACATTACATGTTAGGGCTTTAACATATAAATTTTGCAGGGACAGTTCATAGCAACTGTCTAGTCCAATTTAAAAGAATTGTCATCATACTTTGAAGAATATGCAGCATGCTTTCAGAGCACTCAAGTGAGCAGAAGTCCAGGAATAATACAGAAGGCAATTTTTTTCCCTTAATGAAAATAGTTAGATCCTTATATTAACATGAGAACACATTCAGTTCCATAGACCAAGGTCTTTGTTTTCCAGCTATGAAAAGAAACAGATTAGTGGAGAAGGGCTATCTGCTATGTTGGGATGTTTACTATTAGGTATCAACTTAAGACATTTATTAGGAAAGTTTCTTCATTTCTAAATAATAGTTGTAGTAAGCCCAATTTGCTTACATATATTATCCCCCAAGGCAGGCAACCAGGAAGATGAGTTAAATATATTTTATCATAGAAGGATGATGATAATCCTTTATTAAGTAATCTTATCTCCATTTTAGTTGGGATCTTTATGCCTAAAATGAGATGTGTTCATTGAAGTCAGGTTTTCATTTCGTCACTGAATATGCAAAACCGCATGTTAAATTCCTTGGTTTTTTGCTCATCAATGTTAGTCACCACAGGTAACCTCTTATGTGGTAATCCTTACGTATCTACAGAGAAGCCAATATAAATTTTTGCCTCACCTATAATGTAGTCATTTCACGTTCACGGAGCAATCTATGAAGTCATAAAATCAAATATACAGTCAATATGAGATACTCTGTAAGAAAATGTACATAACATATATAAAACATGTATGAAATCTGTGGACAAAAAGTAAGAAGAAATCCTTGTAAGAAATCCAGGCCTTTCTAGTATTACTGTCTATGTAAGAGAAGGTTTTGTATTAATATACAAGAGGAAGGATTTAATAATAAAACAGAATTTCGATAGAACTAGAGAACAATCATGTTCATGTTACCTGTAAATTCTGAGGTTTCTAAGAAAAAAACATTAATGTTCCAAATAGTTAGGATCAGTATTTTCATAGGATGAGAGATGAGTTGTTACCACAAGTAAGGAATGACACTTCAGATCAGCTAAATACATTATCAAAGTAAAGCACTAATCACACAGGAAATACCTTTTCCTTCAGGTCTGAGAAGGAGTGCTGGGTTTTGACCTTCTATCTGATGGTCCCTAGGTTGTTATAAAGATTAGCTCAAAGGCTAACCGATATTTTTAGTTTCACATACACAGACACTTAAAAATAAAACTTGTAAAAGAACAATCATCTTTTCTGGGACTGTTGTTCATTGTTATCACATGGTTTATGTTTTTCCTTTATATATTCTTACTTCAATCATACTGTATTTATAATACTTTGCTCTTATTTTTTTAAACATTTAGAAAAGAGTTCATAATAATAATTTTTCTTAAATAATGACCAAGGTTATGATCATTTGTGGAATTTTATAGATTGGTCCACATCTTATTTACACTCTATGCATCAAGGGATGGCTGACCATGAGAGTAAAATAACATAATTTTGCACTGGGTGTTAATTTTGGTTACAGTTACACAGCCATTTTTTAAAAATATTAAAAACTTAACTCTTTGGGAACACAATACTCACTTTTTTTAATAAGTGGAAAATAAGCAAAACTGACACACTATTAAGATCTCAATTTAAAAGCAGTTTTGGTGACTTGAAAAGTAATTTGCCAAGCTACAGATGTCTAGTATAATTGGATCTTTATATATTAAAAAGCATATAAAGCTATATACCCCACCAGTTTTTCTGGAAGTCAGCAGAATATCCCAGAGTCAATCATACAGCACAGCTTGAACTAATAATGGACACTTAGGATAATCAGACTAAGCAACTCATTTGGGACTGAAACAAGCAGTTCCTAACTCTAGTCTCCTGGGCCGTCATTTGAATATATTATTATTCAAATAACTAATGAGACAGGAAGAACTCGAACCATAATTGACTTGCATCCTCTTGGGAAGTCAGCTCTGAGAGTAGATCTAAATAAATTCCCCAAGTGTACTGTAGACAGAAATATTGTAATTAATTGGCTAGTCACGCCCAAAGCACTGTGGCTGAAACAACTGCCCAATTCCTCCTTTATCCACTGCTAGACTCCAACCTCTCTAGGAAACATTAAAACCTACCTCCACATATTCTGAAATAAAGGTGTGATTTAAAACATGAAATGTGATTTAGAGAAATATGTACATTATATTTTTCCAAAGAATATGGTGCAAAGAAAATAAAAGCACCTATAGATGGTACAGTACAGTTCTAGATGTCACAGAAGTTCCATTATATTAAATATATATTTATATTACTATAAACAATCATTATTACTACTATATAACGTGCTCTGTGTTCTAAAATCTAATTTATTAATTTTTTTAATTGTAAAATTTTAAACATGGCTAAAACTATTTATTGCCAAATGCTAGTAAAATAAGAATAAAAATATTTTTTATATATATATATATAACACAACTATCAGAAAGAGGGAAGAAAAGGGAACAATAGAGATGAGAAATTTCAACACATCTTGGAAGATTGAAAGCATGCAGAGAAGTGGGAAACTGACATTTTAGAGCAGAGATAGCTAAAACCTGGGCCCCTTTAGAGGAACGTCCTGGCAAAAAGGGTGTAATTTTTTCATAGAGCCTAGGAGTGCATATTGAAAAAGGTAATGTGAGATATGGAGTAGATACAAGGAGATTTATTGAAATTCTACATTAATGTAGTCTCCAGATCTGGTCCTCCAATGACTACATTCCTCCAATGACCCCCAAAGACCCAAAGGTTCCATTGTACAGAATAACTGAATCAGAATTTCTAGACTAGTGTAGGAGAAATAGGAGAGTAACAAGAGGTAAGAGGTAAGAGGCTAAAATTAGGGGAACTAATTCAATGGTGAAACCATTAAGGGCCCCATTCCTAGACCATTTCTAGTATGAGCTCCAGCAAAGTGGACACTACCTGAAACTGTTCTATAGGCAGGAGGTCATAGATTCTTCTCTAGGAAAATGGAATGGCCCCAGAAAATGTGATATATGAATATAGGGATTAGGTGGTACCCAAATAAAAACATTATCTAACTGGAAGCCCAGAAGTCAGCAAACACTATTATGTGCATGTAGCTTCAAATTCACTCAAATACAAACAGACAGCCAAGGGTCAGCAGGACAATGAAGTATGCTTCCAACCTGGAAAAAAAAAAAGGGACCAAACTAAACAAGCAAGCAGAAGAAAAGGAATTGAGGAAGCCAGACAGAATATAAAAATTCCAAAATTAATATACTCAGAATAGGAACATAGAATAATATACGAAGGCAAAAAAATGAAGACATAGTAAAAAGGCGAAAAGAACAGGAAAAAGCTGTTGCAAATTAGTAAGATAGCAGATATTTTAAAAATTCAACAAAAAGTTTTGACAAATATAGGGAAAATCTCCCTATACACAAACAACAGATGGAAAACCACCACCACCAAAAAAAAAAAAAAAGACAAAGCAACATATCATTGGAGAAAAACTGGTAAGAAAATTAGAGGATCATTCCAGGTGGGCCAACGTCCAACTAAAAACAGTTTCAGAAAGAGAGAAGAAAGGCAAGAAATTATTATTCTCCAGAATTGAAAGATTTATGTTCTGGATACTAGTGCCAACAAAATACCCTAGCATTTAGCTGCTTTAAATAACCGTTTAATCGTGCTCATAGCTTCAGGGATTATGAGTTTCGACAGGAACAGGGAGAATGGCCTCTTTTCCACAGTTCCTGGACCCTCTCCTGGGGAACACCTGATGGCTTGAGGTGACTGAATGGTGGTGTGCTGGAATCATTTGGAGGCACTTTCATGCATATACCTGGCAACTGGTGCTGGCTTAACACCTGTGACCTCAGCTGAGTCCATATGAACTACATCTGGCCTCTCCAGGTGGAGAGGCCTCACACGCAACGGAAGTAACAAGGTAATGAAATTTCTTACACGGTGGCTCAAGCCACCAGTCTGAGTGCTTCAGCATGAAATACAGAAGATCCATCACCTTTTGTGGCATAACCTTGGAAGGTCACACATCATTTCCAATGCAGCTATTGGTTATAAACAAGTGACTAAATCTAGCCCATATTCATGCAGATGAGACACAGAGCCCCACCTCTCTCCTGGAGGTGTGTCAAAGATTTGCAGATAAAACTGCCCCATGCCTGAATGTCAGAATAAAGGCCTTGCATAAGGACTATAAAATTTCCTACACCAAAGCACTGACAGTAAAATTTCAAAACATTTAATATTTATTTCAGAAGTTTCTGCAAGGGGAAAAATAACCAAATATAAAAGTGGTGTGGGAATTCTGAAGGTTTACACTAGAATCTACAATAATATATCAATGCCTCCAAATTTCTAAAGACGCAATTTTTGACAAAGAAGGGAAGAAAATTAAATGAGGAAAAATAATCTTTTCAACAAAAGGCGCGCTAGGACAATGAAATACCCACAACCAGAAGAATAAAGGGGTCTCTCTCCTTCACATCATATGTAAAAAATTAACTTAAAAAGAGTCAAACGTCCAAATATAAGAATGCTTCTTGCATCTTCAAAACTCTTAGAAGAAAACACAGCTACAAAGCTTTGTGAATTTGGACTCCCTCTTGTGAGAGCACTGGAATCACAGCTAACTGCTGAACAATAATCAACAGCAAGACACTGGAACTCAGCAAAAAAGATGCTCCACATTCAAAACCAAAGGAAACACCACAGTGAGACGGTAGGAGGAGTGCAACAACAATAAAATCAAATCCCGTAACTACTGGGTGGGTGACTCACAAACTGGAGAACACTTATACCACAGAAGTCCACCAACTGGAGTAAAGGTTCTGAGCTCCACGTCAGGTTTCCCAACCTGGAGGTCCGGCAACAGGAGGAGGAATTCCTAGAGAATCAAACTTTAAAGGCTAGCAGTATTCGATTCCAGGACTTGGAGAGGACTGGGGTAAACAGAGACTCCACTCTTGGAGGACACACACAAAGTAGTGTGCACATTGGGACCCAGGGGAAGGAGCAGTGACCCCATAGGAGATTGAACCAGACCTACCTGCTAGTGTTGGAGGATCTCCTGCAAAGACAGAGGGTGGCTGTGGCTCACCATGAGGACAAGGACACTGGCAGCAGAAGTTTTGGAAAGTAGTCCTTGGCCTGAGGCCTCCCAGAGTCTGCCATTAGCCCCAGCAAAGAGCCGGGTAAGCTCCAGTGTTGGGTCACCTCAAGCCAAACAACCAACAGGGAGAGAACCCAGCCCCAATCATAAACAGACAAGCAGAATAAGTTTTATTGAGCTCTGCCCACCAGAGCAACACCCAGCTCTAACTAACCACCAGTCCCTCCCATCAGGAAACTAGCACAAGCCTTTTAGATAGCTCTTCAACCAGAGGGCAGACAGCAGAAGCAAGAAGAAATACAATCTTGCAGCCTGTGGACAAAAACCACATTCACAGAAAGATAGACAAGATGAAGAGGCAGAGGGCTATGTACCAGAGGAAGGAACAAGATAAAACCCCATAAAAACAACTAGATGAAGTGGAGATAGGCAAGCTTCAGAAAAAAAAATTCAGAATAATGATAGTGAAGATGATCCAGGACCTTGGAAAAAGAATGGAGGCAAAGATTGAGAAGATGCAAGAAATGTTTAACAAAGTCCTAGCAGAATTAAAAAACACCTAGAAGAATTAAAGAACAAACAAACAGATGAACAATACAATAACTGAAATGATAAAGACACTAGAAGGAATCAATAGCAGAATAACTGAGGTAGAAGAAAGGGTAAGTGACCTGGAAGACAGAAAGGTGGAATTCACTGCCGTGGAACAGCATGGAGAAAAAAGAATGACAAGAAATGAAGACAGCCTAAGAGACCTCTGGGACAACATTAAACACAACAACATTCACATTATAGGGGTCCTAGAAGGAGAAGAGAGAGAGAAAGGACCCAAGAAAATATTTCCCTTGTTAGTGAAGTCAAAAACTTCCCTAACATGGGAAAGGAAACAGCCACCCAAGTCCAGGAAGCAAAGAGAGTCCCAGGCAGGATAAACCCAAGGAGACACATACTGACACACATAGCAATCAAACTAACAAAAATTAAAGACAAAGAAAAATTATTGAAAGCAGCAAGGGAAAAACATCAAATAACACAGTAGGGAACTCCCATAAAGTTAAAAGCTGATTTCTCAGCTGAAACTGCATGCCAGAAGGGAGTGGCATGATATATTTATGATGAAAGGGAAGATGAAAGGGAAGAACCTACAACCAAGATTACTCTACCTGGCAAGGATCTCATTCAGATGTGATGGAGAAATCAAAAGCTTTACAGACAAGCAAAAGCTAAAACAAATCAGCACCACCAAACCACCTCTACAACAAATGCTAAAGGAAGTTCTCTATGCAGGAAACACAAGAGAAGAAAAGAACCTACAAAAACAAACCCAAAACAATTAAGAAAATGGTCACAGCAACATACATATCAATAATTACCTTAAACGTGAATGGATTAAATGTTCCAACCAAAAGACACAGATTCGCTGAATAGTTACAAAAACAAGACCCATATATATACTGTCTACAAGAGACCCACTTCAGACCTAAGGACACATACAGACTGAAAGTGAGGGGATGGAAAAAGATATTCCATGCAAATGGAAATTGAAAGAAAGCTGGAGTACCAATACTCATATCAGATAAAATAGACTTTAAAATAAAGAATGTTACAAGAGACAAGCAAGGATAATGATATATAATGATCAAGGGATCAATCTAAGAAGAAGATATAACAATTATAAATATATATGCAACCAACATAGGAGCACCTCAATACATAAGGCAACTGCTAACAGCAGTTATAAGAGAGGAAATCGAGAGTAACACAGTAATAGTGGAGGACTCTAACACCTCACTTACACCCATGGAAAGATCATCCAGATGGAAAATTAATAGGGAAACACAAGCTTTAAATGACACAATAGACCAGATAGACAACTGATATTTATAGGACATTCCATCCAAAAACAGCAGATTACACTTTCTTCGCAAGTGCACACGGAACATACTCCAGGATCGATCACATCTTGGGTCACAGATCAAGCCTCAGTAAATTTAAGAAAATTGAAATCATATCAAGCATCTTTTCTGACCACAACGCTATGAGATTAGAAATCAATTACAGGGAGAAAAACGTAAAAAACAAACACATGGTGGCTAACAATACGTTACTGAATAACCAAGAGATAACTTAAGAAATCAAAGAGAAAACAAAACCAAAGAAATCAAAAACCACCTAGGGACAAATTACAATGAAAACACAACGATCCAACACCTATGGGATGCAGCAAAAGCAGTTCTAAGAGGGAAGTTTATAGCAATAAAAGCCTACCTCAAGAAACAAGAAACATCTCAAACAATCTAACCTTACACCTAAAGAACTAGAGAAAGAAGAACAAACAAAACCCAAAGTTAGCAGAAGGAAAAAAAAATCATAAAGTTCAGAGCAGAAATAAATGAAATAGAAACAAAGAAAACAACAGCAAAGATCAATAAAAGTAAAAGCTAGTTCTTTGAGAAGATAAACAAAATTGATAAACCTTTAGCCAGACTCACCAAGGAAAAGAGGGAGAGGACTCAAATCAGCAAAATTAGAAATGAAAAAGGAGAAGGTACAACAGACACGGCAGAAAGACAAAGCATCCTAAGAGACTACTACAAGCAACCCTATGCCAATAAAATGGACAACATGGAAGAAATGGACAAATCCTTAGAAAGGTATAATCTTCCAAGACTGAACCAGGAAGAAATAGAAAATATGAACAGACCACTCACAAGTAATGAAATTCAAACTGTGATTAAAAAATCTTCCAACAAACAAAAGTCCGGGACCAGATGGCTTCACAGGTGAATTCCATCCAACATTTAGAGAAGAGCTAATACCCATCCTTTTCAAACTCTTCCAAAAATTGCAGAGGAAGGAACACTCCCAAACTCATTCTATGAGGCCACCATCACCCTGATTCCAAAACCAGACAAAGATACTACAAAAAAACGAAAATTACAAACCAATATCACTGATGACTATAGATGTAAAAATCCTCAACAAAATACTAGCAAAGGCAGAAACAAACAACACATTAAAAGGATCATACACCATGATCAACTGGGATTTATCCCAGGGATGCAAGCATTCTTCAATATATTCAAATCAATCAACATGACACACCATATTAACAAGCTGAAGAATAAAAACCACATAACCATCTCAATAGTTGCAGAAAAAGCTTTTGACACAATTCAACACCCATTTATGATAAAAACTTTCCAGAAAGTGGGCATAGAGGGAAGCTACCTCAACATAATAAAGGCCATATATGACAAACCCACAGCAAACATCACTCTCAATGGTGAAAAACTGAAAGCATTTCCTCTAAGATCAAGAAAAAGATAAGGATGTCCAGTCTCACCACTATTATTCAACATAGTTTTGGAAGTCCTAGCCATGGCATTCAGAGAAGAAAAAGAAATAAAAGGAATACAAATTGGAGAAGAAATAAAACTGTCTATTTTTGCAGATGACATGATACTATACATAGAGAATCCTAAAGATGCCACCAGAAAAGTACTATAGGTAATCAATGAATTTGGTAAAGTTGCAGGATACAAAATTAATAAACAGAAATCTCTTGCATTCCTATATACTAATGATGAAAAATCTGAAAGAGAAATTAAGGAAACACTCGCATTTACCACTGCAACACAAAGAATAAAATACCTAGGAATAAACCTACCTAGGGAGACAAAAGACCCGTATTAAAAAAACTATAAGACACTGATGAAAGAAATTAATGATGATACAAACAGATGGTGAGATATACCATGTTCTTGGATTCGAAGAGTCAACATTGTGAAAATAACTATATTACACAAAGCAATCTACATTCAATGCAATCCCTATCAAATTACCAGTGGCTTTTTTTTTTTTTTTTTTTTTTTTTTTTTACAGAACTAGAAGTAAGACTCTTAAAATTTGTATGGAGACACAAAAGACTCCAAATAGCCAAAGAAGTCATGAGGGAAAAAAACAGAGCTCAAGGAATCAGACTCCCTGACTTCAGACTATACTACAAAGCTACAGTAATCAAGACAATATGGTACTGGCAGAAAAGCAGTAACATAGATCAATGGAAAAGGATAGAAAGCCCAGAGGTAAACCCACACACTATGGTCAACTAATCTACGACAAAGGAGGCAAGGATATATGATGGAGAAAAGACAGTCTCTTCAATAAGTGGTGCTGGGAAAACTGGACAGCTACCTGTAAAAGAATGAAATTAAAACACTCCCTAACACCATACACAAAAATAAACTCAAAATGGATTCGAGACCTAAATGTAAGACTGGACACTTTAAAACTCTTAGAGGAAAACATAGGAAGAACACTCTTTGACATAAATCACAGCAAGATCTTTTTTGATCCACCTCCTAGAGTAATGGAAATAATAACAAAAATAAACAAATGGGGCCTAATGAAACTTAAAAGCTTTTGCAAAGCAAACTACAAACAATACAAAAAGACAACCCTCAGAATGGGAGAAAATATTTGCAAACGAATCAACAGCCAAAGGATTAATTTCCAATATATACAAACAGCTCATGCAGCTCAATATTAAAACAAAAAAAACCAATCCAAAAATGGCAGAAGACCTAAATAGACATTTCTCCAAAGAAGACATACAGATGGCCAAGAAGCACATGAAAAGCTGCTCACCATTGCTAATTATTAGAGAAATGCAAATCAAAACTACAATGAGGTATCACCTCACACCAGTTAGAATGGGCATCATCAGAAAATCTGCAAACAACAAATGCTGGAGAGGGTGTGGAGAAAAGGAAACCCTCTTGCACTGTTGCTGGGAATGTAAATTGATACAGCCACTATGGAGAACAGGATGGAGAGTCCTTAAAAAACTAAAAATAGAATTACCATATGACCCAGCAATCCCACTAATGGGCATACACCCAGAGAAAACCGTAATTCAAAAAGACACATGCACCCCAATGTTCACTGAAGCCCTATTTACAATAGCCAGGGCATGGAAGCAACCTAAAAGACCACTGACCAACAAATGGATAAAGAAGATGTGGTACATATATACAATGGAATATTACTCAGGAACGAATTTGGGTCATTTGTAGAGATGTGGATGGATCCAGAGACTGTCATCCAGAGTGAAGTAAGTCAGAAAGAGAAAAACAAATATCATATATTGACACATATATGTGGAACCTAGAAAAATGGTACAGATGAACCGGTTTGCAGGGCAGAAATAGCGACACAGATGTAGAGAGCAAGTGTATGGGCACCAAGGTGGGAAAGTGGCAGGGGTGTGTGTGTGTGTGTGTGTGATAAATTGGGAGACTGGGATTGACATATATATATTAATAGGTATAAAATGGTTAACTAACAAGAACCTGCTGTATAAAAAAATAAAATAAAATTCAAAAAAAAATCTTTGTGCACTTGGATTAGGCAGTGGTTTCTTAAAATGGCACCTACAGCACAAGCAACAAAATAAGAAGTAAAATGTACTTCATCAAAATTGAACACTTTTGTGCATCAAAAGAAACTATCAAGAAAGACAAACCAGAAAATGAAAGAAAATATCTGTACGTCACATATATGACATGGGTCTAGTATCAAGTATATATAAAGTTCTTATAACCCAACAAGACAAATAATTTAATTTTTAAATAAGCAAAGGAATTGAATAGCTATTTCTTTGACGAAGATCTAGAAATAGTCAATACACACACACAAAGTTATCATTGTCATTATAGAAACACAAATCAAAATTACATTAAGATTCCACTTTTCATACAATAGTATGGATATAATCAAAACAACAGATAATAACATGCATTAGCAATGACGTGGAGAAACAGGAACCCTTATACACTGTTGATAGGAATGTAATATAGTGCAGTCATTGTGAAAAACAGCTTTGTGATTCCTTAAAAAGTTCAACATAGATTTCCATATGACCCAGTAGTGCCATTCCCAAGAGAACTGAAAATATATTCTCACGCAGAAACTTCAACATGAATGTTCATAGCACCATTTTTTCATAACAGCCATAAAGTATATAGAAACAACTCAGATTTCGGCAACTGTTGAACAGGTAAACAATGTGTGGTATATTCATACAGTGGAGTGATACTTAGCTCTAAAAAGGAATGAAGTATTGATACAGGTGACAACGTGGATGAACCTCTAAAACATGCTAAGCTAAAGAAGCCAGACTCAAAAGGTTACATATTGCATGATTCCATTTTTATGTAATATCTAGAATAGGGAAATCCACTGAGACAGAAAGTGGGTTAGCGGTTGCCAGGGGCTGGGGATTGCAGGGAGTAACTGCTTAATGAGTATGGGATGGGGGGTGGGTGGGTAATTCAAATGTCCTGAAATTAGATAATGGTGATGGTTTCATCTTGGGATAGATTGTGAATAGACTAGAACCCCCAGATTGTACACTTTAAATTGGTGAATTTTGTGGTATGTGAATATCTTAATATGTACATGTGTTTTAAGATTAAACTTTTTATTTTATCTCCACCTGTAATCATCTCATTAGTTGCCTCAAGAAAATGATACTTGATGGTGAGGACCAGGGCAGGGCTATTGTTCATTATAAGCTTTTGAGTGTTATGAATTTTAAAGTTATATACATACTTGTTATTTTAACTTTCATGAAATTTTTCACTATAACTGTTTTTTCATTATAATCATTATGACTTTAAAACTAAATGGTTGTTTGATTTTTTTACATAATCCTTTGATATATAGTCCAAAATATTACTAATTTTGCAAAGTACATCATTTTATTTAATACGAGCAATTAGAGAGTTCTCTAGTCTGTGTTAGTAACATTTCAATGAGTCTGAAATTTAGCTATGACGTATTTTCTACACGTTTTATTGTTTTGTAGTTCCAATGATATATCTAAGTATATACTGATTTACCATGTAGAGGACGAAACCATTAGTTGTGGGCACTCAGAATGCCTGAATGTACCATCTACTGTCCATTTAAACCAGTAATGAGCAGATTTTTTTTTTCCTGAGGCCATGCAAGAGCTCTACCCTAATCCAAGAATTTCTTATAGACACTAAGAAGTAGATCCTTTCAAATGTTCAACAACCCTAGTTCTGATTACTGTGCTTCGTTCCAGCTGATATAATAGAATTATCAAGGAAAACATCTGTACTTTATATATCCAAAGAATTGTTGGTACAGCAAGGAAGCAAGTAAACTGGATCATCACAGAAACCCAACTGTGAAACCCAAAGTAACTGCTTTCCAGGGGACAAAGATAATCTCGAGTATAGAATCTGACAGATCATTTGTTGGCATGCCTCACTTGTATTTAGTTGTTCAACAGTCATATTACTTTGTTAACTAAAATCAGTAATTTTATATTTGGTTTCAGCCCATTTACTACCTGTTTGGTTTTGTCATCATTATTGCTGTTTTTTTTTTCAGGACAAAATTTGGCTTCAGGCTAAGATAACATGCATCTGGCTTTTTTTATTATTTCAGCTTTACTGAACTCTCTCACAAAGAATCTCACAGAATCCATCTGTTCATCTATAGAGGCTAGACACTGACCCTAGTGGCTAACTTGAGACCAAGGGCACGTGTTCACATGCAGGACTTTTAGACAATACACGGTATGATAGAAAAGGAATAAAAATGGTATACATACACAGCAATATGAACAATAGGAAAGGGGGATTCAGCAGATGAGAGTTTACAACAAAGATACAGAGGAAAAGGTGTTAGCCTGATGAAGCAGACGAGGAAACCTCCACCTAAAACACTCTAAGCGGGTTCTGCAATTGGAGAGAGGCTGTAAAGTGGAGCTCCAGAGAAACTCAGAACCCAAAGCGTAAGTTGAAGAAGGGCCAGAGTGAGGGCTAGGGCATTAAAAATTGAACTAACTGGAGTCTCTAAGGAAGCCCCTTTCCTCCAATAATATTCAATACATTACCTACAGTCACATGTTTTAGGTCTAAATAAAAATCATCAGGAATCTCTCTTTAAAAAAAGAAGTGTCTGGGAAGAACCAAGGAAACTTAAGTGGAGGTTAGCACTGTAGGGTGAAACTCCTGATGGTGCATTTAGTGATACACCATCAGAACTTCTGGCTCTGTACCATTCACTCCAAAGTGAAGTTGTTAGTAATCCCCAAGTACTTTCCGGAGCTCCCAGCCACACTTTTCATTGTCAGATATGGCTAACAACCAAAGGTTATATGACATTTGAAAAACAGCTTTGATATGAAAGAGTAGACAATTAGGAAAAGCAGGAAAAATGATTTTTGAGGAACCAGATAATTTAAAAATAAAAGGATTAAATATTCTGATAACATCCTCGTATGTGTGTGAATATATTACATTCATCAGCTACAAATAAAAATCTATGCCAAATAGAATAATAGTGAGATTTTGTAACTTAAATATATAATTTATAGAAATTTTTTTTAAAGACAGGACAAACAGTGAAGAGAATCTTTCAGAACACAGAATGAAAAAACAGAGAAAAAATGAAACACAAGGAGCAGAAAACAAATCCAACAAGACAAGGAACAAATTAGTGAAAATTCAAACAACTGGGAATGGCAGATATGGAAGGAAAGAAATTACCAAAGAAATAATTCAATAAAAATTTCTAGTACTGAAGAGAGCCATGGGTCTTCAGTAAGAAAGGGTCCATGAGTGCTGAGTGAATAATGACCCACATCTACGTATATAAGTTAAAAATTTTGTAACAGAAGGAACCAAGTCTTTATCCCATGTCTCTTCTTAATTTTTTGATAGTACTCTAAGTTTGCACATTTTCTTAAAAACTGCTTCTGTACCATGAATCAGTTTATGATCTTATATGGCAGATTCTGAGCTCTTTCATGTCAGGACTTTGGTCTACGATCTGTCCCTGGACTCCCCTGAGGTCATGTTCCAAGTGTGTCACATGTCAGGTCGCTCCAGTCACTCCAGCCTCCATCCCACCTAACTGAACACTGATATCTGCATACTGCCCATTAGTGAATTTTCCTCCTTGCTCCACTTACGATTCCCAATCTCTTATGACTTTTTCCAAGATAGCCTTAGATTACCTATTGTGTGGAAAGAGAAAATATTTTTGTGTTTCTAGAGAGTTGGGGCCTTTTGCATGTATTTTGCTAAAACGTGGGATCCTGAGCTAAGAGTAAGACTTGGGAAGTTAGTTGACAACTGTAAAGATGTTGAGAGAACTGCAGAGATACTGATCTAACTCTAAGGGTACATATTTGCATTTCAAGGGAAAATGAGGCCTAGAACCTTGGAGACATCTTTAGTCATAAAATCCAGAGTCACTGGATCTTATCTGGCCTCATCTGGCCTTCGGAGAGATGTATTTACATTCCAAAAGAGTAGAGTGAGAACACAGAATCCTTTTCATCCATCTCCAAGAAGCAAAAAAATTGTTTTCTCCTTTTGGGAGGGTAGGAGGAGGCAGTTGCCTCTTTCTCCTATATATAAAGAGAGAAAATTCATTTTTCTCTGTTTCTCTCCTATGATACAAATTTTTAAATTTCACTTATAGGACATTATACCTAACTTTTATCTCGTTGCCTATGGATAAAAATTAGAGTGTAGAGAATTACACAATCATTATTTTTAAGTGAATAATAACTTATCTTTGATCCAGAAGATATCATGTGCACATTTAGAATTAATAAAGATGAATATTTAAAAACCCAACGTTTATCCTGCCCTTACTCACGTCTCACCATCAGTCCTCACAACAGTCCCCGAGGTCAAAAATCAAAACTCTCAAATGTTAGCTTTTGAAGGAGCGAAATGGACACCATTTTTCTATTTATGATTAGAGCATAACACATTTAATAATAATGTGAAATAATAAAGTAATGAATTTTTTCCTCACTTAACAAAAGGTAGATAATATTAACCTATTTAGAGTAATTTATTTATAAATAGCATTGAATTAAACATAAAGGAATGGCTACAACTAGATAATAACATTTCCAGCTGCATTTAGGCTACATTCAAGACTGAAATAAGCTGAATATTTTAAAGGATATTTTCTATCACACTTATCTGCCCCTCTAAGAATTATCTACCATGGAGAAATAAAATATAAATATCATTTTCTATCTTGAACCAAGACTTACTTTAGCTTTTGTATTGGGGCTGGGCGATTAGGATTTAGACTCTGTACTTTTTAATAAAGTTTCATTTTAATTTCATTAAGCTTTATATCCCTATTGTGAACATGTATATGATGGAATTCTTCCTACATTATTACTCTACATCAACCATATATATACACCAGCCAAAGTGTTGAATGATTGATGTCATTTTGAGCTTGATATTTTTCCATTCCCTTTGGTCTGTGTTTATAGAAAACAAATATTTACAGTTGAAGTCTTTGAGATCAAATCAGTACTGATATAAGTTTTCCACAGGGGTAAACCTACACCAGAAAATTTCCTGAATCCATCTTTAGTTTGGCGTCCCAATACTTGTAGTTTCATGCAAATTGTTCCAAGGACCTCACTTCTCCAGTTCAATAATAATTCCTTGGTCTCTTTGTCTTTCCACCACAACTATCCCGATAATCCCATCTCTGGAGGAATCTAACCATCTCCTCCTCCACTCCAAAGATCAGGCTGCCAGGGAGAATCAGATGCAACTAAGCATCATTACAAATAAATATCTTTTTTTGAATCAGTCCATAAACTGTCCAGAATTCTATTTTTTGACTCCAAGTTACCCCAAATCCCTTTTTCGGAAAGCAGTTATTCACCATTTTGAGTACTATCTGCAAGTCTTTTTTCCTTACTTCAAAAACCTTCATCTAATAGTTGATTTTACAAGATAATCTTTCAAAAAAACTTTCCCCCTGCTCTCATACTTTTTATATTCAGCCATCCCTATTTTTCCACCTTCAAATTTTAATGAGAGAGGTGCCTCCTATTTTCCAAGGTTAGCTCTTTCATTTGTGATCTTGATTCACCTCTTCCACCTCCTCAGAATTTGCTCCAAGTATCTTCTTTGCCTTTTGGAACTACATACAACTCTCCTTTTAAGACAAAAAATATTTGCTGCTCTTGTATCCTAAATCTACCCTAGGTCCCTATCAAATAATTTCTATCTTTCTCTTGAACTTCTTTGAAGACTAGCAACTCTCCCATGTAGTGTTAAATGCACAGCAATCTGTCTTTGTCGGCCAAAGGCAAGGTCAATAGTAACATCCCAATTGCCTAAATAATAGCTAAACGTCTGTTTAATCCTCTTTGACATTTTACGTTTTAGGTCAATCCATTCTTGAAATACTCTTCACTCATGACTACCAAGGAACCATTTCCTTCTGGTACTCATGCTGCCCATATGGCTTCTCGTTTCTTCTAAGTACCCTTCACCTATTACATTTCTGGTCCTTCCCATGTTTTCCTTGAATAATTGCATCATACTCAGCTCTAATAGCATCTGTGAATCAATATTCCTCAACTCCTTATCTCCATCTCTCTCCTTGGCTCACGTTTCAGTAGAGATGGAGTAACTTCTATGTAGAAACTCACCCTTGTTAGAGATTTAACTTCCACAAGAAATCAATTCTACAATATGTAACTGTTTGTCGCAACCTATGACTGCTCTTAGCTGGCAACTAGAAAAGTAGCAATACCCTAAGTACTAACCAGGGAGAAAAAAATATATACCACTGTTTAATATTTTTTCAATATTAAATATTTGCCCAGTTGAGCAAAACAATATTTATAGGGTATTTCCCAAAGGATGTGTGGTATTCCTATAGATGCTCAAAAATGTAACCTCGGATTATGTCAGACCATTAAGGATTCTGATAGATTCCTGAATTGTTTATTATTGACCCTCTTCCCAAAGTTACATTTAGGGAGCCATCTTTGGCATAATCGGTTGGTCTGTATTGAGAGATAGTGTAAGAAACAGTTCCAAGATTCTTATCGCAGTGTTTACTAAAAAAAAAATGTTGAGAAAGAGAAATATATGGTTTTAAGAATTGGGACAGAGTGATGTCAGCATCATGGTGGTGTGAGTTGTTCCTTTTTGCTCACTCCTTTGATTTATTGTGCAATTAGTTGGGCATCCATGACCAGAAACAAAAAGAAAGTACCTCTACACAACATACACCAGGACACCTGAGCAATACATCCATCTGTGCACTTGAAACTGGTGGACTGGACCTCAGAGGTCACTGTGAAATGAGGGGAGTGGTGGTAGGTCCAGCAGTCGGCCGCCACAACCCTCTGGCAGAAGTGAAGGGTGAAACAGGTGAGTGGGTGTTGACCCGCTCCTAGTGCTACAGCTGGAAAGGCCCATTGTTTTTTTTTTTTTGTGGAGAGAATGGCAGTGACTGGGGGAGGGAAAGGAAAGGGAAGAAGGCAGACAAAGATCTGAAGGAAAGCATTTCCTGATGTCTGCCCCGGGATTCTGGCAAAAGAACCACCCACAAACCTCTGAGACCCCCCAACTCAAGGCCACGATACACCCCAAACCCCAAGTGCTAAGCACACACCTCCCCCACTCTGCTGCCACTCTTTTCCTCTATTTTTTCTTTTTTCCCTCTGCCAGTTTCTTTGTTTTGTTTTGTTTTGTTTTAAATGCACAAGTTCCCAAGCTTAGTAACCAGTCAGCTCCAGTAAGAGAAACCAAAGACTTGGTGCTATAGTGCCACCTTCTGGGAAAAAAGGAAGGCTCCTAATTATCAATCTGTTGAATTGTTAGAATCAAAGCCTTACCTAAACAAGGTATTTGCTACTTCAAATGTGGCAACGGAGGTGCTTTCCATCAAACACTATGAAAACACATTGTAATACAGTATCACAAAAAGGAAATGACAATTTTTCAGCAACTGAACCCAAAGACATGAAATATTGCTATCTACCTGATAAGGAATTCAAAATGGCCGTTATGAAGAAATTTAATGAGTCACAAGAAAAGCCAGAAAGGCAGTATCATAATTTCGGGAATAAAATTAACAAACAGAAAGAGTGCTTTGCCAAAGAGATTGAAATCTAAAACAGAACCAGACAAATTCTGGAGTTGAAGAACTCAAATGACATGAATAATGCATTCAAAAACACTGCAGAGTGAGCAGATCCGATGGAAGAGAGGATAAGTGAGCTCGATACAAATACAGAAATGACTCAAGTGGAAGAGGAGAGAGAACTACGATTTTTAAAAAGTGAAGAAACCCTACAAGGACCATCAGACTCCATTAGGAAAGCCAAGATTAATGGATATAACAGAAGGAGAAGAGAGCAGAAAGTGTATTTAAAGAAATACTAGCTGAGAACTTCCCAAACCTGGGATAAAAACTAGATACACAAGTCCATGAAGCTAACAGAGCACCTTATTATCTCAACAGAAAAAGAACTTCTCCAAGACACATTATATTAAAAGTGTCAGAAGTCAAAAATAAATGTAAAGGCAACCAGAGAAAAAAGACAATATGCTACAAAGGAACCTCAATTAGACTAGTAGATTTTTCAGTAGAAACTCTATAGGTCAAGAGAGAATAGAATGACATATTCAAAATATTGAAAGATAAAAACTTCCAGCCAAGAAGACCATCCAGCAAAGTTATCCTTCAGATATAAAGAAGAAATAAAGGCTTTTCTAGAGAAACAAAAGCTGAGAGTTCACCACCACTAAACCTGCTCACAAGAAACGTTGAGAGGAGCTCTTCAAGTTGAAAGGAAAAGACAAAAGTACACAGAACTCTAATTAAGGTGACAGACAGAATTAGAAAACTGACCCTTTTTTGAATAGTATATTAA
This sequence comes from Phocoena sinus, assembly GCF_008692025.1. Taxonomy (NCBI): domain Eukaryota; kingdom Metazoa; phylum Chordata; class Mammalia; order Artiodactyla; family Phocoenidae; genus Phocoena; species Phocoena sinus. Next base: position 83,703,266 of record NC_045771.1, read on the forward strand.
ACCCTTCGTTATAGCATAAATATTAAAGAAAAAGAGCACTAAAAATAACTAGAGCTACTACAACTTGGTAATGAAATCACAGCATAAAAAGATAACTGGTGACATCAAAAATATAAAAGGGGAAGAGTAAAAGGATAAAACCTTTATAGGTGAGTGAAGATGAATTGCTATCATCATGAAAAGGACTATTTACCCGTTAAATGTTTTATGTAAGCCTCACGGTAACCATAAAGCAAACAATGTAGAATAGAGACATGAAACATAAAAAATGGGAGGTCGTGCAAATCACCATAGAAAATCACCAACTTACACAAAGATAGAGGGAAGGAGAAAGAAACAATGGAGAGAAAATTAACCACAAGGCAGAAGATAAAATGGCAGTAGTAAATCCTTACATATCAGTAATCACCCTAAATGTAAATGGGTTGAACTCATTAATTGAAAGTTACAGAGAGGCTGGAGGAATAGAAAAAAGAAGATTCAACTATAAGCTGTCTACAGAAGACTCAGTTCATCTCTAAAGACACACACAGGCTCCAAGTGAAAGGATGGAAGATGATATTCTAAGCAAATAGAAAACAAAAGAAGGCAGGTATGGACATTTTTATATCAGACAAAATATATTTCACGCCAATAAGAGTAACAAGAGACAGAGAAGATCATTATATAATGATAAAAGGGTCCATACATTAAGAAGATATAACAATTTTAAATACATATGCTCCCAACACCCAAGCACCAAAATATATTAAGCAAATACTGAATAATCTTAAAGAAATAGACAACAATAATAGTAGAGAATTTCAATACCCTACTATCAGCAGTAAATAGATCATCTAGACAGAAAATCAATAAGGAAAAATTGGAATTGAACCACACTTTAGAACAAGTGAACTTCGATATATAGAGAACATTCCACCCAACAGCAGCAGAATACACATTCTTCTCAAGTGCACATGGAACTTTCTCCAGGACAGATTACATATTAGGCCACAAAACAAGTCTTATATTTAAGAAGACTGAAAACAAATCAAGCATCTTTTCTGACCACAATGGTGTGAAACTAGAAATCAATTAAAAGAAGAAAATTAGAAAAATCACAAATAAGTGGAAATTCGACAACATGCTACTGAACACCAAATAGATCAACAAAGAAATTAAAAGAGAAATTAAAAAATACCCTGTGACAAATGAAAATGGAAATACAACATACAGGAATCAGTTACATTCCTTTACACTAAAGGTAAAACATCTGAAAAAGAATTAAAGAAAACTATCCCATTCACAATAGCATCAAAACCAATAAAATACTTAAGAATAAATTTAACCAAGAAAGTGAAAGATCTGTACAATGAAAAACACAAGACTTTGCTGAATGAAACCAAAAAACACACAAACAAATGGAAAGGCTTTCTGTGTTCATGGATCAAGAAATTAATATTCTTAAAATGGTTTTTATTTTTAAAAAATGGCTTTGGGTAGTATGGCCATCTACAGATTCAACACAATCCCCGTCAAAATATTAAAGGCTTCCATCACAGAAACAGAAGAAACAATCCTAATATTAGTGAGGAACCACAAAAGACCCCAAATAGTCAAAGCAATCCTGAGGAGAAAAACAAAAGCCAGAGATATCACACTTATGGATTTCAAACTATGCTATAAAGCCGTAGTAATAAAAACAGTAAACAGTACAGTACTGGCACTAAAATAAACACACCGATTAATAACAGACTTAGATCCCAGAATTAAATTCTGGCATACATAGTCAACTAATATTTGAAAAAGGGAGCCAAGAACACCCAATGGGGAAAAAGACAGTCTCTTCAACAAATGGTGCTGGGAAAACTGGAGAAACACATGTGGAACAATGAAATTGGACCCCCATCTCACACCATTCACAAAAATTAATTCAAAATGGATCCAAGACCTAAACATAAGACCTGATACCATTAAACTTTTTGAATAAAAATAGGGAAGAAGCTCTTTGATATTGTCTTGGCAAAGATTATTTTTTTTTCCAAACATCTTTATTGGAGTATAATTGCTTTACAATGGTGTGTTAGTTTCTGCTTTATAACAAAGTGAATCAGCTATACATATACATATATCCCCCATCTCCTCCCTCTTGCGTCTCCCTCCCACCCTCCCTATCCCACCCCTCTAGGTGGACACAAAGCACCAAGCTGATCTCCCTGTGCTATGTGGCTGCTTCCCACTAGCTATCTATTTTACATTTGGTCGTGTATATATGTCCATTTGGCAATGATTTTTTGGACATAGCACCAGAAGCACAAACAACGAAAACAAAATTCAACCAATGGGACTACATCAAACTCAAATGTTTCTGCACAGCAAAGGAAACCATCAACAAAATGAAAATACAACCTACAAAATGGGAGAAAATCTTTGCAAACCATACATTGGAAAAGGAGTTTATATCCACAATACAGAAAGGACTTAGTCGACTTAACAACCACCACCACCAAAAAAAAATCTAATTAAACAATGGGCAGAAAAACTAAAAAGACACTTTTCCAAAGAGGACATCAAAATGGCCAACAGGCACATGAAAAGATGTTGAACGTCAATAATTATCAGGTAAAAGCAAATAAGAACCACAAGAAGATATCACCTCACACCTGTTAGGTCGGCTATCACCAAGAAGAGAAGAGATAACAGTTGTTGGCAAGGATGTGATGAAAGGGAACCTGTATATATTGTTGGTAGGAATATAAATTGGCCCAACTGCTATGGAAAATTAGATGAGGGTTCTTCAAAAAATTAAAAACAGATCTACTATACAATCCAGCAATTCAACTTCTAGGTATGTACCCAAAGGAAGAGAAAACAGGATTTTGACAAGATATATGTGCTTCCATGTTTACTGCAGCATTATTCTAAACAGTCAAGATATGAAAACAACCCAAACACCCATCAATGGATGAATGGGTAAAAAAGGTGTGGTACATATACACAAGGGAATATTATTCAGCCATGAGGAAAGATATCCTGCCCTTTTCAACAAGAGTAGGTGGACCTTAAGCGAAATGCTTAGCAAAATAAGTCAGACAAAGACAAGTACCACATGCTATCACTTATATGTGCAACCTAAAAAAGTTAAACCTGTGGAAAAAAGAGTAAAATGGTGATTACCAGGGGACGGGAGGTGGAGTAAGACTGATGGTGTTTCAGGGTACAAAGTTATAGTAAGTAGTAAATAAACCATAGAGATCTAATGCACAGTATAATGTATAAAGGCAAAATTGTACTATAATTATGTAATGAAATATAGCTACATATTTTACAATATATAAATGTATTAAGTTAACACATAGTACACCTTAATCTTTTACATTATATATCAAATTCAATAAAAAAGGAAAAATGTAAAATACCTCATTAATAATTTTATATTGATTACATGTTGATTTTTGATTGAATAAAATATAATAAACATTTCAAAAAGAATGGGGAAAAATTATATCATCACAGATTACACAAACTACTAAGAAAAATTCATGATTTTTTCATAAACCTCAGAAGTCTAGTCTATATAATATAGTTACCAAGTTTACATTTTTCATTTAAATTTCCCATTAAACATATTCTCCACTCAGTGTCTCTGGTTAATGTACAAAATTAATATCTAAAGAATTATGAATATAGTTTTAAACATTCTATCATATGAGCTTATTAAATCCCGTATGTTTCTATCACAGGGCAAATCTGTAAGTTCACTCAACATATCAGTAAACAGTAGAGACTTAAAACATTATACTCCATCAAAACGATCCAAAGCAGAGCAGGTTTCATCAGGATTCCTTTTCCATTTAATGAATACATTTGCATTCAGATCTGTAATGTCTTCATTAGAAGACTGGAAATAAATTACTAATAAAATATTTTCAAGCAAATATGAAAAATGCAGAATAATTGGAGGCGATGTTACAGAGTAGAAAGCACACTGCCATGGAAGTTACTAAATATGAATGGAATCTAGTCTTAATTTTGCTACTGATTAGCTGGAAAAGTTGTTTCACCCAAATTTTAGAGTTTTAATTTATCTGTAAAAAAGACTTTAAAGGCAAAAAGATTATCTCTAAGGTGCAACTAACATTTCATAATTTGGCCTAGTTTTATCATGCTCAATCATTGCCTATCTTTGCAGCCAAATCCAAATATAACTGCTTTGGTTATTAAGCCCACTTTATTAGAAAATGATGCCACTCTTGAAAGTACTACCAAGAGCAACGGGCATGTCTTCTTTACAAAACATACATCGAAAGTACAACCTTATGATTCACTAGACAACTAGGGGAAATACAATGGATACATTTTTGAGCTATCAGAATGAGTGAGTGAATGAATGAGATGTCTCTTTTCTGACTTTCTCTGACTTTTTTTTTTTTTTTTTTTTGCGGTACGTGGGCCTCTTACTGCTGTGGTCTCTCCAGACGCACAGGCTCAGCAGCCATGGCTCACGGGGCCAGCCGCTCCGTGGCATGTGGGATCTTCCCGGACCGGGGCACGAACCCACGTTCCCTGCATTAGCAGGCAGACTCTCAATCACTGCGCCACCAGGGAAGCCCTCTGACTTTTAATGCTCATTAATAACTCCTATTAATGTTCATTCCATGAATAACTGATGTAAGAAAGACAGAAACTGTCAATTATCCCAGTTGATAAATTTAGTACCAACTTCATGTCATTTTTATCAAAAAATTATGGTATTATGATAGTATTAGTTAGTACATGTTAATTATAAATGTTTCAGCCAATATATGAAAAAAGAAGAAAAGTTAAGATCATAACTGCCTATCAAGAGATTACAACCACTAATATTTTAGTGACTTGCCAGGAAGGTAGTTTTGGGTAGTGGTTAACAGCACCGCCTTAGAGCCAAGTTGTTTGCTGAATCCCAACTCTAAAAAAATGCTATTTCAGCCTCTTTCTTTTGTGATTTAGTGTCTGCAATATATAATATTTATATATTTATACATGTATTTTTACAAATTTCAGAATGACATCATTATTACACTTCATATTTAATGCTGAGACTTTCCCCCGAAACTATTAAAATCAGTCATTTAATCACAGTTTTTAAAAAAAATACATATATTATGAAACATTCTCCATTCAATGTCTTCAGTTAAAGGGTTTAAATACTGTATAGTATTTGTAACTTAAGTATTAACAATTCCACTATTGAGTATTTAGGTTGGCTTTAGTATTTTACAATCATAAGTAATTCTTTTATTAATAGAATAGACTTGCTTCAGTCCTTTATGAAGATTTATAACTATTTGATACTCAGTATAATCTGGAAAATATTTGTTGATCATATTCTCCATATTTATCTATATAAAAAATTCTAAAAAATACTCAAAATTTTGAAACATTCACAAGTCCCCATGCAAGAAATATCAAATTTTATAATGACATAGTTTGAGGAGAGAAGATTCATAGATTCTCAAATTCCTTAGCATTTAATCACATTCTTGCATATGCATTACCATTTATAATTCACTGATGCTTTAAAAAATTGGATCCCAACTAGATAGGTAAAATGTTTAATGCTTCCTTTTTTACACTAGTTAATCCTGATCATAGTTATTACTTCAGCGAGGGAAGAAAGAAACCTATGTGGGTCATTAGACCTATCATGTCATGTTAGTCAATTTTTTATTCTTTTGTAAGCTTTTATTTAAATATTAGTTTATGTTATATACAGTTCTTACATATGTCAACCCCCTTTATCCAGAATACCGTTTCTTTCTTATCCACATCTCTACCCATCATATTTAATTAGTAAAATGTCTATTGCCTTCATTCAAGATTCAGCTCCTTTTTTTTTTGTCCTATTCTGTACAGCCTTTCTTCATCCTTATTTTCAAGAATTTGTCATTCTTTCTGATTGCGCCTTGCCTTTCAAATATCTGTCATATTGTTCTTTTCATGCTGCATAAACTCTCTCACACTCTTCTGTAATATCTGAGCTCCGATAAAGGCAGGATTCATTTTGAATCATTACCTGTATTGTCCAAAGACTTAGCACCTTATCATCTTTGTATACTTAGCACTAAGCCAGAAGTTGTGCTGGGTGCTAACCATGAAAGAACAAATCAACAGATATTCTGAAGGCATTTAATTAAGGAGCATATTTAAAATGTCTTGTGTCCTTTTAATTTCAAGTTCTAAAGGAAAAAGTTACTACACAGAATATTATTTAAGATGTAGTTGTTTCCTTTTCTATCTTACAGGCATAGTTCTCAAAAATACATTAAGAAAGGAACATAAAATGATGATTGGTAAACTTGCAAGAATGGTATTTTTATAAATTCATCCTTGGCACAGAGAAAATTGTGATCACAACCTGTCACCATCCTAAACATCATCTTTACGGTTGTGAACAAAATATATTTGGTGCGGAATAATTTTAGAAAGAAAAAACCACCCTGATTTCTTAAAAGGGAATGGAAAATTCCCTGTGCTATCACCAACATATCAAGGTTATCCATAGAAATGTTCTAAGATGTATTGTATGTGCTAAAGCTATTTTTATTTGTAAGTTACCACAGTAATAACTACACACAGCATAAATTCAAAAAGACCTTCTAAACACAAATTCAAACTTAGAAGAAGCCTAAAAAATACCAAAGGAGGGCTTCCCTGGTGGCGCAGTGGTTGAGAGTCTGCCTGCCGATGCAGGGGACACGGGTTCGTGCCCCGCTCCGGGAGGATCCCCCATGCCGCGGAGCGGCTGGGCCCGTGAGCCATGGACGCTGAGCCTGCGCGTCCGGAGCATGTGCTTCGCAATGGGGGAGGCCACAGCAGTGATAGGCCCGCGTACCTCAAAAAAAAAAAAAAAAATACTAAAGGAAAACAAACTTGATTAACTTGAATATTTATATCCCTGGTGAATACTTCTTTTAATTATACTTTACTGATGCCACGTACTTAAAAAGAAACAAAAAATGGTCATGCAAAAGTCCATAGGAAGGTAAAGGTAAATGTGGAGGAGATGGTGTCCCTTCTCATTCTACCCACATACATTGCTTGGCCTCTGACCAGCAGATTTCTCCTCCGTTTCTGTCAAGATTCTTTTGATAATTAATAATGCTGGACCCCTGTATAATGTCTTCTCTTTGGTAGAGACTTTTGGAAGAGGTGTCATCAAGATCTAAAAGAACTGCATCTTTTTTTTTTTTTTTTTTTTTTTTCTGGTACGCGGGTCTCTCACTGTTGTGGCCTCTCCCATTGCGGAGCACAGGGTCCGGACGCGCAGGCTCAGCGGCCATGGCTCACGGGCCCAGCCGCTCTGCGGCATGTGGGATCTTCCCGGATGGGGGCACGAACCCGTGTATCCTGCATCGGCAGGCGGACTCTCAACCACTGCGCCACCAGGGAAGCCCAGAACTGCAGCTTTAATGGCAAAATTTCAATGTGAGTTTGGCAGTAGTAGGTGGTGAGAGTTATCAGAGAGGGCCTCATTCTTACCTTCAGTCACATTCTGCGGCTCCCTATACACTTAGACTACATCATAAATTGACTCTTTGTGGAAAAATTGCTCTCTCTCAAACAATATTCTCTTTCTGCTGAATACTATTTCCTTCTCTTTTTTGAGCTGGCTGGAACCAGGGATAGAAAGAAGCAAGTAGCATGGGAGAAATGTAACAATATTATAGTTTTGTACTGGTATATTTTTATGAATTCTTTAATTAACAATATATTTATTGATCGACAAAATAACTTCTAGTGCAAGCAGAGTATGTGTTATCATCCCAATTTTCAAGTAAATCTATTGATTCACTAAAATCATTCAGTGAAATCAATTAACAGAACTAGGCCTGGAATCCCAATAGTTTGTTTTGTGATTCTACATCCTTACTCTAACAAAAGAGAAAAAACTCAGCCTTCAAAAAGAACAGCAAATACAACTTCAGTTAATACTGAAAATCTTCTTATCTATGATGAAACAGCCCTCTTACACACACAGCTGCAAAGGCTTAAAAAAATAAGCCATATAGGATGAACCCCAGTCTAAGAGGAAGAACTTCCCACAGCGTTAAAGTCCTCTTTGATAGGCACAAGACAGTAGTGGTTCCTGATAACCAGTCATGTTTTAATGATAGTCCTGAACCCAGAGTCAAGGTCTTAAAAGAGGTTAACAAGTAGGTTTGACCCTGAACCTAGGGAGAAGGGACCTTTTGTTTAACTACATAGCCTGGGGATTATCTTACATTATTTCCACTATAACACTATAACAATGTCAATGTATGTTCTTTCCCATCCCCCTTTCCCCTGCTACACTCAATTCCTGCTACATTACATTCTTTGCATGATTAGGAAGGCATACTATAAATTGGACTTCAGTTTGTGAGCATTTGGCCCTTCACTTCTGCAATCTAACAGTTGTTTGTCTTCAACTGCACGGATAACTACACCTTGCTTTTACAATTTGCATTCAGTTTTACTTGTCCATTCTTAAACACATTAACCAAAATTAATGTATTCTAAAGCCACCTAAAAATTCCTTCACATTCTAAAAATGTACTAAGTTGAACAGAGGTGAAAAATAACTTAGAGCCTGTTGAAAGAAAAAGCTTCATTCCAAAACAATACCATTTATAGGATTCAACACAATAAGACATTTGTGTGTAAGTAATTTAATGTGTCATAAATTTTGACTGAAGAATTCATTAAAGGAGAATATATACCATTTTTTCCATGTATAATGCCCTGAAATGCATGGCAGTTTCAGTAACGGCAAATTGCTCCGTGAGAGGCAATGTATATGCATATGTGTGCATAAAGAATTAATACAGCTTCATAGACAGCAAGAACGTCAGCATTTTCAACCACCAGATGGCAGAAACAAAGCTACAGAACTTCAGAATCTGAAGATTCAGATTATAACCAGAAAAATATAACAGCTGTCCCCATCTTGATTTTTTCAGTTGAATAGAGACACATTGGTGCAAAATTCTGCTGCGTGTTAGGTGGAGAAATTTTGATTAACAACTTTCCATTTGAATGGGCTGCCAACTCGTTACATTTTTCCATCAGTTAGATTATGGAGGCTTTTAAAAGAATCATTTTTAAAGACAAGCTACAACCAGATCTGGACTATAAAAGAATTATCCATTCCATGAGCATCTCCCTCTGGGAGCCATTCTAAATCAATCCCACCTGTTTCCAACCATGCACTCTCCTTGTTCCACTTTCTCAACCACTTGTCCTTCTCATTTTTCCAAAACTGATCAGTTGTCTATGTATCTGCACTGCTCTGGATGGTTGGATTTGCTTACGTCATTCGACCATACATGCCAGTATGTTTTCTTGTGATTTCCAATACTGACAATACGGGTTTTAAATTTGATTTGTTGCAGTAATTTTTATGTATTAGGTAGGTGTAATAACCACAAAAATAATAATAAAGAGGAAATGTCACTGTAGCATATATAAACAAACATTCTAAGAATCTGGAATTCTCACTCCAGTGGTATAAATCATGATATTTCAATATTTCCATTACCTTCTACAAGAGATACTATGAAAGAGATACCTAGTTGATCAAATTAAATGGCTTCTATGAGTTCCAATAATTTGTTCTTCCTTAGATTAGTTAGAAATTTAAATATCTTCAATGTAACATTTTATTAACATAAATTAACCGTAGCAATATGTTTAGAGTTTACTGGGTACTAGAAAGTGTTCCAAGCATCATTTTAGGACACTGAGCCATATATAAGATACATCATTTTCTTCCAGTTCCGTAAGTAATGTGTAGCTGAGTCTCGATTTATACCCGGGTAGTCAGATTCTCCAATTTCTGCCCTTAACCATTGTTCGATTCACCTGAACTACACTATTAAAAATTCAGTGTTTATCTGTACCTTTATTCAAATATTTATTGAATGACACTTTGGTACTAAGGAATGAATGTTCATAGAAAAATTTCAAAACGGACCCCATCATGAAAGATGTACAGTCTGGTGGAGAATTTAGACATATGATTAGTAAGGACAATAAGGCTTTATGGGTGTCATGACAGTTGTATATAAGAACGAAAAAAGAATGGATACATTTCCCATAAGGTACTGTGTCCGGGTGTCTTTTGACAGGTGACGAGAAGGAAGTGTTTTAAGACAAAGGAGAAAAAACATAAACAAGTGCAGAAGTACCAAAGAGTCACACGTGTAAGTAGTTCATTATTCTAGGAACTTAAGCTTAAAAACTGTGTACAGTTTTTAGAGGGTCAGGAAGCGGCCTTAGCAGTCGGTTCTGCAGGACAGCCTAAGGAGAACGCATTTTACCACATATACATTGTAGAGCTTCCAAAGGATTTTTTTTTTAAGGTCTATAGTCTCATTTATTTTCTTTATTTTTTTTAACATCTTTATTGGAGTATAATTGCTTCACAATGGTGTGTTAGTTTCTGCTGTATAACAAAGTGAATCAGCTATACATATACATACATCCCCATATCTCCTCCCTCTTGCATCTCCCTCCCATCCTCCCTATCCCATCCCTCTAGGTGGTCACAAAGCACGGAGCTGATCTCCCTGTGCTATGTGGCTGCTTCCCACTAGCTATCTATTTTACATTCGGTAGCATGTATATAAGTCCATGCCACTCTCTCACTTCGTCCCAGCTTACACTTCCCCTTCCCCGTGTCCTCAAGTCCAATCTCTACATCTGCGTCTTTATTCCTGTCCTGCCCCTAGGTTCTTCATCAACATTTTTTTTTAGGTTCCATATATATGTGTTAGCATACGGTATTTGTTTTTCTCTTTCTGACTTACTTCACTCTGTAGGACAGACTCTAGGTCCACCCACCTCACTACAAATAACTCAGTTTCGTTTCTTTTTATGGCTGGGTAATATTCGATACAGCCACTACGGAGAACAGTATGGAGGTTCCTTAAAAAACTACAAATAGAACTACCATATGACGCAGCAATCCCACTACTGGGCACATAACCTGAGAAACCATAATTCAAAAAGAGTCATGTACCACAATGTTCACTGCAGCTCTATTTACAATAGCCAGGACATGGAAGCAACCTAAGTGTCCATCGACAGATGAATGGATAAAGAAGATGTGGCACATATATACAATGGAATATTACTCAGCCATAAAAAGAAAGGAAATTGAGTTATTTGTAGTGAGGTGGATGGACCTAGTGTCTGTCATACAGGCTTCCAAAGGATTTTAAGGAAGGGAGTCAGAAGACCAAAAAATGCTCTAGGAGATCATGCTGGTGGCAGAGTGAGGATAGATTCAAGTGACATAAGGCAGGAGATAATCAGACCACAGAGGAGACTATTGCAATAGTGAATCACAGAATGATGAGGACAGTTGCAAATGAAATTAAGAGTGAAAAACTGAGCTTGAAGCTGTTTGGATATGCCATTTACTAAAGGGCCGAAGGGATACAGTCTGGTGCAGAGGAGGTAGGAGCCTAGTGCACCAGATATAAACAAGCTTGTCTACCTGGACTAGAGGGAACATGGTGAGGATGGTAACAGGTTGTATTTGTTCCTTAGCTGATCACCTCGATTTTCTGTACATAGTGATGTGGGAAGTCACAGGTCATCTCTAAAGAGAGAAGATTATAACCATGCAGGGAGACAAGTTGAGGCAACAGTGAGACTTTTTAACAATTGCTATGGAGAATAAAAACGTGAACGGACCAGAGACATGTAAAATGATGTCCACTTCTGACAGGGAGTTTAGGGATGAAGTAGAGAAAGGCACAGAGGAAACTAAGGGTGAAGAACTATTATAGAAGAAATACAAGTGTAGCATATCACATTACTCAGCTGTGAATCATCATCAGCCATAACTGATACTAAATCTTGATCTAAAGATTAACTTATTAAATAACTATACCTATATTCACAGGAGGGTAAGGAGATAGACTATAAATAGGGAGATGGGGATAAGTGAATTATAAAGATAAGTCTTCCTCTGTAAGAAGTTAATAGCAAGTACCTAAAACTGAAGAGCCAAGAAAAAATATATATGTATATCTATACATGTTATTTATAAATTTGGGGGCGAATTCTAAAAGAAATAGCTGAGACCTACAAGTGTTGCCTCCACGGCATGTGATGGGGCTTGGTGTTTTTGGAGACTAGATTTTTCTAATAAGCTTTGCAGGAAAATTTACATTTTTAAAGTTTATCCATGTATCACTTCAATAAAAACATGAATTAAATTTAAAATATTTCTTTGAAAAGAAATCAAGTAGTAGTTTGGAAGCCATCTTAGGGATTTAGGAGATGCCACCTCTGTTTTGAGACCCTGTGGCACACAGAATATGGGTAGTGTTCTCCACAAGCTGCGCATCTAAGGAGCTGGTGCGATCAAGAGAATGGAGTTTTGCTTAAAGTGAGGAGGTATTAAGTGCTTGAGGATGTAGCGAAGAAGTTTGTTCAAAAAAATGTTCAAAACAATTTCACTAATAAAAATCATGCCTTGAAGCCAGAAAAATACATGCAAACATTCTTAGGATCATACTTATCCAGCAAAACAAACAGACAAACAAAAAAACCTCATAGTAAGCAGGGCAGAGCATAGAGGTGAGGGTCAGGAGTGAAGTGGAATTGCTTTGCCTCTAGGCAATCATTAATTTGCTGGGTTAAGTCAAGCGGAGCGCTCCAAAGAAACATACACATTCCTGTGTTGGTAGTGTTTTTCTTTTTTCTTCTTCTGACCGTCACAGTAATTCATTCAAGAAAGAATACCTCAAAAACAGGTCAGCTCCAGTCCACACAGTTGGGAAGACATAAATATTTAACATTTACTAATGTTTGACTAGGAGATAGAAATAGTAGATAGCATTTTGAGGAATTTACACCTGTTGTAACTGTTGGACTTTAGACTTCACCTTTTCCTTGATCTCACTTTATTTAGGGATTTAAGAATCCTAAGACCAGGCTTCCCCAGTGGCACAGTGGTTGAGAGTCCGCCTGCCGATGCAAGGGACACGGGTTCGTGCCCCAGTACGTGGAAGAACCCACATGCCGTGGAGCAGCTGGGCCCGTGAGCCATGGCCGCTGAGCCTCCGCGTCCTGAGCCTGTGCTCTGCAAGGGGAGAGGCCACAACAGTGAGAGGCCCACATAATCTACTGAACCATTAGCTGCTGGAAACTTCATGGTGAAACAAAATCTGACTTGATAGCTTTAAGAACCTTATGCTGCGGTTTGGAAACTTACAGAAATATTTTCCACTGAGTAAACTCCTTCTCTCTCCTCCATTATGTGCATTCTAAAGAACTTCTAGCTCCCTAAGTGTGACATGGTGACAAGTCCCATCCTCACCTTGTTCTCCTGGATGAAATCTCCTAATTTTCCCAGACTAAGTTTATCTACTTTGAATTTCCTCTCAGATTAATGATAAATTACCAACTTGAAAGTAGTGGCTATCTCAAATTTTCCTCAGCCATGGAAGATAAAATCATTCCCTGCTTCCTCGCATAATTGTAGCCTGAGGTTTTTCATTGATTCATACTTCAGCTACATTGGTTCTCTGAAAGCAGCAGGCTTGAGGATTACCTGGAGGACTGGCTAACACACACAGATCTCTGAGCCCCATGCACAGGGTTCCTGATTCAGTAGATCTGGAGTGGGACCCAAGATTTGGCATTTCTAACATGTTATGGTTAGGGACCACACTGTGCATCTCTGATGTTTTAGATCTCTTTCTATTATAGGTCTTCATCCACATGTCTGATGCACCTTCTAAGTGCAATCATATTTAATGCCCATTTTGCACTTGATAGAGGCTGAGAGATTAAGTAATAAACCCAAGGTCACAGACACATGGGAGGCGTAATCCAAATTCAAACTAAATTCAGAAGTTATCCTAGGTAAATAATCTGCTTTTGATAGGCATATCATTAAACAGCAAGACATTTCTACTTTAAAAAAAAAAAAGGCTGATACAGGAGAGGAGAAAACATTAATGTTTCCTTCTTCACTCCTCTCATCTGTGCTCCTCAGTCCAAGCTACAAATAACTAGCATTGCCTTCTCAGATTAATAAAATTTTATCAGCTCAGAAGCAGCTAAGAAATAATTGTTCAGAAACTTCCAGGAATGTGAAAATATTACGTTTTTTGATCTAAAATTCCTCTTGCAAGGCAGCAAACTGCTTCAAAGAAAAGTGAAAGCAGATAGGAGTTAGTATTTAATTCCAGCTAACAACAGTTTCTACTTCTCTGTGTAATTAAGCCAAAGAGGACTTGAAGTCATGGTTCTTTACAATGAGTATAATTCACCTGTTGATAGTCAGGAACTAAACATTTCAATTACTGTTTTATAGGCAAGCAAACAAGAAAAAGCAGACTTCCCCAGGAGAGTACAATAGGTCAGGAGCAGGTTAAAAAAACAGTTCTCTGATTTCCCTTACTTGAGCTAGTGAATGGAACATTGTGAGCAGATTGGAGCATTACTGAAGAAAACCTAAAATGCTAATAGTCTACTCTGCCTATTTCTGGAAAAAAAATTCTTGTGTCAGGTAGAAATTCATTCTAAATTCCATTTTACTGTCAAGTCATACTGACTGAACTTAATGAACATCTTTCTGGGAAGTTAAGTAGGGCAATGATGACACACACAGAAAAAAAAATAAACACCATCATTTTGAAGAGGGCTTTGAATGTTAGGGTCAGAACTTGAAGGCACCTAGTTGAAGACGTTTTAACAAGATCAAAATGTTACCAGGCTGTATTGGTAAAAGGCTGATTTTCCAGTATGTAGCTTACATTTGGGATGTCTGTGTAAGGAACAGAAATAAGATTCAAATATGCCTTTTATGTTAATAGAGATATTAGGGATTGAAAAGGAGAAATAGATAGGAAGGCATTGTGTATCTTTGGACTTCTTATCTGAAGGTGATGAGGTGGTCGCTTGTCCAGGAGCTGTCCATTAATGCAGAGCATATGTCTTTTTCATCATTGTATCTTCAGTGTCTAGACGAGTACCTTTATCTACACACTCCTGAACTACGGGTTGTACATGGTGATTTACCTCCAAAAGTACAGAATGGAAAGGGGGCAAAATAAGGTAACTTTACTGTGGTGGAGTATCTGGATAAATACTACTTCAGCCAAGTTATCAAGGTCAATATCAACAGTCATAAATCATGTAGCTAGTAACTGCCCTTTATATGATGTGATAAAACTGATGCTTTACCTCTATTGTCTTCCTTCCTAAAATCCATAATCCCAGTCTAATCATGGGAAAGAAGAAACAAATCTCAATTGAGGAATGTTCTACGAAATACTTCTACAGTAAGTAATCCTCCTAACAGTCAAGGTTATCAAAAACAAGAAAGTCTGGAAGACATACAGATGGCCAAAAAAGCAAATGAAAAGGTGCTCTGTGGGAAGCCGTTGTTCTGCCATGCCGCAGATAACGTGGAAGCCGTTGTTCTGCTGGTCACAGATAACGGTTATCAGGGAGTAGCCCAAAGGCTATGTGCCACACATGCGCCACGACGAGCCAATATGCTAATAAAGGCTCAGAATTGCAACCAATAAATTGTGAACAGCACATATCTTGTTGAGTTAACCAGCCAACCACAGATTGAGTTAACCAGCCAACCACAGGTTGAGTTAATCAGCCAACCACAGGTTGCCACAGGTTCTAGTGCATTATAAAAAGCCAGTGTGAACAAAGCTCGGGGTCTTCCTTCCATCTGTCTATAACCAAGCTGTACTCCAATAAAGTGTGATACGAGAAGAATCTAGCGTGTGGTGACTCGTCATTCTGCTGGTCAGAAGCGGCTCGCCGCAAGTGGTGCCGAAACCCGGGAACTTCGCACCTCGCGTGGGGGACCGATTCAGAACTCGACACACGGAGTGGACCGTCGGATCAAGATCCGATTTGGGTCCCGACAAGATTAACAAGAGTCGTGGAAGAGGATCCCAAGGGCGATGCAGGGCGCTCAAGGGATGATGCTGAGCTGGATGGTGTTGATGGGCTTTCCCTACTCAAGGCGGAGGACAAGATGTTTTGGGGAATTAGCCGGTCCTGGCCAGTTCCTCTACCGGTCCATTCCCATAGCAGAGTGCTTCCAATATTTTATTCCACCAGTTGTGAGATGAATACAGCCTGCACTGTATCGTTAGATGATAAATGGGTGCACTATAATGCTACAAATTTTGTTGTAAATAATACCCTTTGTTTTAGTTGGAATGCCTCTGTGGACTGCATTCATTTAGTTCGAAAAACCTTGACTGCCTGGAATAACCCACTTACGGGAAATCAGGTTCCTCTGTCTATGCTAAATGAAGCCTTGACCAAAATATCATAGGGTCAACATTCTGGCTCTGGTACAGGGAACTCTAGCCAGAATGCAATGAATGTTACCACCTTACTTTTGAAACATGAGGGCGTGGTCCCCCTACCGAACAATACAAAAAATTGCACTGAGTCTAACCGGACCAGGATTGCTCCTTACTGTGCTGCCATTGTCAATACGCCTCCAATTTTTACCCCGTTACGCTTGGGGACTTTACTACCTGGCTGTCCTCTACCTTTACCTTCTTTAAGGAGTGGGTCGGTGTAGGGATGTTTGCAGTGTGTTGCATGGCAGGACTTGTGGTGTGCCTGTGGTTGATCTGTCGTTTGCGAACTCGGACAAAGCGAGATAAGATGTTGTTCACGCAGGCATTGGTGGCCATTAGTAAAGGCGACTCCCCTGGCGCCTGGATCTCCATCTTGAACGACCCGTAGTGATTGCCCTTGCACAAAACGGTTTATGACCATTGCACTTTTGATGGGAATCACGAGGCACATCAGCCCCTGCACTCCGCGGTCTGTATGGACATTGCACGACGGGGAGGGTGATGAGCCAGCTTCTCGAACTAACTCTTGCTCAGCGAGCATCCCATGGGGTGAGCGTTTGTGCGGGCATTGTTCGAGTTCAGCTCCTGGGTCTAAGAAAACAAAAAGGGGGAGATGTGGGAAGCCATTGTTCTGCCATGCCGCAGATAACGTGGAAGCCGTTGTTCTGCTGGTCACAGATAATGGTTATCAGGGAGTAGCCCAAAGGCTATGTGCCACACATGCGCCACGACGAGCCAGTATGCTAATAAAGGCTCAGAATTGCAACCAATAAATTGTGAACAGCACATATCTTGTTGAGTTAACCAGCCAACCACAGATTGAGTTAACCAGCCAACCACAGGTTGAGTTAATCAGCCAACCACAGGTTGCCACAGGTTCTAGTGCATTATAAAAAGCCAGTGTGAACAAAGCTCGGGGTCTTCCTTCCATCTGTCTAAAACCAAGCTGTACTCCAATAAAGTGTGATACGAGAAGAATCTAGCGTGTGGTGACTCGTCATTCTGCTGGTCAGAAGCGGCTCGCCGCAGTGCTCAACATCACTAATTATTAGAGAAACTCAAATCAAAACTACAATGAGGTATCACCTCACAACAGTCAGAATGGCCATCATCAAAAAAATCTACAAACAATAAAGGCTGGAGAGGGTCTGGAGAAAAGGGAACACTCCTACAATGCTGGTGGGAATGTAAATTGGTACAACCACCACGGAGAACAGTAGTGAGGTTGCTTAAAAAACTAGACAGAACTACCATATGACCCAGCAATCCCATTCTTGGGCATATACCCAAAGAAAACCGTAATTCAAAAACAGTCATGTACCACAATGTTCACTGCAGCACTATTTACAATAGTCAGGACATGGAAGCAACCTAAGTGTCCATCAACAGAGGAATGGATAAAGAAGATGTAGTATATACACACAATGGAATATTACTCAGCCATAAAAAAGAATGAAATAATGCCTTTTGCAGCAACATGGATGGACCTAGAGATTGTCATACTAAGTAAGTCAGACAGAGAAAGAGAAATATCATATGATACTACTTACATGTGGAATCTAAAAAGCAATGATACAAATGAACTTATTTAGAAAACAGAAATAGAGTCATGTAGAAAAAACACTTATGGTTACCAGGGGATAAGGTGGGAGGGGAGGGGTAAATTGGGAGATTGGGACTGACATATACACACTTCTTTATATAAAATAGATAACTAATAAGAACCTGCTGTATAGCACAGGGAACTCTACTCAGTACTCTTTAATGGCCTATGTGGGAAAAGAATCTAAAAAAAAAAAGAAAAAGAGCAGCTAGATGTATATGTACACCTGAAACAAACACAATATTGTAAATCAACTATACTCTAATTTAAAAAATTTTAAAAAGAAAGTTTGAGAAATTATCACAGCAAAAAACGAGCCTGAAGAGATAAGATGACTAAATGTAATGTGGTATCCTGCATGGGATCCTGGAACAGAAAAGGACATTAGGTCAAAACTAATGAAATCTGAATTATGGACTTGAGTTAATATTACTGTGTCAGTATCAGTTCATTAATTGTAAAAATGTGCCATACCAAAATAACATGTTAATAATAAAGGAAATTGTGGAGTTACGGTAGGGTATATGGAAAGTCTCTGTACTACCTACTGCCTGCTTGATTACTTTTAGAATAGCTTCAGACTTTGAAAACAAAGTCTATTAATTTAAAAATGTAATTTTTCAAAGATGTTACTTACAATATCATTGAAAACGTAAAGTTCATAGTAAAAATTTAACAAAGATTATCAGATCTTTATAGATACATGATCTACTGGAAGACCTAAATATAGAAAATATACTATGAACAATGAATCAAGAGTCTCAGTATTGTATGGATATCAATTCTTCACAGACTGATCAGTAGTTTGATCAATGTCAGTTAACATTCCAAACTATTATTTTTCTGGAATTTGTAAAGCTAAATGAAAAACATATATGGAAATACCAAGATCCAAGAATACATAAGACACTCTTGAGGAAGACAAAAATGTGGGAAGAATTACCTTACCAAATGTCAAGAAGTATTAGAAAGTTACAGTAATTAAAGCAATGTGGTATTGGTTACAGGATAAACCAGTTGGACAGCACTCTCATCCCCTTTGCCTACCCCCAACCAAAAGCCCATACATACCTGAAAATTTGATTTATGATAGAATTAGATTTATTATGTCAGTGGAGAAGGAAAGGCTTTAATAAAGGGTACTGGGACTATTGTTTAACGTTATGAAATTATGGCACTGAAATCTCCCTCACATCATATACGGAAAAGCTAGTTGTGTAAAATTTAAAGGTCAAATATAATCTATAAAACTTTTAACAGATAATATAGAAGTTATCTTCATGTGGTCAGTTAGGGAAGCATATCTTAGGACAGAAAGTTACATCCGCAAAAGGAAATGATTAATAAAGTTGTATGGTATCAAAGATACCATAGAGAAAATAAAACACAACCCAGAAACTGGGAGAAGATGGGATAGTAACCAAAATATATGAAGAAATCCTGCAAGTCTATTAAAAACAGACACAACTCAATAGAAAAAGTGGCAAAAAAGGAACGTAAAGGCATGTCACAGAAGATTCATCAGAAACAGCAAATAAACACGAAACTATGCTCAATCTCAAAATTAAATCAGGGAAATAAAAATTTAAATCATGAAATAAATTTTCATACCCACAAAAATGGGCAAATATAAAAGCCTGACCATGTCAAATGTAAGATATGAAACAAATGAAGCATTTATAAAGTGATGACATTGGTGCCAAGTGCTTCAAGCATTTTGGGGAAAAAATTGACATTCTCTAACAGAGCTAAACATGTAATCCAATAATTCAACAAGTGAGTATTTCCCTTAAAGAACTGTAGCAAATGTACACTTGGACAAAAGTACTCATAATAAGACTGAATATCTATGGGAACAATCTAAATGTACGTTAGCAAAGGCAATCAATAAATTGTGACATGTTCATGTTATATTGAGACAACAGTAAGCATGACTGTATTACATCCTTAAACACCACTAAGAATGGATTTCTGGAACATAATGTCTAATACAATTTAAAGACAAATCATAAAGACAGTTTTGTGCAGTGTATTCCTATTTCGACCTATGAAAACATTAAACATTTTGTTTTGGCATACAAAGATATACAGTAAAAGTCCAAAGAAAAGCAAAGTTAACCACAAAATGTACTATTTAACTTCATCTAAGCAGAGAGAAAAGGGAATGGAATTCAAGACGATTACAAAGCAGATTCCAAAGGGAATGATTACCATTTTTCTTAAACCAAGAGTCGACAGGGTGTGCATTTGGATCATCATTCCTTATACCTTATACATATTGTATACATTTTTTTAGTTTACTTCATAATTACAAACATTATCTTAAAGCATAAAGCAATATGTCACAACCCCCAACAGCTGAAACAGTCATTTCTACATAATAACTATGAAACATCTCAGAGTAACCTTAAACAATTGGATTATTTCTCTACGTTTGCCCATTTTTCTGGGAACATAAGAACACAAGAAGAAAAATACTAAAACTCAACTGTTGAAAATCTGAATGATTTCTGCTGTATTTCTGAACCCTAGGATGGTAAGCAAGACCAAAGAACCTGGGAGGGTATGAGGAGTGTAGAATAAGGATGAGTTTTAGCAGGCATTTCTGACAAGGTTTGTTGTCACAGACAGTACTCATACACATCGCTTGATCAACTGAAATGCTCAGCAAATTGCTTTTCTGATTGTTTTTCTTACTAGCTAATTACAATTAAACCTTTATTAATTAGAAAGTCCTCTTTGCTTTTAAAAGAGGTCTAAAGATAGCAGAAGTTGTTGAAACTAGAAATTTAAGATGATCAACAAGGGCCAGTACAGATGTGGCCCAACCTCTCATGTAGAAACTAATACAGATCTTTGGAGCTCAAATCTCCTTAGTGTTGTTCTATTTTTCTACCTCTCATTTTGCTGTGGTTACATTGAATCTGAATCTGCTCCTCAGGAACAGAGATGGTACTGTCAAAAGCTGCTGCTCACTTGACATGTAAGACCATGACTGGGGCTTATGGTAAAGCTTCAAAGCATATTGTGATGACTGACCAAAGACAGATATGTCTGCCTTTCGGAGGAAAGTGCAGACTGGTATATCTTGGAAGATATTTTAACAATGGCAAAAATAAAAGGATTGCCTGCTGTATAAAAGGTTAATGGGGGACTTCCCCGGTGGCGCAGTGGTTAAGAATCTGCCTGCCAGTGCAGGGGGCATGGGTTCCAGCCCTGGTCCACGAAGATCCCACATGCTGCGGAGCAACTAAGCCCTTGTGCCACAACTACTGAGCCCATGCGCCACAACTACTAAAGCCCGCGCGCCTAGAGCCCACACTCCACAACAAGAGAAGCCACCGCAATGAGAAGCCCACGCACCGCAACATAGAGTAGCCCCCGCTCGCTGCAACTAGAGAAAGCCCGCACTCAGCAACAAAGACGCAACGCAGCCAAAAATAAATTTACAAAAAAGGTTAATGGTACTTGCTAGGACCAGTAAATAATGGAAGAGCTATGGTTTCCCAAAAAGAAAGCTGCAATTTCAATTTGGCATGAGAGTAAATAATTACTATTGTAAACACATCATTCTTTAAGAGTCTCTCATGCTGTTCTACCAAGAGCACTTAGAGCTGAATTCTGAACTGTATAAATGTTCCAGAGACCTTACTGTCATCAGTGAGGTATAGGGTAAAAGCTGAGGTATATCAACAGGCAGAAACTAGTAAAGATCATTATAGATTTTAGCTTTTATTTTAATGCATGGTTCTCTGGATATCAAAACAAATTTAAGGTATTTTATGGGTCCTTTGTCATGATTTATGATTCATGTAATGGTTGCTCTAGTTGAACCTACTGACTTGGCAAGAATTTAGCATTATTATGAGTTTGCAGCAGCCTAAGAAGTGATTGCTCATGTCTTAGAAGTGGTGTATTATGGAACAAGTGAGTGTATTTTTAGAACAAAATGCTGCATTTCAATGTCATTTGAAAATCCAGCTTATAAAACCAAAAAGCTGAAAGTTGAAGGAAAATATGTTGAATTTCTTAGAGGAATATGGAAAATAAATTATAAAATTCATATTATTGATAGTAATATGCCTTGTTCTTGTCACAAGTAATACACTTACTAGCATCACCTTAATTTATGACAGCAATCTCAAGCAAACATAATTTACTCAGAATCTGGTCTAACATCTAAGATAGAAGCATAAAAGTTTATTCCTCGTCAACACCCATCACACTGAAGTCACCGGAACTTATACAGTTCCCATTCTTTTAAAATAACCCCTGGAGCTCTTTATATAGGAAATTCTCTACTTTTGTTCACAGATATTACTGAGTTGGGAGTTAAGAGTCTCAAAATCTTGTTTCAAATCTGCACCACTTGGGGAAGTCACTTTGCCTCCCTTGGTCTGCTTCAGTTTTCTGATCTGTAAACTGGGAAGAATGAATTTATTCTTCCCAAACTGCCTCACATCAGCACCAGCAGTACCTCAAGAATTTCTTAAACACCCTGATCCTCAGGCTTCAATCAGTGTGAGCCAAGTCCTAGAGATCTGCATTCTTTTTAATTATCTCCCCAGGTGAGATAAACAAGCCTGTAAATTAATAAGCTACATGATTTCAAAGGTTCTTTTTGACTCTGATTCAAACGATACAGACTTGCTGGTAGAGGTTTCAATTCAGAGTTCACTCATATTAGAATTGTAAAAGATTTTGACTGCAATTAAACTAACCTTAACTCTGAAGCTATGCGGAAGACAATGCTTTAAATATCCAGAAATATCCAGTCCTATGAGATGATTCAAGGTTATTAGTATTATGTACTGTAGACATACACATAGGGCCAATTAATAGATTGCTTTTAAAAAGATTTAATCCACATGTGAACGAAAAAGAAAACCACGTTTTACATCATTCTTACAGAATCAGTCTCATTTTGTAAAGACAAAATTTTATTGAGATATGGGTTTCTACAAATTTTTTTTAAAACGTCAGGTTCTCAGTGACCATCTAGTTTTTAATCCAAGTGGCTTTCCCATGCCCCAGCCCACCACAGCACCTACAAACTAGCTGCAAAACTTATCTTCAGAGTTTTAAACTGACCAACTTTCTGTATGGAGTTATTTGGCATAAGTATACCAATAGAATATCGGAAACTAAGAAAGCAATTTGAGAGTAACCAGTAAGCCCTTCTTACTGATGAAACTGATGATAATTAGGCCATTGAGCCAACTGTCTATTGAGATGGGTCCTAGTTGCATTATTAAGAGCAACTTTCGACTTCACAATGGCCAGGGCATAGTCATTGAGTTCTTCTAAAAGCAGCATCACATTATTCCCACACAGGCTTACATCAGACAGATTTCAGGTTTTGTTCCAGACCACTGCAACAAAGTTAATATTCCAAGAAAGCAAATATTGCAAGAAAGTGGATATTGCAAGAAAGTGGGTTAGACGAGTATTTTGGTTTCCCAACGTGTATAGAAGTTCTGTTTACACTATACTATAGAGTATTAAGTGTACAATAGTATTGTGTTAAAAAACAATGTACCTTCCTTAAATACTCTATTGCTAAATAATGCTAACCCATCATCTGACCCTTCAGCACATCGCAGTAGTAATAAAGATCACTGGTCTCACAGATCACTAACAAATATAGTAATGAAAAAGTGTGAAATATTCCGAGAGTTACCAAAATGTGACATTTAGACACAAAATGAGCAAATGCTGTTGGAAAAATGGCTCCGGTAGACTTGCTCCACGTGAGGTTGCCAGAAACCTTCAATTTGTAAAACAAAAACAAACAAAAAACAACAAAACAGTATCTGCAAAGGGCAATACAGTGAAACACAGTAAAATGAGGTGTACCTGTACACTTTACAGGAACGTTTGAACATAACTTTCACATCATCAAGATCACTCTGCCAGGATAGTGTCCGCAAACCCTAGCTCCTACTGGACTTTTAGACGTGGATCACCCACCCGTAATGATGGGAGTCCACATGGAAGTACTGCCAGAGGCTGGCGTCAGCATCTGCACAGGCACAGGCCCATGCAAACAGCAGAGCTACATCATTCCTGACTTATTTGTTCACAGGGCAGCAGAGCAGGGCTAATGCTGTATGGGAAGCCTACGTTTTCTTCATGTAAAATGTTGTCCTAAGGATCCAGATTTAAAGCCTGTTTAAAAACAAAGAAGCCAGCAAGATTTGAAATAACAGTAAATCTTTACCTTTGTTATTTACCTTGCTGATTTTTTGTTCTCCATAAAACTTTAATAAATACGCTTTGTAATTTTATTTAGACTTAAACACTCCTTGTATATTGTATAAAAGAGAATGGATCTTATCTGGGACCACAATCTAATTGAGAAGTGGTATCTCCAGGACATAACATGTTGGTGGCAGTAGTGACTCTGAGACACCCTGAAGGGAGGGTGAAACTGTAGGAGAAGCATCAGACTGGATGCCTCTCTGGAGATCCTCAGTATGGTACTAAGACCTTGGAAATTCTGTGTGTTGCTTTAACAAGAAACATAATTATTTAAGAAATAGTTATTTTAAGAAGTGAGAGAAACTACCCAAGAGCTTTAGCAGAAAAGTTAAAAATAAAGGAAATACAAAAGGAAACAGAATGATATAGTGGATTTGAATTTTAGGAAGATGACCCTGGAGGCAGTGTGAAGAATGAACTGGAGAAAGGTGAAAATTGAAGGCTGGAGACTGTGATGAAATTTACTCTTTCACTAAACCAGTGATGGTAGGGGTGGAAGGGATAAACTGGCGGGATTTTAAAGGACTTCACAGTCATTGCTAAACCAAATATATCTGGGACACAGAAGAGTCTTTTCTAAGCTTCTAGTTTCGGGAAATGAATACACGGTGGTGCAACTGACTAGTAGAAAAATGCTGAAGGAACAGAAAGGGATTTTGGTGAGATTATCAGTTTGTATTAAAGCAAAGTTTGAACTGCCTACAGCACATCCCGATGGAAACATTTAACGGTCAGTTACATATGTGGTCAGTTTTACATGTGGTATCTCTTTACCAGAGAGATCTGGGGTGGAAACAGATTTGGGAGTGATAAGCATATGCTGACCACTAAATTTACCTATTTAACTAAGAAAAACATGGACTGTAAAGAGTCTGCTAGAATTGACAACGGTAATTATTGACGATGATGACCGGAGACCTTGGTAAAAGATACACCCACTTAACAGTTGGGGGAATATTGAGTCTTAGGCTGGAGAGTAAATTCTAAGTGAGGAATCAAACAGAGGGCATCCTTTTAGAAAACTGGATTGAAAAAGTGACAGAAAGACAGGATCAAACAGGGGATTGATATAAGGATCATATATATATTAATAGGCTGAAGCGAAAGAGTAGAGAAAGCATGTTTTAAGACAGAAAAGGAGTGAAATACGAAGCAATATCTAAGATGAGTTAGGAAGGAAGGGCATTCAAACTCTGAAGAATACATTAGTCTTGGACAGGAGGAGAGAGATCTTTTTCAGTGAAAAGACAAGAATAGAAGCAGATGCCAGCAAATTCATTTGAAGATGGGGAGACAAAAGGTTTGAAATAGTACATGATTCTTTTAAAATAAAATTATAATTTGGATTATCAAAATAATACATATCATTGTGAGATACTAAACATCTGAAAAGAAAATATTAAGAATTCTTACGCACATAAAAATCAACCCTTCCCCTTCTCTCCTCCTGCAAGTAGGTCCACGTTGCTACCTTCTATCATAATTCATGCACTGAGAAAGTTCACAAATATTAATTACGCTTTAGGTCTCAGCTCAGTCCTTTCTTCCTTTAATCCTGAACCCTTTAACTCTCCCATGTTTTTCAGATAGTCATCATCTTCACTGATTTTTTACATTTTCCCAAACACGGTCAAAAATATCTCTTTCTTTCACCACACTTAAGTTACATGAAACAAAAGGCACATTCCACTCATCTTCAGAATTCCGCAACACAAATACAGAGCTTTAAACATTGTAAATCAGCACGGCCCAAAAGAACATTCTGTCATGATGGAAATACTTATTTCTCTGCACTATCTAATATAGTAACCACTGGCTACTGTGGCTATGAAGTACTTGCAATGGGAAACTATAGAATTGGATTCTTAATTTTAATTGAATATGGATAGGGGCTACTTACTTAATAGCACACTGTAGGCAATTACTATAGTGGTTAAATGAGTTTTTTTTTTAGCTGTCTTATTGTGTGGTTGATTTGTATTCTTTTTCTTTCTTGGAAAAAAAAAAAAAAGATTCCCCAAGGATGAAAGTAGATTAGAGGGAACAAATTGGAGGAGAGATGACTAGGAATGAGAACAAGTTTAATCACAAAAAAGAACTCAAAAAAGCCTCAGCTTTCAAGAGTATGTGGTCAAATAATCCTCATCTCTCAACTGATGTTCATTATAACGATCCCAAATCATCCATGCAATGAATGTGCCAGGATCCTTGTATAAGCTCAATCAAACTTAATTTTCAGAATTTCAGGAGATATAACATTATCCTTTTATCTCAATTTTAAAAGTTTCAAAAACTTAAGCAACTTAAAAAAAAAGCTACTAAGTGATAAAACTAGAATTCTAACTCCAGGCAACTTCAAAGCTCATGAGCTTTAATATGATGTCTATTGCCTAAATCGTCTTCATCACACTCTCTAGTCTTAGGAACACACACACACAAAATATTTTAGAAAAAAATTCTCACTAAAGATATTTTAAACCTAAAGCAAATCACGGTAGTGTATAAAAGGATAAATCTTCAGCTAATTAAAAAATATTTGTTTTCCAAATGACTCATGGTCTAGTGAGTCTGGATAGATACCATATTCACTTTAGTAAGTCAGTACTGATGTAAACTATGCAAACCCTGAATATATGTCATACAAAAAAATTTTTTTGAATATATCTTTTCTCAAATAAATTTACTACCTTTAAGTCTTAAGAAAAAAAATCAATGGATTACAGAGATAAGAAATTCTTTTCCATTACTTCCAAAGAATAAAATTATAAAACTTACTTCTTACCTTTTTGTTTGTTGTAAATGTGTGGTATACTCCTATTCTCCTTCACGACAAACTTCTCTAAAATTCCTTCAGTTGTTTAGGTCCCAAGTGATATTATATATATTTTATATGTATATTTTCACAGCATTCTTAATCTTTAAAGAAATGCCCTGAAACTCTATTTTCAACGTCTCCTAAAACTCAAAGAAACATGACGTCTTTAAGACGTGGTGCCTATGGTCAAAAGGATACACTTACTGCATCCCAATGTCTATAAATAAGCTATGGTTTCTTAAAAGTCCCACAAAATAAGAACTAATAACCAATGAAGTTTTATTTCTTAATTAAAGGTTATATTTGTTAGGAATGGAACCTAACTATTTATTGATTTAAGTAATTTTCAAATATATTACCTTATAATTTATTTTATACTAGAATTCTTAGTTGCCTTTCTTATTCTTCTTACTTTCATTCCATATTTCCTTCTAAATTATAATCATGTATTCTATTCTGGATGAAATACTCTCATTTTCGTCTAAAATGCAGCTGGTAAACAAAAGCATGTAAGACTACACCTAAGAGGGAAGCCACATCTCTTTCATCTGTGACTTTTCTTTTCAAGTTTTCCTTGGCTTACTAAACTGTGGGCTGTTGTGGCTGTTACTGTCTCAGCTAAACATAGACCCTAATTTAGATAATCATAGGATAAAACCCAAACTGATGTACGGTTTCAAATAAAATACTGATACCCCTTCATATAGACCGGGGTGGCAGAGACACACTGTATTTAACATTCAACCAGGCGTCTTCAGTGGTGGACTCTGTCATTTCAGATGTCAGTGTAATCATAGCCAGAGAGAAGCAAAACAGGAGAACAACAAAAACTTCTGCTTTTGCATTCCCTTCAGCAAAAATGCCTTATTAGGGGGAACAAAGGAAAAAACCCTTTTACTAAATGCATCAATATGACCAAGAATGTGTGACAAGTATTTCATCTAAGAGAATGTTGCAGAATTTAGCTTTCTTTATCTCAACCCAACAGGTTTGATTCAATTCAGTTATTGAATCTTTTCTTCAGATAGGTTTGTGTAAATGACTATAATAAAGCACGTTGTATATAGGCCTCATTCTTGCCTCAGTGACAGAGAAGAAAAGAAAATGGCAAAAGAATCTCACACACCATGAGCTTGAAGCAATCGTTTTCAGATGGAAAAATCCCTAGATGATTGCCCACATTTCCTGATAACTCCACACTGCCAAACCACACGATAATTAGGAGTAAATGGTCAGATAAAAATAGAGTTTACACAGGCTTTATCGTTGCAATTATAAATGCAGTATTTTCATAGTAAGTTTACACTAAAGGACTGAACATTAAGGCATTGAGTATAATTCCAAATAAGTCACTAACCAATCAGTCAAAAACTAACATTTATCTCTACAGAATAGGCTTTTCTGGCTCACTAGCTATTGAGCCTCCAGGTAATCTTATACTGAATCATTAGCAATCACTACGTGCTCATAATGGCCCTGGGGAATACACAAACGTGAAATCAAGGAAACTCAGCACAGCATTATGAACCGTAGGTGCTCTAAAATACAAATGCACGGAGGATGGTGGAGGGGTCCTGTCCAGAACCCCTTTGCCTGCTAGTGCACCGAACTCTCAGCTGCTCTGAGAATTGGCTGTCAACGCCTCACAGCTGCCACTTCCTTGGAAAACAGCCCTCCATCAAAGACGGACTGGCACAGGGTACAAAAGCCCGCCCCCTTGCTTCAAGGATGAACTAACTATGGTGAAGCTTGTGCTCTTGAGAGTCTCCCTGCAATCACAGTGCAGTAAGACTCCAGGGGCGAGCCCATCCTTGCTCAGCCTTTTTCCTTTGCTCTTCCTTGCTTTTCTCACTCCTGTGGACTTGAGATCACTTTCCAAATAAATCACATTAACTAAATCCCCATCTCATGCTCTGCTTCCAAGAAACGCTCACTTAGGATACACAGGTATCATTAAAACTTTAAATTAGCCATGTTTTTTGAATGAGCAGCAAATAGAAGCGATGGAATAAAGAATGGAAAAAGAATTCTATTACCAAGATTTTTGAATGAAGCTACAACACTGAGCATAAACCGCAATTTCAACTCAGCACTTATTTTCTATGTTTGACAATCCATTTCTTTATCTTTAAAATGGAAATTATATCTCACTATCCAACATATAGCTGCAGTGTTGTATTTAGATAGTGGAAGAGTTGGAAAAAAATATTATTTCCCCTTTCCTCTCTGAGTTTTCTAACAGAAAAAACAAACCATACAAACAAAAAGACCTTTCTAAGCAGGTCTACCAATTTGTTGAAATTTCTTTTCCTTTTCTTTTTCCTTCTTCTCAGCATTGAAATATAAAAAATTCATTTTTTAAAAATATAAATGAATCTCAAAAATATAACTGCCAGTGTTTTAAACCAATAGTATACTCAAAACACTTTTATTGGGCCATTCCATGATTGTCTGTGTTTAAATTGAACATTCAAAGTCAGGGACCTTTGTTTCCTAGTGTCCTTCTCAGTGACTGGCACATGGTCAGCATAAAATAAGTATCTGCTGGTTCAATGGAGAGTTTACTTAAAGCATCAGAACCATATAGGAGAGGCAATATTCATAACAGTTAAGGCTCTAGTCTCTGAAGTGTGACAGAAGCTTAAATCTTACATCTCTCAATAGCTATGTAAACTTGTTGCCTAATTTCTTGAAATCTCATTTAACTAATCTTTAAAAATCAATGTAATATTATTCATCCCATAGGCTCTACAGGAATCCAATGAGAGTAGGTATTTAGCAAGGTAAATGCTAATATATATTAGCTAGTTAGTAGAAAGAGTGGTATTATAGTATGAAATTTAGACCCTGTTTATAAATCTATGGGCAAGCGTTATTAATAATAAAGTCATGGTCAATTAACACATTTTAAATAGCATACGTATTATTGTTACTGTTTCTATTATTATAATAGTTACGGGTTGATCATAAGACAGTTTTCCAAATTATAAAGACAGAAAATTTTCCTAAGAATTTCCGAAGAATAGTCCATGGTAAATTGTTAGTGAATAAAAGGATAGCCGAGAGCCAGTATTAATAAAATCTCATCTGATTATCAAAGAAACATAAAGAAGATCCAGTATTAAGAAAAAAGCCAGTTCCTAAGTGAAGAACTTGACCAAAGGACAGATCATACATTTGACCAATATAGGAAGAATATCTGTCGGTTTTAAATATTGTGCTCTGTACAGGTATTTAACCATACTAACACGTTCTTTTCAATGGAAAATTTACCTCATGTCTTTCATTCAAACGAAAAATTGTTATTATTACAAAGCAACCTTTTTTAAATGACAATTTCTTAAATATCTCTACAGAGAACTGACACGGGAAAGACAAGTTTCACACTTGGATATAAAAAACTGATCTTTCATGTTTTAAAGTATAAGGTGTATGGCTGAGGTTGAAATACAGCACTGGCAAATAATAATGATAAAAATTGTAGTGAACTAATGAAATGAAGTAAGCAGGATAAAGAACCAAACCAGCCCCTGCCAACTCCCCACCCCCTCCTCCACACACAAAACACCAGTACCTGGAAAGGTAGGCCGGACCACTGAAAATAGAAGCAGCTATTACCATTGCAAGATCATCAGGTATAATTTTAGGCATTCTTCATAAAATTTCTTGGCCATTTTAAAATGGATGTTACATGTCTACCCCTTTGGATTTCCTGTTTCTGTCTTGCACATACTTATTTAACCCAAAAGCTACAATTATACTCACCTTAACTACCTATATAAAGATCTTCATTTAGACCTATTTTAATGTCATAATTTATTAGAGTGGAAATCTTAATGAACAAATGTTCTGTATCTTATGTAAAAAATCACTGTTAAATTTCTCAATGAAATTCAATTTTCTTCATAAAATAATTTCCTTTTAGATATTATTAGCCACAAACTATCTTATTCTCCTGATGAATTAAATGTTCCCTTTTATCAAAGAACACACTACATAACCCATCACACCAAAAAAAGTACTATGATAAAAGGAAAGAAGTTTTGGCTTTATAATGAGATAGCTTCATATTCTGATACATACAGCAATGTGACCCCTCTGAATCTCAGTTTCCTCAAAGTTCAAGTGGGCAAACTCTACAAGGTTTCAAGGTCTATGAATAATCCTCTGTAGCCCATGGACATT
Source organism: Phocoena sinus (assembly GCF_008692025.1). Lineage (NCBI taxonomy): Eukaryota > Metazoa > Chordata > Mammalia > Artiodactyla > Phocoenidae > Phocoena > Phocoena sinus. The sequence continues at coordinate 83,734,494 of NC_045771.1, forward strand.
CTGGGCCTGAGGTTCTGAAAAGAACTGAAAGAAGATGAATACAAAAATCAATGTAGGCTGTTGGACTCCCAAGATTCTACAGGCAGAAAACAGGCTGATAAAAGTAGTCGGCAGCAAACATGTTTTAAAGAATAAACTATATTTGAGGCTGCAACATAGCAATGACAAAAAAAAAAATAGATACTACAGTGGACAATTACTCAGCTAAATGAAAGAATGAAATACCTATACAACATCAGTGAATCTCTAGCACATTGTCAGACAGGCTGCTTTAAAACCCCCAAACCCACAGCTTCCCCTGGATACAGCCCTGCCCACTCAATAGCCCAAGACCAGGCCCTACACACCAGTGTACAGGCACTAGATCTGGGACACCCAGGGCCCTGCAGCCAGAGACCATGGGACCCAGCTCCATCCATAAGTGAGTAGGGCCCATCCCCAGAATACCTGGCCCCACCTACCACCGAGCCATTTCTAGCCTCAGGACCAGCCTCACCCACAAGTGGGCAGTTAGCAGCCCCAGAGAAACCACAGCCTTGCAGCCTGCAGACCCAGCCCATCCACCAGCAGGCTAGCACTAGCCTTGGTATCAGCTGGGCCCCAGCCATGCCCACTACCATGGCTGGCACTCGCCTCAGGACTTGGTTTCATCCAACAATAGGCAGACACTAGCTCCGGGATATCCTGGACCCCAAGTCAACTTGCCAGTGACCAAAAACTAGCCCTGGGTGGCCCCCTGGGGTTCTGCTGCCAGGCATCACATAACCTGGCCACACCAAGAAGAGGCCAGCAGCCTCTGCACAAGGCAGGGCCTGGCAGACCAGGGTGCAGCCAAGCCTACCAGACCACCCACAGTAGTCAGCCTACCACAACAAAAGGACCCAAGCAGTCCACATAGGGAGCACTCCTAAAATGCATAGTTCTAGTGACCAAAGAGAAATGGATGCACAGGACATCTCCTGCATAAGGCCATTTCTCCAAGGTCAGAAAATGTAGACTATGTACCAGATACATAGAAATAAAAAGAGCAATTAGGCAAAATGAGGAGACAGAGAAACATGTTCCAAATGAAAGAACAAGATAAAACTCCAGAAGAACTAAGTGAAGTGGAGATAGCCAATCAAGTTCAAGGTAATGACTGTACGATGATCAAAGTGTTCAGGAGAATAGACGAACAGAGCAAGAAGTTAGAAATTTTTCACAAAGAGACAGAAAAACGCAACAGATGAGGAATACAAGAGCTGAAATGAAAAAAATACTCTAGAAGGAATCAACAGTAGACTAGATGATACAGAGGAACACATCAGTGAGCTGGAAGACAGAGTAGTAGAAATCACTGAAGGTGAACATAAGAAAAAAGAAAAAAAAGGAATGAAGACAATTTAAGGGACCTCCGGGACAATGTCAAATGTACAAACATTCACATTATAGGGGTCCCAGAAGGAAGAAAAAGAAAGAAAAAGGGGCAGAGAATATATATGAAGATGTAATAGCTGAAAACTTCCATAACCTGTGAAAGGAAACAGACATCCAAGTCCAAGAAGCATAGAGTCCCAAACATGATCAACCCAAAGAGGACCACACAGAGACATATTGTAATTGAAATGACAAGCATTAAAGATAAAGAGAGACTATTATAAACAGCAAGGAAAAAGCAACAAGTTTCATACAAGGCAATACCCATAAGGCTAATCAGGTGACTTTACAGCAAAAATTCTGCAGTCATCTATGATGACTATGAAAATTTTGAATCACTATGTTGTACACTTGAAACTAATAATATTATAAATCAATGATACCTCAATTTATAAAACTGTAATAGGAAGGTCAACTCCTATAACAAACACACATTCCCAATCCCAGTTGTTTAACTGTGTCCATGTCACAATTTTTTTTTCTGGGGCGTGTAAGGAGCATGATGAAATGCAGCAGTAATTTAAGGATCAGGGCCTCTTCCAGCTGAAAGTTCCATTTTCCTTTAGGACACTCAGACGATGCACAGAAGCAGATCATGGAAAATTTCCTACCTTCTTTAATAATCTTGCCCAGGAAATGGCACATATACACATATACCTTCTATTGCATTTATTGGAGTGAGGTGGTCAAAGTAGCCTCATCTAGAAGCAAGGGAGCTGGGAGATTTAGTCTAGTTCTCTGCCAGATAATGGTGAACATTAAAATTTCCTAACTATAGAAACCTAAAGTGTAGCAGATGTATCCAGTAAGGAGAAGACTTGAAAAATTATAGGAAAGACAGAGACAAACAGATGAAAAGACAGAGAGAGAGAGAAAGAGAGACATCATTTATAGAGCATTACATAGAGGACATGGGTTGAAGTGAGATCAAGTGTAAAAATGGGGAAAGCTCCACTTAGATAAGTCTACCCAAAGTAATAATATAATTTTTAAGAATATTCTTTACATCACTCCTGGGTAGATGGTTGATGAGGGGAAAAGGTTTTGTTTATCTTTCTGGTTTGTTTTTTGCAGAATGTTGGAAAATTTAATCATCCTGCCTCATGATTTGAGATGAAAATAAACTGCTTCTAAGGCAGGGGCCAGTGGAAACCACAGACCCATATCCCTGTAGCCTTTTGACATTTTTCCTTCAACAACATGTTCTCTTCTATCAAGTTATAAGATTTATAAGAACAAGGACAAGACAGTTATGCTTAAAATACAGAAGAAAAAATTCATATTCAAACTGCTGCTGTCCTGTCCCACCAGAAGTTATTTATACCAATTATTTATACTAACTGATATGAACAACAGAGTAAACAAGCTATTACAAAGAGCAATCTCTGCAGATTTCCTTTAGCAACTCAGAAACATGAGAATTTACTGGGTCCTTCTGGACCACATCAAATTGTTGTTTTTTTTAGGTAAAAAGGTCAAGTATCATTCCTTTCATATGATGCAAAAGAAGAACTACATAGAGTAAGTTGCTTATGCACACGGAACACTAATAAAACAGAATGGACCCTGGAAAAGTGTGGCTGGCATGTACATCTCCCTAAGACTTTTCTGTGCTAGTTTATCCTATGATCAAAGCTAAACCAAGGCTGAATGGACAGCTGTACATCAATCTAACAAGAACAAGCACGTAATGGATGGTCTCTTTATATCCCTGAAGACTTTTGGGTGAGCTAGAGTAGGATTTTACCCTCATCTACTCCCCTGGAAAGTATTTTTGTACAAATATTAAGTTCACCATAATTCAAATTTGCTTCTTTTAAAAGTATACCCTTAGTCAATCTAAACTAACTTTAACACTGCAACTGTAGTGAGGAAATTGGTTTAATATTTATAAAAATATTTATTTCATCAGAATCCCTTTTCATGATTATTTACTTGCCTTCCTATGCAGTCAAGTCTACTATTTACCCTTGGCCTATATATCCTGCAAAGTCATTCTTTCCTAAGTCATATGGCCAAATGACGTGTTTTAAGATATTTATAATAGTTATATTAAATTTTAAAATGCTCTTTTGAGTCAGAGTGCCACAAGAAATCAATATTACTAGCATCTGGTGAAATTTAACACATTGCTCTCACTTGGTCTTGTATTATTCTGTTTCTGCTCCCTTCACTTGGCTTAAAAACATTCAAATACATTTTAGAATAACAGAACCTACATTTCAGGGCAAAATGACACATAATTAACTCTTATGTTCTGTTCCCTTTCCCAGAGCAGGTAACAGTGATCTGAACTGGGGAATCAGAATAAAAGGAAGGACTTTAGAGTGGGGTTCTAATAGAAAGCTTTCAGAAAAAAATTCAAGCCATTAAATTGAATTTTTTTTAAATGGCTTCTTTCTTGCCATCACAGGGTGGCTTTACAGTTCTCCCAAGCCTAAGAGCCTACCAAGATTTACTCTATTCCAATTCAAGTAGCACTCATTCTTTATCAAAAAAAAGCAAAGAGAAGCACAAAAATGCTTAGCAAACTTGCATGCGATCTGTTTGCTGCTCTGAAAGGAAAGTAAATATTTGTAGCATTATAAAGCATGCTACAGAATCCTGTAACAAAAACAAGAGTCTGAATGGCATCTTTTTTCCAACTACATAAACAGCTGGCTCTTAGATGGAAGTTTGGCTGAAATACTTTACCTTCCTAGACACCATGTTTACTTTGACTGATGCAAGAAATTTTTACAGTATGCAATAACATCTGCTACCAAGCTATGTGGAATGCATCTACTCCAATCGCTCTTCCAATAAGGGAACAGGGTACTTTTTAAAAAACAGTAAAAAAACACAATTTTGAAAAATTATATGATTTTTGGACATAATGGTATCCTTCATAAGAGCAGAATAGGCTAGTGAACTAATTATTGATATACAGTTGTTGGTTAGAAAGCCAAGAGTTAGTGACTTAGTTAAAAGAGTTTCTGGATATCAAGAACAAAGATGGAAATACTTTAAGTCAGAATTGGTTCATAATTTTTGTCTTATTAACATTTATTAATGTCAATGCTATAAAATGTTTGCTTTAGTGAGCCTGAACTAAGCAAGGCTTCGTTCTTTATGCTTCTTCAGTCCCACATGGATATTTAATGAGATTTGACCTCAAATTGCAATTACTTCATGAAGAGTTTGTCTTCTTTTTCCAGTAGCCTTCTCTCTTTTTTTGGCCATGTGTTTAATGCTTTTATGTTCTGTAGGTGCTCCCTGAACCTAGAGCTCCAGTACTGGGGGTTCCATTCCTGCCCATCATATCCCAATAATTTCTGAACTCATTCTGATTTCTCAAACATGGTTCTTAGCCTTCCATTCAACAACTGTATCTGACCAATAAATTTATATGCTTTAACCAAGTCCAGGATTGGAAGTTGAGAGAGAAAGTAACTAGAAAACATGGCTGGAGATAGAGAATTTGAGGGCTTATAATCGTACTAGCAGTGAGAAAGAAGGAGGAGGAAAAGGTAAGATGAAGGAGATTATGGAGAAATTGGACAGGATCTGGTTATGGACAAAATTATCTGTATCAAAGAAAACTGAATGAAATTATTATTTCCTTTACACAAATAATTCCCAAAGGACTAGGAAACTAATTTCCTAAAAGAAAAAGTTAAGCAAGTCTCTGTCAGTTTGTTTGTATACAGATCCAAATTTGAATATTTTTCTAATTACAAAAATTATTAAATAAAATCTGTGCCCTTACAAGGAAATTTGAGCTCAAAGATATGACTTTAGGTCATATTCCAGTATACTTTCTCTTCAGTTGGGTCAAATATACTGTTAAACCCATGCATTGATTTCTTAGTCTCATCCTCATATTCTTTAGTTCTTGAATTTTCATTTGGTTCTTTAATAGAATCAAATAAATACGGCAACTTTGTTTTATTACATTTGGTAACTATTTCACAGCATTTACACAGGTCAAACTTTTACTGTGACTTTCATGCCTTCACAGGGTTCCCTAAAAGCTCTGGAACTCGGGGAATGTAGGGTCAGTAGAAACCCAAAGGAGACTCCCTCAGGGGTGAAAAGTACTGGGCAGTTGTAGTTTGGGAATCAAAGAGGCCGCAAGTTTGATACTGAAGAGAGTAATCAAAAAGTCCAAGTATCATTGTAGACCACCTGCCACTAGGAAAAACTGGGGCGCGTCTGTAGGCAGAGGGTAAAGAGGCTGAAAAGTCGACATTGGTGCCCCTTAAAAGACGCTCAGGTTGAAGATAGATGAATCTACCATGGAAATCCAGAAGTTATGAAAGGATGTGAAAGAAAGCAATCCAAAATTGATAATTGAGTCGAATGATGCCAGAACAACCGGATCTTCATGTTGTGGCTTCCTTTTCTGAACACCCTGAGATAGTTCTCTTACATGTCCCCAAAGCGGGTGATTTGAGATCTCTAAGACATCTCATTAATGAGGACCAGAGCATCATATGTTAATTACTGGATAAAAACATAGAATTGAGCACTGGTTTTCACCCTCTGGTTTCTGGTAAATTCTGCACAAGTCACATACCCACTTTATGTTCAAGTGTTATCTCTTACAAGGACATAGGGATAATAAAGGCAAAGCACTTTGAAAAAAAGTCAACATTGGCAAAGCCAGCTAAAAATTTCAAGTCCAAATATCTTCATAAATTGCCCCACGGAGTTAAGTCCAGTGAGTATGAAACAGAATCAAGGATTCCAAAGTACTATCCCTATCGTAAGCATATTACAATTTTGGTCATTTATCACATGCTAATTGAGACACCAGTATTTTTCTCCGTGACTTCAGCATGTTACAGTTTATCGTCCATAAAGAAAAAGGTCCTTTTAGAAGTAAATAATATCACGTGGCATCTTGGCTCAAAAGCATTCAGTAACTTCCCATCACAAGTATAATGAAATCTGAACACTTCATTAGAGCCTACAGTGATCCTCCATACCATCGCCCTTGCCTACTTCCACAACTTCTCTCTCTCCACGAGCATCTATTTCTGTCTTAGAACCTGGGTCCTGTTGGTCTTTCAGCCTCAAAAGCTTTTCCCCAGATGGAGATGTGGTTTGATCCTTTAGGAGAGGCCTTCTCTGACCACCTCATTTAAAATAACTTCCATCCCTACCCTTGCTCCCACAGTCACTCTCTAAACCTTTACCCTGATTTTATTTTTCTTCATAGTACTTATCTCCACTAGAACTTGTGTTTTATCTGTTGATTTCTTTCTTCCCTACTAAGAGCTATATGAGCAGGAAAGTCGTTGCATCTACTGCCTTCTCCTAGAGGCATGAAAGACTGATTAAAAAATGAAAGTATTCTATATTCTCTATATATGTATGTAAATATTTGTTGAATTAGTAAATAAATGAGAAAATGAGATACACGAACTTGATCCAGTTCAAGGAAGGAGAGCTGGAGGACCCTGGTCAGATACTACCGACTCTATACGAGCTAAATTCAGAGCACTGAAGGGAAGCAAGAGTGAAAGCAAGCCCCACAGTTGTCACCGAGCCATAGAATCATGACTTCATTCCAATTCCTAGAGAGGTGTTGGAGCCAAGGTTACAGACACACTTGCTTTGTGAGTCAAGGTTCTTAAGGCCCAGGGGCAGGCTTGGGCCTCCAAGCCATCAGGGTGAGCTGGGCGTTAGGGTAGTGGGAAATATTAATAAATTTAGCTGTGAGGAAATGCTGACGGTGGAAGCAGATGAGCAAGGAGAAGCCTTTGTTAAAGAAGCAGATTGTTGCTGATTTTCCCAGCATTATCCTATCCCTTCTCATCAGTATTCTAGAGGTTTTCAGAACTTCATTAATGAGAAAGAAGCCCTTCCAATAGTTCTGTCATTCCTGGAGAGCAGCACACATCCAAAGGAGAATAGACTGTTGTGTTCCGGAAATAGTTGTGCTACACAAGAAACTGGTGAAACCACAGGCTGGGGCTGCATAGTGAATCCCATCAGTTCAAGGGAAGCATAGTCTCTTTATTCACATTAACAGGGGAAATGGCTGAAAAATCCTTTTATTCAAAACATACACATAATTAATGTTTCAGCCTACATTTATCTCCAGTTTTTTTTTATTTTTTTTCTAGTCTCAAGAGGTGAGAATGGTTATGTATCATACAAGGGTACAATTTCTGTCTTTAAAAAATCACATTAGTTGTACAACTGTTGGAAATGACCCACAGTAAGAAGACACTATCATATGCAAAGCCAGCTTTACAGAAAAAGTTAGATACCTGTTACAAATCATACCCAACTCCAAGCTATGTCGTAAAACTAGTCAAGCCTAACTCACTAAAGTGCATACCCATTAATGAACGCAGTGAAGTTTAAGATGCTTTTTCTTCACCCTTTGTCAAACTCATGATTTATAATCTGATTCTGTCCAAAATGTTGACAAAAAAGCGTTTTACTCCTTGCTCTAGGTGTTATTTTTATACAGCAAAGAACACAAGAAGTATGTCTCGTGGTAACAAGAAAAATTGCCCACCATAAATAACAAAATTAAAACACAAATACAGGCAGCTTTTTAAAAAGAGGTGAGGGAGGGTTAAAGGGAACAAGGGAGACCAAACAGGTGTAATATTATGGGCTAAGCAAAGGCTTTAAGCTCTGCCATCTTTCTTTTCTAAGAACATTTTCAGAAATGTAAAATTCCTGGGAATTTCTCATAGCTTAGAAACACAGGTTCAGAAAATAGATGTGAGGAAATGGTAGGAAAAGTAGAACTAGGAAACAGTGGATTGGCTGAGCACTAGGTGGAATGTACAGATCTAGTTTTACTTTTCCCCAACTTCCCCTACATTACTTCATAAAGCTTTTCAAAGATTAGTTTTGTTTCACTTCTCTATTTTGGGTTACTCTCTATGTTTTCTATTTTTGTTACGTGATTTATTATTTTTATTATTTCCTTCTTTCTAACTTCTAAACTCTGGTGAACTTTTTCCAGCTTCTTGTATTGAATTCTTGGTTTACTTGTTTACAGAAAACCATGTTTAAAACTAAAAAGTTCCCTCTAAGCACTACTTTAGCTTTGTCTCTCAAATTCTAACAAGCAGTGGCTTACCTATTAAGTTAAATAATTTTGTGGTAACTCAAGCTTTTAATTGGAAAGATTCCCAGCATCTCCACTTAAAATTTTGTCTATTTTATCTATCCCTTTCTGAGAAGTATATGTTGATAGCTTCAACCTTGTTAGCTTATACTTATCTCTTGGCAATTCTGTCAGTTGCTTTACATAATTTGTTGAATGCATGTATGTTCAGTGTTTATATATCCTGGTTCATTTTTTTTCTCTTTAGCATTGTATAACACCTTTTTGGAGGAGGGGTGTGGAATAAGAACAGTATATAAAATAAAACCGTGACCTTTAAAGCCAGACACCGGAGTTAAATCCTGGTTCTGTAACCATCTTTTAATCAACATATTTTTATGAGTAATTGGTTTTTTCTGCCCACAGTTAATCTGAATAATTTTTCATTTATCAAGTTGCTTTGTGATCTTGGCAACTTGTTTAACTTCTGGATTTCTCTGTTCTTTACCTATAACATGGAACATGGATGTTGCAAAAAATACATGAGGTATCGAAGATACAAGCTTTTACTATGGTGGTTATTCAGTAACACTAGTTCTATTCACCTTATCTATTCACCTGAAACACCTTAACCCATTGTATGACTTACAGCTCATTTTCCAAACTCATCTGGAGGGAAACTTCTCTCCTCCAGGATAACTGGCCACTCTTTCCTTTGAAATATATAACTTGAACATGCTTTAGTAATAATTCTGTGACTGTATTTATGTGCCTGCTGTCCTTAAGAGACTGAAAGACCTACAAGGAAAATCCCATTTCTTCCTCATATAAATTTTTATCTCTAAAGCCTAGCAAAATATTTGCAGAAAATTCCCTGGGAAGGGGGCATACATTTTTTAACAATTAATGAATAAATAGTATGATTAATCTAGAATAGCATTACCCAAAAACTTTCTGCAATAGTGGAAATATTGTATTCTGTGCTGCCCAAAATGACAGTCGATAGCCTCCTCTGCCTAAAGACAGAGTCTCCAAAACAAGCTCAGCTGTCAGAGATCCCCTCCCTGAGAGTTTCATCAACAATGAAGATTGACTGTTATCACAGGAGAGGAGGCTAGAAGCGAACACCAAACACAAACTTTGTCCCAAACCATCATACCTCCCCTCTGTTCTTCCAAGGGCCCGTTCATCTTTCTCAAAAATCATTTACTCTCCCCTAAATGGCCTACATCCCTCCTCCCCTTTCCTTATGAAGATGATATTTAAACCTGAATTGTAAGGCACCTCAGGGAGTTACTCATTTTCTCCTAGGTACTGACCATGTAATACATGAGGTATACATACTAATAAACGTCTGTTTTTCTCTTGCTAATCTGTCTTTTATTACAGGGGTCTCAACAAAGAAATCAGAAAGGTAGACGGAAAATTATTTTTTCTCCTCTATATTACACACACACACACACACATATATATGTGTGTATCTCCAAAAGATGTGGCTTTTTATTCAGGTTACTCTTCAGTACCTACATCTCTAGGTATACATGTTGGGCTCCTTTTCAATATCCCCTCTTAGAAGTTACTGTGGCTTTAAATTACATACACCTGTGCTCAGTGAACTCTTTAAAAAACTCACTTCTGATCCACTGGGTCCGTGAGTCATTGACAAGGAACAATCCCTGGCTGCATCATTTCCCCAGGCTGTTTGCAAAGTAAGCAGTCACGTATTAATTTCTACCTATGCTACATCAAATTACCACAAACGTAGTGGCTTAACCAATGCAAATTTATTACTCGTTCTGGAGGCCGGAAGTCCAACTTGCTTTGGTGTAAGACACCTTAAGATACCTTAGACCAAGGTGTCTGCAGGACTAGGTTCCTTTCTTGAGATTCTAGGGGAGAAGCCATTTCCTCACCTTTTCCAGCTTCTAGAGGCCCACGTACCTTGGCTCATGACTGTCTTTTTCCAACTGCAAAGCCAGCAACGATGGTCTGAGTCCTCCACCTGCCGCCAAGTCTCTGCTTCTCTCTACCCCGCCTCCCTCTTCCATTTTTAAGGGCTCTGGTGATTAGATTGGGCTCACCTGATAATTCTAAAGGTCAGCTGATTAGCAATCTTATTTTCTTCTGTAATTCCCCTTTTCTTCTTAAATCCCCTTTGCCATGTAGTCTAAATACTGACCGGCTCTGGACGGTAGGACATGGACATTTTGGGGGGTGGCTATTTTGCCTACCACAGAACAGGCCAAACTTAGAGTCCTAATAGAAATGCCAACATCCTTATTTCCAGTGTATATTTCTTCTAAAGCTGGATTTGATTGCTTGTAATTCTAAGACTATCTAAGGGCTGCTGGTTATGGAAAGGGGAGGGAGGAGGAGAAGAAGTGTCCAAAGAGGAATAAGCAGGAAAATGCAAAAGTAGAGAAACAACAGGAGAGAGAATGAGAAAAGCAGAGAAAACAAAGATAGATAAGGGGGAATACTGTTCACCTGGAGGAGGAAGAGAACAAAAGAGACCTGAGAAATCTCTATTGAAAAAGCTCAACCAAAACAGAAGGGGAATTCACGCCCTCTGTTCTCAATTTTTCCTTTAAAGCAAGTTCAATTAGTGACCCAGGACCGCATTTACTGAATTCAAATAAATTCTTAGCAAAGAAAAATAATTTCAACTTCTTTTTCCTTTCTTTCATGTTCTTCCTTTGCTCCTTCCCTCAGAAAAGGTTCTATTTGAACATTTTGTAATTATATATAGGAAGAAAACCTGCGCTAGGCTGAGTTGTTCAGGGAGATCTCCTACTTCCATGACTGAATTGCTTACTATATGTCACCCCAGGGGCTGCTTTCCTGAGGGCAGACACCGAATTTTATCAACCATTATAAACCAGCAGCTGACATGGTTCCTGTCATTGTAAACACCTCAGAATATTAATTAATAAAATCAATAAAGTAATCAGTTGCCTTCCTCAAATTTTCCAGCCTCTTATCTAAACTTCCAAACACATCAGTCAAACTAAACAACAGAATTCAGAATGTCGAAAAAAAGGAGAGGGGGATGGATGAGGATGATATAAGGCATGACACCTCCCATTTCCCATTGGGTTTAAGATGCTTTTTTATTTTAGTACACAATTTGCTACAGGAAAAGCAGAAATTTTCTTTTTTCTTTCTGAATATTTCAGCTTGGAAATGTGTTCTTTTTAAGCTGTATATTTACTTAACAAAATCACACTGCAGTAAAATGGCTTGGGCACTCTACAGTTTATAATGAGGGGATTTTACATGCCAATGGTGAATAGACATGTTGCTCAGAACACCGTTCCCTTCTGTTTCTACATAACATTTGAAGGAACTGTCCTTTTGCCGGCTCTAACGCTCTTTGCTCTTGGGATCCGACATCCTTCTTGATGAGGTCTTCCTGGCAAGATTAGCCTAAAGCAAGACTGTGACACAGAGGGACTAAGGGCTCCTCCACTTCAACCCTGGGCTTTCTCAACCCCCTGGGGCCCCTGGGGCCCCGTGCTATCCCAGAAGGCACCCCTGGGTGCTAAGGCCCCTCCTGCCACTCCTGATACAGCATTCCCCTTCTTGCCTTCCCACATGAATACACATGTACACGCACAGGTGTGAGATTCTGAGGGTAATCTTTTTTTTTTTTTTTGGGTACGCGGGCTTCTCACTGCTGTGGCCTCTCCCGTTGCAGACCACAGGCTCCGGACACGCAGGCCAAGCGGCCATGGCCCACGGGCCCAGCCGCTCTGCGGCATGTGGGATCCTCCTGGACCGGGTCACGAACTCGTGTCCCCTGCATCGGCAGGCGGACTCCCAACCACTGCGCCACCAGCGAAGTCCCTAAGGGTAATCTTAATGGCTAAATCTTTTCCAGAGTTAATTTACACCTTTTTTTAACCAAAGTATACATGCAGACGGTTAAAAGTCAAGTAATTTAGAGGAATTTATAATGAAAATCATCAGTTTCCTATTTGAATTCCTCTTTTCTAAAAAAAAAGTTCCTCTTTTTAGAAGCCGACTTTTAAATTTTTCTGGCTTTTGGCTGCTTATACTGTGATTTCTTTTCCATTTTTAAATTATTTCTACACATTATCAATTTATTTTATGTTTCAGTCTCTAAAAATTTATCTTATACTACTTACCACTCTCCTTCCTCTCTCCAATAAAGTTCTATCACATCTCTAGCTCCTCTATAATTTAAATTACATCATACATTATAAAAGTAGAAGGCTCAAAGTATTCTATAGCTATGATGATGATGTAGTCATGAAAAGTCATGTTCTGAAGACGAATTAATGGCATGGGGAAAGAGTCACCACTTAGGGACTTCCCTAGTGGTCCAGTGGTTAAGAATCCATCTTCCACTACAGGGGACATGGGGTCGATCCCTGGTCGGGGAATTAAGATCCCACATGCCACGGCACAACTAAGCCTGCATGCTGCAACTACTGAGCCTGTGCACTCTGGAACCCACGCACCACAACTAGAGGGAAGCCCACAGGCCACAAGGGAAGAACCCGCCAACCGCAACAAAGATCTCACGTGCTGCAACTAAGACCCGATTCAGTGGAAATAAATAAAATTAAATTAAATTTTTAAAAAAATTTTAAAAAAGAGTCACCACTTAAAATTAAATGAAAACTAAAAACTACATATTTATTAATATGCTTTGATTCAACTTCTGTAGATATAGACTATATAATAAAATTATAGAAACAAAATATACAATAGAATTAATAATGTTTATCTCAAAGCAAAAGGATTATGGAACATTTTTATTTTCTTTTTTCTATTTTTCTAAAATCTCTATAATAAATACATATACTTTTATAGTAAAAAATATTCAGAGGAAAAAATATTCCCTTTTAAGTAAAAGGAATGAGTACAAAATAGTAGAATCTTAGGCCAGTGGAACAACTAATTTTAGGCCTTGCCCTTTAATTATATGAACTTTGGAATGCTTATCCCACTCAAATCCTCCTTTCTCACTTAAAATATGCAAACTGGTGGCCTTTCAGAGATCTAAATCATTATAAAAATGCAGGACATCATCAGAACTTTTAAAAATAAAAATCCAACAGTTTTAATTAAGTGCGTAATACATATGTATGAGTGTATTGTCTTTTGTAATAGAAGACAGCTGCTTGCTATGAGTTTGAAAATCCTGTTTAAAATTTTTTAATCCTATGCTAATTATCTAAAGAGAAAAGGAAGTGGCAGACAATAACATTTTACTTTAAGTGTTCTCAATGCTAGCAGAGTCCTCAGTATTTCAGTATTAATTAAAAACATTTTCTCTTACAGTAGCATATTCGCTTGCGGCAGTGACTCCCATCTCTAAAAGTATACCAAATTACTTTTAATGAGGAACTCTTTGTACATCTCTGAATTTAAGAAATTCTGTCTTCCTCAATACTCAAGATTATATAATCCAATGAACACAGTTGGGAATATTTTGCACAAAGCAGAGAGAGAGTGGGACTGGCTGAGTTATGTTCACTCCAGCCCCCAGGAAATTACAGCTGACCCTGCCACATGCTGTTCTGCCTCGTTCTCCACCTGGGCATAGACAGCTTAAACAGGATTTCTCAGATCTCCTTCCACCAGCCTACATCTTTCTATTTAACTTCTGGCAGTCTAGCTAACTGCCCCAGGGTCAGCCTGGTTCTTTCCTGCTCACAGAAAACAGACTGATGGGGCTTCCCTGGTGGCGCAGTGGCTGAGAGTCCGCCTGCCGATGCAGGGGACACGGGTTCATGCCCCGGTCCGGGAAGATCTCACATGCCGCGGAGCGGCTGGGTCCGTGAGCCATGGCCGCTGGGCCTGTGCATCCGGAGCCTGTGCTCCGCAACGGGAGAGGCCACAACAGTGAGAGGCCCGCGTACCGCAAAAAAAAAAAAAGGAAAGCAGACTGATGGTAAAATTCTCTGCCAGTATCTGCTTGAGACCCCTAAGTCTGCCTAAGAGTTGACATCTGCTTCTCAGAATGAGGAAGTTGCGACTTCCTCCTTATTTTGCCTGTCACCATGTGCTCCCCCTGCTTCTCTGCTCACCAGTCAGAGAAGACAGGAGGGGCTCTCTGTCTCTCTTTTTCTTTCACTACCTGATCAGCTTTAGGTCACAGAGAAAGCTCTCCTTCCCAGGCCCTCATTAGCAGCCCCTACTCTTCAGGTTTCTGCTAACGCTATCCCCTCATCCCTCCACTAAAGTCAGAGGCAATATGCAAATATCGACTAATCCCCTATTACAATCTGTATTAGCAGCTCTACTGCCTGGGTTCAAATCATTTTAGCTTTATGGCCTTAATCAAGGAACTTAACAGTTCTGTGCCTCAGTTTCCTTATCTATAAAGCAAATAATAATTGTACTTAAACCATGGTTACAGTAAGGATTAAATCAGACCATATATATAAAGGGCTAAAAGCAGTGCCTTGTACACAGTAAGCTATTGTTACTGCTACAGAAGGCACACACAAATTTCTCTCTCACACACACACCAACGCACACCACACACACAAAATATACTTTCAAAAATCCTGGTCCAATGCAGACAGGAGACAGGAAGACTTATTTAATAGGAAAGCAAGCCTTAGCAAGGGGGGGCTGCTCCTTAGGTAACTGTCCTCAAGCCCCCGCAGACCTCAGAGGCAAGCAACGTGTTGCTAAATAACAGCAACTATATGAAGATGCATCTCCCAACTCATTCTGAGTCAAAAGGAACTTGAGATCAGTAACTGCTAGACTGGCTTAGCACTAGAAACACTTAGCTGCAAAATCAAATCGGCACCTAAGGAGAAGAGTTAGAGACTCTTTAGGACCTGTCTGCATGTGTGAGGATGCCCAGGACCACAGAGATGCCGACAAAATTCCCGGACTGACTCAGAACAAAAACTGCATTAGGTGATTTGCTCCTTTGGCAGAAAACCTTTATCTCTCGGGCTTCAGGTCAGCCCACAGGCAAGGGTCTGGCTCAAACAAGGTGCATTTGGAAAGTAATAGCTAGATTGTCTTAGATGAACACTTGATGATTCATTAGACTTCATCCATTCCTCTGACTCAATTCTGAATAAGTGTACTAGCAGGTGGTGATACAGCTACTGGAAATGGCGAGGGTCTTGATTATATTCCAATAGCAGTACTATAATTTCATGCCTACAGCAAACCTTTCTCCAAATTACACCCACACTATAATCAGCTGCAGAGGCCTTTTGTGACTATTTATAAAGGGCACCCTTTAATTCACCCTTATAATTTAGTTGGTAGCATTTGCTGGAAATTTTAACAGCTATGCAGTGCCAATCCACTTCTACAAAGTGCACAGTCTCCTTTCTAAGTGTAGAGCACACCATGTAGCCATGAAATGGTCATTAATACAGTTGCCACCAAATTCTGGTGTGGAATTATAACATGCTTCACTTTGGGCAATTACAGACTTTTAGAAGTGCCACAGAAAGAGCCTGGAAATGTTGGTCCGTGTCTACCCCAAAACAAACAGCACAGAAAAATTTGCAACCTGAAAGCTGTACTCAGGGGTTCCCCATTGACGAGTCCAACTTCTCATTGAAGATGTACATGAGGTTCATCAAAGGTGCTCTAGAGCAACTTTCACATGTGTGCTAGTGACCTGGAGATCTGTTAAAGTGCAGATTTGCGGTCAGTAGGACTGGAATAGGCCTGAGATTCTGCCTTCTACCAAGCTCCTAAGTCATGTCAGTGCAGATCACACTGTGAGTAGTAACAGTGTTGGTGGCCAGGTTGGGAAGATTGGGGGAGAACTGTGGGTCCAGTTGACACATGTGCAAAGATCGTGTCACTGAATCTTTTTGGTGGTTATTAAATCATCTATTGAAATCAGTAAAGCTGGTTCTCATATCGTCAGTCTTTACAGTCTCCTCATTATTTTTACCATCATCATCATTGTCATTCTAAATAGAGTAATAATAACCATAAATAGAGTCCTAAAGTAGATCCATGAGTAAGCAGAGGGTTTGAAGTTGCACAGATGACATCAATGTCTGTATTTTTGGAGCTCATGACTATATTAAGAACCAAAAGGCTACTCTTCACTCAGATTTGAAAAAAGGAGATCAACTTTTGGTCTTTGGGAAAATCAATCTTTTATTCCCCAAGTTGCTCATTAATAAAGGAAAAGAATTTAATTAATTGATCCATAGTTTCTTTCTAGTTCTAAAATATTAAGACTCAATAAATGATTTTTTTAACTCATATGTGATACCTGTCACGTTTAAAACTGAATAATACATGTCATACTACATGCAAAATACTACCTTTTGCCAACAAAAAAAAAAACAAAAATTGAAGCGAATAATGATAAATATCTTCTTATCACTCAGTTATAGTAACAACGTCATAAAGTGAGCAATCTCAAATATTTAAATAGGAAAAATGCCTGGAATCAAAGACAATTCTTTTGTCTACTAATGGAGCTATTGGTTTATTTTGTGTTATTATTTTCAAAATTTCATATGGAAGCTCTATTTTCAAAATACATTTATTGCATATTAATGATAACATATAAATGAAATAATCTTTGACTTTTTGAAAAATTCAAGACCATTTTCATGAACATTTCACCAATTGTTTCAGCAGAAGTATTTCAGTATATTTATGGTAAAACATCAATTTCATGAGCATAAACCTCCCAAAACTCAGAGTACCTACCAAACATGTCTTTTTCAGACTGCCTGTGTATAAGATTCTTTTCTAATAGTTTTCTTTGATATGCTAAGCCGCTCTCTGGCTTAGGGAATGCCATTTGAGAAACAGAAGATAAATTAGCATGAAAGATTCTATGTAGTCAACTTTCAATTATTTAATTCTATCTAACTTATGTATTTTCAAGGATTCTATCTTCACTCATTTTGCCTAACTACTTATTTGTTTCCAAAGTGGTAAAAGGCAGGAAGAAAAGGCAGAAACTGCACCTGAATGTTAACAACTCTTTTGTCTTTATACAGTCTGAGAGCATGTTAGGAATATTAAACGTAAGAACTATGGATTATTATATTTACTTGCACAAATTTTGCTTATTTTGAGTTTTTTCCTAGTCATATTTTCACTGTGGAAAAGGAGAGTATTTTTATAATAGTAATTAGTTATGGAGAAAGATCATAACGAGCAATTACAGGCCTTTTTTTTTTTTTTTTTTTTTTTTTTTTTTGCGGTACGCGGGCCTCTCACTGTTGTGGCCTCTCCCGTTGCGGAGCACAGGCTCCGTACGCGCAGGCTCAGCGGCCATGGCTCACGGGGCCCA
The DNA here is from genome assembly GCF_008692025.1 of Phocoena sinus. Lineage (NCBI taxonomy): Eukaryota > Metazoa > Chordata > Mammalia > Artiodactyla > Phocoenidae > Phocoena > Phocoena sinus. Next base: position 83,752,247 of record NC_045771.1, read on the forward strand.
GCCGCTCCACAGCACGTGGGATCTTCCCGGACCGGGGCATGAACCCGTGTCCACTGCAACGGCAGGTGAACTCTCAACCACTGGACCACCAGGGAAGCCCTATAGGCCTTTCTAATTCTCTAAACTACCATTACTTTACAGAACAAAAAAATAAATCTCAGAGTGGTTTAGTAACTTGCCCATGACCACACAGCTAATGTGACAAACCTGAGTTACAAAATCAGATCTTCCTGACTCTAAAACCCATAGTTTTTCAATTCATATGCATCCCTCAAACTTTCTGCCCAAATAGTTGGAGGGCTTCTCAGAGCATGTATTGATTATACAATGTAAAAGCCCCCAGTTAGTAGAAACTAGGAGGTGGAGAACGCTTAAACCTCAAGTCTATTCTGTGAGGGAAACGTATGAAACAAAAGCAAAAAAATAAAATTACCTTTCCCAATTATTTAGTTATTCGTTTGTTTTTACTTTTTAAAAAAGAAAAGTATATACTTTAGAAGGGAAGAGAAAGGGACAATGTGAAACTCAATAGGTTGAAAAAAACAAACAAACAAACAAAAACAGCCTGATGTTTCCAAGATATCACGCTCGAGATTAAGTTCAGGGACCTTTGAGAAAACAGAGCGAAGCAAGCCCATCTGCGCCCCACGCACACACACTGCTGAATTCCAGGACCTGTTAAGGTGTCTAGAATATAAAAAGGGCTCAAGAAAAATTTATTGTTGATGACAAAAATGCCCATGCTGTGCACACACCAAAATAAGGCTGCTCTCATCTCCGTAACGAGGAAATCTCCTGAGTCATCAAATACGATGTGTTTGTGTCAACTCTTTCATCATCAGTGCAACTCAGGAATGTCCACCTCACCAACCCTTTAGGATCCAAAAAGGATGCCTGCAGTTCCTGCTTTTCTCCTCCTTTTTTGTCTGGAAGCTCCAATTGCTGTACCGTCCTTTCCTCTTCACCATATTTGTGCTTCATGGCATTTATTGACACCCAAAGGGGCTAGTCAGACATAGTCTTAAACATTCAAGCACCCACTACACTTGCTATAGTTTTTGCAGAGAGTCTGATATTCTTTTCACTGTAAGAACTTCATTCTGAGCTTTTCTCATACTACACATGTGCTACATGTGATTTGGTTAACCAAGCTCTACTATCAACAAGCTGGCAGTCTACATTGGCCACTTTATGTTATGTTACTCTGTTCTCTCAACATTTATTCCATAGCTCACTTCCGTAGTGTCTTAGTGTTGCAATACAAGTCATAGCTCAAACTACTTAAAATTTTATATAGACGAAGACTTCATAGTTAACCCACATGGTACTTTGTTGAAGGCAGAAATAGAAAATACACAGGTCAAATTGTCAGAATCTGAAGCAACAATAAATACACTGAGTTTGTATAATATAACCTCATGATGTTTACACTACTCACAAATTGTATTTATTTAAATTTCCCACCAAAAGCAGTGTTCATTGATCAACACAGTGGTATGCAGAAGCAACTACATCGTTCATATTTTAACAATTTGCCTTAGGAACTAGTTTCTAGGAACACAGTGGATTTCAGGAGAGGGAACTCTCGTGTGTTCTCCACATTAAAATAGCTCTAGTTGTTTAATACATTTTTACCATCTAAGAATCCTCTTTGTAGTTTTGATGGAAAATTTTTTAGCAAATTACACACACACACACGCACATGCACAGACACATACACACACATACACAATGGAACTACAGTAATACACCTTTCCGAAAAAAGTAAGAGCATCCCCTGATAAACTCACCTAAGAGTCAATAGTTTGGGCTCTTACCTACCATGATATGTTCAAGGGAAACCACTGAATGGCCATATTTTTGGCATCAGAAGTGATAAATAATATAACTGAAAGGACACAATACTGGGAAAATGAGTTTAATATGTTTTCCTACAAATGCCAAATGCCATACTCATCCAGTTGAATTGAAATCAAATGTAAAAGGATATATGAAAATATGGATGATCTGGAGACGATTATATCCACATAGGCTATATAACCTACATTTTATATAGATTACATATTTATATACAAATTACCCTCATTGCTATAAATACCTGTGGTAATGAATGGTGCTGCCCAGCTGAGCCAACGATGCAGTGAGGCATGAGGTATCCACACCACCTGCGCTACATACTGAACGAGGAGAATGAAATGTACTGTTTTCATTTTCTAATCATAAATGTATATCACTTTTTTCTTTCAGAATGCTCATAAAAAATATACTAATGGAGCTGAATTGCAGTTAAAAACTATGACTACACCCATCTCTGTGATTCATTTCTCACTCTCATGATATATTTGGAAATTGTTCCTTTAGGATTTCCAGAATCTTGTCAACCACTCTGCTCTTAAACTTGCCATTTCTACAAAGTAGTTCTTAGAGGAGTTCCGAAGTGTTGTGTTTTCTCACCACTGTGCTCCTTAAAGAGAGCTGAAACTTACATTTTGAAAGCAAAATGAAACACATACATTAATTGTATTTTAAAATTTGGCAAAGCACATCAAATTATTTTTATTCAAGTAATTAATTGAGTTAGATTTTAAACGCATAGTCATTTGTGTACCTGCAATAATCTTTTTGGCAAGTGAAAATTCTCCACTCATTTCGAAATGATGCATAAGAGTCATTTGTGACAATGGTAACTCAAACATTGTCTTAAGGACCAAGAGTTTAAGGACCAAGAGAGCAGTTCAACTGTAATCACCAGTGTTCTCTGATTTTTGCTAAAGGTGCTTTGAGATGAAAAATCTCCCAGATTTTCTTCACAGGAAATGCTAATTAGTAAGAGAAGTTTGATATTCTGAACAGAACGCTTGTCATTCTTAACTCCTTCCATTTTTTCACACTCGTACGCCTTAGTCACCAAATCTTTCAAAATATCTATGAATCCATTTACTTCTCTACATTTTTGCTACCACCATCTTAGTCCAGGCCACCAACACGTCTGAAATACTTCCACAAACGGCCTCCTTGCATGACATCAGCTCTACTTCCAAACCATTCTCCAAACCACAGCACTGTGGTCCCTTTAAAATACGTATCAGATAAAATTCCAGCGACTCCGTACCGGCCTCAGTATAAAATCCAAGCACCCAAACATAAAGCTTAGCTTCAAAGTCTCATTGTCAGCTACTGACTACCATATACCTACTTTCAAAAAATGACATTCCTGGGCCTCCCTGGAGGTGCAGTGGTTGAGAGTCCGCCTGCCGATGAAGGGGACACGGGTTCGTGCTCTGGTCCGCGAAGATCCCACGTGCCGCGGAGCGGTTGGGCCCGTGAGCCATGGCCGCTGAGCCTGCGCGTCCGAAGCCTGTGTTCCGCAGCGGGAGGGGCCACAACAGTGAGAGGCCCGCGTACCGCAAAAAAAAAAAAAAAAAAAAAATGGGGCTTCCCTGGTGGCTCAGTGGTTGAGCGTCCGCCTGCCAATGCAGAGGACGCGGGTACGTGTCCCGGTCCGGGAAGACCCCACATGCCGCGGAGCGGCTGGGCCCGTGAGCCATGGCCGCTGAGCCTGCGCGTCCGGAGCCTGTGCTCCGCAGCGGGAGGGGCCACAACAGTGAGAGAGGCCCGCGTACCGCCCAAAAAAAATAAATAACATTCTTCTTGTGGGGCCTGCATGCATCGCGGTATCTAGTGTCCTTGTCTTTTCTTACGTTATCGTTCACATCTAGAAGGCATTGTGTGTGCGCACGCGCGCACACACACTTCTTTAGGACAAAAGGTAGATGTCACCAATACCAGGATCTAGCTTTAATTTCTTGAATCACTTGGAATTTTTTTTAAAAGATCTCACTGCCAAGGCCACATTCCACATCAATTAAGTCTGGGTAGGATCCATGCATCAGTATTTTTTAAAGCTACCCAGGCAATTCCACCATGCAGCCAAGACTGAAAGTCACTGCAATAGAGTTTCAGCTGTTTTTCCTAAGAAGAATCCATCTTCTGAATTCATCCCTCATACTCCACTGCCACTTTAATCAGAACTTCTGTTTGTTCTCACCCAAACCGTATTACTAAGGGCATTGTCAAGTGCTTTGTTGAAATCCAAGGCCTCAATTATTTGGTCATTATCTTATTAATCTGCTAGATTCTTTCAAAATAACACATGCTAATCCTAAATTATATGATATTTTTCTACATTCAGCAAAACATCCATAGAAATTAAATATTTTTTCTTTCAATGCAAACTATGTGGATATCTACTAAATGTTAATTGTAGACATAATATAGTCCATCCCAGCCATTAAATGAGTTCTGGAATGAAACCTTAAAGTCGAGTTGTTTTATGTGTAAAGTACGTTCTTTCATACATATGTGAATGTGGGCTAATACATTTTCTACTCCTTTTCATAGAATCCAAATACCCCAGAAGATGACAGTTAACATGAAAGACCCCAAAACAATATCCACATCACATTTTAAATTATTCAGTTCACTTACAAACTCAGTATTTCCCAAACAGGCAGATTTATTTCTCATACTGATTTTTCTTTTTGGATAATAATGAACATATCACACAATAGCAAAACATTTTTCCAAATCTTCCTGTGCGTATGGAGCTACAAAAGTGTGTGCAGCAGAAAGAAACCAACAAGGGATGATAAAGCACCCAAGGGCTAACTAACGTAGGAAGGATTTACTCCCCCTAGCCCTAGGGGAACGATGGTGGGCAGAATAGGAGAGCTGTCTCTAGAACCAGGTGAGAGCTCTGTCTGGGGAAGAAAGGCTCCAGGTGCAGCCATGGGTGGAGGAACACAGCCACTGACACACCATAACTTAACAGGGAGGAAGCAGGGAATAAACACTCCGATCTCTCTCTCCTCTCCTCCTCTGATCATCTATCTGCTGGCAACTTCCCCTGACCAAACCCAACCCAAATTCAGAAGAGAGTCCCAGGGATGCCCAGGGTAGAGGTGTAGAGCACGATGAAGTGAAGGAATGATATGAGGAAGCAATTGGAGAATAATGGCCACAAAGTAAAAGCTCTTTCAACCTAACAGGTGTTCAGTAAATTGTTTTTAAGATATTAAATAAAAACACAATATCACAGTGAAGCTATCAATCTATATGACACTGTAACACTGGATACATGTCATTATACATTTGACAAATTCAACGTATAACAATACCAGTGAACCCTAATGTAAACTATCAACTTTCCTTAATAATAATGTATCAGTATTGACTCACCAGTTGTAACAAGTGTACCGCAATAATGTAAGATGTTAAAAACAGGGGTAACTGGTAGGCAGAAAGGGGCATAGGGGAATTCTCTGTATTTTATCTCAATAATTTGTAAACCTAGGATGCTCCAAAAAAATTAAGTCTATTAATTTTTAAAAAAGTGTCCTTTTCATTACCTACATCCATTGAAAATGTCCCATGATCTCCACAAATTCCACCATGCCACTGCACCCATGAAAATGAGGTGGAAAAGATATAATCTCCCTATGACATTGAGTTATGAGAGGTTAATTCCCAAGATTGGAGACGCAGAAATACATCTGGGCAACCCCCAACTGCAAAGAGTTAATGGTGCCTTCCTTTTCTAAAATCTCCATTTGCCTACTCCTTGTTCTGCTAATTCAGAAAGACAAAGTTCTCCTTTGCTTCTCAGTGAAAGCTCCTAAAAATGTATTCCATATGATCATTGTTGTTGTAATGATTAATTTTTCACTTAAAGCTAAGGCTTTGTTTTTATAATAATTTAAATATGAAAGTTCTTTGCCCTTTGAAGAGATTGAAGATACAGTTTGGAAATGTTTTCATAGTGTGATAATTACCATAGATATCTCCTGCTGATAATCCTTCACTAAGGTGAAAGAGAAAATAAAATATGTTTTGGGTCAAGAAAAAAAAAACAAACCCTGACACACTGGAATACATTCAATTTGGAACCTGACATCAGATTTTTTTTAATCTAGTTTATTTCAGTATGATTTACCATAGTCTTATAGGAGGTCCTCTGAAATGCATGTAACATACCATAATAATGAAATGCTACACATTATACAATGAATATAAAGGTTCTGGTGTTTTATATTTTTTGATGTATGACAAACAGGACCATAGGTATTTGTGAAATCCTGTTAGCGCTCTCTTAATAGAAGAGAGTTTATAATTTAAGCACAAAATTATAGTTGCTGGTTAACAGTAGATTAGAAAATAATCAAGTAGCAAAAAACTATGTTTAAAAAAACAAAACAAAACACTAGCCTCAATGTTCCAAAGTAGATACTAGATAATTGACAACAGAATTTAGAGAACATTCCTGATGCCGCTGGCTATAGGAACAGGTGTGGTCGAAAAGAATACGTAGCCAGCTGTCTCTTCTCCAGAGCACAGAGTAGAACTGTCCTTCCCCTCTTCACAATAGTCCCCCGATTAAACCCAAACACCCTGCATCCCTGCCTCAGGGGAGGGCTCAAACCAACAGGGTCTTCCAATAGGCCTGGCTGTTGTCTTCCAGGGTTATAGGCACTAGAGAGCACAGAATCCCCATTCTTCAAGATGCTGTGGTCTAGCAATGACAGCTGAGCTGCTGGGGGGCCTCAGAGATGAGCCTAAAACTGAGGGCAGCTCATACAGTTTACAACTTTAATGATACGACTCACTTATTAGTCACAGAGCAGCATTTCAAACATCTTTCCCTGCCTCCTTTTTGTTCACTCGTGCATAAATGCAAACTTTGTTAGGATATAAATGCCCATCTTTCTGCTCTTATCTGCACTGTTTGTATGCACACTCCAGCCCTGGGAAGGCTGAGGAACAGACTATCACATCGAAATACAGAGTGCTTCCTGGTTTGCAGAGGCAGCTGTTGTTTGCACGGTCTGATGCCTTTCACAAGCTTTTTTCTCATCCATATCTGTGCACAGACTTTTCTTGAAAAACCTTACCCCAAACACTGAGCTGGTGTGTCTAGCCCTGTGATCTCCCAGAAATCCATAGGATATTAAATCTTCTACAGGATTTTAAAACAGAAAAGCTGCGACTTCAACTATCGAAAAAAAGGAGAGGGGGGCTTTCTTTTCTTGATATAATTAATAATATTTTAAAGAATATTTCAAAAGCTCAATCCAGGATTCACCCCTTTGGCCAAAGGGAGGCTGTAGTTATGGTTGAGCCCTCTAAGAATTACTTACAGAGTCCCTTATCATCTAAGGAAGTACATTTTTTGGCCAGGGATGCATATGTTGTCAAATTAAGATGAAAAACATCTTAGTAGGTAATGGGTTCAGCAACTACTTCACAATTTGTTCTTGGCAAGATCACCAAGGGTTCTGAGGCTCTGTAACACCCTGGAAAAACATTTAGGGAAAGAATGCAGGATGCAGCAGGAAAACAGATTACAGCTCCCTCAAGTGAAGAGAAGAATGTTTCTTCCCATGTAGCCAATGTTTGTATTTGTTCCTGTAGATCTTGAGAAATAATGAAACGAGTTCCAGTGGCAGTTTTAAAATATATCTATAACTTTATTTTCCCTGGTGAGGGAAGAGAAAAGGAAGGAGGAAAAATTAATCTGTACATAAAACTGTGTACATAAGAAAGTAAGGAAAAAGTACATATACCTGCTGCATAATTCCTCTTTGATGTCTTATAACTAAATTATAAGGATAACAACCTGCAAAAACACACACTATTTACAATAGTAGGATAGGCTAAGAGGGAAAACATAATTGGCTTAATATATACAAATACATGGGCATGTGTGTGCACATACACACACAGGTTATCCTCAAAATCTTAGTGAAGTTTTGAGTTTTAGTAACTTGAGAAGTACAAGTGCTACAAACTTAGAAAACAATACCATTTCAAGACAATTTTTTTAACTTTTTATTTTGTATTGGAGTATAGCCAATTAACAATGTTGTGTTAGTGTCAGGTGCACAGAAAAGCGACTCAGCCATCCATACACATGTATCCATTCTCCCCCAAACTCCCCTCCCATCCAGGCTGCCACATAACACTGAGCAGAGTTCCCTGTGCTCTACAGTAGGACGCTGTTGGTCATCTATTTTAAATATGGCAGTGTGTACAAGTCAATTCCAAACTCCCTAACCATCCCTTCCCTGCACCCATCCCTCCGGTAACCATAAGTTCATTCTCTTAGTCTGTTTCTGTTTGGTAAATAAGTTCATTTGTATCATTTCTTTTTAGATTCAGCATATAAGTGATATCATACAATATTTCTCTTTCTCTGTCAAGACAATTTTTTTAACATCTTTATTGGAGTATTACTGTTTTACAATGTTGTGTTAGTTTCTGCTGTACAACAAAGTGAATCAACTATACATATACATCTATCCCCATATCTCCTCCCTCTTGCATCTCCCTCCCACCCTCCCTATCCCATCCCTCTAGGTGGTCACAAAGCACTGAGCTGGTCTCCCTGCGCTATGTGACTGCTTCCCACTAGCTATCTATTTGACATTTGGTAGTGTATATATGTCCATGCCACTCTCTCACTTCGTCCCAGCTTACCGTTCCCCCTCCCTGTGTCCTCAAGTCCATTCTCGACATCTGTGTCTTTATTCCTAGGTTCATCAGAACCATTATTTTTTTTCAGATTCCATATATATGTGTTAGTATAGGTATTTGTTTTTCTCTTTCTGACTTATTTCGCTCTGCAGGACAGACTCTAGGTCCATCCACCTCATTACAAATAACTCAGTTTCGTTTCTTTTTATGGCTGAGTAATATTCCATTGTATATATGTGCCACATCTTCTTTATCCATTCATCTGTCAGTGGACACTTAGGTTGCTTCCATGTCCTGGCTATTGTAAATAGAGCTGCAATGAACATTGTGGTACATGACTCTTTTTGAATTATGGTTTTCTCAGGGTATATGTCCAGTAGTGGGATTGCTGGGTCATATTGCAGTTCTATTTCTAGGTTTTTAAAGAACCTCCATACTGCTCTCCATAGTGGCTGTATCAGTTTACATTCCCACTAACAGTGCAAGAGGGTTTCCTTTTCTCCACACCCTCTCCAGCATTTATTGTTTGTAGATTTTTTTGATGATGGCCATTCTGACCGGTGTGAGGTGATACCTCATTGTAGTTTTGATTTGCATTTCTCTAATGATTAGTGATGTTGAGCATTCTTTCATGTGTTTGTTGGCAATCTGTATATCTTCTTTGTAGAAATGTCTATTTAGGTCTTCTGTCCATTTTTGGATTGGGTTGATTTTTTCTTATGGAGCTGCTTGTATATTTTGGAGATTAATCCTTTGTCAGTTGCTTCATTTGCAAATATTTTCTCCCATTCTGCGGGTTGTCTTTTCATCTTGTTTGTAGTTTCCTTTGCTTTGCAAAAGCTTTGAAGTTTCATTAGATCCCATTTGTTTATTTTTGGGTTTATTTCCATTTCTTTATGAGGTGAGTCAAAAAGGATCTTGCTGTGATTTATGTCATAGTGTGTTCTGCCTATGTTTTCCTCTAAGAGTTTTATAGAGTCCGGCCTTACATTTAGGTCTTTAATCCATTTTGAGTTTATTTTTGTGTATGGTGTTAGAGAGAATGTTCTAATTTCATCCTTTTACATGTAGCTGTCCAGTTTTCCCAGCACCACTTATTGAAGAGGCTGTCTTTTCTCCATTGTATATTCTTGCCTCCTTTATCAAAGGTAAGGTGAACATATGTGCATGGGTTTATAAGACAATTTTTAAGTTTCTTTTATACTAATTTATCTCTGTGAATGCTGAATAATACATTTTTAATTTTAACTTTTTGTTTCAGCCAGCATGTACCATCATCTGTATATGTAAACAGAGCAAAGATGAGAATACACACAGCAACAAGTCATGAGGCTACAGTCAAGTTTTACAACTTCTTTCTTCTGGTATCCAGTTCTTGTTCCTTGTCTCTCAGCCAACATTTCTGGGCTGGTTTTCTTCTTTACCTGGTCAGGTGACCTAAATATGACTTCTGAATTGTTAGTAGTAGTAAAGCAGCAGTAACAATAACAGCGGTAATAAAGGGAAGGCCCCAGCATATACAACAGCAAACTCATTTCCCCTTGATAATCAAGACCAATCATCCAGACATTAAACTTCTGCTTTGCCCTTTAGGTCAGGGTTGTGAGGAGTTCAGATTGGGTTGGTGGAATTCTCAGCTTCCACTTGGATAGAACCATTTTTGTGAGAACTAAACTGATAGATCCAGCCAAGATCAAAGTTATAGGAATGGGAAACAAAATTCTTAGTGAATGAGTCATTGAGGTAACATGGGAAGAGGCTACCCACACTCCCGCATCCTTACGCCCATGTCCTGGCTATTGTAGAAACAGAATTATGTATTAGTTGCTGTTGCTGTCAGTTGCTACTAGAATATATACTGTATCTTGTCAGATGACACCTCAGAGTTGCAAGCTCTTATTCATATACTTGCACTTTTTCTTCAATGCATCAGTGTACCATTCCATCAGAACAGTAGCTTCTGGATGATGTAGTACACGGTAAGACCAGCAAGTCTCACGGATATGAGTCACTGCTTTTGCTGTAAGATGAGCTCTTTGGTCAGAAGCCATGTTACGTGGGATACCAATATAGGGAATAAGGTATTCAATAAATACACAGGTGGTGATGCTGGCAGAGGCTTTGTGAGGGAGGAAATACAATTCATAGCCAAAGTCAGTATATTTTTTAAAGAAAAACATTTCTTTCCTTCCAGGCTGGCAGGGGTCCAATATAATCCTTCTGCCACTGAGTGGCTCACTATTCCCACTAGGAAGTGATGCTATATTGGGGTATGAGGTTTGGTTTGTGCTGTTTGGTGAACCATTCAGCTGTGGCCTTTGTCATATGAGTTTTGTGGGAAAAAAAAATCTTGTGTTGTTCAGATTCCATCCTAATTCTGGTGATTTTATCCCTGTGTCCAATAACCAAGCGCTGGAATGACTAAGAAAAGAGGGAAACTGATCTCCACAGTGTGGGTTGTATCCAAATATTACTGAGGGCCTTCTCTGGCATGCTCTCAACAGCATCTCTTTGCCTAGATCCCTTTGCCTAGATCTCCTTGTCTAGATCTCCATACCACCAAGCCTCCCATCTTATTCCCTTCAAGTCTGTGATTATCCAGCTTTTCCATTAGTCTTTGCCCGTGTACTAGTATCCATCTGTACCCCTGACCGTTATCCCTTGACAGTAAACTTAAAAACACAGTGCACGTCTTAAAGTTCTGTCTACTGAGAGGGCTTTTTTCCTCACTGTCTTTCTATGACACTCTTAAACAGTGCTGAAAGAAAGTTGCAGTTCATTTCAAACTGGTGGCAGCCTATCATCGAGAACTATCTCTAAACCAAACCTGAAATTTTGTCTGCTTCAGACAACTGGTCATAGGGAAATACTGACCATGAGTCCACATGTTACAGTCAAAGGAAATGTGGCGATGAAGCAGGGGAACACGCTTGTTCTGGGAGCCTGAGTCACCAGCTTACACGTCCTTCTTGTGTTCCCATGGCTTGCTGGAATATGATATCTTATGTATCACTTCCACTTGATGACAGAGTGACACTGAGCGTGCTCTTCTTTATGGTTGAGATAAGATAACATCCAGTTTGTGATGGGAAACTTAGGTAGCAAGATCAGTTTATATCTTATAGTGAGTCATTCTATCACTGTCAGGGTTGAAAAGCAAGCCAGCGACTATTTCTTAAAAAGAGAACAGTTAACTATGAAGGATAGTACTTTTTAAAAAATCCTAGGGGTATATGCTATCACATACCTTTCAGGGCTTGCCAGTGGTGCTACATAGTAAACCTGTCTTCCACAGACATCATGGGCACTCATGGAATTTGCTGGGTCATAAATTCCAAATAGCAAAGCAGCATGTGCTTCAGTCCTAAACAACAAGAGCACTTTCTCTTCTTTTGGCCGCTATTAAAAATTAGCAGCTTTAGGTGTTACTTGTTAAGTGGATTAGAACAACCTGAAAGGTGATATATTTTACCTCCAGAACCAAAGGTTCCACCCAGAACTATGACTCTTCTTATGGTGGTAGTAGAAGGCACAGTAACAATTTTAAATTCTGGATGGGATACCTTGACATGCCCATTGGACCCCTAGAAAATCAACCAAGTTCCCTGAATTTCCATGAGGATTTTGTGCACCCTCTGGTACATATGTGTCTTAATAAGACAATTGGCATGAAGTCACTAATATAGTGGACAAATGTAATATCCTGTGTGATATTACACAGGATAATATCACACAGGATATGTGTAATATCCTCTCTATAATGACAGAGAGCAAAAGAATTGGTATAGCCCTGAGGTAGGATAATGAAGACGTACTGCTAAATAGCTAGATACTAGATACTGGGGGCTGAATTGATTTACTCTAATAAAGGTAGTACAGCCGAAACAGCAGTTGAAATTAGAGTCACCACCTGATTAATTTTATGAAAATTAACTGATATTCTGCAAGATCCATATATCTTCTGCATACAACAGATAGGTGAGTTAAATGAGCGTGTGATTTTATACATTTATCTTGTATCTTTCAAGTATTCGGTGGTGGCAATAAGTTCTGCAATCACCCATGATTTGGCATGAATTTTCACTTTCTGTTTTGGTAAGAGGTCGTCTCTTTGGTAAGAGACGGTTTGTGGTCGTCTTCTACAGGTCAGAAAGCCAATGTGGGGACTCTGTCAGTTACTATGTCTATTCCAACTAATAATATTCTGGAATAGTAAGCACAGGGTGTCAGAGGACATTGGCTAAAACTCTGTTTATTGCCTGATCACAGTAAGACCAAACTCTGACTGAGGCATTTTGAAGCCTCGTGCATTAGTGGCTGTTTGGGACCAAGGTCCAAAGAGATTTTAGAACTCTGGGCCATCCCCATTACTCAGTGTACGGTCGCTCCAGCACATGGCCTCAGGTCACTCCATGGAAGACTGAAAGGAATGTTTACAGTATACACTTGTGGCAATTTTGTTGGGACCTTCCTCAAGGCAAACTGCCTCCTCTTTATTCAAAAACTTCTGGGTCTGTGAAGTGGATCAAATTGGGGATTCGAGTGAGTTATGACTCTTCATTGTAGTGACTCATTTCAGATCTCTGATTACTAAACCTTGAGTTTTTAATCAAACATGCAGATCAAGTAGACATTATAAGACTCAAGTAAAATTTTACGAGGCTGCTCATCTGTCAAAACCTAGACTCTCACAGTCAAGTAACACTGCACCACCCTCTACACTTTGCAGTAATGGCACCTCTGTGTCTCTGGCTTCTGCCACTCACTCTTTAAAACTGGGGAGTACATTTCAGTGGCACCATCTCACACAGCCTTCCCCAGCCTGCACTGAACAGCTACCACCATGCTTTCTGCTGGTGCTACTTTCATCAGCATTGCTCCAAGCTTTGGTGCAGGGAGTATTCTTTAAACTCTCCTCAGGGATACAGTAAGGGCATAGATGTGAGAGTTTCCCATGATTAACACTCTCTGACATTCTTATTTCCTTAAGTTTTCAGATACATTAGTCAACTTTATACTAAGGAAGTCCTGGCACCTCATACTTATCTAATTTAGATCATTGCTACGTTCAGGTTTAAGTCAACAGACTGAGTAAACTGTTGAAGTCACTCCCAGCTGTCTGTGGTAACACAGTTACCCCAGAATGTCTTGTAAACTAGCTTTATGTATTTTTTTAAATTGTTATTGCTTTGTTTTGCTCTGCTATAATTCCTTTAGAATCATTTTTACCAACATTCTTCCCAGTTTTCTGTGAATATAAATTTGGAAATTATTGCTTTTGTTTGTGTGTGTGTGTGTGTGTGTGTGTGTGCCATCTCCTCCTGGATTAGAATTCGTAATCAGCCCCAACATCCTGTGCACAGCCTCTGATTACACGTCTGGAAGCAATGAGAGGTGTGGGGATAGGTTCTGAACAGAACTGGCATTGCCTTACCAGGGGACGCTTCACCAAGGTAATTTAGAATCAACAGGCAAAGCGAGGCTAACGTCCCCTCATAGGGGAAGATAAGCTACTTCTGATGGAAACCAAGGATCAGTGGAAGTAAGCAGTTTAAACTCCTCAAATTCACTGGAATCCATTGGAAAATTCTTATTCCAGTTCTTAGAGTTCTACTCTTTCCTAATCAATACTCCAACTTTTACATAAGAGGCAAAGCATTGATAAAAATTCCATCTGCTTGTAAATCTGTAACTCACAAGACCAAATCTTATTTCTGGTTCTGAATTTATAGCTCTGTATCTATTAACTTGCTGAAAAATATATTTTTAAGAGTAGTCATAAAAGGATTTTGCCCCTCTGATTGTGCCATAAGCTTGTCTTTAATAGACACTATTTCCTACTTGCCTTTTCTTCGGACGACCTATTTTTATTTTCCACTGATGTTGAAGTTATATGGCCTTCCAATGACTAATCCCAGATTCCCATATGTGAGAGTCTGTTTTCTGGATCCATGTTTTTATATATTGTATCAGACAGAGTTTGGTCAGGAAAACAGAAAACACACCAAGTATTACAAGCAGGAAGAGGTTTCATATAGGGAATTAGAAACTTACAAAACATTTGAATATCTGGGTTGGGGAAGATAGCAAAGATCTGTTAGATTCAAGAAATCATGAAGTGAGGAATTGCAAGAAACAACTGTTTATTTCCTCAGCTGCCTTCAGCATTAAAGTGGGTGATCAAACAGAAAACGCTCAGAAAACACTGGAAAAAAAATCTCCATCTGTTTTCTTATAAAACTACAAACCTATTTGCTGCTGCTCATTCAGTAATGGTGCTTCCTTCCCCTCTTTCTGTTAGGAGATGATTCTCCGTGGGTTTCTAGCATCTCTGCACATCTGGCAAGTATAGGCACTGACTGACTTCATTCCAGAATATCTTTTCAGAGAGGTTTATGTAGCAAGTAGCCTTAGAAGACTGAGATAGCGTCTCCCTCCAGGGCGAAGGCCAGATAGTGTTACTGGTCTAAGCTCACCGTTCCTCTCCTGGAACCCACTCCATTGTGTGTGCAGGTATCACCCAGCCCTCTTTTCTTTGCTCTGTGGGATTTCTGTCTGGCAGAACCAATGCAAATGCTGATCCTCTGACTTCTGTAGCTCTGAATAATAAAGTCCTTCATCTCTGACCCAGGAGTTTGATGTCCTCTACCAGCTTCTATAAAACAAAGGCAGACTAATTTAACTTGCAAGTGGTATAAAATTTCAAACCTCCCAGCTCTTGACACCAAATTTCATATCTCAGAGGAGGACCTTTGTTTCCTACAAAGCAGAAAAAAAAGCACAAAAACAGGCGAAGATAGACAAATGTTTCCCAACACCTCAAAAAAAATCATCCAACAGCTTTTAAAAAAATACGAATATAAAAAATATTTCAGTTTTTGGGTTTTGGTTCATTTTTTTACATAGCTCATTAATTTTATCTTTTGTCTTTATGAAATCCTTACTTATATATTCTCATTCACAGTGTCTCATTTATATGGTCATGGAACGATTGAACTCTTACTGTCTGCTAGGCTTTGAGTTTAAAACTATGAGCAAAAATATACATTGTCTCTATTCCATTGGCATTTTTCTATATTGTTTATTCCTAACTCCTTAAGTTGAATGTTTCACAAATTTTAAAACTAACTATGGCTTTAGTTACATTTCATATTTATTTGAAGTATTCTTATTTTCATGAATTTCTTAGTTATGTGTCTTCTATAATTTGATTTCTTCTTCTAAGCAACAGTTTTTAGAAAAGTGTTTTTCTGATTCTCCTTTTAAATCTTAAGTGTGAAAGGTATTTGCACAAAGTGCTTGTCATGCTAAATGTAAAAGAGTAGAGAGCAGATTCTCTAAAAATAACTGACAAATTTTTTGAGTTTGAGTAGAAAAGCATTGGTTCAAAGCATAGTACACATCAAAATATACAACGCTTCAAGAATGGATATTTGGGGCTTCCCTGGTGGCGCAGTGGTTGAGAGTCCGCCTGCCAATGCAGGGGACACGGGTTCGTGGCCGGGTCCGGGAAGATCCCACATGCCGCGGAGCAGCTGGGCCCGTGAGTCATGGGATTTTAAATTCATACAAACTTTCTAATGGGCCATTTAGCAGCATAAACAAAAGGTTGAACATTTTCATATTGTTCAATTAAGAAATTATACTTCTAATACTATAAAGAAATAATTTTGCAGTTGGCAAAGATATATATTCAGGAGAATGGCCACTGTAGAGTTATTAGTGAAAAGTTAAGAACAACACTAAAAATGCCCATTAACAGGTACTTGAGTAAAAGCTGATAAATCTACCTATTGAAATTCTATGTATCATTGAGAATGAAGATAAACATGTATTAACAGGGAATGGTATAGTATTCATAGTAGAGGACTGAGTTATGTGAAAGCAGATTTAGTTCCAATATCCAATTAAAAATATATGCAGGGGCTTCCCTGGTGGCGCAGTGGTTGAGAGTCCGCCTGCCGATGCAGGGGACGCGGGTTCGTGCCCCGGTCCGGGAGGATCCCACATGCCGCGGAGCGGCTGGGCCCGTGAGCCATGGCCGCTGAGCCTGCGCGTCCGGAGCCTGTGCTCCGCAATGGGAGAGGCCACAACAGTGAGAGGCCCGCCTACCGCAAAAAAAAAAAAAAAAAAAAAAAAAAAAATATATGCATATATTATAAAGTATACATACGAAGTATGAAGGCTTTACACCAAAATGATATTAATTATTTTTCTGAGTGTTTTGATTATAGGTAATTTTTCCTCTTTTAGTTTATTTTCTATTTTTTTCTAAAGGATATATATTATTTGTGCAATATAAGCAACATTAACAACAAAATTCCTGTCTTTTGTTGTGTTTTCAATGTATATAGGAGGAAGTTTCCAGCTGTTACAGATGCAGAGGTAGTTGAAAGAGATAGAGTGTACGGATTAGAAATGCTGATAAAAACCTGTAGATGCTTCACTAGATGAAGAATTTATTTTAAAAACAACAACACTTGGTCCAAGCAACGCACAAGATCACAGGCAAGATTTTTCATGACCTACTGTCTGTGTTAAGTAATCTGAAATTCCTTGAGGGTGCTAAAGCAATCGTATTAAAAAACACTTTACATTTAACTTAGTTACTGCTAGATTTTAATGACAGGGGTGGAGGCAGTTGGGTCACGGCATTTCTCAGTACCGAGCTTGGGGAGGAGAGTTGCACAATTTCGGAAATAGAATCTGAGTCTTCTCTGCTTTCTTTTATATGAGTTGATTAAGAAAATAATCTGAAAAGGGTTCCATTGCTAAGTGAATGCTGCTAACCTAGGATATACAGTGTAAAAATGGCATGGACGTTGCTCTTCCTGAAGGGTAGATTTCCTGTTTTCAGAAAACTTAGGAATGAGTCCAAAGTCTCCTTTGTAAATGAGAATGCCTAATTGTCTGGGCTTTTACCTTTGTACTTTCATCTTCCTAAAGCATCATTTCCTTGAATCTTGGTCTTGATTCCTGCTGGGTCAAATTCCCCTGGCATCAGTCCATATATCAGAGACATTATAAACTTTCACATGAATTCAACATTCTCTACATACTTCCTTAATTGGATCATTGTCATTTTCTCTGTATACTTTGGATACTGGCAAACTGCCTTTGATTTTCTTTGTAATTACATGTCCCTCTGCCACCCATTCATATACTAGTTTGTGTTGTAGTTAAATTAATCACAGAACTCTATCACCAAGACTTCTCCCTCAATATCATTACCATCACACAATCTTTTATTGGCTTAGAGACTATTCTTGGCTGCTGTTAAAAAAGAAAAAAAAACCTTAATCTCTTTACATTCTGTTTCTCCTTTATGGAGAGAGTAATTGAATTAATTTTACAACATAATTTCAGAAATAAAAAGTTACATGGTACATCTCTTTTGCAGCTGAAACCAGTAATCAACCAAATACAAGACAACAGAGTATATAATAGCAATTATATTTCTTAAAGTCAGAAACTTCTTTTTTCTGAAACAGAAACTAGAGCCTTCCCACAGTCTCTCCTACTTAACTTTTCAACAATAAAATGATTTCTTCTAAGAAGTCCTGTGGCATCTCTTTAGCTTTTCTATACAGATGGTTACCTTTGTCAAAGAAAAAACAGTCTGATAGTAAAGTAATTAAAAAAAAAAAGATTTTACTCAGGAACTACTGCAGTAGGAGGAAAGAGACCTCATTATAGAACTGGGCTCAATTCTGAATACAACAAGGAAATGTGGGAATTTATAGCCCAAGAACAGATGGAAGGGTGGGGATGGAAACTTATTAAGAGGAAACAGGAGGGGTAAGGGGATTCTGGTTAAACTCACCTAACAGGATTCTTGCTGAAATCAGCAGGCTAGGGTAATCGAGGGTGATCAGGTACCAAGGGTGGGGGATTTTGGTTAAAACTGGGCCACTGGGCAACATGCCCAAGAATGGGGCTAGTCTGGCTCAGAAGAACCGGACTAAAGTTTGGTAAAGGAGAGAATCCTTGTCAGTCTCTCCTCCCGTTCAAGGAAAGAAGCATGTCTCTTCTAATGTAAGTCCATTTCTCATTTGCTAGCATTTTGTTCATTAAGGACCAACTGAAGCATCTGCTGGAACTTAGTAGTAGAGGATATTTGCTGGATGGTGCTAGCAGTCAGGCATTTAATGAAAGCAGTTCCTATGAAAAACAAAGATGAATAGTTGGAAACCCAGTTTCTGAGTCCAGAGTAGAGTCAGCTGAGATTTCTAGATGCTGGACTCGAAGACAGCAGTGGCCATCCAATGGATCTCCTGGTTTACAGTTTGAACGTCTTTGGTGATGGCGTTGGGTGTTCGGGTGAACTTTCTGAGTTGCCCCCATAGCAGCAGGCGTGAAGGTTGCTCATATATGATCTGTTGTGATTTATTTGAAGTTTATATCAAACCCTCCAGTTTCAGCTTCCAGATTTCAGGAAAGAAGGCAGGAAAAGGGCAATTTTTGTTCTTGGTGCTGACAAGTAATTACAGTGGATGAAGAATGAGAAACGTTAATTTGGAGAGTTATCGCCAGATTATCAGAGGAAACTAGGAGAATCGAGAAACCACAGGCAAAGGAAGAAGCTGGTCTAAAAGCTTGAGTGGAAACGCTGAGCATGTGTGTGGGGTTTTTGAACTTTAAAGTATGACAGTGTAGATGAACCACAAGTGTTAGAGTCTTTAGTTCTTTCCTTTTGAGCTGGTCAGATTCCCCAGAATGTTCTCTTCCATCTCCTGATTGGTGGGTAAAGGTCTGGCTGTAAGAGTTCTGGGACTTCAGTAGAAAAAGAAGACTGGGGGTTTCAACCCAGCGTACGACATGCATCTGGTCACTGCATCCCCCACTTTCTGTGTGATACGAACATTTTCATTCATGCCACTTGATCCCCATTCCAAAGACCCTCAATCTTACCTTTTCCACAACATGCATCCTTTGTCTTCTGTCCAGTGAGATAGGAGGGAAGAGGAACTAGAATTCCAACTACTTTGCAGTTTCCCCCAAGTTTCCTCATTTTAGCTTCTCTCCCTTCACTCCTATTTCCAGAGGCACATGGTGTGACCTATTCCTGACTCTTTGGTTGATTCTCTGCTTTAAATCAGGGGGCTTCTCAGGTCTCAGATCACTGCTGCCTTAGGATTCCTCTTTTTCAGGTCTGCTCAGCCAGTTACCACAGGTCCATCTGTTTTCCAGCTTGCAAAATGCATTGCTGTTAGCTTTGCAAATGTCATGAATTGCTAGGACTGTAAGTCTTAGTTCCTTTTTCCCAGTTAAACTGCTGAAGATCTGCATATTCCCCTGAGATCCTCTTTCGGTCACTTGAGAACATACTCCTAGGAGTATATCCCTGAGCTACCCAATTTGTATGCAGCACACCATGGGCTGCCACAAAAGAGTTGTGGGTGTGTCACGAAATCCTTTTGGATCACTAAAGCCCTGCTGCACGTTGTATGTCCGAGGTGCGCAAAAGAGCATGGTACGCAGACCAAAGTCAGGGCTAGGATCTAAAACTGTCTTTACATACATTCTGTTCCTCTTGCAATCCAGGTGCATTTTTAGAGGCATCTAAGCTAGCGGCTGTATCACAGCGCTAGCAACGTATGTATATTCTGCAAATGAAAGATTCACCATTATTTTGAAATTATTGATTTGAAAGAGTTTGAATGGATTTGAAATCTATTACAGTTATTATAAGACATTTTATCATTAAATTATTAATGAAGGAAAGAATATCTTTACTGGCTTTACACATAATTTCAATAGTTTCAAATGTTTAGTTTTAAAATATGTTTAAATGATATTTCATATATCTGTATGAACAAAGGTTTTCCTTGATGGTGACTATCAAGAATTTGAAATGATCATCATTAATAGGTCTTGATCAGGAGCAGTGTATAGCCCTTTCAAGCGTAAAGTGAAATTTTTTAAAGTATTTTTTAAACAGACGTGAGCTCAAGTTTCTCGTTTAAAGTTTTCAGTGAATGTTATTTGCATGTTTCATATACCTTCAGTATCTAAATTTACCCCCAAATTTTGTACTTCATTTCCTTTCATATAAAAACTGTACTTAAGTAATAACTGTAAATGGAAAGTAACCTTTAAAAATTGTACAAAATTTAAAAATTGTTTAATTAAAAATAAATAAATAAATGTTTTTTAAAAGAGAGTGAAAAGACCACCCACATAATGAGAGAAAATATCTGCAAATCATATACCTCATGAGGGGCTTTTATCCAAAATATATAAAGAAATCTTACAACTCGATAATAAAAAAATATAGAGAACCCAATTTTAAAATGGGTAAAGAGGGCTTCCCTGATGGCGCAGTGGTTGAGAGTCCGCCTGCCGATGCTAGGGGACACGGGTTCATGCCCCGGTACGGGAAGATCCCACATGCCGTGGAGCGGCTGGGCCCGTGAGCCATGGCCGCTGAGCCTGCGCGTCCGGAGCCTGTGCTCCGCAACGGGAGAGGCCACAGCGGTGAGAGGCCCGCGTACCGCAAAAATAAATAAATAAATAAAATGGGCAAAAGGTCTGAACAGACATTTCTCCAAAGAAGATATACAAATAGCCAATTAGCACACGAAGAAAAAAAAAACCTGTACTTAATTTTCACCAAGCTACATGGGGAATCATTAACTCCCTTCAATTTATTTGTCTTAGACTGGATCCCTGGAAATATATTTTGAGACAGAGAATTTGAGGCAGAAGATTTACTGGGAAAGGCCTTCGGAGACACACCTGTAAGGAATTAAGGGCTGAGGCAACACGGGACAGAGGCAGAAGCTGACCGACCTCACAGTTTATAGCGGAGGCCTCAGCTGATCCCACTTGGATATCTGGTATTGTGATGGCCTTTCAGAGTTGTCTCAAATTGATGCAAGGGGCTGGGCCTATATATTCTCACATCAGCCATTCATTACACCTGCTCAGAGGGCATATAACGTTGAGTCAGTTACACTGTGAGAAGCTGGAATTTCATTTCCTATCAGCTTGGAGACGGGTAAGTCAGCCCTGGGCAGGGCACTACAGAATTTGCTGCACTAAGTGCTCAGGAAGCACTGCTGAGTTATCACAGAAACTGACTTTATTTCTTTAACTTCCTTGGGCTTTTACTGAGCAACATTCATTTGGATTATTTACATCGGGCCTACTTTTCCTGAATACTCTGTACCTCCTGAGATTTCATCAGCGTTGCTGATGATAGTAGTAAGTGCTATAAATGGGGAAGGGGAAGCTGGGACGAAGTGAGAGAGTGGCATGGGCTTATATACACTACCAAATGTCAGATAGCTAGTGGGAAGCAGCCGCATAGCCCAGGGAGATCATCTCGGTGCTCTGTGACCACCTAGAGGGGTGGGATAGGGAGGGTGGGAGGGAGACGCAAGAGGGAGGAGAAATGGGGATAAATGTATATGTATAGCTGATTCACTTCGTTATATAGCAGAAGCTAACACACCTTTGTAAAGCAATTATACTCCAATAAAGATGTTAAAAATATATATAGTACTATCTAATATTATAAAGTAGTTTACATGTTGTCACATCTTTGTTGCTACCGTAAAACTTGAGGGGATGTTGACAGCTTCATTCATTATCGTATCACCAGCACCTATAACACAGACTGGAATATAAGCAGGCACTCAGTAAATATTTACTAAATGAGTGATAAAATAAATGAATGCATGAAAGGCCTCCTGGACCCAGTTCCAACATGTGTTTTTGGAGGCTTCCATACACCAACAAGCAATTCTCAGACGCCAGCAGGGTGTCAGAGAACTCAAATTCATTCTGACACTGTCTACCTGGAGATGGAGTCAGATTCTACAGGTAAAGGGCTCAGTCCCACAAGACAACTCTTCACTTCAGATGCCGGTTGCAAGCCCAGGTTTTCACCTGTGCTTCTCAGCTACCAGCTTTCGGTTAGAGGTTTCCACAATTCTCTCCTTGGGTTCAATTAATTTGCTAGAATGGCTCACTCAGGAACTTAGGGAAACCTGTTTACTCACTAGATTACCAATTTACTATAAAAAGATATTAAAGGATACAAATCAACAACCAGATAAGGAGATATATAGGGTGAAGTCCCAAACAAAGGATCTTCTGTCCTTGTGGAACTTGGGGCTCGGCACCATGGCACGTGGAAGTGTTCTGGTTCCCCAGTGTGGAAGGTCTCTGAAAAGGGCCAAAAGGCTGTCCTTCTGGGTTTTATGGAGGCTAATTATACATTAGTTATGATTGACTAAATCATTGGCTAATGGTGACTGATTTAACCTCAAGCCTCTCTCCTGTCCCGGGAAATCAGGGGGTGGGACTGAAAGTTCCAACCCTCTACTCGCTTGGTTGGTTCTCCTGGCAACCAGCCGCCACCCTGGGGTGGGATCCAAAAGTCACCTTCATTAACATATACCCAATTGTGATGGCAGAAATTCCAAGAGTTGGGAGCTGTGAAGCAAGAACTATGAATGAAGACCAAATATATCTGAGAAATATATTTTGGTCATCTGAATGAGTACCACAATTAGTGAATGCACTAACTTCTCTTTCCTCTTCTTCTTGTCCTTCTTGTCCCCCTTCTCCTTCTCCTTCTCCTTCTCCTCCTCCTGATTCTTCTTTTATTTATGTTCTGCTTCTCAATATCTTATTCTGCTATAAAATGTATTTGAATGGCAAAGTCACAAAGTCAGTTAATCCCGGTAACCCCCTTGGACATCAAAGGGTTCACACATTCTTGAAAGATCACCTGATGAGATGTCCTGTCCAAGAATTCACTGTCTACATTTTAAGGAACATCACTTTCTTAATTTCAATCTATAATTGCCTTAATTTTTAAGTGCTTTTTTTGTATTATAATTGATATGTAAGAGCAGAATTGTCAGTTCTATAGAAAATGAAGTTCCGTGTCCAAACATTTCTCATCAAGTTGCTGCCGTCTTTGAGTAGATTTAGAACTGAGGAACATACACTCAATACTATTTTCCACCTCTTAACTCTTTCAGGATGTCTTACTCTGATAATTCTTAGAAGAGTTACAAATTTTCCTTCTGGGTGTTGATAACTTATCTGAAAAAGGTACGGTGCATTTTATACCTTCTGTGTGGGCTTTTTGCTATTAATCTGTTCAGAAATTATTTCATATACTTCTGTTATCACTAGAAATAAATGGTCACAGCAGTGTTTTGTTTTTGTTTACTGGTTTTTAATCAGGCCATCAGAGCTAGCTCCTTCAGTTTTAAAATTCATTTCAATTTTTTCATTTTTCCATCTCTCTCTCATAATCATTTGATTGGTTATTAAGTTGGGACCTCTTTTTCTTACAGTCCATAGTGCATGTGCCATCGTAAATGTTATGGAACTTGTGACACATTTGTGGGACAACCTTAATAATACAACTCTTACGCATTCCCAATACAGAAAAACTTTTCTTCAGATTGACTGAAGATATTTCTGTTGGCAAATGAATTGCCTTGTTTTCTGAATTTTTCTTTAGGTCTTAATATTCTTGGTTGTATGTCCAAAATTATCACTTCCCGGCACTATTCCTTGTCTCCCTTACAGACAGTTGATGATCTTTCATATAAACACCTTTTTGTTGCTGTTATTTTTAGGGCCTTTGTTTCAAACAAATGTAATCAGTCACTTTTCCAGTTTCAAACAGTTTAATTCAAACCAAGTTCCAGGTAGTCAAGCACCATTTACAAGAGGTACTACCTTTTATAGGGCTCAAAATTTCAATGTTTATCTTTCTATGAATATATCAATAAAGTCCTTAGAGAGGATCAGCTAGATTTGTCTCTGTCCTCATTCTATTTAGATCTTCCTTTTCCTGTCTATGAGCTTTTTTGTATATTTTTATATTCCATGGCAGTGATTTGTTTACTTCCTAGTATTATGGGGAGTTTCTACTCGCTAAAAATTGCTTGTTAATTGCAAAATATAATAATTATTAACATTTATTAGTACTATGTTTCAAGTGCTCCTAGTTTGTAAATCATTTCCTCATTTCCTTTAATCCTTTTTACATTCCCCACAGAATATTATTTTGACCTATTTTATGAATGAGGAAACTAAAATCAGATTGGTTCAGGAATTGTCCATCATCAAACCACCCGTGCATAGGGGAATCACGTTTCAAATCTTAGCTTATCTGTGATATTTCACTGCCTTTTATGTATGATCTTCTTTAAAATATTGATTTCTTTCCTCCGTTAAAGCCCCCAAATCATAATTCCATTGGTCTTGTGATTCCTATGACTCTGTCTAAATTTATGAATAAGAGCATGCAATGCAGTAATTGCTGGAGATATGTCTTTCTTGTATCATTGTTGGGTGCAAATCTTCTATGTGTTGTGAGTGTGATTACAAGCAAACTTCCCAGGGTAGAGAAATTTGTTACTCTTATGGCTGAGAATACTCAAATTGAGTAATATAACTGAACTTACCAGTTAAACATCTCATGTTTTCCCTATATAAGATATTAATTTTCTAGGGCTCCACCTCTAGTGCTACCATCCCTGCTTTAAAAAATCCTATATTCAATGTCCATTTTTCAGGTTGCATGCATTTAGAGCAACTTTTGCAATGTCTTTTTGAACTCCTTCCAAATATTAACTCTTATTCATCCAAGGTGCTCTGTACAAATAAAATTCTACAAACTGAGCTCAGTATGAAATATTTCTGGCAAAATAAGGACTCCTTACAAGTTTGAGATAAATGTGAAAAATAAGACAGAACAAATAAAATGAAAAGAAATGAAACAGAAAAGAGCATTGGAAATTTTGATTGGGGTTGAGGACTTTATTAGTCTTATCTGGAAAAATTAAATGAGAATTGTGAATCATGTTAAGGAGTGAATCATGCTATCAGATTACAAATTTCATTTTAAAGATATAATATTTAATATAGTGTGGTAGTGGCTTAAGAACTGAGGGACAGATAACGGAGTAGCTCTAGAACAAATGTTAGAATCTCAACATAGGATTTAAAATATCACAAATTCGTAATAAAAAGAGCTATTTGTAACATTGTGTTGGAAAAGTTAACTATTTTGAAAAAAAAAGGCCAATTCTCAGTTGGCATTACATCTAAAATATACTGAAGCAATGAAAAGTTTAAAGGTAACAACTAAAACTATAAAATATCAATACATATGGATAGTTAAGATATGGAAGATGAGAACTTTCTAAGAATGAAATCATAATATGTATGAAGATAAAATACATTTGCTTATTACATAAAAATTTAAACCTTTAATATATCAAACATTAACATTTTCCATTCTGTTAAAATGTTTACTTCTTTTATATCTAAATAATATAAATCAGTAAGCAAAACAGCCAAATTTATGAATAATTATTTTACAGAAGTCATATAATTAATAGGTACATAAAAATCCAACTCAGTATGAATCAGAGAAATGCAAATAAAAATGTGTGTCCTATAATAGCCTATAAATTGATACCAAGAAAAGTATAGTACTGACTGTTATCACTTCAACCAAAGTTGGCATCACAAGGTGGCAAGGAAGATGGTAAAAACTGAGGTTAAATGTGTTTGCCAAAGAGCAGTGAATGTAGGAGAAAGTAAATACTTCTGGTCCATATAATTTGTGGATCTACCTCTCCACTATTCCTTGGGGTAAAAAAACACAGGCAGTTTCAAGAAAATTGAGTCCAACTTAAGACAGAGAGGTCCTGCGTTCAAAACACAGATAACAAGCCTTGGAGTACAGGTGGTGTCTTAGTCTGTTCAGGCTGCTATAACAGTACCATAGACTGAGTGGCTTATAAACAATAGAAATTTATTTCTCACAGTTCTGGAGGTTGGGAAGTTCAAGATCAAGGTGCCAGGAGATTTTGTGTCTGGTGAGGTCCTGCTTCCTCGTTCACAGGCTACAGTCTTTTCTCTGTGTCCTCACATGGTGGAAGAAACAAGGGATCTTTCTGGTGTCTCTTCTTAAAAGGGCACTAATCCCATTTTTCGAAGGCTCCACCTTGATAACCTTATCACCTCCCAAAGGCCCCACCTTCAAATACCACCACATTGGGGACTAGATTAATATATGAATTCTGGGGAACACAAATATTCAGTCTATAGCAGGTGGTAACTGTTTACAGATATTTTATATATTATATGCATATATGTAATATATTTACATTTAATAGTCTGTATAGATCTAAAAGCGATGATATTTTAAGATTCATTGATGCCTATAAGTGCTCATATTTCATAAATATGCAAAGTTTAAAAATTCATAGCTTTGGTCAGAACTCAGACATACTAAATATCTTTATATATTATTTAAAATGAAAAAATTATGCTTAAACTCATGCATGGTTTTCCCTTTCAATTTTAATATAAACATGATGCCAGCTGATTAATTTTTCTTCCATAGCTCCTTTTCATATTTCAGTTGAGCCACAGAAATACTAAATGAATACTATGTATATATTTTTAAATGGAATATTTTTTCCAGGTTGTATTTCTACCAGAATCTTTTGTTCCAAGTCATTGAATGCACTTCATAAGAATGAGTCACTTCAAAATGAGGTTTCTTGGATTATAAGCATAATGTCCATGTGTTTAGAAAAAGAAAAGAGAGAAATATTAAAAAAAAAAAAAAAAAGCAGATGAGTAAGTCAGCATAGCCAAAGGGCAGCAACATCTGATGTGGTGACAGTCTTTGCATGCTTCATGTATTAATGCAGTTTCCATAGCAGCCAACATATCACATGATAGTTCAAAATAATTTATAATTGCCAAGAATTCTTAAAGGGAAACATACCCAACTCTGATATAATTTTTAAAATCAACTAAGTGTTTCTGAATCTAGATCTTTGACTCAGGCCCCAAAATGAAATTTTATGGGAACCACAACCTCCAAATCTCTACCTCCCTATCCATAAAATAATGATAAAAATATACACCATGCCTGCCTCATAGGATAAGTGATTAATAGTTATGAACATGCTTTGAAGAGTGAAATCTGATGGACAAATACGGGACACAGGTAATTTGCAGAATCATAGACTATTATAACTGGTAGAAAGGTTAGAGGTCACCTGGTCCCAGCCCCTCACTTCACAAATGTAGTAAAGGCACTAAACTTGTCCACAGGGTCACAGTAGGTGAGCAAGAAGGTCGGTCATTTGTTTCCACATCCAGCACACTTGGCCTTTACACCTCTCTGTCCCTGTGGTCGGTTACTGCTCTATGAGATCCACCACCCCCTTCCTGCCTGAGTCTCCACACTGGTTAGTATGGTCCAGTCTTCAGAGGACACAGTCTGCACAGATCTAGTCATATAGAACTTCAACATTTATATTTTTTCACAGCTGAGAACCTTCCTATTAATCCCACACTGAGCCCTTAGAATACTCTTCTTCTAAGCTCTTTCAATTGTTTTGGTGTTTGAGAATGATCTTTGATACAACAGAGATTTTTAATAGAACTTTCAAGATTCTAACTAAATTTCAAGTACCTAGGCATTATGTAAATCCAACAGGGAAGAGACTGTCTCCTGAAAGAGCTATTGTCTGAGTAGTCAATTGAAATGATGCAGCATCCATAGCCCATTTTCATTGTGTATGGTATATTTTAGTTTGGGGGCAATTTCATGTACAGATCTAGTTTTAATCCTTTTAAAAATATTTATTTATTTATTTGGCTGTACCCCGTCTTAGTCGTGGTACATGGGATCTTCACTGAGGCATGCGGGATCAGGGTCTAGTTCCCTGACCAGGGATCGAACCCGGGCCGCTTGCATTGAGAGACAGAGTCTTAATCACTGGACCACCACGGAAGTCCCTAGTTTAATCCTTAAATAAACTCTCTTTGAGGAAGGTTAACCCGATTTTGCTGTTGGAAAAACCTGATTTTCAGAGATATTAATTAACCTTTCTATTGTGACAGTAATTTTGGAGCGAGGATTTGAACTTAGGTGTTTTTGTTTTGCTTTGTTTTTAATCAGATGCTTTTTCTATGACCTAAAAATCAATAAGTGCTTTTGATCAGTCTTGCCCACTGGCTTGGTGTCATCTGCCTGTGTGCCCTAGAATGAATGAAGCTTGGGACAGTGACCAAATTCTTAAACCGGTTCCGAGATTTCCTAAGCCATTCGAACATGCCTTCTTGGTCCGTTTCTTCTGACTCAGCTGCTAACCTTGCCTGTTCAACTTGAACCATTGTTCTCAACTCTTGGCTGTAACACTGATTACTAATGATGACCATCTTGATGTGATCCTACTGCCCCATGAACAGACTTCACATACCCTGTCCAGGCCTGGTAGATAAAAACTGCTAAGGGTGAATTTGTTAACTGTGATTGGCTAGTGGTTGATCAAAAATAAACTGCTAGGGCTCCCCTGGTGGCACAGTGGTTGAGAGTCCGCCTGCCGATGCAGGGGACACGGGTTCGTGCCCCGGTACGGGAAGATCCCACATGCCGCGGAGCGGCTGGGCCCGTGAGCCATGGCCGCTGGGCCTGCGCGTCCAGAGCCTGTGCTCTGCAATGGGAGAGGCCACAACAGTGAGAGGCCTGCGTACCGCAAAAGATAAATAAATAAATAAATAAAATTAAATCACCTGCTAGTGGCAGGGACTTAGCAGCTTGACATCCCTAAACTATAATATATTCTAATGACTTTGTTTACTTTGTAAATCACTTTTTCATTATATGTCTGTATCCACAAACTATCACCATTACCCTTCTCAATCTCCCCATACCCCATTCCCTGCACAATATGCCTCTTATTTATAAAGCACTTAAATATTAGAAATACAAGGCACTTCTAGAGATCATTAACCCTTACCCCACCATTTTACATATTATGATTCTGGATCACAGAAAATGTAAGGTCATCCAGGTTATTGGTGGCAAAGTCCCTGACAATCAGCTATCAATCTGTCTTCTTTCTAGAATATCAGTTTTTAATTTATTCATTCTCGTTGTTAGCTTCTCCCCTTTCTACAAAGAATACATCAAGGATACCATGTTGAACAAAGTTTACAGATAAATTTTACCTTATTTAGTTATCCTGATGCCATCTTCCTGCCCAGAGTGTAGTCATTGAGAGAAATCATAACAACTCTACCAATTTACAAGACAGGAATACTTCTTCATATAAGTTTGGCATGTCTTGGAAAATTACCCAAACGCTAATAATAAGTCCAAGAATGCTTTGGCAAAGAGTGCAGGATTTAAGTCTGCAGCCAGTCAGAATACATTAGCAAAGAACCAATCATCTGATAGTCAAATTCCACAGACTTCAAATGGTCCTAATTAATGGTGCTTCCTGGGCTTCATTTTTCATGCTAACAGACAAGCAATATATCCCAAGGGGAAGGTAATAATATATCCCAAGGGGGAGGTACCCTTCAACACTCTAAACTTCATGAGTGTTCAATAAATGTGAATGATTGACTAATCCATTGAACATGCAAAGTAGTGGTAAAGGGTGTGAGCCCTGGAGTCTAACTACCTGAATCTTATGTCCCTTTTACTTTTTGTAACTTAGACAAGTTACTTGTTCTCTGATCCTCAGTTTCCTTGTCTTTAAAATGGAGCTAATAATACCGCAGAGGATTATTGCAAGCAATAATGAGATATTTCAGGAAAAGTGCTTAGAAATTCTCTGACACAGAAGGAGCCCTTGATAAATGTCAACTATTATGTTTAAATCATTGAAAATTTTCTTTTTCGTAGACATGAAACAAATGACAGATTCTGTTCTCTTTCAGAAAAAGGAATCCATTCATTTTCAGAAAAAAATGACAGTTTTTACAAGCACAGCCTATGTCTGAGTTCCAGCCACCATCCAACTGTGTGACCTTAGCCAAGTAAGTTAACCTTCCTGTTTCTGTTTCCTCCTGTTTAATGTAAGTATCATAGTACTTGCTACCTTGTGGCATGTTATGAGGTTTAGATGAGTTACTACATATGAAATACTAAGTTACTAAGTTGGCCTATAGTTAGCACATTGAAAACATTTGCTATTATTCTCCATCTTATGCATTAAGAAGGATACCATCAGAATTACTCCAATCAGCAGACTTACTTAATGTGAAATTAAAAGTTTTGCCAGCCATTTTCATTATTCTTTGAAACAGAATATTTTATATTCTTATTGTACCCAATAACTATTACTCTATTTGACAGGAAATGGTGTGAGATGAAGACGCCTGTAAATCACACTTTTTTTTTTTTTTTTTAAGAGTCTGCTGTTGAATTACTGTTTTGGCTTTTCAGGATTGAGTCAGATTAGTTGAATAACACGCCACCTTCCACCACCACCCAATTCCCACCCAGGTTCTCTGTGGAGCTGTGAGTCTGTAAGTAGAAGAGATTGCTTAAATTACAGAACAGCACAAATGTCTAGAGTGTTGCTGTGCCAGCAACATTTCTGCTAGGTGGGATGCATCAGGCCTCCTGGTTCAGGACCCCTTAGCACAAAGATTACAATACTCTGGGCCATGAAAAGGGGCAGGAAGCTGTTGCTGTATTGCAGGCTGAATGAGAATGAGACAGCAACACAACATCACTCACGAGTCTGGTTTTCCCCTCCCCTTAACCTTTTCTGCCAGGACACCTTGACTTTTTTTTTTTTTCCTAATATTTATTTATTTGGCTGCATTGGGTCTTAGTTGCGGCATGCAGGATTTTTAGTTGCGGCGTGCGGACTCTTAGTTGCAGAACGTGGTATCTAGGTCCCTGACCAGGGGTCGAACCCAGGCCCCCTGCGTTGGGAGTGTGGAGTCTTAGCCCACTGGCTCACCAGGGAAGTCCTGACACCTTGACCTTTGATTTTTAGGCTCTATCAGATACCGTGTGCATATGAATGTGTGTGTGTGTGTGTGTGTGTGTGTGTGTGTGTACAAAGAACAAATAATTATACCTATATCTTAAAGAAAAGTTTAAGAGAAAAAAATATATAGCTCCACCACGCAAGATATTTTTCTATTTGTCTTCCTGTGTGCTTCTGTATACTTTGTTACCGAAGTAAAATTGATATATATATGTGTGTATGACTTTATATCATGATTTTTACTCTAAAAATATCATATTTTTACATGATATAATTTGACAAATACCAGGAATGCTGTCCCCTGCCTTTGTGTAAAGAATGGCCCTTTCTAGTTATTTTATTAATTTTCTGTCATAACTATTCCTGAGAAGAAGAGCGAGCTATTCTTTTAAATATATTGAGTTCCTAACACTTTAGAGACTATTCAAACCCTTTCATCTAGGAGTGACAGGAAATCTGGGGCCTCATGTTCTGACTGTTTACAGGTAGGCAAGGAAGGAAAAGAAAATTAAAAGGAAGGAAATAAGACTAACAAGCAGGGAATGGGAATTACGAGTATTTCCTACTTCCATTGGTGCCCAAGCTGTGTTCTACCCAACGTATTTCCCTACAAGTCCAAAGAAATATGAACTTTATTTTCTTTCCAGAGTGGAGACAAAATACTTCCATAGTTTGGAGTAACAAACCATAAATTACACATAGTCTATACTTACCCTACTCCACTGGCTATGCATTCGCCTGTCACGTGGTGACCTAAACACATCGTGTTTTTTCATAACATCTCTCTTTTTTTTAAATCCAGCACAGCATAGCAAAAGAATCATTACTTCTATGACCAATCAAGAAACCATCTCTCTATATAGTATTTCCACAGGCTACTCTTCCAAAAAGAGAGCCTCTGCTACAAAGTAGTCGTGTATTGGCTCTGTTTGGGAACACTGTGTTGCCTATGCACAGGGCTGAATTAGTGCTAATGGGAATAAGGTCATGAGTTTAATTCTCACGAGGCTTCTCTTTGTTCCACAGTTGGCCTAACCTTGCCTGGTTTGCTGGCTTGCAAAAATAAAAGGAAACTCACAGGCTCCTCTGTGCCTCCATATTGGGTGGAGAGCTGCTAGACCTAGACTTTTGAGAGTGTCAGGATGGATGGGACTTAGGGCGTCTCCTTGGGATCCCTAATGACACACACATGCCTTGACAAAGGGTTCCCTGTGACTTTAAGAGGTCAGAGCTGCCCAGCCGAGGGACCAGGAAAATTTTCCCAAAGGAAACTACATCTCAGCCACCATCCAAAAGGGACCCTCTAGGTCAGCTTTTCTTTGGAGCTGGAGTTTCACCTTTAGGAGCCCATAAGTCTGCTGCTTCCTCTTCTCTACAGGGAGCATTTGTGCAGGCTCTGTGGAGACATCAGCTTCTGCTTGTTTCTCGGAGTCAAAGATCTAAAGGTCTTTTCAAGATCCCTTTTCACTTTCTATTTCTTGACCTCAGTTTCAGAATTTGCTGGAGTATGCAGATTGTCCTCTTTTTCCTGTAAAGTGAGATACAAGGACTCTTTCCAGCAGGAAGGAGAGACCAGAGGCTGCACTGGAGGGAGAGCACCAAATGTGGAGCTCCTCTGAAGAGGATTAGGAAGTGATTTCCTGGCCTTTCCCCTCCAACAGCCTGCACTGTTTGACTCACCTTCTGGGAGCCAGTACAGTGCATGAACACAAAAAGCCCTCTTCCCTCCTTACCATAGGGTTCTACATCTAGATGCAGCCCATTTTGACTATATCATGGTGTGAAATTCTCCCCTCTTCTCCACTGGGAGATGGGAGAACATAAGAGCCATGTACATTTTACTGGATAAAGAATTTAAAACTGATATGAAAAGTAAAAATATAAATGAGGTCATATACCAACAGTACGAATAACATCATGGGAAAAAGTTATTGTTGATGGTCAGACATATTCTGTGAGGGATTTTCTACTCTGAAAAAAATTACCATACCCAGATTGTATATCCAGTCCTTTCTGAGTAAGGAGAGTAGTGAGTAAAATTGAGGGGAAATCTCAAAGAATGCAAAACTGTAGCAACAAATCATCATGTCATTATCATTGGACATTTTATACTGTGTGATCCAGATACTGCCAAATATTCCGGTATAGGTTTGTGTACTCACACAATCTCGTAAATAGAATGAAACGTGAGCGTGCTCAGATCAAGCCCTTAAGACAATCTGTGATGGAGTCTTGCCTGCCGTACTGAGTTAAGCCACATGGTACATCACTTACCTCCTACTTCATACATGTCCAGGCTGGTCTTTGGGCCACTATTGCTCAGGAACTGTGTACTTTTGTCATCCCTACCTTGAAGGCTGAGAGCAAACAATGTGCAAACCTGAAATATGTGCCCGTAGACTCCAAATTACCCAACATTTATTACAGCTAAACCAGTGTGAAGAACTAACAGTTAGATGTCCTAACCCTCACAATTCAAATTCACTGCAGCCTTAGATAGAAACAGCAATGGCTGAGTATTGAAAGAGAAGATCATGCCATGAGAGGTTTAAAAATGCCCACCTGATCAACCCACCTCTACCATTCCAAATCGTACCAACTATTGTACCAACATGTTGAACAAAAACGTCTCAAAGCCAGGACATGTTGAACAAAATTACTGAGAAACAAATTAAAAGTTTAACTAAGTGGTCAAAAAAGAGAGTAGCCTTGAGTAGAAGATGCTGTTGGCAGAAGTGTGATGGGAACTGATCAAAATTTTCAGGAAAAAGATAAATTGATAAATAAGAGGTTAAAAGTTTAATACAAAAGAGAAATTGATAGAAGGACCATCATCTATCACATTTCTTTAAATTTTCTGACAATTCCAACCCCTCCAGATAACTTAAGCAAGCCAAAGCCCAAGGAAGTGAAATAATTTGTCCATGGAAAAATTGCGGGCATAGCTAGGTCTTAAACTCATCTCTTGGACTCTTAGCCCAGTGCTCTTTCCATCATCCTCTACTGACATTAAAGAAAAGCAGTTTATCGTGACTTTTAGAAAGAATCTTATGACGTCTCCTGTGCAGTACCCACAGTATATTTCCATATTAGTCTGCCTTGAGGCCTGGATCCTATCACCAACCAGGGTGTGCTTTCTGAGGACTCAAAGTCCCTTCAGAAGATGACACACTTCTGAAGATGATATTATCACAAGACATAAGTAGATTTTCCTCACCAGAATTTTGCAAAAGCCATGACTAAGTGACTCATCTCAACATGCATAAAACTCTCCAGCAAAAAATGGATACATAATTTGCTAGTGAATGTTCCTTGAGGAGGGAAAGGGAAATTAAAAAGAGAATTCGGATAGGTATTTAAGAGAGAGAGTTTGAGATAAATGTTGTATTTACATCTTTTAGGAATTCTGTTTTCATATTTCTATAAAACATGATTGATAATAAGGAGGATTGTGGTGCCTAGTGAATACAGAGCCTGAAAATAAACACTTGTTTTGTTCAGACTGGATTGGTATCTGTTCTACATCTAATTTGTTCTACCTCTTGAATTGCGGGTGGGGCTAAAGCTGAGTTTCTAAATCTTGGTTCTATTATTAAGCAGGAAACTTTTCAAATAACTTAAGAGGAATGATTTTTATTTCCCATTAAAGAATTCAATGTGAGAGTTATACTGAAAACATATTTTAAATGTTTTTTAGAATAGATTTGCATTACATGTACACTACCCACTTTCCTTCTGCAGAGGGTCATTTCACAGGCTACGAGATGTGGAATTGCAAGAATCCGGGGGTCACTTTCACTCAGGCAACTGTTTACTCGAATTCCCCTGGAGAACGTGAGCCATGACTTGTGGAGATTTAAGGGTCAAGATCAAGAATATATCAAGTTTCAACAGTAAATTCAGAGCTGGAAATGAATTTATTGCTTAGCAAGTGTTTGGGATGAAGTAAAAGGGGAAAAGCAAGATGAGTAGATCAGTTATAATTGCCTCAGCTGGGAGATGTTTTGTCCAACAGCCATCTTTAATGACTAGTGACTCACCATATATAAACAGCTGAGAGTGGCTTAATGGTTCACCACTCCCTTTTTCCGTCTCTCACAACTAGGTTCAGTATTTCCCAGACTTCACATCAGCAACTTCTGAAAATTTACTACATCTTCTAGTGTTTTCTAGAGTTAGGAAAGTTGCTCTCATACCTTGTGTCTGAATGTCTTTGCATTATGAGTAGTTTGGGCTAGCCGTTTTAGCACACAACATCTGCAAAGTAGGGCTAATAATACCTATTCTGTCCAATTGTTTTGAAGATTAATAAGATAATGTACATACCACTACTATAGGGTTTGGCATCAAGTAAGTGCTCAATAAATGATAGATGCTACTACCGATTACTACCATTTACTTTATTCTGGAGCTGAGTCTGTCGTGATTCCCCTCATTGTATATCTTAAGTGCTGACTTTCTCTCTGGGATTTCTGGTAGAGGTGGCAAGGGCAAGGATGTAAAGGAGAGATTATGCGCCCCAGGAATAACAGGAATTATCAGAAATCTGATTTCATGGATGGTCACAATCTCTGTGATTTTGAAGGGGTAGAGAAAGTGGCTCCAAATTATCCAGGGAATATTAAAAAGTCTTTGTCTGAAAAAAACACACCCAAACCTTCAAAATTTACTCTGTTATTATGCCATCTTATTTCATGCTCACTGCATTCTCTATCAAAAAACTTCAGTACTTGACGTAGTAGAGATTCAGGAAATATTTGCTAGAGGGTAGACATTCTCAAAGAAAGTAAGTTTTACTTATTAGCAGGCAAAAGGTAAACCACTATAGTAAGCTGCTCTCTGCTGTGCTTCCTCTGATGGTGTGTTGGTCTCTGTGACCAAATTGACTCTTAAAATTATCCTTATCCTGTTTGGTTCTATTTTGAATGATGAAGTATAGTTTGGTATTTAAATGCCCCTGGAGTTGTGTAGGTCTGTTCTCAAAACATAGCACTATCACTTCTTAGTTGTCTCTAAACAGCAATATCATTATCAAGAACATGTACACTTCCCTGACCTAATGTATGCACTCAGTGTGTCTTTATTACTAGGAGAAGCAAACATAGCTGCAGAGTAGAGGCATGTGTTTAATTAGCCTACCATAGCTTTCATTTGGGGAATTCTCTCATTGGTTCTTATCCTTTCAAATGTGTCTCGACATTTGTTTGAAATTTTGTACAATCCACCATGTCCTTTCAGTACGATCACATTTATATTATGTAGTAGTTTGTCTGATAATGCCAAGTATGAAAGTATCTTGGAAAAGTTAGGTGTTGTCACGATCAGAAGTTCACTTAACACAGCCACCTAACATAAGTATCATATTTTCTTTCCTAAGTTATAAACTCTTGAGGCCCGACCTACTTCACTGCTCAGTTCCTATTGTTAAAAAGCAAAATTCAACTGAGTGAATTTTAAAGATCTAATTGGCTTTATTCAGTGATTCATGAATTGAGCGGCATCCCACCTAGCAAACAGAGAGAACTCCAAAGAGCTATACAAAATGACAGACTTTCATAAGCAGAGGTGGGTGGGACAAGGAAGTTACCAGCAAAGAGCGGGTTGTTTCAGGCAAGGTCACCTTCCTTTGGGAGATAGCTGCGGTCTACCAGGCAGCTTACCTCACTAGTGTTGACCAGGAAATTCCACACCGACTGGTTATGATTACACTCCTGGGAGAGGCTGACACTGCAATGAGGTTAGGTATTAAGTCTGGGTTTGGTGATGTGAGCTTAGCACTAGTGACTCCATTATGGGCCTGTTACCTCTTTTTTTAACTTTTAAGGAATATAGTTAAGAAATCATGGCATTTTATTTTTATGTTGTTTATGTATACTGACCAAAGTAATTTATTTGTTATATTTCCCCTGCGATGCTTGACTATCACTATAGTTAAATGTTTCATCGTCAAATTAAGAAAATTGGCAAAGCTATGGATGTTCATATTATTTGTAGTCATGGTTGCAAGTATGGAATGCCCCACCTCTCCATGAATAATAGCTTGATTTCTCTCCAGTATTTCTTAAGCGTTGCATAATGTACTAGTAAAATCATGTCCCAAATACCAAGTATTTGTCTTTATAAAGACCAAAAGATTCTGAGCCAACATTAATTTTCTAAAGTCAAATTTATTTCAAAGGGAAATAATGTGACCAACATTCTAACAAGAAGCAAATAAGATATATTTATTTTTAGCCAGATACAGAAAGATAATATTGCATGATCTCACTTATATGTGGAATATAAAAAATTTGAATTCATAGTAATAGAGAGTAGAATGGTGGTTACCAGGGGATTGGGGGAGTGGTAAAGGGTAGGGGAAATGGGGAGATGTCAATCAAAGTGTACAAATTTTCAATTATAGAATAAGTTCTGGAGACCTAATGTACAGCACGGGGACTAGGGGTAATGATAATGTATTGTATACTTGGTATTTGCTAATAGAGAGGATCCCAAGTGTTCTCACCACACACACAAAGAATGGTAACTATGTGGTGTGAGGAGTGTGATAATTGTCTTGATGGTGGTAATCATTTCACATTGTATATATGTATCAAAACAATGCGTTGTACACCTTAAATAAATACAATTTTTATTTGTCAATCATACCTTAATTAAGCTGGGGAAAACGATACATTTATTTCTGCTGAAATTATCATATTTTGTTCTTCATAGCGCCCATATAACGGAGAATAATCAAAATATATCTATAGTATAAATTTATATTAGCAAAGACCGTTTACATACATTTCTGCATGTTTTGTTATGGCTTATAACAATATCATCTATTTCAATTATTAGGGTGTGCTATATGTCAAAATGTTGGTTTTAAGACAGTAGAAATGATTGATCTATTGCATTTAGGTGTCCATCGTGATAAGTATCTCTGAGACATGGCAACAGCTCGGTAATAAACTCCTTGGCAGCAGCTACAAGCTTGACAGTGATGTATGTCTTGGGCACCTTAAGAGGAGCCCGGCTCCATTTACTTCAGGTGATACCTGGTTTCCCTTTTTCTCCAAGGCAAGAATGTAATTGGTAGTATCTGGTAGAGATGGTGGAGTGGAATGATAGGGGAAGGACACAGGAAAGGGGGGGGGGGATACACAATCATGAAAACCGTTTCAGAAAGTTCCTTCAACAAATCAGGAAAGGAAGGAAGGAAAGGAAAAAGAAAGGGAGACTCTCACTTACCACAAGTGAAAAGCCCTTTGCTAGTCTACTTCACATAGATAAGAGCAAGGTAAGAAAAAACTGGTTTTGTTTTTTGGTTTTTATTGTTTGTTTGTTGGTATAAACTGAAGGGCACAGACTCATGAGACCCTATGCCAGTCTTTCAGTAAACCAATTTTTTTTTGCTTAACTTAAGCATAGTACTTGATATGCATAAAAAAGGAAAAGAATTATCATTTGCTCCGAAGGGCAACCCACTTGGTTCCTAATGGATGAGCCCTGGGAAAAGCAACAGTTAAGCCCCAGGAAGAGCTCCTGAAACCCAGATGCACTCAAGACTGACTTGTGACTGAAAACTAATTTCATCATTTAAACTATAAATCCATCATTTTAATGAAAAATTAAACATAGTTGCTCATGCTTCAGTTCCACACAGCCAGTGAAAGGTCCAAATTTCTCCTTAAAATTTGGCTTTCTGTGTTAGCTCAGGAATAAAAGCCTCAGTTAGATGCTAATCTCTCTTGGAATACCTGTAACCTAAGCACTTGAATCTACTTACCACATAAATCAGTTCAACATATTCTGTTACAAAGTATCCCCTGTGCCTACCTTTTAAATTGAATATCCTTTTAATAGTGGTTTGGGCATTGTCTCGACTGAAAGCTTTGATAGTTGTCTCCCTAGCTTTTAGTAGTAGAAAGTCATGGGTCAGATGTTAATTTAATTTTAGAACTAAATATCTTTATATAGGCTTATTAATTTAACAGCCAACACATGTTTAATGAACATCTATTATGGGTAAGAAATTATGTCTGTAAATTATTTTGTCTCTACCAGTAAGAAAGGTAAAAATTCATGTTATTCTAATATTAATCTTGATAAAATTAATTCATGTATTGAGCTTACAAAATGGAGCCTCCTCCAGTGACCCCATGTTTGGCCCCTTATCACAAATCTAAACCTAAATCAGCCTGCACTGACAGGAAACACCTGTCAAGGAATCCTAACATACATCAATCACCATCCTCCCACTCAGCTAAACTAGCTCACCTTACCCTAGAAAATAGGACCTGATAGCCTTACAAGGAAATGCCTGACCTCTTGACCAATCATGCCCTGTTTCTAGGCTGCGTCTCCTAACGAGTTCTTCTGTAGAACTAGTTTTCGCCCAAAATCCCCAGGGAAGAGCCTTCCACTGCTCGTGAAGTTCTGTACTCCCCCCATCCGTGGGCTGTTTTCCCTTGAATAAAGAACGGCAAACTCATTACTAAATGTGTTGGTTTTGTCATTTGACAATGCCAAGTATCATAATTAATAAAACAGATAAATTTCCAAATAAATAATCTTCAAATCAGTTTTTAAAACTGATTGCTCAAGTTTCTACAACTATTTCTCTTGATTTTTCCCTACGGCTGAGTTGCTAGTATTAAAGCCCCTTTTCAGTTAGCTCCCTTTTCAAGTGAAAGCCTACCTTCCTACCTTCCTTCCTTTCCTGATTCGTTGAAGGAACTTTCTGAAACAGTTTTCATGATTGTGTATCCCTCCCCCTTTCCTGTGTCCTTCCCCTATCATTCCACTCCACCATCTCTACCAGATTCAACCAATTAAATTCTTGCCTTGGAGAAAAAGGGAAACCAGGTATCACCTGAAGTAAATGGAGCCGGGCTCCTCTTAAGGTGCCCAAGACATACATCACTGTCAAGCTTGTAGCTGCTGCCAAGGAGTTTATTACCGAGCTGTTGCCATGTCTCAGAGATACTTATCACGATGGACACCTAAATGCACTAGATCAATCATTTCTACTGTCTTAAAACCAACATTTTGGCATATAGGACACCCTAATCATTGAAATAGATGATATTGTTATTGTTTTGTAGAAATTTATATAAATGGTCTATGTCAATATTTTGCTTCTGCATATATTCCATGATAGCAATTTCAATTATGAAATTTTAAACTAAGAAAACGTAGAATCTTGAAACCTGAAATACTTTTGCTTTCCAAAACAAAGACTTTCAAAAACAAACATTTCCAAAAAATGAAGTCTTATGTCTTTTTAATATTCTTTTAATGAATATTTTATTGTGATTTTTAAAGTAATACATGCTCATGGTAAACAAAAATAATTGATTAATAATGAGAAAAGTAAAAGGTTTCATCTCCATAATTCCTTTGTCTCTAAGAATATCCAATGTTAATTGTTCCACATGTACCCTTAGGAAAATTTCAATGAGTTGACAAGTACATAAGTATGGGTATTGTAGGAGAGGGTAAAGTTCTCCTCAACAATCTTAGGGTATCTGGCTGGGTCTGAAAATTAAATTGACCAAAACAGATTAACAGGAGAAAA
This sequence comes from Phocoena sinus, assembly GCF_008692025.1. NCBI lineage: Eukaryota > Metazoa > Chordata > Mammalia > Artiodactyla > Phocoenidae > Phocoena > Phocoena sinus. Next base: position 83,793,137 of record NC_045771.1, read on the forward strand.
GCATACAAATTTATTTAATATAAGTTTTATGTGACACGAGAGCCTTCATGAGGAAAGGAAGACCCAAAGAAACAGCTAGACCTGAGTGTTTTATGCCAGGTTTGGTGAAGTGTACAGCAGTGGAGGAATCTGATAGGTTAAGGAGTATGAGGTAATTGCAGTAAACTGGGGGAGACAGCAAGGCCTGTTAGGATTCTTCTCAGCATCCCGTCGTTGTCAGAGATAAGGATGCTCCTTTTCTCTGGGTTTAGGGAAAGTGCCTCTCACGTGAGTGTTTCTTGGCCTGTTTCAAGGAGGAAGTGTAATGGATGGTTTCTGCTTCTGCCATTTTCTCAAACTCCTTCAGCTAAAGGTATTTAATATGCCAAGGTGTTATATTTGGGGGTAGCTTGTTTGGACCTCATCAGTATATATGTACGTAGGTATATCCATCATGGTCACCTATCCTTATTAGCACATAGACAACTACATCATGAACTGATTTCTACAAAAAATAGCTTGACTTAACCATTCTCCTACAAGTGCACATTTAGTTTGGTTTCATTGTTTTGCTAACACCATCAGTACTGCAGTAAACAGCCTGGTATCTTTGAATACTTGTGCAAATTGCTAACAGTGGATTTTCTGGGTCAAATTTTATATGCATTTAAAAATTTGATGAGATTGCTAAATTTCTGTCTAAAAGGGTTGAAACAATTTACATTTCTACTAGGACTGTATGAGCATGCCTGTTTACCCACACTGTTATCAACGCTGGGTATGATCAGGCTAAGTTTTGCCACCGTCGTGGGTTTTTAAAAGAAGGATTCTGCCCTGTTTTGACTTTCTTTTTTCCTTATATGCCACTGTATTTCTTCAGCAAATGTTAAATAACTAAAATCAATGGTCAAATGCTGGATAAGTAAATTAGAATAGCCCTGATGCTTTCCTTTATTGCTAATCTTTAAGAGAGAGAAGTGAAGGGAGGGGAGAGAAACACCCAAATGCATATGACTGTGCCTGGATCGGAAAATATTCAAGGCACACAGAATGTGGAAACAAGCTCCAAAAACTAAGCTTGTCTTTTGTTCCACAAATGTACTGTAATATGCACTAGTCAAAATAAAATCTGTCTTGCAGAGCATTGAATTTTTCAGCAGCAATAATTATCTCTGTGTATTTCATTTTCTACTTTGGGAAAAGCTTATGATGCATGCAGAGTGTACATCTGAGTTGCACAGATGTGATCTAAATTACTCAGATGCTAAGCCCTTTTATCTGCACTGCTGGGTCAATTGCCTAACATAGAAAAGAACACAGTGACATGAAAAAGTTTGAAATTGAATTCAGCTTACAGTCTAGTTTTGCCTTTGAAGACACTATTTAATGCAGTGAAGCTCTACTCAAAGTAAAAGGGATGCTGTTCACTATTTCCTATCCTGTGTCCTAACCAAAGAAAATAAACAGCAAAAATGCTCTGACAGTATACGTATAACTGATTCACTTTGTTATACAGCAGAAATTAACACAACATTGTAAAGCAATTATACTCCAATAAAGATGTTTAAAAAAATGCTCTGTTAAAAAAAAATGCTCTGACAAACATTAGGCTCAATTAATCAAAGTAATTGACTTATTACTTAAAAAAATAACAAAAGGATGCTGCACACACAAAAATATTTGTCCCTACATAACAAGAGAATAGCAACAATAAAAGAAACATGAAAATCATCCATTGATGTACAATTATTGCTGTGTGTGTGTATTCTACCAAAGAATGCTTAAGTTACAAGAAACCTTCAGGATTCAAATTTCAGATTTTGTTCAAATTTTATCGGTATAGTTGATATATAAATAATTAATTTTATTACTTTGGCCATGTAACTATTACATTAAGTTGTTTACCAAATGACTACAGACTTCCTCATTTTTGCATTCTAAATTTTTTTCATTTGCATATTTTTAAAAATAACTTTGAGTATAATTGCTTTATAATGCTGTGTTAGTTTCTGCTTTATAACAAAATGAATCAGTTATACATATACATATGTCCCCATATCTCTTCCCTCTTGCATCTCCCTCCCTCCCACTCTCCCTATCCCACCCCTCTAGGTGGTCACAGAGCACGGAGCTGGTCTCCCTGTGCTATGCGGCTGCTTCCTACTAGCTATCTATTTTATGTTTGGTAGTGTATATATGTCCATGCCGGTCTCTCACTTTGTCCCAGCTTACCCTTCCCCCTCCCCACACCATCCTCAAGTCCATTCTCTAGGTCCATCCACCTCACTACAAATAACTCAGTTTCATTCCTTTTTATGGCTGAGTAATATTCCATTGTATATATATGCCACATCTTCTTTATCCATTCATCTGTTGATGGACACTTAGGTTGCTTCCATGTCCTGGCTATTGTAAATAGAGCTGCAATGAACGTTGTGGTACATGACTCTTTTTGAATTACGGTTTTCTCAAGGTATATGCCCAGTAGTGGGATTGCTGGGTCATATGGCAGCTCTATTTTTAGTTTTTTAAGGACCCTCCATACTGTTCTCCATAGTGGTTGTATCAATTTACATTCCCACCAACAGTGCAAGAGGGTTCCCTTTTCTCCACACCCTCTCCAGCATTTGCATATTATTCGGATTTTGAAAATACAAAATTATTGGGATAATTTTGGGAAAAATTATTATTATTTTGGATAAAATTGGGAAATTCAAGTTGTTTCCACACTCTGGTAAAAGTAAAAGCAGAAACAGAGAAATCTTTTCAAGTGCCTTTGTACAGTTTAACAAAATTCATAGTTAGTTAGGTCAAATTACTGGTTAATTAAAGCAAAATTTGGTTGATTGGTTTTGAAGCCCCTTTTAATAACTATAACTGACTAGTTTGTCCAAGATGAAAAATCAATTTAAATTATACAGTTCTACAGGCGACTTCCTATGACTCCTAACCAAGTCTTAAAGTTAGTTGGTTCTTCATTTTATAATGCAGTTTTAACCTTTGTTCCATATCATCTCTTCTTCCTGAGGGTGATCCTATTATCTCATGTTTAGACCCCCCACAACTTTCTGAAATTATCTCCCTGATTATCTTAGTCTTTTCTTACAAACTGTATACTGCATGCCAATGTAAGATTAATATGTTTTATTTTAAAGACTAATTTTTTAGAGCAGTTTTAGGTTTACAGCAAAACTGAGAAGGTGTATAGAGATTTCCTGTATACTCCCTGCCCCACACATGCATAACCTCCTCCGTTATCAACATCACTCACAAAAATGGTACGTTTGTTAGCAAGGCTGAACCTGCATTGACACATCATTATCACCCAAAGTCCATTAGGGCTCATTCTTTTTGCTGTACATTCTATGAGTTTGAGCAAATGTCTAATGACATCCATCCATCATTATGGATAGTATACAGAGTATTTTCATTGCCCTATAATGCTCTTTGTTTAGCCTAGTCATCCTTCCCCTCCTTTTCCATTCCTGTCAACCACTAATGTTTTTACTGTCTCCACAGTTTTGCCTCTTACAGAATGTCATATAGTTGGAATCATACAGTATGTAGCCTTTTCAGATGGGCTTCCTTCACTTTTAATACTTAAATGTCTTTTCATGGCTTAATAGTTCATTTCTTTAGCACTGAATAATATTCCATTATCTGGGTATAACACAGCTTATTTATCCATTCACCTACTTAAAGATACTTTGGTTCCTTCCAAGTTTTGGCAATTATGAATAAAACTGCTCTGAACATCTGTGTTTAGGTTTTTGTGTGGATGTAAGTATTCAGCTCTTTTGAGTAAATACCAAGGAGCATGACTGCTGGATCTTGTACTGAGTAAGTTTAGTTTTGTAAGAAACTGCCAAAATGTCTTCCAAAGTGGCTGAACCATTTTGCGTTCCCACCAGCAATGTATGAGAGTTCCTGTTGTTCCACAGCCTTGCTAGCATTTGGTATTGTAATTATCCCAGATTTTGGCCATTCTAATAGGTACGTAGAAGCATCTCATTGTATTAACTTGTATTTTCCTGATGACATAAGATGTGGAGCATCTTTTCATGTGCTTATTTGCTATCTGGTGTTAAGGTCTTTGGCCCATTTTTAAAACTGGGTTGTTCATTTTCTTTTTGTTGACTTTTAAAAGTTCTCTATATATTAGGGATAACAGTCCTTTATCAGATATGTCTTTTGCAAATTTTTTCTCCTAGTCTGTGGCTTGTCTTCTAATTCTCTTGATATTGTCTTTCATAGAGCAGTTTTTAATTTTAATGAAGTCCAGTTCATTAATTATTTCTTTCATGGATTATGCCTTTGGTGTTTTATCTAAAAAGTCATTTCCATACCCAAGGTCATCTAGGTTTTCTCCTACGTTATGCTGTAGAAGTTGTATAGCTTTCCATTTTCTATTTAGATATATGGCCCATTTTGAGTTAATTTTTGTGAAGGGAGTAAGGTCTTTGGCTAGATTTTTTTTTTTTTGCACGTGAATGTCTAGTTATTCTAGCATCATTTATTCAAGAGACTGTCTTTGCTCCATTTTATTGCCTTTGCTTCTTTGTCAAGATTAGTTGACTATATTTATGAGGGTCTATTTCTGAGCTCTCTATTCTGTGCTATTAATCTATTGTTTTGTCACTACCACACTGTCTTGAATACTGTAGCTTTATAATAAGTCTTAAAGTTGGGTGTCATCAGTCATCCAACTTGGTTTTTCTCCTTTAATATTGTGTCGGCTATTCTGGGTCTTTTGCCTCTCTATATAAACCCTAGAATCAGTTTTTCAATATCCATAAAATAAATTGCTGGAATGTTTATTGGAATTACAACTTAATCTATAGATCAATTTGGGAAAAACTGACATCTTGACAATATTGGGTCTTCATATCCATCAACATGGAATATCTCTCCATTTAGTTCTTTCCTGATTTCCTTCTCAAAATTTTGCAGTTTTTCTTATATAGATCTTATACATATTTTGTTACATGTGTACCTAAGTATTTTGATTTTGGGGTGCTAATGTAAATGGCATTGTAGTTTTAATTTAAAATTCTATTTGTTCATTATTGGTATATAGGAAAGCAATTGACATTTGTATATTAACCTTGTATCCTACAACCTTGCTATAGTTGCTCATTAATTCCAGGAGTATTTTTGTAAATTCTTTCAGATTTTTTGAATCAGATGATCATGTAAACAGGGACGGTTTTATGTTTTTCCTCCCACTCTGTATACATTTTGTTTCCTTTTTTGCCCAACTTAATTAGCAAGGACTTTTAGTACAATGTTGAAAAGTTGAGGTGAGAGGAGACATCCTTGTTTTGCACCTGCTCTTAGTGGGAAAGCGTCAAGTGTCTCACCATTAAGTATGATGTTCACTGTAAGATTTTTGTAGATAGTCTTTATCAAGTTGAGAAAGTTCCCCTCTGTCCCTAGTTTGCTGAGGATTTACCATGAATGGGTGTTGAACTTTGTTAAATATTTTTTCTGCATCTATTTAGCATGATCATGTGATTTTTCTTTTTTTGTCTGTTGATGTAATGGATTACATTAAGTGATTTTTGAATGATGAATCAACCTTGCATACCTGGGATAAATCCTACTTGGTTATGGTATATAATTATTTTTTAGATTTTTGGATTGATTTGCTAATATTTTCTTGAGTGTTTTTGTACATATGTTCATGAGAAATATTGGTTTATAATTCCCTTGTACTGTCTTTGTTTGGCTTTTCTATCAGAGGGATGCTTGCCTCATAAAATGAGTTAGGAAGTATTCCCTCTGCTTCTATCCTCTGAAAGAGATTATAGAGAACTGGTATAATTTCTTCCTTAGATGTTCGGTAGAATTCACCAATGATCCCATCGGGGCCTGGTGATTTCTGTTTTGGAAGGTAATTAATTATTGATTCAATTTCTTTAATAGATATAGGCCTATTGAGATCGTTTATTTCTTCTTGCCTGAGTTTGAGCAGATTCTGCCCATCAAGAAATTGGTCCATTTTATCTAAGTTATTAAATTTGTGGGCATGGAGTTGTTCACAGTATGCCCTTATTATCCTTTTAATTTCTATGGGAACTGTAATGATGTCTTCTCTTTCATTTCTGATATTAGTAATGTGTGTCTGCTTTCTTTTTTTCTGAGGTACCCTGTCTAAAGTCTTATCAATTATATTGATTTTATCACAGAGTAGATTTTGGTTTTGTTGATTTCTCTATTGATTTTATGTTTTCACTTTCTGCTCTGATGATTTCTTTGCTTCTGCTTTAGATTTAATTTCCTCTTTTTCTCTAGTCCCATAAAATGGAAACAGATTATTGATTTAAAAAATTTTTTCTAATATATGCATTCAATACTATAAATTTCCATCCAAGAACTGCTTTTGCTGAATTCCACAAATTTTCATAAGTTGTATTTTCATTTAGTTCAAAATAGTTTTAAATTTCTCCCAAGATATGTTCTTTCACCCATATGTTATTTAAAACTGTGTTGTTAACCTTTTGTACTTAGGGATTTTCTATTTATCTTTCCGTTATTTTTTTGAACATCTTAATTGGACTATAATTGCTTCACAGTGGTGTGTTAGTTTTTGCTTCATAACAAAGTGAATCAGCTAAACATACACATATATCACCATATCCCCTCCCTCTTGCAGCTCCCTCGCACCCTCCCTATCCCACCACTCTAGGTGGTCACAAACCACCGAGCTGATCTCCCTGTGCTATGTGGCTGCTTCCCTCTAGCTATTTACTTTACACTGGGTAGTGTATATAAGTACATGCCACTCTCTCACTTCGTCCCAGCTTACACTTTCCCCTCCCCGTGTCCTCAAGTCCATTCTCTACATCTGTGTCTTTATTCCTATCCTGCCCCTAGGGTCGTCAGAACATCTCTTTTTATTTTAGAATCCATATATATGTGTTAGCGTATGGTATTTGTTTTTCTCTTTCTGACTTACTTCACTCTGTATGACAGACTTTAGGTACATCCACCTCACTACAAATAACTCAATTTCCTTTCTTTTTATGGCTAAGTAATATGCCACTGTATATATGTGCCACATCTTCTTTATCCATTCACCTGTCAATGCACACTTACATGGCTTCTGTGTCCGGGCTATTGTAAATAGAGCTGCAATGAACGTTGTGGTATGTGACTCTTTTTGAATTATGGTTTTCTCAGGGTATATGCCCAGTAGTGGGATTGCTGGGTCGTATGGTAGTTCTACTTCTAGTTTTTTAAGGAACCTCCATACTATTCTCCATACTGGCTTATCAATTTACATTCCCACAAACAGTGAAAGAGGGTTCCCTTTTCTCCACACCCTCTCCAGAATTTATTGTTTGTAGATTTTTTAATGATGGCCATTGTGACTGGTGTGAGGTGATACCTCATTGTAGTTTTGATTTGAATTTCTCTAATGATTAGTGATGTTGAGCATCCTTTCATGTGCTTGTTGGCAATCTGTATATCTTCTTTGGAGAAATCTCTATTTAGGTCCTCTGCCCATTTTTGGATGGGGTTGTTTGTTTTTTGGATATTGAGCTACAAGAGCTGCTTGTATATTTTGGAGATTAATCCTTTGTCAGTTGCTTCACTTGCAACTATTTTCTCCAATTCTGAGAGTTGTCTTTTCATTTTGTTTATGGTTTCCTTTGCTGTGCAAAAGCTATTAAGTTTCATTAGGTCCCATTTGTTTATTTTTGTTTTCATTTCCATCTCTCTAGGAGGTGGGTCAAAAAGGATCTTACTGTGATTTATGTCACAGTGTGTTCTGCCTATGTTTTCCTCTAAGAGTTTTACAGTGTCTGGCCTTTCATTTAGGTTTTCAATCCATTTTGAGTTTATTTTTGTGTATGGTGGTAGAGAGTGTTCTAATTTCATTCCTTTCCATATAGCTGTCCAGTTCTCCCAGCACCACTTATTGAAGAGGCTGTCTTTTCTCCATTGTATATTGTTGCCTCCTTTATCAAAGCTAAGGTGACCATATGTGTGTGGGTTTATCTCTGGGCTTTCTATCCCGTTCCATTGATCTACATTTCTGTTTTTGTGCCAGTACCATACTGTCAGTACCATATTGTCTTGATTACTGCAGCTTTGTAGTATAGTCTGAAGTCCAGGAGCCTGATTCCTCCAGCTCCATTTTTCTTTCTCAAGATTGCTTTGGCTCTTCAGGGTCTTTTGTGTTTCCATACAAACTGTGAAATTTTTTGTTCTAGTTCTGTAAAAAACGCCATTGGTATTTTGATAGGGATTGCATTGAATCTGTACATTGCTTTGGGTAGCATAGTCATTTTCACAGTGTTGATTCATCCAATCCAAGAACAGGGTATATCTCTCCATCTATTTGTATCATCTTTAATTTCTTTCATCAGTGTCTTATAGTTTTCTGCATACAGGTCTTTTGTCTCCTTAGGTAGGTTTATTCCTAAGTATTTTATTCTTTTGTTGCAATGGTAAATAGGAGTGTTTCCTTAATTTCTCTTTCAGATTTTCATCATTAGTGTATAGGAATGCAAGAGATTTCTATGCATTAATTTTGTATCCTGCTACTTTACCAAATTCATTGATTAGCTCTAGTAGTTTTCTGGTAGCATCTTTACGGTTCTCTATGTATAGTACCATGTCATCTGCAAACAGTGAGAGCTTTACTTCTTTTCAGATTTGGATTCCTTTTATTTCTTTTTCTTCTCTGATTGCTGTGGCTAAAATTTCCAAAACTAGGTTGAATAATAGTGGTGAGAGTGGACAACCTTGTCTTGTTCCTCATTTTAGAAGAAGTGCTTTCAGGTTTTCATCATTGAGAATGATGTTGGCTGTTGGTTTGTCATATGTGGCCTTTATTATGCTGAGGTAAGTTCCCTCTATCCCTATTTTCTGGAGGGTTTTTACCATAAATTGGTGTTGAATGTTGTCGAAAGCTTTTTTGGCATTTATTGAGATGATCATATGGTTTTTATCCTTCAATTTTTTAATATGGTGATCACATTGATTGATTTGCATATATTGAAGAATCCTTGCGTTCCTAGGATAAACCCCACTTGATCATGGTGTATGATCTTTTTAATGTGCTGTTGGATTCTGTTTGCTAGTATTTTGTTGAGGATTTTTACATCTATGTTCATCAGTGATATTGGCCTATAGTTTTCTTTCTTTGTGACCTCTTTGTCTGGTTTTGGTATCAGGGTGATGGTGGCCTGTAGAATGAGTTTGGGAGTGTTCCTCCCTCTGCTATGTTTTGGAATACTTTCAGAAGAATAGGTGTTAGCTCTTCTCTAAATGTTTGATAGAATTCACCTGTGAAGCCATCTGGTCCTGGACTTTTGTTTGTTGGAAGATTTTTAATCACAGTCTCAATTTCAGTGCTTGTGATTTGTCTGTTTATGTTTTCTATTTCTTCCTGGTTCAGTCTCGGAAGGTTGTGCTTTTGTAAGAATGTGTCCATTTCTACCAGGTTGTCCATTTTACTGGCATATAGCTGCTCGTAGTAATCTCTCATGATCCTTTGTATTCCTGCAGTGTCAGTTGTTACTTCTCCTTTTTTCATTTCTAATTCTATTGATTTGAGTCTTCTCCTATTTTTTCTTGATGAGTCTGGCTAATGGTTTATCAATTTTGTTTATCTTCTCAAAATACCAGCTTTTAGTTTTATTGATTTTTGCTATTGTTTCCTTCATTTCTTTTTCATTTATTTCTGATCTGATATTTATGATTTCCTTCCCTCTGCTAACTTCGGTTTTTTTTATTCTTCTTTCTCTAATTGCTTTAGGTGGAAGGTTAGGTTGTTTATTTGAGATGTTTCTAGTTTCCTGAGGTAGTATTGTATTGCTATAAACTTCCCTCTTAGAACTGCTTTTGCTGAATTCCATAGGTTTGGGGTCGTCGTGTTTTCACTGTCATTTGTTTCTAGGTATATTTTGATTTCCTCTTTGATTTTTTCAGTGATCTCTTGGTTATTTAGTAGTGTATTGTTTAGCCTCCATGTGTTTGTATTTTTTACAGATTTTTTCCTGTAATTAATATCTAGTCTCATAGCGTTGTGGTCAGAAAAGATACTTGATACGATTTCAATTTTCTTAAATTTACCAAGGCTTGATTTCTGACCCAAGATATGATCTGTCCTGGAGACTGTTCCATGAGCACTTGAAAAGAAAGTGTATTCTGTTCTTTTTGGATGGAATGTCCTAGAAACATCAATTAAGTCGATCTTGTTTAATGTATCATTTAAAGCTTGTGTTTCCTTGTTTATTTCCATTTTGGATGATCTGTCCATTGGTAAAAGTGGGGTGTTAAAGTCCCCTACTATGATTGTGTTACTGTCAACTTATCCTTTTATGGCTGTTAGCATTTGCCTTATGTATTGAGGTGCTCCTGTGTTGGGTGCATAAATATTTACCATTGTTGTATCTTCTTCTTGGATTGATCCCTTGATCATTATGTAGTGTCCTTCTTTGTCTCTTGTAATAGTCTTTATTTTAAAGTCTATTGTGTCTGATATGAGAATTACTACTCCAGCTTTCTTTTGGTTTCCATTTGCATGGAATGTCTTCTTCCATCCCCTCAGTTTCAGTCTGTATGTGTTCCTAGGTCTGAAGTGGGTCTCTTGTAGATAGCATATATATGGGTCTTGTTTTCTATCCATTCAGCCAGTGTATGTCTTTTGTTGGAATATTTAATCCATTTACATTTAAGGTAATTATCAATATGTATGTTCCTATTACCATTTTCTTAATTGTTTTGGTTTTGTTATTGTAGGTCTTTTCCTTCTCTTGTGTTTCCTGCCTAAAGAAGTTCCTTTAGCATTTGTTGTAAAGCTGGTTTGGTGGTGCTGAATTCTCTTAGCATTTGCTTGTCTGTAAAGATTTTAATTTCTCTGGCAAATCTGAATGAGATCCTTGCTGGGTAGAGTAATCTTGGTTTTAGGTTTTACCCTTTCATCTCTTTCAATATGTCTTGACACTCCCTTCTGGCTTGCAGAGCTTCTGCTGAAAGATCAGCTGTTACTTTATAGGGATTCCCTTGTATCTTATTTGTTATTTTTCCCTTGCTGCTTTTAATAATTTTCTTTGTATTTAATTTTTGGTAGTTTGAATAATATGTGTCTTGGCATGTTTCTCCTTGGATTTATCCTGTATGGGCCTCCTGGACTTGATTGACTATTCCTTTCCCATGTTAGGGAAGTTTCAACTATAATCTCTTCAAATATTTTCCCAGACCCCTTTCTTTTTCTCTTCTTCTTCTGGGACCCCTATAATTCGAATGTTGGTGGGTTTAATGTTGTCCCAGAGGTCTCTGAGACTGTCCTCACTTCTTTTCATTCTTTTTTTCATTTTTCTGCTCTGCAGTAGTTATTTCCACTGTTTTTCGTTTATTTGTTTGTTTGTTTGCAGTACACGAGCCTCTCACTGTTGTGGCCTCTCCTGTTGTGGAGCACAGGCTCTGGACACGCAGGCTCAGCGGCCATGGCTCACGGGCCCAGCCGCTCTGCGGCTTGTGGGATCTTTCCAGACCGGGGCACGAACCCATGTCCCCTGCATCGGCAGGCGGACTCCCAACCACTGTGCCACCAGGGAACCCCTATTTCCCCTGTTTTATCTTCCAGGTCACTTATCCGTTCTTCTGCCTCAGTTATTCTGCTAATTGATTCCTTCTAGAGAATTTTTAATTTTCATTTAATGTTTTGTTCATCTCTGTTTGTTTTCTATTTAGTTCTTCTAGTTCCTTATTAAACGTTCTTGTATTCTCTCCATTCTGTTTCCAAGATTTTATATCATCTTTACTGTCATTACTCTGAATTCTTTTTCAGGTAGACTGTCTATTTCCTCTTAATTTATTTGGCCTGGTGTGTTTTTACCTTGCTCCTTCATGTGCTGTGTGTTTCTCTGTCTTCTCATTTTGCTTAACTTACTGTATTTGGGGTCTCCTTTTTGCAGTCTGCAGATTCATAGTTCCTGTTGTTTTTCGTGTTTATCCCAAGTGGGTGAGGTTTGTTCAGTGGGTTGTGTAGGCTTCCTGGTGGAGGGGACTGGTGCCTGTGTCCTGGTGGATGAGGCTGGATCTTGTCCTTTCTGGTGGGCAGGCCCACATCCGGTGGTGTGTTTTGGGGTGTCTATGACCTTATTCTTAATTTAGGCAGCCTCTCTGCTAATGGGTCGTGTTGTGTTCTTGTCTTGCTAGTTGTTTGGCATAGGGTGTCCTGCATTGTAGCTTGCTGGTCGTTGAGTGGATCTGGGTCTTAACATTGAGATGGAGATCTCTAGGAGAGCTTTTGCCGTTTGACATTACATGGAGCAGGGAGGTCTCTGGTGGACCAGTGTCCTGGACTCGGCTCTCCCACCTCAGAGGCACAGGCCTGACACCCGGCCAGAGCACCAAGACCTTGTCAGCTACACGGCTTAGAAGAAAAGTGAGAAAAAAAAGAAAGAAAAAATAAAATAAAGTTATTAAGATTTTAAAAATTATTTAAAATTAAAAAAAATTTTAAGTAATAAAAAAAAATGAAGAGAGCAACAAACCAAAAATCAAATCCACCAATGATAACAAGCGCTAAAAACTATACTAAAAAAAAATCAGACAGAACCCTAGGACAAATGGTAAAAGCAAAGCTATACAGACAATATCACACAGAGAAGTATACACATACCCACTCACAAAAAGAGAAAAAGGAAAAAATATATAATATAATCTATCTACATATATAAAAGAAAACAAAGGAAGAGAACAACCAAATCACTAAACAAATCTACCAATGATAATAAACTCTAATACGAAACTAAGATGAACAAAACCCAGAAACAAATTAGATGCAGAAAGCAAACCCCAAGTCTACAGCTGCTCCCAAGGTTCACTGCCTCAGTTTTGGGAAGAATCGTTGTCTATTCAGGTACTCCAGAGATGCAGGGTACATCAGGTTGATTTGTGAAGATTTAATCTGCTGCTCCTGAGGCTGCTGGGAGAAATTTCCATTTCTCTTCTCTGTTTCGCACAGCTCCTGGGTTTCAGCTTTGGATTTGGTCCTGCCTCTGCATGTAAATCGCCTGAGGGCATCTGTTCTTTGCTCAGACAGGACAGGGTTAAAGTAGCAGCTGATTAGGGTGCTCTGGCTCACTCAGGCTGTGGGGAGGGAGCGGTACAGAATTCAGGGCGAGCCTGCTGCAGCAGAGGTCAGAATGACATGGCACCAGCCTGAGGCGCACCGTGTGTTCTCCTGGGGAAGTTGTCCCTGGATCACAGGACCCTGGCAGTGGTGGGCTGCACAGGCTCCTGGGAGAGGAGGTGTGGATAGTGACCTGTGCTTGCACACAGGCTCCTTGGTGGCTGCAGCTGCAGCCTTAGCATTTCATGCCTGTCTCTGGTGTCTGCGCTGATAGCCACAGCTCGTGCCCATCTCTGGAGCTCGTTTAGGCAGTGCTCTGTATCCCCTCTACTCGCGCACCCATAAACAGTGGCCTCTTGCCTCTTAGGCAGTTCCAGACTTTTTCCCGGACCCCCTCCTGGCTAGCTGTGGTGCACTAGCCCCTTTCAGGCTGTGTTCACGCAGACAACCCGAGTCCTCTCCTGGAGTCTGACCTGTGAAGCCTGAGCCTCAGCCCCCAGCCTCGCCCGCCCCCGGGTGAGTGAGCAGAGAAGCCTCTCGGGCTGGTGAGTGCCGGTCGGCCCCAATCCTCCGTGCGGGAATCTCTCCGCTTTGCCCTCTGCACCCCTGTTACTGCGCTCTCCTCTGTGGCTCCGAAGCTTCCCTCCCCCACCCCACCCCACCCCCCCACTCCCTGTCTCTGCCAGTGAGGGGGTTTCCTATTGTGTGGAAACTTTTCCTCCTTCACAGCTCCCTCCCAGAAGTGCAGGTCCCGTCCCTATTCTTTTGTCTCTGTTTTTTCTTTTGCCCTGCCCAGGTACGTGGGGAGTTTCTTGCCTCTTGGTGAGGTCTGAGGTCTTCTGCCAGCATTCAGTAGGTGTTCTGTAGGAGTTGTTCCACATGCAGATGTATTTCTGATGTATCTGTGGGAAGGAAGGTGATTTCCATATCTTACTCCTCTGCCATCTTGAAGGTCTCTCCTCTTTCTGTATTGATTTCTAGTTTAATTCCATTGTGGTCTGAGAACAGACATTGTATGATTTCTATTCTTTTTAAATTTGTTTAAGGTGTGTTTTATGGCCCAGAATGTGGTCTATCTTGGCAAACATTCCATGTGAGTTTGAGAAAAGTGTGTATTCTTGTTTTAGAATGTAGTAGTCTATAGATATCCATTATATCCAGTTGATTGATGGTGTTAAGTTCACTATGTCCTTACTAATTTTCTGCTCACTAGATCTGTCCACTTCTGATAGAGGATATTGACGTCTCCGACCATAATAGTAGATTAAACTCTTTCTCCTTGCAGCTCTATCAGTTTTTGCCTCACAAAGTATGATTCTCTATTGTTAGGTGATACACATTAAAAATTGTTACATCTTCTTGGAGAATTGAGCCCTTTGTCCTTAGGCAATGCACTTCTTTATCCTGCTAACTTGTCTTAGTTTGAAGCCTGTTCTGCCTGAAATTAATAAACCTTATGATACTTTATTTTCATCATTGATAGTGTGATATATTTTTCTCTATCTCTTTACCTTTAAGCTATATGTGTCTTTATATTTAACATGAGTTTCTTGTAGACAGCATATGTTAGGGTCTTTTCTTTTTTTTTTATCCACTCTGATAATCTGTCTTTTCATTGGTGCATTTAGACCACTGACATTCGAAGTGATTATTGATATAGTTGGATTAATATCTACCATATTTGTTACTGTTTTCTATTTGATGCCTTGTTTTTTCATCCTATTTGTCTTCCACTCTTTTTCTGCCCTCTGTTCTTACATATTATCTATGTTATTCATTAGAGCCTTTAGCATATTAATCATAGTTGTTTTAAATTCCCAATCTGATAATTCCAACGTCCCTGCTATGTCTGGATTTGATGCTTGCTTTGTCTCTTCCAACTGTGTTTTTGTCTTTTGGTATGCCTTGTAATTTTTTTTTTTTTGTTGTTAGCCAGGCATGGTGTTCTGGATAAAAGACGTTTAGTAGGTAAACAGGCCTTTGGTAATGTGATGGTCGGGTGTAAGGAAAGGGGAAGCATTTTGTGATCTTATGATTAGGCTTCAGTCTTTTAGTGAAACCATGCCTCATCACATTTAGTGAATGTTAACTTAACAAGTGTTTTTCAGTTTTTTTCCCTCCTACCTGTCCTTCAGGTGTGGGACAAGAAGGCTAGAGTGAGTTAGAGTTGGGTAATTTCCTTCTCTAGGTCAGAGCCAGCAGGTTAAGCTCTGGTTATCTGGTTTCTCCTGAGGGCAGGCCTTGTTTAGAAGAACAGAGTGCTTTGGTGTATTTCAAATGGTTATTTTCCCCTCCCCCACTGCAGGAAGCAGGAGGGGATTTTTTCTCAGATATTTACTGTGGGAATCTGGTTGAGCTCCTGGAGACAAATCTCACAATACTGTGGCAGCCTCCTGTCTGGATCCCCCTGGAGTTATTAGCTCTCAGATTTGTCCATACTGAGCCACCAGCAATTTATCAATCACAGTCCAGGTTTTCCTACTCTGACACTGGTTTATATAGCATTTTCTGCCCCTGAGTCTCTGGTCTGGTAAGCTGTGACTCCCTGTACTCACCTGTCTGCCTCTCTAATCTTGGGGGCAGCAGTTTTCCACATGTTCTCCCCTCTCTTATGGTTCCTAGGAAAACTGATTTTTCACTCTCTTCAGCTTTTTACTTGTTAGGTTGGAGTGGTGACTTCCAAACTCCTTATATGCAGAACAAGATAAAACTAATATTCTTAAAACATTATTTTCTTCATTTCACTACCCCCCCCAAAAAAATATTGCACTGGATTTGTAGTAGCTATGTCATAATTCCTTAGATTGGCATTCAAGGTCCTTCAAAATCTGAAATCAACCTGTCTTTCAAGTGTTATTTCTCATTTCTTCCTACATATGGCAGAGACTTTGGATAGCTTCCTAATATTTTGTCTAAGCACTTTGTCACCTGGTATAATTACTACATCTCCCAGTCACTTCTGTAACTAGATGTGGCCATGAGACTAAATTCTGTCCAGTGAGTTGTTAGCAGGAGAGTGGCGTTGGCTGTCTATGACAGGTTTTTAAAGAACAGTTATATAAAGAAATTAGATTCAATTGATAAAGGTATCCCTTTTGCACTCTTGCATTTTCTTTTTCTATCCTTCCTTCCTTCATTCTGTTCTAGGCATTGTCCTATATGCTAGAGATAGAAGACAGAGCACAATAGTAAAAACATAGTACTCCCATTCAGCTTATATCCTAGTGCTTTTTAGAATTTAATGCAATGACTGGAGCTCCAGCAGTCATATCACATCAGAAAGTAAATTTTAGGATAGAAATCATGTGTGCATAGGAGAAAAAAAAGAACGGAAATCATGGTCTTTAATGACTTCATGAAACATTAACTTGATCCATAATCCCAACAACATGTGTCACAACTTCTAAATTTCTTTCACCTTAGGCCATAAACTCTTCTGTGTTTAAACCTCTTTGAATCTCTGAAACTAGTAACTCATCCTTCTTGATACTCATTTTTCAAAAAGTATCTCACATACCCTTCTGTAGTCTTTGCATTATTAGTTACCTTTTCATGTGTAAATTTTAGTCCTTCAACTATACTATAAATAACCTAAGAAAAGGTAAAATGTTTATTCATTCTCGTGATTCCTCAGGGCGAAATGTAGTACCTTGTAATAAATATTTAATAAATGAATGAAAGAAGATATATATATTTTTTTAAAAATAATCATAGTTTAGTTTTTTATTTTTATTTATTTATTTATTTATTTTTTTAACATCTTTATTGGAGCATAATTGCTTTACAATGGTGTGTTAGTTTCTGCTTTATAACAAAGTGAATCAGCCATACATATACATATGTCCCCATATCTCTTCCCTCTTGCGTCTCCCTCCCTCCCACCCTCCCTATCCCACCCCTTTAGATGGTCACAAAGCACCCAGCTGATCTCCCTGTGCTATGCGGCTGCTTCCCACTAGCTGTCTATTTTACATTTGGTAGTGTATATATGTCCATGCCACTCTCTCACTTTGTCCCAGCTTACCCTTCCCCCTCCCTGTGTCCTCAAGTCCATTCTCTAGTAGGTCTGTGTCTTTATTCCTGTCTTGCCCCTAGGTTCTTCAGAACTTTTTTTTTTTTTAATTCTGTATACGTGTGTTAGCATATGGTATTTGTTTTTCTCTTTCTAACTTACTTCACTCTGTATGACAGAATCTAGGTCCATCCACCTCACTACAAATAACTCAATTTCGTTACTTTTTATGGCTGAGTAATATTCCATTGTATATATGTGCCACATCTTCTTTATCCATTCACCTCTTGATGGACACTTAGGTTGCTTCCATGTCCTGGCTATTGTAATAGAGCTGCAATGAACATTGTGGTACATGACTCTTTTTGAATTATGGTTTTCTCAGGGTATATGCCCAGTAGTGGGATTGCAAGGTCATATGGTAGTTCTATTTTTAGTTTTTTAAGGAACCTCCATACTGTTCTCCAGTGTGGCTGTATCAATTTACATTCCCACCAACAGTGCAGGAGGGTTCCCTTTTCTCCACACCCTCTCCAGCATTTATTGTTTGTATATTTTTTGATGATGTCCATTCTGACCGGTGTGAGATGATATCTCATTGTAGTTTTGATTTGCATTTCTCTAATGATTAATGATGTTGAGCATTCTTTCATGCGTTTATTGGCAATCTGTATATCTGGAGAAATATCTATTTAGGTCTTCTGCCCATTTTTGGATTGGGTTGTTTGTTTTTTTGATATTGAGCTGCATGAGCTGCTTGTAAATTTTGGAGATTAATCCTTTGTCTGTTACTTCATTTGCAAATATTTTCTCCCATTCTGAGGGCTGTCTTTTGGTGTCGTTTATGGTTTCCTTTGCTGTGCAAAAGCTTTGAGTTTCATTAGGTCCCATTTGTTTATTTTTGTTTTTATTTCCATTTCTCTAGGAGGTGGGTCAAAAAGGATCTTGCTGTGATTTATGTCATAGAGTATTCTGCCTATGTTTTCCTCTAAAAGTTTGATAGTGTCTGGCCTTACATTTAGGTCTTTAATCCATTTTGAGTTTATTTTTCTGTATGGTGTTAGGGAGTGTTCTAATTTCATTCTTTTACATGTACCTGTCCAGTTTTCCCAGCACCACTTATTGAAGAGGCTGTCTTTTCTCCACTGTATATTCTTGCCTCCTCTATCAAAGATAAGGTGACCATATGTGCGTGGGTTTATCTCTGGGCTTTGTATCCTGTTCCACTGATCTATCTTTCTGTTTTTGTGCCAGTGCTATACTGTCTTGATTACTGTAGCTTTGTAGTATAGTCTGAAGTCAGGGAGTCTGATTCCTCCTGCTCCATTTTTCTTTCTCAAGATCGCTTTGGGTATTCGGGGTCTTTTGTGTTTCCATACGAAGTGTGAAATTTTTTCTAATTCTGTGAAAAATGCCGTTGGTAGTTTGATAGGGATTGCATTGAATCTGTAGATTGCTTTGGGTAGTATAGTCATTTTTACAATGTAGATTCTTCCAGTGCAAGAACATGGTATATCTCTCCATCTATTTGTATCATCTTTAATTTCTTTCATCAGTGTCTTATAGTTTTCTGCATACAGGTCTTTTGTCTCCTTAGGTAGGTTTATTCCTAGATATTTTATTCTTTTTGTTGCAATGGTAAATGGGAGTTTTTTCTTGATTTCACTTTCAGATTTTTCATCATTAGTGTATAGCAATGCAGGAGATTTCTGTGCATTACTTTTTATCCTGCTACTTTACCAAATTCTTTGATTAGGTCTAGTAGTTTCCTGGTAGCATCTTTAGGATTCTCTATGTATAGTATCATGTCATCTGCAAACAGTGACAGCTTTACTTCTTCTTTTCCAATTTGGATTCCTTTTATTTCTTTTTCTTCTCTGATTGCTGTGGCTAAAACTTCCAAAACTGTGTTGAATAAGAGCGGTGAGAGTGGGCAACCTTGTCTTGTTCCTGATCTTAGTGGAAATGCTTTCAGTTTTTCACCATTGAGGATGATGTTTGCTGTGGGCTTGTCATATATGGCTTTTATTATGTTTAGGAAAGTTCCCTCTATGCCTACTTTCTGGAGGGTTTTTATCATAAATGGGTGTTGAATTTTGTCGAAAGCTTTCTCTGCATCTATTGAGATGATCATATGGTTTTTCTCCTTCAATTTGTTAATATGGTTTATCACATTGATAGATTTGCGTATATTGAAGAATCCTTGCATTCCTGGAATAAACCCCACTTGATCGTGGTGTATGATCCTTTTAATGTGCTGTTGGATTCTGTTTGCTAGTATTTTGTTGAGGATTTTTGCATCTATGTTCATCAGTGATATTGGCCTGTAGTTTTCTTTCTTTGTGACATCCTTGTCTGGTTTTGGTATCAAGGTGATGGTGGCTTTGTAGAAGGAATTTGGGAGTGTTCCTCCCTCTGCTATATTTTGGAAGAGTTTGAGAAGGATAGGTGTTAGCTCTTCTCTAAACGTTTGATAGAATTCACCTGTGAAGCCATGTGGTCCTGGGCTTTTGTTTGTTGGAAGGTTTTTAATCACAGTTTCAATTTCAGTGCTTGTGATTGGTCTGTTCATATTTTCTATTTCTTCCTGATTCAGTCTTGGCAGGTTGTGCATTTCTAAGAATTTGTCCATTTCTTCCAGATTGTCCATTTTATTGGCATAGAGTTGCTTGTAGTAATCTCTCATGATTTTTTTTATTTCTGCAGTGTCAGTTGTTACTTCTCCTTTTTCATTTCTAATTCTATTGATTTGAGTCTTCTCCCTTTTTTTCTTGATGAGTCTGGCTAGTGGTTTATCTATTTTGTTTATCTTCTCAAAGAACCAGCTTTTAGTTTTATTGATCTTTGCTATTGTTTCCTTCATTTCTTTTTCATTTATTTCTGATCTGATTTTTATGATTTCTTTCCTTCTGCTAGCTTTGGGGTTTTTTTGTTCTTCTTTCTCTAATTGCTTGAGGTGCAAGGTTAGGTTGTTTATTCGAGATGTTTCCTGCTTCTTAAGGTGGGCTTGTATTGCTATAAACTTCCCCCTTAGAACTGCTTTTGCTGCATCCCATAGGTTTTGGGTCGTTGTGTCTCCATTGTCATTTGTTTCTAGGTATTTTTTTATTTCCTCTTTGATTTCTTCAGTGATCACTTCATTATTAAGTAGTGTATTGTTTAGCCTCCATGTGTTTGTATTTTTTACAGATCTTTTCCTGTAATTGATATCTAGTCTCATGGCGTTGTGGTCGGAAAAGATACTTGATACAATTTCAGTTTTCTTAAATTTACCAAGGCTTGATTTGTGACCCAAGATATGATCTATCCTGGAGAATGTTCCATGAGCACTTGAGAAAAATGTGTATTCTGTTGTTTTTGGATGGAGTGTCCTATAAATATCAATTAAGTCCATCTTGTTTAATGTATCATTTAAAGCTTGTGTTTCCTTATTTATTTTCATTTTGGATGATCTGTCCATGGGTGAAAGTGGGGTGTTAAAGTCCCCTACTATGAATGTGTTACTGTTGATCTCCCCTTTTATGGTTGTTAGTATTTGCCTTATGTATTGAGGTGCTCCTATGTTGGGTGCATAAATATTTACAATTGTTATATCTTCTTCTTGGATCGATCCCTTGATCATTATGTAGTGTCCTTCTTTGTCCCTTTTAATAGTCCTTATTTTAAAGTCTATTTTGTCTGATATGAGAATTGCTACTCCAGCTTTCTTTTGGTTTCCATTTGCATGGAATATCTTTTTCCATCCCCTTACTTTCAGTCTGTATGTGTCTCTAGTTCTGAAGTGGGTCTCTTGTAGACAGCATATATAAGGGTCTTGTTTTTGTATCCATTCAGCCAATCTGTGTCTTTTGGTGGGAGCATTTAGTCCATTTACATTTAAGGTAATTATCGATATGTATGTTCCTATTTCCATTTTATATATTGTTTTGGGTTCGCTACTATAGGTCATTTCCTTCTCTTGTGTTTCGTGTCTAGAGAAGTTCCTTTAGCATTTGTTGTAAAGCTGGTTTGGTGGTGCTGAACTCTCTCAGCTTTTGCTTGTCTGTAAAGGTTTTAATTTCTCCATCAAATCTGAATGAGATCCTTGCTGGGTAGAGTAGTCTTGGTTGCAGGCTATTCTCCTTCAGCACTTTCAGTATGTCCTGCCACTCCCTTCTGGCTTGTAGGGTTTCTGCTGAGAGATCAGCTGTTAACCTTATGGGGATTCCCTTGTGTGTTATTTGTTGTTTTTCCCTTGCTGCTTTTAATATGCTTTCTTTGTATTTAATTTTTGACAGTTTGATTAATATGTGTCTTGGCGTGTTTCTCCTTGTATTTATCCTGTATGGGACCCTCTGTGCTTCCTGGACTTGATTAACTATTTCCTTTCCCATATTAGGGAAGTTTTCAACTATAATCTCTTCAAATATTTTCTCAGTCCCTTTCTTTCTTTCTTCTTCTTCTGGAACCCCTATAATTCGAATGTTGGTGCATTTCATGTTGTCCCAGAGGTCTCTGAGACTGTCCTCAGTTCTTTTCATTCTTTTTTCTTTATTCTGCTCTGCAGTAGTTATTTCCACTACTTTATCTTCCAGGTCACTTATCCGTTCTTCTGCCTCAGTTATTCTGCTATTGATCCTATCTAGAGTGATTTTAATTTCATTTATTGCATTGTTCATCGTTGCTTGTTTCATCTTTAGTTCTTGTAGGTCCTTGTTAACTGTTTCTTGCATTTTGTCCATTCTACTTCCAAGATTTCGGATCATCCTTACTATCATTATTCTGAATTCTTTTTCAGGTAGATTGCCTATTTCCTCTTCATTTGTTAGGTCTGGTGGGTTTTTATCTTGCTCCTTCATCTGCTGTGTGTTTTTCTGTCTTCTCATTTTGCTTATCTTACTGTGTTTGGGGTCTCCTTTTTGCAGGCTGCAGGTTCGTAGTTCCCGTTGTTTTTGATGTCTGTCTCCAGTGGCTAAGGTTGTTTCAGTGGGTTGTGTAGGCTTCCTGGTGGAGGGGACTAGTGCCTGTGTTGTGCTGGATGAGGCTGGATCTTGTCTCTCTAGTGGGCAGGTTCACGTCTGGTGGTGTGTTTTGGGGTGTCTGTGGCCTTATTATGATTTTAGGCAGCCTCTCTGCTAATGGGTGGGGTTGTGTTCCTGTTTTGCTAGTTGTTTGGCATAGGTTGTCCAGCACTGTGGCTTGCTGGTCGTTGAGTGAAGCTGGGTGCTGGTGTTAAGATGGAGGTCTCTGGGATATTTACACCGTTTAATATTATGTGGAGCTGGGAGGTCTCTTGTTGACCAGTGTCCTGAAGTTGGCTCTCCTACCTCAGAGGCAGAGCCCTGACTCCTGGCTGGAGCACCAAGAGCCTTTCATCCACACAGCTCAGAATAAAAGGGAGAAAAAGTAGGGAGAATTAGTAGAAGTATGAGTAAAGAAAGAAGGAAAGGAGGAAAGGAAGGAAGGAAGAAAGAAGCAAAGAAGGAAAGAAAGGAGGGAGGGAGGGAGGGAGGGAGGAAGGAAGGAAGGAGGGAAAGAAGGAAAAAAGACAGAAAGAAAGATGATACAGTAAAAATAAAATAAAGTATAATTAGTTATTGAATTAAAAAATATTTAGAAAAAAAAAAAAAAGGGACGGATAGAACCTTAGGACAAATGTTGGAAGCAAAGCTATACAGAGAAAATCTTACACAGAAGCATACACATACACCTTCACAAAAAGAGGTAAAGGGGGAAAAATCATAAATCCTGCTCCCTGAGACCACCTCCTCAATTTGGGTGATTCGTTGTCTAAAGGAGGGAAGGAAGGAAGGAAAGAAAGAAAGAACGAAGGTAAAGTATAATAAAGTTATTACAATTAAACTTAATTATTAAGAAAAAGAATTTTTAAAAAAAAGTCATGGACGGATAGAGCCCTAGGACAAATGGTGGAAGCAAGAGTATACAGACAGGGTCTCACACAGAAGCATACACGTACACATTCACAAAAAGAGGAAAAGGGAAAAAAATCATAGATCTCGCTCCTAAATTCCACCTCTTCAATTTGGGATCATTCCTTGTCTATTCAGGTATTCCACAGATGCGAAGATATATTTTTATTACCTGTTTACAATCATAGTAGGTGAATACTGAAGTAGGAAGATTTTCCCCTGGGTTTCTGCTTATAATCTACATTAGATGATGTCTAGGTAAGACTGTTCTAAGCTAATAGATGTTCTTTCAGTTCATTCAAATAAGATACTAGTGTCTATTTTACAGCAGGAGGAAATAAAGTAAAATAGTTTCTGCCCTCAACGATCTTAAATCAGAAGAGGAGACTGATATTTAACAAGTAATTACAATAAAGAATTAAAAGTATTATATTAGATGGAGTAGAGGGTTTAGTGGAACACAGAACTAGGAAACCATATTGTGTCAGGTGAGAAAAGAGCTTCTTGAAGATGTGATGTTTAACCTGAAATCCAATAGTGAGTATTCTTAATATTTTGATTCAAATCTGATGTGCAGTAACACCAGATGCAACACAGTTCATATGGCTACAGAAATCCAAGAAATACAAGAATGTATTTGGGCAAAGTTTATGCTGAGAAATAGAGCGAAAGAAAGAAGGAAGGAAAGAGAGAGAGAGATGAAGGGAGGGAGGAAGGAAGGGAGGAAGGAAGGAAGGAAGGAAATATTACTAAGGGATATATGAGAGATTAAATTGGAAGTATTTTAGATGAAGAAGGAGGAGAAAGAGGAGGTGGGAGAGGAGAAAAGAAGAGGAGGAAGAGAAACATAGGAGAAACAGGAGGAGGAGAAGGACAGAAGGAGGAGGAAGAAAAGGAGGAGAAAGGAGAAAGGGTAGAAGGAGGAGACATCTCAAAGACAGCCTTGGTACAAATCAATCTAAGAACAAAGTCCTAACATGAGAGCCTTTAATCTCTTTCAGACCTTTGACCGTCTAGATGTGTTTATTCACAAAAATATGTTTTTTGTAGGATTAAGAAGCCTATATTTTTAAAAAGCTTTATAAGGTATAGTTGACATAAATACAATAACTTAGACACTTGTAGGTATACAATTTGACGAGTTTTAACCTGTATAATCATCCATGAAGCCATCAACACAACCAAGTTAATGACCATATAAAACCCCAAAAAAGTCTTAGTGTCCCACTGTAATACTTTACCCCTGCCTTTCCCTACATCCCTCACCCTTGTCACCAGGCAACAAACAATCTGCTTTCTATAGATTCATTTGCATTTTCCAGAATTTTATATAAACAGAATCATACAGTACATACTACTATATGTTTTTCACTTGAAATAATTATTCTGAATTGCTATTCAAGTTGTTGCAGGTATCAGTAGTTCATTCCCTTTTATTGCTGAGCAGTAGTCAATTGCATGGATATACTATGATGTGTTAATGCATTCACCTTTGAAGCGTTCTTCAGTTGTTTCCAGTTTGACTATTAAAAATAAAGCTGCTATGACCATTCTTGTACAAGTATTTGTATAGATATAAGCTTTCATTTCTCTTGGGTTAAATGCCTAGGAATGGAATGACTAGATGATATAATAGGTATATGTTTAATATTTTTAAGAAACTGACAAACTCTTTTGCAAAGTGGTTGTACTGTTTCACATTCCCACCAGCAGTATATGTGAGTTCCACTTCTTCCACACTCTCCCTAACATTTGATCAATCTTTTAAATTTTAAACATGCTAATAGATGTCTACTGATATCTCTTTGTGGTTTTAGTCTCCATTTTCCCAATGGCTAATGATATTGAGCATATTTTCATGTGTTTCTTTGGTGACGTGTCTTTTCAAATCTTTTGACTGTTTCTATTGAGTTTTTTGTTTTCTGATGACTGAGTTTTGAGAGTTCTTTATATATTCCAGATAAAAGTTGTTTATCAGATATGTGATTCTTGGTAGGGTATATTTAAACAAATATTTGCCTGCCTCAAGTGGAAAGAGAAATATTTAGAATATTTTATATTTATTTAAAATAATACAGAATAGAGGAAAAAACAATAAATTCAGAAGTGTTTATTAGAAATAATATATAAATATAAATTTATGTATACATATGTGTATGTATTTGTGTATATGTGTATACAAAGAAACCAAAAGAAAAGTCATTGAGCCAGTAAATTATGTCTACCATTGGAATAAAAAACACATGAAGAAAGAAGTGAGAAGTTGCTGCAGTAAAAGCTGTCTCATCCTCTTGCTTGATCCAGCCTTTCTCTCCTATTTCTATGACTGATCATGGGTAGTGGCCTACAGTTTACATCATTAGTTATTAATGACTTGGTTAAAATTTCCTGTTGTTCAATCCACACAGCCTTCTAAAGATCCATTTTAAGCTCCTGTTAAAGACTACGCAGGAAAAAGGTTTACTATTTATGGAACAACCTTGAGCATATTTTCTGGCCGGCATCTTCAGAGGCAAGAGTTGCATCAGCTGCAGTTCTAAGTTTCAGTGCTTAATCTTACTAACTAGTCTAGACGATAACTCTTCAACAAGCAATTGATAAGCATGCTTTGGTGATGGCTAATCTAATCATTTAATGGGAAAACAGGAAAAATGACTGAGATAGTAGTTTGTTCCCTCCCTAGGGGACAAAACAATATCAATAACATAGTTACCAAAGGGCAATATATTAATTCAGATAGTTTTATAAATCATTTCCTTCCTAAGATAAAAATTAAAGGGTCGATAAACATTTTTATTAGAAAAGAAATTCAATTTGGTACCATGCTGTACAGCACACTAAGAAGATCAGTAAAATTACATGTCTGTGTAATGGGATTTAAAATTTCATAAATTTATCTGAGGAAAATGTGGGCATTGACTAATTAGTCTAGGGTTCCCATTATTAAAATTAAAATGTTCCAGATCTGAAGTTCATGATATTCTGATTCTAGTTTACATTCCACTTTGCATATTTATGCAAAATAATGGGCATATATCAAAAAACAAATGAAAGAGACATAGACCATTTTACAGTGCTGTTTACTCCTTCCACATAAGTTACTGCTGGTGTTTGGAGTGTATATTTCTGTCTGGCATTTCACTAGCCTAGATTCTGTTTTGTAGTCCTCTTTTTAGTTTTGATCAAAGAAAAATTGATCTACCTCCTGAAGTATCTCTATTTTCTTTTCATTAAAATCTTGTTATCAAAACCTTTTACAATGTCTCTCTAATATTATCATCAGACCAAGTAGATAAGTAAACAAACCAGATGCACACTTCCAAAAAATATACCAAATGCACGCTTCTGAAGAATAATATCCATAAAAAACCTGAAATTGCATTCTTAGAGAAAACTCAACAATAGTAATAAATCCTAACTACAATAGCACATTCAGTCCCTTCCCAAAAAGTTTACTTTTCAGAAAAGAGTAATATTTAATTTCACAAAAACACATTTAACATGTTTTTTGTTTTGTTGTTGTTTGAATCAAATAATTTTGTCTCCACTTTGATATCAGAAGTAACCAAATGTAAAAGCTGGAAGCAAACTGAGAAATAGTTAATCTAGCTATTGAATCCAGAAAGCCAGCATATGGAGTTCAAACAAGAAATTAAAACCTACAGAAGCTAAAGAATATTGTTCAATATTGCAAAATCTTATTTCATACCTTGGAAAAACTAAAGTGAATATGAATCAGTTTTGAAAGGTAGTACATTAGACTTTAGGCCCAAGCTCTGGTCCTCACCTTTATAAATGAGAGTTCTATGCAAAAAATATTTTTGATTACTTTAATAATTAAGCCTTTCTGTATTGTGTCCCAAGAATAACTGATCTCATACTGAAAGTTATTTTATAGGAATCAGTGTGTTCTAGAAAGAGGTCAGTGTGCTGCCCTTCTTCAACAAAACTATCCTTTTATCTAGCAATTATCTTTGAAGTTAAAAATTGTTACACATACCTATTTGTGGTAGCTATATCCACACATCATAGTCTTACCCTAATACAAAAGTTTTACAAGCGTGTTTTATTAAGGTAAGAAGAGCAAGTTTGCTGTTTATGGTAACACTCTGTAAATAGGCCATAAATATTTGCCGAAAGAACGACTCATTAAGAAAAAAATTCAAGGAACAAGATGAAAATCTAAATTAACCTTTAAGTTATTTGTGCCAGCATCAAATAAGCACATACTAGAAATAAGTTTGAATGTACTTTGAAGGACTAGTCATTGGGTAATACAGAGTGACTTGAAAGAGTGAATATCATCAAACCGAGTAAGGTCAGCTTTGAAATCGGAGAGTGTGGGAACAGTGACATGGCACCTGGGACACGGGGTTTCTGGCAAAGGTGTTGGGGGAGTTTGCCCTTGAGTGATCAAGTCTTGGCCTACAATGGCTACTCCAAACATCTATAGCTTCCTTATACCACACATCCCTTGCCCTGTCAGCCCAAGAAAATGTACTTCATAAACCAATTTTGTTATGCCGATTTCATCATATACATACATAAAAATAGATAACTTACTATATTAAAAGTTGTCCAAATTCATTTAGGCTTTGGCTATAAGTAAGAACTATTTACCTCTATGTTTTGGGTAAGAAAGAACATTCATTTATGGAAAGCCTACTCACCTGGGCCCCAAACCTCTTCCTTCATTTCTGGAAAAAACTGTTTTCCCTGTGCTTACTGAACATGAACCTGGAGCTCCCTGGGTTCTGCTTGCAGAATTGCACTGTGCTCTCTTTCCCTTTCTCTGACACTATTCTTCAGATTTCCAGAGGTACCTATACTCAGACAGCTTCTTCATGTTATTAACTGCTTTATCTCATGGGTATCCTCGTAATTTCTATAAAAGCAGCCAATTACTTTTCCCCAAAATCTTCCTTTCCAGCCTCACTAGTCTTCTTAATTGACCTGAGTCTCACATGCATTTGTCATTGTTATTACTAGGCAAACCGAATTGTAAATGTTTATGTACTCTGTCTATAAAATGTTTGTACATTGGTTTGAATGTAGCCAAATGTGGTTTACTCCCAAAGCTCACAAAATTTGAGGGGTGGCTTTTTTAAAAACTAGATTGCACCTCTCTGAAGTTCAGACTCTAACCTAACACAGCAGTTCTCCAACTGTAGTCTAGGGACACTTGGCTATCTCTGAGAATTTTAGCGTATCTGCAAGATCAAAATCATGCATAGGTAAAAGATCTATTGAGAGTTCTAGATAGACCAATGGATTTTATGTTGCAAAGTAAGAAATGTTTATTGAAATGGTTTCAAATTCCACATTACAACTAACCTTTAAGGCACTACTGCTTGTTGAGTTTTTTCAACAGATTTATTCACAGATATACTTCACATACTATATATATAATTCAAATATTTAATGGGTACAATTCAATGGCTTTTAGTATATTAACAAATATGGGAAACCATCTCTTTAGTAAATTTTAGAATGTTTTCAGTCACCACAAGAAGAAATCTCACATCTTTCAGCTATTATCCTCCTATTGTTCCGGTTCACCCCAGCCCTAAACAACCACTAATGTGATTTCTGTCTCAATAGATTTACCTATTGTGGACATTTCATATAAATGGAACCATACAAAATGTGACCTTTTGTATATGGCTTTTTGTTCACTTAGAACAACGTTTTCAAGCTTAATCCACATTGTAGCATGTATTAGTACCTCATTCCCTTTTATGGTCAAATAATATTGCATTGTATGGATATGCCACATTTTGCTTATACATTCATACATTGATGGACGTTTGGGTTGTTTCTACCTTATAACTATTATGAATAATGCTGCTATAAACAAACGTTCATATACAAGTTTTTGTGCAGACATGTTTTCTTTTCTCTTGGTTATATCACTAGGAGTGGAACTGCTGGATCATGTGGTAACTCTATGCTTAATTATTTGAGGAATTGCCAGACTGTTTTTCAAAGTGGCTGTATCATTTTAGATGTCCACAAGCAAGATATGAGGGTTCCAATTTCTCTACATTTTGTCAACACTTGTCATTTTGATTACAGCTAGTGGATGTGAAGTAGTTTCTCATTGTGATTTTGATTTGCATTTCCCTGATGACTAATAATGTCAAGAATCTCTTCATGTGTTTATAGGCCATTTCTATTTCTTATTTGGAGACATGTCTGCTCAAATCTTTTGCCCATTTTTAACTTGAGTCAGTTTTCCTTTTATTATTTAGTTGTAAGAGTTCTTTATATATTCTGGATACAAGGCCTTATCAGATATATGATTTGCAAAAATTTCTTCCATTCTGTGGGTTGCCTTTACACTTTTTTGATAGTGTCCTTTGAAGCACAAATTTTTAAAATTTTAATGAAATCCTATTTTTGCAGTTTTTCTTGTGTTACTCGTATTTTGATGTCATATATTCATAGCAAACCCAAAGCCATGAAGATTTACCCCTATTTTTTTCCTAAGAGAGTTTTATAGTTTAGTGTTTCCATTTAGATCTTTGATACATTTTGAGTTAATTTTCTGTATATGGTATGACAAGAGTCTAATCTCTTTTTTTTTTTTGCATGTGGCTATCCACTTGTCTCAGCACCATTTGTTGAAAAGGCTGTTCTTTCTCTCACTGAATGATCTTGGCCCTCTTGTTAAATGTCAGTTGACCACAGACACATGGGTTTATTTCTGGATCGTTCATTCTGATCCATTGATTTCTATGTCTGTCTCATGCCAGTATCACTCTGTCTTCATTACTGGTGCTTTGTAGTTAAGTATTGAACTCAGGAAGTGTCAGTCTTCCAACTTTGCTTTCAAGATTGTTTTGGCTAGTTTGGGTCCCTTGCAAATCCAAGTGAATTTTAGAGTCAGGTTGTCAATTTTAACAAAGAAACTAACTGTGATTCCTATAGGAATTGAGTGGAATCTGTAGATCAATTTGGGAAGCACTGCCATCTTAAAAATGTTAAGTCCTCCAATTCACTTCTTATTTTTTGGGTGTGTGTGTGTGTAGTTGCTTTATAATGTTGTGTTAGTTTCTGCTATACAGCTAAGTGAATCAGCTATATGTATACATACATCCCCTTGTTTTTGGATATCCTTCCCATTTAGGTCACCATAGAGCATTGAGTAGAGTTCCCTGTGCTATACAATAGGTTCTCATTAGTTATCTATTTTATACATAGTAGTGTATATATGTCAATCCCAATCTCCCAGTTCATCCCACCTCCCCTTCCCCCCTTGTTTTCCATACATTTGTTCTCTACATCTTTGTCTCTATTTCTGCTTTGCAAATAGATATATCTGTACCATTTTTCTAGATTCCACATATATGCGTTAATATACAATAATTTTTTTCTCTTTCTGACTTCACTCTGTATGACAGTCTCTAGGTTCATCCACGTCTCTGCAAATGACACAATTTCATTTCTTTTTATGGCTGAGTAATATTCCATTGTATATATGTACCACATCTTCTTTATCCATTCCTCTGTTGATGGACATTTAGGTTGCTTCCTTGTCCTGGCTATTGTAAATAGTGCTGCAATGAACATTGGGGTGCATGTATCTTTTGGAATTACGGTTTTCTCCTGGTATATGCCCAGGAGTGGGATTTATGTGTCATATGGTAGTTAGTTTATTAAGGAACCCCCATACTGTTCTCCATAGTGGCTGTATCAATTTACATTCCCACCAGCAGTGTAGAAGGATTCCCTTTTCTCCACACCCTCTCCAGCATTTGTTATTTGTAGACTTTTAGATGATTGCCATTCTGACTGGTGTGAGGTGATACCTCCTTGTAGTTTTGATTTGCATTTCTCTAATAATTAGCGATGGTGAGCATCTTTTCATGTGCCTTTTCACCATCTGTATATCTTCTTTGGAGAAATGTCTATTTAAGTCTTCTGTCCATTTTTTGATTGGGTTGTTCATTTTTTTGATATTGAGCTGCATGAGCTCTTTGTATATTTTGGAGATTAATCCCTTGTCCGTTGCTTCATTTGCAAATATTTTCTCCCATTCTAAGGGTCGCCCATTCACTTCTTGAGTTTTTGATATAGTCCCAAAAAAGAATATCCACAATTTTCTGGGATAATTGTGAAAAGACTCCTCCCTTTTCCAAATAATTATCTTGTGAGGCTAAATTTTCTCCATTATTTCAGCTAAAATAAAGTAGTGATTGAGGAAACATATATGAGAATCCAGCTGTATTCTGTTAAGCTAGACATTAAGGAGATTTGCAAAAATGTAAAACTTACCCTGCTATTTTTTTGTTTGGGGAAATATAATTATTTTTCACAAAATATTATTTATGTAATATTAAATGGGTTTCTCATTATTTTCCAATAGATTAATAATTTTTTTTTAATTCCTAGCTTCAATGCCAGTATGGTAAATATCAAAGATATATAACCCATGTAACCAATAAAGGGATCCTGAGACCAAAATGTGAACTGTTGGTCTAATACATGATGCTCTTCATTGATGGGTCTGGTCGACTTTTCTGTCCATATTCTCCAACACTGATCATCACACAACATTCTTTTCACATTGATCATAAAATATTACTTGCAGTTTTTTCAATGTTTCAGGCTCTTCCAAACCTCTGAGGCTTCTCAACTCTTGATGCTTCGACCTGGAACGAATGCCCCATTGCTTTCCTCCCTCTTCTTGATATGCCAAAACTCCTTTAAAACTTGACTCAAGTCCCAAATGTTCTAGATCTGACCTCTTTCCATATGACCACTCTGCTCTGTTCTTTTGACTTTTCTTATTTTTTTCTTCTCTCTCTCTAAATATTGTAAACTCCCTGGAGTAGGAAACTCCACTGTATTCATTTCTATACACATTGTTAGCACATAATAAGTGATCAATTAATATTTGCTAACAAATATATAATCCTATAATACCACAGAAAATTTGTCAAACCTATTAGAAAATAACCCCACACTCTATGTATTGTTGAATATTTTATTTCCTAAAAAGAATAAACACTTTTAAGTATAATTATTTAGAATTTTTAGAAATACATTTTTCCAAATAAAAAGTACTACATGGAAAATTTATTAGGGGATTTTCCAATTCATGAAATATAATCCTCTGATGTTCTGTTACCTTTGCGGTTTTCAGACCCATTATCATGCACATATAGATGTTAATGGCTTAGATAAATATAGGATAGCTTAACTAAAATAAACTATTTTCCTGAAAAATAGGATTATAAGAGTACCTTAATTAATTTAATGGGTACTGAATCATTTACTTAGGATATGGGGATATAGTGGACTGATAGCCACCTCCCCTTTAACTAAACATATAAGAATATTTTGTTATGATTTCCCTGAAAAATCGGTATATTTCTTTTTTCTTTTTTTTTTTTTTTTTGCGGTACGCGGACCTCTCACTCTTGTGGCCTCTCCCATTGCGGAGCCCAGGCTCCGGATGCACAGGCTCAGCGGCCATGGCTCACGGGCCCAGCCGCTCCGCGGCATGTGGGATCTTCCCGGACCGGGCACGAACCCACGTCCCCTGCATCAGCAGGCGGACTCTCAACCACTGCGCCACCAGGGAAGCCCAGTATATTTCTTTATAGTAATAAATCTTCCTTTTCACATAAAACGTTTCAATTCCCCAATATCCAGTTATAATAAAACTCTAAATTAGCTATATGGCTACATTGTATTTTGTGAATAAGTTCAATGAAATCAAATAAATACCAAAGATACTATTTTAATATGATATAGATTCAAATATCTTAGATTTGGATCTATGATTGCAAAACCACAGTAGGTAGTGATGTATATTACACTGTAATTAGTTTGTGACATGGGTGTTATCTCTCTCTTTAGCATAATAATGAGACTTGATGTATTTCTCTTTTTATAAATTCCTGAGAAGTCACTAGGTAGAGTACAGTTTGCATTTTGATGGTAAGGAGATAGCTTCAGAAAATAGGCTTTGGAAAGTCAGTCTTCTGAAGGTCTCATCATCACGTAATGGGGAGACAGGGAGGAATAAAGCATTTTGATATGGTTAAAAATTGATACCATGTTTTCAGAAAATAGTAGAAAATGCACATGTGATTATGAGCCCTAGGAAAGGGAAGATTAACAGTAATGAAAACCAGAAGGGCTCTCATATTAAAATGGAGGAATGAATTGCAGATCATACTTCACAAAAAAGAGTAAAAAGAGGGAGAAAAGGAAGAAATCTCAAAGTAAAACAAATAACATGAGATAATATAATAGGAATAAAATCGTAAAGAATTCACACTAAAATGTAAAAGAGATGAATTATCTCCCTGAAATACATAGATTGCCATTTTGGATTATCAAACAGTAAACGTGCTTAAAGCAATTGATATATAATGGTTGAAAATACTGGGATGGGCCAAGAGATACTCTGTAATTTCAAACAAAAAGAAAGCAGGAGTGGTATTATTAATGTCAGAAAAGGTAGAATATTAACTTAAAAGAAGAAATAAGAATAAATTGCAGCATATAATAAAGAAATAGTTTGAAGTAAGTTTCATAAACATATTCACCAAACAACATATCAGCTAAATATAAATTATTCAAAATTTATCTAAGCAGTGGAAGAGCTAAAATTCATAGAGGAGATCGAAAAGATAATTAAAGATCTACCATTTTAAAACAAAGCTGGATCAAAGGGGGTCAAAAGTTACAAACTTCCAGTTATAAAATAAGTAAGTCCTGGGGATGTAATGTACAACATGGCAACTATAGTTAATAAACTATATTGTATATTTGAAAGATGTTAAGCAAGTAGATCTTAAAAATCCTCATCCCAAGAAAAAAAATTTTGTAGTTATATATGGTGACAGATGTTAACTAGACTTATTGTGATGATCATTTCAGAATACACACAAGTATCGAATCATTGTGTTGTACACCTGAAACTAATACAATGTTATAGGTCAATTATACCTCAATAAAATAATTAATAATAATAATAAAAGCTGGACCAGCTGTATTCAAAGCTAAGTGAAATATAACTTCTAACAAAAATGTAATTGCAATACCATTTAAATCAGCCAGATCTTTTAATGAATGGAATGACTCCTAATTTAACTTTATTATAATATCTTAAGAGCAGTACAAACAGGAAAACCTATGGACTAACTTGACTTTTGACTATAGGTGCAAACATTCTAAATTAAATTTTAGTAAATTTAGGGGGAAAATATTCCATTCACAGTAATGACAAAAAGTATGATAATTCATTTCACCTAGGTTGCCAATGATGCACCTGATTTTGGAGATACTAAAATGTGAAAGGAACATTCATAGCATCCTAGAATCAAAGAAATATGATATAAAATGCCTAGAAATAAAGCTTTAGAAAAACATAAATCTTAAATTTTTAAAAAACCTATAAAATCTCACTGAATACTCAAACACATCCTTAGTTCTATTTACAACAGATTTTATATTTAAAGTTCCCCAATAGATTCCCACATACAGCCAAATTGGAGAACTGTTGGCTTTAAAGGCAGAAATGAAGGGGGTGGGAGGGGATATAGTCAGCTTCTTCTTTATATATTTTTATGTTGAAATATGTCACTTACTAAAATCATTATTATATTGAATTTGAAATCGAATTTTCTTGTTATTTTCAGTATTATATAAAAAGATCAAAACTGGGGTGTATTAGTAATATTGGATCCATAATTGGACACTTAAAATAACAGATAAAGGGAAAAAGCAACAAGACAAATGAAGAATGAAGGTTTAGAGAGGAAAATAGGCTTCTGAGTCTCAGTTCTCACCCACAGAAAGGGCTTCTTCCCTCTATACATTTCTTAATCTTCATGTTAATGAAGAACAATGGTTACTCTAACTTTTCATTTTTAAAAATTGAAAATATAAGAATGGGGTTGCCCAGAGTTTAGGTCCTAACTCTCCATTGATTGGGATAAAATATGAATTATAAGATCCCTCTTCAAAAGAGTAAATTAAGGAAATTATGTTAAAAACTTGGAGGAAAAGGATTCCAGAGGAATAAAGAAGAGAAAGAGAGAAACTTGAGAAAGATGCAATAAAAGAAAACGTACTGTGTTTTATCCTTTAATAATTTTCAGCTTTTTGACTATCAACTTGATAAAGAAGTAATTCTTAAAAGCAAGCTTGGCATTACACTTAAGCAGAATAGAGAATAGTGAGTAGTCTACATGAAATTAGTTTGGGGGTGCTAAAACATTTCCTTCATATACTTCATGTCTGAAATGTTTCTAACAGGAAAAAAAACACTCTTCATTTCATAATTAATTAGAGGCACACCCCTTGGGAAAGTTAAGTATTGAATACAATTCATACAAGTTATAATAAAATAATATCAGATCTTCTGGTAATTATAGGGAGCTGAAGAAGATGTATTGTGTGGTGGGTGGGTTTCTGTGATGAAGAATGAAGAGAGGGATCACAGCAGAGCCTAGTAAGTCCACAGAAACCTCACGATTTGTCCAGGGTAGGCCCTATCCCCAAATCCTCAAGTTCTACAACATGCCAAGTGCTACCAAGAAATTAGCCCACAAGAAATAAGTTTCTCTTTTCATTCTCTCATGCTTGATTGGAGTGTTTGAAAAGAATAGAGCAAATGGCAAGGTGAGTAATGAGAATAATGTACTGAGTAAATGTGTACTTCACAATATTCTCTGACTCATAGAACTCACTCCTTGGTGTCTCGTCACAGAACACACGCAGCTACCTTAGCAGAGAGCTGAAAAATCACCCAGGACATAGGAAAGGCAAGTCTGTCGGGTTCCTTATTGCCAGTAATTTTGTATCCAGACCCTCACTAGAGACAGCAGCGGGTGATAATTTTATCACTGGCTTTCAGGAGGGATCCTGCTGGGAAAGGAAAACAAAATAAGCTCTTCGCCTAGTGACAATAACTTGGCAGAACCTTGCTGGCTGAGATATAGGAAGTATGATTTAAAGCTGTGTTTGTCAATCTTTTTTATTATTACCTTTTTAGCCATTTTTCCTCTAACCTCTTCCCGTGAAATTTTAATACCACAGATATACTGTATATTTAATGATGTACGGTATGCATGTCTCTGATTTACACACAAAAAGAGTAAGATATTTTTCCTCCCCCAAGAACCATTGAAGGAGATATTGCTCCCATTGAGAATGTTTGTTTTATTTAGTTATTTTTAAATTTATTTATTATTACTTTTTGGTTGCATTGGATCTTTGTTGCTGCACGAGGGCTTTCTCTAGCTGCAGCGAGCGGGGGTTAACTCTTCGCTGCGGTGCGTGGGCTTCTCATTGTGGTGGCTTCTCTTGTTGCGGAGCACGGGCTCTAGGCGCGTGGGCTTCAGTAGTTGTGGCTCGCAGGCTTTAGAGCACAGGCTCAGTAGTTGTGGCGCGCAGGCTTAGTTGCTCCACAGCATGTGGGATCTTCCCGGCCCAGGGCTCGAACCCATGTCCCCTGCATTGGCAGGTGGATTCTTAACCACTGCACCACCAGGGAAGCCCTGAGAATGTTTGTTTTAAAGTAATATCATTGAATGTTATTATTACACGAGGCAGCTTATATTCTCTTTTTCCTAATTTGTGAAACTAGAATAGGCCATTAAAATTTGTTTTCATCCTTAAGAAAAAGACTCAACACCATGTTTAGGAAACTACTGTAGCAAAATCATTTAGATTAAGCAATTAAGGAGAATGAGTCAGTTGGAGTTTTTCTGGCATGAAGTCAATTGCTGGGATGCTTTCACATCTTTCCCACTGCTAGAATTTGAAAGAAAATGTCTCATGCCTTTAGAAATCATCTACATATAATTAGTAAGTCATTTGTA
This sequence comes from Phocoena sinus, assembly GCF_008692025.1. NCBI lineage: Eukaryota > Metazoa > Chordata > Mammalia > Artiodactyla > Phocoenidae > Phocoena > Phocoena sinus. The sequence goes on from NC_045771.1 coordinate 83,829,977, forward strand.
TTGCAAATACTCCATACTCTCATATAGTTGTTTAGAACAAAGAGTTGGGATTTTACAGAATCAAAGTAAACCAAAGAGGCAATTCTGCCTCCAGGATGGGATCACATGACATTTGCATGTTTAACCAAATTTACTTAAATGTTCTCCATAGTTAGATTTATTCTACTACACATTTTGAAAATAATATCAAGAAAAATACCGTATAAGTCTTCTTATTTGAGCACACACACACACAAATGTTCCCTCCTCTCTTAGTAAATTATTTTATTCTTCTCTGAAATAACAGCTCTGCCTTCAGTGCCATGTAATGGGCTATGCCCTTTACAAGGTAGAGGAACAGGTTTTTATCCAGTTTTACTTGGGAAGGGAAGAAGTAAGAACGCTTCACCTTCTGTCCAGCACTGCTCACTTTATTTATGAGTGTCTCCCACCTGCTGCAAGGTGAAAGCACACAGCTTTATGCCTTCACCATGTATTCTCTCAGGGTTTTGAAGGCACTAGGAATAAGCTGGGTGAGCAGCACGCATACCAATAGAAAAAAAAAAAAGAAAAAGAAAGCTAAAGTTCCATTAGCTGAAACTTTAAAGAAAAGAAATATAAAATGCAAATGAATGATTTCATCAATTTTCAAACTGCCATCTACTGATAGAATCAAATCAGATACTCAAAAATGTATGATGGAGCTCGGGGTTCAGGCAAACACGGTTGGAATTCCAGCCCCACCACTCACTATGTGACCTTGGAAAAGTTTGCTTTATTTTCCTAGGCTCTGAGGCTAATTCTATACAACTGGGTTAATAATAGTCCCAACCCTGAGGGTGGTTATGAGGATTGCAGAGCCGAAGTGCCAGGAAAATGTCCAACACACTGCAAGCATTCAAAAAGTGCTTGTTGTTGATAACAATATTACCCTCTTTTTCTTGCCTATTCTTTAATTATCCCCAATATTGCCTTGTACATAAGTACAGAGTAAATACATGAATCAATGAATATAATTATGATACAACTATATATAACACCTAAGAATGGATATACCTAAGTTACATATTTTCTTCCTTCTTCCTATGATTTTGGTCGTTAAAGACAAAGAGTCATGACTGTCACTACATCTAGAAATAGAGGGATTAGATTTCATAATTTTTCCTTTGACTGCAGATTGACTATTCTATATATATGGTGCTGAAAATCTCAGTTTAGTGGTGATTATCAAGAGTGAAAATTGTCTAAAGCTCAGATGCCAATTCATGTGTTCAATATGTAACATTAAAATCTTGAGATGGGAGTAGAAAAAATTAGCAATAATATATACTTCTATTACGACATTCTACAATTTTAATTTTTATGAATCTCGTCATCCAGGAAACTGATAAATTAATCGGTTAGTTTTATGTCTCCCTGAAAATAGACTAGAGGATCTAAAATGATGTTTCTCAAACAATAATGGACAGATGAAATACTAGGGGATATTGTTAAAATGTAGATCCTAATTTAGTACCTCTGGTCTAAGGCCTGAGATTCTGCAAGCATGTACGCAATGCTGATACTGATGTGTGCAAACCACAGTTTGAAGATCTAGCATCTTAATATACTGAGGTAAGGGATAAATAAAATTGTTTTGAGTCACTCAACAAAGATAAGTTATAATTTTTTTAAAAACATAATTTTATCATCCATTTGCTTCACAGGGCAAATTTTAAGCTCTTTCCATAGCTATCAATAACTGTAAAAATAAAACTGATGATACACAAGTGAAGATTATAACAGATAAGTAAAGACAAGTGACAACTAACTGTGACTGGCAGACTTTATTTAGCTTTCACTAACAAGCCTGGCAAAAAGCAAGAAGAAAGAGACTACTCCGTTTTTTTACAGAAAAAAACAAGAAAAACAGGGAGGGGTTGAATATATAAAACCATGATTAATATTAGAAGGCAAATAAAAAAGTGAGAAAATATTTGCATTGTATTTGATGGACAACAGGTCAGTCTTCCTAACTTATAAAGAGGTCTCGATATAAAGAGTTCTTAGGTAAAGAGGTCTAGTTTAAAAATGGGCAAATGATTTGAACTGGCCACGCAGAGAAGAATAAGTTTATATATATTTCAAAAATATAACCGTAGTAGTAAACTAAGAATTGCAAATTTAAAATACGATGCTATTTTTCAACTGTTGAATTGTGAGACTAAAAATTTTCATTCCCAATTTTATCAGAGATACAGTGAAATGGATACTCTTATAAAATGTACTCTCATAATGTTTTAAAAGTCATTTAGAAATCTGTATCAAGGACCTTAAAATAGTCATACACTAGATGTCCACTCAGGAACATAGAAGATTTGCCATTCAGAAGTAGAGGCTTTCTCTCCTTAGTCCTGCCTAGATATAAAGAGACTAATTCCTAGCCTTGGTATTTGATGTATTCTTCTGTGGTCATGCTGTATTTGATTTGACTGAAAGCAAAATAACATCCCAAACACTAGTGTCCTGATGAGGGTCGCAGGATCAGATGATTCACATGCCCTGGTTCACATCCTCTCAGTCCAACTTGTTGCTCTGGCCATTGCTACAGCGACCAGCTACATGCAGACGTAACCCAACAACACCTTGCCTTCTCTCCACTCTGTCTTCTCTTCTGACCCAGGGTTTCTCTGCCACCACTATGTGGGACACCTGCATGAACCCATTCAGTCTTTCTGATGCCTGTGTGAGCATGGATACATCAGGGAGTTAACCTCCATGGGATAACCCTAGGTTAATGCAAAACAAAGTACAAAATTTCCATTGAAACTGCTGATCTACCCACTCTAACTGTAGAATTCTTGAGCTGCCAGCAGCAGAAACCAATGCCAAGTCTTGCACCACTAGGACCCAGCCTTTCACTTTATGGCAGGTTGATTACATTGGGCCACTTTACCCTGGAAGGGCAACAAGTTTCTCTTCTCAGACTTGAAATTATCTCTGGATACAAGTTTGCCTTTTCTGCCTTGTGCCTCTGCCAGGAGCACAGCTCAAAAGCTTATACCTGATTAAGTTACATAGAATCTTCCATAATATAACCTCAGACCAAGGGGCCATTCTAAGAGAGAAGGTATGACACTGAGTGCCTGACTCCGGAATTCACTCTCTGGTCCTACCATACAGGGTGCCATCTTGGAAGCAGCTAGCATAATAGATTTTTGAAGCACCTGTTAAAATGTGTAAAGCATCATCTTTGGGTATCTGCTAAGATGAGAAATATGCATTGAACTAATGCCTGATATGCAACGCTATGGCCCCAATCTCTAGACTTACCTGGGACCATGAAATGAGGGGTAGAAGTAGAATTGGCCCACTGCATGACTCCTCACAGTGACCATTTTGCAGAATTTCTACTTCCTGACCCTACAAATTTAGGTTCTGCTGGATTAGAGGACATGAAGCCAAATGGGACTGGGGAAGGGAAGCAACAAGGGGAAGCTTCTTCCTGTGTACACTGTAAGGGTTCCATTAAAGCAGAAGCTGGTCAATGTTCCCTCATACCAGTGGAACAGTAGGCCAGGAAAAGAATTACCGTATCGTCGGACATGATCCCAAATACCATAAGGAGTGGTTGCTTCAATACAATGTGGGAAGACAGAACTGTATCTAGAACCTAGGAGCTCACTGGAGCGTCTCTTGGCATTTTCATGCCTGCTGATGAGTCTAATAGGCCATTGCAATAAACCCAAACTGGCAACATTAAAGCAACTGAGAACTCCAAACTCTTAAACTCAAACTCCAAACAAGCCATCTAGACTGAAGTTCTAGTCAATGGTAAGAAAATTATAAAATTGGTGATAGACAAAGGAGAAAATAAATATTGTACCTTTTGGACTAGCTGCAGCAGTGGAGACAGCACATTGTTCCATTAATATTTGCATATTAAATCATTGCATGTATCCTAGAAAGTTTTTGAGAAATAAATGTAATGGATGGTCAGCCAATACAGTCTTTCAAATAGTTAGAGTGATTGATGATAAGTGAGAGTTAAATAGTTACCCATTTAAAAAATAAGTTAGATAATGACAGGCAAAGAATATTTACACAGATCAATGAATAAAAGATATCAGAAATAGATTTAAAATTATGTCAACTTACTACAAGATAAAGGTATTTCATGTAATTGGGGAAATGACAAAAATTTTCAACAAATGATAAGATAACTAAAAAGGATCCCTCCCTCTTGCCTCTATTATTTTTAAAATGCTAAAGGGATCAAAGATGTAAATGTAGGATATGAAAATGATAAAAGTAATGGAAGAAAATATGAAATAATGTAAGTGAACTAGAAAAAAGATCGATCAACTCAACTACACAAAAATAAAATATAATTACAGAGCACAAATATCATAAATACAGTCAGGATAAAAGAGAAGATTGTAAAACAAAAATTGTAACACAGACAATTATAGAAATAATTAGATTTAAAAGAGCTTCTAAAATTAACAGAAAAAATCAATAGCCCAATTAAAATAAGCAAGGATATTAACCAATCACTCACCAAAAAAAGGAAATATAAATGTCTTTTAAATGTGAAAAGTTTTCCATCATCAATAAATTATAGTGCATATACACAGTGGTAGTTCTATATAAACTATGAAACCATGTCCAAGACACATTGTTAAATTTTCAAAAACAGGGTTAAAAACCAAGAATTTTAAAATGAATATGTGTATATAGTGCCTATGTGTGTATATGCTTCTATATGCATAGATTATCTAGAGAGATACGTAAATTATCTATAATCATGTTGCCTCTGGAAAGGGGATGAAGTGGGTACTGAAAAGGAATGATTACTTTTCACTACAAACCCTTTCATATTTTCTGGATTTTTTACCTTATGCATTTATTCATTATTTTTAAAAATTGGTTGCCTAAAAGTCAATTATTTTCATCATTACTATGACTTTAGATATTCATTTACATCATTTTTAATACTTCTTAGAATTACAATATATATATATACGCACACACACACACACACAATAGTTTATTTAATCATTTCTCTATTGTCGAACATTTTTTCCTAATTTTTTATGTTAAAGATTTCACATGTTTGTATATACTATTTTTCTTCATATGCATAGTCTAGCCAAGCTGGTCTCTGCATAGTCTTTTCCTTTCCACTAACTCCACATGCCTTCCCCAGCCTCTTCTCAAGAGTTTTAAGTTCAATCTATCTTTTATACTCTATTTTCTTTTTCAGCTCTGGCCCTGAATTTTTTTCTTTCATTTACTTCCTATGTATTTATTACTTCTCTCTACCTATTTTGCTTCATCAATAAAATAGGAATACCAATATCAATCTCAGAGAGTATTTGTGAACATTAAATGAAATTAATGTGGGAAACATGTATAAGTGATTAAACACTACAAAAACATAAATTATACCATTCATATTCTGTTGTACTTTGTTATAATTATTTAAGTTACCATTTGTTGTATTAGTGTCACCGTTATATTGTTACCATTTTGTGTACCTCCTGCATACGTACGTATTGCCTTTTTACTAGCTTGTCAGTACTTTAAAGAAGGATTCATCTATGTATCCTCTACCAGTAGGTCTAGTTGGCACCTTGTACTGAGCAGTCCTCAATGATGTTGATAGGGCAATAAATGCAATAAATAAAACGATTGATTCTAATACTCCGATTTGGAGTTATGAACTGTTCCATTAAAAAACTTTTAATTCAGCAATCAGAGTATAAATGATAGTCCATAACTTATATATAATGCTGCATTAAGAGAAATGCTTAGTAAAAGGGGACACCTTTCCTGCCCTGGTACGCCCCAATCCACCACCAACTGATATAAGTACACATCTTGAAGGAGGCTATTGAATCTACTATAAAACACAATTCAGGGGCTTCCCTGGTGGCGCAGTGTTTGAGAGCCCGCCTGCCGATGCAGGGGACATGGGTTCGCGCCGCGGTCCGGGAAGATCCCACATGCCGTGGAGTGGCTGGGCCCGTGAGCCATGGCCGCTGAGCCTGCCCGTCCGGAGCCTGTGCTCCGCAACGGGAGAGGCCACAACAGTGAGAGGCCCGCGTACCGCAAAAAAAAAACCACACACACACAAAACAACACAATTCAGATCCCAACTTCTCTAAGGGACCTATAAACCTCTCAGATACAATCACATTCTCTCTGACTTATTACTATGTCACCTATTTCATCTATGGACTTTGCTTTACCTATTGTCCTGCACATTATTATTCATTTACATGACTTCTTCCTCTAGCATATAATGACTCTTTGAGCACATAGTAAACGTGATTTTTCATCCTCATTTTCCCAGTCCCTACCACAGTGCCTGGCACATGGTGCATCTATAAATATTCACTAAATTGAAATTAAGCTAATTTGAGGAAATGAATCACTTATATTGCATTATAGTTAAAAAATGAAAAGATTTTGGAGCAAATTTGATTCAGGGAAAATATGTTTTATGTAATTTTTATCATAATAATATTTGTTATAAAGTTAGTAATAATAAGAAAACCCAAGATGATATATTACCATCAAGTATAGAGTTGAAAAGAAAAAGAATTGCACAGCGTCTACTTAATATAGTTCAGTTAACATCTGTTTGTGGTGCCATTAGTTACTACCTACTGGCTAGTGTTCAACCATGATCAGCAAATTAGGAGGTTGTATTCCTGATGATACGTCTATTTTCTGCCTAATGGTGTATTAATTTAGCTGACATTGGCTGTCCTGATTAGAATCAATTCACACATCAGAACATTGTTTGTTGAGCATGGCAAATATTTGCCTTAAATCCTCTGCTTTCCTGTCTTTAAAAAGAAATAAGTGACTCACTAAGAAGGCCTAATAAGAAAAGAAATTTAATTAATTCTGTTCAGAGCATCCCCAGTCCCAATCTCTTGATTTTCAGATCACTAGTGGACTTCAATACATATATAACTTCTTAGATAAGACACTAAGATAAAATAGTTGTGTGTTTATGTATGTAATTTATTAATGTTTACTTCTAATAAAATATATATTTATGTGTAAAATTTATATCTTTATATATAAATATATATTCTAAATTATGGATGTTGATAAATTCATGAAAATTTTAACTAAGGAAAAAAGCATAATTGGAGGTATAGATTATATTATAACAGGCACATTAGTTTTGGCTAACATAAGTTGGCCCGCAATTATAAATTCATAATCAATTGAACACTGTATTGTATGCATTAAGGCAGGATGTGGGCAACTAGTCCTTAAAACTAGTTTGATGTACTGGTTTTTCTCCATTTAACTTTTCCTTTAGCTGCTGCTTTAATATTTTCAATGGATTGCATTCCTGAGCTCACCTACTCTCTAGTTTATGATTGGATCTGGTCCAAAAAGGCACTGGCAGGATATGAGAGGAAGGAAGGAGTCCAGAGCGTTTATTCCCTTGACCCCTTCCATTCTGAGATACTGTTTGATTATGCCTGCACTTTTTTTATGGTCTAGGTTCTGTCAGGGAGATTTATTCCCATGGCTGTATCTTCTATCAAGTTCTAACAACACAATGGAACTTCTAGTTTCAAGATGGATTGAACATGCACGCCAAAATTTCTGGCTCTTATTCAAAACTGACATTCTGGTTTATGTTTAATACAGATACTGTAGAAAGTTTATAAAAGTAAATAAGTATTAAAAAAAGTAAATAAGTATTAATATATAACTATATTAAGAGGGGGAAATGGGATAAAATATTCTGATATCAGTGAAGCAATGAACAAAGGCTGCCACTACTCCTAGACTTAAACCAATGACATCACCAAGAACGTGACTGCAAGGAAAGGCCATGGTGTCAACAGGTGGTCATAATTGAGGACGTAGAATCAAAACTAAGAATCATCAGGCATCTGAGAAATGCTGGAAAAGGAGGCAACAAATTCATGAATCAAAGAATTTATACCCAATAACTTAGAGATAATATAAAAATATCAAAAGGAGTTGGAATATATATAGTTACTATTTACAAAGAGATAAATAAAATACACCCATGACACAAAAGTAAATAGCTATAAAATAAAAATGTACTGTGGAAAAAGAAGTTAGAGATCATAGAAATGGCAACTTGTTTGAAATTAGTAAAAAAGAAACTCATTATAGTCAGGTTAAATAACAAACTGAAACTAGCTAAAGAACAAAATAGTTCGTATACATGAAACGTGCATCTTTCCCCCCAGGAACAATTGCTCAGTATTTGCTCATTCAAGGTTCCCAGACACTTTATAGACTATACCTACCAAGAATAACAAGAGTTGGGCGAGTGGGCAGGGAGGAGGAGGGAGCCGTGTTACATGCAACTGCAGGCAGGGCAGCCCCGGAGGCTGAGGGACACTGCAAGACCTTGGTGGAACGGGGATTTAACTGGGGCCAGGAGCAACGACCATGTAGAGACGTCGCCGGAGCCATTTAGGCACCCGCGAAATGCGGTGCACGTGTATTTTTTGGGTTGGCCAAAAAGTTCGCTTCGGTTTTTCCATAACATGTTACAGAAATATATAATGCAAATAATGCAGTGGATTACCTTATGAAGACAAAGGACAATAGAAGCAGTGAGCCTGCTTCTGAGCAAGATGTTTCTGCTCACTCAGTTCAGTGCTGGAATCACTTTGGTGTTTGCTTTACTTGCAGGTCCCTTTCCAGGTTTGCCTGCAATGAGATTTCACTCTCTAAATTTAAAGGACATCCTTTCTGAGCTGCTGTAAATAAATCTGGAATGATATTTTAAATTTTCATCTAATGGAGAATTAGCTGTAACTTGAATAAGGATTGCTGTGTTGGACGACTTCAGAATATCACTCACAATGTCATCCAACAGGAGCCAGAATCCCCATGGACTGAAGCAGATTGGCCCTGACCAGACCTGGGATGACCTCAGAGCTGGAATCCAGCAAGTGTATACCAGACAAAGTATGGTGAAATCCAGATACATGGAACTCTACACTCATGTTTATAACTACTGCACAAGTGTGCACCAGTCAAACCAAGCTCAAGAGGCTGGCGTCCCTCCTTCTAAATCAAAAAAGGGGGAGACGCTGGAGGGAGTTCAGTTAGTTGGCTTGGAACTGTACAAACAGCTTAAAGAATTTTTGAAGAATTACTTGACAAATCTTCTTCAGGACGGAGAAGATTTGCTAGATGAGAGTGTACTGAAGTTCTACACTCAACAATGGGAAGATTACCGGTTTTCAAGTGAAGTGCTGAATGGGATTTGTGCCTACCTCAATAGATATTGGGTTCTCTGCAAATATTATGGAGGACGAAAAGGAATCTACGAAATCTATTCTCTTGCCTTGGTGACTAGGAGACATTGTCTTTTCAGGCCATTGAATAAACAGGTAACAAATGCTGTTTTAAAACTGATTGAAAAGGAAAGAAATGGTGAAACCATCAATACAAGACTGATGAGTGGAGTTGTACAATCTTACGTGGAACTGGGGCTGAACGAAGACGATGCCTTTGCGATGGGCCCTAGGCTAAAGGTGTACAAAGCATCCTTTGAGTCTCAGTTTTTGGCTGACACAGAGAGATTTTATACCAGAGAGAGTACCAAATTCCTGCAACAGCACCATTACTGAGTATATGAAAAAGGCAGAGACTCGTCTGCTGGAGGAGCAGCGGAGAGGCCAGTACCTTCATGAGAACACCCAAGAAGAGCTAGCCAGGAAGTGCAGGCAGGTGCTCACTGAGAAACACTTGGAGATCTTCCACAGGGAATTTCACAATTTACTGGATGCCGACAAAAGTGAAGATTTGGGTCACGTGTATAATCTTGTATCTAGAATCCAGGATGGCCTGGGAGAATTGAAAACACTCCTGGAGACACACATTCATAATCAGTGTATTGCGGCAATTGAAAAGTGGGGAGAAGCTGCTTTAAATGACCCCAAAATGTATATACAGACAGTGTTGGATGTTCATAAAAAAATACAACGCCCTGGTGATGTTGGCATTCAACAACAATGCTGGCTTCGTGGCTGCGCTGGACAAGGCTTGCGGTCGCTTCATAAACAACAATGCAGTTACCAAAATGGCTCAGTCGTCCAGTAAATATTCCGAGTTGCTGGCTGGATACTGTGACTTCTTGTTGAAGAAGAGGTCCAAGAACCCAGAAGAAGCAGAACTAGAAGACACGCTCAACCAAGTGATAGCGGCCTTCAAGTATATAGAGGACAAGGACATGTTTCAGAAGTTCTAGGCAAAGATGCTGGCAAAAAGGCTTGTTCATCAGAACAGTGCGAGTGATGACGCCGAAGCAAGCATGATCTCCAGTTAAAGCAAGCTTGTGGTTTTGAGTATACCTCTAAACTTCAGCGGATGTTTCAAGACATTGGTACAAGCAAATATTTGAATGAGCAGTTCAAAAAGCACCCGCCAAATTCAGAGCCGCTGGGCTTGGATTTCAGTATTCAAGTTCTGAGCTCCGGATCATGGCCTTCTCAGCAGTCCGGTACGTTTGCCTTTGCCTTCGGAGCTGGAACGGAGTTATCAGCGCTTGACGGCGTTTTACGCCAGCCGTCACAGTGGCAGAAAATTGACGTGGTTATATCAACTGTCTGAAGGAGAATTAGTAACAAACTGCTTCAAAAACAGATACACCTTGCAGGCATCTACATTCCAGATGGCCATCCTGCTCCGGTACAACACGGAAGACGCTTACGCCGCGCAGCAGCTGATGGACAGCACCCAGATCAAAACTGACATTTTTGCACAAGTGCTACAGATCTTATTGAAGTTGAAGTTACTGGTCTTGGAAGATGAAAATACACATGTTGATGAGATGGAATTGAAGCAAGATACCTTAATAAAATTATATCTTGGTTATAGAAACAAGAAATTGAGGGTTAACATCAATGTGCCAATGAAAATGGAACAGAAGCAGGAACAAGAAACCACACACCGAAACATCGAGGCAGATCGTAAACTCTTGGTCCAGGCGGCTCTCGTGAGAATTATGAAAATGAGGAAGGTTCTAAAACACCAGCAGTTACTTGGAGAAGTACTGACTCAGCTCTCCTCAATATTCAAGCCTCGGATCCCAGTAATTAAGAAATGCATTGACATTCTAATCGCGAAAGAATATTTGGAACGAGTGGATGGTGAACAGGACACCTACAGTTACTTGGCGTAACCCTCCTGAAAGGGTCTGACCGCGGGCGCAGCCCCTCGTCCTGTGGAAAGTATGGAGACGAGTTCACCGCAGCAGCCACGCCCCCCGCACCTCCTGCTTGGCCCCCAGGTTCCCACTGAGGGCTCGGGGCGATCAGAACTGCTCAGGATCGCCACACTTCAAGTCTGTAAATACGGACACCAATGCCATTTAACCTAATTTAAGACCAGAGGGGATGGAACCTTCCATGCTGAGGGCTGCATGCTTCTGCATCCGAATCAACCCATTGGCCACCTGAATAACAGCTGCTGGCTGGGCGGCCCCTCGGGGGCCAGCAACACCTAGAGAGCAGGTCTGAACGGACCCACGTGTAATCTGCTATGAAAAACCATTTGTATAGTATGTTTCATTTTTTAATGTGGGAAAATAAAGAAAATTAAAGGAAAAAAAACAAGAGTCGACTCTAGAAAGTATCAAAGTGACGTTCAGAAGCATGGAGAATAAATCCAGAAGTTCAAATTTTTTTTTCAATTTAATTCCAGAAAAAAGTAATAGAGAAAATAAAAGAAAGCCAATATTTGAAGAAATAATGGGAAATAATACCTCAGAATTATGGAAATATATGATTCTACATACTACAAAAGTCCACTTAATGCAAAGCAATATCATAACAAATTTAAAAAGCAAGAAACAAATAAAACTTCACACCTGAACACATTGCAAAGCAACTTCCACATGTTAAGGATAAAGCAAAACTTCAAAAGCCATCAGAGGGGAAAAAACAATGTAATAAAGTATAAAAATCAATTTTCATGAGCTATTTTATCAGGTTCATTAGATACATGACATCAATAGAGCAATACTTCCAAATTACTGAGGGTAATTGCTAAGAGTTCTGCTTCTGCAATTGCTCACTAATGGCTTCAGACCAACCTTCCAACCAAGGAAAACTTAAAAATATAGACAAAATTCAAAATGAAAAAAAAAAAGGATCTGTTTGAAAATTGCAGTAAAGGGTTAATCAGCAGGCTTGGAATGTTCAAAACTTTCACATTCCAGAGAAAGGAGTGGCCCTCAACTAGTTCCTGAGTGATAAATCTTTAGAATATCCTGTCTGTTAAGAGTGTATTTGATACATGAGGCCTTGGGGGCATGCCAGATATAGTTCATGCTTTAAAGTGACTTATGGTGGGAACTTGGACCTCACTGTATCAGTTTGACCTCTGGAGTTGCTGGAAACTGAGTAACCAAGGTCAGCCACTTGGGCAGTCAGCCATGCCTACCTGACTGACCCTTAATAGAAACCTTGACACCAAGGCTCATGTGAGATTCGCTGTTTGGCAATACTTCATACGACTTGTCACATATGTTGCTGGGAAATTAAATGCTGTTCAAGGACTCTAGGAAGGAGAACAGCTGGAAGCTTGTTCCTAATCTCTCCTTGACCCTGCCCTTTTCACCTTTTGTCTTGACTGAGTTTAATCTGTATCCTTTCAGTGTGATAAACTGTAACTATGAATATAACAGCTTTTCTGAGTTCTCTGAGTCTTTCTGGAAAATCATCAAACATGAGGGTGGTCTTGTGGACCCTCAACACAGAAGGCATCAGGGAGTTTCAAGGTAGTAAAGACAAACAGAATAGAAAATTCTGAAGAAGATCAAGCGTAAGTGGGAATTTGATATATTTGGAGGTTGTATGACAAATTAGCAGTTGGAGTGACCAACTAATATTGGCTCTGGTTCTCCACAGAAATATATTTAAATGGAATGTATATATGTTATTACTTACCTCAAACACAAATTCCAGATGGAGAACAGACCTAAATAAAAACAGAAACATGACTTTTTAATAAAGAAAACTGTGTCTATGATACTGAGGTAGGGAAGCCTTTTAATTAAACATTTTTCCAAGGTAAAATTAGTCAAAAAAAAGATTGCCAAATGTTCTGGCTATCTCAAAGTACTAATAATCATTTGACGAAAGACAGCATCAACAAAATTAACAGGTGGAGAAAAACTGGAAGAAATAGTTATGTATAAATATAAATAAAATATTATAAATATATAAAATACATATTACAAAATAAAGGACTAGTATGTAGCATAAAGAATACAAGTCAACAAGAAAGGCGCAAACAACTAAGTGGGACACTGGAAAAAGACAGTTTTTCCAAAAATTGGCTTAAAAATATATTAAAAAGTATCCAAACACTAAACAAATGCAATTTGAAAGAACAGAAATGTGTCATATTTCACTCATCAAATTAGGAAAAAATTTTAAATGGTTTAAAGATCGCTTAAGTTTTGGGAAACATAAACTCTCAGAGTTCTGATGTTTACATTGGGGCAGCCAGTTTTCAGGACAATTTGAGACTGTCTTTTAAAATATGAAAGGTGCATGCTCTATAACTTAGTATTTCTGTTTCTAGGCACCTCCTTTAGTGATCTACTCATGCATGTCAAAGTAAACACTTAAAGGTTGCTTTTCCTTAATGTAACTTGTTTATTGGCCTTCAAGGACATCACTTTCTATTGTTTTTTCCTCTTTGTCACTATTCACTCCTAGCTCTTCACTGTTGTTTTCTCTCTTTCCTGACCCTGTAAGGTTGGAGTAGCCCCAGGCTCAGCCCCTGCTGCTACTCTCTTCTTCCGCTACATTCACCTTCTTAATTATCACAGATGGCTCACGGCTTTAAACAGCATCTATAGGCTGATAACTCCAAGATACCTATCTCCAGATCAGATCACTCTCCTAAACTAGACTCATATATCCAGTGTCCTAATCACTCACTACTGTATCATTAGACAAAAATCTTCTGTGCTTCCTCAAATTCCCTTGGCCACCTCTTTATTTACAGAGATGCTTTCTTCCTTGTGGGCTACACTGCTGCTGCCTTTGCCAATGCCCTTGCCAAGTTTCCTCAACTGGCTGGAGGTCAAGGTGAAGTCCCGGACCTTCACGCCTCTCAAGTCCCACAAACCAATCCCCGTCCATTTGCAAACCTCAATGAAAAAAATGGGGTGTGGGATTTGTTCCTTATTGACCACCAAGGAGCTGAAAATAACATCCAGTAAAGCAGGGCGTTGTATCCTCTTGACTAATGGGAATCGAGAGATGGGAGGAAACTGAGTAGGTAAATTCTGTCTCCTCTCTCTTCTAAACTATTCTGAGGTGTGGTTTCCTGGGGCTAATAAATTCAGACTGGGAGGAGATGAGAGAAATCATTGCCTTTAAAAAGTGAAAGGCGCCTGTGAGTGAGTCAAAGCTGACCTGTAGTCAGTCACACATTCGTGGCTCCTTCTATCTCCTGCCCACACTCAACACTTCCTCCTCCAAATTTCCTAAACTGAGTCTAGATTTCTTCTTCTCATGTATCCCCACGGCATCTAGCATCTTGTTGAACACACATTAAAAACTCTCTAAAATAAATGTCTTTTTAAAGAGAAAGACAATGAGGATGGGAGATGGAATATGCGAAAGAGAAAGAAGGAAAGAAAAGAAAAAAATAATTCAGACCAACACATCTGCTATTCTCTCTCTACATAGTTGTGAAGAGCTGTCATTTTGCTTTTTCTCTAAGTAACAAAATCCCAATAATTTATGCAGTTAAGAGAAAAATCTATGTTCTTCTGGCAAAGGATCTCAAACCTATATTAAAATGTAGACTTATCAAAGTAAAAGCAATTAGCTTCTTGGCAGGTATGGAAACAATAATTGTGCATCTTAAGTATCCTTCTAACCTCTCTTTCCTCCTGTTTGGAATTTGCCCAATTTATAACTGACAGGTTACGCTTCATAAATATCGCTATCTTGGGCTTCCCTGGTGGCGCAGTGGTTGAGAGTCCGCCTGCCGATGCAGGGGACGCGGGTTCGCGCCCCGGTCCGGGAAGATCCCACATGCCGCGAAGTGGCTGGGCCCGTGAGCCGTGGCCGCTGAGCCTGCGCGTCCGGAGCCTGTGCTCTGCAACGGGAGAGGCCACAACAGTGAGAGGCCCTCGTACCGCAAAACAAACAAACAAAAAAACCAGGATGATCTGACAGTGAATTGGACAAACAAGAGACAACTATAGACTGAGTCATCAGGGCAGATTTTCTGATATTGTGCAATGTGAGCTGAGGCCTGAATAAAAGACACAGCATTTCAGGAGCCCGCGAAAGAGGATTCCAGATAGTGGGACCAGCAAGAACAAAACGCATGAGGTTGAAAGGATATTGGTATATCGGGGTAATAAGAGGGTACTGTGTGGTTGCAGCATAGTGAGGAAGGGAGAAAATGGCACAAGTTCGAAGGAGGCAGGGACCAAGCTTCCAGACCTTGTAGACCAAAGTATGGAATTTGCATTTTATTGAAAGTAAAATGAGAGGCCACTAGAGGGTTTTAGCACAGGGTTGACATCCAATTTTCATGTCAAGATTACTCTGTTCCCTCCATGGAGAAGGGGGAAGGCAGCATATCAGTTCTCCCATTGCTCCTATTTCAGAGGTAGGTTCTGGAAAAACATTATGAGTTTTGGAATAAAGTGACTTTTAATATCTGTTAATGATCATCAGGAAGTTTCTAGGTAGACCCTTGTTCTGTTGACATCTTAGCACCAAAGGTGTTGGCTGCAGAGTATCCCACATTCAACATCGGTAATCAAATGACTACCAAGCATTCCAAAGGTATACATGCAAGGAGACAGACCAGAGGGAAAAATCTTCTAGGATAAGAGGAAGTTCCATTACAACTGGGTAGACCAGTTTATTAGACAAGGAAATAATAAGGCTGAAACAATGCCTAAATTACAAATGCATTAACCAGGGCAATTTTGTCTCTATATGAAGAACACAGCATAGCTTTCCCAAGTCTGATTTACTCCCTTTCAGCTACTTTCAGCAACTAGGCACAATTCATTTTATTGGGCTTCGCTTTATTGGGCAGTTTTTGCAGATAATATCCTGTTACCAAATTGAAGGTTTGTGGCAACCCTGTATCAAGCAAGCACCATTTTCCCAAAAGCACTTGCTCACTCTGTGTGTCTGTGTCACATCTTGGTAGTTCTTAGAATATTTCAAACTTTTTCACTGTTATTATATTTGTTATGGTGATCTGTGATTAGTGATATTTGATGTTATTGTTGCAAAAAGATTGGGCTTCCCTGGTGGGGCAGTGGTTAAGAATCCGCCTGCCAATATAGGGCACATGAGTTCAAGCCCTGGTCTGGGAAGGTCCCACATGCCGCGGAGCAACTAAGCCCGCGAGCCACAACTACTGAGACTGCACGTCACAACTACTGAAGTCCACGCACCATGCTCTGCAATAAGAGAAGCCACCACAATGAAAAGCCCGTGCACCGCAACAAAGAGTAGCCCCCACTCGCCGCAACTAGAGAAATCCTGTGCGCAGCAATGAAGACCCAACGCTGCCAAAAATTAATTAATTAATTTTAAAAAAGATTATGACTGGCTAAAGGCTCAGATAATGATCAACACTTTTTAGCAATGAAGTATTTTTTAATTAAGGTATGTACATTGTTTTATAGACATAATGCTATTGCACACTTAATAGACTACACTATAGTGTAAACATAACTTTTAAGTGCATTGGGAAAAAAATATTCGTGTGACTCACTATATTGCAATATTTGCTTTATTGTGGTGGTCTGGAACCAAATCTACTGTATCTCCGAGGCATGCCTATATATATAGATCCCCTTTGTTCTTCAAGATTAAAGTCAGGTCTCACTTGCTACATGAAGGTTTCTCTTGTGTTTACAAAGATTATCATAGAGTGCAATATTGTATTATTAAAATGTGTGTAATAATTATTTTTATCTCACCACTAAATTAGAATTTCATTTAGAATAAGGTCTAAAAGATTAATAGGCAACCGAGGTGGAATTTGGTAAATATTTGATTGATCCATTTGATATGAGCTAGCTGGACATACAATCTTAAACAAATGTGACTCACATTTAACAAAATGTAAAATATTCCAGTTTTATGTCATTTATGTGCTGAATGTGTACTCCTGCTGAAAACTACAGCTGTTGCAGTAGCCCAGGAAGCAAAACAGAGAGTTTGGACAATTTATTTTTGTACAATATCTGTCCTTAGAAGGTACTGCTAACAAAAGCAGATAGTATTCAATAACAGAAGTGAGCCAGGTTGCATTCAATCTGTTCAAACCTGTTCAGAAAATTATATAATCCTAGTAGGTAATAAGTGGGAAATACTGACTGGCTGTATTTGGCAAGATTGAGCACAAGGAAGGAGAAGGTTCTGATTAGAAAAATATATCAGAGATACGTGAGTCCAAAAGCGAATGGGAGCAGGGGTAAATTAGGAAGAGCCGGGAAAAGTATGCTCTCTACCATCAACGGTTATTAAACTCAGCTCAATGGGACGTAGGTGGCCTCAAATGACTGTCTCGCTGGAGCTCATGGTAGATACTTAATGCTGTTTTTCTTGTTGTTGCCTAGCATTTAAGTTTCTACTTCCTATGAGCACCTTATCTCCCTGTTGTCAAAGCCCTCATTTGTGCAGCTTTGATGTAAGATAGTGCCAGCCCATAGGTACCAAAGGGGGTGATGTATCTCACTCCATTCCAGCATAGCCGGGAGATAGCACATGATTTAGGACTGGCCGCTGTGACGTTAAGTGGCAGCCGGAACCAGCCTCTTACTGCTGCATAAACCTTGTCCTACTTCCATCAACTAGCTTTCTAGAGCTCCCTTGGTCTTTGCCCATTTCCCAAATCAAATCCTCCAGGCTCTCATGAATTTTTAGAGCCTCCAACGCCCCTCTAATAAAATTTCTTTTTTTGCTTAGAATAGCCAGAATTTGGTTCTAACACTCAAAAGCCAGAAATGTGATTACCACTGACCCAGGAAATATTTAATCTTTTTTCCTTGGTGTCAAAACTCCCTCCAAGCTAACTCTGCTCAGTCCTGTTAACCCCTTCAGTGAAAGTGTCTGCTGGCTTCCCAAGGTGCACGGTCCCCCCAACCATAGCCCCAAGTACCAAGATGCCTTACACTTCTCTTCCGATTCAGAACCTCCCCTCAGGATACAAAACTTATTAAGAGAAATTTGAAGCCAAAGTTAGAGCAGCTATTCTTTTTTTTTTTTTTTGAGCAGCTATTCTTAAACTTAGTAGTCTTAGAATCTGATACTGTGTAGGTGAAAAGTGGGGTCTCAGAGACCACACTTACCAAAAAGTAAAGCATGGGAGAAGCCCGGGAATTTGCAATTTTTTTACAAGCTAAACAGAATCCTGTTAAACAGATCTAAGGAAGTAGGATTCTATTTAGTGAACACATCTGTGTCTATTTGGCTTTGAAAGAAAAGAGCCACATCTGGATGGTCCTGTGTCTCATCATGTACTTCATATTTCCTTCATATTTACCTCACTGACTGATTTTTTGAACAACATGTGATTTCTTTGACCTTCAGTGTTCAATTCGCTCTGATTTGTCTGTGCCTTAGTGTGAATTTCCTGTTACCATTTAAAGCTTATTTATTTATTTTGTTGAAGTGTCTAGCTTCTTATAATCAACTTTAGAGCATTTTGCAAAGGTCAGTCTAATCACTGCTCTACTGAGACAACTTAAATTCTCCTCAAAAGAATCCTTCCTCTTAGCTTGGGGATTGGTAAACATTTTTGTTAGCAACCAAGTGGCAAGGAGTCCTGTTTTAAGTTGAAAAATAAATATTTACTGCTTCCGTGTCTCAGAGAACACAGAAATGTGTTTCCTTTTACTCTATCAAAAATATTGACTACTGAGAAGGAAACATCTTCAGAGCAAATTGAAATTAAATTTTTCTCTTTTGAAAATAATTGTACATTTACTATTCTGAGTAGAACTTCTGTGTAGAAGGAAAAAAACCTCAAAACATTTGTTCTAAGATTCATATAGTTTTCATTATAGCTATATAATAACAATAATCCTGGCTGGAGCTTGAAAATATAAGTTTTAATCCCGAATCTAACTTTTTTACTCTTATAATTATAAATATAATTTAAATTATAATTTAATCCTTATAATTTAAGGATTCAATTTTTTCATCTGTTAAATGGGTATAAGTCTACCTGGCCTGATTATGTAAGACAAGATTAGATTTTGTAAACTATCAATATAAAAGCACTTCACAAACAGAAAATACTGATAAATACTATATAAATATGACATTCAGGGCTTCCCTGGTGGCGCAGTGGTTGAGAGTCCGCCTGCTGATGCACGGGACATGGGTTTGTGCCCCGGTCTGGGAAGATCCCACATGCCGCGGAGCGGCTAGGCCCGTGAGCCATGGCTGCTGAGCCTGTGCGTCTGGAGCCTGTACTCCGCAAGGGGAGAGGCCACAACAGTGAGAGGCCAGCGTACCGCAAAAAAAGAAAAAAAAATATGACATTCAATTTAAATAGTGTTAAGAGATAACAAGAAAAACAACTAGTTTATATAGTTTTATGTATTTGGCTTTATTCTAAGCTGTGTGTGTGTGTGTGTGTGTGTGTGTGTGTGTGTGTGTGTGTGTGTGTAGGGAGAGAGAGAAAAAGAAAGATTTATTAAATACCCCAAAACACTCTACGAAATTGATCTTTTTCAGATGAGGAAGCTGAGGCACAGAGAAGTTAAATAACCTGTCACAGATCCCATAAATTTTTTACAGGTATTTTGCAGACATGTGGCAAGAACAAAAGATGTTTTTAATGAACATACCAATATTCACAAATATTTTGGAATTGACCCTGCATCTTGATAGTGCCATGACATAAATATACATTTTTCTTTTTATGAAGCTCAAAAAAATGCATTTGATTTAGCTAAGTGGAGTTTGTACTATTCTCACTTCTCTTCCAAATCCTATGACTCTAAGATGATTGCCTGCCTTTACACAGATAGCAAAAATAGCCAACTGGAATGCCATGTAATTGCTGGAATTTTAATTGGCTGGGAAAGAGGAGCATAAAATAGTATTACAGTCAGAGCCAGCCTAGATTTAAAGTTAGTGACTATTTAAGTTTGTGATTTCTGAGGCTCCTTCCTCAGAATCCTTCACCAGAGAACTGCACCTACACCGTTTCTTACCTAATCTGAAATTCCCACCAATATCACTTCTATGTTATATCATTTTTTAATCAAATTTGTTTTGATAAATGACATAGAAATCACACTCATTGTGTAGCACCATGAATTATTGATTAATATTAACCATGAAATTACAGCAATGATTTTGTCCAATGATTCTGTGCTTACCAGATTAGGACATATCCTTAGCAGGGTTTTAAGAAAAAGGGTTAAAAATATAAAATTTGATTTATCAGTTTCATTTGCCTCTTAAAATTAGGAAAAGGCTGCCACTATTGTATTAATTCCAAGAACAGTGAAGTTCAGTGGGAGATCTTTGGAGTTCCCAGGGTGGATGCAGGAAATCTGGAATGGGGAGAGAAGAGAGCCCTACTCTGTCTCTCTTTACTGAAAGCCCATCCACAGTGACTGTGTTATATATTTCATAAGTTAATACTCACAGAAGCATGGAGAATCTGATGGCCCCAAGATCATGAGATTCAATCGGCCAGTGCAAAAGGGCAGCAGAACAGGAGCTGGGCAGTTACATGTCGGCGTACAAGCAAGAGATGTCAACCTCAGCCGGGCACCAAAATGAAGACCTCTGGGCCTTGACTCAGTGCAGAGAGTAGCGTCAGATTCTGGAAGAAGAGCCATCCTGGAATGGGATGTGTCAGGAAAGCCAAATCATTGCCAACTTTTGGCAGCTATATAGGAGGCATTTATTTTGTGCCAGATTCTTTGTCAAGGATCTCATGTTCCTAAGCTGTCTTTCAGTGTGGAAGTATTTTAGATGGAATAGCCCTTCTAATCTCCTTCTGCCCATTGGACAAGTATGACTTATAGGATTAGTAAGTTTGTAAGGAGGAAATAATCATGCTCAACCCAAAAAACATGGGGTCTCTGTCTCGCAGGTCTACCTACTTTTGGAGAGAGCTACTCTGATCTCAACTGCGTGGTTAAATGGTCTGTGCCTACAAAGCGGGGGTGGGTGGGTAGGGGCTAAGATCATTCTACTGAGTGGATACCTAAAAGTGTGAATTTATTTCCTGAGTGAAGTATTAGAAAGCCCATGGTGGCCACACATTGAGGTCATATCATCCAATTCAGCCTTTATCAGTAATAATACTAGCAGTTCATTTTCCATTTGTCTTTCATGTCTTATTTCTCAGTCGTTTCTATATTTAGAGATGAAAGGGATGTGATTTATGGACTCCCTACAGCCCTAATCCCTGTGTCAGTTCCTTTAACTCTTGCAATGTTATTGGTATTCGTGTTAGTTTTCGTTGTTGTTATAACAAATTACCAGAAACGCAGCACCTTTCAACAACAAAAAGTGATTAGCTCATCGTTTCTGTAGATCAGAAGCATAGCATGATGTGGCTGGATTTTCTGCTCAGCGTCTCAGTGGCTGAAATCAAAGTATTGACTGGGGCTACAGTCCTCAACTTGCACTCCAGGTCCTCTAGAAAGATAACTGATCATTGCCGGAACTCATTCCTTCTCTTGTTTTCCATGTGGCCCCTCCATCTTCAAGCCAGCAACAGCACATCAAACACTTCTCAGGCTTCAAATCCCTCTGACTCACTCTTTTGCCTTTTTCTTTTAAGGCTCCACGTGGGTACAGTGGCCCAACCTAGATGATTCAGGGTAATCTCCCAATCTTGAACTGAACATATCAGTCACCTTAATTATACCCACAAAGTCCCTTTTGTCATGTAAAAGGGTGTAACACCAGGGAGCAAAAATCATGAGGGCTACATTTCTGCTTACCACAGTTAGATGATAACTTTCCCATTTTAGAAACAAGAAAGTTGAGACTTAGAAAGGATGAAGAACTTGCCATAAATGACACAGATCATAAATGGCAAAGCTAGAATGAAAGGCCAAGTGTGTTTGTGTTAGGCTCAGTACTGCCCTTGACCCTGAAATACCTACATTCCTGCCCACTGTTCACCTTGGACAAATGATGCATAATCAAACACAACATTTTTCTCTATAACAGGGAAGAGGAAAACATGCTCAATGTACTTCCCTCTCTTTCCTTCATCTTGATTTTTCTGTTTTAACTCCCATTTGATAAACATTACCCCTTCCTCACAAATGAGAAATGTTTAGGGAGAGAAAAAGAAAGGGTTGATAATAAAGCAAGGAAATACAAGAGAGAGGTACAACAGAAAAAAGGGGTGGGGGAGAGAATGACAGGGAAAAGGGAAAAGAAAAAGTCAAAGACGGGGAGTGTACACACAGAGATGACACTGAAATACTCAGAATTCAATAAACGCACTATAATCTAGGATAATGGTTTATACACTGAGAGATCAGTTAAAAATTTTCCCCACTATTTTGTTTGTACTCCTAAGCAAAGCCTGCACATTCCTGATTAGGCCCCAAACAAAACACACACTCTAGCATTAAAGAGCTCAAGAGTCTTTAACTGCTTTATTATGGGAACAACTTGAGGCCTGCATTTCAGCTTGAGGTAGTGTCAACCCACTTTGCTTCTTGCCCTTGTCCTACTGAACTGTCCTCAATGCCAATCCCCCGTCCCAGGCAGAGTTCCCAAAAGGTCAGTTCCTTTCACCATTTACTATGTGGAAGACACTGTTCTGGTGCTAGGCACACAAAAATCTGAAAAGACATGGTCTTTATCTCTGTAGATTTTACAGCCTGGCCATTAAGGAGGACAGAAAATAAGTAGGTAATGTTAATGTAATGAGGTTAAAGGGAATAATAATTGACACCATAATTTTTTGCCTTCCACTCCGGTTTAAGATCATCACTCTCCCACTCTCAAAAAAAATCTCTCTAAGATGTGTACTGTGCTAATATATTGCCTACCCTCAAGGTTACCTAGGTATAATTCTAAATATCCCCAGTCCACTCATTTCTCTTTTCCCTGCAGGTGATTTTCCAGGTTTCTCTCTTCTTCGTGAACACCTTCCCTCCACTACCATCCACCTCCTTCTCTCAGGTGCTTAAATTTCCTCTACCCCAGGTAAAAAATTAATTGAATTTGTACACTTCTTTCTTTGCTTCCCTCTTAATGGAAGAAGTGTTGCTCGCTTTCAGATCAAGTCTAACTCTTCCTCCTGTTCTTTAGATTTATTGCTTTGTGCTCATCAGAAACTGTGATTCGTCAGTGATCTCTAGTCTCCTCTTTGTGCAACATACAAACACTGACAGGACCCGGCCTTCTTAAAGAAAAAAGCTTGCCCTTCATCCCATCTTAATCCTTAGTTAATTGCTTATCTCTGTTCTATATTTTACTATATACCTTCCTGAAGAAGTAGTATTGGCTATTATCATCACTAGGTCAACTTAAGTTTAATCTAGAACCCAAGAAAATGCAGCTAATAATACTTCACTGAAACACTCAGCAGGTGTGACTTTATGCCTAGACACACACACATGGAAAAAAGGTAACATTTCTTATTTTCTGTCAGTAAGAATAATACACCTGTCAGAGGGCCATCATCAAAAAGAACACAAACAACAAATGCTGGAGAGGATGTGGAGAAAAGGGAATCCTCTGCACTGTTGGTGGGAATGTAAATTTGTGCAGCCACTATGGAGAACAGTATGGAGGTTCCTCAAAATACTAAAAATAGAACCACCACATGACCCAGAAATTCCGTTCCTGGGCATATATCCAAAAAAAACCAAAAACGCTAATTCAAAAAGATACATGCACCCCGATATTCATAGCAGCATTATTTACAACTGCCAAGACATGGAAACAACCTGTGTCCATCAACAGATTAGTGGATAAAGAAGATGTGGTATTTTGTAATGGAATACTAATCGGCCATAAAAAATAATGAAATTTTGCCATTTGCAGCAACGTGGATGGACTTGTAGGACACTGTACTAAGTGAAATAAGTCAGAGAAAGACAAATACTGTTTATCACTTATGTGGAATCTAAAAAATACAACAAACTAGTGCATATAACAAAAAAGAAGCATATTCACAGATATAGAGAACTAACTAGTGGTTACCAGTGGGGAGGAGAAGGTACAAACTACTGGGTGTAAGGTAGCCTCAAGGATGAGTGCATACAATTCTAAGTCTCCAACTACCAGGATGTTGGGAAATCCAATCTTTGCTTTCCTAAGGGCTCCCTGATTCCCAGGGTCACAGTGAACTGAGGAAGTTTACGGTACCTGGGAAACAAGGGCTTTACTTGTGTAATCATCTCTTCACTACCAGTCGCTGGCCTCGCCTCCCACTACTTCCCTGCTCGCCCTTTTGCAGCAATCTTATCAGCTACTTGCTGTGATGCCGGTCACTGAGTCTAAACCTTCGCCAATCCTGTCTTCTCTACAGGAATTGCCCTTTTCTTCCTTGTTCACTTGGATCTCTCCTGTTTATTCTTCAGGACTGAGTTCAAGTTGTCCCTTCTTCCTTTCCTGAACACGCCCTAACCCCACAGAATGATTTATACACCCTCATATCATTGCCATTGTGTTCTGCACAAACTTTGTGTAATCATTACTAGATTCTGTGATAGAACAGAGAATATATCATGCTCCCAAGGAGTTTATAATCTAGAGAAGTATGTAAGGGGAAAAATAGGTGATTGCAATACCATATGCGATGTCTGGTAGGAGTAATTATAGAACTCAGGAAATTTTTTAAATAGTTAATATCTATTCAGTGTTTTGTGTCTCATATATTCCAAATACTTTATGTGTGTTATCTCATTTAATTCTCACCACAAAACTATGAAGAAAAAACTTGTACCCATTTTACAGGGGAGGACACTGAAGCACAAAGAGATTTAGTAATTTGTCCAAGGATTCACAGCCAACACGCAGACCTATGGGAGTCTGGCTTCAGAACATACTCTGTTAAACAATATACTAGATTATTTCATTATGTTTGATAGCACTTCCTCAATAGTTTGTATCAGCCAAGATATTGGAGCTGCAAAGAGATTATCTAGTCCAAGGCCAAGTGCAAATAGAAAAGATAGAATTTGAGGAGTGGTGAAAAATGAGCCTGCAAGGAGAAGGAGTGGTTGGATAATAAAGGGACAGGTGAATCCTACAAGAAGTTTGCGTTTCAGCATGATAGCAATGGGAAACCATTAGAAGGCTGTTGATATGGTGAACAAAAATGGGGCAAAAGAGGTAAAGTAGATGAATTTGAGGTAAAGTCAACTGCAGTTGGTGACATCGAATACTGAACATGAGAAAGAGAAAGGAGTCTACTAGGTTCTGACTCTGTTGAAAGGTGATGTCATTCTCCGAGATAGGAAACCTGAGAGGAGAAGCCCTTTTTTTCTTTTTTTGGCGGTACGCGGGCCTCTCACTGTTGTGGCCTCTCCCGTCGTGGAGCACAGGCTCCGGACGCGCAGGCTCAGTGGCCATGGCTCACGGGCCTATCTGCTCCGCGGCATGTGGGATCTTCCCGGACCGGGGCACGAACCCGTGTCCCCTACATCGGCAGGCGGACTCTCAACCACTGCGCCACCAGGGAAGCCCAAGAGAAGCCCATTTTTAAGAAGAGAACATAGTTTCCTTTTTTGACATGTCGAGCTTAGATGTGGTCATTCCAAATATCCAAAAATTTAGGAGAAAATCAGCATACAGATATGACTTATATTAACAAACTATCATTACATGGACTATAATTGATTCTACACAATTGTGTGATGCCGGCTGGGGATGAGAAAGTCCTTGGACAGAACCCTGAGGAACACCAACTTCTAAAGGATGGGAAGAGAAAGAGACCCTGCAGTAGAGACTGAGCAGTGGCCAAACAGGGAAAACAAGAGATTCTTGTGTTAGGGGAATAACCTCAAGGAAGCCAGAGAAAGAGTGTTTCAAGAAAGGAGTGGTGACCAAAGAATCTAATGGTGAAATAAAGTCACGTTAAAGTCTAAAAAGTGTTCATTGATTTGGACAAGACAGGCATAGATTTAGTGAAACCAGTGAAGAGGAGTAACGTTCTCCACCCAGATCCCCTTCCAAGGCCAAAACATCCATCCCCGCCTGCTCCGAATATCTCTGGTTATCAGTTCTCAGTGGTGCCCCTCAGTGGCAATTGCACTCAGCCACAGGGAACTGCCCTTCCGAGAATTATGTGCTCCCACAAGGGTGGACCGTAACCAGTAGTCACTGGCCTGGGCTGCCTGTGTGTGGCGGTGCCCTGCGGCTGAGGACAGCTGCCTATGGGAATGGCGACTCTTGGCTGAGGATGGAGTAACTGGCCCTACAGAAGCGATCTGGGTGGAGCCACAATATCTGCTACATCTCTTCTCTGAGGGCCTCACAACCACTTGCTTCTTAGCCAATTTCTCCCCATCAGGGAAAGGGTTGGCCAGGCTTCTGGTTGGCCTGGCTTTCTGGGGAAAATTGTGAGAGAAGGGTTGGTAGAATGAACTACAGCCCCCGTTGCCACGCCTGATCTCAGAACTACAACTGATACTCACCATCTCTCTCCTCCACCACCCATTCTAGACTCCCCTCAGCCAACACCTCTGCTGGTCCAGGCATTTTACCTCCTTGGATGACCTACACCGTCATTCCTGAAGGGTCGGAGCCCCTGGTGACTGTGCCATTTCCAGGCTGCATCTGCTTCTACACACACCATTTAAACCAGGCATGGCGGTGGCCCCGACAACCCAGTGGATCACCTGAGGACCAAACATGTTTATCCCTCCCCACACTGGGTAGCAGCTGCCCTTGCCCTGCCTCCTCCTGAAGATGGGCTCCATCACTGCTGCTGGGATGGCGGCTCCTCTTCTTCGTGCTGGCCTGGTGGCATGAGGATCCTGGAAGACTAGGTGGCAGCAGGAGTCTAAATGTCAGTGCTACTGTTACGGGGAGCCAGAGTCTCTAGATCTGTGGAATCTACAACGGTACGGGTGGAAAAAACAAATTCCCTCCAGGAAACAAGGTCAACCAGAATCCTGGCAAAGCCTTTCCCTGATCGGGAGAAACTGGCTAAGAAGCAAGTGATTGTGAGGCCCTCAGAGCAGAGATGTAGCAGATATTGTGGCTCCACCCAGATCCCTTCTGTAGGGCCAGTTACTCCATCCTCAGCCAAGAGTCGCCGTCCCCACAGGCAGTTGTCCTCAGTTGCAGGGCACTGCCATGCGCAGGCAGCCCAGGCCAGTGACTGTCTGATGTGGGGGTTAAAGGCCCAGCCCCCTTGTTTCAGTTGGAAGGATTCCTGTGTTCCCCTCAGGATCAACTGGGGTCTCAGCAGGAACTACTCTGTAGGTCACTTTCTCCAGCTGCTTAATCCTGCCCCTTCACTTCCTTACTATTGTATCTCCTGACAGAATGTCCTCAAACCCCTTTAGTCCAGAATTCTCTGATCCCAGACTCTGTTTCCAGAGACCTATTGTGAGGCCTGGGTCCGAAGGCAGGCTGCTGTAGGAGGCGAAGCGGGAGAGGCCGAAGCACAGACAGTACCGGGGCAGCACTTTCAATCAAGAGGAAAGAAACATGGTGGTAGCTCCAAGAAACTGGTGGGGTTGAGAGTTTTTCTTTTGATGTTACTGGCTATTTGTTTAAGACAGGAAAGACTTAAGTATCCTTCATTGTTGACAGAACAGAGAGGAAGAGGACGAATATATAATAAGAGATGAGGAAAATCAACAGAATGAATTTGTGGAGGTGAAAGGAAGGCTGGGTATCAAAGGCTTAAGTGGCAAGTTAAGAGTTAACCTGGAGGGCCTGAACCAAGATGGTGGAGGATAAGGACGTGCTCTCACTCCCTCTTGTGAGAACACCAGAATCACAACTAGCTGCTGGACAATCATTGACAGGAAGACACTGGAACTCACCAAAAAACATACCTCACATCCAAAGACAAAGGAGAAGCCACAATGAGATGGTAGGAGGGGCACAATCACAGTAAAATCAAATCCCAAGACTGGTGGGTGGGTGACTCACAGACTGGAGAACACTTACACCACAGAAGTCCACCAACTGGAGGGAAGGTTCTGAGCCCCACATCAGGCTTCCCAACCTGGGGGTCTGGCAACGGGAGGAGGAATTCCTAGAGAATCAGACTTTGGAGGCTAGTGGGATTTGATTGCAGGACTTCAACAGGACTGGGGGAACCAGAGACTCCACTCTTGGAGGGCACACAGAAAGTAGTGTGCACATCGGGACCCAGGGGAAGGAGCAGTGACCCCAGGGGAGACTGAACTAGACCTACCTGCTAGTGTTGGAGGGTCTCCTGCAGAGGCAGGGGGTGGCTGTTGCTCACCGTGGGGACAAGGACACTTGCAGCAGAAGTTCTGGGAAGTACTTCTTGGTGTGAGCCCTACCAGAGTCTGTCATTAACCCCACCAAAGAGCCCAGGTAGGCTCCAGTGTTGGGTTGCCTCAGGCCAAACAACCAACAGGGAAGGAACCCAGCCCCACCCATCAGCAGTCAAGCGGATTAAACTTTTACTGAGCTCTGCCCACCAGAGAAACAGTCAGCTCTACCCACCACCAGTCCCTCCCATCAGGAAAACTTACACAAGCCTCTTAGATAGCCTCATCCACCAGAGGGCAGACAGCAGAAGCAAGAAGAACTACAATCCTGTAGCCTGTGGAACAAAAACCACATTCACAGAAAGACAGACAAGATGAAAAGGCAGAGGGCTATGTACCAGATGAAGGAACAAGATAAATCCCCAGAAAAACAACTAAATGAAGTGGAGATAGGCAACCTTCCAGAAAAAGAATTCAGAATAATGATAGTGAAGATGATCCAGGATGTCAGAAAAAGAATGGAGGCAAAGATTGAGAAGATGCAAGAAATGTTTAACAAAGACCTAGAAGAATTAAAGAACAAACAAACAGAGATGAACAATGCAGTAACTGAAATGAAAATGACACTAGAAGGAATCAATAGCAGAATAGCTGAGGCAGAAAAATGGGTAAGTGACCTGGAAGACAGAATGGTAGAATTCACTGCTGTGGAACAGAAGAAAGAAAAAATACTGAAAAGAAATGAAGACAGCCTAAGAGACCTCTGAGACAATATTAAATGCAATAACATTCGGATTTTTGGGGTCCCAGAAGGAGAAGAGAGAGAGAGGACCAGAGAAAATATTTGAAGAGATCATAGTCGAAAACTTCCCTAACATGGGAAAGGAAATAGCCACCCAAGTCTAGGAAGCGCACAGAGCCCCATACAAGATAAACCCAAGGAGAAACATGCCGAGACACATAGTTATCAAATTGGCAAAAATTAAAGACAAAGAAAAGTTATTGAAAGCAACAAGGGAAAAATGACAAATAACATAAAAGAGAACTCACATAAGAATAAGAGATGATTTCTCAACAGAAACTCTACAAGCCAGAATGGAGTGGCATGATATACTTAAAGTGATGAAAAGGCAGAACCTACAACCAAGGTTACCCTACCTGGCAAGGATCTCATTCATATTCGATGGAGAAATCAAAAGCTTTAGAGACAAGCAAAAGCTAAGAGAATTCAGCAGCACCAAACCAGCTCTACAACAAATGCTAAAGGAACTTCTGTAAGGGGAAAACACAAGAGAAGAAAAGGACCTACAAAAACGAACCCAAAACACTTAAGATAATGGTCATAGGAACACACATATCGATAATTTCCTTAAACGTGAATGGATTAAATGTTCCAACCAAAAGACACAGGCTTGCTGAATGGACAAGACCCATATATATGTTGTCTACAAGAGACCCACTTCAGACCTAGGGACACATACTGACTGAAGTGAGGGTATGGAAAAAGATATTCCATGCAAATGGAAATCAGAAGAAAGCTGGGGTAGCACTACTCATATCAGTTAAAATAGACTTTAAAATAAAAAATGTTACAAGAGACAAGGAAGGACACTACATAATGATCAAGGGATCAATCCAAAAAGAAGATATAACAATTATAAATATATATGCACCCAACATAGGAGCACCTTAATACATAAGGCAACTGCTAACAGCTCTAAAAGAGGAAATCAACAGTAACACAATAATAGTGGGGGACTTTAACACCTCACTTACACCAATGGACAGATCATCCAAAATGAAAATAAATAAGGAAACAGAAGCTTTAAATGACACAACAGACCAGATAGATTTCATTGATATTTATAGGACATTCCATCCAGAAACAGGAGATTACACTTTTGTCTCAAGTGTGCATGGAACATTCTCCAGGATAGATCACATCTTGGGTCACAGATCAAGCCTCAGTAAATTTAAGAAAATTGAAATCATATCAAGCATCTTTTTTGATCACAACGCTATGAGATTAGAAATCAATTACAGGCAGAAGAACGTAAAAAACACAAACACATGGAGGCTAAACAATACGATACTAAAAAACCAAGAGATCACTGAAGAAATCAAGGAGGAAATCAAAAAATACCTAGAGGCAAATGACAATGAGAACACGATGATCCAAAACCTATGGGATGCAGCAAAAGCAGTTCTAAGAGGGAAATTTATAGCTATACAAGCCTACCTCAAGAAACAAGAAAAATCTCAAATTAACAATCTAACCTTACACCTAAAGGAACTAGAGAAAGAAGAACAAACAAAACCCAAAGTTAGCAGAAGGAAAGAAATCATAAAGATCAGAGAAGAAATAAATGAAAGAGAAATAAAGAAAACAAGAGCAAAGGTCAATAAAACTAAAAGCTGGTTCTTTGAGAAGATAAACAAAATTGATAAACCATTAGCCAGACTCATCAAGAAAAAGAGGGAGAGGCCTCAAATCCATAAAATTAGAAATGAAAAAGGAGAAATTACAACAGACACCACAGAAATGCAAAGCATCCTAAGAGACTGCTACAAGCAATTCTATGCCAATAAAATGGACAAACTGGAAGAAATGGACAAATTCTCAGAAAGGTATAACCTTCCAAGACTGAACCACAAAGAAATAGAAAATATGAACAGACCAATCACAAGTAATGACATTGAAACTGTGATTAAAAATATTCCAACAAAGTCCAGGACCAGATGGCTTCACAGGTGAATTCTATCAAATATTTAGAGAAGAGCTAACACCCATCCTTCTCAAACTCTTCCAAAAAATTGCAGAGGAAGGAACCTCCAAAACTCATTCTATGAGGCCACCATCACCCTGATACCTAAACCAGACAAAGATACTACAAAAAAAGAAAATTACAGAGCAATATCACTGATGAATATAGATGCAAAAATCCTCAACATAATACTAGCAAACAGAATCCAACAACACATTAAAAGGATCATACACCATGATCAAGTGGGATTTATCCCAGAGATGCAAGGATTCTTCAATATATGCAATTAAATCAATGTGATGCAGCATATTACAAATGGAAGAAGAAAAACCACACGATCATCTCAATAGATGCAGAAAAAGCTTTTGACGAAATTCAACATCCATTTATGATAAAAACTCTCCAGAAAGTGGGCATAGAGGGAACGTACCTCAACATAATAAAGGCCATATACGACAAACCCAAAGCAAACATCATTCTCAATGGTGAAAAACTGAAAGCATTTCCTCTATGATCAGGAACAAGACAAGGATGTCCAATCTCACCATGTTTATTCAACATAGTTTTGGAAGTCCTAGCCATGGCAATCAGAGAAGAAAAAGAAATAAAAGGAATACAAATTGGAAAAGAAGAAGTAAAACTGTCACTGTTTGCCGATGACATGATACTATACATAGAGAATCCTAAAGATGCCACCAGAAAACTATTAGAGCTAATCAATAAATTCGGTAAAGTTGCAGGATACAAAATTAATGCACAGAAATCTCTTGCATTCCTATACACTAATGATGAAAAATCTGAAAGAGAAATAAAGGAAACACTCCCATTTACCATTGCAACAAAAAGAATAAAATACCTAGGAATAAACCTACTTAGGGAGACAAAAGACCTGTATGCAGAAAACTATAAGATACTGATGAAAGAAATTAAAGATGATACCAACAGATGGAGAGATATACCATGTTCTTGGATTGGAAGAATCAATATTGTAAAAATGACTCTACTACCCTAAGTAATCTAGAGGTTCAATGCAATCCATTTCAAATTACCAATGGCATTTTTTACAGAACTAGAACAAAAAATCTTAAAATTTGTATGGAGACACGAAAGACCCCAAATAGCCAAAGCAGTCTTGAGGGAATAAAACGGAGCTGGAGGAATCAGACTCCCTGACTTCAGACTATACTACAAAGCTACAGTAATCAAGGCAATATGGTACTGGCACAAAAACAGAAACACAGATCAGTGGAACAATGTAGAAAGCCCAGAGATAAACCCATGCACCTAATTTATGCCAAAGTAGGTAAGGATATACAGTGGAGAAAAGACAGTCACTTCAATAAGTGGTGCTGGGAAAACTGGACAGCTACATGTAAAAGAATGAAATTAGAACACTCCCTAACACCATACTCAAAAATAAACTCAAAATGTATTAGAGACCTAAATGTAGGACCAGACACTATAAAACTCTTAGAGGAAAACATAGGAAGAACACTCTTTGACATAAATCACAGGAAGATCTTTTTTGGTCCACTTCTTAGAGTAATGGAAATAAAAACAAAAATAAACAAATGGGACCTAATGAAACTTCAAAGCTTTTGCACAGCAAAGGAAACCATAAACAAGATGAAA
Organism: Phocoena sinus; assembly: GCF_008692025.1. Classification (NCBI taxonomy): domain Eukaryota; kingdom Metazoa; phylum Chordata; class Mammalia; order Artiodactyla; family Phocoenidae; genus Phocoena; species Phocoena sinus. The sequence continues at coordinate 83,862,788 of NC_045771.1, forward strand.
AGACAGCCCTCAGAATGGGAGAAAATATTTGCAAATGAATCAATGGACAAAGGATTCATCTCCAAAATATATAAACAGCTCATGCAGCTCAATATTAAAAAAACAAACAACCCAATCCAAAAATGGGCAGAAGACCCAAATAGACATTTCTCCAAAGAAGACATACAAATGGCCAAGAAGCACATGAAAAGCTGCTCAACATCACTATTATTAGAGAAATGCAAGTCAAAACTACAATGAGGTATCACCTCATACCAGTTAGAATGGGCATCATCAGAAAATCTACAAACAAGAAATGCTGGAGAGGGTGTGGAGAAAAGGGAACCCTCTTGCACTGTTTGTGGGAATGTAAATTGATACAGCCACTATGGAGAACAGTATGGAGGTTCCTTAAAAAACTAAAAATAGAATTACCATATGATCCAGCCATCCCACTACTGGGCATATACCCAGAGAAAACCATAATTCAAAAAGACACATGCACCCCAATGTTCATTGCAGCACTATTTACAGTAGCAGGTCATGGAAGCAACCTAAATGCCCATGGACAGATGCATGGATAAAGAAGATGCGGTACATGTATACAATGGAATATTACTCAGCCATAAAAAGGAACAAAATTGGGTCATTTTTTGAGAGGTGGATGGATCTGGAGACTGTCTTCCAGAGTGAAGTAAGTCAGAAAGAGAAAAACAAATATCGTATATTAATGCATGTATTTGGAACCTAGAAAAATGGTACAGATGAACCGGTTTGCAGGGCAGAAATTGAGACACAGATGTAGAGAACAAACGTATGGACACCAAGCAGGGAAAGCGGCAGGGGGTGGGTGGGTGGGGCTGTGCTGAATTCGGTGATTGGATTGACATGTATATACTGATGTGTATAAAATTGATGAGTAATAAGAACCTGCTGTATAAAAAAATTTTTTTTCCAATGAAAAAATAAAAATTAATCTTCTTTTACTGTACAGTATGACTTATAAATCTGACTTAAGATTTTGCAAATAGTCACTCATTTCAACACTATTTTTGACTAATTCATTCTTTTCCCACTTATACAAATTGCTACTTTTATCACAAAATAAATCTTCATATATTCATAAGCCTGGTTTTAGACTCCTATTTCATAACTTTATTCCTCATCTAATATTAAATTGATACAATTACTGTAGTTTATACAACATTTTGATAAATGGTAGGACAAACCTTCCTCCTCAGTGCCCACCTTTTCAAATATTTCAAAATTTATTTCATATATATCACAAGCTTTAATTTGCTTTTTATGTTTATTTCCAGGATATTTTATCTTTTTGTTGCTAGTCAGAATTTTTACATTGTATTTTCAAATTTGTGTTTACTGAGGTGAGGAATGTTACAGATTTTATTGTATTGATATTTTATTAATTCCTTTATGGAATTTTTATGAGTTTTTGCATTTCATTTTCTTTAGGGTTCTTTTCAGATAGCAATTTTTCTTTTTTCAACAATTTATATCTAATTTATTTCTTGTTAACCTTATTAGCTAGAACCTACCATACTATCCTCTGAGATTAACAATTGAGTGCAGGAGGATTTGGGAGTAGTGCTCTTAGAGTCAATACCTGTGAGAGGGAATAGAAGGAAACGAGATTGGGCAGATAATAGAGAAGGTGGATTGTTATGCAATCAAAATATTCCTTTGTAACCCACATGGGGCTCTAAAGCTTACAAGATCCTTCAGAGTTTTGGCAGGGACCCCGGATGTCCAGTCACTGGTTGCTGGCTGTTCCTGAAGGGGGCAGGGGCTTAGGCCAGGTGACTCACATCAAATGATGCAGTTCCTGAAGGGAGCTGAGGGCTGTTGACCAGGCGGTGCTTCCGGCACCCTCACCAGCAGCGAGGAAGTAAGTGTACCTGTCCTGAAGGGGGATCTGGGTAGCATGTTACAGAATTCACTACACAACTTCCATGAAGGACGAGGACGTTTTTGCGTATATGAATCCCCCAATCTCTACTTTTCCATTTAGGGCATATACTGCAGAATTTTTGTTTTGGTCTTTTATAGAGAGATTTTTAGTTTTGTCGTGCGGCTTTTATTTCAAGAATTGCAAGATTTATGTTCTTGTCTGCCATCATATTCCACATTATTTTAGCATTAATTCTGTGTTTCAATGGATTACATATTCAAAACTGGTCTTTTACACAGTGACTTCTGATTAATGAGTTTATATATATATGCATGTATGTACTTAGAAGGACATGAATTTATTCTTGGGCACTTGCTCATTGGAGAATGTCTTTCTGATGTCTTAAATTATTATTATATTTTTGTGAAACAAACTTTTTTCTCACAACTCAGCAGATATCACTTCGTTGATTTCTGGTATGAAACGCTGCTGAGAAGATCTCTGAGGCCAGGGGAGTCAAGAAAATGTGCAAGTAATCAATTTTTCTAAATCCAGTATTTTACTATTTAAATGCTAAATCTTTTATGTTTATAAAACAGAAGGTTCATTACCATTTTTGAGTGTATTTGAGTTTTGAATAAAAAATATATGTTCCCTTTTTTCCCTTTCCTTCCTCACTCCTACTTTACCAGTTGAATGTATATCAGATGTTCCCACTTTGCTACTTTACTGCATTTCTCTTCCTATTCATTTTTTAATTTTATAAGATGTGCTTATAAGCATGCATATTACACTGCAATTTTTTGTTCATTCAATAATATATCTTAGGCACTCTTTATTTACAATATACTTTTTTTTACATAAAGAGGTTTTAATTTTTTCAAATTAAATTATGTTTAATTTAATCTTGGTTTGTTATCTGTATGAGTTCTTCTATTTAAGCTTTTCTAAATGTGTAAATGGAACCTAAAATGTATCTAGATATTGCAGCAATGTGGGTGTAGGGCGCGGCCGGATAGCCATTACGCATGCACTAAGTATGCCGCTAGGGCGTATGCACCTAATATGCTAATCAGGTTTTGAAGCAGTGGCCTATCCAAAGTCCGGCTTGCGAAATGCGATAACCATACGGACGAATCAGGGACTTACACGAGTCCTTAAGCCCTTATATAAGCAGACAGGCTCGAGCGTACGGGGTCTTCCTTCCATCCGCCCGAAACCAAGCTGTACTCCAATAAAGTGTGATGCGAGAAGAATCTAGCGTGTGGTGATTCGTCATTCTGCTGGTCAGAAGCGGCTCGCCGCAAGTGGTGCCGAAACCCGGGAACCTGCGCGCCCCGCATGGAGGACCGATTCAGAACTCGACACACGGAGTGAACCGCCGTTAAGTAGTCCAGTTTAGGTATGTTTTTTGCTGCAATAGAGCCCGAGATTTTATTTTCGCTTTCGTTCTCTTCGTAGCTGTCGCACTTTTTGTCTGCGTGTGGCTACGGTGCCATCAGCCCGACCGAGTGTGTCTCCCCTGGCCATTAGATAGGTCAGAGATCTTCCCGCTTTAGCAAGTTGTTCATATATGAGAGTGAACTATGGGGAATAGTTCATCCGCGGAACCAACCGTTGGATTCCATGAGCCCATCCAAGCCCTTCTGAACGATCGAGGACTTAAGATTTCACATAAAACTATTAGTAAACTGTTGCAGGATATTGATGGTGCCGCCCCATGGTTTGCGGTGTCTGGAAGCCTGACTGTTCCATCTTGGGAAAAACTGGGGAAGGACTTGGCTGATCGTCACAAAATGGGGGAGCTCTCTCGAGGCACGTTTCCGTTATGGAGAATGATACATTCGTGCTTAAGAGAAGGGAAATGCGAAGATATTGTACAGATGGGCCGTAAAGCTCTTAGCATACATCAAGATAGTGCGTCAGAAAGTGAAAATATAGGGACTACGGTAGATAGGCCTAAGAATCCTAGGAAAAGGAGAGAAAAACAAATAGAAAAATCGGATGCAACGCCAGGATTGTATCCACTTTTAGATGAATTTAAAGCGCTTTATTTGTCTCAAGATGAGTTGAATCCCAAGGAGGAGGCGGATCTGGAAGAAGCAGCTGCCGAATATGAAAGAGGACGATATGGCAGTTCCCCATGTGCTCGTCCGCCATTTTGTGCCTCTGCGGGTGCTCGACCGCCATTTTGTGCTTCTGCTAAATCAAAAGCTTTAACATGTACTCAGACTTCCGCTTTTATTGCTAGCGCCCCCCCTGGCGCTGCGGTTCGGGAACCGCCAAAGTGTACATTCATACCCAGAGAAGTCTGGTCTCAGGATCAAGATCCGATTTGGGTCCCGACAAGGTTAACAAGAGTCGTGGAAGATAATCCCAAGAACGATGTGGAGCGCTCAAGGAGTGACACTGGACTGGATACTGTTGATGAGCTTCCCCCTGCTCAAGGCGGAGATCAAGACGTTTTGGGGAATTAGCCGAACCTGGCCAGTCCCCATCCCCGTTCATTCTCAAAGTACCATTCTCCCAGTATTGTATTCCACTAGCTGTGAGATGAATACGGCTTGTGCTAGGCCACTAAGCACAGATTGGATGCTCTGAATAAGAGCAAGCAGATTGGAGAATTCCTAAAGGGAAATTGGTCCCGCGAGGCGGAGAAGATGATATTTAAGCAGAAGTTGAATATCCTGCAGCTGAATGCAACCAGAGTGGATCCAGTGACTCTTGGAGAATTTACCGCATGGCTAGCTAGAGCATTTTCCTTTTTTAAGGAATGGGTGGGTGTGGGACTGTTCGCAGCCTGCTGTTTGTTTGGGATAGTGTTGTGTCTCTGGTTGGTCTGTCGTATTCGCATTCGAACCCGGCGAGATAGGATAATGCTCACTCAGGCGCTTGTGGCCATCAGTGAAGGCGAGTCCCCCGCAGCCTGGCTCTCCACCCTAAAAAACATATGATCGCCCTTGCACAGAGGGGCCTTGCCGCCATTGCACCTCTATAGGGGATCGGCCCTAGGGGCTGCCTCTGCACGGAGAGGTCTCGTTACCATTGCACCTCCATGAGGAGCCCATGCCACGTGAAGACAGCCCTTGCACCCTGCAGTTCGATTGCGAGCATTGCACGCAGGAGGGTGTCTGCGAATGCAAGCGGAAACTACCGGTACACCGTGTACATACCCCGGTATGAGCACTGGTACAGGTCAATGTCCGCTGCAATGGTCGAAAAGAAAAAAGGGGGAGATGTAGGGCGCGGCCGGATAGCCATTACGCATGCACTAAGTATGCCGCTAGGGCGTATGCACCTAATATGCTAATCAGGTTTTGAAGCAGTGGCCTATCCAAAGTCCGGCTTGCGAAATGCGATAACCATACGGACGAATCAGGGACTTACACGAGTCCTTAAGCCCTTATATAAGCAGACAGGCTCGAGCGTACGGGGTCTTCCTTCCATCCGCCCGAAACCAAGCTGTACTCCAATAAAGTGTGATGCGAGAAGAATCTAGCGTGTGGTGATTCGTCATTCTGCTGGTCAGAAGCGGCTCGCCGCATGTGGGGTATTTAATCTACAGAGAGCAAAAAAGATTACTTTTTCATCTCCCTAAAATAAGGATTCAAGAGGAAATTGAAAAGTGTTTAAAGTCTGCTTCTGTGCTAATGTGATTATCTGATTATCTTGAGCCACCCAAAATCTGTGACAGCTTCAACATCCCTGTTTAGTGTCATTTTGTAAAACTGAATCTTTTATACCAAGGATATTCTCTGTTTCAGTGCCTGATTTTACAGTGGCATCTGTACAAATGCAGACCTGGCAGAAGGCATTCAAGTTAACTACAGTCTTAATAACTTGCGTCTTTCCCTTCTCTGAACTCTAATTTTTAACACAATGCTTCTTGCTTTAGCTACTGCTTTCCCCTACGGTTATACTTTTAACATTCATTTATTTCTCTGTCCCTAAAGGTTTCTTTTTTCCTTCTTATTTTTATCATTGCATATAAGTGCATTCAGCTGCCTGGTGAGTGTGAGACTTACCTTTGTATAATTAGAACAGATTTTAGTGTTTTTTTTTCTCCCTAGCATTTTCATTTGAAGCATGCCTTATTCTCTGTAAGCCTCTATTTTGCCAACACATATTTGTGGCTCTCCTCATGACCTCTTTGCTTTTGCTTCCAAAGCCTGTTCTTTCTATCGATCACTTGCACATATAAGGATAGTTTTCAGATGTCAATGTGGGATTCTACATTCGGGTGCATTGCCAAAACAGCAATGATCTTCTCTGCATTGAGCAGTCTGGTCTCATCTGATCACCTAAATCTTCAAATTTTTTTCTCTTTTAGGTGTCTTACTTTTTTCCTTTTCCTAGGCCCTCAGACCCTACTAACCTTTCAAATTCTGAATATGTTCAGAGATTAACTGACTTCCACGGTTTGGGAAAAACTACTATTAAAATTTACCTGCAGACTTATATACACTACCAAATGTAAAATGGATAGCTAGTGGGAAGCAGCTGCATAGCACGGGGAGATCAGCTCAGTGCTTTGTGACCACCTAGAGGGGTGGGATAGGGAGGGTGTGAGGGAGACACAAGAGGGAGGAGATATGGGGATATATGTATATGTATAGCTGAGTCACTTTGTTATGAAGCAGGAACTAACACACCATTGTAAAGCAATTATACTCTAATAAAAGTTGTTAAAAAAAAAAAAACTTACCTGACATTTGCGCTACCTTACATGTTGGGAGTTAGCACTATTTCCCCTCGTCTACTTCCCAACCCCGCCCCTCTCCACGGCAGCCCCGGGCTGTCCCCATCCAGTGTAACAGCTAGATGCCTGGGAACTACCTGGGCCAGATTCTCTTCCAGGAGGTTCCAATTTAGGTTCCACTAATCAGAAGCACCTGCTTGAGGTTTGAAAAAGCCGCGGACGCCATTGTCTCGTTCTTCGGGCAGCGGGAGGCGGAGGTACGAGTTTCAGCAGAGAAATTGCCGCAGCCTCTGGCCATTTTCCCGTGACTCTGCTGCCTCAGTTTGCACAGTACGGTGTCGCCCAGCGGTTTGCAATGTGTCAGCGTCACCCGGGAACCTGAAACAGTGCAAATTCTTGGACTTACTCCAGACCTACCCGCTCAGAAGCTCTGGAGGTAAGTGTTTTCCTGAGTCTCCTGGCTGATTGTGTAAACCAGAGTTGAGAACCGCTGAAGCCTGTTTTAATACAACAGATCACGGTGTCGTTTTCAAAGTGCGTTTGTTTTCAGAATTACCAGGAATGATTCTGAAAACTACAGATTTTTGGGTCCCATCAGTATCTCCCTATAAATAAGACTCTCCAGGAAAAGGGCCCAATGAATCTGTAGTCTTACAAGTGTCCCAGGTGATTCTGCTTTTGTGGGAATTTGGTCAAGTATTGCTTCTGTGGTTTCCCTACTTTCTTGTTTAAACAGCATTCCCTTTTTGTTATAGTTGCAAAGGAAGGGAAAAACAGTTATATTTTAATGAAAAAGCTATGAGTTGTTTGGAAAGTGTGCTCACTCACTTGTTTGGAAAGGAAAAACACCCCTTTTTAAAACTTTTGCATCCTAGGTTCTATATTTCTTAGAATGACTAACTAACCAAAGATATCTTCTTCACAATCACTGTTGAAATTGCAGACACCCAGGCTTCATTTAGACTTAATTGAATCTCTGAATGCAGGGCACGTTCAGCAAACACCAGCACCCTGAAATTTTAAGAGCCACCAAGCAATTTTTCCCCTAGTTTATACTAGACCACACGAGAAAGTAACTCCAGATGTGCTATGTATACTACAAGCAAATATGAGAAAAGGATACCTACAAAGAGTCCTGTTATTAGGTCTGGGCTTCAGTTTCTTCATGGGTTGATGAGGGTGTGGAAACAGATTCTCTAATTTCTCTTTCTCTTCTAAAGTGCTGTGATGAAATTGTGTATTTATCAACCTATACACATAGACACTTCCAAGAACCATAGATAATGTTACATGGTTTTCCTTGGGCCTCCTGCTTGACCACATCATTTACTGCATTAGCTAGAGGCAAATGTCTCAACTTCATCACCCCTTTTGGTGCAAAACAAAGGGGAAAGAGAGAAGAGTGCTATAAATATTTCATTCATACTTTGATCCATTTCTTACAAATTTGTTACTCCTTTTTTTCTAAAAATATTCGAAATGATGATCACATTCTTGAACAGTCTTACAAGATGACTGATTTAGATTTTACTTCCAAATGAAAACATTAAATTCTTAAAACATCAGGAAGTCAATAATTGGGACTTCCCTGGTGGTCCAGTGGTTAAGACGCCTCGCTTCCACTGCAGGGGACGCTGCTTCCATCCCTGGTCAGGGAACTCAGATCCCACATGCCTCATGGCGTGGCAAAAACTGAAAAAAAAAAAAAATCCAAAAACATTCAATTTTAACTTAATGTCTACTTTTAATCAAATATTCTTTTTTGTAAAACTACAGTCTATATATATTTTTAAATTTTATTGAAGTATAGTTGGTGTACAGTGTTGTGTTAATTTCTGTTGTACAGCAAAGTGATTATTATACACATATATATATATACACATTATTTTTCATATACTTTTCCAGTATGGTTTATCACAGGATACTGAATATAGTTCCCTGTGATGTACAGTAGGAGCTTGCCATTTATCCATCCTATATACAACAGTTTGCATCGGCTAATCCCAAACTCCCAGACTTTCCCTCCCCCACCCCACCTTGGCAACACCAAGTCTGTTCTCTATGTCTCTGAGTCTGTTTCTATTTCATAGATATGTTCATTTGTGTCATATTTTAGATTCCACATATAAGTGATATCATATGGTTTTTGTGCTTCTCTTTCTTACTTTGCTTAGTTGCTGCAAATAGCATTATTTCATTCATTTTAATGGCTAAGTAGTATTCCATTGTATATATGTGCCACATCTTCTTTATGAATTCCTCTGTTGATGGACATTTAGGTTGCTTCCATGTCTTGGCTATTGTAAACACCACTTCAATGAACATTAAGGTGCATGTATCCTTTCAAATCATGATTTTCTCTGGATATATGCCCAGGAGTGGGATTGCTGGATCATATGGTAGCTCTACTCTTAGATTTTTAAGGAACCTCCATATTGTTCTCCATAGTGGCTGTACCAGTTTACCTTCCCACCAACAGTGTAGGAGGGTTCCCTCCTCTCCACACCCTCTCCAGCATTTATTATTTGTAGACTTTTTGATGATGGCCATTCTGACTGGTGTGAGGTGATAGCTCATTGTAGTTTTGATTTGCATTTCTCTAATGATTAGTGATGTTGAGCAGATTTTCATGTGCCTCTTGGCCATCTGTATGTCTTCTTTGCAGAAATGTTTATTTAGGTCTTTTGCCCATTTTTTGATTGGGTTGTTTTTGGGGATTTTTTTTTGGATATTGAGCTGCATGAGCTGTTTGTAAATATTGGAGATTAATCCCTTGTTGGTCACATGGTTTGCAAATATTTTCTCCCATTCTGTGGGTTGTCTTTTTGTTTTGTTTATGGTTTCCTTTGCTGTGCAAAAGCTTTTAAGTTTAATTAAGTCCCATTTGTTTATTTTTGTTTCTATTTCTGTTACCCTGGGAGATGGATCAAAAAAGGTATTGGTGCAATTTATGTCAAAGAGTGTTCTTCCTATGTTTTCCTCTAAGACTGTCATAGTATCCAGTCTTACATTTAGGTCTCGAATCCATTCTGAGTTTATTTTTCTGTATGGTGTTAAAGACTGTTCTAATTTCATCCTTTTGCGTGTAGCTGTCCAGTTTTCCCAGCACCACTTATTGAAGAGACTGTCTTTCCTCCATTGTATAGTCTCACTTTATTTGTTGTAGATTAATTGACCATAGGTGCATGGGATTTTTTCTGGGCTTTCTATCCTGTTCCATTAATCTACATTTCTGTTTTTGTGCCAGTGCCATACAGTTTTGATGACTGTAGCTTTGTAGTATGGTCTGAAGTCAAGGAGCCTAATTCCTCCAGCTCTGTTATTCTTTCTCAAGATTGCTTTGGCTATTTGGGGTCTTCTGTGTCTCCATAAAAATTCTGAGATTTTTTTTGTTTGAGTTCTGTGAAAAATGCCATTGGTAATTTGATAGGGATTGCATTGAATCTGTCAATTTCCTTGGGTAGTATAGTCATTTTGACAAGATTGATTCTTTCAGTCCAAGATCATGGTATATCTTTCCATCTGTTTGTGTCATCTTCAATTTCTTTCATTAGTGTCTCATAGTTTTCAGAGTACAGGTCTTTTGTCTCCTTAAGTAGTTTTATTCCTAGGTATTTTATTCATTTTGTTGCAGTGGTAAATGGGATTGTTTCTGATCTTTCATTGTTAGTGTATAGGAATGCAAGAGATTTCTTTGTATTAATTTTTTATCCTACAACTTTACAGAATTCATTGATGAGCTCTAGTAGTTTTCTGGTAGCATCTTTAGAATTTTCTATGTATAGTATCATGTCATCTGCAAACAGTGACACTTTTACTTCTTCTTTTCCAATTTGGATTCCTTTTGGTTTTTTTTCTTCTCTGATTGCTGTGGCTAGGACTCCCAAAACTATGTTGAATAAACGTGGTGAGAGTGGACATCCTTGTCTTGTTCCTGATCTTAGAGGAAATGATTTCAGCTTTTCAACATCAAGTATGATGTTAGTTGTAGTTTTGTCATATACGACCTTTATTATGTTGAGGTATGTTCCCTCTGTGCCCACTTTCTGGAGAGTTTTTTTTTTTTTATCATAAATGGGTGTTGAATTTTGTCAAAAGCTTTCTCTGCATCTATTGAGATGATCATATGGTATTTATTCTTCACTTTGGTGATGTGGTATATCGCACTGATTGATTTGCAGGTGTTGAAGAATCCTTGCATGCCTGGGATAAATCCGACTTGATCATGGTGTATGATCCTTTTAATGTTGGATTTGAGTTGCTAGTATTTTGTTGAGGATTTTTGAGTCTATGTTCATCAGTGATTTTGACCTTTAATATTCTTTTCCTGTGGTGTCTTTGTCTGCTTTTGGTATCAGGGTGATGGTGGCCTCATAGAATGAGGTTGGGAGTTTTCATTCCTTTGCAATTTTTTGGAGCAGTTTCAGAAGGATGGGTGTTAACTCTTCTCTAGATGTTTGATAGAATTTGCTTGTGAAGCCATCTGGTCCTGGACTTTTGTTTGGAGTTTTTTAATCACAATTTCAATTTCAGTACTTGTGATTGGTCTGTTCATATTCTCTATTTCTTCACAGTTCAGTCTTGGGAGATTGAATCTTTCTAAGCATTTGTCCATTTCTCCTAGGTTATCCATTTTATTGGCATATAGTTGCTTCTAGTAGTCTCTTATGATCCTTTGTATTTTTGTGGTGTCCATTGTAACTTCTTTTTCATATCCAATTTTATTGATTTGACCCCTCTTCCTTTTTTCTTTGATGAGTCTGGCTAAAGGTTTATCAATTTTGTTTATCTTTTTAAAGTACTACCTTTTAGTTTCATTGATCTTTTCTATTGTTCCTTTCATCTGTATTTCATTTATTTCTGCTCTGGTCTTTATGATTTCTTCTACTAATTTTGGATTTTGTTTGTTCTTCTTTCTCTAGTTGCTTTAGATGTAAGGTTAGATTGTTTATTTGAGATTTTTGTTTCCTGAGGTAAGATTTTATTGCTATAAACTCCCCTTTTAGAACTGCTTTTGCTCTGTCCCATAGGTTTTGGGTCATCATACTTTCATTTTCATTTGTCTCTAGGTATTTTTTGATTTCTTCAGTGATCCATTGGTTTTTTAATACCATGTTGTTTAGCCTCCACCTGTTTCTACTTTTTTTTACAGTATTTTCTGGTAGTTGATTTTTAATTTCATAGCGTGTAGTCAGAAAAGATGCTTGATATGATTTCAGTTTTCTTAAATTTACCACAACTTGATTTGTGGCCCACCTTGTGATAAGTCCTGGAGAATGTTCCATGTGCACTTGAAAAGAATGTACATTCTGCTGCTTTTGGATGGAATGCTCTATAAATATCAATTAAGTCTATCTGGGCTAATGTGTCTTTTAAGATCTGTGTTTCTTTTGGTCTTCAGTCTGGATGATCTGTCCGTTGATGAAAGTGGGCTGCTTAGTCCCCCACTATTATCGTGTTAATGCAGATTTCTCTTTTTATGGCTGTTAGCATTTGCCTTAATATCGAGGTGCTCCTATGTTGGCTAAATATATATTTACAATTGTTATATCTTCTTCTTGAACTGATGCCTTGATCATTATGTAGTGTCCTTCATTGGCTTTTGTAATAGTCTTTATTTTAAAGTCTATTTTGTCTGATATGAGTATTGCTACTCTAGCTTTCTTTTGATTTCCATTTGCACAGAATGACTTTCTCCATATCCACATTTTCAGTCTGTATGTGTCCCTGAATCTGAAGTGCGTCTCTTGTAGACAGCATTTATACAGGTCTTGTTTTTTTTTTCCTTTACAAATCGGAGTTTTTATTTAAATTGTATAAAAAGTATATAAGGTTTACATTATTTTTCTTATTAGTCATCAGTTTTATACACACCAGTGTATACATGTCAATCTCAATCACCCAATTCATCACGCCACCACCACCACCCCCCTGCCGCTTATCCCCCTTAGTTTGCATACGTTTGTTCTCTACATCTGTGTCTCAATTTCTGCCCTGCAAACCGGTTCATCTGTACCAATTTTCTAGGTTCCACATATATGTGTTAATATACGATATTTGTTTTTCTCTTTCTGACTTACTTCACTCTGTATGACAGTCTCTAGATCCATCCACGTCTCAACAAATGACCCGATTTGTTCCTTTTTATGGCCGAGCAATATTCCACTGTATATATGTACCACTTCTTCTTTATCCATTCATCTGTTGTTGGGCATTTAGGTTGCTTCCATGACCTGGCTATTGTAAATAGTGCTGCAATGAATATTGGGATGCATGTGTCTTTTTGAATTATGGTTTTCTCTGGGTATATGCCCAGTAGTGGGATGGCTGGATCATATGGTAATTCTACTTTTAGTTTTTTAAGGAACCTCCATACTGTTCTCCATAATGGCTGTATCAATTTACATTCCCACCACAGTGCAAGAGAGTTCCCTTTTCTCCACACCCTTTCCAGCATTTGTTGTTTGTAGATTTTCTGATGATGCCCATTTTAATAGGTGTGAAGTCATACCTCACTGTAGTTTTGATTTGTATTTCTCTAATAATTAGTGATGTTGAGCAGCTTTTCATGTGCTTCTTGGCCATCTGTATGTCTTCTTCGGAGAAATGTCTATTTAGGTCTTGTGCCCATTTTTCGATTGGGTTGTTTGTTTTTTTAATATTGAGCTGCATGAGCTGCTTGTGAATTTTGGAGATTAATCCTTTGTCAGTTGCTTCATTTGCAAATATTTTCTCCCATTCTGAAGGTTGTCTTTTTGCCTTGTTTTTGGTTTCATTTACTGTGCAAAAGCTTTGAAGTTTCATTAGGTCCCATTTGTTTATTTTTGTTTTTATTTCCATTACTTTAGGAGGTGGATCAAAAAAGATCTTGCTGTGATTTATGTCAAAGAGTTATTCTTCCTATGTTTTCTCTAAGAGTTTTATAGTGTCTGGTCTTACATTTAGGTCTCTAATCCATTTTGAGTTTATTTTTGTTTATGTTTTTAGGGAGTGTTCTAATTTCCTTCTTTTACATGTATCTGTCCAGTTATCCCAGCACCACTTATTGAAGAGACTGTCTTTTCTCCATTGTATATCCTTGCCTTGTTTGTCATAGGTTAGTTGACCATAGGTGCGTGGATTTACCCCTGGGCTTTCTATCTTGTTCCACTGATCTGTTTCTGTTCTTGTGCCAGTACCATATTGTCTTGATTACTGTAGCTTTGTAGCAGAGTCTGAAGTCAGGGAGTCTGATTCCTCCAGCTCCGTTTCATTCCCTCAAGACTGCTTTGGCTATTCGGGGTCTTTTGTGTCTCCATAGAAATTTTAATATTTTTTGTTCTAGTTCTGTAAAAAACTACCATTGGTAATTTGAAATGGATTGCATTGGATCTGTAGATTGCTTTGGGTAGTATAATCATTTTCACAGTGTTGATTTTTCCAATCCAAGAACATGGTGTATCTCTCCATTTGTTGGTATCACCTTTACTTTATTTCATCAGTGTCTTATAGTATTCTGCATACAGGTCTTTTGTCTCCCTAGGTAGGTTTATTCCTAGGTATTTTATTCTTTTTGTTGCAATGGTAAATGGGAGTGTTTCCTTTATTTCTCTTTCAGATTTTTCATCATTAGTGTATAGGGATGCAAGAGATTTCTGTGCATTAATTTTGTATCCTGCAACTTTACCGAATTCATTTATTAGCTCTAGTAGTTTTCAGGTGGCATCTTTGGGATTCTCTATGTATAGTATCATGTCATCAGCAAACAGTGACAGTTTTACTTCTTCTTTTTCAATTTGGATTCCTTTTATTTCTTTTTCTTCTCTGATTGCCATGGCTAGGTCTTCCAAAACTATGTTTAATAAACGTGGTTTGAGTGGACATCCTTGTCTTGTTCCTGATCATAGAGGAAATGCTTTCAGGTTTTCACCATTGAGAATGATATTTGCTGTGGGTTTGTCATATATGGCCTTTCTCATGTTGAGGTAGGTTCCCTCTGTGCCCACTTTCTGGAGAGTTTTTGTCCTAAATGGATGTTGAATTTTGTCAAAAGCTTTTTCTGCATCTATCGAGATGATCGTGTGGTTTTTCTTCTTCCATTTGTAATATGCTGTATCACATTGACTGATTTGCATATATTGAAGAATCCTTGCATCCATGGGATAAATCCCAGTTGATCATGCTGTATCATCCTTTTAATGTGTTGTTGGATTCTGTTTGCTAGTATTTTGTTAAGGATTTTTACATCTATATTCATCAGTGATATTGTTCTTTAATTTTCTTTTTTTGTAGTATCTTTGTCTGGTTTAGGTATCAGGGTGATGGTGGCCTCATAGAATGAATTTGGGAGTGTTCCTTCCTCTGCAATTTTTTGGAAGAGTTTGAAAATGATGGGTATTAGCTCTTCTCTAAATTTTTGATAGAATTCACCTGCGAAGCCATCTGGTCCTCAACTTTTTTTTATTGGAAGATTTTTAATCACAGTTTCAATTTCATTATGTGTGATTGGTCTGTTCATATTTTCTATTTCTTCATGGTTCAGTCTTGGAAGCTTATACGTTTGTAAGAATTTCTCCATTTCTTCCAGGTTGTCCATTTTACTGGCATAGAGTTGCTTGTAGTAATCTTTTCTGATCGTTTGTATTTCTGCAGTGTCTGTTGTAACTTCTCCTTTTTCATTTCTAATTTTATGGATTTGAGTCCTTTCCCTCTTTTTCGTGATGAGTCTGGCTAATGGTTTATCAATTTTGTTTGTCTTCTCAAAAAACCAGCTTTGAGTTTTATTGATCTTTGCTATTGTTTTCTTTGTTTCTATTTCATTTATTTCTGCTCTGATCTTTATGATTTCTTTCCTTCTGCTAACTTGGGTTTTGTTTGTTTTTCTTTCTCTAGTGCCTTTAGGTGTAAGGTTAGATTGTTTATTTGAGATTTTTCTTGTTTCTTGAGGTAGGCTTGTATAGCTATAAAGTTCCCTCTTAGAACTGTTTTTGCTGCATCCCATAAGTTTTGGATCATCATGGTTTCATTGTCATTTGTCTCTAGGTATTCTTTGATTTCCTCTTTGGTTTCTTCAGTGATCTCTAGGTTATTCAGTAACGTATTGTTTAGCCTCCATGTGTTGGTGGTGTTTTCTACATTTTTTTCCCTGTAATTGATTTGTAATCTCATAGCCTTGTGATCAAAAAAGATGCTTGATATGATTTCAATTTTCTTAAATTTACTGAAGCTTGATTTGTGACCCAAATGTGATCTGTCCTGGAGAATGTTCCATGTGCACTTGAGAAGAAAATGTAATCTCCTGTTTTTGGATGGGATGTCCTATAAATATCAGTTAAGTCTATCTGGTCTGTTGTGTCATTTAAAGCTTGTCTTTCCCTATTAATTTTCTGTCTGGATGATCTGTCCATTGGTGTAAGTGAGGTGTTAAATTTCCTCACTATTACTGTGTTACTGTCAATTTCCTCTTTTATAGCACTTAGTCGTTGCCTTATGTATTGAGGTGCTCCTATGTTGGGTGCATAAATATTTACTATTGTTATATCTTCTTCTTGGATTGATCCCTTGATCATTATGTAGTGTCCTTCTATGTCTCTTTTAATGGTCTTTATTTTAAAGTCTATTTTGTCTGATATGAGAATTGCTACTCCAACTTTCTTTTGATTTCCATTTGCTTGGAATATCTTTTTCCATCCTCTTTCAGTCTTTATGTGTTCCTAGGTCTGAAGTGGGTCTCTTGTAGACAGTATATATACATGTCCTGTTTTTGTATCCATTCAGCCAGTCTATGTCTTTTGTTTGGAGCATTTAATCCATCTACATTTAATGTAATTATCAATATATATGTTCCTATTAGCATTTTCTTAATTGTTTTAGGTTTGTTAGGTCTTTTCCTTCTCTTGTGTTTCCTGCCTAGAAAAGTTCCTTTAGTGTTTGTTGTAAGGCTGGTTTTGTGGTGCTGAATTCTCTTAACTTTTGCTTATCTGTTAAGGTTTTAATTTCTCCATCGAATGTGAATGAGATCCTTGCTGGGTAGAGTAATCTTGGTTGTAGGTTTTTCCCTTTCATCACTTTAAATATGTCTTGACACTCCTTTCTGTCTTGCAGAGTTTCTGCTGAAGGATCAGCCGTTAACCTTATGGGGATTTCCTTGTATATTATTTGTTGCTTTTCCCTTGCTGCTTTCAATATTTTTCCTTTGTATTTAATTTTTGATAGTTTGATTAATATGTGTCTTGATGTGTTTCTCTTTGGATTTATCCTGTATGGGAGTCTGCTTCCTGGACTTGATTGACTGTTTCCTTTCACATGTTAGGGAAATTTTCAACTATAGTCTCTTCAAATATTTTCTCAGACCCTTTCTTTTTCTCTTCTTCTTCTGCTACCTCTATAATTTGAATGTTGGTGCGTTTAATATTGTCCCAGAGGTCTCTGAGACTGTCCTCAATTCTCTTCATTCTGTTTTCTTTATTCTGCTCCCTGGCAGTTATGTCCACCCTTTTATCTTCCAGCTCACTTATCTGTTCTTCTGCCTCAGTTATTCTGTTATTCATTTCTTCTAGAGTATTTTTAATTTCATTTATTGTATTGTTCATCACTGTTGTTTCCTCTTTAGTTCTTTTATATCCTTGTTAAATGTTTCTTGTATTTTCTCCATTCTGTTTCCAAGATTTTGGATCATCTTTACTATCATTACTCTGAATTCTTTTTCAGGTAGATTGCCTATTTCATCTTCATTTTTATGGTCTTCTAGCTTTTTACCTTGCTCCTTCATCTGTAAGTAATTTTTTTGTCATTTCATTTTTTTTGTTTTGTTTTGTTTGGTGGGTGGTGCTATATTCTTGTCTTACTGGTTGTTTGGCCTGATACGTCCAGCACTGGAGTTTGCAGGCAGTTGGATAGAGCTGGGTCTTGGTGCTCAGATGAGGACCTCCAGTAGGCCTCATTCCTACTGATATTCCCTGGCATCTGAGGTTCTCTGTTAGTCCAGCAGTTTGGACTCAGAGCTCCCACCACAGGAGCTCGGGCCCAACCTCCAGCCTGGGAACCAAGTTCCCACAAGCTCCTTGGCATGGAAAAAAAAAATGAAGAAAGAAAGAAAGAAAAGGAGCAGTACAATTTCAAAGAACAGGAAACAAAATAAAATTAGAAAGATAAAAAATATATTAGGGAGCTTCCCTGGTGGCACAGTGGTTGAGAGTCTGCCTGCTAGTGCAGGGTACATGGGTTTGAGCCTTGGTCTGGGAGGATCCCACATGCCGCGGAGCAACTAGGCCCGTGCACCACAACTACTGAGCCTGCACATCTGGAGCCTGTGCTTTGCAACAAGAGAGGCCGCGACAGTGAGAGGCCCGCATACCGTGATGAAGAGTGGCCCCCACTTGCCACAACTAGAGAAAGCCCTCACACAGAAATGAAGACGTAGCACAGCAAAAATAAATAAATTAATTAATAAACTCCTACCCCCAACATCTTCTTTAAAAGAAAATATATATATATATATATATATATATATTAGGAAAAATAAAACTATAATTGAAACAACTGAAACAAGGTAAAATAAAACCACAGCAGAAAAAGGGGGAGGGGAGGAGGTGGGGAACAAGCCAAAAGGAGAGATCACTAACAAAGTATAAAGAATAAAATAAAATTAGAAAAATAAAAGTTTTTTCAGGAAAAATAAAAATATAAAAGAATCAACAACAGTGAATCAACAAGGTAAAACAGAGCCCTAATCTATAAGAGGAAAAAAGAAAAGAAAAAAAAAAAGAAAACCTTGGCTCTGGGGGCCAAGTTTAGGCAGGGGATGGAACTTGGGCAGGGGCAGGTTTTAGGGTAGGGCCGGACCTACGCGGGTTGATGTTTGAGTGTGGGGCGGGGCCTCTGCTTAGGACCTGCGCAGAAGGGGAAAGGAGGGCTTCTGGAGTGTGGGGTTCTGGAGTTTGCAGGTAGGGCCCTGAGTGAGGGTGTGTGGGTGGGGTTTAGGCCCAGCTCGTTAGAGGGGATCTCAGAAGGGGTCTCCGAGTGTAGAGGTAGGGCCCTGGGTGTGGGTGTAGGGGCAGAGCTTGGGCTCTGCCCAGCAGGAGGGTGGCTCCGAGGATAGAGGATTAGGCCTGGGAGCCCAACAGGCTCCCTGGTGCCTAAGTGGACAGAGAAAGCGCTGGCCCCGTTCCCTTCCATTCCTTTGTGCCCCTCTCCCATTGTCTCCTCCAGGGTCTCCCCCATCGCCACTGGACCCTTAATCATGGGTGTGTCCCACTGGGTGTAGGAACTCCTTCCCTCCCCCAGCCACCCCTCAGTGGTGCTGGTCCCAGAGGTCCAGCCTTTACTTTTGCTCCCCCTTCCCTCCCTTCCACTCCCTCAGGACCCGCTGGCTGGAGGGGGCCTAGGTGGGCAGAGTGTCAGGCTTGGGGTCTCAACAGGTTCCTGGGGTCCAAGTGGACAGGGAAAACCTGGCCATACTCCCTTTTGATCCTCTGCCCTCCCAATGGTTCCCCAGTATCCCCCTTTGGGCATGGGATCCCTTCCCCTCCCCCTGCTGCCCTTCAGGGGCGCCAGTCCCGTCCCACCTCCACTTCTCCCGCTTCACTTCCCCCATGCCCCACATCCTACCCAGTTGCTGGGGGTTCCTCCCGTCCCCTCAGGTGTCCGTGGTCCCCCACCAGTGCCTGGTAGGTACCCTAGTTGTGAGGAGAGGCGAATTCCACATCCTCCTAGTAGGCCATCTTGACTCCACCCCCTCCCCCTTAATATCTCGTAAGGTTTTGAGAAGACCAAACTGACAAGACAAGGTGAAATTTTGGACAAGGTTGTAAGAAATAAGGCTAGCTAATTACAAGAAGGCTGGGTTAGGGTGCAGCTTGTCAGAGAAGTTTAAATTGGGTTTAGTATGAAATAGGAGGTAAGAGGAGGGGTTTTATATCACTAGTGATATGAATTTACCATCACCTGTTTGACTTGCTTGCAATCTAAGTAAAATCACACTTCTTATAGTTAGTTGTTTGAGTTCTCAAGTTTCCTTATATAGAATAAGGTCCTCTGTTTCTTTTTTTAAGATGTCCCCCTACATTCCTGCCCCACCCCTCACTGAATTTTCTAAGAACCAAGGGGCTTACCCAATACAAGTGAGATTAGTTCTGTTTCCAGACACCAGACAGGAAGAGAGGATGGTACAGTCAGATTAACCCACATCCACCATTGGTTTGGTCATGGGCATTTTACCCAGTCAGATGATGTTTCTCCCCTCCTGCAGGGGTGCCCTTGTCACTTCTGATAACTGATCAGGATAGAGTTGTGACCATCTTTCAGCTTCAAGGATACATATCTTAGATAAATATTTTCTCAGACATTGTTTCCTAAAACAGGACACCATACCACAGTGGCTGGGTCTGAACTCATGCTGACTCACAAGGGAGCAAGACCGCAGAGATGTTCTTAGAGGGTGAACTCAAAATTCCACAGGCTCTGCCCCCTGGCAGCTGATCATGGAGTAAACTTTGCTGCCCTGCTGCAAATTGGCTTCAAGTTTAACAATACCAAGTGCTCTTGAGGATGTGAGTAATCTGTAAGCTTTAGAGAATGCTGGTAGGAGTACAAATTGCTTACACACTCACCTTGAAAAACAATTTCACATCTAGTAAAGTTCAAGATGTGAATTTGCTTGTACGCACTAATTCCACTTCCTAAATATATGCCCAAGAAGAGCATGTTCATGGCGGTATCGGCAGAAGAAGGGGAAATGGTCGAAATGTCCTGCAATGGAGAATGACTATATAAATTTTGATACAGTCATGCAATGGATTAAAATTCAGCAGTGAAAATAAATGACAAAGAGCTACACATGCCAGCATGGATAAATCTCACAAACAATGTTGAACAACAACAAAGGCAAGTCATAGGAGAACACATGCAGTTTGAGGCCATATACATCATTTCAAAAATGTGAAAAACTGAACAATATATGGCTAAAGGATATGTACATGTGTGGTAAATTAATAAACACAAGGGAATAATAAACACAGACTTCAGGGTCCTAGTTAGCACTTGAGAGGATGGAGAGAACTGTGATCAGAGACAGGCATATGGGAGGCTCCAAAGATATTGTTAACTTTATATAATGTAGAGAACAAAGTGTTTGTTTTATTCTTCTTTAAACCAAACATAGGCATTTTATGTTTTGCCCACACCCATCTACAAACACACATATATATAATTTCATAATTAAAAAATTTTCAAAAAATCATTTAAGTAGGGAGATGAAGAACTATTTGCATAAGGATCTCAGGGGCTCTCTGAGAGAGTAAAGACCAAAATATCACCTCCTCCCTAAATGTTCTCTACAAACAACCACAGATATTTGTAACTGTGTCATCAGATGTTCAGAGAACTTCCTCACGTGAAAGGCTTCCTGTGGATGACGGGACCCCCACATCTTCCCACAGTTTTATCTTCAAGTGTCTCCTCTCCAGGCAACCATGCCTCTTGTTTACCTCTTCCAACTTCTTTTTTCCTTCTCTCTTCCTTTCTTCACCTACTTCCCTGATTTTTTTTTAACTTTATTCTCTACTTGCGAAATCTTAAAGCTCAAAGTAATAAAGATTAGGTAGGAAGAAGAGAAAAAGAAAGCAGTACTTCCAAACAAGTTCTAAATATACTCATTGTGTCCCTGTAGGTATTTGAGGGGGGTGGAGCTTCCCTTTTTAAGTATAGCAGATATTATAAAAAATGTGTGTTTTTTTTAACATCTTTATTGGAGTATAATTGCTTTACAATGGTGTGTTAGTTTCTGCTTCACAACAAAAATGTGTTGTTTTCTAGCAGGACATATCAGAGTCTTTGAAAATCTAAGAGGAAGATTATAGTATGTTTATTTCCAAATTTGTTTGACAAAAAATTTCCCTGTTTTTCACATGCCTATCTTGGATAATACTGTGTTCAGTGGGAAAATTATGGGAAATATGGAGTTTGAATTATGACAAAGAATGTTCTCAGAAAAAGAGGAGTTAAACATACTTTTTCAACATTACATATTGGTCGCAAAATACTTTAATTGGATTCTCCCACTTTCTACAATGGATTCTTTGTTGATATGGATAATACAAATTCTTGATGGTAAATATTACAGTTTAGTGAGTACTCTCTCAACATAATCACCTTTTAAAAAATTTTATATCATGCTTTCTCCCCCACTACTGAATGAGTCCCCACTCTATATTAGAATCTTAGTGCTAGGGACATAATAGTAAACTATAGACATAATTACTGATCTCATGGAATTTACATGTAAGAAAAAAATTGTTAGAAATTAATCACCCCTCTATTAAATGCACTTAATGTAATAGTAAAATAAGGAACAAAATTTTTAAAGGCAACTTGAGTGTAATTTTTAGTCCCAAGTATCTTTTTTCCAAATTATTACAACTCTATGCAGGTAAAAGCCTGAATTAGTTACCTGGGTGTTCATTACATATTTGAATTCCCCATAGTAAAAAATCTTGCATAGAGAAGGAAAAGTCATCATAAGATGAAAATTTCATTTAGAGCTTTTGGTTCACTCTGTGCTCAAACACCACTCTTCTGTTAATAGCACTACATTGATTCCCCCATGACAGCAAGGTCTTTACCCATCCAAGATTTTAATTTTGTATTTTATGACCTGATGTTCTATGCAAATACCATTCAAGCTATGAAATAAAATTACCAATGTCATTGAGACTCTAAGATTTAATGCAATTGATGAAAATAATGTTGGAAAAATACTATAAAGAAATCCCATAAAGAAAATCTGTCAGAATAAGAATTGTTAGCAAATAAAGGGAAATATTTATAAGAATAACAAAATAGATTACTCAGGGGTGAATTATTAAGACAGTTGCTGGAGAAATTTGGTATGCTCTCAAATATGTTTTTAGAAAGGATTCTTTAAGATCATTCCACAAAAACCAAATATAAAGGCAGTTATACTCTTACACATTTTTTTGTAAAATTCTATACCGAAAGAGTCAACTCTTTTGCTTTACTCTTTGTTCAACAAATTAGAGCACAATTGAAATGTAATCTAAATTTTGTTAAACGTGTATTTTTAGAGTTTTCCATTTCATCTGTCAAGAAAATATCCAGTCAACCTTGTTTATCACTATTTATTATGGGTTTCCCCCTTATCTTAAAGGTATTCATTTTAAAAGTCACATTGAAGTTTGGAGCCCTGTTTTCTCAGTAAATGAGTTCCTTATTCTGGTGTTGGAAATTGTAGTTAGCTGACTTAGCCATGTGCCTGAGATTGTTAAAATATTGAATCTTTCATCTTTAATAGGATAATATTTGGTTCCAAGTGCTATGCTTTTGACACCAGAGCAATGAAAACAGCAAGTTTCTGTAGGCTGAATATTGGCTCCCCAAAGATGTTTATGTTCTAATCCTTGGAACCTGTGGGTATGTTATTTTACATGATAAAAAGAACTTTGCAGATGTAATTACATTAAGGATCTTAAAATGCAGGAGAGGATCCTGTATTATCCAGGTGGGGCCCCATGTAATCACAAAGGTCCTTAGGAGAGGGAGGCAGGAGGGTCAGAACATTTATAGAAAATGTAAGGGTGGAAGCTGAGTTCAGAGAGAAGAGATTAGGCTTCAGGTGTTGAAGGTGGAGGAAGGGGCCACGGGGCAAGGGATGCAGGCAATCTCTAGAAGCCGGAAAAGGCAAAGAAACAGAGCCGGGAGCCTCCTGATGACATGCAGGCCTGTGGACCCATTTTAGACTTCTGACCTCCTGAATTGTAGGAGAGATTATCTGCATTGCTTTAAGGCACTAATTTGGTGGTCATTTGCTACAGCAGCAAGAGGAAACCGATACAGTCTCATCTGAAATTTTCATGCTTTCTGCAAACTTCACCTTCCCCTGCCCATTTCCCTTTTAGGGGAAGTTTGGCAAGGAACAGAGAAATGGCTTTCCTTTTCTAACCATTCCTTTTATGGGTCAGTTCGAAAGTCTTTTCCTCCTTGAGGCCTTAAATCTATCCCCTGGCCTCTCCTATCAGGTTGCTTTTATTTACAGTGACCATAGGTCAATTCTGAAGGTGCAATGGGATGAAATTAATAATTATGCTACAACAGGGACAAACTGGAACAGTGCTGGGACATATGGTCGCCCTACGTATATTTCCACTGCAGTACTCATTTTGTCTCGTATTTAAATTACCAGTAAATTCTTGTCTTTCTTCACATCTCCTTCCTCCTTCTGCCAGAGGTAAGAGAAGTTTTACTCCTCACCTGTATTCTCCATAACATATCCATCATCATTATTGCCTGCATCATCATCGCCATCATCACCATCACTATCATGGTCGTTATAGTAGTTGAATCTTCCATCATACTTACTATATCTCCAGCACATAGTCACATTACGTGTAATAACTCAGTTAATCCTTGCAACAACTATAGGAGGATGGCACTATGTTATCCTCATTTTAGAAAGAAATTATTTGAGGCTTGGAGAGGCTCACATGCTCAGGGTCACACAGTAGGAGATGGCAGGACCAGGATTCAGTTGCAGACAGTTTGGTTTCTTTATCACTATTGCCCCCAAATAGGACTTCTCATAGAGAAGGTGTAAATAGTCATTTGAAAAGTAAGGGACACCCAGATTCACATGCTTATACCCCTAATTCTGAATTTTAATAGAAAAAAACATTTAGGAAATAATAATTTCAGTATAATAATTTGTGTTCTATCTATTGCAAATATTAAAAAACAAAGCAGATATGCATACAAAATGTTGCCCCTGGTCTTCTAATAAATTATTAGAATTGATTTGGGAAAGTCAGAGTTATTGGAAGGAGCATACACATTTTTGTTTATTTTCCAGTTTTGTTGAGTTATATATAATTGACATACAGTACTGTCTGTGTTTAAGGCACATGGAATAATGATTTGACTTACATATATTGTGAAATGATCACTACAATAAGTTTAGTTAACATCCATCATCTCATATTGAAAGAAAAAGAAAAAGGGTTTTTTGCTTGTGATGAGAACTCTTAGGATCTACTCTCTTAATAACTATCAAATATACCACACAGCAGGGTTTACTGTAGTCATCACGTTGTACATTACATCCTCAGTATTCATTCATCTTATAACTGGTAATTTATACCTTTTGATCACCTCTATCCAATTCCCCCACCCTGCTCCCCCCACTTCTGGTTACCCCAAATCTCATCTCTTTTTCTGAGTTTGGTTAGGGTTTGGTGGCAGGGGGTGGGGGTAGTGTTGGTTTGTTTTTAGATTCTCCAAATAAGTGAGATAATACAGATTTTGTCTTTCTCTGCTTAACTTATTTCATTTACCACAGTTAACGTCAAAGGTCTCAAGTGGCAGGATTGCCTTCTTTTTATGGCTGAATAATATTCTATTTTGTGTGTTTACATATCACATTTTCTTTATCCATTTATCCATCAATGGACACTTAGGTTGCTTTCTTCCAAGCTATTGTAAATAATGCTTGCTATGAACTTGGAAGTGCAGATATCTCTTCCACATAGTGTTTTCATTTCCTTCAAATATATTCCTAGAAGTAGAATTGCTGGATCATATGGTAGTTAAAGTTCTAATTTTTTGAGGAAACTCCATACTGTTTTCCATAGTGGCTGTACCAATTTACAATCCTACCAGCAGTGCACAAGGACTACTTTTTCTCCACGTCCCCTCCAGTATTTATCTCTTGTCTTTTGGATGATAGCCATTCTAACAGGCCTTAGGTGTTATCTCATTGTGGTTTTTGATTTTCATTTCCCTGATGGTTAGTGATGTTGAGCACCTTTTCATGTACCTGTTGGTCATTCGTACATCTTCTTTGGAAAAATGTCTATTCAGTTCTTTGTCCATTTTTATATTGCATTGTTTTATTTGCTATTCAGTTATATGAGTTCTTCATATATTTTTGTTGTTAGTCTCTTATCTGTTATATGGTTTACGAATATTTTTCCCATTTTGTACGTTGTCTTTTCATTTTGTTCATTGCTTCTTTTGCTGTGCAGAAGCTTTTTAGTTTGTTACAGTCCTACTTGTTTACTTTTGATTCTGTTGCTGTGCTTAGGTGTCGTATCCAAAAATAATCATTGCTAAGACTGATGCCGTCTTGCCTATGTTTTCTTCTAGGGGTTTTATGCTTTCCAGTCTTACATTTAAGTCTTTAATTCATTTTGAGTTGATTTTTGTTAGTGGTGTAAGATAGGTGATCATTTCAGTCTTTTACATAGGAATATCCAATTTTCCCAGCTCTGTTTATTGAAGAGACTGTCTTTTCTCTGTGGAGTTTTCTTGGCTCTCTTGTCAAATATTAGTTGAGTGTATATGTATGGGTTTATTCTATTCCATTGATGTGTGTGTCTGTTTTTATGCCAGTACTGTATTTTGATTACTATAGCTTTATAGTATAGCTTGAAACCAGGAAGTGTGATGTCCCCCACTCTGTTCTTCCTTCTCAAGATTGCTTTGGCTATTTGGGTTTTGTGGTTCCATATAAATTTTAGGATTGTTTTTTATACTTCTGTTTAAAAAAATGCTACTGGAGTCTTGATAGGAATTACATTGAATCTATAGATGGCTTTGAGTAGTATGAACATTTTACCAATATTAATTCTTCTCTTCAATGAAAACAGAATAACTTTCTATTTATTTGTGTCTTCAATTTCTTTCATCAGTATCTTGTAGTTTTCAGTGTAGAGATCTTTTACCTCCTTGGTTAAATGTATTCCCAAGTGTTGATATTTTATTGATTTATGCTACTGTAAATGTGGTCATTTTCTTTCTCAGATAATTCATTGTTACTGTGTATAAATACTACTAGTTTTTGTATGTTTATTTTGTATTCTGCAACTTCACTGAATTTGTTGATTAGATCTAACGGGGTTTTTTGGTGCTGACTTTAGGATTTTCCATATATCAAATCATGTCATCTGCAAATAGAGACAATTTTACTTCCTACTTTGCAATTCTGATGCTTTTTCTTCCTTCCTTCCTTCCTTCCTTCCTCTTTTTCTTCCTTTCTCCCTCCCTCTCTCTCTCTACCTCTCTTCCTTCCCTTCCCCCCCCCCCTTTTTCTTTTTCTTGCTTAATTGCTCCAGCCAGGTCTTTTACTACTATACTGAATAGGAGTGGTGGAAGCACACACCTTTGTCTTTTTCCTGATCTTAGAAGAAAACTTCTCAGACTTTCACCATTGAGTATGATGTTAGCTGTGGGCATGTCATATATTCCTTCTATACCTAATTTGTCAAGAGTTTTTGTCATGAATGGATATTGAATTTTTTCAAAGCTTTTTCTTTATTAAGATGATCATATATTATTTTTCTTTGATTCTATTAAGGTGATGTATCACATTTATTGATTTGTGTATGTTGAACTGTCCTTGCATCTCAGGGATAAATCCCACTTGATCATGGTAAATGATCCTTTAAATGTGCTGCTGCATTCAGTTTGCTAGTATTTTATTGAGGATTTTTGCATATGTATTCATCAGTGATACTAGCTTGTAATTTTCTTTTCTTGAGAGTCCTTTTCTGGCTTTGGTAACATGGTAATGCTTGCCTCCTAAAATGAGTTTAGGAGTATTTCCTCCTGTCTGATTTTTCGGAAGAGTTTGAGAAGAATTGGCATTAATTCTTCTTTAAATGTT
The DNA here is from genome assembly GCF_008692025.1 of Phocoena sinus. NCBI lineage: Eukaryota > Metazoa > Chordata > Mammalia > Artiodactyla > Phocoenidae > Phocoena > Phocoena sinus. The sequence goes on from NC_045771.1 coordinate 83,890,025, forward strand.
TGGTGAAATTCAACAATGAAGTCATCTAGTCCTGGGCTTTTCTTCACTGAGGGATGTTTGATTACTGATTCAATCTCCTCAATAGTAATTGGCCTGTTTGTATTTTCTGTGTCTTCCTGATTCAGTCTTGCGTTTTATATTTTGAAAAAGTGTCCATTTCTCCTAGGTTGTCCAGTTTGTTGGCATTTAGTTGTTCATAGTAGCCTCTTATGATCCTTTGTATTTCTGTGATATCAGTTGTAACGTCTCCTTTTTCTTTACAATTTTGTTGATTTGGGTCCATTTTTTCTTGGTTAGTCTAGTTAAAGGTTTGTTGATTTCATTCATCTTTTCAGAGAACCAACTCTTAGTTATGTTAATCTTTTACATTGTTTTCCTGTTCTTGGTTTCACTTATTTCTGCCCAAATTTATCATTTTCTTCCTTCTGCTAACTTTGGCTCAGTTGTTGTTGTTTTTTTCCCCTAGTTCCTTGAGACATAGAGTTAGGTTATTTGAGATCTTTTTTTTAATGTAAGTGTTTATTGCTATGAGCTTCCATCTTAGAACTGCTTTTTCTGCATCCCATAAGTTTTGGTATGTGTGTTTTCAATTTCATTTGTCTCAAGATACTTTTCAGTTTCCTCTTTAATTTCTCCTTTGATTCATTGGTTGTTCAGGAGAGTGTTATTTAATTTCCATGTATTTGTGAGTTTTCTAGTTTTCCTCCTGTTAATGACCTCTAGTTTCATACCACTGTAGTTAGAGAAGTTACGTTGTATGATTTCAGTCTTCTTGAATTTACTAAGACTTGTTTTGTGGCCTAGCATTATGGTCTGTCATATAGAATGTCTCGTGTGCTTATGAAGAATGCGTGTTCTGCCGTTGTTGAATAGAATGTTTTGTATGTCTGCCAGATCCATTTTGTATAGAGTGCTATTCAAATCTATTTCCTTGTTGATTTTCTGTCTGGATAATCTATTCATTGCTGAGAGTTGGGTATCAAAGTCCCCAACTATTACTGTATTGGTGTTTAGTTCTCTTTTCAACTCTGTTAGTTTTTGCTTTTTATAATTAGACACTCTGATGTTGGGTACATAAATATTTACAATTGTTAAATCTTCTTGAGGGATTATCCCCTTTATCATTATGTAATGATCTTCTTTGTTTCTTTTTACCAGTTTCAGTTTAAAGTCTATTTTGTCTGATGTAAGTGTAGCAACGCCTGCTTTGGGGGCAGGGGTTACCATTTGCTTGAAATATCTTTCTTCATCCCTTCACTCTCAGTCTATGTGTGTCTGTAAGGCTAAAGTGACTCTTTTGTAGGCAGCATATCATTGGATCTTGTTTTTTATCCATCCAAACATTCTAAGTCTTTGGAGAATTTAATCTATTTACATTTAAAGTAACTATTAATAGGTAAGGACTTACTATTGCCATTTTGTTAATTTTTTTCTGTTTTATAGATCCATTTTTCTTTTTTCTTATTCTTGTATTTCATGTCTTTTAGTATCAGTATGCTTTGACTACTTTATCATGTTCTCTTGTGTAATTACTACAGGTTTTCCCTGTGGTTACCATGGAGCTTACATAAATATTTCAAGATTATAACACCCTATTTTAAACGATAACCACCTAACTTTGATAGCATTCCTAAAGTTTACATTTTTACTTCTCCTCACACTCACATTTTAGGTTATTGATGTTATAGTTTACATATTTTAATATTGTATATCCAATAACAGATTATTATAGTTATGGTTACTTTGCTACATTTGTTTCTTAACTTTTAGAATTGTAAGTGAATTATCACCACCACTACCATATTACATATTTCTTCTGAGTGGTCAAGTCTGCTTTTGAAGCTCTCTATTCAGTTCTTCAGGTCAGTCATTTTATTTTTCAGCTCTAGGCATTTGTTTAACTTCTTTTGTTCATGTATTATTCTCTTAAATTTGTTTAGTTGTCTGTGTGGTCTTATAGTTCACTAAACTTCTTTAAGAGAATTATTCTGAATTTTTCGTGTGACAGCTCCTAGATCTCCATTTCTTGAGCGTCACTTATTGGAGCTTTGTTAGTTTCCTTTGGTGCTGTCATGTTTACCTGATGTTTTGTGATTCTTGATTTCTTTCATTGGTATCAGCACATCTGAGTAAGTGGTCTCTCCTTTCAGACTTTACAGCTTCACTTTGGCAGATAGTTCTTCACCAGTCAGCTCAGTTTGAGCTTCTAAATGTGTCCGCTTGTAACATCCTTGGGCAGATGGAGCTTGCTATCAGGGTCTGTTTTCGGGTGAGTCCACTGCCCAAGCTATGAGGTTGGGGCGGGTGTGTTGTTGGCTGAGAAGAGCTGGTTCCACGACTATGACTGCTTTCTTGGTTCCCTGCCCAAGCAAGTCTGAAGGATGGGTTCTGCAGTTGCGTGGGTCCTCTGGTGAGGCTTACTAGATGGTTGGGACACAGTCCTATACTCAGTAGTAGGTGGGTCTATGAATTAGCTTCCCTGCCCTGGTAGGAGAGTGGAAGGGGCCCCAGGGCCTGCATGGCTCATTGTTTAGGGACCTAAATCAAGCAAGACTGTGCCCTGAGTTCCCTAGCTAGATGAGAACACCAGTTTTGCTCTGCAAATGGAGAAAGCCCTGGGCTGGACACTCTGTTCAGGTGCCACTGTAAGCAAGGATGTTGCTGTTTGTGGTCTTGACTCAAGCTCACCCATGCACCAAGTTTTCTGCCTGAAACAGGCCACTGACTTGGCTTTGCAAACAATCAGCTCTGCCTGACAGACTCTCTGCTCACGTGTTGCTGGGCTGTGAAAATTTCCAGTTGCTACAACCAGGCTTTCTAGTCAGGCAGGGTTGGGAACTATACTTAGCAGTGCACTGGGCTACGACTCAGACTCTCACTTCCCCACCCCCAGCCTGGGTAGGGGCAGACCAGGCTCCAGAGCCAGCAAGGTCTTTATCCGAGCACCTGAATCAGGCAGACCTGCATCCCACCAAGTTCCCTAGTCTGACTGCACCACCATCTTGGTTCTGCAGATGAGCAAAGCTGCCGGTCGTGTCAGTCAGTCTGTCAAGATCCGAGTGCTGGTTTGTTGCAAACCCCTCCTCCCTTCTCCATCACAGTCACATTCTAAGTGGTCAAGCCCGGGACATCCACCAGTTAATTTCCAGGGGGTGAGACTGGAGTTGGGGCTCCCAAGAAATAACCCAGAGTGTGGGTGGGTGTCCACCCTGGGCTCTCTTTTCCCACTGAAGGAACTGTAGGCTCAGGGGTGCTGGGCGGCCTAGGGGAGGGGCAATGCGGTCAGCATGTAGCGGCTCCTCTTACTCTTCGAATGCAGTCTGTCCTGGTCTCTGTGTTGCAAGGGTGTGCTTCAGTCTCACCCCTGTGTTCTAGGGTTTTCTCAGTGGTGTCTTGTCCATGAATAGTTGTCAGTTGTTTTTCTCATGAGAGGGAGCAAAATCAGGAAGGACGTATGTTGCCATCTTGGTGACATCATTCCTGCATTTTTAAGTTGCTTTTTGATTAGCAATTAACCATAGTGTCTCTAAGTGGAGCTGGTTTAACAGGTCAAATGCTTTCCAGCTGTCCTTGACAGTAACTAAACAGAAAGGACATTTTTGCCAAAGGTTCAAGGAAAAAGGAGGTAACATTTAATTAGAAAATATGGTACTTTTATATGGCTTATTAGATGAACTCTTGCCAAATTTGCGGCAAGTCATGTTGAGAAAGAGCTGTGGCCTGGAACTGCCAAGCCAAATGTGTGACGTCTTCTACTGCTTAGTAAACAGAATAACCATTGATTCTGATTATCCACACACTAGTGCCAAGAAAAATCACAGGCCTAAAAACTAAAGTTGGACTCTTAAAAAATTAGGTAGAGGAATGCTGCTGCTTTTTCCTATGGAAAATAATGGTTCCAGTGTGAACAATGATGTATTTAAGTAAAGGTAAATGCAGTCTACTCATTTAGTGATACGGAGGGTAGAAACAGACTTACCAGAATGAAGAAAGGACTTGTGTATGAGCTTGATTTGATCTCCTAAAGATGGAGTCTTTCAAACATTAGATTGTTTGATATAAAAAATGAATATAAATTTACTTGAATATTAATGCCTTTAATGGATACATAATCATTTAATTAAATGATAATTAAGTGGCTATAAAACCTATTCTTTTTCTTCCTATAATTGTTAGAGCAACTTAAATCAGCTTTAATCATTTAGGCTATTCCAAACTTTAAAAAACCCCAAACTAAACATATTTCTAAAATGTGTCTTGATAATTTCAACTATTTACCAATGAAATTATTCACATATCCCAATATAGTTTTATTTGGTACATGTTGTACTGAGTAGAAAACATTATATTTCTCATGGAATGATTTATGTATGTATACTCTCATTAGAAGTATGGCTAAAATATGCATATATGTCAAATAATCTTTCTCAGATTGATACTATTCAATTAATGAACTCAAATCCTGAGGGAACTTTGAGAATCTAGAAAGCTTCGATTATACAGAGAAACAGATGTGATTTTATGGAAACTTAGAAGAGATGTGATTTTATTGCTGTCTTCTGTCTTGATGAGAAATACAAAGCATGCATCTAAGACCTTGGAATATTTGGTGTCCTGTCTTGATTTAAGCCCTGCAGAATATCAGATTCCTGTCCTCCTCCACACCTCCAGGGAGCTACTCTTTCTGAAAAAAGTTCAGAAGCTTTTTTAATGCATGACTGTACTCAGCCCAGTCCTGTGGGAGGTGTGGAGGAAGAAAGGAATTTGGCTGGGGGAGTTGAAAAATATTAAAAAACAAAACACAACACAGTAACAACATTAAAAAGAACACTAATATTGTGATTTGGCTTAAGAATGCTAAAGAGATGGGTTTGTAAACCAGGATTTAGTAATTTTCCAGTGCCCTGATGCATCTACTCCTATTCCACTTATTGGAACTAAAAATAAAGATACAGCTATTTGAAAAACTCAGTTTTAGTTTTAGAGTATGGATTTAAAATGTGTATTGCTCTCTTTTATTACAGCTGACATATTTGAAGTGAGAATGAGATAGCCAACCCCCTTCCCCTGAAGGTAAAAGCCATATTACACCAAACCAAACCATAGCATTTTATAACTGGAGTAGTCTTCAATCTTAGCTTTTTATCCATGGTATCTGCTTCTCTTAAACTTGGGAACTGTTCCATGGAATGCAAATAGAGTTGTTGTGGAAGAAAAAAATCAGTGTTTCACTTCCAAGTAGAAAGATAATGCAAGATGCTTGAGTATTTTATATATTCCATGAGGCACATTAACCAAATAAGGAGGAACAGGTGGAATTTTAAAGATATATTTAATGTAACTCGGTATATCCAAAATATTAATTTAACATGTACATTCTTTGTTCGCATAAATCTTGGAATTCCTGTGTGCCTTTGCCCTCATGCCACACCTCAGTTTGGACCAGCTACATTTCAAGTGCCCTGGAGTCACATATGGATGATGGTGACTGCTGTGTTAGCACAGCTCTAGGTTTGTAAATCAGCGGGTTAATACACACAGGGGCTTCTTTACTGAAGGACTTTTCATGGCCATTGACACGCTAATGTACACCAGGCACACTTCACATCTGCTTAGGCAACACTATTTGGGACACACTGCACAACACCCTGCGGCACTCTTAGGGAAAAAAACCTCTTGATGCGACTGGATTCTGAAGCCATGGCTAACAAATGACTTTCAGCCCTGGATTTTACTCCCACTCTGCCATTTGCCAGGGATTCAGCATTACACCAGATACTTAGCCTTTCTTAATTTGTCTCCTTATCTGAAAAATGGAACTTTGACCAATGACATTGCAGGACTTCTCTGATGACTAAATGGGAGCATTCGTAAAGCACCGTGAGAAGTCCTGGGACACAGCAGACACCAAGGAAATGTATTATGTATGCATTTTCTATGTATAGTTATGATATTAGAAGGGACAGGTTATGTGTAATATATTAGAAACTTATGTATAAGCTTATCGTGTTGAAGGAATCCTTATTATATTAGTAAAACTTTTCAAGGGACTCAATTTAGAACTATGTTGGGGTTTTTTCCTATATAAATGAATAAATAAATAAATATATTTAAGCTGAAGTACAATTGATTTACAATGTTGTGTCAGTTTCAGGTGTACAGCAGAGTTATTCAGTTACACACACACACGTATATATGTATATCTATCCATCCATCCATCTATATTCTTTTTCAGATTCTTTTCCATTACAGGTTATTACAAGATATTGAATATAGTTCCTTCTCTACTATACATAAAACAGACAAAGAACTTTGTTGTTTCAAATCTGCCCTTAGAAGCCTTAGGTGTAAGAAATCAGAGGTGGGGTCTCAGAGAGAAGAAAGGACACTTTATATTGGTTCTATGCTTTCCCCTCTACCTTTGTCCAGAAGAAGTCTTTAATCATTAGATGTTAGATGAGTTTCCTTTTGACAAAAAATATACACAGTTAAAACTAATTGGTAATCTAAAATAATACGGAATTTAAGAATGGAGTAAAATATATTCCCAAGCCTGCAAAAAAGTTCCATTAATTAGAGGTTAACTGCCTTGTAGATTGCTATGAGAAATGGTCACTTATATTAACAGGTTACTTATGTTTGTGAAAAAGGGAAACACGTTATATTCTAGTGGAATGCTGCACGATGAGCACCACAAATTAGATAAAAGAATTTGCTGCTGGGATGGTCCACATTCCACAAGCTACAGAATCAACAATTCAGTACTATCGGGTTGGCCAAAAAGTGCCTTCGGTTTTTAAGTAAAAATAAAAGACAGTTTTCATTTTCATCAAGAACTTTATTGAACAACGTATTCACCCTTTTGTTCTACTACCTTCTGCCATTTTGCAGGCAACTTCATAATTCCGTCTTCCCAAAACTTTTTATCTTTTTGAGCAAAGAACTGTTCCAGTTGCCTTTTACAGTCTTTTACAGTCTTGCAGGGAATGGAAATTTTTTCCATTAAGAGAATTTTGTAAAGACCGAAATAAATGGAAATCCAAAGGTGCAATGTCTGGTGAATATGGCGGATGAATTAGAACTTAGGGAGGAGCTCATAATAGAGGACTCCCCTCTAATCCCACCATATACACATTACCTTCTTTGGATAGAGACTGGCCTTGGGTGCTGTTGGTGGTGGTTCATTTCACTTGCCCCATGATCTCTTCTGTTCCGCATTATTGTACAGTATCCCCTTTTCACTTCCTGTCACAATTTGTTTTAAAAATGGAATGTTTTCATTACATTTAAGTAGAGAATCGCATATGGAAATATGGTCAAGAAGGTGTTTTTGCTTAACTTATGTGGAACCCAAATATCAAAGCGATGAACATAACCAAGCTGGTGCAGATGATTTTCAACACTTGATTTGGGTATTTTGAGTATGTCGGCTATCTCCCGTGTGGTATCATGCTGATTGTTCTCAATTAATGTCTCAGTTTGATCACTTTCAACTTCAACTGGTCTACCTGACCGTGGAGCATCTTCCAGCAAGAAATCTCCAGCACATAACTTCACAAACCACTTTTGACATGTTCGATCAGTCACAGCACCTTCTCCATACACTGCACAAATCTTTTTTTTGCATTTTGGTTGCATTCTTTTACGTTTCTTGAAATAATAAAGCATAATATGCCGAAAGTGTTGCTTTTTTTCTTCCATCTTCAGTATTAAAATGGCTACACAAAAATTCACCAATTTTAATGTGTTTTTTTACACGCACGCTGATATGACAGCTGTCGCATACAGTCTAACAAAATTGTTTCGAATGAAGCTAAAGACAACTAAGTGCTACTAGAACCATCTTACGGAAAAAAGCAAATGAAACTTTTTGGCCAACTCGATATTTTTTTTCCTTGAATGAGTACATTTTTATTCACAAATAGAATTTTAAAGGTGGAAGGACATCAGGCGTTTATTCCTTATTCTACTTATTTTTATTTAGATATAATTGACATTGTTTTCCACAGTGGCTGCACTTATTTACATTTCTACCAACAGTGCACAAGGATTCCCTGTTCTCCACGTCCTTACCAATGCTTGTTATTTCTTGTCTTTTTTATAATACCCATTCAACAGGTATGAGGTGATAGCTCATTCTGGTTTTGACTTGAATTTCCCTGATGATTAATGACTTTGAGCACCTTTTCATGGACATGTTGTCCATCTATATGTTTTCTTTTGAAAAATGTCTACTCAGATCCTCTGCCCATTTTTAAATCAGATTGTGTGTATTTTTTGCTGAATTGTAATGAGTTCTTTATATATTTGGTCTTTATATATTTGGATATTATCACCTTATCAGATACATGGCCTACAAAATTTTCTCCCATTCTGTAGGTTGCCTTTCCAGTTTGTTTATGGTTTCCTTTGCCATGCAGAATCTTTTTTAGTTTGATGTAGTCCCACTTGTCTATTTTTGTTTTGTTGCCTTTGCTTTTGGTGTCAATTCTAAAATATCACCACCAAGACAGCTGTCACGTAGCTTACTGCATATGTTTTTTTCTAAGAGTTTTATGGTTTCAGTCTTACGTTCAAGTCTTTAATCTATTTGTAGTTAATTCTTTTGTATGGTGTAAGGTAGTGGTCTTGTTTCATTCTTTTGCATGTGGCTGTTCAGTTTTCCCAACACCATTAATTGAAGAGTCTGTCCTTTTGTCACTATATATTCTGGGATCCTCTGTCATAAATTAATCGATATGTAGATTTATTTCTGGACTCTCTATTGTTCCTCAGATCTATGTGTCCGTTTTTAATGCCAATATCGTACTTTTTGATTACTATAGCTTTGTACTATAGTTTGAAATCAGGGAGTGTGCCTCCAGGTTTGTTCTTGCTCAAGATAGCTTTGGCTGTCTAAGGTCTTTTGTGGTTCCATACAAAATTTAGGATTGTTTGTTCTATTTCTGTGAAAGACGCCATTGGAATTTTGATAGGGATTGTGTTGAATCTTTAGATTGCTTTGTGTTGTATGGATACTTTAACAATATTAAGTCTTCCGATCCATGAGCATGGAATATCTTTCCATTTATTTGTGTCTTCTTCAGTTTGTTTTATCAGTGTCTTATAGTTTTTAGTGTACACCTTTTTGGTTAAATTTATTCCTAGGTATTTTATTCTTTTTTGTTAATTTCTCTTTCTGATTGTTTGTTATTAGTGATAGAAAGGCAACAGATTTTTGTTGACATTTATAGTGACTTTATATCCTGCAACTTTACTAAATTTGCTTATTCTAATAGGCAGCAGCTTTTAAAATATGAAAATATATATAGTCCTGTGGGACCACAAGCATAAATCCTACTGGCCATCAGAGCCAGGTGATCTGAAGCCATCTTCTAGAAAGCAGTTGCAAAAATTGGGGCATGAGATGAGTGTGCAAGCCCCTTTCCAGGAGATACTGGCAACGTGGAGTGAGGCAGAGGGAAGCACACAGATGGTGTCTGCTTGGCCTCCCTCCCCTACACTTCAGTAGACCTGTAGATATATGCGAAGTCAGAAGCCTGCCCCATAGGTTGCAGCTTCAGGACAAGCAAATAGGCCTCTTTCCCATAAAGACTGGGGGTGTGTTTCAATCTGCTGTCTGCGCTGTTCCCTGGTGGTGGTAACCAGCTAAGAACTCTCTCTCCATTTGTTACAGTCCCATGAAACCTATGGATGAAAGCCCCATTTGCTACCAGAGACAGGCAGTCAAGGGGCATCCCCTGGTTGACAGACAGAAAAACTGGGCCACCAGACGTGTGTACAAGCTCCCCTCTGGCAGGTACTGTCACTCAGGAGCTCAGCAGAGGGAGAGTGAAAAGAGAGTGCCAGCCTTCTGAAGTGTCTGGAGAGGATTAGAGTTGGCCCTTAGATGTGTGTTTAATAAGCAGCCTGCTCCTCAGGCTGCAGCTATGAAGATGAGCTAATGTAGCACTTTCACAGAAAGACAGGGCACAGCAGTCTCTGCTCTCTTGCTGGGTCCTGGGGATGGTAGCCCGTTAAGAACTCTTTCTCTGTTTGTGACAGTCTCTTGGGAATGGCGAGTGTAAGCCCCACTGGCCACCAGAGCCAGGCATTCTAGAGGTGTCCCCTGGGCCGCAGCTGCAAAAATTGGGGTACCAGATGAGGGTGAAGTTTCCTTTCCAGGAGATAACACGTGACCTGGAACAAGGCAGACGGAGCCCACTGTCCTCTGTCCCTGGAGAGTATTTCAATAGGTCCCTAGATGTGTGTTACGTTAGATACCTGTCTCTCAGGTCCATGCTTTAAGATAAGCATAAAAGCCTCTTTCACAGAAAGTTTGGGTGCTTTTCAGTCGGCTGCCCCTGTGGATGGGCTGTGGCATTGGTGTGTCTGTGCTCCATCCCTCTGAGAAGTGTTTCTGTTTGCTATAATCTTGTGGGTCTCATGGACATGAGCCCACTAGCTTCAAATCTAGATGTTTTGGGTGCTCATCTCTGAGGTGCAGGCCTTAAACGTTGGGGTGCCCAATGTGGGGTTCAAACCCGTTGCTCGTCAGGGAGAAGCCTGGGGTTTTGAGTTCTGTTCTGATTGTGGGTTGCCATGCCGTGGCTGGGTTTTATGACAAGATTGTGTCTCAGTTTCCCTTACCTGGTTCGATGTGGTTTTTTTTCTCATTTGCCCAGTGTGTAGGAGTTGCTCAGCTAGTTTTTCGGTTTTTTTCCAGAAGAAATTTTTCCACATGGAGCTGTAAATTCAGTGTGTCCGTGTGAGGCGGCAAGTTCAGGATCTTCCTATATTACCCTCTTGAACCAGAACCCAGGATTATTTCATTCAATGAAAATTAAAGACAGAATTGTTTAGAAGCAGCTTTGACTTCACTCAGTTTTGATTTTCAAAAGTAAGGAAAAGGATCAAAGTTGAAATTACTGTGATATTTTCACAGAAAATAAAATTCAAGAGGGCATGACAGAAAATTCCAGGTAATATCCAGTCTTCATAGTGGCTTATTTGTAAGACTGGCTTTACAATGAAATTGTACAAATATGTCAATTTAGTAAAAATTAACTGCAAAATCGTACACCTGTGTTGGAAAAGGAATTTCTTTGGTTTGGATTCTTAGGTTCTCAAGAGTTCTACTCCACGTACTTACTTTCAGGTGAGGCACTATGCAGTTCAGAAGGATGTGGTACCTTCTTTTGCTAAAAGTGGCACTACCGCCTGCTGAAATAATAGTTAAAATCTGCTTTGACTGATCGTCTGCTAAATGCTAGCATCTCATTTTTAATCAGTTACAGTGCATTCTCAATTTGAACAACTATCCCTTGGCAATGTTTCCATTCAGTTTGTTGGTATGGAGACCCAGGAAGATGGCCAGTGAATCAAAGAAGTTGAAAATATTTGACCTTATATATGGTGCTCGAGATTTATAACACGGTAGGCCTGTCGCAGTTCAGGCCTCCTCAGCCCTGGCCTGCTAGATTGCAGATCCCTGCCTGTGCATATCTGGGTGTTTCCGGACTTGATGAAATGTGTTTCATAACTTTTAAAGTAACTAAAAAATCCAAGTAAATAATAGAACACATCACAACAGACACCAAAGCAAGCAGTTATTGGTTAAGGGAAAAATGCCTAGGAAACAGGCCAATGGAGTTGTAAAACATAAAAGTTTTGATATAAATACCATTTTAATTATTAAGATGGGGGTTTTCAGAAGCAAGAGAAAATTTCCCAAATTAACTTTAAAATAACATAAATCTCGCATATTTTTGGTTACGTTAAATAACATCATAATAAATAACGCAAATAATAAAAAAAAATAAAGATAACAGAAGTGTCCTGAAGTTAAGGAGGTGCATTCTTTTTCTTCTCACATTTTTCCGATTTCATTACCAATGTGAGACACTCTGAAGTTTTAACTATAAAGATGAATTATGATAGTTATCTTGTTTGGAGACATTTCATTCAAAGCTCATATCAACAGCTGCTGGTCAAGCACTGATTATGACTTTAAAGGCACCCCCAAATTAAATAGTTTTTATAGTCTAATGGCAATAATACTTCCTGAATGTTTACCACATGCCAGGCTCACTTCCAAGTACTGAACATGCATGGGAACTTAATATTAATGGTCTGATTATTTAATCCCTATTTTTTCAGATGATAAAAAGGAAAGCGAGAAAAATTAAATAACTTGCCCAGGTTTACCCAATTAATAAGAGATAGAGCCAGGGTTTGAACTCAGACTGAATGCCAGGGCCTAGGCCACCCCCACTACTTTCAACTTCTCTCTAAAATAACACATTAAGCAATGACAATGCTAACATCTGTAATAGAGATTACATTATTAAACTCCTGTACACAAGGCACCACGGGTGGTTCTGTAGACAATAAGTGATGTAAAAATGCCCATCACTGTTTGTCCCCTTAAGTGCCTTCAAATCTAATGGGTGTTGATAACATAAATAGCTTTGATACAAGATATAATAAGTATCATATATATTGTTTGAAGTTTTAATGTATTTTTATTGATCATATAACATTATATTAGTTCATGTGTACAACATAATTATTTGCTATTTGTATATATGGCAGAATGGTCACAATAAGTCTAGTTAACATCCATTACCATATAGTTACATATTATTTTTCTTGTGATGGATGAGAACTTTTAAAATTTACTCTTAGCAACTCCCAAATATGCTACCCAGTGTTATTAACTATAGTCACCATGCTGACTACAGTTAGTTAACTATAGTTAACTGACTATAGTTATTGACTATAGTCACCCATGACTCATTTCATAGCTGGAATTTTGTAGTTTTGACTTTCTTCACCCATTTTGCCCACCCACACACCGCCTCTGGCAACCACCAATCTGTTCTCTGCATCTATGAGCTGAATTTTTTTTTTTTTTGGATTCATATACAGGTGGTATCACATGATATTTTTCTTTCTCTGATTTATTTCACCTAGCATAATGTCCTCTTCAAGGTCCATCCGTGTTGCCGAAAATGGCAAGATTTCATTTTGTTTTATGGCTGATATTCCTCTGTATATGTGTGTATCATGTTTTCTTTATCCATTCATCCATGGATAGACACTTAGGTTGTCTCTCTGTCTTGGTTATTGTAAATAATGTGGCCATGAACATGAGGGTTCATGTCTTCTTAAGTCAGTGTTTTTACTTTCTTTGGATAAATACCCAGAAGTACAATTTCTGAATCATATGGTAGTTCTATTTTTAATATTTTGGGGAACCTTCATCCTGTTTTCCATAGTGACTGCCCCAGTTTACATTCTCACCAATAGGGCACAAGGGTTCCTGTTTCTCCACATCCTTCCCAACACTTGTTACTGGTCTTCTGAGAATAGCCATTCTAACAGGTGTGAGGTGATAGCTCACTGTGGTTTTAGTTTGCAGTTCCCTGATACTTAGTGATGTTGGGCAATTTATTATGAACCTCTTGGCCGTCTTTATGTCTCTTATGGAAAAAATAACTTCATATTCTCAGGCCATTTTGTAATCGGGTTTTTTTTTTGCTATTGAGTTGTATAGTTTGGGTATTAACTAACCCCACATGAGATACATGATTTGCGGTTTTTTTCTCCCATTCCCCAGGCTGCTTTTTCAGTTTGTTGATGGATTCCTTTGCTGTGCAGAAGCAGCTTCTCAGTTTGATGAGGCCCCACTTATTTTTGCTTCTATTGCCTTTGGTTTTGGTGTCAAATCTAAAAAATTATCACCAAGACCAATGTCAAGGAGCTTACTGCCTATGTTTTCTTCTAGGAGTTTTATGGTTTCAGGTCTTACATTCAAGCCCCTAATCCATTTTGGGTTTTATTTTTGTGTGTGGTGTAAGATAATGATCCAGTTTCATTCTTTTGCATGTGCTGTCCAGTTCTCCCAACACCATTTATTGAAGTGACTGTCCTTTCCCCATTGTGTATTCTTGGCTCCTTTGCCATAAATTAATTGACCACATATGCCTGGGTTTATCTTTGGGCTCTCTATTCTGTTTCTCAGATCTATGTGTATGTTTTTATGCCAAAAGAACACTGCTTTACTCTAGTTTTCTAATATAGTTTCAAATTATGGAGAATGATGTGTACAGCTTTGTTCTATCTTAAGTATTTTTATTCTAAAAATATTATGATTCAGATAAACTCAGAAGGCGAGAGTGGGAATGGTTAAAAGACTACTTAGCCATTTTCTGGAAATAAGGTAGCGTTATTTGGAGTTCTCTGATAGGCATGAAGTCAGAAGTCATAGGTTTGAAACCTTCATCTTGCTCGTTAATTAACCTCTCTGAGCCTTTTTTGATATATCTCACAGTTACTGTTGGCATTCAGTAAGAACATATGCATTTTATAGTATGGATTTTGGGGGGGAAAAGACTGAAACTGAATGAATGAGATGAAGCATGAAAGTATTTTTTAGAAGGGTACTGAAATAGATGGAAGGGGATTTTAGAAACCAGAAGAGCTTTAGGAACTTTGGGAATGGGAACTAGGACTGTGTGATTGGTTCAGCTGGGGTGCTCGCCCAGGATTCCCCAGTCCAGGGAGGTAAGCACTGTGATTGGCAGCCCTATCAGAACCATGCTGTTCCCAGGAGGGTGGGCTGAAGAACAGATGCCAGTTGATCTAAAAAAGAGACCACAGGGCTTCCCTGGTGGCGCAGTGGTTGAGAGTCTGCCTGTCGATGCTAGGGGACACGGGTTCGTGTCCCGGTCCGGGAGGATCCCACATGCCGCGGAGCGGCTGGGCCCGTGAGCCATGGCCGCTGAGCCTGCGCATCCGGAGCCTGTGCTCCGCAACGGGAGAGGCCACAACAGTGAGAGGCCCGTGTACCTCAAAAAAAATAAAAAAATAAAAATAAAAAAGAGACCACAGACAAAAGTGCTAAGAAATAAAAATAACAACATTAACAGACCTGAATGAACATTTCCCATGTTCCAGGTATTGTTTTGAGCATATTTCAGGTAGTATGAAGTACAATACTTGAAGGAAAGCCCAGGCTATGCACAAAGTATTATTAGAATGTGAGGGAGAGAGGGGGGACGTAGTGAAGTGGGCTCAGATGATGAAGAGCCTGGAATGGAAGGCTAAGTTAGATTTCACTTTATTGACAAGTCAGAGCCAATGCACGGAAAATAACGCAGCCAGAGTTCTAGATTAGGATAAGTAACCTGGATTAAAGAAGGGAGAAACTGGAAGTGGGGAATGTAATAAGACATTTTACGTGGAAGTTAAGCAAAGACCTGAATTCAGTAGGTGGTAGTGGGAATGGAAAAGAGAAAACAAACAAAAAACACATGTGAGGCACTGGGAAAGTAGACTTGTGAGCAAATGGTGACTTATACGGCTGAAAAATTCCCCACTGAGGGATTAAATGAATGACAAAGTGCATGACAAAGTCAGAGGGTGAGAACTTGTTGACAGGGAAGATGATGAATCTGGTTTGTACATACTGAATTGGAGCAGGCAGTCACTTCTCAGAAGGGGATATCAAGCAGGCAATTCCAAATGTGGCACCACATCTCATGAGGAAACTTGGGGCAGGGAAAACTCAAGCTTCTGGAGTAGATGAAATTGCAGAAGGACAACACAGAGAAAGAAGAAATGAACACACAATAGACTGATATATAATGGTAATGCAAAACATGTATTAGCCAACAGGTTTGTAAAATTTTAAAAATTCAAATTTATTAGGTTTTATTAGTAACACAATTACACAGACTAAAGTTCAGGAATTCATCAATTATGGTCACCAATATGTGCTTCTTGTGGCGTTTTAAACTTATTTCTCATGATTCAAATTGATTTACGGGATAGTTGAACTTCATACATAGCTTCATAATATGAATACAACAGGTCTTCCATCCATAAAATTAATGAAAACATATCTTTCATCAAAGGCACATAAAGAATCTAAACTAACACATTTGAAGAATTTTGTTAAGAAATTTTTGAATTTCTCTACATTACAAAGAAGAAAAACAAAGCCCCAAAATGAAACGGTTATACACACGTGCGCGCGCACACACACACACAACCACAAAGAGACTTCAACAGAATGATGGCACACAACTAAATTTAGAAACTACTTACCCATGAAGCTTACTGAAAGACTAACTTTTTCAAGATGAGTAAAAAAGAGAAGTAGGGTATGGAATGCTATTCACTTTGCTGAAACAAGGTCATAGACACACCATGAATAATTAAAAATGACTATCAAAATTCAGTATCTAGCAGAAATGTAACACTTACTTGAGGATACACACAATCACTGACTTAATTAAATCCTGCTACTCATTTTCTAAGTGTAATTGCCCATTTCATTCTCAGAAATAATAGCACAGTTTAAAAAGAAATAATACAAACTCAGGCAAGTGGAGGCAATTTGAATAATCTAAGGGAAAAAAGTAATTTTAACAGCGTGATAATTAAATTTGAAACTAGTTACTTACATGTATGAATTTAAAGCTTGCATTTTATCATCAGCAGAATATTCAAAGATCTTTCTTGTTATCTTCTAAACAAGGAGCTATCATGTATAGTAGGTACAAGGGATTTCCCAAAGGAAATACGCAAATGAATGTCTCAAAATTCATTATGCTAACTTATTTTTTACCCACAAAAATGCTCTCACACCCACCTAAACTTAGTTATAAATAAAAATGTAGTTATTTAAAGTGTATAAAAATCTGGCATCACCTTTAAGGCAATGCATGAATACCATCCAAATATTAAAATTCAAAGTGAAAACAAACCAACTGAATAAAAATTAAGAATTTATAATAAGTCTGTAAGTATATCCTCAAAAATCTGAAATTTGTTTTCAAACCAAATCTAATGTAGAATCAGATTAGCATGCATTCTTAAAAGAAAAACTGAAATGCATACAATGTTTAACTGATCCAAAGGCAGGTAGTATACTCCTCCACTTCAAGAACGTTTCAATGAAACACATTAAATTTAAAGAACAAATCATGTTATTAAAATAGTCTGTGCAATGTTTGTACAAATAACATTTTTATGATTACAAGTATACATATAATCAAGACAAGGGCTGCAATGTGTCCTAATATTAATGACTGTACTTAAAAATTTACAGGATATGAACATAAATAAAGCTGTTTAAAACTGGCAAACATAATAGTCTTTCAGTACAAAGTACTTAATATTTCTGTTATTTCCCAAGCCATCACGCTAAAATCATAAGTTGCCACTCTTAATACCTAAAAGTAATGTGGAAAACTAAAGTCATAAATACATGTATACATACATTTGCATATTTACACTTACACAGAAGTCATCAGTACACTAGAGTCCAGCTTTAACACTGCCCTTAGTTTCACACTGCAGGACCACCTCTCACATTTAAGAAAGGACCTTCCATTACTTCCAGTTAAAAAAAAAACCAACAAAAAACCAATGTTGGTCAGGTCCCAGATGCATTTCCCACATACTACATTCTGTGTTGCTCCAAGACTCTAGTGTAGAGAGAGCCACATATAAGTACTCATTTGGTTTGAAAATGCATTCTACCATTTACTGCAAAACTCAGAAGAGACCACAATCTTTTAGATTATTTTTTATGATGACATCTGTTACAGCATCAAAGACAAACTGCACATTCTTGGTATCTGTGGCACATGTGAAGTGGGTGTATATTTCCTTCGTGTCCTTTCTTTTATTGAGGTCTTCAAACTGACATTGAATATATGCAGCTGCCTCTTCATATGTGTTTGAGCCTGATATGGGAAAAGGAAAGAAACATAAGGCGAAGTTAAAATGAGTATACCACTAAGCAACATGGACCTTAAAATACTGAAATCAGTTTCTTATGTATAAAATATGTGGACTCTATAATCGTCTTTGCCCTTCGAGACTAAGATAAACTATTTCTTCTAAGTGAAACATACCCAATGTTAATCACCCTGTAATGACTATAAGTTACCCTTAAAAACAAAAAAGCACGGTATTCCATGTTCCCCATGATCTTTGTTCCTGCCTCAATCTCCAACTGTCAGAGTCCCTTTTTTTCTAACCCCTTATACTCTACTTCCTAACATGGTGGCAGCACACTATTTCACTTCTGAGCCTAGTGGCTGGATCAAGAAATGTTGGCCGATGCTGACTGGTACTTTTTATTCCCCTTCCTATATATACATTAATTAGCATTTCTCAATTTTTGTATTCAAAAACTGTACAAGGGTCTACAATGTGGTTTATGCCTATGAGGTTACAAAAAAGTGAATGACACACTTCTGCTTTCAGGTGACTGAAGATACAACACTTTGATACTTGGCAGTATCTAAAGATAATCACACATACTCTGTGACCCAAGAGTTCAGTTTTCCAGGTGTGTCCTTGACAGAACTATATACATATGTTCACTAGAAGACACATAAAGACTGTTAACAGCAGAACTTCTACTTTAGGAAACAACCCAAAAGTTCATTAACTGTAGACTGGCTACAAAATCCTGGTATATATTCATACAATGAGCTGCCATAGAGAAATGAGAATAAAAGAACTACTGCTACACACAATACTATAGATGAGCTTCATAAACATACTGTTGAACAAATGAAGGCAGACACAAAACAGTATATACTGTAAACAACTAATGTTTAGAAGACAAGTTTGGAAACAATCAAAATTAATCGATGAAGACAGAAGTCATAATAGTGGTTAACTCTTTGTGTGAGTAGGTGGGTGGATGGAAGTTGATCAGTTAAGACTGGGGAGGGGCATGACAGGATTTCTGGGGACCTGGAAATGTTCTATTTCTTGACCTGAATGGTGCATATTATCAGTGTTTTCACTTTTTAAAATTCAGTAAGTTTCACATTTGTGCTAAGTATGTGAGTATCTATATACTTTATATAGTTCATATATGTATACATATGATACTTCAATAAAATGTTCCTTTGAAAAAAACTGTTAATTCTGTCTCTTGCAGTAATAACACAAAATTATATGCCTGGACTTCAAGGTCCTCTGTTACCCAGCCTGCTTGGTAAAGCCATTCTAAGACCCTCTGTTCCACATCTGAGGCTCACTCCATGTCAGGAGGAAACCTGTATTCAAAGTACCACCTGTGTTACTGCAGTGCTTTCCCTCCCCTGTACTTCACCAGCTGTTTTCATAGCTTGGCTACTCTCTAAGTAATGCTGCAATGAACAGAGACGTGCATGTATCTTTTCCATAAAGCGTTTTCATTTTCTTCAAATAAATACCCAGAAGTGGAATTGCTGAATCATATGGTAGTTCTATTTTTAATTTATTGAGGAATCTCCATATTGTTTTCCATAATGGCTGCACCAATTTACATTCCCAGCAATAGGGTACAAGGGTTCCCGTTTTTCTATGTCTTTACCAACGTCTGGCATTTCTTTTCTTTATGATAACGGCCATTCTAATGGGTGTGAGGTGATAGCTCACTGTGGTTTTGATTTGCGTTTCCCTGATTGTTAGTGACGTTCAGCACCTTTTCACGGACATGTCGGCCACTGGTATGTCTTCTTTGGAAAAATGTCTATTCAGATCCTCTGTCCATTTTAATAGTGAAATTGTGTTTTTGTTACTGACTTGTATGAGTTCTTTATACAGCTGGCCCTCTGCATCTGTGGGTTTATAACCAGCAAATATGGAGGACCAACTGTCCTATGCCATTTTATGTAAGGGACTTGAGCATCCATAGATTTTGGTATCTATGGCAGGTCCTGAAACCAATCTCCCAAGGATACTGAGGGATGACTGTACATTTTGGATATGAACCCCTTATCAGATAAATGTTTTGCAAATATCTTCTCCCATTCCTTAGGCTGCATTTTTATTTTGTTGATGGTTTCCTTTGCTGTACAGAAGCTTTTTAGTTTGATGATATCACCCAACTTCTTTAGTTTTGCTTTTGTTGCCTTTGCTTTTGGTGTCAAACTTAAAAAACAAAATCACGACTGTCAAGCTTACTGCCTGTGTTTTCTTCTAGGAGTTTTACGGTTTCAGGTCTTACGTTCAAGGGTTTGAGGTCTCACGTTCAAGTCTTTAATCTGTTTGGGTTTGTTTTTGTGTATGGTGGAGAAAGCAGTCCAGTTTCATTCTTTAGCATGTGGCTGTCCAGTTTTCCTAACACCATTTACTGAAGAGACTTCTTTCCCCGTTGTATATTCTTGGGTCATCTGTCATAAATTACTTGATCATGTATACATAGGTTTACTTCTGGGCTCTCTATTCTGTTCCTCAGATATATGTGTCTGTTTTTTATGCCAATACCACACTGTTTTCATTACTGTAGCTGTGTAATATAGTTGGAAATTAGGGTGCACAGTGCCTCCAGCTTTGTTCTTCTTTCTCAAGATTGCTTTAGCTTTTGGAGTCTTTTGTGATTCAGAATTTTAGGACTATTCTCTTTCTGCGAAAAATGCCATTAGAATTTTGAAAGGGATTGCACTGACACTGTTAGACAACTTTAGGTAGTACGGACCTTTTTAACAATATTAATATTCCTCCAATCCATGGGCATGGAATATCTTTCCATTTATGTGTATCTTCTTCAATTTCTTTCATCTATGTTTTAGTTTTCAGTGTACAGGCCTTTCCTCTCCTTGGTTAAATTTATTCCTAGAAATTCTGTTCTTTTAATGCAACTGTAAATCTGACTGTTTCAGTTTTTCTTATAGTTCATTACTAGTGTTACAGATTTTTGTATACTGATTTTGTATCATGCAACTTTACTAAATTCACTGATTATGCGTTTTAAGTTTTTTTGTGAATCAGATTTTCTATGTATAATACCATGTCTTGTGCAAATAGTGGCAGTTTTACTTCTTGCTTTCTGATTTGGATGCCTTTTCTTTTTCTTGCTTAAACTGCAGTGATAGGACTTGTAAATACTATGTTGAATGAAAGTGGTGAGACTGGGAAACCTTGTCTTATTCCCTATCTTAGAGGAAAAGCTTTCAACTTTTTACTGTTGAGTATGATATCAGCTATAGGCCTTTATTATATTGAGGTACATTCCCTCTGTACCCATTTTGTTGAGTTTTTATCCTAAATGGATGTTGAATTTTGTCAAATGCTTTTTTTTTTGCATCTGTTGAGATGATCTTGTGATTTTTATCCTTCATTTTGTTTTGCAGACAGTGAACTATATGCTTGCATCCTCGGAGTAAATCTCACATAGTTGTGGTGTAATGATCCTTTTAATGTATTGCTGAATTCAGTTTGCTAATATTTTGTTGAAGATTTTTGCATTTATGTTTATCAGGGATATTGGCCTGTAATTTTCTTTTCTTGTGGCATACTTGCCTGGTTTTGGTAACAGGGTAATGGCGGCCTGGTAAAATGAGCTATGGAAAAGGAGAGAATGCTTCCAATTTTGGAAGAGTTTAAGAAGGACTGCTAACAATTAATTCTTTTGTGTTTAGCAGAATTCACCAGTAAAGTCATCTGGTCATGAACTTTGTTTATTGGGAGGTTTCTGATTACTGATTCAATCTCCTTACTAACATAGGCTGTTCAGATTTTCTATTTCTTCATGATTCAAACTTGGTAGGTTGTATGTTTGCTTCTATGAATTTTTCCAAGTTGTCAAAATAAGTTTAAATTTTTATCTCTTAGGTTGCTAGCAGACAACCATATACTCTACAAATCAAATTTTAACTTATTAAATCATAATAAGGTTGGTACTCTGAAATTCTAAAGCAATAAACAATGTCTTCTTGATTCACAAAAGCTAATACAACCTCTAAATTAAAAACATGTTTTGAGAAAACAGCTCGCCCTGAGTGCATGGCTCAATTTGCTGTATCTATTGTGGGCAGCTGGTTAGATTACTGAATCCCTAGAACTACAAGATACATTCCTCAACTTGATTTTAAGTTTTGGAAAAGAATGACTAGGGGGAAGGTGACAGATATTTTCTAACGTGATAGAACTGTCTTGAATAAAGGTTAAGTACAGATGATAATCTGGTTCAATACTGGAGAATTGGGTGCCTGGTGATACAATTCAAAGGGAGATAAAGGAGATTTGAATAAAAAAAAATAACATGAATTCAGTTGGAGTCTCAGGTGCTAAAAAACATGGACAGATTCAACAAGCAGTTGGGAATGCAAGCCTGAGCCTCAACAGAGAAATTAGAGTTGACAACTGAATTTATCATGCTGAGAATAAATATGACTATGAAAGAATGGAGCGCTCGAAGATTATAAGACTACAGATGGAATCTGGTGAAATGCCAAAATGTAAATAGATAAAAAGAGGAGAAGACAGGAGCAGAGAGAGGTAGGGGATAAATCAAGTGAGTAGCTCGGAGGCTACGATGGGTTCTCCTATAGCAAACATAGCCACAGGGATTAAGAGTTGAGGGTGCAACAAGAGGTGACAGCATCAATACTTAGCGTGTGCAATGAAGTTTTTAATTATAGTCTTAACACTGGGACTATGAAAGAATTATGTAATACTCTCCTTGCTCACAGGGCCTGAGATCAGTGATTCTTATTAACTCGACAACATACGAGGAACATTTTGAACACAATGCATACCTGGCAAAAAAAGAGCTAACAACTATCTTCTTGGCTGCTCTAAAAATCCCTGCAAGTATGTAATATGTGAGGATTGACTGGGGTCCTCTGATAATATTAGCACAAAAGGGCTACTTCACAATAGAAAATGACAAAGATGAACTAAAAGACAGAGGAAAGTAAAGGCCAAACGGAGCCACCTTGATTCTGGGTAACTTCAATCTTGCAATTAGAACTATAAATAATTTTATTCCTATAAAGCACTAAAAATGTTTCTGAATAAGGTGACTTAGGACACTGACTTGCAAAAAGAAAACAAAACTAAGTTAATTCTGTGCAATTATTTCAAAGTATAACTTTGCGATACATAGAAAGGGCTGTAATAATGAGAGGAGGATCATACTGATGGGAGACCCTCCTGCTTGGCCTCCATTGAAAATATATAATTAAATGTATTCTGGTTGTTAATGTCCTGGATGCAGGAGTGCAACAGACTTGGGTCTGGATTTGGACTCTATTGCATCATTAAATCACAGTGCTCTCACCTACATAAGTGGGATGTGAAAGCACTGATATCATATGGTTGTTTTAACACTGCCTGTGAAAAGGCAGTACAATTTACTGAACACAAAATTGACAAATTTTGTTTATAATGAAACAAATTCCTGAGACTTGGGCAGCAGTGGGGGAAGCCAGATTCCATGACAGCAACAGCAGGGATCATGGCAAGAATCACGGCTTGAAGGCTGCCCCGGGTGGTCTCATCTTCCTGCAGCTTGTAGACCCTCAGGCTTAGTGGAGCTGTTAACAGAGGCAGCGGTCACCCGGAGCAGCAAGAGTAGCACCAGCAAGCTCCTTCCCCTGGAACTACACTCAGCATCACGGCATCAAGATGCCATTTGTCTCCGTGTGGCTGACAGGGACTTGATGCCTGGGCCTGGAGGCAGGCCTGAGCCGCTGAGGTGGGAGAGCCCAGTTCAGGACATTGGACCACAGAGACCTCCTGGCCCCATGTAATATATCAATCGGCGAGAGGTCTCCCGAAGATCTCCGTCTCAACGCTAAGACCCACATCCACCCAACAGCCAGCAAGCCAGAGATCTCCATCTCAACTCCACCCAAAGGCCAGCAAGTTCCAGTGCTGGATGACCCATGCCAATCAACTAGCAAGACAGGAACACAACCCCACCTGTTAGCAGACAGGCTGCCTAAAATCTACTAAGTTCACAGATACCCAAAAACACACCACCGTGCGCCGCCCCTCCCACCAGAACACAGGCACGAGTCCCCTCCACCAGGAAGCCTACACGACCCACTGAACCAACCTCACCCAGTGGGGGCAGACACCAAAAACAACGGGAACTACGAACCTGCAGCCTGCGAAAAGGAGACGCCAAACACAGTAAGTTAAACAAAATGAGAAGACAGAGAAACACACAGCAGATGAAGGAGCAAGGTAAAAACAAACCAGACCAAACAAATGAAGAGGAAACAGGCAGTCTACCTGAAAAAGAATTCAGAGAAATGATAGTAAAGATGATCCAAAATCTTGGAAATAGAATGGAGAAAATACAAGAAACATTTAACAAGGATCTAGAGGAACTAAAGAGCACACAAACAGTGATGAACAACACAATTACTGAAATTAAAAATACTCCAGAAGGAATCAATAGCAGAATAATTGAGGCAGAAGAACAGATAAGTGACCTGGAAGATAACATAGTGGAAATAACTATTGCAGAGCAGAATAAAGAAATAAGAATGAAGAGAATTGAGGACAATCTCAGAGACCTCTGGGACAACATTAAACACACCAACATTCGAATTACAGGGGTCCCAGAAGAAGAGAAAAAGAAAGGGTCTGAGAAAATATTTGAAGAGATGATAGTTGAAAACTTCCCTAACATGGGAAAGGAAATAGTCAATCAAGTCCAGGAAGCACAGAGAGTCCCATACAGGATAAATCCAAGGAGAAATACGCCGAGACACATATTAATCAAACTGTCAAAAATTAAATACAAAGAAACATATTAAAAGCAGCAAGGGATAAACAACAAATAACACACAAGGGAATCCCCATAAGGTTAACAGCTGATCTTTCAGCAGAAACTCTGCAAGCCAGAAGGGAGTGGCAGGACATATTGAAAGGGATGAAAGGGAAAAACCTACAACCAAGATTACTCTAGCCAGCAAGGATCTCATTCAGAGAAATTAAAACCTTTACAGACAAGCAAAGGCTAAGAGAATTCAGCACAACCAAACCAGCTTTAAAGCAAATGCTAAAGGAACTTCTCTAGGCAGGAAACTCAAGGAAAACATCTACGACAACAAACCCAAAACAAATAAGAAAATGCAAATAGGAACATACGTGTCGATAATTACCTTAAATGTAAGCAGATTAAATGCTCCAACCAAAAGGCACAGACTGGCTGAATGGACACAAAAACAATACCCGTATATATGTTGTCTACAAGAGACCCACTTCAGACCCAGGGATACATACAGACTGAAAAAGATATTCCACGCAAATGGAAATCAAAAGAAAGCTGGAGTAGCAATTCTCATATCAGACAAAATAGACTTTTTAAAATAAAGACTATTACAAGAGACAAAGAAGGACACTACGTAATGATCAAGGGATCAATCCAAGAAGAAGATACAACAATGGTAAATATTTATGCACCCAACACAGGAGCACCTTAACACAAAAGGCAAATGCTAACAGCCATAAAAGGGGAAATCGACAGCAACACATTCATAGTAGGGGACTTTAACACCCCACTTTCACCAATGGACAGTTCATCCAAAATGAAAATTAATAAGGAAACACAACCTTTAAATGGCCCATTAAACAAGATGGACTTAATTGATATTTCTAGGACATTCCATCCAGAAACAACAGAATACATTTTCTTCTCAAGTGCTCATGGAACATTCTCCAGGATAGATCATATCCTGGGTCACAAATCAAGCCTTGGTAAATTTAAGAAAATTGAAATCGTATCAAGTATCTTTTCCAACCACAATGCTATGAGACTAGATATCAATTACAGAAAAAAAATCAGTAAAAAATACAAATACATGGAGGCTAAACAGTACAATACTAAATAACCAAGAGATCAATGAAATCAAAAAACACCTAGAGGGCTTCCCTGGTGGCGCAGTGGTTGGGAGTCTGCCTGCCAATGCAGGGGACACAGGTTCGTGCCCCGGTCTGGGAGGATCCCACATGCCGTGGAGCGGCTGGGCCCGTGAGCCACGGCCGCTGAGCCTGCATGTCCGGAGCCTGTGCTCCGCAACAGGAGGGGCCGCAGCAGTAAGAGGCCCGCGTACTGCAAAAAAAGAAAAACCTAGAGACAAATGGCAATGAAAACACGATGACCCAAAACCTATGGGATGCAGCAAAAGCAGTTCTAAGAGAGAAGTTTATAGCAATACAATCCTACCTCAAGAAACAATAAACATCTCAAATAAACAACCTAACCTTATACCTAAAGCAATTAGAGAAAGAAGAGCAAAAAACCCCCAAAGTTAGCAGAAGGAAAGAAATAATAAAGATCAGATTTAAATGAAAAAGAAATGAAACAGATCAATAAAACTAAAAGCTGGTTCTTTGAGAAGAAAAACAAAATTGATAGACCATTAGCCAGACTCATCAAGAAAAAAAAGAAGACTCAAATCAACAGAATTAGAAATGAAAAAGAAGTAACAACTGACACTGCAGAAATACAAAGGATCATGAGAGATTACTACAAGCAACTCTATGCCAATAAAAGAGACAACCTAGAAGAAATGGACACATTCTTAGAAGAGCACAACCTTCTGAGACAACCAGAAAGAAACAGAAAATAAAAACAGACCAATCACAAGCACTGAAATTGAAACTGTGATTAAAATTCTTCCAACAAACAAAAGCCCAGGATGAGATGGCTTCACAGGCAAATTCTATCAAACATTTAGAGAACACCTATCCTCTCAAACTCTTCCCAAATATAGCAAAGGGAGCAACACTCCCAAACTCATTCTATGAGGCCACCATCACCCTGATACCAAAACCAGACAAAGGTGTCATGAAAAAAGAAAACTAGAGGCCAATATCAGTGATGAACATAGATGCAAAAATCCTCAACGAAATACTAGCAAACAGAATCCAGCAGCACATTAAAAGGATCATACACCATGATCAAGTGGGATTTATCCCAGAGATGCAAGGATTCTTCAATATACGCAAGTCAATCAATGTGATACACCATATTAACAAATTGAAGGAGAAAAACCATATGATAATCTCAATAGATGCAGAAAAAGCTTTTGACAAAATTCAACACAAATTTATGATAAAAACTCTCCAGAAAGTAGGCATAGTGGGAACCTACCTCAACATAATAAAAGCCATATATGACAAACCCACAGCCAACATCGTTCTCAATGGTGAAAAACTGAAAGCATTTCCTCTAAGATCAGAAACAAGACAAGGTTGTCCATTCTCACCACTATTATTCAACATAGTTTTGGAAGTTTTAGCCGCAGCAATCAGAAAAGAAAAAGAAATAAAAGGAATCCAGATCAGAAAAGAAGTTAAACTGTCACTGTTTGCAGATGACATGACACTCTACATAGAGTATCCTAAAAATGCTACCAGAAAACTACTAGAGCTAATCAATGAATTTGGTAAAGTACCAGGATACAAAATTAATGCACAGAAATCTCTTGCATTCCTATACACTCATGATGAAAAATCTGAAAGAGAAATTAAGGAAACACTCCCATTTACCACTGCAACAAAAAGAATAAAATACCTAGGAATAAACCTACCTAAGGAGACAAAAGACCTGTATGCAGAAAATTATAAGACACTGATGAAAGAAATTAAAGACGATACGAACAGACGGAGAGATATGAGAGATATACCACGTTCTTGGATTGCAAGAATCAACACTGTGAAAATGACTACGCTACCCACAGCAATCTACAGATTCAGTACAATCCCTATCAAACTACCAACGGCATTTTTCACAGAAGTAGAACAAAAAATTTCACAATTTGTATGGAAACACAAAAGATCCAGAGAAACCCCCTACCTAAATGTAAGGCTAGACACTATAAAACTCTTAGAGGAAAGCACAGGCAGAACACTCTATGACATAAATCACAACAAGATCCTTTTTGACCCACCTCCTAGAGTACTGGAAATAAAAATAAAAATAAACAAATGGGACCTAATGAAACTTAAAAGCTTTTGCACAGCAAAGGAAACCATAAACAAGATGAAAAGACAACCCTCAGAATGGGAGAAAATATTTGCAAATGAAGCAACTCACAAAGGATTAATCTCTAAAATTTACAAACAGCTCAATATCAGAAAAACAAACAACCCAATCCAAAAATGGGCAGAAGACCTAAATAGACATTTCTCCAAAGAAGACATACACATTGCCAACAAACACATGAAAGGGTGCTCAACATCATTAATCATTAGAGAAACGCATATCGAAACTACAAGGAGGTATCACCTCACACCAGTCAGAATGGCCATCATCAAAAAATCTACAAACAATAAATGCTGGAGAGGGTGTGGAGAAAAGGGAACCCTCTTGCACTGTTGGTGGGAATGTAAGTTGGTGCAGCCACTATGGAGAACAGTATGGAGGTTCCTTAAAGAACTAAAAATAGGACTACCGTACAATCCAGCAATCCCACTACCCGGCATATACCCTGAGAAAACCATAATTCAAAAAGAGTCATGTACCACAATGTTCACTGTGGCTCTACTTACAATAGCCAAGACATGGAAGCAACCTAAGTGTCCATCGACAGATGAACGGATAAAGAACATGTGGCACGTATATACAATGGAATATTACTCAGCCATAAAAAGAAATGAAACTGAGTTGTCTGTAATGAGGTGGATGGACCTAGAGTCTGTCATACAGAGTGAAGTCAGAAAGTGAAATACAAATATTGTATGCTAACACATATGTATGGAATCTAAAAAACTAAACAAAAAAAAGTGGTTTTGAAGAACCTGGGAACAGGACAGGAATAAAGATGCAGCTGTAGAAAATGGACTTGAGGACACAGGGAGGGGGAGGGGTAAGTTGGGACGAAGTGAGAGAGTGGCATGGACATATATACACTACCAAATGTAAAATAGATAGCTAGTGGGAAGCAGCCGCATAGCACAGGGAGGTCAGCTCAGTGCTTTGTGACCACCTAAAGGGGTGGGATAGGGAGGGTGGGAGGGAGACGCAAGAGGGAGGGGATATGGGGATAGATGTATACGTATAGCTGATTCATTTTGTTATACAGCAGCAACTAACAGCATTGTAAAGCAATTATACTCCAATAAGGATGTTAAAAAAATAATGCAATAAATGTAATATTTCACTTTCACATTTTTCAACCAAAAAAATTCTTGAGACCTTTTTTTTTTTTAACAATGAGGATGGAGTGAGGGTAACTTGTATCAATTAGCTAAATTACCCAAGCTTCATAATGTTTAGATTTAGAGATGAGATAAACTATTGGCAGTCAAACTTTTTTTTTAGGCATCGAACTTTCTTCATTAAAATAAAATAAAGCCTTATTCAGAAACCCAATATGCAAAACAGATGAAAGCTAAATTACTCTGCCTCAGGGAGGGAGAAGTTGAGTGTGGAGGGGGGCAGGGGGTGGGGGGTATCACTGTTCCTTGCACCCACTTTCAATAGCAGCCAGGGAAGTGTTCCAAGGAACTAAACTTAACCAATGTTTTAGCCCAACTTCTGATTTCACAGATGGGGTAGTGAGACCCCATTAACTGCCTTGTTCAAGATCAAAGAGCTAATTATGGAAAAGCCAGGACTGCATCTCAGGTCTCCTTTTCTCACTGCAGACCATTTTACACAGCAGTAAAATTAAAGTACCACTAACAGTCTCATTCCCAAAGCCTGGATTTCTTGTGAAACCTTTCCTGACTCCCCTGAGGAGTTAGCTAACTCACAGACTCCTTTCTAATGTGTTCCCCCTTGCAGTTACTATCCATGTTCCTTTGTACTCGTGTGCTGCACTGCTGTCGTGTATCTGTTTGTTTAGGAGTACCTCTGTCTTTGATATTAAGTCAGTGACCAGAGACACATTTATGTATTGTGCATCACACAATACCTGACATAAGATCTGTTAACTGGATGAACCAATCAATACCGTAAGCTTATGAAGACTTGGAGTCATCATAGAAAATTCTCTAAAAGCTTTTCCCTAAAATGAATGTTATTTTCAATCATCTCACCCACAACTCAAGGAACTACTTGTGCTTAAATGCAGTTTGATAAATAATTTCTCTTAAAGGTTAAGAATTACTAAGCCAAAAGATTCAAACCAACAACTGAAATCTTGCCATAGGGGAACGTTCGCTTAGAAGTATACGAGCTGACAAGTTATCTACAGAGAGTAAAATACCTGCATATTCTGGATAGCATATAGTGAGAGGGCTCTTTTTGATTTTTTCTTCGAAGAGATCCTTCTTGTTTAGAAAAAGTATAATAGATGTATCTGTAAACCATTTGTTGTTACATATGCTGTCGAACAACTTCATGCTTTCATGCATTCGGTTCTGTAAGAGAATACAGCCAGTTTGTCATAATGGCAAGGATTTTAAGAAATATTACTTTTAAAAAATGAGCGTGGAAAAAAAAAGTATGGTAATACAATAGAAGTTAGCTGAAAAATAGGTAACATCCCACAAAAACATATTTTTGCCATTTAAGAACAAGCACACACTTTGATTTTAGGCAAGATGAGTGTCTACACCACTCATCACTTTTTCGTATTCAACCAGTACTTGCTGAGCGCCGGCAGCGTGTCACTGTGCTGCAGGACCCTGCGATCTAGAAATGCAAAGTGCAAACGTTTCAAAGGAGACCTCATTATTACAGAGTGAACTGAAGTTTCCATTAAAAGATAAGTAGAGTTTTTTAAACATTAATAAATTAAACTGAAAAAGCTGAAACACAATTAGCCCAGTACCCTAAATATAATGGTGTATTAGGGAAGGAAACCTCCAATTCCTGTTTCCTGCCCTTCCAGGATCTGTGGTTTCAAAAAGGGCACTAATATATTTTATAGTGCCAGAATGACAGAAATGAACATGTGCACTACACCTACTGCATGATAATTGTATATAAATTATTTTAATAAAAGAAACTGACACTTATAGCTTTTTTCTAATTAAAAATATTTCCCCCAGATTAATGGTACACTGAAATACATCTGAAAATTACATGACAGTAGCAAAGTATAACAGAGATCAAGGATTACTGAGCTGGCAGAAGTAATAAGTTAAGAAAAATAAGCCTTGGACTATAATGGAACTAACTTTATTTTCATTTAGTATGTGGATACCAGATCTCATAAATGCCTAGTTAAGCAACTAGGGTTGAGGTGAGATTAACTTTTTGTGTTTTCCCTTTTTCCAGGATCCATCTGTTCTTTGTATTCTAAAAGGGAAATATACTAAACAAAAGTTAGAGAAAACAGCCTGAACTTTCAATTAATTTAGGCATTAGTAAGAATTCTTCAAGAATTTTTCACAGAAAAATTCTTGGCAACATCTCCAGCCCTTCATATGCCATGCTCAATCTTTAAAAGTGGTTCTACTTGCCATTTCTTCATCTTCAGCTAGAACCAGGTCATAGTCACTCAGTGCCACACAGAAGATGATGGCGGTCACTCCTTCAAAGCAATGAATCCATTTCTTCCTCTCAGATCTCTGTCCTCCCACATCAAACATTCTGTAAGAGGAAAAATAATGAGTTTGACATCACGCTGAATGTTCAGAGGCTCTGAGGAGTTCTATAAAAATCAACAAAAAAGCTCCAAATCGCATAGGGAATGTGGGATGGAAAGAAAGGAGAAAAGGATTTTATGGGAGGAATATAATGTCACAAATTGATTTTCACAAAGGAAAAAAAGTCTGCTGGTTTTTAAACCATTTTGTTTTTATCTCACAGTAAAACAAAACAAAAAACCCAAAATACCCTAAAAAAATAACACATTCATTAACATATGAGAACACTTTAGAACAGAACATGAAAACAAATACAAAAGAAGGGGCAGCACTATAAGAATGCAGAGATAATAGAATATATTCAATTTGCTAAAGTCACAGAACATTAGAGGCAGAGAACATGGTCCCCTCATCCAACTACAAAATGTTTTCTCTCAGAAGCAATACAGCAGAGGAGAAACCATCCCAGGTAAGAAAACCTGGACAAGCAAGTCATATTTAAACAGGGGCAAACAAGCTGCCTAAATTAAAAAGTAAAACCATGGTATAGAAAAAAAAAAAAATGAGATGAGATAAATGGATGGCCTACTGAATAGTCTGAAAATGAGGACTGAAAAAAACTCAATTTTTACATGATACACAACAGTAGACCATTGTAGGTTACTGTCCAGGGTAGTAACACAAACAGTATAAAAACAATAATCTTCCTCCTTTCCTTGTTAAGAGTTTAAGTTAAGCACAAGTTGAAATTCACATAGATTACGTTATGCAACCTAGAAATAACCACTTACATAATGGAAACACTATGCAAACTGGTACATTTTTAAAGGCTCCATTTATCTAGATACTGCACTAATTAAAATAGTCCCTATTTAATTCTCAGGCAAAAAGAATTTTCCCTGTAGAACAGTTTTGGCCTATAAACCAAATCTGAGTACATAAGATCTGTACTCATTACAAAAGTAACTAGTATTGTTACTTTTATCATCATTTAAGTGCCATTCTTTCTATTAGTTTAGCTAGTAAATTGTTCATTAAGTTTAAGTATGCTATATAACAAAATGATTCTACTACACACTAAAATGGGTAAGATATAAAAAGGACAGCTGGTAGTAAAGATCAAACAAGAACAAAAGAAATTAAAATGATTACCCATTTGTTAAATTGCCAAGGAACACAATTTGAAGACAACTTTACCAAAAAGATAATATATTTTAGCTAACTTCTCTGATCAAATGTCACATATTTCCTGACCACTCCATGTAAAATAACAACAAAACCCACCCTGTCCCATATTATCCCTCTGTTGATGGCTGGTTTTATGTGTCAATTTGGCTAGGCTATCATACGCAGCTATTTAATCAAACACTAATCTGGGTGCTGCTGTGAAGATATTTTCTGGTTATGGTTAACATCTATAGTCAGTTGATTCTCAGTAAAGGAGATTATCCTTGATAATGTGGGCAGCCCTCATGTAATGAGTTGAAAGGCCTTCAGAGCAAAAACTGAAGTTTCCCAGAAGAAAAAAAAATTCTGCCTCAATACTGTAACATCAGTTTCTATCTGAGCCTGCTGTCCTGCACTACAAACTTCCAATTCGCTGGCACCTACAGTCATGTTAAGCCAGTTCCTTGAAATACACAGAACCTACTGGTTCTGCTGCTTGCAAGAACCCTGACTGACACAAATTTTAGTAGCTAGAGTGGGGTAATACTGTAAAACTAATTCGCAAAACTGTGCAAGTGGCTTTGGAAATGGGTAATAGGGAAAGGCTGGAAGAATTTTGAGTTACTTGACAGAAAAAGCCCAGAATGCCTTGAAAGATAGTTGGTTAGAAATACGGATATTAAAGGTGATTTTGATGAGACTTAGATGGAAGTAAAGAGGATGGTAGAAAAGCTTCTATCTTAGAGAACGAATATATATCATCATGAACACAGCGTTGAAAGATATATGAATGTTAAAGATGTTTTTGTTGAGGTCTCAGAAGGAAATGAGAAGTATATTATTGGACACTGCAGAAAAGGTAATCCTTGTTTTAAAGTGGCAAAAACTTGGCTTAACTATTCTAGTGCTGGGTATAAGGTAGGACTTGTAAGAGATGAACCTGGATATTTAGATTTAGCTGAGAAAATTTTCAAGCAAAGAATGCAAGGTACAACCTTGGTTCTCCTTGCTGCTAAAGTAAAATGCAAGATGAAGGAGAGAAACTGAGGAGTGAACTAATAAGCAAAGAAGAACCAGACCCACACAGGGAAGAAGGCCAAGGACTGGAGTGATATGACCGTAAGGCAGGGAACACCAAGGACTGCTGACAACCACCAGAAGCTAAGAAGAGGCAAGGGAGGATTCTTTTTTCGAGCCTTCAGAAGGGGCACAGTCCTGCTGACAAACTGATTTTAAACTTCTAGCTTCAACTATCAAAGAATAAATTTCCATTGTTATATGCCACTAGTTTGTGGTAATTTGTTACAGCAGCTTTAGGGAACTAGTATATCCCCGCCATCTTGCTTTATTTCTCTTTGTAGCAATTATCACCCCCCGAATCCTAAATAGTTATTTCATCTCCTCTCCTCCCCCATCCCTAAAACAACATAAAGGCAAAGACTTTGTTTTGGCCACGTTATATCCCATCCACTGGACAAACACACGCACTTCATAAACATTTGTTGAATGAAAGAATGAACAGTGTCTACAGAATATTTTAAAACACTTTCAATCAATAACTTTCAAAACACTTTCAATCAACTATTTTTTACCAATGGCATTTTTCACAGAACTAGACCAAAAAACTTTAAAATTTATCTGGAAACATGAAAGACCCCGAATTGCCAAAGCAATCTTGAGAAAGAAAAACAGAGCTGGAGGAATCAGACTCCCTGACTTCAGACTATACTACAAAGCTACAGTAATCAAAACAGTATGGTACTGGCACAAAAACAGAACTATAGATCAATGGACTAGGATAGAAAGCCCAGAGATAAACCCACACACCTTTGGTCAATTAATCTATGACAAGGGAGGTAAGAATATACAATGGAGAAAAGACAGTCTCTTCAATAAGTGAGGCTGGGAAAACTGGACAGCTACATGTAAAAGAATGAAATTACAACATTGTCTAACACCATACACAAAAATAAATGGATCAATAATAGGTTAGTTTTACCATGTTGAAGATCTAGACCTTCCAGTTATGCTGTGTGAATGTTAAATATAAAAGCACTTTAACTTGATAATCAAGTAATATGAATACAGAAGAAATCTTCAATTTATTTAATGTAGAAATGAATGAGGGTCATTCATATACTGGTCATAAAGAACCTTTAATCTAAGCCACTGCTTCTCAAACTTTAGTGTGCATTAGAATCACCAGGTGGGTAAGTTGATGCTGCTGATCTGGGGACCACATTTTCAGAATCACTGGCCTAATTCATAAGTCAAAGAGCAAAAATGACTAAGAACTAATATAACAAAGGATCAGACTGTGCACAGAGCATTTTCATTATTTCACAAATAGAGAATTATCTTCAAATTCTGAACTTCTATTTCTTTAACCCAAAACAAAGCAAGATTATAGTATGTTCTCCTTCATATGAAAAGATGAGACTTTTGACTAGTATCAAATAGTGAGTGAAATTGCATTTTCTTAGGTTTCTCTTTTTAGAGGGAGCAAGGGGAGGGAGGGAAGATGGAAGGGGATATATTGGCTATCCTGGGCTATGCTGTCTTACCCTCAGACTGTCATCTAATTCCACTGTGACCAAGGCTGAGACAATTCTAGTTGACCATATATAAATACGAACCCCATAAATGACATTCCACCCCAAAACCAACTGCACATTACATTACTAAAGAAAAGGAATAGAAACATGTTATGATGATTTTCTAACAGAAGGGATGCTTTAATTCTATATTCAGCAAAAATATAACAAGATAAAACTGTTATTCCTTTAAAGCAAAATAATCCTCATAGACACTTTCCATAAATGCCTAGTCACAGAGGTGATAATATATATTGTTAAGTTATAATGCCTTATTGCCTCAATTTGAATTTGTTAATTCCCATACCACAAAATAAGTGAAACTGAAATTTTATATCAGCAGTTAAAAATCAGACAATGAATTTATACCACAAAACACACAAAATGATAAGCACACTCGAGTTTCCAGTAGAATTATTCTAAGTATATTTTTGCCCTCATTCTTCTGAGGCTCACTTAATATATAAAAAGCAAAGTTGAAACCATATGTTAGCAATGATAGTAATTTAACAGAATTCAAATCCAAAATAAGACAAAGTTTATTTGAAGTTCCTGACAGACCTATGTTTATCTGTGAGTCAGCAAGTGAAAACAGTAACTAAAAACATCCTGTGAAATTTCACCTCACCCAAGGAGACTAAATAGAGCAAGGTAAGTGGACTTCCTGGAAGGATCATGACAGACAACTCCTGATGTTGAAATGGCAACTTTGAGAAACCTAGGCTGGAAGTGAAGTGTATGGTCTGGAAGCAAATGTTTAGGGCGCATCTACTGAAGAACGAAACTGAATTTTGCACAGTTAGACTGCCCAAAGCACCAAATAATTGATGTGACACTTACCTTTGCCGTTTCCCATCATTTACAGAGCTCACACCTCTATGTTTCCTTTTATAGACAGTAACCATTTTATGTATAAACCTCTGACAATGAGCAAGATTGGAACAGTCTGTTAAGAATCTTAAACAAGTTTGCCCTTACCTAACCAGGGGCCTACGTCCAGAATCCTTACTTGCTAACCCTAACCCCATGCATTTTCTCCTGAAACTTCATGGTTAGAATAAAGTCATCATCTGAACGTAACAATTTAAATTTGCTATAGAATATGGTCTTAAAGCAAGGTAAATAAAAACCAAAAAAAAAATCAGAATTTAAGGTGTACTAGGATTAAAAAAAGACCCAAAAAAGCTTAAAATCTAATAGTGAATTTCCTTATAATTAAAATCACTTTATAATTTTTAAATACATCTGGCAACAGTTATCAAATAAGACAAATCAGATTATTTCAAATAATACTATTTTAATATTCCTCAGTTTGGTTATTTAATATTCTCCAAATAGGAAGCAAACTATAAGATTTCAATAAGAGATCATACCAGCAGGGAAAGGAAAAAAAAAAGCCCACTGACAGCAAAAAAAAAAAGAAAACAGAAAAAAATTAAAAGCAAATGCAAAACAGTATCATGTTACAGTACCAAAAGTTACACGGTCAGATAAACTAATTATGATCGATCTCTGTTTAAGAAAGCAGGGTAATGTTTGTTTTTTTGGAGGGAAGCTGCCAGGGAAAACTGAAATTAAATTTTAGTTTTCTGGAAAACTTAATTACATTAATCACTGAATGTGGGATAATGTAGTGATAAATGATAGTAACAAATGTATTATATTTAAAATACTTATGGAGAGAATCAGAGGTATAGTTGCATATATTTAGCTGTGCTCCCCACAACTTGTAATATTGAGCTTCTTTACGAGGTGAGCTGATGAATATCTGTTTTCAATCTTTCACTAGGAGCCTTTCTTTAAGATGGTTTCAGAAATTCTCCTTTACTATCATACTGTTTCAGAGCACTGGAGTTAACTGAAGCAAAATTCAGCAGTTTTTCTCATACTTTGAAAACTGTTACTTATTGGAAAAAGAAAAACATAGTTCTGTAAATCTGAATGTAATGTTTAAATGAACTTCCCTCAGCCCAGTTCATTATACAATGAGCGGACTAGACAAAATGAACTCCAGATTCCCTTTCATTCTAAAGGCTACCACTTAGTGCTTCTCTGTTCAGACTTAAGTTATAGTACACTGTAAATTAAATGAACATTTTTCATCATGAAATAGTACAAACATGAGTTTGCATAAATAAAAATCTTCATGAAAATTTTTAAAAAGGTAACTTTTAAAAATATTTCCATAAATAAGCATATATTCTATCAGTGAAACCTAAAACTGGATGGCAACACTTTCCCAAAATATAAAATATTAGAGCAGTACTTTCTTTTAAAAATAAAAGCCAAAAACTATTTTTATTTAAGTCACTGTGAAAAATATAGGCAAAAGGAATTTGCATGGCTATTTTTTCTTAAATAAAAATAAAAATATTCCTCCTGAATGTTTCTTGACCTCTTTCAGACCAAAATTCTTTTGTCCAATCAGGTGTGAAACATTTTTTGTAATTTCAAACTCTAAACATTTTAAAACTTTTATTAGTATACCTTTTCTTCCTTAAACAATGTGTTCTGTATCTAAATTCATAAATCATATGTTTTGAAGATACTCACTTAAAATGAAGATCTTTGAAAGTAAAATGGGTTTCAACAATTCCTGTAGTTTTCACCCGGGTTCTGAGAACATCTTGTTGAGTTGGGATATAATTTGGTTGTGCAATTCTGTCCAAGTCATTCAAATAGCTGAAAAAATAAACAACAATATGCTAACAGCTAACACCGTCAATAAAGATCATCTAAACCAAAGAGTAAAACATTCTGATGCATGCAATACTCCAGATTACTGAAGTTTTTATATTTCTGTGGAATGATGTAATTTTAAGTCTATATCTTACACAACTCTCACAGAAATGAAAATTTTTATACTTCTCCAGCCACAAAGTTCCTTAAATATTTTAGTAATTCTCCTTGTTGGAAAAGAAAACAAAGTAATAACTTTATGAATATCCAAACTCATGGCACACCATGAATTTGTCCCTTAAAACTCTTTATTACACTTCTTTGATGTAGCACTGTGTTTATGTTCCAGACATTATTCGTTTGTTGAGAAATCAGAAAGCCTTCCTAAGTAGTGAGGAAACCTCTGGCCAAAGGCTGAATTCAATATTGTTCCTTTTCAACCAACCTTAAGTAACATACAGGAAAACATGACACATGCTCCTTCCTATACTCTACATTTTACTGCCTCTATGAATCAGTTTTCATATTTTACTTCTCATTGATTTCAGTCACTCATTCAACACTTTCTGCCAATGATGCAAAATACGTTGTGCTATAAAAATGTAGTGGTGTCGTACCATGCAATTCTTTCATTTTGTGTCCACTTATGTAGTAGAATCAATAATGTTACAGTCCAGGTATGGAGAGATTAAGGTGAACCTGAGTGGTTCAAGAGGGCTTCATGGATAGTGAAGGGCATAAATAGAAATCTGACAGGTGCAACGGATAAAAGGGAATGTCACTCACATCAGGAAAAGCAGTAGAACAGTGTGGAGGTAGGAAGAGTCACGTCTTGTATCTCAGAAAGTAAGTCCACTAGTAGGCTATGCATGGAATTAATCCTAAGGTCAGTTGAATGTGGGCAGCATCACTGGAGTGTTTTCTAATACTAGAGTGGAAGAGTCCAAGATAATTTAGACGATACTCTAGGTTTATTATAGAGAGGCACCAACTTTTGCAACTTTAATTGATGTTATCCTCTGAAACTGTTCCTTAGCCATTTAGAATGGGGTCTTACAAACAAAAGGAGCTCAAT
Source organism: Phocoena sinus (assembly GCF_008692025.1). NCBI lineage: Eukaryota > Metazoa > Chordata > Mammalia > Artiodactyla > Phocoenidae > Phocoena > Phocoena sinus. Next base: position 83,928,821 of record NC_045771.1, read on the forward strand.
AAATATTTTATTTCTGGAGATGGGGTTGGAAGGCTATCCTGTGAATTAGTAATCAAAATGTTTTAGACAGTTAAGTCTATGTATGTGATGCTGATACCAGAAGCTGATACCAGAATACATGGATATGATAGCTTGAGTTATCTGTATTATATTTACTGAATTTAAAATAATCAATGTATTACTGCATTGGTGATAATCCCCTAGTACTTCATCTGTGTTTTTAGTTCCATATATATAACATTCACCTTATTGTAAGAAAACCTGACTTAAAAAACAAACAAACAGGCCATGGCTAGATTTTACTAATTGTCCCTTTGAAATAGTGAGCTATTCTTATTTAAAATTTACTGATTACTTCTATGTACATTTCTTTGCTTAAAACTGCTATAGTTCTATTAGCCTCTAAAAATAATGCACATTTATATTTCAACAAGACAAAAAAGAAAAACAGGCACTGTGAAAAACTCCAATTGTTTTAAAAGATCACAAATTTAAAATGTAAATTGGTGGTTAGATGGTCATAATGGGCAGCTTGGCAGCATCCCCTATCTCCGGTCAAGAATTCAGAAATCAAGATAGCTTGTAACTACCACAGGGAAAAAAGATTTTTATGATTTCCTTCATTCTTGAAAAATGGCTCCATTATTGCCATCTTAAGATCAGAACGACCAGTAATGAAATAACGGGGAGCCAAAGTGACACGTTTCTTTCAGAGCGTGTCCAAGCACTGTGCACAGGAAAAAGGGTCTTGGTAAATATACTGAGGGGGGTCCAGAAAGATAGGGGGAAAGGAACTTCAATCTATTGTCCCTAAGAACCACCCCTTAATTATTCAAATAGTTCCCCTTGCTGGGCTCAGCTCAGAGAAACCTTCTCACCGTGAGTGACTTGCACTTAGATCTTTCTGCAGGTTCTGGTGGTGCCAAAGCAAGTATGGTGCACTAAGAGCTGTGTCCTTGCCCTAAGAATTTTTTTTCTAATTTTCTCTTCTGGCTTCTGTAAAGTTTGGTTTACTAATTTAAGGGCATGTTGCGTGATGACCATGTATCAGGCAATGGAGATACAACACTGGGAAAAAACAGACCTTCCTGAATTTACAGTGCAGTGGCAAAGATAAAAAAAGAATCAAACAGTCGCAACATAAGTCAAATCACCTCAAAATAAATGTAAATCTGTGAGTAGTATGGAAAAAAATACATCACATCACGAATACCTAACAGGGAGTCAAAGGCCTACGCATTGAGTCGAAGACTATTTCCTTGTAGAAGTGAGGACACCAGTTGGAGAGATGGGCTACACAGCGATAAGAAGATGTTACATACACATATATAAACTATGTATGTAATAATTTATATGTTTATACACTTGTAAAACACTAAAAATACATATTGAGAAATATAGCACTATAAAAACTGTGACGGGTTACACAGTAATTTGTATTACTTATTCATTCACACTAAATCATTTACCTAACACTGAGTACTCTGACGTGCAATACATGACATGCTATACGATAATACGGTCCTCAGGAGCCACAACCCGTTGGTTTTCCACTGTGGCAAACTAGGTGTATTTACCTGGACCTTCTAATACCTGTCATCTTCTATTTAATCCTCACTTGTGTTCCTAAGAGCCAACAGCTCTGTCAAGAAAACTGAGTAAGTTTGGAAAGTAAAATGAGTGCAAGGCACATGTTTCTAGTCATATCATCTTTGACATTTCTGAGTGTGTGCGCCAAGTAACGGACACAAATCCTTGATTTTTTTTTTTTTTTTTTTTAAATTCTACGTGGATCATCAAACAGAAAGCTCCCTGATTAGGTTTTATCAAAACTTCCTTTATAGACTTTTCTGGAGCCACCACCTGGAAAATCAGGGCAGGTTTTTCTTCTAAAAAACTAGACTTAGATATCTGTAAACAATGTCCAATGCAACAGGGCACATACAGTTGACAACTTTCAACTAAATCATTTACCTGAGTACTCTGTGTCACTGAGTACTCTGTGTCTGTCACTGGACAAGTAACTTCTCAGGCACTTAGTAAACAAAAAGCACACAAATCAGTTACCCTCCCCTTTGGCTAGCCCCAGGTAAACTAGAGATACACCCAAATTCAGAGTGAATTTTGGCAAGTTCCAATTACTTTCTTGGAAATATACTGGAAACAGCTCCATTCTGCATGTTTCAATTAGTTACATGAGTCCCTTGAGACAACTTTTGAACACAAGGGAAATATGAGCCTTGCTACCTACACACACACACACACACACACATAAAAAAGACAGAAGTTTTGAAATACTGTCATCCTAAATATCCTGAGTTGTATAAGAATGTGTCAGCCAACTCTGCATTAAAAGTGACCTGGAGGTATACCTGACTTCCAAGTAATTATTCATGATAGTGTAGTTCTGAAGTTATGATTACTTACTATGCTGCAGAATCATTAAGCTGGTACTCTCGGGACCTGTTGAAGCAGGCTTGTACACCACTGTCTTTCCACAATCTCTTTATAACTCCAGCAAGTTCTGCAGTCATAAAACCTTCCTCAGCAGCGCCAGCAAGCACAAAGAGTTGGCGGGCATCGTCCTGAAGATTCAAAGTCCATTTTTATTTAAAAAGTAAAAAGGCAGACACTACAGATAAAGTATATTATAGATTACAAAAAGTGCAATAGTGAATTTCCTTTATGCCTTTTATTGGTGTCATAACTTGGGTTTCTCTAAAAGAACCACTTAAAAAATTGGCTTAATCAAAAAAGCATAATCTTAAATCATGAGTCCATGTTTTGTGATATTAGTAACAGCTATCAAGGCACTAAGGAGCTGAAAGAATGACGACACTCGCAGCTCATGAGAGAATATATTAACCAACTACCCACTGACAGTCTGTTGTACCCTTCTGAGAAAACAGAAGAATGTATGCTTTGCCTCTCCCTTACCAAAATGTTTCTAATCTAAAAAACACATTAACACCATTAGAGGTTATTTTTAGAATCTAATTAAATGTTAGCTTTGTGATATACCTCACAGATGCAAAATAAGTTCAGAGAAGGGAGAAATCAATGTGGGATAAAGCAAGAATAGTTCCACAGAATGGTGTGAGATTTTTCAGAAGACCTTAAAGTATGTATACCTTAAAATCAATGGGCCAGGAGATGGGGATAACTGTTTGCTAATCCAGGCAAGGAAACAAAATAAACACAGCTCTGGAGTAGAAATACTCATGACACATATAGAAGAGAGCATGCAAAGTTTTTAAATGAAGGAATACTACACATAAATTTAATTAAATTTTGCTTAAGTTTTGAGGCTACAATATTTAGTTATTCTGATCCATAGTTAATCAAGCCCACTAGGTCAGTGTTGTCCAAAAGAGATATGAGCCACTGACGCAATTCTAAATTTTCTAATAGCACATTTTAAAAAGTGTAAAAAAAAAAAAAAGTAAAATTAACTGTAACAATATATTTTATTTAACCTGTATATAAAATATCATTTCAAAATGTAATCAATATAAACTTGAGATATTTCATATTACTATAGGTATTTAGTCTTTGAAATGTGGTGTTTCTTTTATACGGACAATGCATCTCAAGTCGACACATGTCAAATACTCAGTAGCCACATATAGGTAGTAGCTACAGTGCTCTATAACACAACTCGAGTCTTCAGGTAATAACACAGTTAATACAAAAGTAAGGGATATGTGAAGTTACCATCTTCACAAAGATTCTTTCTGGCCTGAGATATGCAGCTTTATGTTAACTGGATACAGTCCATAATTTTTCTCTAGGGGCATTTTTTCCAATGTGGTGTAGTAGCTCTTTATAAAGTGATGGCACACATTATGATAAGGCATACAGAAGGGAAGCATTTGGTGACATAGGCTAGCAGAGGGTACTAGCTGACACTATAAATTCATTTACTGCCAGTTTGTGAAACATTTTCTTTTCAGATGGAACCCATCGTGAGAAATAATTAAGTCACTCAGCATGGGAACGTTATTATTCAAGCATATGTTTCCCTTTTTAGTAAATCACAAGAGAAATGCATGCAAGCAAGTAACACTTGTACCATGTCCTTAATAAACCCCAACAAAACACAATTTCAAGTCATTTTTAGCACCATTTACCGAATTCCAGTAAACAGTTATTCAATTTTCCAAATAATGACTTATATGAGAAATTTCTAAATTTGGTTATTTTTATTTTTAAGTGACATCAAATATACTTTTCTCCAACCATTTTAGAAAAGTGCTTTTCACTTAAGTGAGCTTTAAAATGAGCTTTCATTATGATATATTTATTCAATCTCCATAAAATGTGTTGACAGAAAAGACTAATGCCCTCTGATATGGGTCATAAGATCATGTTCTCTTCAAACTTTCCAGGAAAGAAGCCTGAAGAAGAGACCTGGGAAACTGTAGAAGCTCTATTTATAAACTGCGGCATTCAAAAATGTCTCCTCTTCACAAAATGTAAAGAAGCCTCTTTTCCTTAAAAAACGAACTGGAATACTCATCTCCATGTCATTAGCAGGACATTCAGATGTCTGCAGATGAGCTTTAAGTAATAAATTTAAGCAGGAAGGTACTTTAGAAATTATTCTACCTAATTTTTTGTTTAAAAAGAACCTGAGACATAGATTGTGCAATATATTTAAAGTTCCACAGGTAATTAGTCACCCAACCCCACGTATTAGTCAACAATTACTAAGCAGCCACTGCCTAAGACAAGATAAATCTGACAACTGCAGAATGATGACAATAATCCTATCTTGTCATGGACTGAAGGCTTTTCAAGATTCATTTAAAATGTTACTTAAGAACATTTAAGAAAGAAAGACAAACTTGAGTGTACTAAAACAGTATGACATAGTGTCGAAAAAGGGTAGGGATTACTAAAGGGCTATAGGTAAGTAAAGCAGTTTACAGGAACTCTTTCTGTAGTGTTAAAAAGAAATTTATTTGCCAGGCAATTATTTGCAAGTAGCAAGGGAAAAAATCCTCGGATGTAGCCAAGTCAGTATGTTTTCATATGACTGAGAACTAAATGAAAATAAGATGGTTTAAAGAATGTAAATTCTAGTTCATATAACTGCATGTTTGGGGAACTCAGAAAGGAGATACAAAATGCTATCCTGTCAAGAGACACATAATAGCCTCTTCTCACACAGTGATGGTCAGGGAGCACCTGTTAGTGACAACACATTTTATTTGAAGCCGTCACCTATTTTGTGAGAATTATGGGGAAGAGAGGACTTTGAGGGACCATGATGGCTGTCTTCTGATATATCAGGAATCATCAACGGTAAGAAAGAACTGACTTTGTGCTTAGGCACAGAACAGAAAAAAAGAATTCTGAGGGCAAAAGATACCAGATTTCAATTCAGTAAGAACACTTTTTCACAACCAAAGCTATCCAAAAACACAAAAAAAGGAGGGAGAGTGAGAGACTGAAATTGTTAAGCAAAGGCTAGATGAGCGTTTCAATAGAAAACATCAGAAAGCCCTTCTACAATACAGTCTAAGTAATATGATAAAGGAGTGTCAAAAAAAATAGTGCACCTTTGGATTTCTGACCACAGGGATAATGTACTGATGTCATGATTGATACAGGTACAGAAATCCTTAGTTTCAATGGTTTAGGATAATTATTTCATTAATAACATCAGGCAACAATACTGAACACCACATACAATGAGAATTACTGTCATATTTAATCTACCACATTTCTAGAGCTGTAGTACAATCACTCCCATAAATTTTTTTTTTTTTTTTTTTTGCGGTACGCGGGCCTCTCACTGTTGTGGCCTCTCCCGTTGTGGAGCACAGTCTCCGGACGCGCAGGCTCAGCGGCCATGGCTCACGGGCCCAGCCGTTCCGTGGCATGTGGGATCTTCCCGGACCGGGGCATGAACCCGTGTCCCCTGCATTGGCAGGTGGACTCTCAACCACTGTGCCACCAGGGAAGCCCCACTCCTATAAATTTAAGCCAGTTATACTGCTTTCACCAAAGTTAGTGTACTGGTAAGGAAATCTTGAGAACTTTAGTGAAGTCACCTCTCCACGGCGGCTGGTGCTAATCCCAGATGTTAAAGAATTGCTTTAAGAAATAAACAAATGTAAAACTTTTTTTCTCTAAAAACACAACTGTAACCAAAGTAAAAATGACTGAGGCAAGGAAAGAGGAAGTTGTTTTTCTTTTTTTCCCCCATAACACTGCTTAAGGGGGAAGGGGTGGGGGAAAAAAGTAAAATCATCTAAATTAATTTTAACTAAATTGCAGACGGCAAAATTTTTGACTAAACTGCAGTGAGCATGAGCTTCATTATGTCAAGAAGAGAAATTATAATAAGTATGTTACACAAATATAACTTTTATGTATATATATATATGAATCTTATAACTATAGCTTTAATTTTCAAATTAATAAAATAAACATAAACTCTTCTTTGTATGCACAATAGAACCTATTGTGAAAAGATAGACAAACATGTAATAAATAATACATGAACTGAGCAAAGCAGAAAAATACTGTGCTGGAGGCATATAATACATTTCAAATGAAGGTTGGTATCACTTTGTCACATATATAAATCAGTATTTCTCAGAATCAAAAACAACATAATATTAGAACTTCTTCATCTTAGTTCTCAATGATAAACCAGACTACTACTATAAATAATTCAAACATTCATCTGAAAAAATGATAAGCAGAAATAACTAGAAACATTTTGAAAAAGAATACTGGGGACAGAGAGCTGAAATGATCAGATATTAAAAGTCTACATACAATATGTAGAACATCTAGTATTAATGCAGATCAACAGGGGGAGAAAAATCCCAAATGTGAACTTACATGACAAAGGTGGCAAAATAAATCAGTAGGAAAGAATACAATTATTAAAAAAACACTTGTGAATAATTAGATAGCCATATGAAGAGGAAAAAAATAATGCAGATCCTTATTCCATGCATACAACAGAGTTTCCGAGGGATTAAAAAACTAACATAGAAACGATGTTGAAATCCACTCCCTAAAAAACTTTTAAAATAGCACAAATATTCAGTAAATCTTTGGTTGAGAGAAGGTTTTCTAAATTTAAACACAATGGAAGAAATAATAGGGGAAAAATTTTTAAATGACAACCTAAGATTAAAGGCAATAAGCCAAATGTGAGAGAACATTTGCATTAGTGGACAAAGGGTTAATATACAAGTACATACAAAGAAGCAAATACATAATCAAAACACCAAGACTCCAATCCGTAGATGAATAAAGGATAAAATAAGCCACTAACATAGAGAAATAAAAACATTCAATAAAGAAATGGAAAACTGCACAGTTATATTAAAAAATTGAAAATGCAAGTTAAATTAAAATAAGACTTACTAATAAATTAGCCAATATTTTAAACATGTCAGACTCCAAATGTTGGCTACCCAGAGTGCTAAGAAAAGGCACTGCTGCTAGGAAAGTAAACTGACACAGCCTTTCTCAAAAGCAATCTGGCAAATCTGGCAGAGACATAATCTAACTAAATAATGAAATTGATTTTAAAGTTAGAGGAAGAGAAAAGTGGCCATTATGCAGGAGCACGCTGAGGTCTGGGGGTGAAAGGGAGCTTAAGTCAATTCTAGGCAAGGTTTTCTGTTCCTTACAGCCCAGCTTATTCCAAGGAAGTGCTTCTCAAGCTTTCTGGGATGAAAGATCTGTCTTGTGTTTCATTTGTTTCATTTCCTTTTATTTCCAATCTTTCAAAACTAATACTATTGGAAAAATAACATTTAAACGACGTAAAATATAAATACATTTTTGTAAACTATCAGAGTTAACATATAAATTACTCTGTCAATTGCTGTAAAAGTTGGTCTAATCCCTTCCTTTACTTCTGTACTCACCTGTGCACATGCCTGTGTGCAGGCACTGTCCACGGACCACACTCTGAGCCGCACAACTCTAAGTGATGCAGTGACATGTTGATAGGCCCCTGTTCAACACTTCCCTAACTGTACATTATTAAGAACAAAATAATTTATCAATAAACTGTCATCCACAGATTGACTACACGCGTTATAAGAGTTTTGAAAGGATATTAGGCACAAATTTTGATTGCTCTATGCCAGCCTTGAAAACAGTTTTGTTTCCTCTCATTTTAAATAACTAATGTGTAATCTGCTTTGCATATCTGGTAGCTGCCAAATACGAAGCAAACCACAGCAAATTGTCACTGTCTCTTAAAATTTTACATCTTTTAGTCAGTTCTCACCCAGTTAACCTACATATTAAAATGTAATTCCAATCAAGATACTGACAGGCTTTTTTTGTTTGTTTCAAAAGGGATGTGAGGAATTAAGTTGATTCCCAAGCTTATCTGGAAGAGAAATGCATTATAGCCTTTATATTTTGGTTAAAAAAGAACAATGGGATGGGTGCACTTACCCTACGAGATACCAATATCCTATGAAGCAAGAGAAACTAAAATAATGTGACTCTGACAAAAATAATAGTAGTATAATCATTATAAATAACAACAGCAATAACAAACATTTACTGAGCATCGATTATGACCAAGGCATGTAGTAAAGACTTGTCATTATTTCTCAGAACCCTATAAGGTGGATGTTATTATTATTTCCATCTTATTATGAAAATAAGTGACTGAGCTAGGGAAGAAAACAATATATCAATTAAAAAAAATGGAGTTCAGAAAAACACTCAATTTAATGCTAAGGGTAGCATTTTCAAGTCACTCAGGAATGGAGTATTTAATACATGGTTGTAGGCAAGAGATGATCAGATTATAAAATATACTTAGATTCCACTTAGAAAAAGGAAGATAATATTTTAAAAATAACTGTAAGCTGAAGAATGTCTGACAAGGCACAAAACACAGAATTCACAACTGATTGAAGAAAATTAAAAGTTCTGTAACAAGAAAAATACTGTTTCAAAAAAGTAAAAGAAATATGCTGAATAAAAACATCTGTAAAACATAAAGAAGTAATATCCCTAATATTCAAAGAGATTCAGTGTGAAAAGAACAAGGAATTTAACAGAACTGAGTAAAGAATACTAAGAGGAGTCCACAGAAGAGACACAAAAAGACAAGATTCTCAACCTCACTACAAATCAGGAAAATAAAAACTAAAAAAGAAAGATATTAAAAAATTAAAATGTTAATGTATCTAAGTTAATGACACTCTGGGAAAGTTGACACTGATGCACGGTTGCTAGAAAAGATTATTCACTTCGTGTTTTTTCTAAAAACAGAAAAAACTATGGTACCTATCAAACTTAAATATCTGGTTATCCTTCAACTTAAAAGGCTAATACTTCCAGGAATTGATACTGTAGAAAAAGAAATATATTCAGCCTTTCTCTATACTGTTTCTTCTTTCTAGAATGCTTTTTCCTTGTTTTGGTCTAGAGAACTCTTAAGACATGTTCCAATACCAAGCTCAAAGTCCCCTCCTCCTGTCTAAACCATGTTTAATTCATCTTTGTATTCCTCAGCACAATTTCAATAGCCTCATAGTATTTTAAAATTCGCAGACTTCCCTGGTGGTACAGTGGTTAAGAACCCGCCTGCTGATGCAGAGGACACAGGTTCAATCCCTGGTCTGGGAAGATCCCACATGCCGAGGAGCAACTAAGCCCGTGCGCCACAACTACTGAGCCTGCTGCGCTCTAGAGCTCGCGCGCCACAACTACTGAGCCCATGTGCCACAACTACTGAAGCCTGCACACCTAGAGCCCGTGCTCCACAAGAGAAGCCAGCACAATGAGAAGCCTGCTCACCACAACGAAGAGTAGCCCCCACTTGCCACAACTAGAGAAAGCCCGCAAGCAGCAACAAAGACCCAACGCAGCCACCAATAAATAAATTTATTAAAAAATAAATAGAAAAACAAGATTTCCGTAGAGGCAAGGCAACAAAGACACGGAGTAGACCAATCAGAACCAATGAGAGAGACTGAAGGTGTTTATGTGAAAGAGTTAACAATGGCTAACGGTAACAGAAGTAACAGTCGGAAGGTAGGAAGAAAACAAGGGACCCAGGGACAGCTAGAGAGAGCCTAAAAAGAGTGGGTGAAACTAGAACCAGTGAAACAAAAATGACCAGCTCAGGCCCCCATGTAGATTCCAAAGCATCAGAAAACCAGTTTTAAAAAAAAGCTTGTGGTGAGAGAGCAGTTATTTCCAGTCAGTCCTGAAACAGCCCAAATCTGCCCCAAAAAGGACAGAAAATGACAATATTCCTTGAGAGAAAAATATGAAAATAAAAAGACCTCATAAAAAGCAGCTTGCGTCGACCCATCATTACCTCATACAATGGAGGCTACAAAAACCTCTCTAATAATCACATGTAAGATCTGAACACAGAATACTGTACACATGAATTGGAATTAGAGTACAATTTATTCAATTCTTTATCATAGGGTAGCTCTCTTTTGTGTAAGACTAAGAGCTCAAAAAAAATTTGCTGAATGAATAAAAGATAAATGAGTAAGTTACAGCCTGAATGCATAGTACTGACAAGGCAAAAACTGTCTGGATATGATCAAATCTTATTTCAGATAATTTAGAAGAATGCTATGAATTAGTATCAAAAATGATCTTGAAATCTATTTGAAAATTTTAATTCATCACACTAAGCTTTTTAATCTGTTTAAAAGGAAAAGCTTAGTAAATTAATATGGCCTAGCAACTTATAAAGAAATATTAGATTAACTTATAAAAAATAAACCAGATTTGCTTTACAGATTTCTCCAATGTATGTTCTCTACTGTTGCTTTCATTCATTTTTTTCCCTGTTAAGCACAAATTGAGCCTCTATGTAAAAATAAAAACCTAGCAGAGATTAAGAGGACAACAAGTTACGGTCTCTATGCAAAAAATCTTCACAGTATTATCAGGGAGATAGCACACACATATTGAACACATAAAAATAAAAGGGAACTATTATAAAAAGGGGTAACAGTAGTAGCAGTAATAATAAATCTACTTTGTACAAAAATATTAAAAATTAATCTAGAGATTCAGTTAAAGGTTTCTGGGAAGGTCAAGTTTTACATCAGTTATTAAAAAAAGAATCAGTGAAGAATTAAACCATAATAAAATAATAATAAAACTTGAAATAAACAGATTAAGCAAGCAAACTGGGACTGGGGGAAAAGGAGAAAAAGAAAATACCCTATGGACTGGCTGGGGCTACTTCCAATCAAACTGAAA